>NC_083116.1:117867862-119352862 GCF_949774975.1 Lagenorhynchus albirostris | reverse complement strand
TAATGGGGATACATTTTATGGTTTCATTTGTCTGAAATTGTCTTTATTTAATGTCATTTGGAGAGGATAGAATTCTAGGCTGGCTGTTCTTGTCTTCCCCACTTTGAAGTTGCTATTCATTGTCCTCTGACTTCTGCTATGAAGAAGTCAGATGTCAGTTTCATTGTAGCTCCTTTAAAATTATTGATTTTTTTCTCTTTGACTCATTTTAAGATGTTTCTCTTTATCTTTGGTTTTCAACAGCATTACTATGTTGCACTTAGGTGTGGTTTTCTTTGTATTTTTCCTACTTGAGATTCATAGCTTTTTTTTTCAACCTGTGGCTTGATGATTTTAGCAACATTTGGAAAGTTCTCAACCATAACAACTTCAAAGATTGTTTCTGCCCCATTCTCTTTTTGCTCTCCTTCTTTATGCTGTCTACATGTAAATAGAATAACTGCAGGTTAACTTAAAGCTTTTCAAGTTTTTTTCCCCTTTTGGTTGTTTTTGCTTTTATTGATGCAGGCGATTTCATACTTCAGTCAGGCCTCTGTGACTGGGAACTATTTTAAACACAATTTCAGTTCACCATTTTGCCCATACATTTCTATTACCTTTTCTGTGTTTTCCATCCTTCTGTCTCACCGTACTTCACTCTGGCCATTTTCAGCTCAAAAATTCTCTCCAGTTGTGTCTAGTCTGCTTCTGAAGCTTCCATTTAATTCTTAATTTCAGTTACTGTATATTGCAATTCTAGAATTTCCATTTGATTCCATCTTGTCGCCTAATTTCTTGAATTAGTCCCAATATATTGTAAAATCCCTCTTTGGTAACTCTAACTTGTGGAACGTCTATAAATCTGTTTCTATTATATATTTCTTCTCTTGTTTTTCGACCATTTTGTTTTCTCTCCCAGTATATGAGGCAATTTTTGTTTGACAACTTGATTTTGTATATGAAGAAGTGTAGATAATTTGGGGCTCTGGATAGTATTATCTTCCAGAAAAGATTAACTTTTGCTTCTTGTGGGCAGGTAGGAGGTGGCGGTGTATCTGACCTTGTCAGGGATTGAATAGATTGGAGGCTGGGCTTGGTCTTTGTGAGAACTGGTCTATTTCTGGTTCAGTGCTACTACTAGGATGTACCTCTTCGGGCATCTCAACTGTAAGCCTGGGGTGTTTACCCTGGCTTCTCTCCTTTGTGGGCCCTGAACTCCATTTATTATTCCCCTTCATCCTGAAACTGCTAGAAGCTCTTCTCAGCTCTCAGTTTCTCTTGGTGCTGCTTGAAATTTGGTAAATGCCTTAAGGGGAAAATGATGCTGAGTAATAGCTTCATCTCTTTGCACTTCCTTTCTCTCCAGGATTTTGGCCCCTCAAATCCTTACTGCCTTGTTATTTCTCTGATGTTTTCAAAGGGATTTTCTAGCTTTTCATTTCTGGAGAGTTGGTCAGCAACAAGCTGGGTTGCCATTAGCAGAAGTGGAAAATCCTGTACCACCTCTCTTAAAGACCTGATCTGCTGCCCACCAAGCTATCCACATCCCAGTTCCTCTAAAGAGGAGTCCAGAACTACCTAGTCAGACCTTTGAGATCAGCATTCAGAGAAATCAGAGAGATCAGCATCAGCATTTAATTGCTCAAATTAAATCAGCAATTTAGATGCAGAGAAATGAGCTCTGGCTAACCTCAAAGTGAGTAAGTCAGGAATCTCAGCTGAGGCCTGCGGCAGTGGACACTGCCAAGTATTATAGGTACATCAAAGCCTCTGGGATCTTTCAACTAGGCCAGGTCTCTTAGCCCCAATAAGCAGGAGCGAGAGCTGACATTTAGTTATGCAGTGATTGATAAAAGCTGCAATTTTGTGGGAAGGACAGCGCCAAAATGTTGCTAAGATACGCTTCTTTAAACTTCAGTTCTTTATTACTTTTTCTTTTTTTGGATTGTACCCAGACTAATTGGCCAGTGGTGATAGCTAAAGGTTACATAGGAAAGAAATAGGGGGAAAATGTGAAATGCGGCACATAAAGAAATTTATTTCCAGTGTGAGCAGAATTTACTGTGACAATAGATAATAGGTCCATGTGACTCACTTATTTCTATGCTGTCTACATATAAATAGAATAACTACAGGTCAACTTTAAGCTTTTCAGGGTTTCTTTATTCTCTTTGGTGGTGCTTGTTTTTATTGTCAGGCAATTTAATACCAGGGTCAGGCCTCTGTTATGAGAAATACTTTAAACATAATTTTAAAACAATATAAAATTATGTAAAAACAAAATTACAGTAGTTTATCCGTGAGAACATATGGGAAATGCTTATTTATTTTAACATAAATGGCGGACAAAACAGATTGTTAAGAATTTCATTATCTTTTCCCTCTCCACTTTAAATGATTGGAAACATCACAGAAGAGCAGAAAAATCAGAATTTGGCATCTTTTCTTTCCTAGATTGTCAACAGAGGTGAAATTGAAGGTTAAAATGATGGCTTCAGGAATACATATATATACTACAAGATGAAGATAAATGTGGTCAGTATTTAGTTTTAAGCATTCTTCACTTGTGCTTTAAAAAGCCTGCAAATCCGAAGTGCTGTAGACAAATATAAGTGACTTGGGGATCCAGAGACGGAGGTTCTACTCTTGGTTTTCAGCTAACCGGCTGTGGGAACTCTGTGGGCACCAGTTTCCTCTTCTTTAAGTTAAGGAAATGGGACTTGAGGATGCCTAAGTTTTATATTCCATAGTTATATATAAAGCAGGTTTATAATCAAACATATTCTCATATGTCTGTACCATGATGACAGCAGGGCATATACCGACCTAGCATCATCTGTTCTGAGTCTTCCACGAAGGAGAATATACATGTGTGAGTATCATTCTCTTGTTCTTTAAGGACTTTACCTGGATGTATCTCAGTCCCTCGACCAGATTTTAAATCCTTAGTGGCCAGGGACTTTTATATCCATAGTGCCAAGGAGAGCCTGAGATACTAAATTAGTATTTAAATGTGCTGACAGATTGACTAAGTATCCTGAGCCATGAGTGTTTAATATTGGAAGACCAGTGCCAGAGGTTAGTGGCCTGTAGTCTTCACTATCACGAATTAATAAGCCTAATGGGCGGTTCAGTGTGAAATGCAAGACGGGCTTTCCTCTGTCTAAAGAAGGAACCACCAGCTCCAGTGTGGACAGGCAGAGAGCAACAGAAACGTGAGCCCTGGTCACACATTCAGTGCACATAGGCCAGGGACCGGGGAACCTTTTCCGTAAAGGGCCGTATAGTGGATATTTTTGGTTTTGTGGGCCATGAGGTCCCTGTTGCCACCACTCAACTCTGCCGTTATAGCGCAAAAGCAGCCATAGACATGATGTCAGCAAACGGTCATGGCTGAATTTCAGTAAAACCTTATTTATGGACACTGAAATGGGAATTTCGTGTAATTTTCACATGTTGTGAAGTATTCTTCTTCTTTTGATTTTTTCCCCCAACCATAAAAAATGTCAAAACCACTCAGCTTGTGGGCCATATGAAAACAGGCAGAAGGCCAGGTTTGGCCAGCTGGCCTTAGGTTGGTGTCCCTGATATACAGGCGTGTACACACTTGCTGAGGTGGTCATTTAGCAGAGAGAGTTTCCTATTTAGATGGAGTGGGACCTAAGGGGATCCATGACCCCTGTCCACTTAGCCAGGACAGACTTCCTAGGGAAGATCATAAAGACAGATCATACAGCTGTGTGATGCTTTACGGTATGAGGCACCATCATATCAGGCACATTAGCTTTTGGATCATCAAAAAATTGAGAGTCAAGCCAACGTTTTTAAGCCACATGTCTTTTCCAGCATGCCTGGGTCCTCTGTGACACTAACAGTTGTTTAAATAAAGAAAATGAGAGTTTTAAACCCAGACTTAGCTGGGTTCCAGCTCCCATAGGAGGGAGTATCTTTTCATTATGCGCTCATGTAAGCAAGTCACCTTAAAATTGCTAAAAAGGGAAATTGTGCTCAGGGAGAATCATTTCTTCAGTACCCCCAGGGATTCTTCTGGACTTGAAATGGTTAGAGAAATAGGATGTGTTTGGGTCACAGGAGATCTCTTGGGAAAAGCCTAATAAGATGGTGTCCTCCAGACTGATCTGGGGTAAGTGGACTTGAGAGGAGGATTTGGCTAGGAGCGTGGCAGCAGAGGAGTGGGTTATTTTGAGCATTGTGAGCCCATTTCCTTACCTGCAAGTAAGACAATACAGGCCAGACAAATTGGGTGCACAGTTCTAGATTTTTAATTTTAATTATATATTTGTTCAATAAGCAAAATAGGCATAAAATGAACAAGACATAGACCCAACACTTAAGAAACTCAGAGTCCTGTGACCCAGGGTGCATGAGCCTTTTTAATTTCCAGGATGGAATAAGAGAAAATGTCACTGAGTGTCCAGGGCTTATGCTTCTCTTGACCTCTTCTGTACCTAGTACAGGACCGTGCAAAAGTAGGTGCTGAAGATATGCTTTTGATTATTAAAAGTGCTAGTTTTTGAGGAGTGGGGATGCTTCACTTCATTTAGACGGGACGTGTTGCGCTGGAGCTAATCCTAGGAGGGATCTGTGAAGGCAGGGGCGTTGTCCTCTAGTGACCACCAGGGCTCCTCAGAGCTAAATGGACATGGTGCCCAGAGAGGCCAGCTGGTATCTGCAGAGCGCCGCCTGCTGGCTAGAGGAGTCATGGGCATCTTGAGGCAGAAATGCTTAGGCTATAGACTCTAAAAAAGATCTCAAATTGTATGCTCTGGATTCTGCCCAAAAGACAAAGGAAAGTTGGAAAGAAATATATCAAAACATCACATGTAAGACTTATGGATGATTTTCTTCTTTTTTTTTTTTAAGAATTCTCTGTCTAAATTTCTACAATGAACTGTTAACACTTTTATATTAAATTTTTTAACTGAAAAAAGTTGTTCAAATGAACTAACTTCCTCTAGACCACCTTCCTTGACATTGTCTTTGCTGAATCAAAGCAAACTTTTCCAACTGGTTCTTAAGATACCCCCAAAATTTCATGGTGACAGACTTACAAACTCTTTTTCCCTCCCTCCCTCCCTCTTCCTTCTTTCCTTTCTTCCTTCCCTCCCTCTTCCTTCCTTCCTTCCTTCTATTATGTTTTGGAGGTTCACATTTAATAGAGCACTATTCATAGTAAGGATAAATTCAAAAGCATTGAATTTTGTTGAAGAGATGTCTGAGTTTGAGCTCTGATTCTTCTAATTGTCAACTGTGTGACTTTGGGCAAATTATAAGCCTCAGTTTTCTGATCTGTAAAAAGGGATAAGGGTATTTACTTTTCATATTTCACAGGACTGTTGTAATTTTTGTCATGGTGAAATGAAATAATGTGTTGACTTCTTTATGAAATGTTAGAATTCCCAGTCAAAAAAGTGAGTGTACCATTAGCATGATTGTTGTTTCTGTTCATAAGGGAGCTAAGAGAGTGTGGTTGAAATCTCACCTGATTGATGTTCTAGTGGACAGTCACTTGAAAAGTGTTGGGAGCTGTACCAGGCACACAATAAGTGCTAATAAGTTTTGGTTAAATAAAAATTGAAAAAGAAAACGAAACTGAGACAGCCTGCTTATACAGAAATAGCTAATTATGGAAGTGGGATTAGAACACGGGGCTCCCAGTCTCCCTCCAGTCCCTCTCTCTCCCTGTCTTGGGCTCCTTCACCACTAGCGTTTACCTCCGTGATGCTGGCAGGATCAGCCTTCTGGGCCAGGAGACCTAATAAGCTACAAAGTTGGGTCACCATATCTCCACGTATAAAACCTCTCACAAAAGGTTATTTAGATATAGTGCTCTTAAATTTTTATAATTAGCCACAATGACTCATATGCCATGATGGTATTTTTGAGCTTTAATGATTCTTATTTTGAAATTAAAAAAAAGATAATGTATTTTACTGAGATAATTTAGAAACTTAGAAATTCTTTTTTTTTTTTTGCGGTACGCGGGCCTCTCACTGTTGTGGCCTCTTCCGTCGCGGAGCACAGGCTCCGGACGCGCAGACTCAGCGGCCATGGCTCACGGGCCCAGCCGCTCCACGGCATGTGGGATCTTCCCGGACCGGGGCACGAACCCGTGTCCCCTGCATCGGCAGGCGGACTCTCAACCACTGCGCCACCAGGGAAGCCCAGAAATTCTATTTTTATCCCCAATAATTTGAAGTATATTTAAAAACTGAAATTGTCTCATTTTCTGTATATGTTTGATAACTTAACTGGACCAGGGGAAGAACTGACATACTGGATGTGGTTGGTGGACCCCAGAGGTCACTTACAGACCTGGGCTTCCTGTGTTTCTCTGACCGAGGGTGATCCTGGCCAAGGGAAAGTGTGCGGCAGGCCGGAGTGCCCTGAATTAATACTGCAGGACAATTCTCGACCAAAGAGGGATGGGAGTCGGTGGGTAGACACACCAGCCTCCTCGGCCCTTGGTGGCAAGTTCTGGAATGTGCTCACCACAGTCTCTCAGGGGGTCCCCAGCTGGCCTGTGCTCCAGTTGCCCTGTGTGGTACCCTATATTGCCTTTCATCCCCTCCCTGTGCCACTTCCCCACTCCCTCCCTGTGCTTCCGGAGAGCCCCTCCCAAATAAACTACATGCACCTAAATCCTTGTCTCAGGGTCTGTTTGGGGGTGAATGACAATTTATATAGACAATTAATTACCCAGAGTCTACTATACCCTCCACGCTAGAGCATGGGTGATTTTTTTTTTCTTTGTGATTTTTTTTCCGATTCTCTGTGTATCTTCTATGCCACGCAGTAGAGTAAATGCAGGTTGCATAACTATAATTTGAGATGGGATTTATAAACGTTCTTCAAATTTTTTGGCTCATAAATTGCTGAGGGCTTCCCTGGTGGTGCAGTGGTTGGGAGTCCGCCTGCCGGTGCGGGGGACGCGGGTTCGTGCCCCGGTCCCGGAAGATCCCACATGCCGCGGAGCGGCTGGGCCCGTGAGCCATGGCCGCTGAGCCTGTGCGTCCGGAGCCTGTGCTCCACGACGGGAGAGGCCGCGGCAGTGGGAGGCCCGCGTACCGCAGGAAAAGAAAAAATAAATAAATAAATAAATTGCTGAAAAATTCTAACAAGTTATAAATATATGTTCCTCTCTCCGTAACATTTTTGAGGAATGGCCTTCGAACAACTTGTGCCAGGATGTTTGCACACCTACTGAAATTTAACTGGGTTACTGCTTTCCTTTGTCGTTTTAAACATACCCTCTGGCAACTGTAATATTTCATCCTGTTTATACCCCTTCTGATGGGCTCCTTACAGGATTAGCACTGAGCTTTGGAATTACATCATCCTGCTGAAACCCAGTTTGGGCCCAAGGGTCAATAGTTGCTCAACTCTTTCTGCCAAAGCACCATCAGATGTCCAACAGTTGCCTGTGTTTGTCTTCCCATTTTATACCTCAGCTTCTACATCCCTCAGAGCCCTACACTTCTGAAACCTTCCCCATGTCATTGGCTCTTTCTCTAGCCTCCTTCCAGCCTTTGGTTTTTAGTCCTTCCCTGATGCCTTTTTACCTCTGCTCCAGTGTCTCACTGAGATGGCCTCTTTAAGCCCTGAGAGTTCTGAATATATGAAAGAGTCCAGACCTCACTCTTGGCCTCAGGCCACAGAGAACTTCAGGGTGTATATATGGGGGTGAAAATGCAGGAGATTAGGTATAACAGACTCAAGGAGGAAGAATAAAAATTTTGTGTCTGTCTAGAAAGACACTACTTTCCCCATGGCTGCAGCAGGCAGGGAAGAGACACTCTGATCCTTTCTTTGGTTTTCTTCCTTAGTTCCAATACCAGTAAAGGGGAGCAGAATTTGCCCCAAAATGTGCCTCATTGGCATAAGGATAATTTTTGACTTTTTTTTTTTATTCTTTAAGAAAATAGCACAGGGACTTCCCTGGTGGCGCAATGGTTGAGAATCCGCCTGCCAATGCAGGGGACACGGGTTCGAGCCCTGGTCCAGGAAGATCCCACATGCTACGGAGCAACTAAGCCCCGGTGCCACAACTACTGAGCCTGCTCTCTAGAGCCCGCGAGCCACAACTACTGAGCCCACGTGCCACAGCTACTGAAGCCCATGCGGCTAGAGCCCATGCTCCGCTACAAGAGAAGCCACTGCAATGAGAAGCCCACGCACCGCAACAAAGAGTAGCCCCTGCTCGCCTCAACTAGAGAAAGCCTGCGTGCAGCAATGAAGACCCAACACAGCCAAAAATAAATAAATAAATAAATTTTTAAAAAGAAAATAGCACATATAGGAGAAGCTCTAAAAACTGAGTAGAAGTTACCCTGTTATAGGAAACATTTACATTTATAAGGGAAATCTCCATTTGTAAGGGTGTCTCCCTTTTGGTACCAGGAAAAAGAGGATGACTCTAAATCTCTAGAAACTTATCAATGTAGAAGGCATGGACTGAAATCTGTAGAATGAGCTTATACTTTACTGTTCTTTGCCTGGTAACCTCCTAGGACTGGCTCCTCCACCCACTTCTTTTTTTTTTTTTTTTTTTTTTTTGCGGTACGCGGGCCTCTCACTGCTGCGGCCTCTCCTGTTGCGGAGCACAGGCTCCGGACGCGCAGGCCCAGCAGCCATGGCTCACGGGCCCAGCCGCTCCGCGGCATGCAGGATCCTCCCGGACCAGGGCACGAACCCGTGTTCCCCGCATCGGCAGGCGGACTCTCAACCACTGCGCCACCAGGGAAGCCCTCACCCACTTCTTTGGTCTTTAGCTGAAGATGGTATTTAAGGTGATGGCTCGGGTCTTTTCAGGGAGTTACTCAGTTTTCCTGGGTCTCTCCCATGTTGTCAAGGAGGTATACATGTTATTAAACTTCTGTTTGTTTTTCTCCTGTTAAGCTGCCTTTTATTGTATGGGGTCTTAGTCAAGAACCTAGAAGGGTAGAGGGAAAATGATTTTTCTTCCCCTACACTAGAAAGCCCAGGTTGCCTGGTCAACCACAGGACCATCATTATAGGAAGCAGTAGGGCCTGGTGGTAGAGGCTTAGGGGAGAGCCTGCATGGGCTCAAATCTTGTTTCCACTGCTTAGCACTGATGGCCGTGGAAAGCGTACTTCGCATCATTTCCCTCATCTGTAAAAGAGCAATAATACTAGTACCTGCCACATATTATTTTACTACTAGAACTGTTGTGATGATAAAAAGCAACATTTTAAACAAAATTCATAGCTTAGTTACCTGATCCACAGGAAGTCTCCAGTAAGTTTTAGCCATTATTATTGTTGTTGTTTTTAACAGAATCAATCTAATTGAAACCCAGGTACAAAATGGTCTTGTTCCTCCGCAATCTGTTACAAGAAAGAATCCCCACATGATAGTTACAGTAAGCCTTTGAAGAAAGTAAATATTTAGAAGTCTAACTGCCTGCATCCATTGTACCCCAAATGTCTCTTCCATCTGCTGGATGGAGGAATAAACAAAAATACCTTGATTGGGAAACAGAGCCTTCCTTACATAATCAGAGGTAGAACTCTACATACAGGAAGGTCATCTCATTGACGTGAATCCATACTAAAGAGCAAATGACTGATACACACTCCCTTCCTCAGAGCAGGGAGACAGTGGGCTCCCACAGGGGGAGAACACAATGGAGGGGAAATTTTGGTTCACAAAGGTGTAACTTCAGGATTTTACTCAGAGGTGGTCCTGCGTGGATCCACGATCTGTATCTGGATCTCTCTGAAGAAAATAAGAAAAAATAAGAGTACACTTTGTAATGTGGATCTTGATCCTCTGTCTTGGTCTGAGTTTTAAGCTCCCCTCTTCCGGAGACAAGAAGGTCTTCACTGCAGACCCTTAGAAAGCCCCCTGAAACCTTAGCTAAATTTTCTGGAAAGTGTGTTCTGGGACAATGGACCCCAAAGTGGAGTTCACTTCTACTTATTTTGATTTTTATTTAAAAATAAGGATGAATTAAAAGTTAATACTGTGTAGTATCCAAATTGAGGCTCAACCTGTCACTGAGTCCACGTCAGAGGGTCCCTTGTCATGTGCAGCTCAGGCAGCAGGAGTGGGGTTCCCGCCATGTACAAGTCTCAACAATGACCTTACTCTTCCCTGCACTTTCAGCTAATGGAGGGGCATTACAGACTGACATCTGCTTGTGCATAATCTAGTTTTAATTAACCTCCCTAAATGAACATTAGCTTAAAAATATTCCTGCCAAAACAAAACAGAGCAAAACAAAACCCCACAGATTGTAGATGATACTAAAATTGCAACTCCAAGAGAACAATATGAACATAGCAGAGAAGACACTTCCCTCATTCCTGGTAGAGTCGCTAATCAGATATGACACATTCAATCCCATTGAAATTATAATTATAATAAAGTTTTTCCCATGACAACAGCATTTACTGTTAATAAAATATATACCACATTATTTTAAGATTATTATTTTACTACTTGCTCGTCTTTTAAAAATTCTATATTTTAGAGTAAGTTTTCTCCCCAACCTGTTTATGAACTCTTGTGTAATACCCACCCACATTCCACAATGAACATTTCCTAGATTTTGTTCTTACTCTCTTTGTAGCACATATATATGTAAAGTATATAATAATTATATGTCTCTCTAGTATATATATTTGTCTGTTTGTTTTGTTTTATTTTACTGAACTCTGGAAAGTAAGGTACAAACATCCTGACCTTTCACTTCTAAGTACGTTTGTGTATTTCCTAAGAACAAGGACACTCTTCTACATAACCCCAATGCTGCTATCATACCTAATGAAATTAACAATAATTCCTTAATACCAAGTAATGTGTAATCCATGATCAAATTTCCTCCATTGTCCCCAAAATGTCTTTTATAGCTTTTTTTGCCTCCTAAATCCAGGACCAAATCAAGGCATATGCATTGCATTTGGTTATTATATCTCTTTTTTTCTGGCTTTATTATGACACAATTGACACATAACATTGTATAAGTTTAAGGTGTATAACATAATAATTTGACATAGGACATATTGTGAAAAAGATTACTTGTTATATCTCTTTAATCTCCTTTAAGGTAGAATAGTAGCTCCCCTACATTCGTCTAAAACGATGATGTTGACTGTTTTGATGAATCCAGGCCAGTTATCTTGTAGAATGTGCCAGAAGTGGATTTGTCTGATTGTTTCTTCAAAGTAGATTCAGGTTAAAAATTGGAGACAAGAACACTGCATAGGCAATGTTATGTCCTTCCCATTGCATTGCATAGGAGGCACAGGATCGCAGATTGTCCTGCTATCAGTGATGCTAAGTTTGATCAGGGCCACATTATGAATTTCCTGGGCCCTTTGCACTTTTACCTTCATGGGATCCTTTCGCCATAAAACATATAAAAAAGTATATTTTATAGGTGTATTGGCACAAAGGTAAATATAATCCAAGGTGGATTATGTTTATTTTTTTCCTGATTTTAAAAGAAATTAAAACATTTTCCCGAGCCTCTAAAGTTATCATGGGCCCCAGACCCGTGCCTGCCTAATGGAGAAGTTCGCCCTGGGTTTGACCCCTTGATTAGAGAGGTGACCTCTGGACCTCCCCAACATAAAGGTGCATTTTCCTTTTGTAATTAAATAGTAATCTGTGGGGAAACTCTTTGAGACTATGTGTATATCTTGTTCCCCGAAAACCACTCCCTCAGTGGTTTTACTATTTTTGCTTGAATCAGTTATTACATTGAAGGTTGCAGGAATTATGTCCTGTTCAGGGATGAGAATACTGAGGTGCAAGGAGTCTGTGATTTGTCCAAGATCACAAAGCTAGTGGGTAGAATCACCATTAGGAACTAGGTGTCTCTGCTCCCAAATTCACATTAGAGCCCCAAGGAAACTGGAGTATATTAAGAAGGAGTGAAAAAGAGCATTGGAGTTATTTGGCCCAGAGAGAAGAACAGAAAAGGATGACTATAATCTGTTACATAACTAAAGATAACAGTTGATGGGTACCAAGGACCAGCAAACTCTCCATTTGCAATGTAATAGCTCAAAGGAGGTAAGACTCCATTGCTCTGGACCACAGTCATTTTACAAACCAGCTAATAATTGCCTCACATTTCTTCAGAAAAGTTCTTGGCATTATTCTCAGGAGGAGATAAAGCCAATGTTTAATAGTCTTGTCAAATCTTATTAGGTATTAGGATTCTAATTTAAATGCTGACAATGTGTCAATTACCCTAGAGAACATTTAGTTCATTTCGTTTTCTCTTCACCTCAGGCCTCTCCAGGTAGCGTGCATTAGGATTGTAATCGAGGTTTTAAAATATTGTTGTTCAACAATTCCTACAGACTTCGGTAGGTAATTGTGAACAAATAGGGGCTGAAATGCTGGATCCTTAAAACTAAACAAACTGCCCGTGTTTGAATAAAAGACATACCTTTCTGTGGGCAAAGGTTGCCAACCCTGGGTGTGGAAGCCAGCTACTTCTACTTGCCAAGAATCCCTTTGACACGTTAATCTTGCAGAGAGAATGTTTTGGACCTTTCCGGTGTTTGCATAAGAAAAATGAAGCACGGATGTTTTCAGAAGTGGGAAGCAATTGTCTTTGGCCCCATATTGTCAGAGGAGTGAATTGGTCATTCTGTGGAAGAATGACTCTTACTAGGTGTGCGAAAGTGAATCTGCTGTCGCTTATTTATGAGAAGTTGAAAATAAAAGACACATCTGCAAGTCCCATATTATTAATCTTAATTGATTAGCAAGTATTTGCTGAGCCTCTACTTTGCAATAAGTGGTAAGAGGAACAGGGGACCTGGAGCATTTTCAGTGATACAGAAAGAAGAGAAGAGGAGAAGATATAAGCTTCTGACCTCAGGAACTTACGAGAAAGTCAGGTAGAAAAGACATGCCCATGGAAAGCTAGCAAGCAATTCAAGGTAGTGCAGAGTAAGCGTAACACGAGAAGAGTAAAATTAGACAGGTTGGGAGAAGCAACGGGAATTATCGAGGCCTAGATTGATCAGCAAAAGCTTCAAGATGATACTTATAAGCTGGAATTTGGAAGGACAGCCTTCAGATGAATGGAGACTCTGGAATCAGGCATGACGAAAGGGCAGAGGCAAGAAAGTGATGGCGAATTTAAGAATAGGACACAGACTAGTCTCTCTCTTGAGTACAATCGAAAGTTGACAGCTCTTTCTTTCAAAGGACCGGAAGTGGGGGATAATCTATGCGAAATGATCCTGGAAATAAAATCTGATGATGGCTTTAAATGACCACCATGTCTAATTGTTCTAAATAAGGCTCTTTTGTTGACAAAGAATGGTTGCCACTTAAACTAACTCAAGTGAAAAGGGAACGGGAGAATTGTAAGATTATAACAGAACACCTCTTGGACATTCAAAAGTAATTTGTGGGCCAGGAACCAAGGACCCTCTGTACGACTTAGAGCCACATCATCTCAGCTTCTTCTGCTTTTATATCTGCCTCATTCTCTTTGTCTCACTCTACCTACTTTGCTTATTCATCTTGCACTGATCCCTTCCTCAGCATCATAATATTTTATTGCCATCATCTACGATTGACTAACTACATCCTCTCAATTTTTCAGTTTAAATGCTTAAGAGAAAGAGAGACTCTTTGGTAGTTGGCCAGGCAGTTTTTCGGCTGGTTTCGATTATTATTGGCTGGTATCCATCCTAGTCCAACCAGTCATCACTCTTAAACGAGAACCGCCCAGTGGGGTCTCCCTTCATTGGGAGCTCCAGGCAGAGCAGCCCAAACCAGAAGATACAGACTGCTATGTTCCAAGCTCTATAGAACCATTAGACTTCCAGGGAACAGTTGGTATGTTCCGTACGCATTTGGGAAATGGCTGGTCTATTTTTCTATCTCTAGGAAGGATTTTCCCAGAGCTTTCTTCTTAAAGAGCTGTACTATCCTGAAAAGAGCTGGTCCCAAATTGAATATTGACTTCACCACCTCTGAAACCATCTGAGCTTCAATTTGTTGCCTGTAGAGTGGGGATAATAGCACCTACCTGTTGGAGTTGTCTGGAACATAAATGAGATCATTTCAATGCTATTCTCTGCTTGGCACAAGGCAAGAGCTTAGTAAACGGGATTTCTGTAATTTCTTTGCTATTTTATGAATATTTCATAATAGAAAACTGTTGGCAGTGCATTTTTACTTATTTTTTAATTGTAAAAATGATATATGAATATTTTAAAGCAGACCCTACACATTATATTATTTCACTGATAAATATTTTAGGGTGTGTTTTTGTTTTGGGGGTTTTTTTTGGGCTGCGTTGGGTCTTCGTTGCGGTGCTCTGGCTTCTCATCGCAGTAGCTTCTCTCGTTGTGGAGCATGGGCTCTAGAGCGCAGGCTCAGTAGTTGCGGCACATGGGCGTAGTTGCTCCGCAGCATGTGGGATCTTCCCGGACCAGAGCTCAAACCCGTGTCCCCTGCGTTGGCAGGCGGATTCTTAACCACTGCGCCACCAGGGAACTCCTAGGGTGTGTTTTTAATAAATAAAGATTTTTTAAAAGCACAGAACCACAATACCACTATTATACCTAATACATTAAAGATAATTCCTTGATATCACCAGTACTAAATCTATATTTGATTTTCTTCAATAGTCTCAAAAATATCTTTTTATGGTTGTTTGGTTTGGATCAAAATCCAAAAGGAGTCTACATATTGCACTGATATCAGTCAGTCTATAAACCATTTTCTCTGCTCTTCTATGCCATATATTTGTTGAAAAAATGGGGTCATTATTCCTGTAGAATTTTCCAGTTCAGGATTTGACTGACTGCGTCATCTAGCAGGTTCTTCTATCCCCACATTCCTTGAAAACTGGTACATAGATCTAGAGGCTTATTTAGATTTAGATTCAAATTATTTCTCTGGCAAAACTATAAAAGAAATATTTTATACTATCTTTTATGTTTTAAAAGTTGTGAATTTGAAATAGTAGCTCAATAGTTCCCATGGCATTTTGCACTTAGGAATACAAGACTCCCAAGAGAGAAGGAGGTAAGCCATTCGCTCTGGTTTCTGCTTCATGCCTGAAGGAATCACCTTCCCTTGGAGAGTTAATGGTACTTGTGACTGCTATCTGCCAGAAAATGTACATGGAAGTCATAACTACCAGTTTATCTCTAATGGATTTATCAGAGATATCTTTAGTCATATACATCTCTGGCTGAGGATATTCACATATCTTTCATTAAAAATATCAATTCCGGGCTTCCCTGGTGGCGCAGTGGTTGAGAGTCCACCTGCCGATGCAGGGTACACGGGATCGTGCCCCGGTCCGGGAAGATCCCACATGCCGCGGAGCGGCTGGGCCCGTGAGCCATGGCTGCTGAGCCTGTGCGTCCGGAGCCTGTGCTCCGCAACGGGAGAGGCCGCAACAGTGAGAGGCCCGCGTACCGCAAAAAAAAAAAAAAAAAAAAAAAATCAATTCCTTGACTACATTCTAAACTAGGAATTAAAATGTTTGAAATGACTAGTGACTAGAGAAAGCACCACAGGACAGTAGAACCTCCTTTGAAATTTTTTTTTAATAAGTGTTTTTTTTGTTTTGTTTTTTTCGCCATGCCGTGTGGCATGTGGGATCTTAGTTCCCAGACCAGGGATTGAACCCGCCCCCCTCCCCTGCATTGGAAGCGCGGAGTCTTAATCACTGGACCGCCAGGGAAGTCCCTGTAATTGTTTTAAATGCACTAATACAAATTATGGACGGAAAAGCAAACCCGGGTACACAGAAGCAGGACTACAGTGTTGTTCTGGAGTGTTGGGGATATCTGATAAATACTCACCTTTTCTCCCCTACCTGAAGTGGGAACAGAGAACTAGATATAGAAATAAGACAGATGACAATAAAAATAATTACTTCTATATCTCATAAAGCTGTTTGGAGAATGTGACCTAGGTGCCCAGCAATAATGAACTTGCAGACACTCTGATCTTCTAAATTACATATGCCACTCCCCTTGTCAGGGACACTTAGATAAGCACAGGTCTCTCTAAGCCCAGTGCACATGCTGGGTTCTTTTTCCCAAACTCAAACCACTCAAAACTCACTACCCCTTCCCTGGAGGGTCGCAGAAAGTGAGCGAGAAGTCAGAGTGCAGCCAAGAGTGGTAACTCAATGGAGGTTTGATCAACATGGAAATAAGTGGAAATAACTGTTCCTTTCTCACTGAAGTCCACTATATAAAAGAGCATCACAGGCAGAACCCAGTGTCAGCACAGCGTTTTCAACAATGAACACCCTCACATTTAGGTGGTCCCAACGCATATCACCCTCTACACTATAGCAGCTCATGTGCAGTAGAACAAATGTTTGTGCCGTGTGTGCAAATCGCAGTGCTGGCAGATACCAAGATAGAAAAAGACCCAGTCTTTGCCCCCCAAAGGCTCATCCTCTAGTGGGTTCTCAACAGGTGGACCCAAAATAAGTGTGTGGCCCACTGTGCTAGGCGTTGTGTGGGGAGTTGTAGCAGGCATGGAGATGCTCTGCTCAGACCTCCCTTGAAGGAAAGACTTGCTGTTCAGCTCTCAGCTCCTTCTGGGTCCACTTCACGTTTCAAGCTATGGTCATGCTCTTCTTGGGCAGCTCCTGCCTAGTGACAGAACCAGGTAGCAACTGAGGTCACCTTCTTTTTGGGTGGCTGCAGCCAGTGACCAAGCCAGGTGGTGATACAAGGGCTTGGCCATTTCCACCAAGACAGGACCCCTTCATTGGGCAATCTTTGCTCCTGAGCTTCCCATTGGGCTGGTGTAGGGCGACCAGCTGTCACCGTCACTGGGACTGAGAAGTTTCCCAGGGCATAGGACTTTCAGTGCTAAAACTGGGAAATGTCCAGGCAAACTAGGATGGTTGGTCACCTTGGCTGGCGTAGACCTTGTCAGATCTGCATCAGGGTCTGACAGCTCCCTCTGCCCAGTCCTGCCTCCTTCCCTTTCCCCACAGGTGTTCATCAACAATAAACTCTGTGTCCTCCTGACTACATCTCAATGTCTCATTCCCAGAGCACTCGACCCACGACAGGGGCACAGGTAGCACAGAAACCAGGAAGGACCTAAATATTGCAAGAGAAGATGAGGCTGAAAGAGAGGGGGCGGGGCGGGGAGATTCATTTGTTAATTACAGGGATGCTTCTGTGTGTGACTTTTTCAGCGGACTATTTGTTCTGCAACCTTTGAAAAAGAAAAGAGGCTTATGTAAATACTCAGTGACAAAAGGTTTCCTAAACTACATTTGAATACTCAAAATGAAGGCTTTGCCAAAAAAAAAAAAAAAAAAGCCAACCTTCTTGTTCCAGCATCCTTTGTTAAACACGCGTTGTTATTCATTTCTGTGATTTAAGAAGAAAAATAAATGGAGCTTCAGGTTTTCTGAGAAGTATTCTTAAAATCAAGAAAGAATGTGGGCAGAATATTACTGCAGGGGGAAGGGAGCAGCACCCTTCAGGGCCAGGACTAGGATGAAGTGAGCCAGGTACTTGGGGTGCAGCATTTAAGGAGGTGCTCGCTGTCAGTTCAGAGTCAGCGCTTGCATGAACCTGACAGTCAACGCCTCCTTAAGTATTGCACCTCAGGGGCCTCACTGGCCTCACCCTAGTCCCGGCCCAGGCACCCATAATAGTAATAGATAACTTCCCTCTTCCCTGCCCCAGGTACAAAGCCATCGTCCGGCCAATGGATATCCAGGCCTCTCACGCCCTGATGAAGATCTGCCTCAAAGCCGCACTGATCTGGATCATCTCCATGTTTCTGGCCATCCCAGAGGCTGTATTTTCTGACCTACATCCCTTCCATGAGGAAAGCACCAACCAGACCTTCATTAGCTGTGCCCCGTACCCACACTCTAATGAGCTGCACCCCAGAATCCACTCCATGGCTTCCTTCCTGGTCTTCTACATCATCCCGCTGTCGATCATCTCTGTTTACTACTACTTCATCGCCAAAAATTTGATCCAGAGTGCTTACAATCTACCCGTGGAAGGGAATATACACGTCAAGAAGCAGGTAGGTGCTTAGAAGTGATTCATTTCCTCCTTGGGGATTTGATTTCTTGCGTTTCTTTAGGACTCCACTGACAAGTTCAGTATCTGGGTGGTCACGTTGCCTGATTCTGCAGTAGAAGTGGTGAGTGATCTGTGGCCAGATGGTAAACAGGAGCTCCTAGCTTCAGAAGACTTGGCATGCAGGTGTTCTTTAAGAATCTGGTTCTCTTATTAAAGAAACCTAGGCAAGCGAGGTGTGGAGAACCTGAAAGCTTTGGAGTATGGGTTTCTTTTTGAGAAAAATCTGTTGTTGTTTTTTAAAAAATAAAATGTTGAGGCTCCTAGGGATGTGAGTTCTTTAAGCTCCAATCACATTGTTTGGGTGGGAAGACAGTTACCACATGTGATAAAGCAGAAAGGGCAGGAAAACGAGGCTGGTTGAAGAAAAAGCAGTAGTTTGATTAAGATGGGTTCACATTGATTTGAGTTCAAATCCAGGCTTCCTGACTTACTTACCCTTTCTGAGAGTCAGTTTTTTATCCATGATGAGGGTAATAACCCATATATTGTAAGGCTGTTGGAGGATCACAAGAGAGACACATGTACCCCCAGATGGCCCAGAGTGCAGGATGCCCTCCTTATGTGTTAGGCTCCCTTCTCCAATCCCCCTGTCACCCCCGTAATTTCATCCTGTGGTATAAATGGTAGAAACCAGGGGCTCTGGCTTTGTCGTCTTCATCAGTTTTTGTCTTCTAGTCCAAATGTAGATCGTGTAGTATTTATGATGGAAAAGCAGAAAGACTCCCTCCATTTCAAACGTGTAGCTGACTCAGTTGGAGGCTTCACCCTCTAAAATTCTTTTTTTCCCTCATCAATTATGGGGGGAAAATGGCAGTTCTCAGTGAAACTGTCTCCCTGCTTGAAAGACCTCTCAATGGTGAACATCCATTGTACCCCAGATTCTTTAACGAGAACAATGTTTCCCCTTGCCGTAGCAGAGGGAGTTGGGAAAAAAAGGAGATGCTCAGCCCGCTTTTCTCTGAGACCCTTCCTGTGTTATATAGGCCAGAAAAAACTTGAGAGTAAAAAAAATAATAATAGGCAGTTATCTTGGTTTGGCGAATGAGGAAGAACAAAGCTGGCTGCTTTTTCAGGCCTCAGAGGGAAGAAGAAATTATTAACTGTGGAGCCGAGAAAGACATGAAGTCATATGGCTGATAACTGCACCAATGCCCTCCTGAGGACAGAGGGGCACTTACTAGAATTTCATCGTGCAGTCCACTCAAGCATGTAATCAACTTTGTTTAAAGAGCTCAGAGGCACATTGGAACTATTGAACTTGTTTTCTGTGGCCTTGTGAGCCCGTCCATTTCCCTAATTCATTTTCCCCATCTTTTGCTCTGCCCACATCTTTGCCTCTGTGTCACTCTGTCCTCAGATCGAATCCCGGAAGCGCCTGGCCAAGACAGTGCTGGTGTTTGTGGGTCTCTTTGCCTTCTGCTGGCTCCCCAACCATGTCATCTACCTGTACCGCTCCTACCACTACTCCGAGGTGGACACCTCCGTGCTCCACTTCGTCACCAGCATCTGCGCTCGCCTCCTGGCCTTCACCAACTCCTGCGTGAACCCCTTTGCCCTCTACCTGCTGAGCAAGAGTTTCAGGAAACAGTTCAACACCCAGCTCCTCTGTTGCCGGCCCAGCCTGATGACCCGGTCTCACAGCTCCGGCAGAAGCACCACCTGCATGACCTCCTTCAAGAGCACCACACCCTCCGCGGCCGCCTTCAGCCTCATCAACGGAAACATCTGTCACGAGGGGTACGTCTAGACTGACCCTTGACCCTGCCCCCTAGGGACTCCTGACTTTGCCTTATGGCTGGTAAGGAACCCTCGCCTCTGTTGTTGTCTCTGTACCCTCCAAAGACCCTTTGGCAGGCTCATGAGCGATGTGGGCGGGTTGGGGGGAGGCCCAAATGGGTCACCATTATGTTGGAAAGGCCCATCAAGGCGTGTGTTTTCCATTTCAACTTGTGAATGCTGCTTCTGACGCAGAGCAAACTTTCCCTTTTTTGGAAAAGGGAACAAATAGGAAATCATTATTTTAAGCATTAAACCCTGACATACAGATGTGCTCAACTAAGTCATAGAAACTATACGAACAACCAGATTTATAGAGCAGAGAAATTGTACACTGAATGTCCACTTTGTGAAAGACTTCACCTTGTCATTTCTTTAAGCACCAGTCAGTGCTTTAAGAATACGATTTGAGTCATTTTTCAGGAATACTTATAATCACAAACCAAGGAACTTTTTTTTACACTTGTAATATGAAAAGTCAACCCTAGGCGAGTCCCATGTATAAGGGACAGTCCCCAAACTGATAACACTGGAAGCCAATTTAAAACAAATCCCTGAGTGTCGATTGTTTTTAAAAGACATTGCTGAGGACATAGGAGAAACACTCACCACATCATTTTAAGGCAAAAACACAACCAAACACACTGACACATATATTGAGGTCCAGGTGTAGCTGGGGAGTGATAGCTCACACTCCGAATTCTAACTCAATGCAGGTCCTTTTTGCTGTTACCCAATTGCAATCATCCATGGTGTGGTTCCACCATATCAGAGAAATCCTTCGCGGGGAAAATTGATCATACTATCCATTCATCAAACATGTATAGAAGTGCATAAAGTATAGTATTTATTTTAGGCATATAGGTTTTCAGACAAATGTATTTACTTCTATTTGGCTGTCCTTGTCTGCTACAGTGAAGAAGTAGTTTCACATGAGAAGAAAGGGATCATATTTGAGTGGAAATAGAAACATGTTTACATTTAATATCTGCTTTACCTAAAGTCTGTGGCAGGAAATGAATTCGATGTCAGTAATATGTGTTTCTGTCTCAGTATGTGTAAGAAAGTTGCAGGGGGAGGTCTCAGCTTTAAGAACTGATTGAAAGACAGGTACAGATACATTAAGTTTCTACTTATGAAGAGTATTTATGAAACAGCCCATGTGCAGAAAAATACTGGACTTAAATCTTTTTTGTTTTCTAAGTGAGTAAAAGGATTTGACTCTCTTTCTTTAGATACCCTGAATCAAGTTTTTCTTGACTCAAGGACAGGCCAATTCTGACAGATTGCAAATGTGTTACCCCACTTTCAGATAAATCCAAATTCTGCAAATGTGCCCTCATGTGTAGCCCTCACACACTAAGACAGTTTTAGTTCCGGTTTTCTCTATCCAGGTGAGATAGAACAGTCAGCTCTCTTTTCCACATGAGATTTTTATAAGATTTTTGTGTCTTGATACAAGGAAGTGCTCACTGTCTACAGAGCTTTAGCAGTTGGGACCAAGACTGTTGTAAAGATCTGTATTTATAATTGTATTAGCTGGAGTGAACCTCTGCACTTCTGTTTGCTACATGCAGTTACATACTGTACACACCTGCTTTCCTGGTGCTCCATAATTACATGGGACAGTTTGAAAAGCAGACAGGTAGTATAGCTGAAAGAACCAAGATTTTCAGCTTGACATCCCAACTCTGTCATATATGTGTATATATATATATATATATATATATAGCTAGCATTTTTTTAAATCTCTAGAATGAGAGGACAGTCCCTTCTGTTGCTGAGATCCTCTGAGCCCCATCATTGTTTCGATTTCTGTCTCTTAAGCATTTATGTAGCCACCTGCTCACAGTTGTCCCACTTCTGCCACCTTTGCAGCAACTCCTCTTGAGAAATCCTTCAACCACCATTCTACACTCGTGTTCCCAATAGTGGAATGGAAGGAGACAGACAATTCCATTGCTTCAAATAATTTGTATGAATGACATCCTGTTAGCTTGTTATGTTTTGTAATTAGAGCTGAAAGTGATAGAAGAAAACACCTTGCTCAATCTCCTCCTTGTACAAAGAGTACCTTTCTTATTCACACTTCTTCAACCTCCACGCACCTGTTATCTTGAACTGCTGCTCCACAGTTTTACCCTTGGCTTTCTTCAAAACTCTTGAGTATAAGTGACTCCATACCTAGCTAGTTGCTAAAGTGCATAGCATTCTGGGTTCCTAGCATGACTTGTTCGAGGATCTCTGATCTCCCTGCTTCCGAAGACATTTTGGGAGTAGGACTTATCTTAATGCCTCCTTCATTTAACATCATGGCATAGACTGTGTCTGGCCTCCTCTCTAGCTTCTGGATAAACAGGAGATCGATGTCTGGGTCTAGCTGTGTGTCCTTAGGCAAATCTTATCATCTCTTTGAGACTCTTCAGTGAAAAGGTTGGAGGAGGCCTTTGCCAGCCAGTGACCTAGAGGACTGATCAAATTATTTTGTGACTCAACTGATGGATTGACTCCAACTTTCTCACTGGGGTGAACTCAGCCGGGCCCTTCTCTAGGGAAGTCAAATTTTTATTTCACCTCCGGAACCTAAAATCACGGTGAGGGAGACCCAAGCCCCCACGTGGTATCACCTCTCTGTTAGGGCTGAGTGTGGCAGTGGCTGGAGCTAAGACATTTCACTCCTCGCCTCCAAAGATAATCATGTTTAGAGCTAATGTCTTTGGTGAGGGAAAAAAAAATCAATTTTGGCTGTGGAAAACCATCTGTGTTTATTCAGTTTATTCAGACACTACCTTTCAATCTATCTTAAATTGAGCCTCCCTGAGGCAGGCAGCTCAACAGTGACAGATTAAGCAATAAACAAAGCAGTCTTCCCACCAACGGCTGCTGCTCGGAGGGATTTTCCACAGCGAGAGATCCTGGCCCCGCCATGTTGTTGACGTGATGATTCCCCATAAGTGCAGATGGCTGAACCCTGTTCTTCTGGCTGCCCTCACTCCCCCACTGAACCTGGCCTTCCGCCTCATTAATAAGCCCTGGATTTCCCTGCTTTGCCCCACAGACAACTTGGGTTCATCTTGAAGGATGGAGAGCCCTTAGATAAAACAGTTTAGAGGCTACTTCACACAGACCAAGTTCAGCTTGTTATGAAAATATACGTTAAATAGAAATAAATAAACTTGTCCACAAGACATGGGCACACTTAAGTTATAAAGTCTTCACTTGTGCCCAAGTAGCCGTTGGTTACTGGTTTCGGAGTCTACTCACGTGCCAAGTAGCTTCTGGTAATAGTGATTAGCTTTGTTTGGGGACTACAAGTTGAATGACACCCTCAATCTGTGGACTGCAAGGTGGCTAAGTCACTTTTCCCGGGAGCCAGATAGAAACGATGGCCCCGGGAACCTGACTGTATGAGAGTGGAATAATTGTACATACGATGTTGTGATGAGACGGGGAGGTGCACACTTTCTTGCCATTTGTGCCCTTCACACCCACACCAGGAAGGAGCTCCCATTAAAGAGTAGCTTAGAATTAACCCTGGGTTGCTGAGAGGAATGGAGCACATTTGAAACATTTGTCTAATATTTGGCTGAATTTTCATAAAATGGATTAACAGCTGAAAACAAAGGAATTAGTCACTCTCCTGGGACCAGGCTTTGTGTGAGCTAGTCAATGAAACCGACCCCTAACAAGCTCTACTTCATTCTGTATCGGGATGGTCACTTCTCTCAGCCCCAACCTCGACAACTCCGCCCCCCGCCCCCGACACACATACACGCCCAACACAAACACAAACACTGTAATATCAAGCAATCTCTTACCATGATATTTGGCCTTCAAAGACACCCTTTTTTAGGAGCAATCAAAAAACCGCACACTGAGAACAAGTTTTTCTCAGGTGAAAGTTCACATTAGAAATGCATTTGGTGGAATTTATCTAAATTTTTAAAAAGTTGAAGAGCCCCTCGGTTAAAATATTACATAGTCACAATTAATTCAAAATATACTTTGCATTGACCTAGTGTTCATGGTCTACCTTGCCTCATCTAATCCAAGCCTTCGCTGCTGACCAGAGAGCTGCTTTACATCCTTTACTGTGGAAATTTGTAAATGACATTGACTAGTGACCATTCACTATTAGATTAAAAGGCCCAGGGAACTATGAGGCCGAAGCATGAAAGTGTGGGTATGGGACCAGATTGACGTTAAAAAAGATGATTTCATATGGTTCAGCGTAACCTGATCTCATTCATTCTCATGGTCCATTCTGTGCTATTGAAGAACAGTGCTGATCGCCACCACCCCAGTTTACAGGATAGTCTGTTGCCCCTGCAAGTGACTCTGTTTAACTTGGCACGAGGGAGTGAATGGAGTTGTCGATGGTTGCCTCAGGAGAGGCATACTATTGGGAATGGCATTCCGCGTCTGAATGGAGTCCTGTGGCTCTAGAAGTGCTGGAAGGAAGGGGCTCAACTTCCCCAAGCCCCGAGGACGTGCCACATGCAGTGCTGAGCACGTTGCTGTTCATCCTAACCAGCACCTTGGAGAGCATTCAGAAGATGAAGCCAAGGCTCAGGGAGATCGCTCCACGATGCCAAGGCCACATGGCACAGCTGAATGACAGAGCATTAACCTGGGCCTGCATCTCTCTTACGTCCTCGTCCAGTCCACCACTCAGCGTTGCTTCCCAAATCCAGCCCACGTGAGAAACTCAGTCCATGGAACATAATAGACCGTCCTGTTCCCTACTCTAGATTTTGTCCCAAGGCCTGAACTAGTGATAAAGTCAAAGAATATGCACAAAGGGCATCGAAGATGTTTCTAAGCATATAAGTTAAGGACTCACTGCAGGCAGAGGCTGAAATGCAGCACAAAGTAGGTGGGCAAGGAGGTCCCTTAGTTCAGTTAGCCCCAGAGACACAATTCAGTTGCAATCGAAGGCCCTGGGAAGAATTTCCCCCCTGGTTATGTGAGTAACTGAGGAGAAAAAAGCCTTGGTGAAGTGCCGTGTTCAGAGAGAGGAGCCCAGCGAGAGGAATCAGTCCAGGCGCCCTCCTTCAAATCAGGATTAGCTGGCGAAGAGGTGTCAGGAAGAGGTGGAACCACCCACTTCCCCTCAAAAGAGTAAGATATGACAGTGGATGGTTTCCTGGAGTCTGGAGACGCAGGCTACGTGAATAGCCTTGAATAGAAAACGATCTCCTGGACTAAGGGGCCAAGTCATGGGCTCAGGTATGGACCTGCCTATCTGAGTGCCCAGCCCTAAGTGCCCTGTTACAACCCCAGACATCACTGTCTCTCTGCTCTCTCTGAGCTCACGTTCTAGAAAATAAGATTATTTTCCTTTTTTTACCCAAATTTAAATTTCATTCCCAGAGCTATATAATGCCATGGAAGGACTCACGTAATTTTATGGTCTTTTAAAAGGATCATTTTAATGGATAGTAAAACCTCACACACTGAACACCTCATTAATTCCCAGACAAGCTTGAAAATTTTGGTATAATCCAGGAGTTCAGTGTTCAAAGTACATTATATAATTTGGGCCTGTTGTGAATCTAAATTTTTCATCACTTTGCTTCAGTTTTAGCTACTGATGTTGATATATCAATATTGACCATGTACAACATTAAGAAAGTTAAACTGATTTTCTTTAAAAATCTTTTTTCCTTTAATTTGGGCTTAACTGATTCAAACATGACCTTTTTGCATCCGAGTCAGCAGGGTTTTGGGTAATAAAGTTTGTTGAAATGGTCAATTTAGTGAGTTGTAAAAATACCTGGCACAAACTTCTTTAATGTCATTTTCCATTTTGTTTTAAATATTATACTCATATTTTGTAAATTATAATTGTACTTGTTACTATTAACTGTAAATATTTATTACATTAAAAATGTGCTCTGTATTAAATAACTCGGAACAAGTTCCAGGTGTGGTACTTAGTATAAATAATGTCATGGCTTGGATTTGCCCAGACTCCTTAGAGTAATGAATTATTTATAAGAAATTCACAATAATAATGTGGATGATTCAGATCCTTTTAAATGTACAAACTTAACTGTGTGACCATGTAAAATTTTGTCTATGAATCGTGCTCATTGATTGTACTCTTATTTTTCAAGAAATGTTCCCAGTGCTATCCCATTGTACCTGGTCTGTATGACATTAAGTCAAATCCAGCGTAGTAAGCTGAATATTCAAGTCACAGAAGATAAGACATGTGTTTTATTTCTTAATATAATAAAGCATAATTTATGAAATGGACAGATGCATGTATGCAATGTTCAATAAAAATATAGCTGTTGCATGAATGTAGTCTGTGGCTATATGCCCCATAGTTCCTTGGTTCCAGAACCATCTATCAATACACCAGAAGCACCCAGGCTGCTTGTTGCAAAAGGCAGATTCCCCAGTTCGATCCCTGTTGACTCTGGAACATCTGAGAGCCTGGCCTAAAAATCTGCATTTTAAAGCACCCTAGGGGGTTCCTTAGAACGTGAGAGTTTTGTTTCATTAAACTTTTAAAATACGTATTTAACTTTTGAATAAGTAAGCCATTCTCGTGATTCAAAATTGAAAACACAGAAAGGTATTCAGTGAAAAGACACTAGGCTACTGCAGTCCCCTGTCCTCACAGTTCTAGGCATCCGTCACCACCTTCCTCCAAAGGGTGGCCATTGTTATTAGTTCCTTACATGTGTATACCCCTGAACATTATTTGTGCATATGCAAATAAATGCAAATATGTGTTTTCCTGTATCCCACCACCGTTTTACCTTTTACAGAAATGGTAGCATATTATATGCATTGTTTTGCCTCTTGCTTGCTTCACTACACACTGTATCTTGGCGATCTTTCCATATCATTATATAAAGTTCTTCCTCATTCTTTCTTTCCTTTTTTTTTAAAAAAAAATTTATTTATTTATTTGGTTGTACCGGGTCTTAGTTGCGGCACGCGGGCTCCTTAACTGTGGCGTGCAAACTCTTAGTTGTGGCACGCGTGTGGGATCTAGTTCCCTGACCAGGGATCAAACCCAGGCCCCCTGCGTTGGGAGAGCAGAGTCCTAACCACTGCGCCACCAGGGAAGTCCCCTCATTCTTTCTTACACCTACAGAGTATCTCCTAATTTATTTATCCAGTCTGCCATTGATGAACATTTAGGTTGTTTCCAATATTTTGCTATTACGAACACTGTTGCAGGGAATCACATATATAATTTCATGCATCAGCAAGTGTTGGAGAAAGAAATCCTAAATGTGGAACTGTGGAACCAAAGACCATGTATCTTAATATTTTTGACAGTTATTCCAAATTTTTCTCTTTAGGGCTTGAATACCAAAGTTTGAGAGCCTCCGCTTTCCGGGATAATCCTAATCATCAGAGAGCAGGAAAGCCGCAAAGAAACGACACAACAGCTGGCCGCAAATGGGGGCTGTCCATGCTCCCTGAGCCCTAGGTGAGAAGGGGTAACCAGGCATGCCCATCAGATGCGGTCAGCCAATTCCGGGAGGGGCACACTGCCAGCCAGGCCCAGGGGCCCCAGCGTGTGGGAGACTAAAATCTTTGAGGCACCCAGGGCATAAAAACCCAAATTGACATTTAAGATTGATCCATGTTAATTGCTCAGAGCTCCACCCAAAGCACAGGTGATTTTTCCTATTAGAAGCTCTGAAGCATGCTGCCTACTATGTCAGAAAAGAAAGCTTTATTAATGCACAGACTGTAGTTTGAGAATTTAATATTCTCTTAGAGTCATGGATTATTGGAGTTGGAAGACACCCCAGAGAATGCCCAGACCCAACCCCACATCTCACAAATGAGGAAGTTAAAGGAAAGTGTCATGATTTGTGTTTCCACACGTCATCAGGCTTTGGGAAAATGAAAACTAATTGGCTTGGAGATGACTCGGATGAGGAGAGGTCATCAGGCCCTTCTGCTAGAGGGAAGGTGAATCGCGCAGGACTGTCCTATCACACACCAGGCAGAGAACCTTCCTGTTCACTGGGGTCAATATTGAGAAACAAGAGAAATGGGATAATATGTTGTCAAGAGAACGACACAAAAGCAGGAGTCCTTCCCCTTAAATATGGACTGAACTGTGCTCAGTATTACAGAAATGAATTTATAAAAGCACAGCCCCCTTCCCAGAGCTGAGATTAAGGAGGTCAAGCATTTTGCTTCCTATCACTTGTCACCTTTGACACCTACCCAGTGTGTTACCCAGTGTGTCCCTCCCACCTCAGTGCCTCTCAGAGGGACTAGACTAGCTCTGACTCACTAGGGTGCTGTTTGCTAGAACACTCTATGTTGGTGTGTCCACTCTTGAGGAGTTTCCCAGGATATTGCAAAAGTATGGTCAGTGGACCAGCAGTGTCGCCATCACCTGGTAGCTAGTTGAAAATGCAGACTCTTGTGCCCGGCCTCACACCTATTGCATCAGAATTCTAACAGATGCCCAAGTGAATCCCACCAGATGCCCAAGTGAATCCCATACATATTCAGTTTGTGGTCACTGGCAGAGGACATCATTTACTGTGAAGAAATCCACATTGGGCTTGATATTTTTTTCTGTGCCATCTGGTGATATCTACACATTTCCCCAAAGCACCTGGGTGGAGAGCCTTGGAATCCCTTTCCTTATGTGGCCTGAGTTCAATTCAACACCTTAGTCATTTGGACCTAAACTCCGTCCATACAGAGTGGCATGGTCCCCCAGCGTCCCATCCCTGCTCTCTGAGAGCTGGGAGTATATGAGTTGAGGACATCAGCCTTGCAGGACTGCTCGCCCTTATCGACCTAGAGTCATCTTAGAACTCACCACACAATTGATTGTTTTTCCTTTCTGGGTGGTACACAAATGAGGTCAACCAACAGTGGCTGTTGTCTGTTGTACTCAAGTCATGCCTTACTCAGAAAGACTAATTTTACCTGATAGCAACTAATGGGACATGTCATGCTTCCCACGTTCCCATGAGAAACCTTTGTAAAACAACAACAGCAACAACAAAAAGTTGTATCTGCTTGTTGCTTAATGTTTCTTTTAAAGAACTGAGAGCTATCTGCCCATTAAACCCACCTCAAAGAAGGTACTGCTTTCCTGATTAGATGTTGCTTTTCCAATTTTACCTAGGTCAAAAGAGGTTGTTCTAAGTCCAGTGTACCTGCCTTTTCAGAAGTGGAATCCTGACTGCAGGCAAAAGCTTCTTTGCTGTTCCTTTAAAGCAGGGGGTGCAGTTCTGCTTGAACAAATGAAAAAGAAAAACATCTCATGGGCCAAGGGCTAAAACCAGTTGGGTCGTATCTGAATGTCGTGGCAAGGATGAAGGGGCATCACCCCCTTACTGGTCTCTAGGTCTCTTGAAGTTTCTGCCTTGTTGCACATTTTAAGAGAACACAGAAAAGGGATCACTCCAAATCGTGCAGGTGCCTAATAATGAAAGCCAGTCCTTTGATGCCAACTGGTTATTTATATTCACGACCAAAATCACTGTCTCTCAAGATCCTTCACCTCTTTTTGTGGCCCCTTTGCCTTCTAAGGGCCGTCAAAACTCCCCCAATCACTTAAGTTCAAAACCTCACCATCGCCTCTGGCTCCATCCATTCACCACCACCCACATCCAAGTAGCCCCCAACGCCTGCAAATGACCATCCAAAACGTCTCGGGTAGCAGCCGTTTCCCAAAGGCTATGTTCTTCCAGTTCAAAAATACTTCTTCTGCTCCAGGGCCCCACACTTCTCCATGATCCACAAGCTAAGGGAGTAAGTCCCCAGAGCAGGGGTCTCTGAGGCTGGATAGTGGAGGCCATTCTGATGGCTTGGCACCCATGTCACACCCAACTTGTTACAATTTTGACCCTCACCCCTGAATCTGCCCAGCCACATGTCACTGCCCTAGATAAGATATGCTCCTTGTTTTGCTTAAACCCTTGCAAATAGTCCCTAACTGGCTCTTATTTTCTATCTATTCTTCACATTTCTTCTAGATTATGCTTCCTTATGTATACCTCTAATCATGTTGTTCTCATGCCCACATTCTGTTACTGTCCCTTTTCCTGAGACAAAATCCAATGTTTCTGGCCTGGATGTCAACTCCCTACTCCCCAAGCTTGTGTCCCACGTGCTACCCTTCGCCCTGCACCTAGAGAGTTCTTCCATCCACACTTTGCTCCTGAGTGGTCCCCGACACCTCTATAGCCCACTGCTTCTCAACCTGGGCCACCCTTAGAATCATCTGGGGAGCTTTAACAAAGCCTGATGCTCAGGCCCTGCCCCAGAACAACTGAGTCAGAATCTCTGGGTTGGGGGAAGAACCAGGCATCCCTATTCCAAGCTCCTCAAGTGATCGCAATGAGCAGGCAAGGTTGAGGACCACCTCACCTGCAATGCCCTCTTGGATCTCAGCCGGCCTGAATCCACCCCATCCCTCAAAGCTCAGCTCCTGTGTTCTCCCTCCGAGAAGCCCTCCTGCTCTCCTCTGCTCACACAGCACTTCCTCTGTGGGTCCCAGCTTTTATCATACCCTGCCTTGAATTATATTTACTTGTGTGAATGCTGGTCTCTCCTGGTAGATCAGGGACTGACAGTCATTTTCTATAAAGGGCCAGAGAGTAAATATTTTAGGCACTGTGGGACGTACAGTCTCTGTCAAGACTACTCAACTGTGCCCTTGTAGCATAAAAGTAGCCACAGAGGGCTTCCCTGGTGGCGCAGTGGTTGAGAGTCCGCTTGCCAATGCAGGGGACACGGGTTCGTTCCCCGGTCCGGGAAGATCCCACATGCCGCGGAGCGGCTGGGCCCGCGAGCCATGGCCGCTGAGCCTGCGCGTCCGGAGCCTGTGCTCCGCGACGGGAGAGGCCACAGCAGTGAGAGGCCCGCGTACCGCAAAAAAAAAAAAAAAAAAAAAAGTAGCCACAGATAGTACGTAATGGATGAATGTGGCTGTGTTTTAAGTAATCTGTATTTGCAAAAACAGGTGGTGGGCTAGATTTTGGCCTGAGAGCTGTCATTGCTGACCCCTGCATGAGACTAACATAGTACTTTAGGGGCAGCAATCTTTTCTCCTCCCTCCCTCCCTCCCTCCCTTCCTTCCCTCCCCCTCCCCTCTCCCCCTCCTCCTCAAAAAAATCCAAAAAACCCCTTTGCGGAGCTCTATGTGGCCAGTCTCTCACAACCACAGCCTCCAGCACGAGCAGGCAAAGTGAAGTAGGAAGAGTCAGCGTTCATCAATTCTGCCTTTTAGGCAAATATTAATATTTACCTAACTTACTCCCTATAGAACTGTCAAATGATTCCAACTGCAGTGCACAGAATCACTCACCGACAGTGAGAATGCATTTCCTATGCCAGGACTAATTTCCAGCAGTACGTGGACTCCCTTCTACGGTGCTGTAGGCTGGAGAGCACCTTGAGAAGGTTAGTAAGGTGCAGGCATCTGAATAGAAGTCAGTGTCTGTAAGAGGCAGCTGTCCAGTTTACAAACCCAGACTGGAGGAAAGCACTCTGATTAGCAGAACCAACTGACATTGACCTAATCCACCCTTATTAAAAAAACTATGCCTGCTCCAGACATGAGTGAAAGGAACCAGGGCTCCCTGGCCTGTAACCACAGACAGGTGAGGCTTCTGTCAAAGTTGTTATAAGGTGTCTTAATCCATTCGGGCTACTGTAACAAAAATACCATTGACTGCGTAGCTTATAAACAACAGAAATTCATTTCTTACAGCTCCGGCGGCTGGAAAGTCCAAGATCAAGGTGCTGGGGATTTGGTGTCTGGTAAGAGCCCACTTCCTGGTTCAGAGATGGGGCTTTCTAGCTGTGTCCTCACACAGTGGATGGGGTAAGAGAGCTTCCTCAGGTTGCTTTCTATAAGGGCACTAATCCTGTTCACGAGGACTCTACTCTCATGACCTAGTCCTGTCCCAAAGGCCACCGTTCGTAATATCATCACCTTGGAGGCTAGGATTTCAACATATGAATTTGGGTGGCGGCGGGGTGTGAGGACAAAGACATAGGGGTTCATTTCCATTAGGAAATATGCTGGTGAAAGAGGTGCAAAGACAAAAGTAAACTTTCTCACGCACGCTCCCAGAGAGTGACTTATTTAAAATAAAACCACTCTCACACTATCCCAGTCATCCCAGCCTTGTATCTCTTAATTCCCCTTTCTTCTCTCTACTTCAAAATGTACCTCAGGCAGTAAGAAGAAAGACTGTGTACAAACTACTGGACTGGAATACGCAGACGGAGCAATAAGAATACCAAAGTAAATGAAAAATATGAATAAAGAAAAAAGATAATATTTAGTGACCACATGATCATCTATATATGCAATGTCAGATCACCTTGAAAGGACAGAGGCTCATAACATCTTGAGGCGCTACCCCTTAACTGTAGAAAGTTCATATATTCGAACTGAAGTAACCTAAGAGGCTAAGCCTGGCTGGTGAAGGAGGGGAGGGGTCAGCTTGCCACCTGACCTGGGCCTCTTGCCTTGAGGGCCAGCTGCCTCATCGCTCATCACTCCAGGACAAGGAACCATTATCTGTCAGATTTACAGAAAGGGAAACTGCTTAAAAGTTTGCAGGGATGTGGCATTTCCCAGGAAGCCTTTAATCAAAGAGACAGGAGCCAAAATGAGGACCCCCATGTAGGAGAACTGGAGAGACCAACCCCGCAGAACATAGACAACCCACAGAGCCCAGCCTACGGCTGCTCCGAGACCTACAGGGTCCAGGCAGGCCTGAGAGGCTGAGCATCCCCTCACTTGCCCTTAGGACCCGCAGGACCGGGAGGGCGCCCTCAGGTCAGCAGAGAGCGGAGTGTGAGCCTCTGACAGACATCGAGGTGAGCACCCGGAATGAGGAATGGGGAAAGGACTCAGACCAGCGGGGTCCCATAGAGCCCTGCCCTGGCTGTCGCCCATGGAGGTCTGGAACAGCCGTGGCTGGATCTGGGTCACCCTGACTGCCAGCTCAGAGGTTCCAGAAAGGTGAGGGTCTTGATCCGAAGCGAGCAGCCCCAGGTCAGCTGAGGGTGGCATCCCAAGAGCGGGCCTGACACCACAGCGCTCGGGGGCAAGGCGAGGATGGTGAATGAGGAGTGAGGGAGCCACCCCGCAGGACATAGGAGGCCCCGCGAGTCTCTCCCCTCCCGCCTCAGCTGAGCACCGGGGGAAGCCCAGGGAAGAATCCTCATTTGGGCCTGGAGGGTCACAGGGAGAGGAGGGCTTTGGTTTAGTGGGGTGGCTGCAGTTCTATAGCGGTTCAACAAGAATAAAGGTTAGCGGTCTGAGCACTGTGAGGGGATCCCCCCCAACGAGCAGAGAGGTTCACACAGAGTCCCAGTTGTTCTTATCCCTGGACCGCCCACGGCAGAGCGCTCAGCTCAGGAGCCCTTCATTTTTGCCTGGAGAGTCACAGGGATTGGAGGGCCTTGGGATAAGGGGGGGCCCCAGTTTTGCAGAGGGAGGAGCTTTAGCCCCAATTGGTACCCCAGTTACGGCCCTGAGTACTAAAGGACTTCTCCCCAAAACAGGGGGCCTGTCAGAGTCCCAGCCCTGTTCTTGGTCTTAGGAGACCTGAGGCAGGGGTAACCAGATGTGCCACGGCCAATGTCCTAAGGACTCATTGCAGTGAGGACCTTGGTTGGAGGCTGCAGAGGGAGGAGTCCCGATATGTATCAGTGGGGTCCCAAACAGACCTGCCCCTGCTGTGGGCCCTCAGAGGCCCTGCACAGCCTTGAATGGATGTGGTTCACCCTTTCTCCTTGGGGAATCCGAAAGGTGGGGGACCGTGGTCTGCTGGACACAGACTCAGTAAAGTGGAGGGTAGATAAAATATCTTAGTATTCTTTGGCCTTTAGGCTCTCCAAGGATTAAGAACGCTTAATCACAACACTAGCAGGAGCGCCTTTTCTTTTCTGGGTTAAGATTAATAAACAAAGTCAGAAATTTCAAGACATCGGTGCATTGAGATTATCCAGAGGGATTTGATATCACTCTTTTTTTTTTAACTCTGAAATCTATAGTGCATATAGAAAAGCATAGAAAATATGCATGTAGAGTTTAAAGAATAATTACGTGAACACCTATGTACCCACTTGTACATTAAGAAATAAAACATTGCCAATACCTCAGCAACCCCCAGTGGTCCTTTCCCAATGGCATATCCCTTCCTACCTGGTATAGATTGAATGATTATGCCCCCCAAAATTCGTATGTTGAAGCCCGAATGTCATGGTATTTGGAGGTGGAGCCTTTGGGGAAGTGATTAGGTCTTGAGGGTGGAGTCCTCATGATGGGATTAGTAGCCTTAAAAGAAGAGGAAGAGAGCTAGCCCTCTCTCCACCTTGTGAGGACATGACAAGAAGACAGCCATCAACAAGCCAGAAAGAGAGTCCTAGCGAAGAACCAAATCTGCTTGCACCTTGATCTTGGACCTCGCAGCCTCCAGAATTGTGAGATAGATGTTTGTTGTTTAAGCGCCCCAGTCTATCGTAATTTGTTATAGCAGCCGGAGCTAAGACACTACCCCAGAGGTAACCACTATTTTGAATCTTGTGTTACTTGTTTTCTTACTTTTCTTTTTCCCAACTTTGAATGTGTTCCTGAACAATTTAATCCTTTGTCCAGTTTTACCTGCTTTTGAACTTTGAGTGGAACTGCATTGTAGGTAATCATCTGTGACTGGCTTTCTTTCCTCTCTATTATGTTTGTGATAGTCACCTGTGTTGAAGCATGTGCTTCTAGTTTGTTCATCCTCATTGCTGTATAGCATTCTGTTTTGTCCCAGTCTCAGCCTATCAATAACCAATGTTGTGGTTGGACTCGCCCTTCTAGTTTTTATTATGATGACAAGATGCCCTTCAGCAATAACCATCAGGAAACTGAAAAAATAAAGGTTTATTACTTACAGGACCTGGAAATTACACAGCACACCTGGGGCCACACAACGAGGTCATAGGTAGAGGGAGGGGGAGAGAGAGAGGGAGAGAGAGGGAGAGAGAGAGAGAGAGAGGGTGAGAGAGAGAGAACACAGGACTGGGGTTCTGCTTTTGTTGGGGTCGGGGCACTAGGGTTTTGAGGGCTCACTCTTTATTGGTGAATTTAAAACATAAGTGGGGGGATTTAAAGCACAGGAAGAGAAAACAAAAAGCAGCCCAAATGGTCAGTTATTGAAATCAACCAAGATCTCTAAAACAAAGGAAACTTAAGGGGGGCGGGGTCGGTGGTCAGCTGGGCTCTTTATCTAGTCTTCTGGCTGGTGATGTGTTTATTCAAGATAGCCCTCTTTGAAGTGGGCTGTCAAAGCTTCAGTCAGGTCCTTGCATTACAAAAACAAAAGCCAACTGTCAGGGCTTACACTGCATGTTCCCGTGTCTAAATATACCATAATGTATTTATCCACTTTACTTTGGTTAATATTTGAGTTGTTTAATGCTGCTGTGAATATTTTTGTAGATATCCTCTGGTTCACCTGCACAAGAGTTTTTCTAAGTTTCCTATTTAGTAGTGGAGTACTGGGCCGTAGGGCATGCATAAGTTTAACTTCAGTAGGTGATGCCTAACTCTTTCCAAAGTGGTGGTACTCATTTTCACCACAGTAGGAGAGAATGTGTTGATCTATATTTTTCACCAATGTTTGGTATCTTTCCACTTTTTAATTTTTGTTCATTTGATGTGTAGTGATGTCTCATTGGGGTTTTAGTTTGCATTTCTGTTTACTAATGAGGTTGGTGGCCTTTCCAGATGTTCATTGCCCATTTGGATATTCTCTTGTGAAACATCTGTTTAAATTCTGTACTCATTTTTCAGGTGGGTGATTTCCTTATTGACTTTTATATGAGTTCTTTACATATTCTGGATATAATCCTCACACAGTTAATATGTTTTGTAAATATCATCTCATACTACATGACTTTCGTTTTTTTCATAATTTTTATGGTGTTTTAAAGAAGTCTTTAATTTTAAGAATTTCTCTCAAATTTATCAATGCCTTCCTTAAAATTTCGTGGTTTTTTTTTTTAATTAATTAATTTATTTTTGCTGTGTTGCGTCTTCGTTTCTGTGCGAGGGCTTTCTCTAGTTGTGGCAAGCGGGAGCCACTCTTCATCGTGGTGCGCTGGCCTCTCACTATTGCGGCCTCTCTTGTTGCGGAGCACGGGCTCCAGACGCGCAGGCTCAGTAGTTGTGGCTCACGGGCCTAGTTTCTGCGCGGCATGTGGGATCCTCCCAGACCAGGGCTCGAACCCGTGTCCCCTGCATTAGCAGGCAGATTCTCAACCACTGCGCCACCAGGGAAGCCCAATTTTGTGGTTTTTATTTCTTGTTTATGAAATCCTGCCCTACTTTAAGATGATAAAATATTCTTTCATATATTCTTCTGAAGCTTTGTTATTTTGCCTTTCATATTATTTCTTTAATTCAACTGGCATGAATCTTTGGAAAAGTTGTGAGAAGTGTATTACATTTCTATTTTATCCATATTCAATATCAATTACTGAAAAATTCATCCTCTCCCCAATGATATGTGCCTCCGGTCATGCACTAAGAGTCCACACATTAGTGTATTTGAGGGCTCTGTGTTTTTTAATTGGTTTATTTGTTTATCCCTGAGCCAACACTACATTGTTTTAATCATTATAGCTTTATAGTAAGCCTTGCTATCTGGGAGGGTAAATCCCTCCATCTTGATAGCGACAGAGTAAAGAGACAAATTAGGTAATTAAATAGTTAATCCCACGAGGGTACTGTAAGTAAAGAAGAAAGTATGGGAGACCCCTGTAAGTTAATGATCACTCAAGAAAACAGGTTTACTTAACCACAAAACCAAGCAGGCTTGCTTAGCAACAAAACCATGTGACAGAAGCACGAAACATGCCCCCAAACAATAAAACAATGGTGGCATGAGACCCATATCCTGCCCAGTGAGCTAAGTTAATGATCCTTAGGACATGCTCTCTGTACACATAAAAAACGGTAATTTATGGAAAGGTGCTCATTGTACAGAGACCTGAAATAATTTTTACAGACCTGGCTTGACCATGTAGGGACAAAAAAAACTCCCCTGCCCAACGTGGAGGAGGAGCTGATGATGGAAGCATGACGTCTACTCAAGAGTGAAGAAGAAAGTGGTCTTTCACGCTCCCCACCCCCACTTTTCCTTGGATTATAAAACTGTAGCCCCCTAAGTTCTGGCGGCACGGCACCCTCTCACCCGCCTGCCTGCTTGTAAGCCTCACAAGCGTCCTATTCTAAGAAATCACTTCTTAGCTATCACTTTGCCTCTCACTGAATTCTTTTGCACTGAGACATAAAGAACTGGGCTCCTCGGGGTCCCCCGAAATGACCCATATCGGTTTCGATATCACTCTTCTTCTTCAAAAGTTTCTTTTTGGCCCTTTATACTCTTCCACGTAAATTTTATTTTTACTTAATTTATATTTTTGGTGAAGGAAAGTGCTGCATTTATTGTAAGGCACCAGACAATGAGTCCAGGACAGCTAATGTTCAAAAACACCTGAGCTCCCCAATGGGTTTCAGGGAGGCATTTTTAAAGGCAAGGTGAGGGAGGGGAGTCCCAGGGTATGTGATCAGCTCGTGCACAATTCTGTGATAGGCTGATGGTGAGGTAAGAGGGCAGTGTCACAGGGGTTAACTTTATCAATCCCGAGGCTCCAGTAAGTCTGGGGGGTACGTGTTTATGGTCATCAAGTAGTTAACCTCTTCCATTTGGTGGTGGCTTCAGCATCTGTAAAACAACTCAGGAAATCTGCATCGCATACTGTTATCTAGGTACTTCCGAGAGGAGCCAAAGCAGAGGACTTGGGGGGAGGGGTCTGGCCTGGGAAGGCCCCATAGGTCCTGCTTGGTTACAAGAGCATCGAAGTGCTTGTGTTCAAGAAACCCTTATTTTACTTAATAATGGCCCGAAAGTGCAAGAGTAGTGATGCTGGCAATTCGGAGTTGCCAAAGAGAAGCAATAAAGTTCTTCCTTTAAGTGAAAAGGTGAAAGCTCTTGACTTAATAAAGGAAAAAAAATACAAACATATGCTGAGGTTGCTAAGATATAATAAGAACAAATGTTCTGTGTATGCAGTTGTGAAGAAGGAAAAAGGAAATTTGGCTAGTTTTGCCGTCACACCTCAAACTGCAAAAGATACGGCCACAGTGTGTGATAAGTGCTTAGTTAAGAGATGGAAAAGGCATTAAATTTGCACAATATTTAGAGAGAGAGAGAGACCACATTTATATAACTTTTATTACAGTATTCTGTATATAATAATATACAGTATTCTGTATATTATTATAACTGTTCTGTTTTATTGTTATTGCTGTTAATCTCTTACCGTGGCTAATTTATAAGTTAAACTTTATCACAGGTACGTATGTACATGAAAAACTTTATACATAGAGTTTAGCTCTATCCTCAATTTCAGGCATCCACTGGAGGTCTTAGAACATATCCCCCACAGGTAAGGGGGATCTACTTATTTCCTTAGGTATTTAATATTTTTTCATACTCTATAATGGAATTGCAAATTTTTCGTTGTTGGTATATGAAAATACGATTTTTGTTGATTGATCTATCCAGAGACCTACCTAGCTAAAATAATTTACTAGTTCTATCGGTTTGTATGTAGATTCTTTTGACTATTTTTTTAATCTAAATATTCTCATAAACTGCAAATAATAAAAGTTTTACTTTCCTTAAAAACAAAACAAACAAAAAGCAAAAAAACGGGGCACCAGACATTAAAGCTGGGGCACCTGCCGTAAAACCGGGCGAGTGACATAAAACCGGCACCTGACGTAACCCCGGTGCCTGACGTAAAACCGGGTGCCTGATGTAAAACCAGGCGACTGCCGTAAACCCTGCGCCTGACAGAAACCCAGCACCTGAGGTAAAGCCGGGCGACTGACGTAAAGCCGGCGCCTGACATAAAGCTGGCACCTGACCTAAAACTGGGTACCGGATGTAAAACCGTGACACCTGACGTATTACCGGGTACCTGACGTAAACCTGGGACCTGACATAAAACTGGAGCACTTGATGTAAACTCTGGGGAACCTGACGTAAAACCCGGCACCTAACCTGAAACCGGGTACCTGACCTAAATCTGGGGCACCTGACGTAAAACCAGGTGACTGATGTAAAACCGGCGCCTGACGTAACCCCGGTGCCTGACGTAAAGCCAGGCGCCTGAAGTAAAACTGGGTGACTGCCGTAAACCCAGTGCCTGCCGTAAAGCCGGGCGACTGACATAAAGCCGGAACCTGACCTGGCACCTGACCTAAAACCGGGTACCGGATGTAAAACCGTAACATCTGACGTATTACCTGGGACCTGACATAAAACTGGGGCACTTGATGTAAACCCTGGGGCACCTGACCAAAAACCGGGTACCTGGTGTAAAGCTGGGGCACCAGACGTAAAACCGGGCAACTGCCGTAGACCTAGGGCCTGACGTAAAGCCAGAGACTGACGTAAGGCCAGACTACTGACGTAAAACCGGTGCCTGACGTACACCCGGCACCTGACATAAAGCCAGGTTCCTGACGTAAAACTGGGCACCAATGTAAAACCATGACACCTGATGTATTACTGGGTACCTGACGTAAACCTGGGACCTGACATAAAACTGGGGCACTTGATGTAAACCCCAGGGCACTTAACGAAAACCCAGCACCTGACCTAAAATCGGGTACCTGACGTAAAGCTGGGGCACCTGACCTAAAACCGGAGACCTTGACGTAAAGCCAGCGCCTGACGTAAAATCGGAAGCCTGACGTAAAGCTGGCACTGACGTAAAGCCACGCGATCAACGCAAAACCGACTCCTGACGTAACCCCGGCCCCTGACGTGAACCGGGCGACTGCCGTAAACCTGGCACCTGACGTAAAGCCAGCACGTGACGTAAAACTGGGCGCCTGACGTAAAACCGGGCGCCAGACGTAAAGCTGGCACGTGACGTAAAGCCACGCGATCGACGCAAAACCGACTCCAGACGTAACCCCGGCGCCTGACGTGAAACCGAGCGACTGCCATAAACCTGGGAGACTGCCGTAAACCCGGCACCTGCCGTAAAGCCAGATGACTGACGTAAAGCCGGCGCCTGACTTGGCACCTGACCTAAAACCGGGTACCGGATGTAAAACCGTGACACCTGACGTATTACCGGGTACCTGACGTAAACCTGGGACCTGACATAAAACTGGGGCATTTGATGTAAAACCCGGGGCACCTAACGGAAAACCCAGAAGCTGACCTAAAATCGGATACCTGACGTAAAGCTGGGGCACCTGACGTAAAACTGGGCGCCAGACGTAAAGCTGGCACGTGACGTAAAGCCACGCGATCGACGCAAAACCGACTCCAGACGTAACCCCGGCGCCTGACGTGAAACCGAGCGACTGCCATAAACCTGGGAGACTGCCGTAAACCCGGCACCTGCCGTAAAGCCAGATGACTGACGTAAAGCCGGCGCCTGACTTGGCACCTGACCTAAAACCGGGTACCGGATGTAAAACCGTGACACCTGACGTATTACCGGGTACCTGACGTAAACCTGGGACCTGACATAAAACTGGGGCACTTGATGTATACGCTGGGGAACCTGACGTAAAACCCGGCACCTAACCAAAAACCGGGTACCTGACCTAAATCTGGGGCACCTGACATAAAACTGGGCGACTGACGTAAAAACGGAAGCCTGACGTAAAGCTGGCACTGACGTAAAACCGGGCGCCAGACGTAAAGCTGGCACGTGACGTAAAGCCATGCGATCGACGCAAAACCGACTCCGGACGTAACCCCGGCGCCTGACGTGAAACCGGGCGACTGCCGTAAACCTGGCGCCTGACGTAAAGCCAGCACCTGACGTAAAACTGGGCGCCTGACGTAAAACCGGAATCCTGACGTAAAGCTGGCACTGACGTAAAACAGGGCGCCAGACGTAAAGCTGGCACGTGACGTAAAGCCACGCAATCGACGCAAAACCGACTCCGGACGTAATCCCGGCGCCTGACGTGAAACCGGGCGACTGCCGTAAACCTGGCGCCTGACGTAATGCCGGCACCTGACGTAAAATCGGGCGCCTGAAGTAAAGCCGGGTACGTGGCATAAAACTCGGCACCAGTCTAAAACTGGGGCACTTGACGTAAGTCCAGGGCACCTGATGTAAAGCAGGGGCACCTGGTGTAATAACGGGGCACCAGATGTAAAGCTGGGGGACCAGACATAAAACCGAGCACCTATGTCAAACCGTGGACCTGACGTATACTGGGGCACCAGAGGTAAAACCGGGCTCCTGACGTAAAACCGGGTATCTGACATGTGTGAAAACTCCCTCCTGGGAGCGCCTGGCCCTGGAAGGAAGGCACAGAGATGCCGCCCGCCTGTCTCCTTCGTAGAGAACCCCAGCAGGCTCCCGAATGTGTCAAATCAGACGCCTGCCGCTCAGGCCGATGCTTCAGGACCAGCAAACAGAGCCTCTCCCACACTGTCCGGAGGCAGCTTCGGCACTGGGCCCTGGGCCGGTGAGTCTGAGCGCAATCCTTACAGAACTGTTAGCTTCTTGGATGGCTGTAGTGTGGGTCTCCTGAAGTGAGCCCTGTTGGTTTTCAAAGTTAGCTATTGGGGGGGCTCATGTCTCAGGTGCAGGCCTTAAAAGCTGGGGGTGCCCCATGGGGAGTTCAAAGCCTTCACAGGGAGAAGCTCGGGGTTTGAGTTCCCTCCTGACTGCGAGTTGCTGCTCAGGGGTGGCGTTTATGGCGATCTGTGTCCAGCCTCTCCTACCCCCTCCCTGTCTTCTCTCCTTCACCTGAGGCGTAGGCGCTGCTCAGCCCATTTTCAGGTTGTTTTCAAGAGAAAGTTGTTGCATATGTAGCTGTAGGTGCGGTGTGTATGTCACTGTCTTGGACTGGAATCTCCTTAGTAAGATTTTCTTGAATGTTCTATGTTCCACTGCTTTTGTTTCTTTTAACTGGAAACTGAGGCCAAAAGTGGTCCAAGAGATTGTAGTACAACACAGGGGCCTTGGTATCAAGACACTGGCCTCTTGATTTACAAGCCGGCGTCCCATCCGTTGGTGTTTTGAATCACTTTAAGCAGGACCTTCCACGTAAATTTTAGAATCAGCTTGTCAATATCCAAGACTGTTGGAGTTTTTGGCGTTTCTTTTTGGCGGTACGCGGGCCTCTCACTGTTGTGGCCTCTCCCGTTGCGGAGCACAGGCTCCGGACGCGCAGGCTCAGCGGCCATGGCTCACGGGCCCAGCCCCTCCGCGGCATGTGGGATCTTCCCGGACCGGGGCACGAACCCGTGTCCCCTGCATCGGCAGGCGGACTCTCAGCCACTGCGCCACCAGGGAAGCCCGATTGTTGGAGTTTTGATTGCTATGAATTTAACTATAGATCAGTTTGAGACTTTGTACCCTGATAATACTGAGTCTTCTAATCCGTGAATGTGCTATATTTCTCTAATGATTTGTCTTTCATAATTTTCATTGAGGCTTTATCATTTACTCCACATTGTTTGTTAGATTTAGAGGCACATATATTTTTGATGGTATCAATATTATACATGGGAATCTCATTCCCTCCCAATTTTTTTAATTGATAAAAAGAAGTGTGAGAGATATATATGTATGTATATATCATACATAGTTAAGTAATCTTATTAAACTCTCTTAATTGATTTTCATTTATATGTGCATAGTTTAGACTTTTTATAAACATAAATCACATCCCCTGTAAATAATGATATTTTGTTTCTTCCTTTCCAATTTACCTTATGTTTGTTTTTCATGCCCTACTGCACTGACTAGGACATCAGCACAATGTTTAATGGAAATGATGAGTGAACCCCTCACCTTGTATCTGAACATCAGAGGGAAGGCTTTTAGAATGTCCTCATTGACTATGATATTTGCTATAGCTTTTTGTATTAGATTGAAAAATATAAAAATTAGTGACAGGGCTTCCCTGGTGGCGCAGTGGTTGAGAGTCCGCCTGCCGATGCAGGGTACATGGGTTCGTGCCCCGGTCCGGGAGGATCCCACATGCTGCGGAGCGGCTGGGCCCGTGAGCCATGGCCGCTGGGCCTGCGCGTCCGGAGCCTGTGCTCCGCAACGGGAGAGGCCACAACGGTGAGAGGCCCGCGTACCGCAAAAAAAAAAAAAAAAAAAAAAAAAAAACCCACAAAAAATCAGTGACATTTGACCATTTTTGATTTACAAAAACAGTGATTTCATATATTTTAACATAATAGTTGCTCTTACCAGGTAAAAGTAGTTCCCTCCTATTCTGATGTTTTCTAAAGGTTTGGGATAATTTTTTATGTTGATATTATAAATGGTGCTGGGTTTTTTCAAATGCTTTTTCTGCATCTACTGAGTTAACATATATTTTCACGTTTGCTTGTTAATGATTGATTTCTAAGTACTAAAACAGTCTTGTGTTTCTGGATTAAACTCAACATTTCTTATTTAATATTTTGTATTTATGTTCTGGAATGAACACGTCCTGTGAAAGTGAATTATGAATTCATGTTGAATGAATTATGTGCTGTGACTCCACTTTATTATACTGTTTGTTCAAATATTACCAGTGCCCATTTGCTTTCTCTTTGCCATCTATAATCCTGATTAGATGTATATTAGTTTTCTTATGCTGTTCTCCATATCTTTTAACCTCTCTTCCACATTTTCCTTGTGTTTGTCTTTCTCTTATGCATTCTAGTTAATTTCTTCAGATAAATCTTCCAGTTTATTAGTTTTTTTCTGCAACTGGGTCTGATTTCTGTTAAGGTCCTCTTTTGAGTTGTTTATTTATAACTTCTAGAAGTTCCATTTCAAATCTGCATGGCCATTTTTCACAATTTCTTGTCCCCTGAATGTATTTTTTAAATTACTCATTATTTATTTAAGTATAGTAAGCATTAGCTTTTTCATATTCTGTGACTAATGTGTGAAATCTTTGTAAGTCTGTTACTCCTTGTTATTTTTTTCTGCTATTTCTCACTCATGGTACCATACTTTCTTGACTTTTTTTATGATTTCTTTTGTCTCTTGCTTGTATTCCTTAAAAATTGTATTTGCTGGAATCCTTGGAGATTTGGAATACACTTCCTAGTATAGGGAGAATTGGCTTTTGCTTTTTTTTCTATTGGAGCATAATTGCTTCACAATGTTGTGTTAGCTTTTGCTGTACAGCGAAGTGATTCAGCTTGGCTTTTACTTTCATCTGCCAGTTGTGGGCACTTATCAAGCCTGTCTTAAACCACTTGATTGGTTTCAGGTTTTGTTGAACACCCATATGTGTTATAAGAAATATGAATTTGGGCTGCCTAAGCTCTAAAGGGGCAGCTTATGATTGCATTTTCCTGAGGGCATCTCTTCCCTCTCTTCTCAGTGCAAAGATTTAGAGAGCAATTTTCATTGCAGTCCCTAGAGACAATAGCCCTTTGGGTTCCCAGTGTTATGACTGGGCCTTCTGTTAGACTCTTCCTTTTAGGCAGGCCCTTGGTTTCTTCTTCTATATCCGTGCCACACAGGAGTGTGACACTGAAGTTCAAGTTCACATCAGTTTGGCCACCACTCTCAATGTCAAAGACTGCTTTGGTGCAGTACTTACCTCTCCAGGTTTCCATCTTTAATCAGTTTATTACCTACGTTTTCCTTTCTTTCTTGTCTGCCATCAGCTATTTTAATAATTTTATTAATCCAGTATTCTAAATTGTTTTCAGCAGGAGGGTCAATCTGAAATCTTTGCCTACTCTATTACTGGAAACTGAAGTCCAGATGCAATATTTTTTGCATGATTACTTTATAACTGGTTACTTTTCTACTGTGACACCTACCATGAAGTCAGTGAATATAATTAGCAACCCTCAGGCTCAAACTTATGTATTTCCCCAGGGAAGCTGAGACAGAGGCACAGAGAGAATCACGTATATTCTGCTACTTAAGACGGATAGTATCGCGCTCCATCCTGCCCCATCATTTGGCAGTAACGAAGATCACAGCATTGACTTGGCATAGGGGTCCAATAGAATCCCTACTGCCTCTTTATTCTCTTCCCCAAACAATGTTAAGCGGTACAGTCAGCCCTTTGGATCCCTGGGTCCTGCATTTGCAGATTCAACTAACTGCAGATCGAAAATATTAAAAACAAACAAACGAAAAAAAAAAAAACAATTCCAGAAAAGTAAAACTTGAATTAGCCATACACCAGCAATTATTTACATAGTATTTACGTAGTTTTAGGTATTATGAGTAATCTAGAGATGATTTAAAGTATATGGGAGGATGTGTGTAGGTCATATGCAAATACTACGCTATTTCACATGAGGGATTGAGCATCCATGGATTTTGGTATCTTTGGGGGGTCCTGGAACCAATCCCCCTAGGACACAGAGGGATGAATGTATTCATATTGTGCCTGCCATGCCTTAAGGCTTCCACTTATGAGATTTCTTCTCTCCCTCACCCATGTCCGAGTGTGTCTGAATCGAAATGCTCAGTGGTTCTCAGACAGAGTGATTTTTCCCCCCAGAGCACACGGCACAAAGTCTGAAGACAGTTTTGGTTTTCACAACTCGGGGGCGGTGGGTGCTACTGGGGTCTAGTGGGTAGAGGCCAGGATGTTATAAACAGCCCCCCCCAAGAATTATCTGGCTCCAAATGTGTGTAGTGCTGAGCTTGAGACATGCTGGGAATTGATGAACCCAGAGGGTTTTGCCCGTGAGAAGATGTAGGTGGCAGAAAATATGGGCTACATCATCAGCCAAATGCAATTCTATTGCCTCATGAGAGGAACATCTAACATTGGACCTAACATTGTTAGGTCCCTCTCTAATGTAAAAATATGACATTATAGCAGGCTAGCACCACCTCTGGGCTGAGAGAAACCTTTCACAGAAATATTTAAGCAGTACATGTTTCTTTCATTGCAGTGCATGAAACGGTCTTTAGGGACATGCACACAGTGTTATTTAGTTAAGTACAAAAGAAAAAATCCCAATTTCCAGTCCTATCTGTTTCCCATAAGAGTGGAAAAAATCACTAATTGTATATTGAGATATTGAGTGTTAAGTCAGGGCAATCCAGGACCATTGAAACTTCCACACAAGGGAATTTGATCAAGGGTCTCCCAGGACAGCCATGTAGTAATTTGACTGAAATCTGATTATTAGAGTTGCTGAGTCAGTATACATCACCAGCAATGTCAGTGGCTTCCATTCAGGAGACCATTTTCCCTCAGAAAAAAATAATTCTCTAGCACTTGAGAAACAAAGAGATTTTCTTCAAGCTGATTCAATTACATTTTAATATTGATGTGTAACTTAGGACATAAAGTATATAAAATTTCAGTGATTCTGTACCAAATAATATTGTATCAGCAGACTTGCTGAAGTCATTAATGAGAAGGGGTGAAATAATTTCTAGGAGAAAATCTGAATCAATCACAGTTCAACAGAGAAGCCAAAACATGATGCGTGACATAGAGTAACAGGTTTATTATAGGGTTTATTGTGGGGATGGTGGAGCAGTTCATGGAAGGCTATTTTCTCTGCATCTAGTGTTGAGCCAGAAGTTCAGCCAGACCAGCAATTGGAGGTGAGCTGGGCATACATGAGAGCCAAGACAAACCGGAAGCTGCATCTGTCTTTCTCAACCTCCAGCCTCAGTGCCGTGGGTAAGCTTCAGGGCAAGCTGGCTTTGCCATGGCACTGCACATGCGCTTGTCCCAGAGGAGCTAAGGCGGGAAGCTGTCAGGAGCTAGATGAGCTGTGTGTCCAGGTGCTGCCCCCGGCTGACGAGACGAGTCGGCAGATCGGTGGCGACTCTCCTGGTACTCTACAGCAGGGTTGTAAATATAGCTGCTAAAGCATAGCTGCTGCTTAACTTCTGAACTTCTCAATCTCATGCAACTTTCTGCTGTGGCCAACCTCAACCTGGAAGCGTACAGGGAAAGAAATCATGGGAAGCACAATACAAAGACACCACAAATACCCTGCTTTCCAAAGGAGGAGCAAATACTTGTGGCTAAGCATTTCCCACCATAAAATTAGTGGATGACAGTATGAGAGGCTGGCAGTAGCCTTGGGAATGTGGATGTTAGAGAATATAATCCCAGAGGATGACAAATAAAGACAAAATGACACTGGGAGTCTTTCTCAGGGAACTCTCTATCCAAGAGGATGTGAACTGTGGAAGAAGCCATGGGCATCTTGTTTAAGCTGGCAGCTAGAACTGAGATTGGAACTAGGCATCAGTGGGAGCTGGAAGCTATTTCCTTAGACACTATGACGTTTGACTCTACCTTATAAATGTGGGAGTGTAAAAACATGTTTGAAAGACTAAGTAAGCTGGAGATTGGAAGGTTAACAAATCAAAAGAAAATGACACATAATACTTTTTATAGACTCAGAGAAGGCATTTGATAAATTCAGCATATATTCATGATTTTATTTTATTTTTTTTAACATTTTTATTGGGGTATAATTGCTTTACAATGGTGTGTTAGTTTCTGCTTTATAACAAAGTGAATCAGCTATACATATACATATATCCTCATATCTCCTCCCTCTTGCGTCTCCCTCTATTCATGATTTTAAATGAACTATTAATAAAATAGGAATTGATTAATTTACTTTCTTATCATGATAGAATTTAACCAAAAACTCAATATTACGATTTATGGGAAAATGGTAGAAGCTTTTCCCGTTAAAACTAGGACAAGACAAGGATAGTTTTTATTACCATTCTTAATATTATTTTTAACCAAAACAATTAGACTAGAGGATAAATCAAGAGGCATAAAAATTGGGAAGGAGGAGGTAAAGTTATCATTACTCATAGATATATATTATTATATAGTATATATAGTATATATAAAATATATATTATATATATAGTATATATATATTATATAATATAATATATAATATAGTATATATAATAATATATATATTATTGCTAGAAAGCCCAACAGAATGAACTAAAAAACTGTTACAAATGATAAGGAATTTTAGTACATTTCTGGTGATAAAATCAAATACAGAAAACAATAGCTTTCATACAAATAAACAATAACCAGTTACAAGTTATACTGAAGACCCTACTTGAGCAGTTGTGATGTGAACTGTATATGCTGCAAAGGTGAAAATATCTCTTATCTGACCCTTTATAGAAAAGGTTTGCTGACTCCTATTCTAGATCACGAGAAAACACTAGCAAACAAAACACCCAATGCAATACAAAACAAAACAATCTGCCCTCATGGAGCATATATACCAATGGATTCTAGAAGATGAGAGCCACCTATTAGACAAAAAATATAAAATCCTAAATATCTTTACAAAGTCTATGAAACCTAAAACAAAATTTCTTTATTAAAGGTATTCTAAGTATTTACCACTTTGCAGAGAAAAAGTATCTGATCAATTTTCTAATTCCTTTCAGCCCTTAAGGAAACGCTACCTCTCCATGATTAATCTCTGTGTGAAATAACTAATTACTTCCTATCAAAGGCCGATTTCCATTAATGCTATTTATCTTATGCTAATCTCTTATGTTGATGTCAGTGATATATCCTGAATTTCAAGTTCATTACCTGTTAACTTTAAAAATGTACTTCTAGCTCATGTCTCTGAGGTCCTTTCCTCCATGAAACAAAATCAAGGCGCTTAAAATATGCATGGTGCTTATAGTAATATAATTTGAATATTTCCTCCGTTTTGATCTCAACAAATTAGATTTAATCTGTGAGCAAGGTTTCTCAGTCTTAGCACCATTGACATTCTGTGTGAGGTTACTGGAGCCCAGGGCAAAAGAGGCTCTGATTAAAAAAACAAAAACAAAAAAACTATGGTAGATTAATTGCATATTCCGGACATCTTTGTAATTGGCAACTCTATAAAATATGATATCCCCTCTTTCCTGCCAGAGTAATGGTTCAGAGAGCAAAAATTAAAAGCCAACTTTTTCGCAGCTCTGCGTTTCCTGGTTCCTAAGCCTCACTCTGTGTTTATGAAATGATTTAAGTATTAGTCTAAAAGTTCATCACTAAGCAAACAGAATAATATACCTGCTTCACAAACCCAGAGGGCTAGATAGAGCAGGTCATTCCACGCCTGCAAAGACTTGTTCTGTTAAATGCAAATACCCAAAGTGCACAGACATTAGCTTTCTTGGGTCAATGGCTACTAATTCAGACTTTGAGAAAGAAAGCCTTCTCAGTGATTGGGTTCTCAATCTTACAAGACCTAGAACAGCAACGTCTCCAAGATTCTTATTCCTCACAATCTGTAGGAAAGAAATAGGGTGGTTAATATAACAGGATTGAGAAGTGTGAGGGTTTTGATTAGGCAGACCTGGGTTTGAATCCTTGAACCATCACTTAGTAGCTGGATGACCTTGGATGCGTTACTTAACCTCTCTGTGTCACATTTTCTCTATCTATGACATCGTGATGATAATCCCTAACTTACAAGTTGTTGTAAGATTTGAAAATGACATGAAGAGATGCACAACTTAACTAGTAATCAAGAAATGGGAAGACAAGACTGCAAGGAGATTCCATTTTATACACATATGATTGTGAAAAATAGGAAGCCTGGCTATACCAAGTGTTGAGAAGGAGGTGGAATGATGGATTTCTTATATAACACATCTCTCATACATTATATATTGGTCCAAATACTTTGGAAAATGATAAAACATTATATTGTAAAGTTAAATATTCTTAAATTCTATGAACTAGAAATTCTACCCCTAGATGTATACCCCAAGGAAACTTACAAGTGGTTATCCACAAATATGTACAAAAATGTTTAATAGCAGCACTGTTCAAAATAGCAAAAAATGTGAAACAACCCAAATGCCATTGACAAGAGAATGGGTAAACTAATTTTGATACATTTGTACAATGGAACATTAAACAGAAGTGAAAATAATTGAACCGTAGCTGCTTGCAACAATACATTGGGTGAAGACTGAGTAAAGTACAAGATCCTGTCACAAAGTTCATTGCAAGTCAAAACAATTGTATATTGTAAAGCATATAACTATATGTGATGAAACAAAACAAAACAAAACGACAAGGGAACAATAAACACAAAATTAATACAGTGACTCCTTCTGAGAGAGAGGCAGGATGGGATAGGGGCAGAACACAGGGTAGAAGTAAGTTGTTGGTGATTCTCAAATTCCTGGGTTGGGTAGAATGTCCGTGGACGGTCACAAACACTAGTAACAGGTATTATTGGCATTATAAATGAAGGTTGGGGTGGATCCAGGTATTGTGGGAGTACTCTTTAAGAAAAATAATACGGACTTACAAATATCCAATGTTCTTGGCCACTTCAGTCTTCCCTAACGTGAGGGGGAGGTGTGACAGAGAGGAAGTCAGAATGGAAAGAGACAGTGGTCTTAACTAATTCTATTTCAAACATGTTGCTTTTGCAAATTTTACCTATGACCCTGTCAACACATTTCTCAGGCACTACTGGCGATGTGGAAGAAGCTTCTGCAAGTTAGGGCCCTGAAGCTTAAGCTTCACTGGCTTCGTGGTAAATGTACTTCTGCCTGATCAAGGAGGATAAATGTAAAGAGGATTGCATGGGTCTGGTCTTAGCTCTACAACTACAGCTGTGTGTCAGGCAGGTCTCTTACCCTCTCTGGACCTCAGCTTCCTTCTCTGTGAAATGAATGGATAAGGTAGGTCAGTCAAACAATATCTTCAATCTCAAATATTCTGCAACTCTATTAGTGAGGATCCAGAGACTCATTTAATACACACAAACAGTATGAACTGTGTGTCATTGTTTTAACGTGCTTATAGTGGGTTATAAATTAAAACTCTGTCATCCCCTGTGGAGCCTGTGATAATGGAATTTACCGTGAGCACAAAAGAGAGTTCTTTGGCATGGAATTTTTATTCCCTCAGGATGTAAATGTTTTAAAATAAAACATCATGCAAGTGTAAGGCAATTTAGTAAGACAGGAAAAGTAAGTTATATATGAAAAGAGGTGACAAAATGAAAGTTAACCTCAATTAACATGAATGTTTGCTTAAAATGTTAAGACAAAACAATGTATAATTAAAAGTACTAATAAAAGGGTTCAATGGGAATGAAGGGTGATAACAAAAACAGACAAAATACAATCACTTTTCTTTTAATTCCAGATACAGAAATCTGAGTTCTTTCATTTCCTAGACCACAGAATACTATCACCATGGGATGGTACATGGTCACTTTCTTGTTTTATTTTTCTTCATTACCAATCACTAGTCCCGTGGCTCCATCTCCTCTCAGAAACCCACTTGAGTATATTTGTTCTCTCTCCTTTGATGTATATGCATCTTTGCAAACTAAAAACCATGTATCTTTAAATTTATACAATGGTATTGTCTTATAGATCTCATCTATTTCTTTTTCTTTTAATATTTGTTTATTTGGCTGCTCTGGGTCTTAGTTGCTGCATGCAGGATCTTCGTTGCGGCACGCGAGATCTATTAGTTGCGTCATGCAGGATCTTTAATTGCAGCATGCGAACTCTTAGTTGCGGCATGTGGGATCTAGTTCCCTGACCAGGGACCGAACCCGGGCCCCCTGCATTGGGAGTGCAGAGTCTTAGCCACTGGACCACCGGGGAAGTCCCTAGATCTCATCTATTTCTTTTTCTCACTTGAGAATGTGTTTTTAAGATCTTTCCACAGTGCAATTGCTTTTAATTCCAGAATAGCATGCATTTTATTTATCCATTTCACCACTGATGAACAGCTAGGTTGCTCCAACTCCTTGTTTTCCCAAACAAAGCTCCAGTGAGCAAGCTTATTCAGTTACCATCATGGATCTGCGCAAGAGTATATCTACATTCTTTTTTTTTTTTTTTTTACGTCTACATTCTATACAAAGGAGTGGGAGTTCCATTTCATAGGGAATGTGTGTAATTTCACTTAGAACACCACAATTTTTGTCCACAATAGCTGCACCCATCTAAATCCCTGCTGGTAGTCCATGAGTCCTCATGTCTTCACAAACACTTGATATTTTATGACAATAAAATGACGACAAGGAGTATTGCTATTTTACTTTGCATTTTTCTGATTACCAGAGAGGTTGTGCATCTCTTCTTGTTCTTGTTTGGCCACTTACAATTCTGTTTCAGTGACTTGTCTTTTCATATAATTCATCCATTTTCCTATCTCCCCTGCCTTTTTTTTTGTTGATTTGCATTATTTCCCTGTATATTGTAGATATTAATCCTTTGACTCTAGTTTTTGATGTTGCAAAAATCTCCCACTAAGCCACTCATATTAATTTTACATGTGATCTCTTTCATTCTAAAAAGGTCTTTAGTGTTGATGTAAACAAGTAGTAACATCTCCCAACTGGACAATAATTAATTTTTTATATAATTGGAAAAATCCATTTACCAGGAGAAAATCATGTAGAAAGTGTATGATGTTGAGATTGCAAAGTGAAGAAGTTCAGCACATGTTTCCTTGAACTAATTTTGAACTACCTTCAGGGTTTTGTGAAAATCAAACACATTGTCTGGATACAAACACTACTCTAAAGCACAGTGAGTAAAATACCCAAATTTCCGTCATATTGGCTTTGACAAAGAGCAGAAGTCTATTTAAGAATCATGTTAAGCTGTTTAAAAAATCTATTCTTTGATTTGTAGATACATTTATTTTGTATATAAATTTTTTTTTTTTTCTGTATGTGGGCCTCTCACTGTTGTGGCCTCTCCCGCTGCAGAGCACAGGCTCCTGACGCGCAGGCTCAGCGGCCATGGCTCACGGGCCCAGCCGCTCCGCGGCATGTGGGATCCTCCCGGACCAGGGCACGAACCCGTGTCCCCTGCATCGGCAGGCAGACTCTCAACCACTGCGGCACCAGGGAAACCCATATTTTGTATATAAATTTTATACACAATGTTTATGACTCGTATTACACAATAATAGAAATTAGTAGATGTGATTTTTGGTAGGTTTTTAATAGATCTTTATCAGATTAAGGGGTTCCTTTTTCTTTTCTTTTCTTTCTTTTTGGCTGCGTTGGGTCTTCGTTGCTGTGCGTGGGCTTTCTCTATTTGCGGCAAGTGGGGGACTACTCTTCTTTGCAGTGCACAGGCTCTAGGTGTGTGGATTTCAGTAGTTGCAGCACGCGGGCTGAGTAGTTGCGGCACGAGGGCCCTAGAGCATGCGGGCTTCAGTAGTTGCGGTGCGTGGGCTCAGTAGTTGTGCATGGGCTCAGTAGTTGTGGCACATGGGCTTAGTTGCTCTGCGGCGTGTGGGATCTTCCTGGACCAGGGATCGAGTCTGTGTCCCCTGCATTGGCAGGCAGATTCTTAACCATTGCGCCACCAGGGAAGTCCCCCTTTTTCTTTCCCTTCTATGTTTTGTGGTGGATTTCTACTGTTACTATAATATTATATTTCTCTTTATTTCTAACAATCCTTTTGAAATTAAATTCCACTTTACATATTGCTATCACTACCCAAATTTTAATTTGATTACTATTAATCTGGTTAATTTCTCTTAGATCCTTATTTTAAACCTTTATGTGTGATTTGATTTTAGGAGTTTATTTTATAAATTAAAGATAGCAGATTTGGGTTTTGCTTTTAATCCAGTGTGATAGTCTATGTCTTTTATTGGGTGAATTTAACTCATTTAAATTTATTTTTATTATTTTGTATTTGGACATTTTTTTTTTACTTTTTGGAGGTCACCCATCAACTTTTTTTTTTTTTTTTTTTTTTTTTTTGCGGTATGCAGGCCTCTCACTGTTGTGGCCTCTCCCGTTGCGGAGCACAGGGTCCGGATGCGCAGGCTCAGCGGCCATGGCTCACGGGCCCAGCTGCTCCGCGGCATGTGGGATCCTCCCTGACCGGGACACGAACCCGTGTCCCCTGCACCGGCAGGCGGACTCTCAACCACTGCGCCACCAGGGAAGCCCCCCATCAACTTTTAAAAAAATATTTAAGTATAAATTTTTGTAAGCAAAAGTTATTCAGTTTTACTTATCCTCCTTCCTAAGGCAAAGATTTTAACATGCTGTAACTATGCCTTGAACAGCCCCCACCATTTTATTGTTCTGAGATTTAGTTTCACTCATGTTTATAAAAAATGATTACTTTTTAAGTCATTAATTAAACTCACTGACACTTTTTAAGTCATTAATTAAACTTACATATTTTATCAACTTATTTGTTCACTGTTATTTCACACATCTTAAGCATTCCCTCTGCACTCACTTCTCTTCTTGCCAAAGTATATACTTTAATATTTCTTTCAGGAAGGGTCTGTGAGTCATAAATTCAGCCTATGTAAATCTGAAAATATTTTTATTTTTCCCTCACTCTTAAATACGAATTTATATGCACATAAATTTCTAGCTTGAATATATTACTCCATTGTATTCTTGCAAGTATTGTTAATGAGAAGCCTACTCTCTTTCTAATTGTATCTATTTCTATTTGGTAGCTTTTAAGATATTTTCTCTTTATCCTTGCTGTTCATTTCCACTACAGTGTACCTAAAGGTGGTATAATTTTATTTGTCCTGCTCGGTTTCAAAATGAACTTTGTTCTGAAGATTCAAGTCTTTCTTCAGTTATGGCAAGTTTTCATCAATATTTCCTTAAATATTGCTTCTTCAACTTCCCTCTCTTATTTTTTCTTTTTCTCATGGCACTTGCATTATGCTTATGTATTTCTCAATCCTTCTACGTTATAACTTATCTTTTATATTTGGTATCAGGGTCTGTGTGCTAGGTTCTGGATGAATTATTCAAGACTGTTTTCTAGTTCACAAAGTCTCTATTCAAATGTGTCTAGATTTCAGTTTATCGTATCTTTTGAGGAACTATCCTATCCTATTTTTAATTCCAGTAACTATATTTTTCATTCTAAGTTTTCTCTACGGTTCCTTTCATATGTACTGACTCTTACTCTTTTAAGTCTGCTTTGTTTCATAATTTCCTGTTTAATTTATGAAAATTTATTTTTTAACCTGTCATCTTAGGCATACTTATGAGCAAATCTTTTTTAAGCTGTTTTCTTATTTCAGTTTCATTTTGAGTGAATTTGTGTTTTGATCAATGGTTTTGTCAACTGTCTCTCATAGCATACGGTTTATTCACTTTCTTTGGAATTTTAGTTTCCAAGATCGTTTTGAGACTTTGAGAGGAAATTCTTTCTCTCCTCTTGATGCTTTCCAGCAGGTTTTTAGTCCTTCTGCCTTTGGGCTGATGATATAGAACTAGGAGTTATTTGGAGGTTCCGGGGTTGGGGGCGGTCTCAGTCTTGTGACGGACAATATCAGGGGCATCTCAAATCCAGTCAGAATTAGCCTGTGGGCATCTTGGCTCCATTCTGGTATGAAGGCTGCCTGCGTCCTCTCTTCCCTCACAGGCCCACCTAGGAACTGCTGCTGCTAAACCACAGCCCCAGGTGGCGGTGAACAGCAGGTCTTTACAGCTGCCTTCACCCTTTACTATCTTTTCCTTCGGCCTCTCTAGGCAAACAGGAGGAGACAACACTTGAATCCTATTTCAAAAAGGTGGCTGAACTTTGTGCTACCCCACTGCCTGGGTAATGTTCAGCATGTACAGCGGGGCTTCAATAAAGACAGAGAAGCAGACAGTCTATCCAGATAGAGAACTTTAGGAGTCAGGCTTTTAAAGCCCAAGAAGGAATTTTACTTAAAAATGAATCTAACTGGTTTTATGTTGGGTTATTTGGCTACAGATGACATGGAGAGATTTTAACCATAACTGCTTTTCTTTGGGGGATATATCAAGGACTCGGTAAATGAACCTACTTTAAAGAATGTTGGAACATGAGAAAATATTCCAAGGACCAAACGAAGGAACCAGAGCAGAGGAAGGGGGCACAGAGAGAGAAAGAGAATCTAGGAGATGGAAAAAAGGAAGCAGAAAGAAAAGCAAGGTAGAGAGACAGGGACAGGAGGAGAGGAAGGGAAGAGACAGAGGCAGAGATAGGTGAGGCAGGGTTGCGGGGAGAAAGAGTCAAAGGGAAGAGGAAGAGAGAAATACAGGCAGTGTAAGAGAGCCAAAGGCAGACAGAAAAGGAAACGGCTAGCAAAAAATATCCTGAATACGTTGAAGGGATTCCATTTTCTTGCTTTTAAAAAAGAAAACATAGCCACAACCATAGGAGGAGATGTACCCTATTTGCTGAGTCTGTTGAGGGGATAACCCAGAAGAGCAGAAGTAGTGAAGATGACTGATCTTCCCGTCAGTGGTATGACCCCCTCCAAGCCTGAGACAGAAGGCTGCTCTCCACTAGCTGTTGCCACGCACAGCCAAGGAGCACTCCCACTGCCTCTGGTCACTTCTTACTGCCAGGCTGATCTGATGGTCTCTTCAATAACACATTCATCCGCAGCCTTATTAGTTTTCGTTCTGAGTAACATTGATTGCCCTCCGGCTGAGAGCATGTGTGAGGCATTGATTGATGACATCGCATTGTTTTCCGCTTCAGCAGCAGCCACCTAGGTCTTGGCTGACGCACACACCCCTCCCCGCATGGCAGGTGGGGTGATTCCAGGACCAGTGACTGCAGGGAAAGTGAGCCCTCATCAGCAAACTAGTAGTTGGGTTAATAGAATGAACCGCAAGAGATTAACCCCATCCCAGTGACTGATCTTCCTTTGAAACCACAGGGTCAGCTATCAGCATGAGGCCAAATATTTGCTTTTCTCCAGGAGTGCTTCCATTTATCCAAACCTGTCTTTGCTTGGGTTTCCCCAGAAGCAGAATCTGAGCGAAGCATATGAGAGCAAGTAGTTTATTTGGGAGGTGCAGATAGCACTGGTAGGAGAGTGGGGAAATGTGAAAAGGGAGAGAAGGCAGCTGACAAAGCATGCATTATCAAGCCAGCTTCCACTGTGGACAACTAGAGCTTAATCCTACAGGAAAACTCGGAGAAATGGTATAAAACCCATGCCCCAGGTTACTTAACTGAAGGGGCATGAGAGCTCTCCAAAAATAAAAATTGAAATATTAGGAATAGTCAACATCATTCTGTTTCCAAATACAGACTAAGAGTATAGGGAGTCACTACCATTTGTTGAAAGCTTACCGTGTGCCAAGCACTATGGAAGCCCTTTAAATCCACAAAAGCCCACAAAGTAGGTTCAGTTATTATTGTCTCTGTTATTCAGATAAAGAAACTAAAGCACAAAATGTTAAGGAACTTTCCCAAGATCAATTTGTAAGTGATGGAGCTAAGATTTAAAATCGGGTATTTCTGACTCCAGAACCTGATTTTTAACTACCACATGGTAGCTTTAAGTATAAATAGCCTGTTGGGACTTCCCTGGTGGTCCAGTGATAAAGAATCAGCCTTCCAATGCAGGGGACGCAGGTTCGATCCCTGGTGGGGGAACTAAGATCCCACATGCCATGGAGCAACTAAGCCTGAGCACCTCAATGAGAGAGCCCGCATGCTGCAAACTACAGAGCCCACGCACTCTGAAGCCTGCGCACCACAACTAGAGAGAGAAAACCCACACGCCACAACTAGAGAGAAGCCCGCGTGCTGCAACAAAAGATCCCACATGCCTCAACGAAGATCCTGTGTGCCACAACTAAGACCCGACACAGCCAAAAAATAAAATAAATAAATAAAGTATAGATAGCCTGTCAAAAGGACAAGGTCTTGGCAAAACTGCCTAGAGCCTTGGGCCTGTAACTGTTCGAGAGTCTGCAGGAAATTGACATTTGTACGTATAGGCTGGGGCAAAGGTTAGGGGACAGATAACATTTTCTCCTTGTGTAAACACTAGGGGGCATTCCAGGACTCAATCGCACTCTGCCTTTCTCCTATACTTTTTTTCTGTTAAGGTGATCACCCCAGGGCTCATCTAACTGTCCTCCAGCTTCCGTGAGCTTTAGCTTCTGGCAAGGATGTCTGTGCGCTCAGACCCGCTAAAGATTGGTACCTCATACTTCTCCCCTGGGCATATTTGTCTAGAACAGACACATAGTCTATACAAGGTTTCTCTATGAGGTAGACAAGTTTTGTTTGTTTCTGCCTCTACTAGCAAAGAGCTCAGGTTAAAAATGATTGAGATGCAAGAAGTCTCATTAAGTGGTATGTAACTGACTTTTGGTACTGACCTTTATGCAGATTATACACAAGGTGCAATTCTTCTTGGTCTTCATGTTGTCTTAGCAATTCCACTCAATTTCTTTATACTTCTGTTAACGTCCTCTAGCTAAAGACCATCAGAAACACACCTAGAGTCAAAGTTGGTTTTATTGATTTATTACAATGAGAGTGAATGTACACATTGGGGAACCATAGAGCATCTCAATAAGAGGGAGTTCAAAAGGATTTATTATAGTGTTTGGACTTGTAGTAGGTGACTTGGGGCAAAGTTCAGGAAATAGGGCTTTATTCTGGGTTAGGTGCTGTCAAGAAATGGGGATAATTCTATAACTGGGTACTTTTTTTTTTTGCCGTACGCGGGCCTCTCACTGTTGTGGCCTCTCCCGTTGCGCAGCACAGGCTCCAGATGCGCAGGCTTAGCAGCCATGGCTCACGGGCCCAGCCGCTCTGCGGCATGTGGGATCTTCCCGGACCAGGGCACGAACCCGTGTCCCCTGCATCGGCAGGCGGACTCTCAACCACTGTGCCACCAGGGAAGCCCTATAACTGGGTACTTTAATAATTCTTTTTTTTTTTTTTTAATTTATTTGACCCTGCTGGGTCTTAGTTGCAGCACTTGGGATCTTCGTTGCGGTGTGCGGGATCTTTTAGCTGCGGCATGCAGGATCTAGTTCCCTGACCAGGGATCGAACCTGGGCCCCCTGCATTGGGAGCATGGAGTCTTAACCGCTGGACCACCAGGGAAGTCCCAATAAATCTTATCTAAAGGAGGGGAGACTAGGGTGAGCCTTTAGCTGTAGCTGGTGAAGCAGTGGCAATCACTTATATGAGCCAAGATAAGGGAATGTTTGATCATTTTTGTTGTTTGAACACTATTCACGCTTTCGTCTGTCTTCAGACATGATTGCAGGGTGGTCTTGTTTTTATCTTGATCCATCATGGGCTTATGTGATGCTGGTGTCTGTGAGACGGCTTATGTTCACCAGGGGAGCGCTGGGGCCCGGCTACGAGCAACGCCAAGGCTTAGCTGACAGTTCTGGGCCAACTTCTGCCAGTAGGGGCGCCTTACTCTTTCTCAGTTTTCTTATCCTTAAGCTGGTATTTCTGAGTCTCATCTTTTGGATGAACTCACCTCTCCTGTATGTAGACCTCATAGGGAAAGACAAAATACCACAAAGATGCTAACAATGGGCCTTAGGCCTTCCAAAAGATCTTTCCACATTGCAGCAGAAAATACTGATACCATGTTTTCCTTTCCTTAGTTTTCCATTTCCTCATAACATAGAAATAATTCCATCTGGAGCCATACCTAGAACAGACCAGGATCTGATGCACCAAGGCCTGTGGTCTAATTAAAATAGATTAAGGAATGAGAAGTAAGGATCAATGTAAGCTAAAAGTTGAAATGCAACAGTTCAACGGTCACACGATGGCACGTACTAACAATAATCAGTAAGGAAAGCTCAGATTAATCTGTGTCATAGCAGTGATTGTAGCTAAGTGGTCGGGGAGAATGCAGAAGACTGCTTACGACAGTTCTCAGAGTTTGCATTCTGGCTTTGGAAGCCCTTTATGACTTGCCTCTCCCTTGGATAGTAGAGGGAACCCTCCTCCTTCTCTTAACTTTATCCCCCCTATAGCCACACAGACTGGTTTCCTTTGAGCCAAAAGCTTCCAGATGCCCTTCTGTGCTGGAGAATAAAGTATCTGACCCAGCCACTCTCGATTTATGTTCCCTGGGCTGCTAATAATAACAGTTGCTATCTTGATACTCTCAAATAGATACTGAAGCTGTTTGCCAGTAGGATTTGTGTTTGTGTTTCCGACAATACAGTTTTTCTCCCTGCACTGTTCATATCCTCTGTAGAGTTTTCCCTGCATTAAAAATATTTGCTAGAATTGAGACGTGTTAGCTTGTTCTGATTTCTGTTACCCCATATTGATTTGCAAGTTCTACAACTTCATATAAATGAAATGATGCAATGCAGTATGTGTTCTTTGTGTCTGCTTTCACTTATAATATTTGTGAGACTCATCCACGTTATTGCTGGTAGTAATTTTATTTTTTTTTGCTGAGTAGTATTCTCTTGTATGAATATACCACAATTTGCTTATCTCATTTGTTGATGGGTATTTGAGTTATTTCTAATTGAAGGCTATTATAGTTAAAGTTGTTACAAGCATTCTTGTACACGGCTTTTTTTATGGACATATGTTTTCATTTTTCTTAAGTAAATACCTAGAAGCCGAGATTTTGGGTCATAGGGCGGTCATAGGCGGGTTTAAATTTATAAGAAACTGACAAATAGATTTCCAAAATGATTGTACTATTTTACACTCCAACCAGCAGTGAGACTTCTCGTTGCTTCACATCCTCACCAACATTTTTTGTTGTTAGTTGTTGAACTTTTAACCATTCTAGTGGGTTTTATAGCACTTTAAAGTTTTCTGATTGTCCACATCAATAAGAATGCTGGATTCAATTCTTAACTGTTTTTTGCTTATATTTTTATGTTTTTCAATTCTTACGTTTTATGAGTGAAATTAGAAAAGGTACAACTTTTTTCTTTAAAATTGTACAAAAAATACTAACCATAAAAGAAAAGATTGATAAACTGGACTTCAGTAAAATTAAGAACTTCTATTTATCAAAAGACACCTTTAAGATAATAAAAAGGCAAGATAGGAAGATATTTTATGTATACAAAAGATGACTCATATCCAGAATATATAAAGAACTCCTACAAATCAATACAAAAAAGGCAAGTGACTAAATTTAGAAATGGGCAAAAGATTTCAACAGGCATTTTACACAGAGAATATTCAAATGGTCCATTAGCACATGAAAACATGCACAATTTCTTTAGGCAAACTTAGACCACAATAAGATATTACTAAACAATGAGTAGAATACCCAAAATTAATAAGATTGATAATACCAAGTGGTGGCAAGGATGTGGAGCAATTGAACTTTCATATACGTTTTTGGTGGGAGTGTAAATTGGCAAAGTCATTTTGAAACACTGACAGTATCTACTTAAGCTAAACATGCATGTATTGTATGAGCCAGCAACTCAACACCTAGGTATAGAACCAAGAAAAATGAGTACATGTGTCTTCCAAAGACATGTGCACATTTGATCATAGTATCCTTATTCATAAAAGTCCAAACAGAGACAACTTGAATGGCTATCAGTAGGAGAAAGATATATAAATTGTGTTATATTCAAAAAGAGATGGAACTATGACAGCACACAATGATACAGATGGCTCTCACAGACTTAATGATGAGTGAAAGAAGCCAGACCCAAAATAGTACATTCTATATAATTTCTTTTGTATGAATTCCATGCATAGGCAAAGATCATTACTACTGATAACTGTCAGAATACTTGTTGTCTCTGGGGAGAGGTATTGACTGGGAAGGTGTTTAAGACAGCCTTCCATGATGCTGGAAATGTTCTATATCTTGACCAGGGTCATAAAAATTCATCAAGCTGTACACTTATGATTAGTGCACTTTATTGAATGTATGTTATACTTCAATATCTTTAAAAAACTTCTCATTGCGGTGTCTTCTTTTTGTTGCGGAGCACAGGCTCTAGGGCGCCCCGACTCAGTAGTTGTGGCTCGCAGGCTCTAGAGCTCAGGCTCAGTAGTTGTGGCGCACGGGCTTTGTTGCCCTGCGGCATGTGGGATCTTCCTGGACCAGGGATCGAACCCGTGTCCCCTGCATTGGCAGGTGGATTCTTAACCACTGTGCCACTAGGGAAGTCCCATGGAACAAAATCTTATTGGAGTAGCAAGAAGCCCTTTGGAGAGACTAAAATGCCGACAAGGGATTATGACTTATAAATTACAGTAATACTCATATTTAGACACTCAACCATAGTGTCAACATGAGACTGTGTATAAGTTGCAGTGTTCCATAGAGGAAAGGCTAAAAGCAAGATAAATTCCGCATGCATAATGAAATTTCAAAATAGATTTTTTAAATGTAAATTTTCTTGTCACTAAGGCAGCTAATTCTGCTCTTAGAGTGTTCACTCAGGTTTACCATGTGAATCCTTCCTTTGGAGTAAATGTGACACTAAGCAAATCAGTTTCTATACATAACTGATAAGCTCAGGTATTTGTGCAGAATAATGTAAGGTCTAATGATGAAATATTCATTAGCTGGGGACAAACTTGAGAAGTATCTTCTACTTTGACTTCTGACCGTTGACTCGTGGCACTTTTTTCCTTGAATGTCTGACTGGAGAACACAGTATTGGTGTATCATTGTCTGGGGGGCAAAAATTCAAAAGTGAATTGTCTCCTGTGGGAATCACATCCATATCCTAGGCTTTCCAAATGGAATAGCCAGTCATGTACAGGAGGTCTCAATTCTGCTGACTCTCCCGTGGACACAATGAGTGAGCCCTCTTATAGCCAATCTAATGCATAGAAGCAAGGCTGCCGCTCAGCAGGAGAGAAAAATGGACTTTGTCAGCTGCTGACTTTAAACACTTGGACTAAACATTTTTTTGCAAAAATGTCCAAAGGTGGAGGATTTTGTAGGAAAAAACACTGTATCACAGTACCCCCCAAGACATCCCTCAAAGTCACAAAAGGAATATGTCAAGTAATTGAGGGCTTCTCCCTAGACTGGTCATCACCACTTACTGTGAAATGAGTAAGTCTGATTTTATAATATGTTTGCTTTTAGTAGATTTTAAAATTATTTTAATTCATAGCCTTTGTTGTTTTGATGGTGGGTTTTCAAGAGATGTTTGAAGAAAGTTTCATTTGAGGACCTTTTGGGGTATTGGGGTAAAGTAACACCTGTTACACAATGTCAAACAGTGAATGGCCGGGAGTTCCCTGGCAGTCCAGTGGATAGCACTCGGCGCTTTCAGTGTCGTGGCCCTGAGCGTTCAGTCCCTGGTCGGGGAACTAAGATCCCACAAGCCAAAAAAACCACCAGAAAACAAAAACAACACCAAAAAAAACCTCCCAGTGAATGGCTTTTTAAAGTTTTTAATAAAACTTATTTCTGCTATGCAGTGTTAAGCTTATAAGTGCGGGGTGCGGGGGGATTCATATTAACCATCTGGCTGTCTAAAGGGAATGTTTCGTCAAATGGGAACGTGACACTAAAGTTTGAAGCAGACTTACACTTCGGTCCACAGTCTCAAAGTTACATGAACTATCACTTCTTTACATATACACTTTTTGTATTTCAACTAAACTTCTGACTCCAAATTCCCATTACAACAAGCTAATGGATTACTAAGTCTGCACTTCCCCATCTTCTCCATAATGTTATCAGGCTTTTTATTTCTTGGGACATAATATTGACTGGAGGCAGGGGGTGAGGAGGGTTTAGAATGACCATCTGATCTTCAGTCATGGTCCTTGAAGGCTCCCTCAGTCAGCCCCTACCTCTGAGAGTATTACCTTTGGGACAGGGACATCATATTCTACTTTCATCTGTAAGATGCACCGTTGAGCCAGTCACCTTTGGGGTCTTGCCAACCAACAGGAAAGCCAGGAAGTAGTTTGTAGATCCAAGATATTCCGAGATCCTTGGATTCTTTCTCATCCCATTTCCCAACCCCAGGGAAATTAATTTCTAGTCCAGGAGGGAGAAGAATCTCTCTTCCTTCTGCTTTTCTGAAGCTCTGAATATACCTGAAAATGAATGAATGTATGAAGAAGTGAATAATGTTTCATAAGCCCCATTTCCTAGTTAGTCTGTCTTGTACCACAGGGCAAGTTCACTCTGTCATCTCTGCTGTTCTGTGACAATCTAAACCTTATAGAAGTCTTCTAATTATTACCAAATTCAGCATTTTGTGCCAGGAGTTGTGAGGATCACAAAAGAAGCAACCTCATTGTTGCCCCTAAGGAGCCTCTTGTCTAGTTAGAGACAGGGCTTATATCCACACACATTAGAGAGCAGTATGAGGCAAAGAGAAAAGGAACATTCTGCTTGTTAGGGGAGAGCCAAGCAAAAGGCGGTCACTTGCAGACTACAGTAGATGGAGAACACTATGAGGAAACAAAGGATCTGGACCACAGATGTCTTTGGTAGGTGGAAAGGAGAGAGGAGAAAAAACATTTGGTAAAAAAAAAAAAAAAAAATCATTTCTCTTGCTATATCTTAGCTCCGTTACAGGTCCTACCCCAAAATTGAAAAGATACTCAATAATACCTCGTTAATTGATTGATTAAGGTATAAAGGTCTTTAAAGCTAGAGTGAGGAAACATGGACTCCATTCGCAGCTTTGCCACTAACTAGCTGTGTGATGTTAGGCAAGTCACATAGCTTTTCTTGGCATCAGTTTTCTCAATCAGAAAATGAGGAGACTGGATTTTAAAATACTCAATTCTCTTTGAGCTCCAAAAGCATATAATTAATTATCATTCAAACTAAGGAATCAAGTTGCAAAAGATTTTCTGGAAGAAATGAAGCCTGGGGACTTCACTGGTGGCGCAGTGGATGAGACTCCGTGCTCCCAATGCAGGGGGCCCGGGTTCAATCCCTGGTCGGAGAACTAGGTCCCTCGTGAATGCTGCAACTAAGAGTTCACATGCCACAACTAACGAGCCGGGGCTCCACAACTAACAGCCGGTGCTCCACAACTAAAGAGCCCACCTGCCACAACTGAGACCCAGTGCAACCAAATCAATCAATCAGTATTTTTTTGAAAATAAAAGAAATCCTGTTATAAAAAAAAGAAAGAAACGAAGCCTGAAGGGATTTTAAAAAGAAAAATATCAACGAGCAAAGATGGAAAAAGAATTAATGAATCTTCATTTAATAATAAGGGTAACACATTAATGAAATTACATTGTAAGCCAGAACTTGTATTTTCAGCAAAAGTAAGGAAACGTAAAAACATGTTGCTTCCTAACTGGAGAGGAGACTGTGTGGGTGAGGCACTCTCCATTATCGCTCCAGAGTAAATATGTTCTCAGTGATGTGAATTTTCTGCTGTGACTTCCGCTCCAAGCTAGAAGTCAACAGGGACTTAGCAAAAGTTTCAATTTAGCTAAAATCAATTGGAAAGTTTAAAATCAATCGTAAGTCTTAGTTACTGAAATCAATTAAAACCTTCTCACAGAGTGTAATTTAGATAGTTCTCTGCTCAATATACCTTTTGGGGGGGAGGGGCCGGGTCAGAATGCCATAGTTTGAAAAATCCATCAATAGAATAAATATTTGAGCTCGTTTTTCTTATCGTTCAGATTCCTATTTTACTGTAGAGCCTAAGGACACAGATTGTGTATTTGTACTCCTCCCTAGATTTTTATCTCATTGTGCACTGTTTTTTATCAATGAGAAAAAAGACAAAGGCTAAGAAGGGAGTGGAAGCACTCTGAACCTATCAGAGTTGATCCTTGGGTCTTGTCCTCCATATGTAAGGTGTTAGAAACACTAGAGGATCGGTGTGCAATCACTTATGGTGAGCCTGTCTTTACCCTCCACACCTTCCAGGAAGCTTGTCATAAAAAGATGATCAGGAACAATAAGATTGTCTTTCTCAGGAATTTACACTGGGAGATATGGAATGCATCAGTTGTTTGCAACGTCGACTTAAAAAAAAAAAGCACAACGTGAGAGTTGTGAGTTGTTTTATTTGGGGCAAAAGGAGGACTATAGCCCAGGAGGCAGCATCTCAGCTCTGAGAAACTGCTCCAAAGAGATAGGGGGGAAGGTCAGAATATATGTGATTTTGGTGAAGGGAGAGTACATGCAATCAAGCACACATTTTTTGCAGAAGGTTTCTTCTAGTCTCGTGAAGCAAACGTCACAATGAAGGGTTTTACTGCTTTTCTAGATTTGAGGAGATACAAGAATTGGGCTCATAAAATCAGCTCCTGAAAATACCTAACTATCTGCAGACCTGTTCTGCCAGTTTTTCCCAGAGCACAGAGTGCCTCATTTCTGCTCTCCACCCTGAACTCCTTTCAAGGGGTGTTGGAAGTCAGCGGCTGCATCAAGCAGCGCATGATTTAATCCTTGTAGAGGCAGATGGCAAGTGCCAATTTGTAGCTGACAGAAGAATGCATACAGGGAATGTCAGAAGGTAGGATCCGGATCCTGAGGGACCACGGCAAATTCAAATAGTGAGAAAGTAGAAACTGTGTAATAAAAGGTGTGCGGAGGGGAAGACAGAAGGCAGAGGAGAACGGAGCAGACTCTCAGAGCAATGCAAAAATGCCATGACTAAGACTCCTCCGTCTAAAAGGAGTAAGTTCCCAGAATCACCTGTCACCTCCCATTTCAGTTCAGACCACCTGGGTCCTAACTACAGATGACCACTTTCCCTGCAAGACCCTACTCCTTGAAACCAAAAAGCCTTAATCAACACAGTAAAAATATTAAATGCCCTATACTTATATTCAACAAATAAATCCTGGAAGTAGGATATACTTAGTAACATCTTTTGAACTCTGATGGCAGCTCAGTCCAGTCACCTCATTTTACAAATGAGAATAATGAGGGCCAAACAGCAAAACAATGTAGGCAGTGCCATAGTGCTGGTTACTGTCACCCGGCTGAAATCTAAGTCTCCTATGATGGCAGCTTCTAAAATGACTCCCAGGGATCCTCACCCCCTGGTATTCATGCCGTTGTGTGATTCCCTTCTTGAGTGTGAGCTAGACTTAGTGACTTGCTCCTAGTGAATAGAATGCGGCAAAAGTGATGCAGTGTCACTTCAGTGATTAGGTTATAAAGGACTGTGACTTCCATCTAGCTTTTACTCTCTCCCTGGCTCTTCTTGCTCGCTCACTTTGATGAAGCCAGTGGTCATGTTGTGAACTGCCCTATGGAGAGGCCTGCATGGCAAGGAAATGAGGGCTGCCTCTGGTCAAGGGCCATGCAGGAGCTGAGGCCCTCAGTCCAACAGCCCACCAAGAACTGAATCCTACCCACAACTGTGAGTGAATTTAGAAGCCAGCAAGCCTTGAGATGACTTCACTCTCAGCCAGTACTTTGTTTTTGACCTTGTGAGAGATTCTGAGCCAGAAGACCCAGCTAAGCCATGCCTGTATTCCTGACTCACAGAAATTATGGGGTAACAAATATTTGTTTTATGAAGCTGCTTAGTTTCGGGGTAATTTGTTAGGCAGCACTAGATAGTTAATACACCCCAGTGCCCAGATCAGTGCTTTTTGCTGATGCCTGCAGAGTCAACAGTAGCCATGCTTGCCTCCAGCTGAATGAAAGCTATGCCTGTGATTAATCTATGATCCTAACACCAAGTGATTTCACCGCTGACCGTGGCATGGAAACAATATTAAAATGACAGTGCATCAGGTAAAGCTCAGGTGTGAGATTAAAACAAACAGAAACAAAATAGAGTTGCTGTTTCTAAAGTGACTGCAGATTTCTGTGATCTGGAGGCACAGACTCAAATTATCTACAGCTGCCCCTTAAACATTTCATCAGTAAATGCATAGCAACAATCTTGTTCCTGGTGATGTTCACAGTGAAAACAAACACTTGATTGATTTTTCCCTCCAATAGAATGAATTATCCATGTTCTTTGTCAAGGTGGGCAAACGTGTGCATGTGGTATGGGGAATATGCACATCTTTCTTGTGCAGTAGAGAGAGTTATGGAAAACTAAGATTTGAATTGCATTTGCAGAGACTTTGATAGCTAACAGCACCACAGTATAAATTAACTGAATGAAAATTGCTCAGGGAGAATAATTGTATCATTCTTTATTCATCCATCTATTCATTCAGTTATTCCCTTGCTTATTCAACAAATACTTATTATGCATCTACTATGTATCAGGCAATATTCAAAGGTCCAGGAGATCAAACTATGAATAAGATAAATTCCCTGGTCTCTTTTCACTGGATGCCAGTAGCAACCCTCTCCTCACTCCCACAGTTGAGATAACCAAAAATGTCTTCACACATTGCCAAGTGGCCCCTGAAGGTCAAAACCATGCCCCCGTTAAGAATCACTGAACTAAAGTTCTTGGGGCCAAGGAAAAATCAACTGACATCCCAAGTATTTAAACATTTCACAAAATAAACTTACCAAGAAAAAAGAGCTCTTTTGCTGTACACCAGAAAGTAACACAACATTGAAAATCAACTATACTTCAATAAAATAAAATTTTTTTTAATGAAAAAAAAAGCTCTTAGCTCTTGGGATCTCATTTCAAATATATCAATATTACCCTTTTGTGGTATTGGTAATATAGGAAGGTCCAGATTTTATAGAATAAATACATCTTTAAGCAAGTTTAGAGTTGGTTGTGACCTCAGGTATGTAAAAATTATGAAGCGTTAGACCAAAGCTGCACGCCTGTCTCAGTCTACTCAAAACTTTCCACGCCAACCTCAGCTTGCTCAGCGTACTGCACCAGAAACTCTTAATGACTGTAAATGCATGTGCCCTTGTGATATCTGTCTCCTTTTGCTTTATGAAAATTGATCTTTTCTTGGTAGCAAACTTCCAAATATTCTAATGTGTTAATGTGCTATTCACCGATCTAATACGGAGATTTATCTTCAGAGATATGCTCCCGAGTCTTCAATACTAATTTTCTTTCTGTTTTGATTTAACCTATGTCATTGATAACTTTTCTTTTCCTTGAATACCTCTATTCTGGAAGTTCTCAATCTTGACTTTGTAGGAGCCCAGTTACATCCAGTTAGAAGGGGGCATGGGACTGGAGGAAGGCAAAAATGACCGAATAAAGCTAATTCAATTCCCCTTTGTTTATATTATAGGGAGGAAAAATAATTTTCCTTCTACCCTTCTAGCTTCTTGGCCGAGGCTTTCTGTAATAAAAGACAGATTAACGAGAAAAAACAAACAGAACTTTAATAACATATATGCCTCCTGTATTACATGGGAGAGACCCAGGGAAACTGAGTAACTCCTGCAATGGCCCAAACCACCACCACCTTCAATACCTTTCTTTTGTCAGCTAAAGACCAAAGAAAGATGTTGGGGGGCGGGGAGAGCGGCAGTTATGGAAGGTGACCAGGAAAAGCACAGTAAACAAGGTTATGGTTGTTATGCAGACTTAAGTCAGTGCCTTCTCCATTGGTAAGTTTCTAGAGATTTAGTCATACTCCTGGGGAGATGTAAATGTCTTCCTGGGGAGATGTAAATGTCTCTCACAAAAGAGTAACTTTCACTTGGTTTTTAGAGCTTCTCCTGTGTCTGCAATTTCTTAAAAACATCCAGCTCAAGATAATCCTTAAACCAAAGAGCCATATTTAAAGGTGTTATATTCTGCTCCCCTTCAATATGAACATAATTTTTTTAAAGGTGAAGATTTAAAATTCTCATGTCAAATGCTGGCAGAGTTTTCTTCTTCAGAAAAATTGGGAGTTACTAACTCTACACATAAAAAGTATAATTTAAAAACTTAAGGAAAATTTGGCATTAAAAAAAATCTGTGAACACTTATTTAACGTGGACTCTGTATAAGACCCTAAGATAGGTAGTGGAGATACAAAGATGAGAAGACAGACCACTGAGTTCGGTGTAAAACGTGGCAAAGGAGAAAACAAATGGCCTAGAAGAGCGTCCCAATGAACCTGGCACACCCTTCCTTCCACACTTGAGCCTTTTGGTATTAGGCAGTGGGCTTCAAGGCAAGACCAAGCCTGGGGAACTGGTCTTTAATGGTTGTCTTGATGGAATCTCAAGAAACTTCAAAACTTGTAAGAAGCTGGAAACCTCTTTGGATCATATACTCATTAGCAAGGTTATTTCTTCTTTAAATCCAGGACTTTTAAGTATATCTATTCCTTCATTAATTAATTCCCTGAAAATCCCTGCTGCTAAGTGAAAAGCCATTAAAATTTTAAAATCTTTAATTCTTTTAAAAAAATATTTATTTATTTTTAAATTTTTTATTTTTGGCTGTGTTAGGTCTTTGTTGCTGTGCGAGCTTTCTCTAGTTGCGGCTAGCCGGGGCTACTCTTCGTTGCAGTACGTGGGTTTCTCACTGCGGTGGCTTCTCCTATTGTAGAGCACAGGCTCTAGGTGCGTGAGCTTCAGTAGTTGTGGCACGCGGGCTTAGTAGTTGTGGCATCCGGGCTTAGTAGTTGTGGCTTGTGAGTTCTAGAGTGCAGGCTCAGTAGTTGTGGCGTACAGGCTTAGTTGCTCCGTGGCATGTGGGATCTTCCCGGACCAGGGCTGGAACCCGTGTCCCCTGCACTGGCAGGCGGATTCTTAACCACTGTGCTACCAGGGAAGTCCCACTTCTTTTAATTTTAATGAGAATTATAATGCCTTCCATCCCAATCCAAGATACCCAAACACAATTTCACAAATGGAAATATATGTCAATTCAATAACAAAAACAACTTTATATAACAAAAACAATTTGAAAGTAAAACTATGCAATTTGTATGTAATATATTATAAAATGAAGATTTATTCATATCTGTTCTCAATGACATTTTCTCACTATAAACACTATAATGCCAAATAAAATCAGTGGGTACAGTTTTGTCTGAAATTGTAATGCTGAAAATTTACTTCGAATGGAGTTTTCATTTATTGGTGTTTTGGGTTTTGAAAAATCATAATTCTGAAAAAGAAAAGAAAAGAAAGAAATTGTCTGAATGGTGGTGTAACTAAAGAAAGGCCATTATGGTGAAAAGTCTTAACTGACCAGTCATTTGTGTGCCAGAAGCCTGTACATTATCTTCCCCATTTATGATCACATGGGTGCTACATCACTACCTCTAGGATGTAATGTAAGAGGACACAAATCTTCAGATCTTGGCAGCCATCCGTGGGGGAGGGGGCCACATCTGCATTGTGATGACTGAGAAGGTGAATTTGACCTTGCCCTCCACACTTTATCTGTTACCTACTGCTCAATAACAACCAAATCAATTAAAAGGTTAACTCCGTAACTATATTTGGCCTCCTATAGAGTCTTCACAGGTATGATTAAAAAATCATCATAGGTAATCATCCCATCCAGCAAATCAAGATAATTCAAGTTCATGCCTAAGATAATTTTTCATAGGAAGTTCAGACACCAGGTAAAAAGTGATCAGTTTTGAGTTGCAAATGTCAAAGTAACTTGAAAATAGACTCAAGGGACAGCTTCCTTCCGTGATAGATACTGCTATTACCTAAGAATTACCCCAGACACATTTTGTAACAGTTATTGTTCCTCCTCTTCTTTCTTCTTCATCAGCTCTCTTCTCTTTACTGGGTGCATTCTATAAATGCACATAGTGCAAAGTATTTGACGGTTAGAGGACCTGGAGTTTTCCAGGCTTTGCCAATGAATCCAAAATGTCATCAATTATAAGTTGCACCATTATTTATTTAACACTAAGAAAGAAAAAATGGTTCAAATTAAGTTATGACATAGTGCTTCCTAATTACTTTGAAATTTTATTGTATAATTTTTGAAAGAAATTTTTAGACTTAGATTTTAAATATAGATTTTAAGAATGCTTTGCTCTTTTGCATACATCAAAAGGGACGTATGAACGAAATGAACTGATTTAATTCCTAGGGATTTTTCAAATTTATTGCCAAACTCTTTTTTTTTTTAATTGAAATACAGTTGATTTACAATGTTGTGTTAGTTTCAGATATACAACAAAGTGATTCAGTTATACATACATATACTGTTTTTTTTTTTGGCTGCGTTGGGTCTTCGCTGCTGTGCGCAGGCTTTCTCTAGTTGCAGCGAGCGGGGGCTGCTCTTTGTTGTGGCGCGCGGGCTTCTCACTGTGGTGGCTTCTCTTGTTGCAGAGCACGGGCTCTAGACGCGCGGGCTTCAGTAGTTGTGGCACACGGGCTCAGTAGTTGTGGCTCATGGACTCCAGAGTGCAGGCTCAGTAGTTGTGGCACACGGGCTTAGTTGCTCCACGGCATGTGGGATCTTCCTGGACCAGGGCTTGAACCCGTGTCCCCTGCATTGGCAGGCGGATTCTTAACCACTGCTCCACCAGGGAAGTCCCATGGATATACTTTTTCATAGTCTTTTCCATTATGGTTTATTACAAGATATTGATTATAGTTCCCTGTGCTACACAGTAGATCCTTGTTGTTTATCTATTTTATATATAGTAGTGTGTATCTGTTAATCCCAAACTCCTAATTTATCTCTCCCTCCCCGCTCTTTCCCTTTGGTAACCATAAGTTTGTTTTCAATGTCTTTGAGTCTATTTCTGTTTTGTAAATGAGTTCATTTGTATCATTTTTTTAGACTCCACATGAGTGATATCATATGATATTTGTCTTTCTCTGTCTGACTTACTTCCCTTAGTATGATAATCTCTAGGTCCATCCATGTTGCTGTAAGTGGTATTATTTCATTCTTATTTATGGCTGAGTAATATTCCATTGTATATATACGTACCACATCTTCTTTATCCATTCCTCTGTCGATGGACATTTAGGTTGCTTCCATGTCCTGGCTATTGTAAATAGTGCTGCTATGAACATTGGGGTGCATGTCTCTTTTGTTGAACTCTTTTGAGTTAATTTTCAACACAGCATTTCCGTGTCTATGTTTTGTTTTTATATCTGTGTTATACCATAGAATACATATGATCTTGTCTTACGTGCCATTGAGAGCTTTAGTAATACAGCATTTCTTAAGATGATACTTCACTATTATCCTCGACATTTTCTTTCAAGCTGCCAGTTTGGAAGAAAATTCTGCAAATGCAGATGTTGGTACAGTCTTGCTTGAGAGATATAGGTAAAGCTTTCTGCATAAATGTGAATAACAAAACGTAACAGAATTTCATCTACCTATAATTATCTTCCTTTCCTATATCCCATAAAGCACATGGCCATTGCATTGAAAGAAAATGTGAAATTGTCATCACTCTTTCAATGACAGCTATTTGTTTCCCTGATATCAAACTTACACTCTGGTGCTGTTTCTTGGTCAATCTGCATTCACAGTATCTTAATGTCTCAATACGAAATCATAGAATAATCTATGGAAGGTACTTTAAATGCCAGTTAAATTTAACATGTGTGGTAATAACAGTGTATATAAGTCAACTGAAATGACAACAACATAAACACAGTGATGGAGCTGGTGCCATAAATAACATGACAATGACCACCTACCTAGCTGCCAATACTTGTAAGATACAACCAACCATTAGAAACACCTCAACTGCAAAAATGTTAAAATGGGGAGGTGGGAGTGCATCGGAATTGATGAAATATGTAGATTGCAAATAAAATCAAGAATGTGTTTAGATTATTTCATTGAAGCCTCAGCTCCAGTGTTTACCCTTCCCTCTATGTAGGGTCTTTAATGATTGCAAAATGAGAATGAAGAGAAAAATCTAGGGATTCTACCTACATTTTGCATAATTTAGATAAAACTATTCAATGTGCTTGTGTTTGCTAAGAACTGCTGCCTCTGTCAGCAAGGATTTAAATCCAACTCAGTCCTAAGTGTGGTTTAGGGAGCTTGATTTGAAGAGAAACATCTCATTTCAGAACTATTTTCTCCTGGTTCCCTTCCTTTATTATAAAAGCACATCAAGGGAACCCTTCTTGCAGAGAAAACCCTTGAAATATTACTTAATAACATCTGAAATGACTCAAAACGATTCTTTAGGATTATGTGCATTTTAATAGGGAATTCCAAAAGTGAGAATGAAGCTTTCAGTACCCAGAAGAATTAATTTCTCAAAACGGATATGTATGCGGTGATGTTTTTGTTGGGAGAGATTTTCTAGCACACCTCATCCTTCTGCCTGCTCATGAGGATGGTCCAGCTGCCTAACAAGCATGAGGGTATGAGCTACAAATGCCCTCAGTGAGTAGTCTCACCAGGGTCAGTCCCTTGGACTGCACCACCAGGGAAGTCCCTGTGAAAGCATTTTAATGAATGTCCTTGGAAGGAAAATAAATAACTATACTATTAGTCGAAGGGAGGGTTAACAGTGTGCTTAAAAAAAAAAAAAAAAGATAAAACCCACTGAAAAACTAACTCAAAACCCCCTGTATGGCAGAATGGCGATGACTTGGGAGAAGAAGTAGCAGCAGCAGTACAAAGTCCAAAGTGATAGCAGATGCAGAGCAGCTGACTTTGAGGGTGAGGTTTCAGGGCAGACATAGAAATGATAATAAGATCTTCTAACATAGCTCCAGTTACAAGTTAGGGGGCAGCTCTACTACTAAGGGCACTGTGAGAAGCCTGGCCAAACTCTTCAGTCCTCTGATAGAGATGGCCAGCAGCTGTGGTGAAATCAGTGATCACTTTCGAAATACCATGCTCTGGGACTTCCCTGGTGGTGCAGTGGTTAAGAATCTGCCTGCCAGTGCAGGGGACGTGGGTTCGAGCCCTGGTCCGGGAAGAGCCCACATGCCGCAGAGCAACTAAGCCCGTGTGCCACAACTACTGAGCCTTCACTCTAGAGCCCACGTGCCGCAACTACTGAGCCCATGTGCCACAACTACTGAAGCCTGCGTGCCTAGAGCCCGTGCTGCGCAACAAGAGAAGCCACTGCAATGAGAAGCCCGTGCACCGCAACAGAGTAGCCCCTGCTCGCGGCAACTAGAGAAAGCCCACATGCAGCAATGAAGACCCAACGCAGCCAAAAATAAATAATTTTTTTTTAAAAAGTCCCATTTAAAAAAAAAAAGAAATACCATACTCAAATTTCTACCAGGTATCCTTGAAAGGGATTCGTATCTCTATAGTAAAGCTATTTATAAAGTATTTATAAAATAATAAATAAATATAAAAGAATATTTGTAAAATAATTTCAGTTGACCAAAGAATGTTAATGCCTGCTGATGGTTCTTTGTGGTGTAATGAAAGTAATATCAACACAACAATAAATGCAAGAAAGGACAGAGTTCTTCACTGTTAGTCAGTTATATATGAGGGTGTAATGTGTGCTCTGACCCCAAACAGGAGAAGAAGATTGGAACATAAAATTAACTTATGATAGTTACAGCCCTACAAGCAGAGGCTATGTTTTGATTATATTTTCTCTCTTCACCCATAAATTCACTCTTTGAGCTATAGCCAGTTCACATACAAGACAATCTTCTTCTGATTAGTTTTTACTTTGTTTCCCCAAAGCTACATCAAAAAGGTACCAAGTTAGATGAGGAAGCCAGGCCTAATGGCCTAATAGCTTCACACTGAAGGAGCTACATGGATTCCAAAAGCTAAGAAAAGCAATCCTGGGTTTAGGTTTTTTTCTTTTAGAGATCAGATTCAAAATCCAGTAAGATTCTTCATGATGTTATTTCTATTCTGCTATGTACCTAAAATGGTGACTCAGTCTGTAGCCCATTAGACAACACCTGAGCTAAACCTTCAGAGCAATCAGAAAATGGCCCCAAAGTTTGAATAACAATCATTTAAAAGTATATATCGAGCTCCCCTTATAATCTAGGCCCAGACACAAGGGACATGGAAGAAAACAAGATGTGTTAGTAATTTTTTTAATATAATAAATCGCTTCAAAAATCTCAACAGCTTGCCACAATGAACACTTGTTTTATACTCGTGGGTTTCAAAGTTGGCTGTCATTTCAGTGATCACAGCTCAGGTAGGCCGGACTCCACACAGTGCTCCTGTCTGCTCCACATTGTAGGATGCAGTCTGAGAAAGCAATGACTCTCTGGGCCATGCTCTTCTCATGGAGGGTAGCAACTCAAAGAGCCAATTACTGATTTATTGCTCTCAACTCCAACTTCACCCTTCAGTACCTGCTTTGCAGTAGTAGACCGGACTCTTTCGTCATTTGTCCTGTACAGTAAGCTTTGTCAGTGGAGGGAGACTTTCAGGAGGAAGGGGGCTTCTTTTCCTGCATCCAGTGTGCTTTTACTTTTTCTTGCATAGTACATGTGTGTAGAAACATCTAGTAGGGCTCTGTCCCAGCTCTGTGCTCAGAGTGTACCATCACTCAGTGATTACACAACCTGGCACAGGGACCTACATGGCATGACTCTCCTAATGTGGACACTCGTATACTCTAGGCCTCATGCTGGCAGTGGTGCCCCAGCTCTCTCTGCATACCCACTTGTGAGCCTTGGCTCACTTGTACCCCTGAGGGTGTTTCCTTCAGCCTTCTCAACACAGACACCATGTATCACTGGCTTTGTACCACCTTGCTAGTGAGTGGGCTTCAGATACGCTGACTCACTCTGTGTTCCTGCCCATCACTCTCAGCTCACCTGTGCCCCAGAGAGTTGTTTCCTGATACCTGGTGATTGTGGCCCAGCTCTGGCCAGGGCAACCCAGCAAACATCTCCACCATCCAAAGGGCTGCAGCCATACCCTCTCCACTGAGATCTAAACCTCTCCTTGGGAAGCAGCCTTATTCCAAGTTTGTCCTTCCTTGAGGTACTCTTTCTTATCCCTGGGGTATCATTTAGAGTTCCCATTATGTCTATGATGTCTATCATGGTTTAATAATTCATTATACTAAACTTTCCCTATTCAAATCATTATTTTTCATGATTGGATCCAGACTGACATACTGTGCTTTTTAATGCTTCAGTTCAGAACTGGTACGTTATCATTTCTGTCCACATTTCATTGGTCAAATCAAATCATACGGCCAAACGCAAGTTAATGAGGCAGGGATATGGTCTCCACTTACTTCAGTGGGAGCTACTGCAAGGTTGCGTGGCCACAGGCATGGGTGTGTAATTCTATTACAGGGAGTTACCAAGGAATTAGAAACAATAATCCAACGTGCCATTTGGAACCTGCTTAATGGAGCTTATTGGGGAAGGAAGATATTAAGAAATTCCTGGGAAAATAAGAGCTATGAAAGGAGAATATAGAACACTGGGGGAGAATGTAATCTGTAGCATCATAGCAGTTCATATCTCAGTTCAGTTTCTTTAGCCTCAGCTGCAAGCTTGGGTCTTCACCATGCATGTGATGCAGAGTCAGATTGTGAGTGGGGTTTAAATGTAGAATTTGAAGTTTACCTACTCTGGCTCTCTTTTTTCTAGGCCTTCCTGGACTTTCCAACAGCCATGGCCTCCCTGAATTCTGTCCTTTGGTTGCCCAGGTCAGAAAGAAAGCAGGTAAAGACAGCACCACACTGTGATTACAGCCTGTCATTTTGCCATCTGCAAAAATTGGGAACTCGCAATGTGTCAGTCATTCCTTCCAAATTTGAATGTCCTTGCAAAATCTGCCTATCTTGCTTTCTTATGCAGAGCTTTCATCTAGTTGATTTTTGTAATTTGTCCAGAATTTATGGTTGTTATCCACAAGAGATGGCGTCTGTTAGGAGTTTATGCCAACATATGAGAAATGAAACTTCAGCACTAGATATTCAGATATGAATTTAAAAAGTCACTTGTCTCAAAGAGCTTAAGTCTAATAGAGTAAGCCTACAGATAAACAAATAACTTATAACACAAGATTATGAAGTGCAACATTGGACATATAGTCAAGGTATAAGGCTGACCAAAAGAGAAAAAGAAATCAAGAACGCTTTGGAGGGAGGACATCTGATCTGATCAGGAGTCAGGAAGAGCCATGGGGAATAGCAAGTTTGTGCAGAGTTAGAGTGCAGAAGGCAGGAGTGGGAGCGGCAGAAGGGATCCAGACCATGACCTGACATTTATATAGCGTGTCCCACATTTCAAATTACAATCATATCCATTATCTCATCTGATGTTTAATGAATCCAGTGAAGTCAGACTGTCGTGCCAATAGAAATATTTTCCATTTTCTTGAAATGAATCCAAGCTTAGATCATTTCTACTCAAAGTAGAACAAGATTTTAAAACTGTCTTTTATGTGAGAAAAAGAATGTACATATTAACCCCATGTGGGAATTGAGAAGAATAATATTCTATCCATTCAAATTGCTTCTAAATGTTAATCAAATGTGACATTGGCTCCCAAGATATGTGCAGCATCATGTCACCCTTTCTAACAGAGAAACGTTATTGTTTTAAAATCCTGCTAAAACTCCCCAGAGAACAATATTTCCTTCACTTTGTGTTTTCCATTCTCTCCCTAGAAGAAAGTTACAATAACATTGTCTTAGTCTTTTTTCCACACACACACACACACACACACGCACGCACGCACGCACGCTCCTCATTCTGCAAAACTTGAACCCTATTTTAAGGGTCAGTTCAAGACCTACTCTTCTGCTTTCCATCCTTTTCCTGAACTCCCATTTCTTATACTCTGCAGTAGCTCCCCAACCTGGCTGTGAACCCTAATTACCTGGGGGTCTCCTTCAAAATAAAATTTTTTTCTGGGCCCCACTTGAAATTCAGTCTCTGGAGTTGGTCTGCATTTTGAAATTCTCCAGGTGATTTTAATGTGTCCCAGCACCCATCAACTGGGAACCATTAATTAATACGCATTACATGATTAATAATTAATTGTTGCCTGGCTAATTTATGTAGCTTGGCCTGTGTTCTATATCACGACTTCTCAACCTTTAAACTGCATGTGCGTCACCTAACTATCTTGTTAAAATGAGGATTCTGATTCAGCAGATCTACGTGGGCTTCAGATTATGCGTTGCTAATGAGCTCCCAGGTGGTGCTGATGCTGCAGGTCCAGGGACCACACTTTGCGTGCTCAGCTTGTAGGTGTTGAATACTCTGGGATTGGGGTCTCTGCTTTCAGATTTCTTTCCTGTTTCAAATGATACAATCACTAAATAGTCAATTCAAGGCCGTTGTTTAAAATTATGTGCCTTTTATCCAATGCTATTTACAATTATCCTCCTTGATACAGCTTTACAAAGTGATCCACCCATTTTTTTTTCCTAAAATTTTCTACCCTTTCTCTCAGGATCTCAATAATGAAGATTCTATTACCACTTAGGGAAGTATTTAATCTGATATTCCTGTTAAGAGGATTTAATGTGGAAGGAACACACAGCGATGCTCATACTTAAAGACACATTTTAAATCCTCTAGTGGAGTCCTTCTCAATGCAAAATCTTCAAATTCAGTTGCATCAGAATCACCTGGGTGCCTGTTACAAAGCTACTTTCTGTACTCCATTCAGACCTCCTAAGGAGAATCCTTGGGGGAGGGGTTTAGGAATGCCTTTTAAGCAAGCTTCGCAAGAGCAAGCACATTGAAGTTTGAGTAACACTGATCTAAGCCAGCCTCCTTCTTCTGACAGCAGTCGACATTTATTTTGTACATACTCCTTGCAGGCCACTGTGCTGATCACCTTATATGACAGTTTCATTTCATTGTAACCCTCATAACAACCGTAGGAGATAGTATTATTATTTGAGGAAACTAGAGAGGTTAAGAAAGTTACCCTAGGTCACACAGTTAATGAGTGTCAGAGTTGAGTCTTTTTTTTTTTTTTTAATATTTATTTATTTATTTTGGCTGTGCTGGGTCTTAGTTGCAGTATGTGGGATCTTTGTTGCCACGTGTGCGATCTTTAGTTGCCACATGCAGGATCTTTTAGTTGCGGCATGTGGGCTATTAGTTGCAGCATGCAGGATCTAGTTCCCTGGCCAGGGATCGAACCCAGGCCCCCTGCATTGGGAGTGTGGAGTCTTAACCACTGGACCACCAGGGAAGTCCCCAGAGTTGAGTCTTGAACCCAGATGTCCTGGCAGTCTTTCTATTGTATTTACTTTCTTGTGTGTGTGTGTGTGTGTGTGTGTGTGTGTGTGTGTGTGTGTGTTTACTTTGTAGTTCCCTTCTCCTACTATAAACTGTTTCACTAAAGGGTTCTTTCATATATTCCCTGCCTCTATCCCATTCTTAGAAATAATCAAAAGAGAACCGCGAGCCACCAGCACTGAGGGCCACTCCAGCTCATCCCTTGCTCCATAGCTGCTCTTTACCTTTAGCTCAGCCAGCCCCACCCTGCAGTTCAGGCTGCTCATTTACAAAGCTGGGGCAGGGATGATTTGGTTTATTAAGGATGTTAAAGGATAATGTTCAAAAAAAGCAAAATCATGACTCTCATACAAATGGAAAATGAAAAAGTGGCACATATTTTTTATTGAACTCATTAATTGACAGAGAACTGGAAAAGACGTTACAAAGAAGGCAAAGAACCACAAAATTCTATACAGTAAAGGAATGTTGAAATGAATTTGCAAAAACTGGTCTAATCATTGGACAATAATAAATTGCATTCCACTGCACAGGGCTAGTTTGTACTTCTGTGGACAAGAATTATTTATGTTGTCATAAGTTTTCTGCTAGTTAATTTTTATCTCTTCAGAGTCTTAGCCTTGTCAAAGGCAAAGGCCTATGCACTGGTAGGATGAGAGAATCCTGAGACTCCAGCATTCCATTGAAAGGATACTGAATAATTTCTTTTGCGCATTCCAAAGTCTTACACTTTTCCTTATACTCTCTCTCTCTCTGCCTCCTAGAGATCAGACTAATCTCTAAGAATGGTTATTCATGGTCACAAAATAAGGCTGGTCTCAGAAGGTTTGGCCTGACTATTTACACAGATATCACAAGTATTAATTTACTATATAGGCCTTCCTAAGTTAACTTTGCTGGAAGTTTTCATAAGGAAACTCAGATTGGACTTTTAAAAGCCTCTATTATTTGCTACCTTGAAGCTAGGAAACCAAGCTGAAGAAACTCTGTGTCAGATTTCACTTGCACTATCTATAAATTCTCCTCAAGGTCCCCCAAATGTACCAAGTTCCCTGGCCTGCAGGAAGTAACGTTCTTGATCTCATGTAAGGCTGGATGCTCTAAGTACTGTGAGCATTTTCCTGGGAGGGTTTTGTAGGTATTAGTTCCGGAAATAAAATCAATTTGAGTTCCATAAAAGTGTCTGGCCATACCTGATTCAATGAGAATAATTCTCAAGTATGATACTCCAGAGAATATCTTGGTCATCTAATTGTGTCTTCCAATTAATTCTAGTAATAAGAACAGGTTCTTAATGAAACTATGCCGTAAAAAATAAGGAAACTTAGTTGAAGTTTTGGGATTTGGGGGCAGTGGCAGAGAAAGGAAAGGTATCAGTTAGAATCAAGTATTATTTTATGGATTACAAAAACATCCATCAACTGGTGAAAGAATAAAATGTGGCAGGGCTTCCCTGGTGGCGCAGTGGTTGAGAGTCCGCCTGCTGAGGCAGGGGACATGGGTTTGTGCCCCGGTCCGGGAAGATCCCACATGCCGCAGAGCAGCTGGGCCCGTGAGCCATGGCCGCTGAGCCTGCGCTTCCGGAGCCTGTGCTCCGCAACGGGAGAGGCCACAACAGTAAGAGGCCCGTGTACCGCAAAAAAAAAAAAAAAAAAAATGTGGCAAACCTATACAATGAAATGTTATTCAGCAATCAAAAAGAATGAAGTGCTGATAGGTGCTACTGCATGCGTGAACCTTGAAAGCGTGTGCTAAGTGAAAGAAGCCAGACACGGCAGACCACACATATGATTCAATTTGTATGAAATGTGCAGAATAGGCCAATCCATAGGGCCAGAAAGTAGATGAGTGGTTTCTAGAGGCTGGAGTGATGGGGGTAATGGACAGTGAGTGACTGCTAAGGGGTGCGGGGTTTATTTTTAGGATGATACGTGTTCTAAAATTGACTGTGGTGATAGCAAAGTTCACTGTGTGAATATACTAAAAACCATTGAATTGTATACTTTAAATGAATGAATTGTGTGGTGTGTGAATTACATCCCAATAAAACTGTCAGAAATGTTATAGGTTACAGACAGCTTAAGTAGAAAGGGAAAGGTCTTTCTTATATAATCTTAAGGGGAAAATATTTATAAATATCAACTTTATTTCAAACAAGTAACCACAATAAAAATTTTCTCATCAGTTCATTCACTCTGGTGTAATTAGTTCTTGTTCTGATGGATCTTGGGTCAATAGTGTCATGAGACCATCTGCTTCTTGACTAAAAAGAGTTCTGGAAATCCTGATCCAGTGCACTGGTATGATCTTAAAGTTATCTAAGCAATGCCATCAGAAGCCTGTACCTGACAGTCTTTCTTTTCAAAGTGTCAGTAATTTGAATTACCTGTTATAGTCCTTTTTCACAAGGCTCTGAGATGGTCCTTTTTTGTTGTAGACTCAAACATGACCTGTAGCTTACAGCAGAGTTTTCAAGCAAGAAATTCGAGTAAAATAAAAACTATCTGCAGAGCAAAAAGACTGTCACTGAAGACTAGTGTTTACTGAAAATTTTCATATGTGAAAGGTCTGATGAGAATTCATAATAAGCATAATGCAACTGACTAGGAAATTAGATTACTTCCAGACCATGAAAAGCAAAGATAATAACTTTACATTTCATTCTAAAAATGTATACAAATGTCTTTAAGCATAATGATTATGCCTATTTTCAACAAAGTTAATGAATGTTACATTTGATGTGTGCAAATGGATGAACACCAAAAAATGGATGAACATAATTATTCAGAAGGAAAGAAATCTTGAGATATGTAATAATCCTGAAACACAATAATCCTGAAACACAATGTATATAATATACTAAGACTATTGTACGCATATACTAAGAATATACCAAGAATATCAAGTTAAAGAGATTCAGTGAGTCTGGAACAGTTTTTTGATATCTATATTTTTATAAAATCCCATGGGTAAATCTGATATATATCCCCAGTTGAAATCCACTGTCCTAGAAGATGCTAGATTCAAACTAAAGAAACAAGGCTGTGGTCTAGTTGACTTTATTTTTTTTTTGGCTGTGCCTCGTGCCATGTGGGAAATTAGTTCCTGACCAGGGATCGAACCCATACCCCCTGCAGTGGAAGCACGGAGTCTTAACAATTGGACAGGGAGTCTTAACAATTGGACGGCCAGGGAAATCCCCCAAAGCATTCAATTTCTAAAAATACTTACATTCATGACATTTACTTAAGCACATTTAACCTAGGGAAGGTTGCGTATCTCTTCTTATTTGACTACTCTTCCCATGTAACTCACCAATGGTAACTAATAAAGAAACCTAATATTTCCAGCATCTCTCTTTTTGGAAGGTAAGAGAACAAACCTTTGTGATTTTTCCAGAAGCCCTTCAAGAAATCACAAAGATAGTTTTAGGTGTAAAATATATTCTGAAAGTTTTGTTTATCTTTTTTTGTATTAAGGATCTGATTTGGAGAAGGCAAAAGTCAAAGAAGTTGCCACAAGAGCCTGAGACACTTGATCAAGGTAGGATTATGGGTACCTGGGAAACAACATCTGGTTCTATGTTTAATCAAAGTGGCAATAAATATTTTAAAATAAAAAAGAAAGTAACACAATTGTAAAGAATCTTAGTTCTTTCATAAGTAAAGAACAAGAAACCTTTATTCTCTTTTTTCCTTAAATAGTTGAGTAAATAAAGTCAACATAAAGTGCAGGAAATTATTCTGGTCACACACAATCTCTGCTATCTAGGAAAAAAAAAACCCTTCATGTTGTAGGCAAAGGCAGTAAGCAATAAGCCAAGGAAATACAGCCATTAAAATTAAGTACACTTTGTCAAGATTTTAACACGTTATAACTTTTTTTCAGGGCAAATAAAATTTACTTTCTAAGTTTTGTCCCTCATTAGCTCCTTCATAGTCTAGAACAACGTGACACTTTAAGACAGATCTTAGGGGCTCTGCAAGGTTAGCAACAGTTTTATTATAATTTTAAGATGATATTAGGTTAGGTTACAAAGAGACTGGGCTCTCATCTTAGGTACCTTCTCTTGCCCTCTCACCTACTCCCTCTGAGGGAAACCAGTTGCTGTGTTTTGATCTGCCCTATGGAGAGGCCTACACGGCATGGAATAGATAGATGCCTCTGTCTAACAGTCAGCAACAATCTGAATCCTGCCAACAGTCATGTGAGTGAGCTTGAAAGCAGATTTCCCCCCCAGTTGAGGCTTGAGATGACTATGTCCTTAGCTGCCTCCTTGTCTGCAGCCTTGTGTCAGCACCACCCAGCTAAGCTGCCCTCAAGTTCCTGACCCTCAAAAACTGTGAGATAAATGTTTGTTGTTTGAAGCTGCTATGTTTTGAGTGGGGAGAGGAGAATTTGTTATACAGCAATCAGTAACTAATACACCCCTCATCCCATCTCACGTGTAAGGTTTTTCAGGTTACAAAGACTTCCACATACTGATTTCATTCAATCCCCACAGTGGTCATTGGAATATTGTCCCCGTGCTCGCTTCAGCACCACATATACTAAAGTTGGAATGTTGTCCCCGTTTTACAGATGCAGAGGAGTGGTCACACAAGATTACAACTAGTAAATTCTAGACTGAGGACTAGGAAGATCTTGAGCATTTTAACTCTCAGCCCGGGCTACGTAGTTCTACTACAAGCTACCAATGTAAAGAGTGTCACTCCGAACCCATCTGTCAAGGCTGTCACTACAGTGAATTTCATATCTGTAAAACATTCACTAACATGACTTTCCCTAAGATAAATAGCCATTAAGTATGTTATAAAATACAGCAGAAGGGTCTAAAACAAAGCCATCTTTCCAATAAAAAAATAATCTATTGCCTTATAGAAGTGTTTGAATATCAGCTTTTTTTCCAACTAGCTGGCCCAATACAATCCAAAAAGGATTGGGCCAGAGAAAAATAAGAATTAGTATGCTTTTGTCTCAGATAAATTTCAACAGCAGTTCACTGATTATGGTAATAGTGCCCTGTTATGAAAATGTCCTAACAGAGCTCCTTATGTAAGGCATTTAAGTCACTAGGCAGATTATTTCCCAGAATGTCTTGAAATATTCAAGTAAAGACACTAAAATGATAAGAAATGTGGAATTCTTACTGAGGAGTATAATTAACAGGTATCTTTATCCAGTTCTCAGTTATCCACCTGGTGATCTGCCTCGTGAGTTTCCTGAGGGTGAAGAGCTGAGCCTGTTCATTTATGGATATCACCAGCAGCATCATTTGCTTGGCACGCAAAAGGTGATCATATATTTTAATCTATTAATTGTTTAGTGGTTTTGAATCACATTTTACTCACTTCCCCACATGATACTTTCTCAGAAACATGCTTTATAGTGACAGAGGAAGAATTAAAAATATCAATATTGAGAAGAGGGATATGAGGGGAAGGAGATGCAAAACAGTTTTATTGTTGCTCTTTCTTGGTAGCCATAATAATATATATTTTTAAAGAATATTATTTAAAGTTATAATAACAAATATAACCAAGAAAACAAAAATACTGACCTTGCTAAATATCAAAAGAACTATGATAGAAAGCAAAGAAAATGATGTAAATGTTATGTCGATCAATATAACACCAAAATAGGAAAACCAAGAACAAATGTATCCGTCATATAAATACATGTAACTGGGCTTAACTCACATTAAAAACAGACAGATCCTCAGATTGGGTGACAACCCTATGCTCTATTTAAGATTACCCAAGACAGAGCAAGATGACCAAAACCAAAACCAACTGTCTTAGATCAGGCTGCTATAACAAAAATACCATAGACTGGGAGGCTTATAAACAAAAGAAATTTATTTTTCACAGTTCTGGAGGCTGGAAGTTCAAGATAAGAGTACCAGCATGGTTGGATTCTAATGAGAATCTTTTTCCAGGTTGCAGACTGCAGACTTCTTGTTTTATCCTCACGTGATGGAGAGCAGAGGGAGCTCACTGGGTTCTCATTTGCAAGGGCACTAATCCCGTTAATGAGGGATTCAACCTCATAGCCTAATCACCTAGCAAAGGTCCCACCTTCTAATACCATCACATTGGGGGTTAGGGTTTCAGTATATGAATTTTGGAGGAACATGAACATTCATGCAGTAGCACCAAATGTTACAGAAGACCCAAACTATATAATATGCTACATATGGAAATATATTCAATTGTACACACTGAAAATAGAGAATTTATTCTTCTTTTGAGTATCCAAGAGAAATTGACTACATATGATGTCACCAGAAAAATTCAATATCTTCTGAAAGGCAGAATTGGTACAGGAAATATTTTCTGAACATATTGCAATAAAACTTGAAGTTAATTTAAAAAAATTTTAAGGCCTTTCACTTAGAAATTTTTAAAAAACTCATAAAAATAAATTTTAAAGAATTAACTAGCAAAAAAGTGATAAAGAACACACTACATATCAGTACCTATAGGCTAGAGCTAAATCAGTGCTCAGAGAAAAATTCATAAATAATTATATAAAAATAATAAAGTTTAATTAAGTATCCAACTAAAGAAATGACGGAATTAATAAAGAAAAATTTGAAAATAGTCAGAACCAAAATAAAACCAGTAGTATTAATAAATAAATCACCAAAAAATGTTTGTGTTAAAAAGTAGAATTAAATGGGTAAATAACAAGCTAACCTAATTAAGAAAAATTGGGAAGAAATCACAAATCCACAAAACAAGAAATGACAAATTAGAAATAGCCACAGAGGGACTTTGCTGGTGGCACAGCAGTTGAGAATCTGCCTGCCAGTGCAGGGGACATGGGTTCAATCCCTGGTTCAGGAAGATCCCACATGCCGCAGAGCAACTAAGCCCGTGCACCACAACTACTGAGCCTGTGTGCCACAACTATTGAAGCCCGTGCGCCTAGAGCCCGTGCTCCGCAACAAGAGAAGCCACCGCAATGAGAAGCCTGCACACTGCAACAAAGAGTAGCCCCCATTTGCCGCAACTAGAGAAAGCCCACACACAGCAACGAAGACCCAACACAGCCAAAAATAAATAAAATAGCCACAGTGACAAAGGATTAGGGAAAAAGAAAGAAATTAAGGGATAGCTTTGCCAAATACCTTGCAAATAAAATCGGAAACCAAAAATAAAAAAAAAAGACTAATATTATACAAAAATTTAATTTACCAAAAACTGCCTTCAGAAGAGAGAGGAAGCTTAAACTGATTGATTTTCGTAGACCAACACAAGGTGTCAATTACTTTCACAGGGGAATTCTACAAAACCTTGGAAGAACAGACTATTCCAGTGATGTTTGTACTAATCCAAAGCTTAGAAACACAACATTTTCCAGATGGTTTTTATGAAGAAAGTATAACATTGGCACCAAAAACCTGAAAAAGATTGCAGTATGATCAGACTTCCTGAGTGTGAATTTCAGCTCTGCTACTGTGTAGTTTTGTTATCATAGATAAGTGACTAATGTCTTTGTGCCTCAGTTTTCTTATCTGTAAGGAACTTTCTAAGTCACGGACCACTGCTTGGTCCCATGAGGGCTCTTACGGGCACTGGCCTCGACTGTCACCCAGCAATGCAGCAGAGGACCCAATGGGAGTGGACTTGTGACACACCCCTGGGAATTCCAAAATATACTTGGAACAGGGAGGCTTTGCCTGAAAGAGAAGTGCTGTATTACAAAGGTGGAAGCAATGAGCAAATAAAATTTCCGTTGCTGTGACTTCATTTGTGTGGGCACAGATTGGCGAGGCCAAAGGTTATTTGAGTTAAATATAAGTATGCAAAGATATTCCTTTACACACGCTGGAGTTCAGAAAGAGGAACAGAGCTGGGACTGTGGGGTCTGGAAGGGTTAGAGACAGTGGAGAAGGAAAGGTGTGGCTCATCTCGGTTACTTCTCTAAGTACCTCACCAAACATGTCACCTCACATCTCAGAGCCTCAGGTTCCTCATCTTCAAAGTTAGGCTGATTAAACTGTTTATCTGAAGGATTGTTGTGAGCCTCAGATGGGGATGTTCTTTGTCCTTCCATTATCTCCCAGTCTGTCATCCCACTCCTGGCCTCCCTACCTTCCCTACCCAACTTGGACCAGTACTTCAAATTCCCTCATATCCCCATCCTATGATTATTTTCATACAGATTTTTTTTAAAGCCTCTGGGTTAAGGCCACAATTTGTACCTTCTGCTTATATACCCAGAGGTTGAACACTGTTGGTAGAAACCATACAACCACAAAGCTGGACGCTACTGCCTACTCAAGGATTCAGTCTCAGGGCCACAATACCATCCCTTGATCATTTCTCTTGTTCTTTCTCGTATTCCTCTCACATCTTCTCAGTGAACATCGAAAATTGCCACCATGCTCCTCAAGCCATTATTCAATCCATAAGCCCCACACTTTCAGCAGATGACAAAGCTTCTTCCTTGGTGGAGAGTGGTTGAGGCCCTCAGGCATGATTTCCTTCAACTTTCAGCCCAGCCTCCCCACGAGCACATCTTCAGACATGCCCACACTTAACTTCTGTCCTCCAGGCTCAGAAAGTGCTGCTCCCCTCCTCTTATTACCAACCAACCAGCCCTTCCACTTTGGCCGCCATCCACATGCCCTCCATCTCCTCCTTTACCCCAGGGTCCTACTCCCTCAGTCATACCTTCTCTTGAAAGGCTTTGTCTTGCTGCTGGCTCTTTCTCCCCAGCCAGTTAACATCCTAGAGGCTCTCTCTTCTTGAAATCCCTCTTTGAACATTTGTCCCTTGTATTGGGTTGGCCAAAAAGTTCATCTTACGGCAAAACCCGAACAAACTTTTTGGCCGACGGGATATTTACCATCCAGTCTCTCACCTATGCTTTTCATCTTTCCCACTGCTAGTTCCACTTCCTCACTTTCCATTCATGTCTCAACCCACAGCAGTCTGGCTTCTGTCTCTACCAAACTGCGTTATATAAAGTGACTGGGGACCTCCTCATTACCAAATCCAATGGACACTTTCCATCCTTAATCTTACCAGAACTCTCAGTTCCTTCCATCTTACAATGAATTAGAAGGCAAAACAATCAGCTAAGAGTGAGAAAAGAGATAGTAGTGGCTTCTCAAAGAAACAGCCTTGTGAATCCATTTTTCAAGAGTGTATCTTAGCCAAATAGTCTTTCCACTAAGTTAGAAATGCAAGCAGCAACAGAAACCATGCGGCGTGCATTAAATTGACGAAAACAATGCCATCAATTTAATGACGGATTCTTTGAGTAATTTAAGTATCAAAACTACCAATTATCGGGCTTCCGTGGTGGCGCAGTGGTTGAGAGTCCGCCTGCCGATGCAGGGTTTGTGCCCCGGGTTCGTGCCCCGGTCCGGGAGGATCCCACGTGCCGCGGAGCGGCTGGGCCCGTGAACCATGGCCGCTGAGCCTGCGCGTCCGGAGCCTGTGCTCCGCAACGCGAGAGGCCACAACAGTGAGAGGCCCGCGGACTGCAAAACACAAAAAACAAAAACTACCAATTATCTACTTATCTGTGACAATAAACAAGAATTAATTGGTGAAAACAGTGCTATTTAAAAGTCCTTGTGTTTTCAGTATCACTGAAGCCACAAAAATCTCTTCACAAATTTTTATTTAAATAATGGAAGGCTTTTTCAGAAGACCAGAACATGAAAGTGTTAATTGACAAAGAAGCACAGGCCACCTTGTTCTCTGCTACCAGCTTTACAGATTTCACTAAATATCTTACAGACCTGGAACATGAAGTTCTACAGCTATAAGAAAAATCACATGAAATTGGAAATGACAATCTCTAGAACTATGTGGAAGTGCAAATTAACAATACAGCCCAGAATCTGCCCAAGATGAATAAGAAATGAAAGTCAATAGTTAGATGCACTTGGGGCAAAGTTAATAACAGAAATGCAATTAAGGGAGAATGTAATAAAAGAAAAGGTTGTTTAGGGAAAGTGAAAAGTAAGTGTCATTCTTAGATGAGCAGTTTAGATGTCCAGAGGAAGGGAACTGTTTGATTTCCATGCGCTTCCCTACCATGATATCCAGTGAAGAATCCTAGGGACTAATCACACAGATGAAAACAAGGTATTAGCAACTCATGAGGTTAAGGGAGGCAGAGGTACTAGGGAATCATATTCAGAAAGGATAGCCAAGACTGTAAGCCAATTTACAATGCCAAATGGGTACAGACCAAGCATGTTAGATGCCAAGGTGACAGACCATGCCACATCTCACAGTTGTTGAGGATCAAGTTTCAGGGTGAGGTGTGTACAGCTTCTGGAAATTTCTAGCAGAGAACTGGCAAGAAGGCAGCCAAAGTAGTAGGGTATCCCATCAGCTACAGAGTGTGAGTGAGGGCACATCACATAGGAAGACCGAGGGACGTGCCTGAAAACAAAAACATCTTTGGATGGAGCCCTGGCATGATCCAAACTCTCACTTTCAAGGATTTTTTTTTTTTTTTGCGGTACGTGGGCCTCTCACTGTTGTGGCCTCTCCCGTTGCGGAGCACAGGCTCCAGACGCGCAGGCTCAGCGGGCATGGCTCACGGGCCCAGCCGCTCCACGGCATGTGGGATCTTCCCCGACCGGGGCACGAACCCGCGTCCCCTGCATCGGCAGGCGGACTCTCAACCACTGCGCCACCAGGGAAGCCCTCAGTAATTTTTTAAGACCAAATCTGGATCCCATGTTGGAGATTGTATTAGTTTCCTATAGCTACTATAAGAACTTACCACCAACTTGGTGGCTTAAAAGAACATTTATGCAGATCCTCATCCTCCAAGATTTTTGTTCAGAAGCCTAGACTGTAAGGAAGCCTTCCAGATGATTCTGATGCAGGTGCTTGTAGATCACATTTTAAGAGACACTATTATTGAGTACTGATGGGCACGGTGACCTTTAGGATTTCACCAAAGTGTTTGGAAACAAAACTTTCTAAATTAAAAAATACATACTCTTGGCTTAAGAATAATTTTGAAAATAGAAATTAAGATTTCAAAAGCACAGGTCAGAATTATGCAATGCGGCTTTGCAGTTATCAGAAGCTGTGTTAAGCAGGGCTACTGCAGTATGTGAGATAACACAAGATGAACAAACAGTGATTAATAACATTTAAGAGAGGCTGGAATCAATAGGTCAGTTATAATGGCTATTCTAGTTATAGTAACTGAGTTAGCATATGATTTACTGTTACTAGATCAATAAGGATGAAGGGAGTCTTTAAACGTTTAGGCAAGTGTGTATGTGAAAAGAGGCTAAAACATAGGACCAGTTAAAGAAAAAATACAGTAGAAAATTTATTCAAGGACAGTTTTTTCTCAGAGAGATTTTGTTGCATTGCTGTGATACCAGTTGTCTTGAAAGCAAAACCAAGCTTGAAGGTTCTCGCTTGTTAATATATCACGTACCTATACTTGTAAGTGCATTTTTCAAGTAAGTTTAGCACTTGATGAAAAATCAGAAAACCACTTGACTGGTGATTTGTATTGAAAGGGATCTTTTGCACTGAAAGGGATCTGTTTTATTTGACACAACACAGACAGTGACGGTAACAGGTTAGAGCATTTTGAAAGAATGGGCAAGATTGGCATGAGAAACTATTTATCATCTCTGTTCCAGAATCTTCCACAGTTTAAAAAACGTTTTTGTATTGACTGTTTTATTTTTTAAATAAATTTATTTATTTTATTTATTTATTTTTGGCTGGGTTGGGTCTTCGTTGCTTTGCGCAGGCTTTCTCTAGTTGCAGCGAGCGGGGGCTACCCTTCATTGCAGTGCGTGGGCTTCTCATTGCAGTGGCTTCTCTTGTTGCGGAGCTCGGGCTCTAGGTGTGCGGGCTTCAGTAGTTGTGGCTCATGGGCTCAGTAGTTGTGGCTCGCAGGCTCTAGAGCGCAGGCTCAGTAGTTGTGGCGCACGGGCTTAGTTGTTCCGCGGCATGTGGGATCTTCCCGGATCACAGCTCGAACCCGTGTCCCCTGCATTGGCAGGTGGATTCTTAACCACTGTGCCACCAGCGAAGCCCCTGTATTGACTGTTTTACAGGACAGGTGCTAAGAAATGAAGTAACTAGATAGCTAGTGGGAAGCAGCTGCATAGCACAGGGAGATCAGCTCGGTGCTTTGTGACGGCCTGGAGGGGTGGGATAGGGAGGATGGGAGGGAGGGACATACAAGAGGGAAGAGATACGGGAACATATGTGTATATATAACTGATTCATTTTGTTGTAAAGCAGAAACTAACACCATTGTAAAGCAATTATACTCCAATAAAGATGTAAAAAAAAAAAAAGAAAAAAAAAGAAATGCAGTAACTATGTTGAGGCAAATTACACAAAGGCAGATTCTAAGAAGGTTGTTCAGGAATAGTTGTTTTTAAAAGATGACAGTAGCGGGACTTCCCTGGTGGGTCAGAGTCCTCTCTCCCAATGCAGGGGGCCCAGGTTCGATCCCTGGTCAGGGAACTAGATCCTCCATGCATGCTGCAGCTAAGAGTCTGCATGCCGCAATGAAGATCATGCATGCCACAACTAAGACCCGGTGCAGCCAAATAAAATAAACACATAAATAAATATTTTTTTAAAAAGATGACAGTAGCAAGTTGAATGGCAACCTCAGAACCTCAAGAAGCAAAAGAGGAGTACCGTTTGTTTGTTTTATATCCAGGATGTTGCAGATGATTAACTGTTCATAATGAAAGAGAGGAGAGGATATTTGAGGAGAAACTGGATAGCTTTGAAGATATCCCACATTTGGGTGTTTGCATTACCTGAAATCCTCTTATAAAGTGATCGGAACAGATCTGTAAACTGAACAACTCAATGTTAGGAATCATAAAATGTACATATCATAAACTTGACATTCACTTGCCAATCCTTTGCTGTAGGGGTCATGGCTTCTTCCTCCAGTGTAGGTCTGATTGGAATTCCAAGTTGTCCTACTGATGTCAAGAGACAGTATTAGGTGTTTGTTTGTTTTTTTAAATAAATTTTTTGTTTTTTATAATTTTTTTTTTTTTGGCCATGCCACACGGTGTGTGACATCAGTTCCCCGACCAGGAACTGAACCCGTGCCCCCTGCAGTGGAAGCAGAGCCCTAACCATTGGACCACCAGGGAATTCCCGGTGTTAGGTGTTGAGCGGGATTTTCTCCAGCTTTTTTTCTAAATCTTGAAAATTAAGTCCCATAGCTGAAAGCAAAAGGGATTAAGTGGGCCACACCTTCAGTTTACAAAAGTGGCCATGACTCTAGCTGACCATTTGCCTCAGGACTGTGGAAAAGAGCCAGTAGAGCTAGCTTCTATCCACTCCTCGCTAGACCCTGCTCCATGCAAATAGAAGGCTGGAAAGAGGAGAGAGGTTAACTTTGGGGGAAGAGTAGTGCTCAGGAAGAGAGGTGACTCCCCTCTTCTCCCTGTGAGGGGAGGCAATACCCCGAATAATTGGGGAACATTTTCAGGAAAGAAGGCTGACCTCACATTCCCGGGTTGGACATCTGCTCAGTTTACTGACCTGCCCTGCTGATACCCAGGTGGGGGAAGGAGCATTAAGGAGTAATGATAAGGGCCACCCTCTTGGAATTCCCCGTGTACGTGGAAGATGGATTTTGGCTGTCCCCAAAGGAGCTGTTTTGGTTTGAGACCCTACTTAGCAAGATCTGTTGAGACCCTCATCCATCTGTCCATGTTCAGCCTTTAAAGACTTAGTTACATCAGTAATGATGACCAACCTAGCTGAGAAGCACATCTTGCTGGGGAAAGAGACAATGTCTATTTTTCCTCTCCCTTTTCCCCATCCTCTCACCAGAGGGGTAAATGGGGAGAAAGGCAAGGAAATTGGAGAGCCACAGAGAATAAAGAGGAAAGCTTTAAAACAGATAAAAAATTGAAGTTGTAACAAGACTGCTTTAAAAACTGGAATGAGATAGTTTTAAGGACCAAAAGTGATTAAGAAGTTTTACTATAAAAACGAGACTCCCAAAGGAGTGGCCAGAGCACAGTTGGTGGCAGTAACTCCAAAGTGAAAACTTTTTCACATTTGTACCCAACATATTGAAATTTTCACTTAAAAAACTTGATAATTGAATAATCTACTCCCATAATGCATAGCCTATTATTTCCAGTGGTGGGTTTTTTTCCTTAAGTGAGAACTTAGACTCCAGGGATGCAAACTCAGTAAGGCACACTGTGAAATTGTTTTGCTCCACTAACTCCATCTTTTACTTTTTTTCCATCCATGTCTAATTTGGCAGCAATTTTTAAAGCAATTTGCATTTATTGAGTTTTTCCAAAGGGATTTAAGTTTTCATAACAACAATGTTCTTTTTACACTAACTCCTTTGGTTCATGTAATATTTTAGTTGAATCAAAGAATTAGGAAAACAAGTTAAGTGGCATAAACAAGCTTGGGAGCCAATATAACTGATTCTTCAGAGGTAGACAACCTGAATGTTGTGAACAGAGTGATGGGCATATTAGAGATGCTTTTTCCCCTGACTCCTCTCTAGCGTGTCTGACCCTCCAGGTCAGACTGACTGGCCCACGGGACAGAGGGTGCTCACAGCTAGTCGGCTTCTCCTGCATATTTTAAAGCTGTGAGAGAAAACATTTTGAACTTCAGTAGGGACATCTGGGGTTACCTTGAATAAATGTAAACTATTTCCTTTAATCCACTAAGTAATCCGCACTCTCCCTGCTTGAGAATAATGCTTATTTAATATAAATTACTCACTTCTGATGATCGCCAAGGTAAAATGAATAAAATCTCCCTGAATGTAGGCAGTAGGAAACAACACCATCCCTCTCTGAGCAGTAGAAAAGAACACCATCCCTCTTTAGAGATCCTTCAACATGGCCCACCTCTATTTTCAACTTCATTTTCTGCAATTTCAAGCCCCAATTTAATCAACCTTAGGCAGTATGCAATAATATGTTAATGTCTCATTTTGTCTGCATTGATCTCTCTAGTAAAGAGAGCTGATATTAAGAGGCTATATTCAGATGCATGCCTATTATTTCTAGTTCCCATTCAAGAGTTTCGTCATTAGAGCTATTATCTTAATTTTACCTAGAATAGCTGTTCATTGTCTCTAGGAATCTGGTTTCTTTTCCACTCCCCTTTCAGTGGGAGTGACACAAATCTAATCTCAGTCAATTCAGGGGTTTCCTCCAAAGCACATTTTTAAGACCGAAGGTTCTTAAATATCACCAAGGAGATGAAAATGGGAAAAATCTGATCCTGAAGTTCCTCTGTCCTGAATTTTTCTCATCAGCAGATCGGCTGCTTGTGGCCCATTGTTTAGGACATGGGGATTATTTTGCTCCATTATCACTCCACTGGGGCACAATGATGGCACCTCCCTCTGAGGCCGCTGGGGCATCACCTGCCCAGACTCACCATGATTCTATTTCCTGTCACACCAGGAACAAACTTGCCAGCAGGGCTGCAAACACTTTTATTCCTGTCTTCAGAGTGTGTGTAAAAGATAGGAAGACATTTGGATTTCTCTCTTGCCCTACTCAGGATTAGTTAGAAGCCACTTTAAGTAACTTAGTTTTTACAGCATTCATTCATCCAAAAATATCTGTTGAATGCATACTATATGCCAAGCACTACACAACGCAGTATGTTCCTGATGACCTAAAGATGTGCTCACCTCTCCCTGGCAGACAGGGCAACTATGAGAGACTTGGCTAGGCATCTTTCTCTGAACATTTCAAGAAGGGCTATAAGCTTAAAAGCCAGGTGCAAGGTGAGGGTTATCTGGATGACAGTTTGCAGAACTAGACTAGAGTCTCAATTCCACTGATAATGTTAAATTCTTTGTAAGAGGAAGACTTCTTTATCACCTACCTTTGTGTTTCTCCCCCCGCCACCCCCCACCATGATACCTAGCACAGTTTTTCCTGCATGTGGCAAATAATCAATAAAAAGGTTTTAAATGAGTATAACTGAATATTTTATATACCACTCTATTTTCATAAAATTTTAAATATGCCATGCATTTTACTAGAGCAAGATAAAGCTCAGAAATCTAGCTTTGTGCCATATCTACTGTTTCAAGATAATCAACCTCTTGGTTTTGACAAGTGTTTTAATAATTATAGCCTAAAGATGCTGAGGCAGCTTCCAAAACTAACAAATGCATTATGACTATTTTTAAAAAATCAAAGCTTTTTGAATGGGACGCCTAAAGAGAAAGTAACTTTTCCCTGAAGGAAGTAATTGTCCTATCACGAAAAACAATTACCGTTAAATGCTGAATTGAATTAACCAGTAAAGAAATACCTTAATCTGCAGTTAGTAATCCTCATGCAGCCCTTGTGGAATTCCAATTGCCATTATTTTTGTGACTCCCCCCCAAATCTGCAAATACTCAAGAGCCACTTTGTCTTCTGGAACAAAGCTATTGCTTAAAGTTATTGTGGATTTTAAGAGAAAGTTCAGGATCAAAAACTAAAGGTGAGAACAGGATTTCTATGATGTATTACCTAGAATTGTTTGCTTCAGCCAACCTGGTTCCTGGTAATAGATTCTGAAAAGCATAGTAAAATTAATGCTTTTGAACAAGTAAAGGGCTTTAAATTTTCACGTAGCTCTGTTATTTTCTTTTAAAAAAGACACGGAAATTAATAGTTCTAAAGTAGAACTTGAACTCTTCCATGTGAACTTGTGGAGTGTTTTCTTTTAATCTTTGACTTTTTCTCCTCGATATAGAGTGAAACTAGATAGGATGAGAATTCTGGCTCATTGATTCTAGTTAAATAAGACATTACTGCAGTTTGAAAACTGAATGAGTCGTTTTGCTCAGCACAAGTCAGTAGCCATCCAGCCAATGGAATACTATGAAAAAATGATCTATCGTGGCCCTTTACATGTTTTATTTTATTTGGTCTGATGCTTATTTTATACTGATGGAGAGAAGGATGAGGAGGTTTGCAAGCAATGTATGTAGCAATGAATGGAACGGCATCGTTCTACTTCCTCTTATTTTTCATTATCCTGTCATCTCTTCCTTTGGTGAATTTACGTCCTTCTACTGTATTCCACAGATGATTTTTAAGAAATAAAATGTCAAAACAAAGACTCTTTTTTGTTGAACAATTTGTAGAACAATTAAGGTAGTACTATCAGGGACTGTAAGGAAAGGTGAAATCTTTAAAATAAATAAATAAATAAATAAATATATATATATATATATATATATATATATATATATGTAAAGTATTATTGGTACTTTGGCCTCATAGTTTCATAACAGTGAAGGAATGAAGGAAATGTTCTAACGTGAGAATTTAAATATTATTTTTAAAACACAAAGAAAGCTTACTGGATTATCACAGTTGTGAGGGGAAAATACATCTCTCCTTTTGCTTAAATGAAATAGAAAAGATGACACATTCACAGAAAGATAGACAAGATGAAAAGGCAGAGGGCTATGTACCAGATGAAGGAAAAAAATAAAGCCCCAGGAAAACAACTAAATGAAGTGGAGATAGGCACCCTTCCAGAAAAAGAATTCAGAATAATGATAGTGAAGATGATCCAGGACCTCGGAAAAAGAATGGAGGCAAAGATCGAGAAGATGCAACAAATGTTTAACAAAGACCTAGAAGAATTAAAGAACAAACAAACAGAGATGAATACAATACCTGAAATGAAAACTACACTAGAAGGAATCAATAGCAGAATAACTGAGGCAGAAGAATGGATAAGTGACCTGGAAGACAGAATGGTGGAATTCACTGCCACAGAACAGAATAAAGAAAAAAGAATGAAAAGAAATGAAGACAGCCTAAGAGACCTCTGGGACAACATTAAATGCAACAACATTCACATTATAGGGGTCCAAAAGGAGAAGAGAGAGAGAAAGGACCCGAGAAAATATTTGAAGAGATTATAGTCGAAAACATCCCTAACATGGGAAAGGAAATAGCCACCCAAGTCCAGGAAGCACAGAGAGTCCCAGGCAGGATAAACCCAAGGAGAAACACACCGAGACACATAGTAATCAAACTGACAAAAATTAAAGATGAAGAAAAATTGTTGAAAGCAACAAGGGAAAAACAACAAATAACATACAAGGGAACTCCCATAAGGTTAACAGCTGATTTCTCAGCAGAAGCTCTACAAGCTAGAAGGGAGTGGCATGATATACTTAAAGTGATGAAAGGGAAGAACCTACAACCAAGATTACTCTACCCAGCAAGGATCTCATTCAGATTCAACTGAGAAATCAAAAGCTTTAGAGACAAGCAAAAGCTAAGAGAATTCAGCTCCACCAAACCAGCTCTACAACAAATGCTAAAGCAACTTCTCTAAGTGGGAAACACAAGAGAAGAAAAGGACCTACAAAAACAAACCCAAAACAATTAAGAAAATGGTCATAGGAACATACATATCCATAATTACCTTAAACCTGAATGGATTAAATGCTCCAACCAAAAGACACAGGCTTGCTGAATGGATACAGAAACAAGACCCATCTATATGCTGTCTACAAGAGACCCACTTCAGACCTAGGGACACATTCAGACTGAAAGTGAGGGGATGGAAAAAGATATTCCATGCAAATGGAAATCAAAAGAAAGCTGGAGTAGCAATACTCATATCACGTAAAATGGACTTTAAAATAAAGAATGTGGGGCTTCCCTCGTGGCTCAGTGCTTAAGAATCCGCCTGCCAATGCAGGGGACATGGGTTCAAGCCCTGGTCCAGGAAGATCCCACATGCCGTGGAGCAACTAAGCCCACGTGCCACAACTACTGACCCTGTGCTCTAGAGCCCACGAGCCACAACTACTGAGCCCACATGCCACAACTACTGAAGCCCATGCGCCTAGAGCCCGTGCTCTGCAACAAGAGAAGCCACCGCAATGAGAAGCCCGCAGGCACCGCAATGAACTGTAGCCCCTGCCTGCCAAAATTAGAGAGAGCCCGAGCGCAGCACCGAAGACACAATGCAGCCAAAAATAAATAAATAAATAAAAAGAAAGAAAGAAAGAATGTTACAAGAGACAAGACAAAATAAATAAATAAATAAAAAGAAAGAAAGAAAGAATGTTACAAGAGACAAAGAATGTTACAAGACACTACATAATGATCAAGGGATCAATCCAAGAAGAAGATGTAACAATTATAAATATATATGCACCCAACATAGGAGCACCTCAATACATAAGGCTACTGCTAACAGCTATAAAAGAGGATATCGACAGTAACACAGTAATAGTGGGGGACTTAAACACCTCACTTACACCAATGGACAGATCATCCAAAGTGAAAATAAATAAGGAAACAGAAGCTTTAAATGACACAATAGACCAGGTAGATTTAATTGATATTTATAGGACATTCCATCCAAAAACAGCAGATTACACTTTCTTCTCAAGTGCACACGGAACATTCTCCAGGATAGATCACATCTTGGGTCACCAATCAAGCCACAGTAAATTTAGGAAAATTGAAATCATATCAAGCATCTTTTCTGACCACAACGCTATGAGATTAGAAGTGAATTACAGGGGAAAAAAACGTAGAAAACACAGACACATGGAGGCTAAACAAGACGTTACTAAATAACCAAAAGATCACTGAAGAAATCAAAGAGGAAATCAAAAAATACATAGAGACAAATGACAATGAAAACACGATGATCCAAAACCTATGGGATGCAGCAAAAGCAGTTCTAAGAGGGAAGTTTATAGCTATACAAGGCTACCTCAAGAAACAAGAAAAATCTCAAATAAACAATCTAACCTTACACCTAAAGGAACTAGAGAAAGAAGAACAAACAAAACCCAAAGTTAGCAGAAGGGAAGAAATCATAAAGATCAGAGCAGAAATAAATGAAATAGAAACAAAGACAATAATAGCAAAGATCAATAAAACTAAAAACTGATTCTTTGAGAAGATAAACAAAATTGATAAACCATTAGCCAGGCTCATCAAGAAAAAAAGGGAGAAGACTCAAATCAAAAAAATTAGAAATGAAAAAGGAGAAGTTACAGCAGACAACGCAGAAATACAAAGCATCCTAAGAGACTACTACAGGCAACTCTATGCCAATAAAATGGACAACCTGGAAGAAATGGGCAAAATCTTAGAAAGGGATAACCTTCCAAGACTGAACCAGGAAGAAACAGAAAATAGGAACAGACCAATCACAAGTAATGAAGTTGAAACTGTGATGAAAAATCTTCCAACAAACAGAAGCCCAAGACCAGATGGCTTCACAGGTGAATTCTATCAAACATTTAGAGAGGAGCTAACACCCATCCTTCTTAAACTCTTCCAAAAAATTGCAGAGGAAGGAACACTCCCAAACTCATCCTATGAGGCCACCTTCACCCTGATGCCAAAACCAGACAAAGATACTACAGAGAAAGAAAATTATAGACCAATATCACTGATGAATATAAATGCAAAAATCCTCAACAAAATACTAGCAAACAGAATCCAACAACACATTAAAAGGATCATACACCGTGATCAAGTGGGATTTATCCCAGAGATGCAAGGATTCTTCAATATACGTAAATCACTCAATGTGATAAACCATATTAACAAATCGAAGAATAAAAACCATATGATCATCTCAATAGATGGAGAAAAAGCTTTTGACAAAATTCAACACCGATTTATGATAAAAACCCTCCAGAAAGTGGGCATAGAGGGAACCTACCTCAACATAATAAAGGCCATATATGACAAACCCACAACAAACATCATTCTCAATGGTGAAAAACTGAAAGCATTTCCTCTAAGATCAGGAACAAGACAAGGATGTCCACTCTCCCCACTATTACTCAATATAGTTTTGGAAGTCCTAGCCACGGCAATCAGAGAAGAAAGAAATTAAAGGAATCCAAATTGGAAAAGAAGAAGTAAAACTGTCACTGTTTGTAGATGACATGATACTATACATAGAGAATCCTAAAGATGCCACCAGAAAACTACTAGAGCTAATCAATGAATGTGGTAAAGTTGCAGGATACAAAATTAATGCACAGAAATCTCTTGCATTTGATACACTAGTGATGAAAAATATGAAAGAGAAATTAATAAACACTCCCATTTACCATTGCAACAAAAAGAATAAAATACCTAGGAATAAAACTACCCAGGGAGACAAAAGACCTGTATGCAGAAAACTATAAGACACTGATGAAAGAAATTAAAGATGACGCAAACAGAAGGAGAGATATACCACGTTCTTGGATTGGAAGAATCAACATTGTGAAAATGACCATACTACCCAAAGCAATCTACAGATTCAATGCAATCCCTCTCAAATTACCAATGGCATTTTTTACAGAACTAGAACAAAAAATCTTAAAATTTGTATGGAGACACAAAAGACCCCGAATAGCCAAAGCAGTCTTGAGTGAAAAAAATGGAGCTGGAGGAATCAGACTCCCTGACTTCAGACTATACTACAAAGCTACAGTAATCAAGACAATATGGTACTGGCACAAAAACAGAAACATAGATCAATGAAACACTATAGAAAGCCCAGAGATAAACCCACGCACCTATGGTCAACTAATCTATGACAAAGGAGGCAAGGATATACAATGGAGAAAAGACAGTCTCTTCAATAAGCGGTGCTGGGAAAACTGGACAGCTCCATGTAAAAGAATGAAATTAGAACACTCCCTAACACCATACACAAAAATAAACTCAAAATGGATTAGAGACCTAAATGTAAGACCGGACACTATAAAACTCTTAGAGGAAAACATAGGAAGAATACCCTTTGACATAAATCACAGCAAGATCTGTTTTGATCCACCTCCTAGAGTAATGGAAATAAAAACAAAAATAAACAAATGGGGCCTAATGAAACTTCGAAGTTTTGCACAGCAAAGGAAACCATAAACAAGACGAAAAGACAACCCTCAGAATGGGAGAAAATATTCAGAAACGATGCAACAGACAAAGGATTAATCTCCAAAATATATAAACAGCTCATGCTGCTCAATATTAAAAAAACAAACAACCCAATCAAAAAATGGGCAGAAGACCTAAATAGACATTTCTCCAAAGAAGACATACAGATGACCAACAGGCACATGAAAAGCTGTTCAACATCACTAATTATTAGAGAAATGCAAATCACAACTACAATGAGGTATCACCTCACACCAGTTAGAATGGGCATCATCAGAAAATCTACAAACAACAAATGCTGGAGCGGGTGTGGAGAAAAGGGAACCCTCTTGCACTGTTGGTGGGAATGTAAATTGATACAGCCACTATGGAGAACAGTATGGAGGTTCCTTAAAAAACTAAAAATAGAATTACCATATGATCCAGCAATCCCACTACCAGGCATATACCCAGAGTAAACCATAATTCAAAAAGACACATGCACCCCAATGTTCACTGCAGCACTATTTATAATAGCCAGGTCATGGAAGCAACCTAAGCCCATCGACAGACGAATGGGTAAAGAAGATGTGTATATTCCATATATACAATGGAATATCAGCCATAAAAAGGAACAAAATTGGGTCATTTGTTGAGATGTGGATGGATCTAGAGACTGTTACACAGAGTGAAGTAAGTCAGAAAGAGAAAAACAAGTATCGTATATTAACGCATGTATGTGGAAACTAGAATAATGGTACAGATGAACCGGTTTGCAGGGCAGAAATTGAGGCACAGATGTAGAAAACAAATGTGTGGACACCAAGGGGGGAAAGTAGTGGGGTGGTGGTGGTGGTGGTGTGATGAATTGGGCGATTGGGATTGACATGTATACACTGATGTGTATAAAACTGATGACTAATAAGGACCTGCTGTATTAAAAAAAAATTAATTTAATTTTAAAAAAAGACATACAAAAGATAATTAAATAACCTTCAATTAATTTAGTTAAACAGAACCTATTCCTTGAACACATAAGTAAAATTAAGATTCAGATTTCCTTCTTGCAAAATATACAAAGAAGTATAAAATTAATAGAAAATTTTATAGTTTGGTAAAATAAATACACATGCAAAGATATTCAGTATTTTTGGCTTGAACACTGTAGTGCTAGCTCACATTGGCCTGTTTCAGCAATGTTCTTAGCTTTCTAAGGTCCTATTTTACAGGATTGCAAATACCGTTTAAGAAATTTGAACCTATTGGCCATTCACACCATGGTGCTTTCATTGGACCCACACACAGCTAAAATAGTCTCCACCAAACAGGAGCTTGAGCTTGGGTAAAAGGAAGAAGAAATTTTGCAACCTGCTTTGCAGCCCCATGCAGCCACTTTGAATCTGAGGGTAGAGTTCAAAGGGAGATGGGAGGAGGTGGAGACTAAGGAACAAATGTGGCATTTTGCTCAGAGCCCCAGTGGTGACCACTAGGTGATGGGAAACTATTTCTCTGCAGTGCTTTTAGACATTTTTGGTAGGGTGCCGTTTTTAAGTTATTGATCCATAATTTTCTCTTGACGTCCGTGGCACACACTCTTCTGGTTTTCCTCCTACTTTACTGGCTTCCCCTTCTCCGTGTCCTTTGCTAGTTCCTTCTCTAACCTAAATACTGAATATCTCATGGTTCATTCAGTCTTAGGTTTTGTTTCTTCTTCTACTTTTTTCCTAGTTAGGCTCATCCAGAACCCTGGCTTTATATACTATCTATAAGCCAATGCCTCCCAAAATATGTGTCCAGTCCCAGAGTCTCACCTTCAAATCCTAACTCCTATTCGAGATGCCCACCAGATATCTTCACAATGAATAAACTGAAAAGCATTTCAAACTTAACACATTCAAAATAGAACCAATGGCTTTCTCCCTCACTCTGTCTCCCTCCTGGTCTTTCCCGTTTCAGTTAATGGCCCCACCATCCACCCAGATGCTCAAGACACAGACATCTAATCCGTTGGCATTTCCTATTGGTTCTACCTCTATAATATGACCATGCTGTTGTCTGCCACCTGGACTACTGCAGTAGTCTCCTGAATGGCCTGCCCTCTTCCTCCCTGGCCCCCTTCCAACACTGTATTCACAGAATAGTGAGAGGCTTCTTCAAAAATGTACACCAGGTCAAATCACCTCCTTCGATCACATTCTACAGTGACTCCCCAGAGCACTTAGAGTCTGAGCTCCTTCCCTAACATGGCCTCCGTGGTCTTACTCCTGCCTCCACTCCAACCTCGTCTCATTTCACAATTGCTCTGCAGAATCGTTCCAGACACATTAGCCTCAAACATGTCAATCTGTTCCCCATTCAAGGTACTTGCACTGTGCGCTCTCTCTTCCTAGAATACTTCTTCCTAGACTTTTACATGGTTAGGGTGTTCTCATTCTTCAAGTCTTAGCTCAAACCTGACCACGGAGAAGTTTCCCTGACTTTCTTCACTCTATAATAGTTGGCTCCTGCCACACCACATGGTTATTCTTGATATACTACTCTGTTTGTTTTCTACATACAAATAATTGAAAATTGGAACGATCTTTATTTGTTTTATTTTCTGCTTTCTAGTTTTTTCACAGAATGTGAGCTCCTTCAAGGCACATACTTCATCAAGTAAGAGACACTTTGCAAGCCAAGTTATCCCATAGAAGTATTTCAAGAAATAATTAGCTCATGGTGGCACATGTTTTGTATTGCTCAAAACTATATCCAGTTCTCCTATCGCAGTATCTGGCACAAGTTTGGTATTCAGTGAATATTGTTTCAATAAATGAATGACAATGAATAGAATAACAGAAAGATGGAAGGAAGAAAACAGCCTTCAGTCTTCAGATGTCTGGTTCAGGAAAATCTAGTCTCTTGTAATTGAGCCCAGTGTCCCTTCCTTCACCCCTACTCGCATCCCTCCAATCCTGGAAGAAGGAAACAATGAGAGAGAAGAACAAAGTGGAAGAATTAATATTATTGTCTTCTTTCTAGTGAAAGTCGATCTTTTCTACTACCACAGGATCACTGCCCTTTGTCTCCTCCCTCTGGATCGTAAAAGGGTCCCCTGGGATCCCTGTATCAAAAGAAACTCCAGAACTTGTCTTGCAAAAAAGCTGGGGGTCCTCTTTATTTAGTACAACTTTTTTGAGAAATAGAAAGAATATTACCACATAGTTTCAGTTTCTACCTCCTTTTGAGCAACATTTCCAAGTAATTCAACAAAGCTATTTATTTTACAAAGAAAAATATCACTCATGAATTTTACTCTCTACTTTTATTAAAAATTTTAAATAGAAATAGATGAATTATCCAATTCATCTCTAATTAAATTGGATAATAAGGCCCCCAAAGGATCATTTGTCACAAAGTCTTATAATCAAGATCTGAAAATATTGCATAATGATAACCATCCACCATAGAAATGGGCTATCAGTTCGTTGATAATATTCTCAGATGAATTTCGTTGCTATAATTCCCTTTGGGTAATTCAATAGTAAACCTGTATCTCAAAACCAAAACTAGAAATGGCAATACAACTTAGATTAGCTCATTTGAAAAACAAGGGGAAAACATATTTAATAAAAAGAAATTCACAGTTGGTCTGGTAATTTCAAGGTACTATAGCAAAATAGCCATAAGCATATTTTATTTCTCATATACACTTATCAAATTTTGAATGGTCTTGTTTACTTCCCTGTGTGAGCTAGCTGTATGTAGGATGTAAGTTAAGCACTAATACTTCCATCTTAAAATCTTTTTAAAAACTTTTCCACTTAGACAATTAGCTAATTCAACAGCTAGTAGGTACATGGTGGGAACCCAGGAGATACGTGTTAATGACTTTGATTCTGCAAGTATCTATTGTGCATACCCTATGTGTAGGGCGATTCGCTCAGTGCTGGAGAATACAATGGGAACTAAGAGAAGGGCCAGTAAAGCTCAGTGGCTGACAGGATGGACTTTGGAAATATGGCCCTGAGTTCAAATCCTGAGTCTGTCACTTGGTAACTGAATAATATTGGCAAGTTATCTTACCTCTCTAAGCCTCACTTATCTATCTCATCTGTAAAACTAAAAGTATCACTTGCCTCCTGGGATGGTTTTAAGAAATAAATGAAGTCACATATGTAAAGGGATTAACACAGTGACTGACACATCTTAAATGCTCAAAAATGCTTCTTGTTGCCATTGTAATGATTGGTATTACATGGTCCCTGGCTCCCTGAGAGCCTAGGATTTAAAGAGAGAAATAAGCATGTATGTGATTATCACGTAGTGGAACGAAAAGCACACCATCTGTGTTTGTCCATAAATGAGTCAACCCAAGGCTCTAAGTTTATAAACTACTCTTTTATTTACTAGATGATATTTTGCCACACAATAAAATGTCAGTTCTGTCTACACATAGAAATCAGGTGTAGTGTTGTCTTGGATTAGTATGAATAATCTGATTTTCTGAGTATGGAATTTAATCTGCTCAGTCTATGAGTTAAAAGATGATTATTCTTCCTTTCCCTTAAAAAAATTCAGATAGATAATGCTGCTTTGCCAACAATCTTCTATATGCTCTTATAAAATTATGAAAAGATATCATGTAATTCTTAAATAAGAAATATTATTATTAAAGTCCAACCTCCATTTTTATCCTCAGCATCCAAAAGGATTGTAAAACGTCAGTACTACAAGAACAAATGAAATAAGTGGCATTGCTAAATTAAAAAGAACATAGACTGAATTTTTTTAAAGAAGCATTTTGGGTGTGAGTCATACCTCTCCAAGCCCTGGTAATGAGCAAATTCTTTTTCTCAAGATTTCCCTCAAACTAGGCCTTTTTGTCCAATTGTAAAATTATCTGGATAATTCAGTTCAGCAAACATCTATAAAATATTTCTTACATGTTAAGCACCATGGATGCCCAGAGCTGAATAAAACACAGTTCTTTCACTGAAATACTTGTCATGCTAATGGTGAAGACAAACAAGTAAACTACTTCTCCATTTATTCTAAAATGTTGATTATTTACTCACATTTATCATCTCTAAAATCGAAATGCATCTTTCAGTCAACAGCAATTTATAACTCCTATCAGCCAGGTGACATTCATGATGTGGTTGCCATTGTGTATTCATGATGTATTGCCTGCATATGCATCTTAGTTATCTGCATAACAAATTACCCCAAAACTTAGTGGCTGAAAACAGCAATGTTTATTACATGAAATATTTTGTAGATCAGGAGATCAGGCATGGCTCAGCTGAGTCCTCTGACTCCAGAACTCTCAGAAGCTGCAATCAAGGTATCTTCTGGGGCTATAACTGTCTTAAGGCTCAACAGGGGGTGGATCTGCTTTCAAGCTGACTCAGGTGATTGTTGACTGGATTTAGTTTCCCATGGGCTATTCAAGTGAGGTCTTGGTTCCTCATGAGCCATTGGCCAGAGACTTCCCTTGGTTCCTTGCCTAGTGGTCTCCAGATTGGGCAGCCCATGACATGACAGATGGCTTTACTAGAGTGAGAAAGCAAGAGGGAGAGAGGGAGAGACAGAGTCAGATAGCCAGAAAGAAGTTGGTCTTTTGTAACCTAATTTCACAAGTGTCATCCCAACGCTTTGCTGAATTCTGTTCATGAGAAGCAAGTCACTAGGTCCAGCCCATACTCAGTGGGAGGAGACTATACAAGGGTGTGAATACCAGGAGGTGAAGATCACTGGGAGCCATTTTAGAAGTTGTCTGCCACATTGCCTGTGATTATGGAATTTAGTTTATTCCTAGGGGTATGACTGGCCACAGCAATCCCTTGACATTTCAGTCCACAAACCATTTTTAAGGACAATATGAGGAAGGAAGATGAATCCTAGTTTTCTGAAAATGGTTTATTAGCACCTTTTGGTAACAGAATGGATGTCAGGGGCTTGGGAGAAAATTCAGAGATAACTGGTAGAGCACACTTTAAAGAAATGCTTCAGCAGCAATGCTGTTCTGCGTATGTTCTCTTCTAGGAGTTTTAGGTGTCATGTCTTATATTTAAGTCTTTAAGCCATTTTGAGTTTATTTTTGTGTATGGCATGAGGGTGTGTTTTAACTTTGTTGATTTACATGCAGCTGTCCAACTTTCCCAATACCACTTGCTAAAGAGACTGTCTTCTCCATTGTATATTCTTGCTTCCTTTGTTGAAGATTAATTGACTGTAGGTGTGTGGGTTTATTTCCGGGGTCTCTATTCTCTCTGTTCTGTTCCATTGATCCATAAGTCTGTTTTTGTGCCAATACCGTGCTGTTTTGATTACTGTAGCTTTGTAGTATTGTCTGAAGTCTGGGAGGGTTGTGCCTTCAGCTTTGTTCTTTTTCCTCAGGATTGGTTTGGCATTTCTGGGTCTTTTATGGTTCTGTATAAACTGGGATTATTTGTTCTAGTTCTGTGAAAAATGTCCTGGGTAATTTGATAGGGATTGCGTTAAATCTGTGGATTGCTTTGGGTAGTATAGCATCAAAGCTGTTGCTGGGACAATACTATGTGGGGAAAGGTGAACATCAATGCTTCTGAATAGCAAATGATTTAGAAAATTTAGACCCTGAATGGGAAAAGGTTTTAGGAATATCTTGACCAATTTATTTCATGTATATTTTTCATTTTATGAATGCAAAATAATAATATATGATTAAACCCCATGTCTCAATAAGTATAAAACAGCTCTTTCAATAAGCTTAAAATTAAAAACTAAATAATATTGAAAGCATCATATCAGAGTTTAATTGGCAACATTTTTTTCTTTTTAGTGTTATATGAAATAATTTCCCACAATTAAAGGCATCTTAAATTCAGTGACTCAAGAAACAATTACAATGCAGCGTGATGAGTTTAAAAACCTGAGGTAAGTTATTCCTGCCTATGGACTCTCTAACCATGCCAGGGAGTCTGCAGTCTAGCCAAGATGTGTCTTCAGTGGATCACTCATATGGACATTTACATACCTCATTTAAAGTTCAATGAAAGTGAACAACTAAAACTTCTGAAACACTAGAGAAAAAGTTAAAGGTGATCGTAAACAATCTCATATATTGTGCAATGGAAAGGAAGACTTGAGAGATGACAAAAGTGTCCTGTCAAGCACAGTAGAAGCGATTTTCATCAAAGTGCGATAACTTTTTATAACTCCCAACCGTGGTTCCCAGTCTGCAATCACAGACCCCAAGAGTTAGGAATTATTGCAGCGGGCCCGTGAACCCATGTGCACATGAAACATTTTATGTAGAATGGCTAAATAATATCTCAAACATTTTTAAACCACTGTTTTTCAAATGCATTAAAGGTGCTTTGTTATTAATTAAATACACATGATTTTCAAGTAATTTTTGACATCATCCTAACTTTTTTATTGTGGTTTATTTAAGCAATAAGCATTAGAAATATAAGTATTAAAGAATCCATGAAATTTTTACTATTAAAAAATACCCTCTATGACAAAAATTCTGGGAACTACTGTCCTCAGGCTTCCTGAGTTTCAAACCTAAGCATGTTCAAAAATGATTCATTTTCTATGTCCCCATAGCCTTAGGAAATCATTTATCTCCACATTACTGGTTAAAGACCTTTCTCTTGCTATCACTCTTTCTATTTGAAATTTCATACCCATAGATAAAACTTGTCACGATTTTAGAAAAAACTCTTTTTATTCCAACACATTAAAAGGAAATCCATTTTGTTTCTGAGAGTAACGAATTGAATTTTAAAAGAATTTCTTTTTCTCTCTTGGTTCCTTAAAGTCAGATTTTTTCCTTTAATTAATGTCAAGCCATCTTTCATTTTTAAACAGCATTACCCTAAGAACGTTGGTTTAATTTTTTTCAATTTAAACGGTTGAGTCGCAGTGCAATGATGATTTTATTATACAATTAAGAAGCCAGAATACCAAAAATTAGCCAAGATGGTAGTGCTCTGTCACAGCCAAAATGATTCATTTACTTACCACAAGAGATTAAATTGGTCATAATTCAGGTATATACTTGATAAAATGGAAAGAGAAAATTTTAGTAAGTATACTCTTATTAACATGTTTTCTATTCATAAGAGACTTCAAGTGTCTCTCTCTTTTTTCTTTTTTATAAATTTATTTATTTATTTATTTATTTTTGGCTGTGTTGGGTCTTCGTTGCTGCGCACGGGCTTTCTCTAGTTGTGGCGAGCGGGAGCTACTCTTTGAAGCGGTACGCGGGTTTCTCGTTGCAGTGGCTTCTCGTGTTGTGGAGCATGGGCTCTAGGCACGTGGACTTCAGTAGTTGTGGCATGCGGGCTCAGTAGTTGTGGCTCATGGGCTCTAGAGCGCAGGCTCAGTAGTTGTGGTGCATGGACTTAGTTGCTCCACTGCATGTGGGCTCTTCCCGGACCAGGGCTCGAACCCATGTCCCCTGCATTGGCAGGCGGATTCTTAACCACTGCACCACCAGGGAAGCCCTGAAGTATCTCTTGATATGAGCTGTAGGGTTAACAAAAAATTCAAATACATGCTCATATTGTTATACACATAAGTTGAGCACAGTTGCCATTTATTTGTAGGTTCAAGATCAAGAGAGTGATTCAATTTAAGCATGTGTTGTTTTGAATAAAGCAGGCTTGAGGACCGTGTCCTACTGATACAAGGCAAACTAAAAGACATCTTTCTACACCCCTGTTCATCTGATACATTTCTCAAATACCCACTTGATAAGGAAAACAGAATTAAGGAGCTCCATTTTCAGTTGGCAATTCAGCATTAAGTATAAAAAATAGGTTTGGATAGCTGGCCAATCCATTATTTAAGTCATCAAACAACAAATATTTATTGAGTGACTCATATGCTTCCAACACCAGGCTAGAGCTGGGCAGACAGCAGTGAATGATACTTGATGCCCCTGCTCTCAGGAAGCTTGGAATCTATTTGGGATTCAGAAAGGAAAGAAACCAATTACAAATTAGTGTCAATGGCACTACCAAAAGGTTTCCTCCAGGATGCTTTGGAACCACAGGAGATGTTCCCAACCCAATGATAAAGAATCAAGGAAGACTTCTCAGGGAAAGTTAGCCCAGCACCTGGTGGGGTGATGGGTGAGGATGGGGTAGAGGAGTGTTCCAAGCAGAGGGAAGAGCATGAGACAGAGCATGGGTGGGATTGGGGAACTGAAAGTAAAGGTTCAGCCTATTGCTATTAAATGAAATAGGAAATAAAACCTCTAAAAGGCTTTATTGGCTTTTGTGATAAGCTGTATATCAGAAAAAAAGTGGCATAGTCAGTGTGATGTATTACATACTCCAGATACTTTAAAGTGATGGATAACTTGAGGTTAACACAGGAGTGAAGAATGCAGCAAACTTTGAATACATGAATACTTTTAAAGGACTACCACATATACTGTGTTGGATTAAAAGTTCGAGTGATTGACGTAGCCCTCTACCAGCTAAAGGAAAATATTCTTCATTGAAATGCTGAGATGCCTCTATGGATTTTTCTTCTTTCATTTTCTGAAGTACATTTTTTGTGTAGATACGCTTAAGTCAGTAATAAAACATGATCCAGACTACAAATGTTTTTTGACGCAACAAATTTTAGTAAGTCATCTAGCACCAAAAATGAGGTTAGACTGTGGTCAGGGAACTCAATCCAATGTTAGAACATCCATCAGTGATGCTTTCATTCAAGGTAATATGTCAGTCTGTCAAGATATCTAGTTGATTGACATTTTTGTGGAGATTCCAAATTTCTTCTTTTCCCACCTCTGAGTTCCCACTTCTATCATTGTATAGGCTTCAAATGGAAAACCCAGCCAGAAATATGACACCTTTCAACAGTCTCCTGACACGTTATTTCAATTTCTATTTGTCAATTCTAACTGAAATGTAGGCATAGCAAACATTACACTGCCAAGCCCCAGACTGAGTCTGGTACTGGGGGCTTGAGAAGGTGAAATCAAGCTGTGGGTTGTCAGCAGATCATGTAGTTGTCCATAAGGCTGATCATATCAAAACCACATGTTCGGGACTTCCCTGGTGGCGCAGTGGTTAAGAATCTGCCTGCCAATGCAGGGGACACGGGTTCAATCCCTGGTCCGGGAAGATCTTACGTGCCGCGGAGCAACTAAGCCTGTGCGCCACAACTACTGAGCCTGCGCTCTAGAGCCCGTGAGCCACAACTACTGAGCCCACCTGCCACAACTACTGAGCCCACGTGCCACAGCTACTGAAGCTCGCATGTCTAGAGCCCATGCTCTGCAACAAGAGAAGCCACCGCAGTGAGAAGCCTGCACGCTGCAGCGAGTAGCCCCCACTCGCCACAACTAGAGAAAGCCCGCGCACAGCAATGAAGACCCAACGCAGCCAAAAATCAATCAATTAATTAATTAAAAAAAAACACATTCTATTCTTCAAAGTATATATACTTGGAAGAATATTCAACATATAAAGCATAAAAACTAGCAATATGCTAGAGCTATTTGACACATCGGTTAGGATTACAGTTAAATTATAACTAAAGGGTCACAAAGTCCAATCAGGATTTATATTCCTAGAATTCAAGCTTAGGATGCCATTTGCGTAAACTGCAGTGTAAACTGTGTGTCTAGGAGTTTTGTAGTGTGCCTGTCCTATTAGCAAGAATATTTAGACGATTGATGCTTGGCTGCAAAGTATCTCTTTCTATGAGTTAATATGCTTTGGGGATGGTACTTATTTTTCCTTTTTTTTTTTTTTTGCTAAGGTGTTATGATACAGTGACCCCTGGAAGAGTAGAGGAAAAGTCAGTGGAGAGATAAAGAAGGGATAACTTTCCCTATTCCTTTCTCCCCATACTCTCCTACCCAAACACACACCAGCCAGACAGGCTACTTTTGTACCTCACTGGAGAGGGAAATTGGGTATGTAAGCCAAAAGAGTTGTGTTGATGAGTTTATAAGACTGGGCTGTTCCTTATCCAATTTAATGGAGGGAGATGGAGAAGACATTCACATCACTTCAGTGCTGGGAACCCACAGCAGCAGGTAATGCAGACCAGGCAGTAGCAGTTACGCCCAGCTGAGAAGCCACAGAGGCATGTAAGGACCAGAGTGGCTGCAACGGGCACAGATAGCCATGGTGGAGCCAGAGCCAATCAGGGTCAGATTTGTAAAACACTGTTGCAGGAACTCCTCCCACATAACAACATGGAGAGCCTTTGAAAAAGACAGAAGGGCTGGGAGGAGCAAAAAATTGGGGGATATTATTGTCAATGTGACTGCAGACTTCCTCAGAGTGTGGAGTGACCTGGGATATTTAGGTTTCAAAATGTAACTTTGATTTGAAAAGTAAGCCTATAAACTTAGAACGCTGTTGTTTCCTAACATACCATGAAAATAAACACAGGGATTGAAAAAATGAATAGAGAAGGCAAAAACAAAGAGTCTTCGATGTCACTTAATAACTATTGCAACTGCTCTTTAAAACTCATTGTAGCCTTATTGTCACAAATTGAAAAACACTAGGATGGGGCTGGTGGAGACAAAAAGAAAGGGAGAGACCCTGGATGGATGAAAAAAGTGAGGCAGAGAGAGGTCCAGCTTCTGCCTCCTGGGGCTGCCCTACATGCCTAGGTTACCCCTTCCCAAGTGCCGCCTCCTAAAATGCCTTTGACACCCATCTCCATTTGTCTCAGGGACAAGCCGTGCAGAGCTGGCCTAAATAGCTGTATTGATTGATCTTTACTTCTGTAGGCATTTGCTCAGATCATCAGCAGCTTTTCTCAGCCTCCAGTACAGCTCAGACGCTCAAGAGTTATCCATGTGTGAGATGATATTGCAGTGTGATAAGTAATTCCACCAGCCAAACTGAACCCCTCGGTTAACAAAGTGTTTATTCAGCTTCTCTTGCTGGATGGAACTGAGCCCAGGGGTTAGAGCTGAGAGTTTCCTCTTTGTACCAAAGCTGTAACACCCAGCTGGGAGGTGATCAAAAACTTTAAACCACTAAGCAAGAAAGTAAACAAGCTAAAACAAGGACGAGATTGCTGGCTCAGAAAATGGCTTAAAGAATAGGACATCTCGGGACTTTCCTGGTGGCACAGTAGTTAAGAATCCGCCTGCCAATGCAGGGGACACGGGTTCAATCCCTGGTCCGCGAAGATCCCACATGCCGCAGAGCAACTAAGCCCGTGCGTCACAGCTACTGAGCCTGTGCTCTAGAGCCTGCAAGCCACAACTACTGAGCCTGCGTGCCACAACTACTGAAGCCCGCACGCCTAGAGCCCGTGCTCCACAGCAAGAGAAGCCACTGTAATGAGAAGCCCACACGCCACAACTGTAGAAAGCCCACGCGCAGCAACAAAGAGCCAACGCAGCCAAAAATAAATAAATAAATACATTTATTTAAAAAAAGAATAGGACATGTCTTGAGTGGCCAATCCTTTCTGTGTTTGCTTTAATCCATTCTCTAGATTGTAAGTTTTTCAACGTTGGCACTACTGATATTTGGGGCCAGATAATTCTTTGTTGTAGGTGCTGGCCTGAGCTCTGTAGGATGTTTAGATGTCTCTACTCACTAGATGCCAATAGCAATCCTGGCCCCTAGTTATCAAAGTCAAAAATATCTCCAGAGGTTGCCTAATGTCCCTTAGGGGCCAAATAATCCACAGTTGAGAATCAGTGATCTAAAATTAAAGGTCTTCCTAACTGACAGCCTATGCTATATCAACAACAGCACACACAAAAACAAAAACGAAACAAAAACAAAGAACCTGCCAATCAAAGTGATTTATGGGATTTTTTTTTTTTTAATAAAAAGGCCAAATACCAGGTTTCTCTTTTTGTTTTTGGTTTGCTTGTTTGTCTTTTTCTGTTACTCGAGGAAAAGAATCAGGTAGAAAGAGAAAAAGGTTATGTCCCGTGTTGAGCACCTAACATATCCACATTTCTTGCATGTGTACATTTAGTCCACGTTAGGAGAATACAAATGCAAAAGAAAATAATTGAAGTAGAGAAGAATTTGCTACTCCAAGATATGCCTCTTTGGCATAAGGATTATTTTGAGCTGGTTATTTTTTTAAGAAACAGCAGACTTAGGAAAATCTCTGAAAAATGAGTAGTAGAAGTTACCCTTTTTGAAGAGACATTTACATTTACAGTTATAAGAAAAATCTCCATTTATAAGGGTGTCTCCCTCTCTGTACCAGGAAGAGAAGGATGGTTCTAAATCTCTAGGAACTCTACTCAATGGAGAAGGCAGGGAATTAAATTTGAAGACAACCCTGTCCTTGTTTACTGTGCTTCTCCTGGTCGCCTCCCACAACTGCCCGCACCCCCACAAAGTCTTCTTTTGTCTTTAGCTGGAAATAGTATTTAAGGTGGTGGCTTGGGCCATTTCGGGGAGTTAGTCTTCCTGGGTCTCTCCCCCGTATACAAGAGGTATACATGTTATTAAACTTCTGTTTGTTTTTCTCCTATTAATCTCTCTTTTATTACAGGGGCTCTCAGCCAAGAACCTGGAAGAGTAGAGGAAAAATTATTTTTCCTCTCCTACAAAATATTGTAATTCTAAGAACCAACCTCCAAATTTGCACTAAATTTCTCAAGAATGAGCCAAGTAGGCATCTAATACTGTTTTACAGCCTAAAAACGAATGTAAATTCATAATATACAGTGGGAGTAAAACTGATCTTCAAAAGAATCATTCAAACTGTTTTTTCAACAGGATTCTCTCAAAACTAGACAAATGACTCCCTTAGTACATGGACTCTGTAGCATCAAAATGACCAATGATTGGAGCTTTTTGGCCAAACTACTGGACAGAGTGAAGGAGGGAGGGATGGAGAAGAGACAGGGCTGTTAAGACAGCCCAGTCCATCATTCAGTATCGTGAAGATAAGAAGAAATTGTTTGGCAGCTACTTTTTGCTATCATCAATTTTTTTTAAATAGCATTTTTTTTTTTTTTTTTTTGCGGTACGCGGGCCTCTCACTGTTGTGGCCTCTTCCGTTGCGGAGCACAGGCTCCGGACGTGCAGGCTCAGCGGCCATGGCTTACGGGCCCAGCCGCTCCGCGGCATGTGGGATCTTCCCGGACCGGGACATGAACCCGTGTCCCCTGCATCGGCAGGCGGACTCTCAACCACTGCGCCACCAGGGAAGCCCTTTAAATATGATTTGATTTTTTTTCTTGACTGTGAAGTTACTCATTGTAGGAAATTCTGAAAATACTCAAAAGAATGCCCCACTTTGAGATAATGACTATTAACTTTTTTCCTTCTAGCCTTTTTCCATGCATATGCAGTAAACAAAATTGGGCTTATACTACAAATTTCGAAATAATATTTTTTAAAAAATAAAATTGTAAAGCCCAATTTTTGACTTAACTTTGTATTGTGGAAGTGTCGTCGTGTCACTGGAGTTATTTATTCTTTCATATGTTTGTTTTTCACTCCATTATTCAACAAGTATTTTTGAGTACCTCTGACATACCAGGCACTATTCTCATGGCAGGAGATACAGCAGTGACCAGAAGGGACAGAATCCTCTGCCCGGATGGGGCATATGTTCCAAAGTGGGACAACCAGCAAAGGCAAATGAATAAGTACTATATTTTGCATGTAAGACAGTGATAAGAAAAATGGAGAAAAATAAGACAGAAAAGGGTTGAGAGAATAATTTGGTGTGTGTTTGAGGGGCTGCATCTGCATTAAAAAGAGGTCAGAAAAGTCTTCAGTGAGAAGGTAGCATTTGAGCAAAGACCTGAAGGAGGTGAAGGAGCTATTCTTAAGGATATCAGGGAAATCCTTCCAGACCAAGAGAATTGGGCAGGAGCCCATCGCTAGTGTTTCAGGGGCCACGAGAGCTGACAGAGTGGGAAGGGGTGCCACTGAAGGGGGGTTGGGGGAGAGGAGTTTTAAGGGCTTGGGCTTTGATGGTGTATGAGATGGGAGACGTGGGGTCCAGGGATGGCTTACCATCTAACTAATTCACAGATAGTGCTTGAGGAAGAGACTGACTTTATGCAGGGGGCAACACCAAGAACAGAAAGCCTGGTTGGGAGGCTACCACAGGATCTAGGTAAGGCCTGATGTAGGATTAGACACAGGTAGAGGTGACAGAAGTAGTTGGATTCTGGATATATCTTGAAAGTCAAAACAACAGGATTCCAGAGGTATCAGTTATGCAGGGTACAAGGGAAAAAAAGAAGAGTCAGGAATGACTCGAAGATTTTGGGGCTTGAGAATATTGCTCTAAATTACAACTTTAGTAAGTGCATAATTTATGACAGTTCTTTTTAAGGTATTCTCATTATGTAGGCAGTTTCAAAATTAAAAAGAAATAACAAGACTAATCACAAGAAGGTCATCTTTATTTGAATATAAGTTTGACAACCAGAAATCAATAGTGTAAGTTCAAATAAATCAAAAGGGGCTTCCCTGGTGGCACAGTGGTTGAGAGTCCGCCTGCCGATGCAGGGGACACGGGTTTGTGCCCCGGTCCGGGAAGATCCCACATGCCACGGAGCGGCTGGGCCCGTGAGCCGCGGCTGCTGAGCCTGCGTGTCCGGAGCCTGTGCTCCGCAACGGGAGAGGCCACAACAGTGAGAGGCCCACGTATCGCAAAAAAAAACAAAAACAAAAAACAAAAAAAACAAATAAATCAAAAGCATCCAACCCCTTGGAAATGAAAAATAATTCATTTTAAAAAAAGGATCGAAAGAAAAATAAACAGTTCAGTAGAAAATTCAAAACCAAAATCATCAAAATCTAAAGGGTGAGATGACTCTTGAAAGATGAAAACGAGTTCATGAAGAGAAGAAAGAGCACAAAAGATTCCAGGCAGGAGGACAAGCCATGTCAAAGCAAGTGAGACAAACTAGTGCGACAACATGGTGCCCTTGGGGAACATTAAATGTTAAGGGAGGAAATGAAGGAAGGATAGGCAGGGTCCCATCACCCATGGCATTGTATGTCATGCCAGATATCCACATTTCATCCTGAATGTAATGCAGAACCACTATAGGATTTCAAACTGGGAGAAATATTTAAATATTTCATCACCCAATGATGACTATTGGGTCTTCATGAAAGGACCCAATATTATTGGGCATGTAGTTCTGTTTTTTTCCTCTGGTTGTTAAGAAAACAAAAGGTCTTGCTCTTATTTACCAATCTATGTAAGAAGATATAAAATTCAAAAACACATCACATCTACTTTGTTTTCCAGGAATCTTTCCCCTAATGTTACTCAAGCTTAGTATCATTCACATAGGAATTTACCAACACTCTTATCATCTAACCAGTTTTTTTCTTACTTACTGTCTCAAACCCACTTTTGTAATTAACGTAAATGATTTCAAATTAAATGTAATCATTGCTGCATTATTTTGGTTGACTACCCATCTCATCTCTTCCATTAAGGTTGAAGTAGACTGAGGGCAAGAACCCCCATTTTCAGAGTTTTTTGGAAATGACAAAATACATGTTTTGTCAAAAAGAGATCATATTTCTTCCAGAGCCCCCACATGGGTGTTACTCAATAAACTGCACTGAGAATCTCTATCACTACATGATTCTTTTCATTGGTATTTCATTTATAGTTAAGGATACACTATGATTTCCCAAGGAATTTTCAGGAGAGGAGGTTTCCTCAGTCAACTCTGAGTATGCCAAAACGTTCATTAAATATCTCTGCTACTTCAAAGCCTTAGTTAATTAAGCTTCTCTCAGTATATTATCCCCATTCACACAAGTAGCCTCTTTAAAATGAATATGAATGCATTTTTTATTTACCTGTCTCTCTGGTTTCTGGTTCTTCACACTACTTTATTATCCTTTGACTGCCTGCAGTGACTATATTCTAACATTGTGATACATGTTACCCTTTGAATTCACAGCCATGTATGTATGTGTATAATTACATACTCATGTGTGTATGCAAATTAGGGGCTTTATGCCTGTGTACAAATCACAATTAGTTCATTTCTTCCAGCTCGGCTATAGAGTTTACTGAAAAAATGTTCAAGTTTGTCTTTTGGTGATTACCTTATGCTTAAACTAGCTCTCCTTATTTTCAATATAGAAAAATATATTGAATTACATAACCCCAGTTAGCTCTAAAATGGACAAAGCAAGACAAGCCAGTAAGAACATGTAATGCTTTGGAAAGAAATGCCAAATGAGGACTCCCAAAGTTTAGGTCACCAGGGGCCCCTGCCAAGTGTCTTGGCCTGGGTTGCACATAGAGCAGAACCTTCTCCATTGATAAGAGTTTCGAGAGATTTAGTCGTGACTAAATCTCTAGAAACTCATGACTAAATCAGATTTAGTCATGACTGTATGGTCAGGCTGCTCAAGATGGCTGTTCTCTTGTTCTCTGTACATCCTTTGCTGCACCAGTGCCTGCTTCACCTACACCCCACTCACATGACTGACCTTCCTATGTACTTGCCTGGCCCCAGCTAGTAATTATTCTAATCTTTAGGTCAAACATCTCCACCTAATAGCTTATCAAAGGGGCCGTGAGGAGTGTGCCCCTCTGCTGGTTTCCCTGGAAACTGATGAGCCCACCTGACGTGAATTCCCCCTATAACTGGTAACCTCCCCCTGCCCCGGGAGGAAGCCTGCCACCGCGTCCTGCCCGCCATCCAGCCACCGCACACAGTGGGGTGTCGCTCCGGGACCTTACTTCAGACCTGTAAGCTCCCCCATCCATTAAACCATTGATGTTGCTGTCTCTCACTCTGGGCCCTTTCTTTGGTCTTGAAGCTGGGCAAGCACAGGCCTTGCAGGCCTGCGGGGTGTAGCCCAACAGGTACGGAGAGGGAGACACTGTTATAAATGGAGGTTTCCCTCATAAATGTAAGTATCCACAACAGAAGGGTAACTTCTACTCAGTTGTGTGTCGCAGGGCCCAGCGGTAAGGCCAGGGAAGAATCACAGCATTGGAGATATACAAAATGTGGCCAATATTGAATTCACAAATCATGCGGTTTATTGCACACAGTCAGCACACAGCACAGGTTAGTGAAAGTAGGGAAAGTAGAAAAGTGGGTAACGAACCATTCCAAGGAGAAGTCTGGGAAGAAGGCATCTGGCAACAGCGTGGGAAGTCGCCCTCTGCTCCCACAGGGCCTCCAGCAGTGTCCATCTGAAACACTGTCACAGGTGTGGAGTCAGGTCCTCCAGCGAAGAGCCTTCAAGTCACTGGGCTCAGTGGTTGCTTTTTAAGGAGTAACAGTTACCCCAGGGGAGGGAGTCTTGGCTCTTTCAGTTGCTCCCTCTGTTCCAGTGATGTACGTTGCCAAATAAATTTCTCATCTAAAGTTGCCACTCTTAGTTTATCAAAGACACCCACAGTCCTACAGTGGACGTTTCAAAACAACTAATATGAAAGTTTACATTGGCCACTATGACTCCATTTTGAACTACTTAGCATAGCTTAATGTAGCTTAAATTATGTTTCACACAGGATGAGTAGGAATCATAACACAAAAGAAATCACATGAGACCCTCAGTTTTCAGAGCTTTTCCTATGTCTGCTGTTTCTTAAATATAACCAGCTCAAGATAATCCTTATGTCGAAGAGGGATGTTTGGGGGTGGCATATTTTGCTCCCCCTTAGAACCTAAGACTGCCCCTTAGTGAGTCAAATCACTATGGGCCGTTCAGTCCCAATATGGTCTTGGAAAAATGTAGTAAGTTCCCACCATTTATCCTCTGTTTAGTAATGCAGTGTAGACTTTTTGAAAGATACAGTTGCTGGAAAGGATTTTGACTATAGCACCAAGCTCTTTTTCAATTCTCTGGAACAATAGTAGCCTTTGTTCCTTCTCTGGATCTATCTAGATCTTAGTGTTGATCCAGGCCAAAAAAATATGTACATATATACAGAACAGCCCTCTCAATATGCTAGAAGAAAGCATTTATTTATTTATACTTCATACTTTTCTTTTTGCTTAGGCCTATTGTGTAAGAAGCCCAAGGTTATGTTTACCAACCCTCAAAGAAAAAAAATAATAAAGCTTTGCACTTCATTATAAAACTGAGTATTCAAAGACCCCGGAGAGTCATGTTCTCCATATTTACAAGGTAAATAAGCACCTTGCTAGAGAGGCCACAAAAGAAACGCCGATGAGTCTCCCATTGTAATAACAGGCCAGCAAGTACAGTAATCTAGTCAGGTATGCTGAGTTGCCAAAGGTTCCAAGAAAGTCAATTTGTATATTTTTTTAATAGCAAAGGAATCTTGTTTTCAGAATCTATTACAATATTTGGATTCTAGAGGATTAGCCTCAAATGGAAATTACATTTCCAAATTGTCTATTGTGATTTAAATGGTGAATGGTTAATTAGGCAGCATGGAGTTGGTGCAGCACGACCAGCAATGCCATTTCCTGCCATTCCCAGCCAGCAGCTATTCGGGGAAGAGGGAGGATGGAGCTTCAAGGCATTACTTGGCTTCTCTGCCAATTAGTCATGCACTCAAGGGCATCTCCATCAGCCCTTCCCACCTCCAGTTGATTTCAAGACATCACAGAGATTTGAAAAAAAAAACTCTTCTCTGCAGAAGGAAAGGGCCTTCTGACCTAGACAAGAAGGGACGCCTTGTTTTAGAACCTAGTAACTAAAAGTTGGAGGGGGAGGGAACATGCTGGTGAACAGGGTACAGAGAAATGAAAGTAACAATTTTTTAAGGGGAGCTTATAAAAATATGGGGAAATCTGGGTACTCAGACTGGTTGTATATCATGAAACTGATTTCCACCCGGCATATGTCTCTTCTTCTGTTATCTTAATTTTTATTTTCTTTCTTCTTATCTTAGGACTAGTGACAAAGGAAGAACTCATTCAAGTCCCATATCTTGGCTTCAAAAACCAAGGCGGTTTCCCAGTTACATTTGGGGCTTTTTTTTTTTCTTAGCTAGTTTGAGGCTTTGAGTCTAATGTTACAAGGAATATGACAGAACACTTTTAGTTTCAAATGAGTTAATGGAGTCTAGTCCTACTTTCCAAAACACTAGCCAGGCCAGCCTCCTCCATGAATCCGTGCACATCTTGCTTCTGTGTTCTGTCCTTCATTCTTGTATTTTCATTGCCTTGTTTTTTCATTTACTGCTTATGCTGAACCTCTCTCCATTAATGCATTTCTAGCACATCTTTCGAGAGCAAGTCAAGTCTCCTTATTTGTAAAGCCTTCCCTGATGCATTTTCATCTTCCTTTTAGGCTTTGATGCATCTCATAGATCAGCCTTCCCATCATCATCATCATCATCATCGCAGCTAATATTTACTGAACATCATGAACTGGGCACTGTGGTAAGTGTTTTGTGGAGATTATCTCCTGAAATCTGTGAGCCTATGCAGTAGGCTTTTACAGATGAAGAAGCAAGGCACAAAGAGGTAGAGGAGCTGGCCCAAGGTGGCTCTGTGTTGAAGGGGAGCAGAGTTTGTCTCCTCAAAATATGCCTCTTTGGCATAACGATTATTAGGCTGATTTTTTTAGGAAACAACAGACATAGGAAAAGCACTGAAAACCGAGTAGAAGTTACCCTTTTTGTAAGAGACGTTCATATTTATAAGGGAAATCTCCATTTCTAAGGGTGTCTCCCTCTCTGTACCAGGAAGAGGATGACTAAACCTCTAGAAACTCTTCTCAATGGAGAAGGTATGGACTTAAATCCACATAACAACTTCACCTTTGTTTAGTGTGCTTTTCCTGGTCACCTCCCATAACCCACACGTTCCCCAAGTCTTCTTTTGTCTTTAGCTGGAGAGAGTATTGAAGGTGGTGGCTTGGGCCATTTCAGGGAGTTACTCAGTTTTCCTGGCTCTCTCCCATGTACACAGAAGGTGTCCGTGTTATTAAACTTCTGTTTGTTTTCCTCCTATTCATCCATATTTTATTTTAGAGGGGTTTCAGTCAAGAACCTAGAAGGGAAGAGGGAAATGATTTTTCCTCCCCTATAGTACAAGTACACATCCAAGTGTACCTGTCTCTCTAGTGTTTTAGCTCACACTCCTTGAATTTTTTCCTTAACATTTTATTATGAAAAATTTCAAACATACAAAAAAGTTGAAAGAATATTATGGTGAAGAACTGTATACCCACCACCTAGATTCTACCATTAATATTATGCTCTGTTTGCTTTAGTACAGACCTGTCCATCCATTGATCCATCTTATTTTCTTTTTCAATTCATTTCAGAGGAAATTGCAGACACCACTACATTTCCCCCCAATACTTAAGCATGCTCGCCATTAATTCACTCCTCTACTTTTAATGCTAAAAGGAAACATTGACATGGAGAGAACAGGGGCATTCCTCCCTTTGTCACTGGCCAAGTCCCTTTGTCACTGGCCAAGTGGTGCACACTACTTTTGTTTAAAACCATAAATAAAAAATCTTTAGGGCTTCCCTGGTAGCACAGTGGTTGAGAGTCCGCCTGCCGATGCAGTGGACACGGGTTCATGCCCCGGTCCCGGAAGATCCCACATGCCGCGGAGCGGCTGGGCCCGTGAGCCATGGCCGCTGAGCCTGCGCGTCCGGAGCCTGTGCTCCACAACGGGAAAGGCCACAACAGTGAGAGGCCCGCGTACCGCAAAAAAAAAAAAAAAAAAAAAAAAAAAAAAAAACTTTAAAGGCTACTTTTCTTCAAAATGTGGTGCTTTCCAAAGTTCGACGATAGCTGCCAAGATCCTTGGGAACCTGTATCTATTAAGATGAAGAGGAATAAATTCCCATCAGCAGCACACGAACTAAGGGCAAGCATATACCTGTAAGCTCCAGATTCATTTCACAAGGTACTTTCTGGGCTGCAGAACAGTCACTGCTTCCAAGTTGGATGGAAATCACTGGGGTGTTATTGGGTTTCAGTGAGAAGGGACAGTGGGCTAGTGTAGAGGATGCCTTGGGAGAAAACTCAGGAGCATCAATAAAGTGAAAAGCCAGAACGGGTGACACTAGGGAAGATCGTGCATCTATTTGTGTCTGAGGAAAACAAATTAAGTGTGGTCCATTCTGAATCACAATACACTGATTTTTAGTTCCCCGAAAGACTTCTTAAGAAAGCAAAGTATGAATTTTATAAGGTGTATGTTTAATTTTCAATAAGACATTTAACTTGGCTTAATTGCAATCTGATTTAATTTTTTTGACAGCAGTGCTGCATTTTGAAAAAATGTCATGTTAGCAATACAAGTAAAATTCCCCTGAAATTTAATTTAGCTCAAGGTTCAAGTGTATGATTATAATATTTGAGATACACCTTAACTACATTACAGTTTTTTAATACTGAAGACAATGTGCTAAACCGTCTTAGTTCAAAGTGTTATGTCAAACACTTGAGGAAAGCATTGTGTTTCTTGCAGATTATGAGACGCAATTAAAAGAAATATTGAAGCCTGAAGTTTGAGGTTGTCTTTGTAACCATGATATTTAATAAGCAATATTTTTCTGCTCTAACAGACACCGATTTATCATTGTGGAGTTTCAAGTTAAAATCAGCTCTATTCACAAATGCATAGATGAGTGCTTTCTAGATAGGTTTGCTAGATTTAGCAAATTAAAACATATGATGCCCATGGGCTTCCCTGGTGGCGCAGTGCTTGAGAGTCCACCTGCCAATGCAGGGGACACGGGTTCGAGCCCTGGTCCAGGAGGATCCCACATGCCGTGGAGCAACTGGGCCTGTGCACCACAACTGCTGAGCCTGCGCTCTGGAGTCTGTGGGCCGCAGCTGCTGAGCCCGCATGCCACAACTGCTGGGGCCCACGCGCCTGGAACCCATGATCCTCAGTGGGAGAGGCCACCACAATGGGAGGACCGCGCACCGCAGTGAAGAATAGCCCCCACTCACTGCAACTAGAGAAAGCCCACACGCAGCAGCGAAGACCCAATGCAGCCAAGAATGGATAAATAAATAAATTTTTTAAAAAATAAAATATATATATATGATGCCCAGTGAAATTTGAATTTCAGATAAATAATGAATCATTGCTTAGTATAAGTATAACCCACTGAATTTCAGATAAACAAATAATTTTTTATATATTTCCCAAATATTGCATGGCACATACTTGTACTAAAAAATATTCATTGTTTATCTGAAATTCAAATTTCATTGTGTGTCCTGTATTTTATCTGGCAACTCTATTTCTAGAAGGAGTTTGGAAGGCTCCCAAGAGAGTCACATAAAAATCTTTCCCTGTGAGACCTTAATTCCTCCTATTGGTGGTTCCTTCTTCATTAAGCTAAGCATGGATTTCTCTCTGAGGTGAGGAAAGAAAAAACTTTCCTATTAAAATTCATAATCGGGCTTCCCTGGTGGCGCAGTGGTTAAGTATCCGCCTGCCAATGCAGGGGACACAGGTTCGAGCCCTGGGTCAGGGAAGATCCCACATACCGTGAAGCAGCTAAGCCCCTGCGCCCCAACTACTGAGCCTGCGCTCTAGAGCCCGCCAGCCACAACTGCTGAAACCCACATGCCACAACTACTGAAGCCCGCGTGCCTAGAGCTCGTGCTCCACAACAAGAGAAGCCACCACAATAAGAAGCCCATGTACCGCAATGAAGAGTAACCCCCGCTCACCGCAACCAGAGAAAAGCCCGTGCACAACAACAAAGACCCAATGCAGCCAAAAAATAAAAATAAATTTATAAAAAAAACTTCATAATCGCACTATGCAATCCTTAATAAAAAAAAAGACACAATTCTTTATATGTTCTGATGTAGAATTATCTCCAAATAAATTAATTGAAAAAAGCAAGGTTCAGCAATGCATGTATATGGGGTAATGAGAGTTGTCTCCAGAGAGAACTGTGTATGTGGCAGTGGGGGATTGTGGTAAGGAGAAGTCTGCTTTTTCATTCCACTATTTTGTACATTTTGAATTTTCCGTCATGTGCATATGTTATCAATTTAAAGACATACGTGTAAATGAGCAAGCAAAGCAAAACAAAAATATTTCTTCCCAAGCAAAACAGAACAAAACATCAACAGAACAAAACATCCCAAGAGATGCCTAACATTTGGTGGAAATTATTTTATTAACTCCTTGATTCCCTGTCTGACCTTATCAGCTCACCTTAAGAGCTCTGGGAAAACGGAAGTAAACTTACAATCTTGCATGGATTCTGTCCTGTTGAAATATATCTGATATTTTATAGCGGGGAAAAACCCCTCCTTTTTATAAAGTTGTAGATTTTATCTGCTTTTATATATTTTATTCTCTTAATTCTCAACATACTCCTCCTCTCTGTTTTTTCTCACCATGAGCTTAAGTACACACACACTTCCCTCCTAGCATAACATGAGAAAGGGCCCCTTTGTGAATAACAGGAAACACAGCAATCTGTGTTCACCTAAGTTTCTCCATCCACGTTTTCAGCACAGACTTCCATTACAAAATCAATTTTCAGGCTACATGAATAGGGGTTATTTTAAAGGAAAGACCAAGGCTTCCTTGGTAGCGCAGTGCTTAAGAATCCGCTTGCAGGGACTTCCCTGGTTGTGCAGGGGTTAAGAATCTGCCTGCCAAAGCAGGGGAAACAGATTTGAGCCCTGGTCTGGGAAGATCCCACATGCCACGGAGCAAATAAGCCCGTACATCACAACTACTGAACCTGCGCTCTGGAGCCCACAAGCTACAACTACTGAAGCTCGCATGCCTAGAGCCTGTGCTCCACAACAAGAGAAGCCACTGCAATGAGAAGCCCGTGCACCACAATGAAGAGTAGCCCCCACTCACCGCAACTAGAGAAAGCCTGTGCGCAGCAATGAAAATCCAACGTAGCCAAAAATTAATTAATTAAAAAAATATATCCGCTTGCCAATGCAGGGGACACAGGTTCGATCCCTGGTCTGGGAAGATCCCACATGCCGCAGAGCAGCTAAGCCAGTGTGCCACAACTACTGAGCCTGCGTGCCACAGCTGCTGAAGCCCGCGCGTCTAGAGCCTGTGCTCCGCGACAAGAGAAGCCACTGCAATGAGAAGCCCGCGCACTGCAACGAAGAGTAGCCCCGGCTTGCCACAACTACTAGAGAAAGCCCACGCACAGCAATGAAGACCCAATGCAGTCAAAAATAAAAAATAAAGTAAAATAAATTTTAAAAATAAAAAATTTTTAAAGAAGGGCTTCCCTGGTGGCGCAGTGGTTGAGAATCCGCCTGCCGATGCAGGGGACACGGGTTCGTGCCCTGGTCCGGGAAGATCCCACATGCCACGGAGCGGGTAGGCCCGTGAGCCATGGCCGCTGAGCCTGCGCGTCCGGAGACTGTGCTCCGCAATGGGAGAGGCCACAACAGTGAGAGGCCTGCGTACTGCAAAAAAGAAAAAATTAAAAATAAAAAAAAAGACCAAGTCCATAATTAAATCTAATGTTTGATCTAAGAAAAACCAATGGAACACACACATATACACATCATTAGCAACATTTCAGACTAATTAAAGATACACTGAGGTGTTTGATAAATCCAAGAAAATCCCAATTATGAGTTGATTCAACCTCTCAGTTTACCTTCAACATAAAGTTTTGTTTATTTATCTGGGCTTTCTCCTGGGGGGATGTTCAGTACCTCATAGTTTTGAACCATCTCCTCCCCTTCCTGGCTCATGCCACCTTTCCTTTTCACCCAGCTCTGGTAGCTCCTGACAGCCTGCTTTTCTCTTCATGTCTTTACCAGGTAACAAAAAGGCTGTTTGCCCCTCTTTCCCCAGCTGAACCTGCACGTTCCTCTTGATGTATTTGGTTATCCCTTGACAATCATTTACTGAGCATCTATTATGTGCCAGGCACTGCTCTAGGTGCAAGCAAAATCTCTTGTGCAGCTTATATTCTAGTCTGGGGAAACAGGGAAAAAAGCAAAGAAACCAAAAGCAACAGAGCAAGGTTACATTTTAGAAGGTGCAGTCTGGAAAGGTCTTTCTGATTTTCCGGAAGGGTAGAGTGAAGCCTCATAGATATCTAAGGGAGAGAGTTCTAGATAGACGAAACAGAAAATGCCATGACATGAGTTTGGAGCATGCTGGGTATGTTTCAGTACAATAAGGGTGCTGAGGTGACCAGAGCAGAATGAGAAAGGGAGATGAAGTAGAAGGAGATGGAGTCAGAGAGGTAGCAGGTGGCCGGATCATGAAGGCTTTCTGAGCCATGGGAACGACTTCAGATTGTGCAAATATTCCCCAACTTCAGATACTTGAAAGGACTCACCAGACTCCACAGAGCAGCCACATAAGGCTTTTACTTCAAGGTGAAAGTATGGTGCAGCAAGAGAAAGAGGATGCAGGTAAGCCTTCAGACAATGAAAATGACACTCGGGATTTCAGAGCAGGGAAATAGAAAAGAGCCCAAATCATGGAAACATGGTTTTGCTGCCATACCAAACAAAAGTTTCCCACCTCCACACTTTTTGTTACAGAAAACCAATAAACTTCTTTTCTGTTTAAGCTATTATAGTAGGATTTTCTGTTGAACTTATCACTAACTGATATAGGTATAACCCTTTAGTGTCTCCTGTCGACTGAAAAAAATTCACAACCTAGAAGTTGAGAGTTATGTTCTATTCGGTGGACAAAACTGAGGACTTAAGCCCGGAAGACAGCATCTCAGATAACTCCGAAAGACTGCTCCGAAGAGGCAAGGTGGGGAGCCAGGATATATAGGAGTTTTTACAACAAAGACCAGGTAGTCGGAACATCAAAAGCTTACTGTTAATTAAAGAAAACCGGATATCTCACGTTAAGGAATTTAGGGCTTTTCTATGCATGGGAAGATGCAAGAGTCTGGGCTCACTGAAATCCTTCCTTTGATAGCACCTCAGCTATTTGGGGCCAGGATCCTGTGCTTTCCCCTCCCAAGTTTCCTCAGGGTGCACTGTCAGGGGTGGGGGGCATGGGGGGTGTGGCCACACTGTCTAATGATTTGATGGCGGGCATTATGTTTCTATCCTGAGTTTCCTCAGGGCTCACCACCTGGGCTGCTGTAATGAGATGGCTTGATGGCTGCAACATCCTTTGTTTACTGATATGGCAGGCAATGTTTTTCATTCACACTCCAAAGAGTAAAGTTCACACTCCTTAGTATAGCAGATGCAGTTCCCATGATGTGGCTTTATGTTCTGCCACTCCCTGTTCCCCACTTTATGCTCTTATAATATTGAGTTCCCCCCACCCCAGCTCACCACACCTAGCCCATACTCTTTGTAGTTATCTCTACTGGTAGCTCTCTTCCTAGACCTGGCCCTCTCTCCCATCTGTCTAAATTTTTTAGGCAGTTCGGGGGAGGTAAAAAGAAAAACTTCCTGAGTCTTCTGTTTCTTAAAGATAATCAGCCTAAAATAATCCTCACGCCAAAGAGACACATTATGGGGTGGTAGAGTTCACTCCCCTACAGTATCTCTTGGCCTCCTATGCAGTTTGCACTTTGCATTGCCTAGATAACTCCTACTCATCCTTTAAAACCCACATCTCAAGCCCTGGAGTGCCCCTTCTCCACACCTCCATTGTACACCCTTCCTTCCTTTACCTGAGCATTGACCCCATTGCAGGACTGTTTCTATTTATGTGAGTATCGCCCCCACTAGACATAAGTTCCTCAGGCCCTGGTTCCTCATCTTCTCCCATGGCAGCCAGCACAGTGCCTGGCACACAGTCGAGCTCGATGGATGTTAGTTGAACTAATCAGAACTAAAGGTGGTCTTGCTTATGTGCGTAGGGGGTCACCTAGAAGTGAGTCACCAGCACTAAGCAGAACACCCTGTTGTGCAGTTGTAACCATCCTTTCAGGCTCAAGAGTACAGTCTTACAAAGGAAAAGCCTAGGTGATCCAGAAGCTCAAGTATGTTTTCTGAGATCTTCCAGGGAGAATTGAAGAGAGCCCCCCAGGGCATGGTTACTACTGGTGCCTTTCAGCAATAAAGCCAGAGTTTTCATATGGGAATACATTTGTGGTGGCATTGTAATACATCAGCCTGGCTAGGCTGAACTACATTTCCAGAGTTCCCTTCCCTGCGTGTTTCTGGTTAAGGTGGGCCATGAGAGAAACTCTTGGGGAGAGTTGGAGGACAGAAGAGAGGCACTAGCCATCCTTTAGCTCACACACCAGCTAACTTACTTCATTGGCTGCAGCCGCTCCCCTTCCCCTAGATCCTCTTTCAGCACCTCTGACTTCTGGGCCAGGTGTGTGTGTTTAGCTCCATTGAGAAGGGCCCTCGCTTCTGCAGGATACCCACACCACCAAGGTCAGGGGCAACCAGAATTGACACGGGTTTCCGTCTGTCCTTGTGGGATTCCACCTCATGCTTTTAATCTGTCCTCGTGGAGTTCCAGCTTGCTTGTGATCTCCCTAAACTTACATCCATTCCTGAATGCTTGCCCTGCAGACTTCAAGCTTCAGCATCAGAGGTAAAAACAGCAGCCTTATGGGGACTGCTTTATTAGCTCCTATGATTGTATCAAGTCAAACCTCTGTAATAAATCTCTTAAATATATATATAATACACACACACACACACATATACGTATATGTGTGTATATATGTATATAAAATCTCTTACTGGTTCTGCTTCTCTGAATGAAAACTGACTGATATAACATCAATTCTTGAAACTTCCCAATATTTCCTAGTTTCTTTATCCACGGTCTCTTTTCCCAAAATGATTTGCTATATATACTTTAGGAGGTAGCTACGTTATCATGTTTTCCTGGAAGAGATCTGGGAAACAGCATCTCACCCTACAGACTTTTTCTCAATGTAGAATATGATGTGGCAGCAATAAAAAGGAATCCCAGAGTCTGCAGGAACGGAGACAGAAAGAGGGACTGGCCTATATTGGGATGACTCTAGGGGGTTAAGATTCCCATGAGGTCATCAATACTGAGGAATCTATTGTACTATGTTTTTTTTTTTTATTGTAGCATGGTTGATTTACAATATTTAAGGTGTACAGCGAAGTGACTCAGATATATATATATATATAAAACATATATGTATTCTTTTTCAGATTCTTTTCCATTATAGGCTATCATAAGATATTGAATATAGTTCCCTGTGCTATACAGTAGGTCCTTGTTGTTTATCTATTTTTTATATAGTAGTGTGTATCTGTTAATCCCAAACTCCTAATTTATCCCTTCCTGCCTTTCCCCTTTGGTAACCATAACTTTGTTTTCTATGTATGTGAGTCTGTTTCTGTTTTGTAAATAAGTTCATTTGTATCATTTTTTAAAATTCCGTATATATGTTCTGAGTTGGCTCGCATGTGAGCATAGCTTATACTCTGCCCAGGAGCCAGTTGCCAAAGAGGCCGGGAGAGAACTGATGAATAAGACTTTTACAGCAGTATACCCAGAGAGCAGCCAAATAAATATTTCTCACAGGAGGTTTTGATGGTGGCAGCCTGGTGCCAAAATACACTTATAAGTTATGTCCAACTCTAAGAATGCTTAAAGGAAAGTGTATCACAATTGCTAAAATGTCAGAGGATTCTTGAAAAAAAGAAAATGAACAAAATAAAGGAGTCCCGATTTCACACTGAATTCCCAGCATCCCTTCAAATTAGCCCTCTAAAAGTTTCAAGGACTGCACATATACTCTGCTGACTTCAAAGGTAGCTCTGATTTTACATTTGTTCCATGGACAAAATGAGAGAAACCTGAGCCAAAGGAAAAAACACTTAGTGCACTGTTCTGAACGTAACAGGTGTTTGCATGAGTTTTACTTGCTCGTGATCCGAATGTGTGCACATAAATAATAATCCTCAATTCTCTCTGATTCTTGCTTCAAGAGGCCAATGTACGACCTCCATCGTCTTGATTTCAATGCCTAGCCCAAGTTTCCTGGGAATCCGTGGAGGTATGTTGCATAAACATCCAAAGTTTAAAACTTTCCAGAACGCACAGCTAAGCTAGGTTCCCAGGGGCCCTCAATGCATGGAAGCCATTCTATACAGTAGTAGACAACATGCTCCCTACTGCAGTCTGCCATACTTGGTCATCAAGACACGAAAGCAGGGACTTCCCTGGGTTGCAGTGGTTGAGAATCCACCTGCCAATGCAGGGGACACGAGTTCGATCCCTGGTCCTGGAAGATCCCACATGCCGTGGAGCAGCTAAGCCCATGTGCCACAACTACTGAGCCTGTGCTCTAGAGCCTGAGAGCTACAACTACTGAGCCCGTGCACCATAACTACTGAAGCCCAGGCAACCTAGAGCCCAGACACTGCAACTTCTGAGCCCACACGCTGCAACTACTGAAGCCTGTGCGCTCTAGGGCCCATGTGCCACAACTACTGAGCTTGCATTCTGCAACTACTGAAGCCCGTGTGCCTAGAGCATGTGCTTCTCAACAAGAAAAGCCACCACAAAGAGAAGCCCATGTACCTCAATGAAGAGTAACTCCTGCTTGCTGCAACTAGAGAAAGCCCGCACGCAGCAACAAAGACCCGACGCAGCCAAAAAAAAAACCATGAAAGCATTGCCATTGTGTCTCTACTGAAAACAACTCTGTAGTAAAGACTTCTAGTACTTACATAAATTTAGTTCTTCTCTCCCTCTGGGTACAGTTAGTCAAGGTTGTAAGACTAGCTGTAATTATGGGCCAGGAGCATAAATCAAATGGGTCACTATCAAACTGAAACATTCAATTGCACGTTTGAGACTTTCTAGCACTTTCTCCCCTTATTGTGACAATCAAGGAGTCAGAGTATTTTATATAGTACAGGTATAAGATGGTGGAGCCTCCACCAACTTGGGCCCCTGAGTATAGATGTACAATGGGCATATTGTGTAAGGGAGGAATAATCCTTTGTTGTAGTAGATCACTGAGATTTGGGGTTTATTTGTTATTGTAGCATAGCCTTCCCCATCCTGACTAATATAAATTCCTGTAGCTGCAACCCTTCTACCACTTCAAGCTTTTGAAATTTCTTTAATAAAGGTTTTACTACCCACCCCAAGTCACTTTTTTAAGGACCGCAGTCGCACAGAATTGGAATCATTATCCTTGGCTTATAATTCACCAACATTTTCAGTCCAAATATAGCTTTCTATCTACCTATGTAGCTGGCTATCACCTATTTTTTTTTTAAATAACATAATGAGTACAGTAAACCCACCAACAAATCAAATACCTGAAACATTACTTACATCTAACTATGGATCCTTCCCCAGTTCCATAATTCAGCCTCCTCTCCAAATAAACATAATTTGAAATACTGTGTTTATCTTTTTCTTGTCATAAATGTGTGTGTAGTTATGTCATTTTATCACATATATTTGTGATATATAAAGTTCAAAGTAATGAAAACTAGCCTGGATTTTCATCTGTCTGGTTATTAATGAGGTTGAACATCTCTTTATATGTTTATTGACCATACATGTTTCTTTTTTTGCAAAATACCATTTGCATTATTTACCAATTTTTCCGCTGGCTCATTTGTCTTTTTAAAATTGATTTGTAAAAGCTCTTCATATATACTGGATACTAATCCTTTATCCATTATATGTGTGGCAGTTATCTAACCAATTGCAATTTTGTCTTTTACACTTTATTTAAGATGTCTTTTGATGGATAGAAATTTTAAATTTTATCTCTGACGAATTTGGGAGTGGGGATAAAGGGATCGATTAGACTTCTTGGGAGGTATAAGCCCAATTATTACACTCTTGTTTGCACTTCAACTGGCAAAGTAAAAAGGAAGCTGACTAGTTACAAAATAACAACACACACACATATACACACACGCATAGATATTTACATAGACACACAGCAATGAGTTTTTTGCCTTATGGCTAACCATTCAATTCAGCTACCAAAAAAATCCCTTAAAACGGGTAGGCAGGAAAAAAATAAACAGCATTCTTTTGATGGTTGAAATCCACTGTTAAAAGGGACAGGTTGTGTGATTAAAATGGAAAGACTTTTTATTAAAGATATTCAAAGTAAAGTTCAGCACAGTATACCAGCCTGGAATTTGAAAGCCATTTCTTTTAGGTTCTACCTTAAAGGATGAAAAGAAGAATAAAAGGATGAAAAATACAGAGGATAGTTTGTACATTTTAAAGGCAAGTGTGACTCATCAGAATGTGAGACGAAATGACTAATATTATTTAGACGGAAGCTTAAGAAACAATGTTTTCCTGGTTTTTAGACCCAAGATATTTTTCCTACAATGCTTACGCTACTGATAGAGAAATTTCTAATGAAACAAAGAAGGCAGCTAGAATCAACATCTCTCAATAATTTCTCGAAAAAATGGTTAAGAAAAAAAAGCCTTCCTCAAAAATGCTTGTCATTTTTTGGGACTTCCCTGGCGGTCCAGTGGTTAAGACTCCATACTCCCAATGCAGGGGACACGAGTTCAATCCTTGATCAGGGAACTAAGATCCTGCATGCCGCACGGTGTGACCAAAAAAAAAAAGCTTTTTTTTTTTTTTTTGGTACGCGGGTCCCTCACTGCTGTGGCCTCTCCCGTTGCGGAGCACAGGCTCTGGACGCGCAGGTTCAGCGGCCATGGCTCACGGCCCCAGCCCCTCCACGGCATGTGGGATCTTCCCGGACCGGGGCACGAACCCATGTCCCCTGCATCGGCAGGCGGACTCTCAACCACTGCGCTACCAGGGAAGCCCAAGCTTGTCATTTTTAATGCCACATACTTGTAAGATCTTCTTCTTTTTCTTCTTATTGGCAGAAATCAAAATAAGGTAGGATCATAAAAAACTGTATACTGTATATCAGCATAAAATAGTATATTTAGTATTTTATTTGACTACTTTTAATCCATTTATTTGTACTTTGGAAAGTTTGCATCCCTTCATGTCTGATTGATATACATATTTTATCAGTAAGAGTTGAAAGTTTTAATTGATTAAATACAGCATTTATAGACAGCTCCTCTAAAAACAGAACATTGGACCTCAGCTCTGGAATTTACCCTCCCATTGTCCATAATCCCCATATGTAGCCGGGAGAAAAAGAGTACTGGAGGATGTAGGGGCCTTCTTCCCTTCTAGGTTCTTTGGCTGATCTAATCATTAAATTGGTATCAGACAGATTAACAGGAGAGAAAAAAATGTTTTTTTGTACCTATGCGAGCCCCATAAAAATAGGAGACCGAAAGGGCAGTCAGGTAATTGAGACTTCTATAACATCCTAAGCTTTCGGGAGGTATAAGCCCAAAAGTTACCTTTTTACTAAGAAACTTGCCTGCTTAACAAGGCAACGTTTGTTTTTCAAACATCTCTGCCTGCCTGTGAATGGCCTTCCTTCCCTTGTATCCCCAGACCCAGGTCCCCTTTCCAATGTAAATTTAGGCAGTTGAGGGGGAGGTAAAGAGCTTTTCCTGAACCTGCTGGGTTTTTATTGCCTTTAGTTCAACGTAATCCTCATGCCACAGTGGCATATTTTGGGATGACAAATTCAGCTCCCCTTTAGGGAGCATTTCCTAGTTAAAACGTCTAACATTTGCAGTGGCTCCTGCTTGAGGATTGGCATGATTGCTTTCCATTAGATAAGGCTCTTTGTTTGGAGAAGATAATTTTGATGAGTTACTTTGAATTAAAGAGAACCCTCACATCCCATATCCCCACATCACACACACACACACACACACACACACACACACGCCCCACTTCCTGGACTCCTAAGAGACAGAGAGTTGAATTATTCTGCATAATAAAGTAAGAGAAAATCTGAGTTTCTGTGCACTCCCCTAGCAGGAGGTGGTAGGGTGCCTGGGAGTGGGAAAAACAAAGAGATGAAAAGAGCCTTAAAAGAGAGGGGCTGAGCATCTTAGCAGGAGCCAAGGAGGCAGAGAAGAGAGGGCTTTTACAGGCCATTTTAACGGGTGTAACAAGCCAAGCATATAATACTGAGGCAATTAGTTTTGTCTCCCATTAGCCCAGTAGTTCTCAGCAGAGTGAATTTTGCCCCACAGAGAACAGTTGATAATGTCTGGAGACATTTTTGGTTCACAACTGGAGGGGGTGCTACAGACATCCAGTGGGCAGAGACCAGGATGCTGCTAAAGATCACACAGTGCACAGGACAGTGCCCACGACAAAGAGTGACTTGGTCAGAATGTCAGTAGTGCCGAAATTGAGAAACACTTTATCCACCCCTTAAATATGCCCCTGTGTGAAAATAACTCCATGAATTTTCATGTTGCTCTCGGGAAATACAAGCAGTCTCAGTCTAATACTATACACGTCCATTTACTTGTAGAAGTTAATACTCCAAATTTGCTTTCAAGTTGAGCTTCTCACCCGGTAGTCAGAGAACTGTACTAGATGATGTTTTTGTTTCTCCTTGCATTAACATTCTAAAGGATGCGAGATTCAGTTGAGATTGTTCTGATTCCCAGCCCATCCCAGGACAAGATATTGATTACTTGTCAGTTACTGTCTTCTCTGTTTGTTGTTGTCATCGTTGTCATTGTTTTAGATTTTGCCTTTTTTAGGGAGGCAGTGCTGCGGAGTGGTTAAAAGCTTGGACAATAGAGAACACTGCCTGGGTATGAATCCCTGCTCTGCCATTACCTAGCTAAACCTCTCTTGGCCTCAGCTTCTCATCTATAAAATGGAAATCATAATAACCCTACCTCACAAAGCTATTTTAAAATTAAACGAGTAAAGCATATTTTTTCAAGAGGAAAAATTGGTATTTTAGTATCCTGTTTTATGGATTTCTGATCTAACAGTCATTATAAATAGCTTAGACCAGAGGACATACTGTCTATATTTCTGTGAAGCTCCCCCAAATTCCATAACTCTATCCTGTACACAGTTGGCAGAAATTATATTTAATTTTTTTATTTGAGTTCAGTACAGTCAACCACCTTCATATGATACAATTCCAAGAATAAAAGAGAAATAAAAAATATATCTGGCTCCCTAGTCTCTTCACTTTATCCTTTTCTATGGAAGAAAGTAAAAAGAAGTTTCCATAAGTTCTGTAATAACTCTTGGAAGTATCGATAAGTACTAAAATAATAATAAGAAGAAGAATGTCACATCACTGAAGAAAAAAATAATTCACAACAAGATTATAAAGCACGTAGGTAAAGATGTGATTGTTCCTGAATCTTAAAAATCACTGTCTCTGGGCTTCCCTGGTGGCGCAGTGGTTGAGAGTCCGCCTGCTAATGCAGGGGACGTGGGTTCATGCCCTGGTCCAGGAAGATCCCACATGCCACGGAGCGGCTGGGCCCATGAGCCATGGCTGCTGGGCCTGCGTGTCCGGAGCCTGTGCTCCACGGCGGGAGAGGCCACAGCAGTGAGAGGCCCGTGTACCGCAAAAAATAAATAAATAAAAAATCACTGTCTCTGGATTCTTCTTCTAATTGAAACTTATAAAATGAAATACACGAAAAGGCCCACGGACTGCAGTTCTATGGTCACCACTTATTTTGAAAAATCAAGTTGTCAAGGATTACTTTGAGTCATCACTGAATGAATGACAGAGGAGCAATGGGTCTGCATTTTTTTCAATCAGAGAGATCTACTTGCATTAAATTCCATCAGGAGGAAAGGGCCTAATTATGAAAGCAAAAACACCTTCTTCTAAATTCACATTTGCCCCTTTGCTCACTGCTGTTTCCCATGTTTATATAATGTGAGTCATAAAGTCTGGTAATGACAAGATCACCTATATAGCACCATTTTCTTGAAAACACGTTATGTAATTGCTCCATTTTGAATTATGGCTGATTCTAAGAAAAGCACTTCTCTCATTGCTCAGCAACTACAAAGAACCTGCTAAATGTTTTAATTTTATCCATCTTCACCTAGGTGGTGTTACTGAACTGCACTTGGGTCTGCTCGCCCACCACGCAGCAAAGCCAATCTAATGACACCGGGTTGTGGTGAAGGAAAGTACAGCATTTATTGCAGGGTGCCAAGAAGGAGAACAGGCAGCTGGTGCTCAAAATACCGAAACTTCCCGATGGCTTCCAGGGAAGGGTTTGTATGTATGTATGTGTTTATTTTTGAGATATAGTTGATTTACAATATTATATAAGTTTCAGGTGTACAACATAGTGGTTCACAATTTTTAAGGGTTTGACTCCATTTATAGTTGTTATAAAATATTGGCTATATTCCTTGTGTTTTACAATATATCCTTGTAGCTTATTTTATACATAGTAGTTTGTACTTCTTAATCCCCTACCCCTACCTTGCCCCTCTAGGGAAGGGTTTTTTAAGGCAACATTTAGGGTGCAGGTTGCAGCTCATGGACTTTCTTCTTATTGGTTGGTGGTGAGGTAACAACCTTCTGGTTCTAACTAGTTTGGGGTCTGCGTGCTTGTGGTCAGCATGTAGTCACCATCTGCCACCTGGGGAGGCAGGTCTTAATTTCTGCAGAACAACTCAATGATATATGTATATTCCTTGAGGAAGAACTAGAGCTCTGTTTTACCATTGAACTATTGTTACTTTCATTGCTTGACTACTTTTCCTTTGTTTCTGCATTCACTCACTTCTGTACTTCTGACCAACTGGCTATAGATTAGAGGTTTCAATGACCCCCTCCAACTCAGGATGCCAATGGCAAGTCCAGGTTGCACTACTAACCAACTGGCTATAAATCACAGGCTTCCATGACCCCTCCTCAGATTCAACTAATTTGCTAGAGTGACTCATAAAACTCAGAGGAACATTTTACTTACTAGATCACCATTTTATTACAAAAGGATATAACTGCAGAACAGCCAGATGGAAGAGATGTATAGAGCAAGGTATGCAGGGATGAGCATGGAACTTCCATGTCCTCTCCAGGTGCCACTCCTCCAATACCTCCACGTGTTCACCAAAATGGAACCTCTCAGAGCCTCATCCTTTTTTTGGTTTTTATGGAGGCTTCATTACATAACCATGATTGATTAAATCATTAGCCATTGTCGATTGATTCAACCTCCAGTCCCTCTCCCCTCCCCCAGGGTCAAGGGGGTGGTACTGAGAGTTCCAACCCTCTAATCACATGGTTGGCTCCAACCAGTCCCCACCTCACTAACATAACAAAAGACCTTTGTTGCTCTCATCATTTAAGAAATTTCAAGGGTTGTGGAAGCTGTGAGCTGTGGATGAAGACCAAATATATATGAGAAATATATTTTGGTCATCTGAATGAATGTATATTTCTCCTAAATCACAATATCTCAGATACCTAAAAGCACAGGTAACAAAAGCAAAAATAAAGAAATGAGATTGTGTCAAACTAAACAGCTTCTGCACAGGAAAAAACCAACACCAAAATGAAAAGGCAACCTACAGAATGGGAAAAACTTTTGCAAACCGTATATCTGAAGAATGGTTAGTTTTCAAAATATATAAAGAATGCCTACAACTCAATAGCAAAAAAATTTTTTTAATAAAAAATATTCAGGGACTTCCCTGGTGGCACAGTGGTTAAGAATCTGCCTGCCAATGCAGGGGACACGGGTTCGAGCCCTGGTCCAGGAAGATCCCACATGCTGTGGAGCAACTAAGCCCATGCACCACAACTACTGAGCCTGCGCTGTAGAGCCTGCGAGCCACAACTACTGAAGCCCAAGCGCCTACAGCCCGTGCTCCGCAACAAGGGAAGCCACTGCAATGAGAAGCCCGCACACCGCAGTGAAGAGTAGCCCCCGCTCACCACAACTAAAGAAAGCCCACGTGCAGCAACAAAGATCCAACACAGCCAAAAATAAATAAATAAAAATAATTTTTAAAAAAAATTCAATTTAAAAATGAGGAAAGAAACTGAATAGACATTTCTCTAAAGACATACAAGCGGCCAGGTATATGAAAAAGTGCTCAACATCACTAATCATCAGGAAAATACAAATCAAAACCACAATGAGATATCACCTCCCACCTGTTTAGGATGGCTATTATCAAAATTATTATATGTAACAAGTGTGGTGAGGGTGTGGAGAAAAGGGAACCCTTGTACAATGTTGTTGGAAATGTAAATTGGTACAGCCACTATGAAAAACAGTATGGAGTTTCCTCAGAAAATTGATAGAGCTACCATATGATCCAGCAGTCCCACTTCTGGTATTTATCTAAAGGAAGTAAAGTCACTATGCCAAAGAGATATCTGCACTCCTGTGTTCATTATAGCATTATTCACAATAGCCAAGATGTGGGAACAACCTAAATGTCCACTGATGGATGAATGGGCTTAAAAATATGCTATATACATACAATGGACTATTATTCAGCTTTAAAAGAGAAGGAAATTCTGCCATTTGCTGCAACATGAATGAACTTGGAGGACTTTATGCTAAGTGAAATTAGCTAGACATAAAAGGAAAAATGCTACACGATACCACTGCTATGAGGAAGCTAATCAAACTCATAGAAGCAGAAAGCAAAATGGCAATTGTCAGGAGCTGAAGGGAAGGGGGAAAAGGGAGGTATTAGTGAAAGAGCACCAAGTTATGGTTACACAAGATGAATAAATCCTAGAGGTGTACTGTACAGCACAGTGCCCATAGCTAACAGTACTGTATGGTATACTTAAAAATGTACTAAGAGGGTAAATCTCATGTGTTCTTATCACAAAAAAATAGTAATGAATAATGAGGACAGGAGGATATGTTTATGGCATAGATTGTGATGATGGTTTCATGAGTGTATACATATCTCCAGACTCATCAAGTTGTATATATTAAATATCTACAGCTTTTTGTATGTCAATCATACTTAATAAAGGGTTTTTTTTTTAAGTGATCAAAAGAGCACAAAGGACATTTGAAGGATAAGAAAAGGAGTGGCAGAATGTGGGAACTGGACACAGAAGGGAAGTGAGAAGGTGCTGAGAACAAATGGTGCCTGTTGCTTTACCATTTTTCCCAGGTGTGTCTTAAAGCAGGAACAAGAAACATGTGCAGTGTCAGAGTTTCCCAACTGATATTTATGGATTTATTCTCAGAAATCAGTGAATATACGAAGGACTTGCAATTGGTTTCGCCATTTTACAAATGAGGAAGCTAAGAAAGCTTAGAGTCACGGGGCTACTGAGTGGCAGAGTTAAGACTCAAACTTAAGCCTTCCAGAGGAATTTTTTCATTTCTCTTAGGAGACTCAAACATAAAATTGAATGTAAAATATTTAAGTAGGCACCTGTTGCTAATGGCTAATACCTTTATAGCAACAAATTTTCCCTAAGACAGCTGCTCCCTCGGTGATTTAATTTATGTCCTACCATTAGCCATCTCCATTAGAAAGAAAAATTGCAGACACTTTCAGCAGGGCAATTTGAACAAAATCAAACCTCAGAGAATTTTATGGAGCTAGAAGAGACGTGAGTAATCCTCTAACACAGTAGACTTCTTTTGAAAATAAGGAGAATCTAGTCAGAAACTTCCTTGCTCCTCAAAATGTGGCCCCTAGACCAGCAGCATGAGTATCACCTGGGAGCTTGTTAGAAATGCAGACTCACCCCAGGCCTAGTGAATCAGAATCCCCCTAGGATCCAGGAATGTGTTTTAACAAGCTTTCCATGTGATTCTTTTAAGAATCACTAAAGTTTGAGCTCCACTGGGCTAAGTGACTTATTATCCAAGGTCTCACAATTAACTTGTAACAAACCCAGCTCTTCTAAGTTCAGTGCTTTTTCCATGATACCAAATGGCTAATAAATATTAACATTCCTTCTCACTCTCCATTCACTATTTCCCCAGGCAGATCATAGTGAAAGCATTTATTCTGTACTATACCAAGCTTATAACAAACAAGACCCACCAAATAATATTTTACAGAAAACTTTTTGTCTCATAAAATCCTTTAGATATTGGTTTTGAAGTAGACTGGAAAGCATTCTCCCTGACCATATCAATCCATGATTTTTTCTCTCTTCTGAGGAGATCAGGCGCATTCAGGGTGGTATGGCTGTAGACTTTTTCTCTCTTCTGGATTGACTGACTTGTCATACACCTGTTTGATGCTGAGAAGTAGTTACACTTTGGTCCCCACCTTGGGGAGGCATAATAAGAACAATCCTGAAGTTGGAAAGCCTTAAAGTTTCTGGACAAGAACCCCCAATTATTCTGCTGATCAGTCTCTTTAGGAAGCCTGCACTCCCAAATGCAAAACAGCTGGACCCACGTTATCTCAATAACTAGTGCAGTCTTCCCCGAAGCTAGCCACACAGACCTAGAATAAGGTGTGTTCTGGAACTTCAGATGTTTCCATAAGGCTCTTGGATGCTATTTTATTACTGCGAACCATTTTAGATGAGTTGCTCTGTTCAGGTTTGGATCTTATTTCAGAGAAGTCTCACCTGTGGGCTCACGTTAAGGGGAGGAGGGAATTGTGTCAGGTGCCCCTGACTTGACCTTTATTTTGAAAGCTGAGGATTGAAATTTGCTGGGAAGAGACTGCCTTGAGCTAAGGTCTGTCTGCTCCTAGCTGCCTGGAGTGTCAGACTAAAGGATGCTGGTAGAGAGTTCTTTCTGATGAAGATTCCTGCATGCTGTGTGCCTCACTGATTTTTGGAGATCTCTGTCTGGAGAAAAAACACTTCACAATTGAAGAACATCCTGAGAATGCATAGAACAGGTAAAGTAATGATGAAAATTCAGAAACTTCGAAGACTATCTCAGTACATGCCCTTCCTTCATCCCTGTAGAATCTCAGGGAATCATTAACTTGTAACCATTGCCATCTATTACTCGTGTTCTCCTTCAGGATGCCAAGGGTAGGCTTTCAGGAAAAATTGATTCAGCCATTTTTTTCTGTGCATCGTTTCTCCTCCCGAGTTCTTTGATCGTCTTTACGATCATTACCCTCAACTCTTTTTCAGGTGGAATGCCCGTCTCCATTTAGTTCTTCTGGGGTTTTATCTTTTTGTTTGTTTGTTTGTTTTGCGGTACGCAGGCCTCTCACCGCTGCGGCCTCTCCCGCTGCGGAGCACAGGCTCCGGACGCGCAGGCTCAGCGGCCATGGCTCACGGGCCCAGCCGCTCCGCGGCATGTGGGATCTTTCCGGACCGGGGCACGAACCCGTGTCCCCTGCATCGGCAGGCGGACTCTCAACCACTGCGCCACCAGGGAAGCCCGGGTTTTTATCTTATTCATTCGTCTGGAACATGTTCCTATGCAGCCTCATTTTGTCTGAGTTGCTATTGGTATTTTTATGTATGTGGTAGCTTAGTTATGTTTCTTAACTTTGGAGAAGTGGCCGACTGTAGAAGGTGTCCTATGAGTCCCCGCCGTTCGCTCCCCTATCATCACCCCCCTGTCGTCACCCAAGCTATATGCTCTAGGGGTTCTCCCTAAGAGGGCTGCGTGGGTCCTTCTGTTGTGGTGGGCTGACTATGTGGGTGGTCTGGCGGGCCTGGTCGGCCCCTAGTCCTGTTGGTTGCCAGGCCCTGCCTCGTGTGGATGCTGCTGGCTGCTGTTTAGTGGAGGTGGTTAAAGGCGGCTGGTTGCAGAACCCCAGGGGGCCCTGAGCTAGTGCTGGCTCACTGGTGGGTGGAGTCAGGATCCCGAAGACTCCAGGGCTGTTGCCCAACACCTGGCAGCTGAAGCGAGGTCCCGGGGGTAGTGCCGGACTACTGGCAGGCAGAGCTGGGTCCCAGTCTGGCTGCAGGGATCCCGCTGTCAGATCGTTGCCGGGGTTGGGGGGGGGAAGGCGGGTGCTGGTTCCTGACAGAGTTGGGTATGTGGTCTGTGGTCTCCCATAAGTTGCGTTGGCCTGCTAGTGGGCAGGGCCAGAGCCCAGCTGGTCCCAGGGTAGGGTCTGGCTTGCACTGGGGGATGTAGTTTTCTTGCTTCTGATGCCTGCTCCCTGGTGGGTGAGGCTGGTCTAGAGGTTTGTGCAGGCTTCCTGGAGGGAGGGGCCAGTGTTTGCCCACTAGTGGGCAGAGCTGGGTCCTGGCCCTCTGGTGGGCTTGGCCGTGTCTAGGGGCGTGTCCAGAGGCAGCTGTGGGCTCTTTAGCCTTTAGGCAGCTTGTCCTCTGATTGGTAGGGCTGTGTCCCCGCGCAGCTAGTTGTTTGGCCTGAGGCATCCCAGCACTGGCGTCTGTAGATTGTTGCTTCCAAATATAGCTGCTGCCTGTGTCCACGTACCCGGGGTGAGCCACAGCTACACACACCCCAACCTCTTTGGGAGACTCTTCAAGATCAGCAGGTAGGTCTGGCCCAGGCTCCTATCAAATTACTGCTTTTGCCCTGGGTCCCAGAGCATGTGAGATTTTGTGTGACCCTTTAAAAGTGAAGTCTCTATTTCCCCCAGTCCTATGGGACTCCTGCAGTTAAGCCCTGCTGGCCTAATAAGCCAGATTCTTTCAGGGCTCATCTTCCTGGTGTAGGACCCCTGGGCTGGGGAGCCTGATGGGGGGCTCAGAACTCTCCTGTGGGAGAACCTCTACACGACCATTATTCTCCAGTTTGTGGGTCGCCCATGGGGGTGGTGGGTATGGGATTTGATTATATCTCAAGTCTGCCCTTCCTTCATTATGTCTTCAGTTGTAGAAGATCTTTTTTGGTAGGTTCCAGTCTTTTTCATCGATGGTGGTTCTCCAGATAGTTGTGATTTTTGTTTCCGAATTGAGTCGTATGGACCCTGCCTCGGTGGGGGAGGGCTCTTTTTCTTGTTCGGGTTCGAGTAGGCAGATAATGAAACTGAAGCTGAGATCAACCCAGCACTTCATTCAGTGGTCAAAGAACGGAGGATCAACTTCTCATCCACCTGGTGAGAGGGACTTGATTTTAAAGAGTGAAGACAAAGGGAGGAGGAGTGAGGCTAATGATGGGAAGGCACATGCATTATCTTACAGGAAAAGGGGCAGGGCTTTTTCCGAGGGAGTGGGGTGCCACCTCCTTTTTATCCTTTTTTGGTCCTTAATATTTGGTCATGACTGCTGGTAGGTGTGTTATTTAATATGCTAATATAGTAAAATCAGTGTATAATGAGACTCAGGGTCTGTTGGAGGTCAGGTTCCCTGCCATCTTAGTCCCAGCTGGTTCTATCTGGTTTTTGGTTGTTTGTTTGTTTGTAGCTTCCTTTCTTATCTCTGGACACTTGAACTTAGATTTATGTTAACTCCTGCTAAAGGTGGGGGGAGGGGGTTGGCAGGTTTTGAGCAAAGACCTGGAACAGCTTGGGCAACAGTTTTGGTGTGCTCGTGAGAGGAGGTGAGCCCAAGGTCTCTCTACTCTGCAATCGCGGCCACTCTTGGGAAGTGTTCCCCCTTTTTTATCTTTTCCTTTGTGCTTAGTCTAGTTTCACTTGCTTGTAGGGTACAAGGGCCTTGTCTTCGCTCCTTCAGACCAGAGCACCTCAGCCCAACGGGCCGTGTGCAGAAGCCCTTGCCTGGCACTCCAGCCATTGTTTCACTGAGACTCCATAAAGCAGAACCATTTCTGTACCTTCACCGTAATTCTTTTTATGGAAGATTTTTAAACTGTGACAGTTTAAAACAAATTAGCAGTAGAACAAACAGTTCTGTCAAACAAAATCTTACAATTGGACAAACAAAACAGACAAAAATTGTAAGCTTAACAGAAGCAGTAAGGCACATAAAAATGAATCCTGAAATGACATCCAAGTAAACGCCCATGTGTAATAGCTGAAACTTTCCACTAATTAGTTTCTGACCTTGCGTGAGTTACTTATCTTCACTGGGGACAATAAGACCCCAACCTTACCTTTTAAGATTTATTGTAATATGATAATATGGTATATGTGAAATGTTCTAAAATACAGTGCAGAAGTTCTGGGTACAAATTGACTTCTTAGTATTACAGCTCTGAAAGCCATGATATTCTCATTTATATAAACTCTAGGTTACACCCATGTGCTTTGGAAGAATTGAACCATTCCAAGACACTGCAAACCACCTTTTTCTTTTTCTGTCACCAAATTTGAATTTATTTTAAAAGTCACATTTTTGTGCTTCCAGACAAGAGGACCATAGCTCCAGTTCTTTGACTCCATAGCTAGTACTACCTAATAAACACATAAAAACATGTTGAAGCCATTTTCATTTCTTTTTGTTTCATGCTTATATGATGGATCCAAAGAGTGAATAGAATACGCCATTCCTTATGGAAACAGAAAACACAACTATAACCCTCTGTGTGGTTGACTCAGCACATCCTGCATCTTTGACAAGGAAATTTGGATTATACAAGCACTGTTTTGCTTATTTACTGAGCACTACAAATGTTGATTTATTGTGATTTTGAGTTAGAAGGAAGCATAGTGACCATTTACTGTAATCCTCTCATTTTACCACTGCAGGGACTGAGCCTCAGAAAAGTGATGAGAATTACCCAAAGCTACACAGCTAGTTAGTGACAGAGTCCAACTCAACTAATCATACAAACCACGAGGGAAAGGCACTTAGCAGGGAAAGGTGCTTATTTCATTCTGCCATGCTTCTTCTAAATTCAGCTGTTTCTTTTTAATCAAGGATACTTTTCAGAAGGCTTGATCTCACCTGTGAGAATCTTTACTACTGATTCTTAAATTTCTTTATTTAGTGCTCATTGAGTTGCACCAATGCTAGCTCATCTGCCTAAGGCTTTACTCTGGAATGCTTTTTTTTCTTTTTTGGCTACTTGTCTCTAGTAAACAGCAACTCATATTTCAAAATAACCCTCCATTTTCCTTCTTCTCAGCAACCAATTCTTTAACTCTTCCAGGAAAACTTGAGGGATAGTTGTTAAGAGCGGATGTTGCAGGGTCAGAGAGCCCTGGATTGAAATCCTGGCTCTGCTCTTGATTCTGTGATGGGGTAATGCTTGGAGCTGTTGGCAGATTCCCTCTACATTTTCTGGTACTTCTTGACCTTTCCCTGCTTAAATAGATGAATTTTTGTTAAAGCGAAGATATGATACAGCAAAAGAGCATAGAAAAAGCTTTTGAATTTCAGAAGTTCAGCCTTTGTGGCTACAGAGTCCTCGGCTTTGAAGGATCTCAAGGAATAGATAAAGCATGATGATTTAAGGGTGAGATTAAAAATACTCCTGAGATCTCAGAGACCTGATATTGAGTGAAAAAAAGGCCGGACACAAGAGTATATACTGTATGATTCCACTGATGTGTTATTCCAAATGAGGCTAAAACTAATACATCCTAAAAATCAGGAAAGTGATTAGGGTGGGGATTGCTTGGAAAGGGGCATGAGGGAACTCTCCAGGGGTGATTGAAATGTTCTATATCTTAATACAGGTGTGAGTTACACAATTGTAAACACTGGCCAAATCTTATTGCACTGTATACTTATGATATGTGCACTTTAGTGTATGTAAATTATATCTCAACAAAAAATTTTTTAATGAAAGATTCCTTGGGACATGACTAAAAAAAGAATCAGTGGGGAAGCAAATACAGCTTAAGTACTAGGGATAGATGTGTTCTCTGGAAGGGGGGAAAGTCCCTATCTAAGTCCTGTGCCTGCCTTTTCTTGAGGGACAGTTTGACGAAAGGGAAGGACAGAAACCACAAGATAGCCTTGGGGAATCTGAGAGCAAATGTACTTCTGCCCTGCTCTCCCAGGTAGAACCATGTAAAGTGGCAAGACCCCAGAGTTTTTTTTTTTAAAAAAAAAGGGGGGGATGGTATGGGATGTCTGGGCAGATGCTGCAAGAGCAATAGAATGTTCTCTTTGCAATCAAGAGCAGTTTAAACATGGCTTTCCATGCCCTGGAAAGGCACTGAAGTAGAGATGGGGCATCGTGTGTGTAGCAGCCTATATGGACCAATGACTGAAGACCAAGGGGACAAGAGCATATCTCAGCAGATGCCAGCAGGGATAGATGGTAACATGGGGGATCACATTCCCTTTCCCTACCAGCATCTTGACCACCATGTAATCCCCTTACCCCACTAAAATAAGACACAACATCAGTGAGAAAAGGGAGGACCTCCAAAGTAGCTAACATTTTCCACCACCAAATAGATATGAAGCTCATGATAGAAATAAAGCTGTCAGTAAGAAAACGAAAGTTGTATTTTGTATATACCTCAGTTTTCAATTAGAATATACCATCCCTACTCAAGTAACGTGACCATAGACAGGTAACAACCTCATTTGGAAAATGACAGCAGTGTTATTTACTTTGCAGAACTGTTGTAAAGAGTTGAGATACAACATGAAAGTAACTGATGCACAGCTACATGTTAAATGCCTAATAATATTAGTCCAAAAATAAAAAACTCCCTGGGCATTATTTAGAATCATTGGAAACTCTCTTTGCTGAACTGCTTTCTACTTACATAGACATACTTAATGCTGAGAGTGGAGCCAGAGCAGAGTCTTCCTGCATGAAGACAAAATGAGAGACTCATTCTAATTCATACACTCAATATATACTGGTTGCACATCAACCACCCAGACATGCAAAAAAACAGTGCTATAAATCCATGGGAAGACTGGGGAGGCTAAATGGGATAAAAATAATAATCATGTGGATTGCCAGGGAACAACTCCCACCATCATCACTCCAGATAGTTTTTCACTTTAAGAGGCAGGAACTATCAAAAGGAAAACTGAATGCCCCAATTCTAGCCTGAGCAATGGTTGCCTTCAGTATTAGCCAGCGGTTTGGTCACTGTTCTAGATTAAATTAGGTATGGCATCTAAAATCCGTGAGATGATGAGCCCTCCGATGTTAGGCACAGTCCTACCATCCACCCAGGCTCTAAGCAGCAAAGCAGAGGCCTCTGGGCACAACAGTGCCCTGTGCCATCATCTGCCACACAGCTCATTGGTTTTCTTCCGGATTTAGGCAGACTAACAAGGCATTCATAGCTGTGTAATGGAATGCCTACCCAACTGTCCAGAAATTTAGAAAAGGTCCTTTTTTAGAGAAATGACTGCTATTAATCGGTGAACCCAGTGCTGTTTTCCAGCCTTTGCTATCATGGCGGACACTGGGATGTGCAGCCCCGATTCCCCTTCAAAGAAGACCTTGCCCTAGCCTCTGGAGGCCAGCAGCCCTTTCGGCTGTTAGCCCCTTCAAGAATTGCCTTGGTTACAGAGAGTGCCCTCTCCCAAGGTCATGTCCTCTGCAGGACAGCACACAGCCAGTAACACATCCACACATGAGTAGAAGGGTCTGGCCACCTTAACACAACTGGGGACAACTCTGAAGGGTCATTTTGGCTCTAGAGCTCCTGGTTGGGTCAGCCAAGGCTCTGGTTGGTTCTGCATGGCAGTTCAGCTTCCCCCTTGTGCAATTCTGCTTCCTTCCCTTTTCTTCCCTTTTCTTCCCTTTCCTTCCACAGGCAGTGATCCCAAGGGCACCCCTTAAAAAGCATCCTGCACCCTAAGCTCTATGTTAGAGTCTGCTTCCCAGGCAACTCGACCTTTGACAGTTATAAGGTATGTATCTTGGGCTAGAGGCTGCCAGACATTGAGCTTATCCAATGTGTGTAAAATCACATTTATTTTAAAAGCTACCATAACGGTCATAGACTTACCTCAAGTTTTACCTCGCAGGGTTAGTTTTAAATCAGGATGAATATAACCATCCATGGATGTTTGGGGAGATAATTCTCCAGGGCTCTCTAACATTTCCACAGGTCTTGTGTGCAGAAACCCATGACAGCCTTTATTCCATGCTGTCTTTTCAAGGACAATTGTATACTCAACAGCCTTGGAAAACAGAAATAGTATTTAACTCCAGAGGAGATGGTGGATTCATTTCTTAACTAGTATAATAAAGATAATGTCTCTGGGGCAAAGGCCAGGCAAGTTTGCTTGCAGCCCATTATTTTAAAAATGGAGGTTTTCAAACTTGGTGGTTTTCAGCTGTGACACAAACCCACTGCATACACAGTATCCACTTAGGCTGTTCTGTTCTATGTTGCCTCCATGGGACTGGGAGGGCAAGGGGAACCAACACAAACCCGAAGCCCATTCTGCTTGCTGTGCTGTGAGTAATAAAGAAAGAATAATTAGAAGCCCAAATGTCACCTTTGTTATAGACAGAGGCCAGTGTGAAACAGGTAGTTTGTTGTAGGGGCTAAATGAACTCAAGAAGTAGATATATTTTTCCACCTATTGTAGGCACGATGGGGAAAATAAGACACTGCAGGAGACAGAATTCCCCTCCCTGTGGAAAACACGCCCCCAAGAGAGAAACAGGGACGGAGCTGGACCATGGGCAGGCCTCATCCTCCAATGTGCCGGTCAGATGACCTTCTCCACCTCCCTTGGGGTGTATCCAATAAAGGCGGAGAGAGAGACCAGAATATCATTTTAAAGGGGCTCTAGCTTCTGAAAGGAAACACCAGGAATAAACAAAAGCCTCCCCTTTAGCATCTTGTCAAGAACTGTTGAGGGTCTGACATTTCACCGTGACTGCAGACTGACAGTTGAGCCAGCCACGGTTTCCTGGATGCTGGCAGAAGATGTGAAACCCCTGGGTCACAGATGAGGGACTCTATTAATAAATGGCACAGATTTTTCAACTCTGGCAGGAATCAGATATATTTTGAAAAATATTATTGCCTGGGACCCAGCTCTATAGGTTCTGTACCTGGGTATCAGAACTTTTTTTGTTTTTAAAAGGCTCCCCTAATTATCCTATAGTAAAGCCAGAGGTGAGATACTTCAAGCTACATTCATACACCCAAAGGTTCAGAATTTCTTCCTACCCCGTAACAGATAGCTTTCATGTCAAAACTTCACACTGAGAGAAACATACACCCCTTGATCTTCAACGTGTTATAACTCTGACAGAAGAAATAATATCATCTAACATTAGCATAGATGTTTCATAGATCAAAAAGTATTTTCCCTTATATTATTTTAGAGAGGAGAAGGCTGAGGCTGGGAGAACTTAAGTGACTTGCCTCTGATAGCCCAATGAGTTACCTACTGTAACTCAAAGTTAAACATTTACTAATGGGAGAGATGTAGGTGGCAATTGGGCTGCCCAAAGCTAGAAGAAACTGTGACTTCCTGTGAGGTCTACAGTAAAGTGCCCCCATGTTCCCTTTCAGCCTTCCTCACGTTTGTTCATTGTCTATCTTCCTGGGAGCTGTAAGCTTTGTGACAATGAGAAGGTCATGTCTGTCTCGTTCACTTGCGTATCGCCAGCACCTAGCACAATTGCAGGCACATAGAGAGTCTCAAATATATTTGGTCCTTTACGCATTTCATGCTTTCTCTGTAGTTTCACAACTTTTAGTCCAATCGATCAAATAGCTCCTTTCCTCTCTGTTATACAAAAGCCTTGTTCTTATTTATGAGAAAATAGCTCCAGATTAAAAATCCACCACACTGTGAAGGATGGTTTGAATCTTTGCTACTTGAACAATTTCTTTTCTTTTCTTTCCCCCAGTTTTATTCAGGTGATATTGACAAATAAAAATTGCCTATACATATACATTGTGAAATGATTACTATAGTCAAGCTAAGTAACATATCCATCACCTCACATAGTTCTAAAGCATAGTTCAAATCCACCATTTCCTTATTGATTTTCTGTCTGGATGATCTACCGTTTGCTGAAAATGAAGTATCAAAGTCCCCTAATACTATTGCATTGCTGTCTATCCCTCCCTTCAGATATGTTAGTATTTGCTTAATATATTTAGGTGCTTCCATGTTGGACGTGTATATATTTACAATTGTTATATATTCCTGATGAATTGATCCCTTTATCATTACATAACGACGTTATTTGTCCGTTGTTACACTTTTTGACTTAAAGTCTATTTTGTCTTACATGAGTATAGTTACCCCTGCTCTCTTTTGGTTACCCTTTGTAGTGAATATCTTTATCCATCCCTTTATTTTCAGCCTATGTGTGTCCTTAAAGCTGAATTATCTTGTAGGCAGCATATAGTTGGGTCTTGTTTCCTTTATCCATTCAGCCACTCTGTCTTTGGATTGGAGAACTTAATCCATTTACATTCAAAATAATTATTGACAGGTAAGAACTTACTATTGCCATCTTTTTTTTTTACATTTCAACAATTTTATTTTTTTCCACATCGTTATTGGAGTATAATTGCTTTACAATGGGGTGCTAGTTTCTGCTTTATAACAAAGTGAATCAACTATACATATACATATATCCCCATATCCCCTCCCTCTTGCGTCTCCCTCCCACCCTCCCTATCCCACGCCTCTAGGTGGACACAAAGCACCGAGCTGATCTCCCTGTGCTATGCGGCTGCTTCCCACTAGCAATCTGTTTTACATTTGGGAGTGTATATATGTATATGCCACTCTCTCACTTTGTCCCAGCTTACCCTTTCCCTTGCCCGTGTCCTCAAGTCCATTCTCTACATCTGCGTCTTTATTCCTGTCCTGCCTCTAGGTTTTTTTTTTTTGAATTTTTGAATTTTATTTATTTTTTTATACAGCAGGTTCTTACTAGTCATCAATTTTATACACATCAGTGTATACATGTCAATCCCAATCGCCCAATTCATCACACCACCATCCCCACCCCCCTGCAGCTTTCCCCGCTTGGTGTCCATAAGTTTGTTCTCTACATCTGTGTCTCAACTTCTGCCCTACAAACTGGTTCATCTGTACTATTTTTCTAGGTTCCATATACATGCGTTAATATATGATACTTGATTTTCTCTTTCTGACTTACTTCACTCTGTGTGACAGTCTCTAGATCCATCCACGTCTCAACAAATGACCCAATTTTGTTCCTTTTTATGGCTGAGTAATATTCCATTGTATATATGAAATATACACATCTTCTTTATCCATTTGTCTGTCGATGGGCATTTAGGTTGCTTCCATGACCTGGCTATTATAAATAGTGCTGCAGTGAACATTGGGGTGCATGTGTCTTTTTGAATTATGGTTTTCTCTGGGTATATGCCCAGTAGTGGGATTGCTGGATCATATGGTAATTCTATTTTTAGATTTTTAAGGAAACTCCATACTGTTCTCCATAGTGGCTGTATCAATTTACATTCCCACCAACAGTGCAAGAGGGTTCCCTTTTCTCCACACCCTCTCCAGCATTTGTTGTTTGTAGATTTTCTGATGATGCCCCTTCTAACTGGTGTGAGGTGATACCTCATTGTAGTTTTGATTTGCATTTTTCTTATAATTAGTGATGTTGAGCAGCTTTTCATGTGCTTCTTGGCCATCTGTATGTCTTCTTTGGAGAAATGTCTATTTAGGTCTTCTGCCCATTTTTTGATTGGGTTGTTTGTTTTTTTAATATTGAGCGGCATGAGCTGTTTATATATATTGGAGATTAATCCTTTGTCCACTGCATCGTTTGTGAATACTTTCTCCCACTCTGAGGGTTGTCTTTTCGTCTTGTTTATGGTTTCCTTTGCTGTGCAAAAGCTTTGAAGTTTCATTAGGTCCCATTTGTTTATTTTTGTTTTTATTTCCATTACTCTAGGAGGTGGATCAAAAAAGATCTTGCTGTGATTTATGTCAAAGAGTGTTTTTCCTATGTTTTCCTCTAAGAGTTTTATAGTGTCCGGTCTTACATTTAGGTCTCTAATCCATTTTGAGTTTATTTTTGTGTATGGTGTTAGGGAGTGTTCTAATTTCATTCTTTTACATGTAGCTGTCCAGTTTTCCCAGCACTGCTTATTGAAGAGACTGTCTTTTCTCCATTGTATATCCTTGCCTCCTTTGTCATAGATTAGTTGACCATAGGTGCGTGGGTTTATCTCTGGGCTTTCTATCGTGTTTCATTGATCTGTTTCTGTTTTTGTGCCAGTACCATATTGTCTTGATTACTGTAGCTTTGTAGTATAGTCTGAAGTCAGGGAGTCTGATTCCTTCAGCTCCGTTTTTTTCCCTCAAGACTGCTTTGGCTATTTGGGGTCTTTTGTGTCTCCATACAAATTTTAAGGTTTTTTGTTTTAGTTCCGTAAAAAACGCCATTGGTAATTTGATAGGGATTGCACTGAATCTGTAGATTGCTTTGGGTAATATGGTCATTTTCACAATATTGATTCTTCCAATCCAAGAACATGGTATATCTCTCCATATGTTGCTATCATCTTTAATTTCTTTCATTAGTATCTTATAGTTTTCTACATACAAGTCTTTTGTCTCCCTAGGTAGGTTTATTCCTAGGTATTTTATTCTTTTTGTTGCAGTGGTAAATGGGAGTGTTTTCTAAATTTCTCTTTCAGATTTTTCATCATTAGTGTATACGAATGCAAGAGATTTCTGTGCATTAATTTTGTATCCTGCAACTTTACCAAATTCATTGATTAGCTCTAGTAGTCTTCTGGTGGCATCTTTAGGATTCTCTATGTATAGTATCATGTCATCTGCAAACAGTGACAGTTTTACTTCTTCTTTTCCAATTTGTATTCCTTTTATATCTTTTTCTTCTCTGATTGCCGTGGCTAGGACTTCCAAAACTATGTTGAATAATAATGGTGAGAGTGGACATCCTTGTCTTGTTCCTGATCTTAGAGGAAATGCTTTCAGTTTTTCACCATTGAGAATGATGTTTGCTGTGGGTTTGTCGTATATGGCCTTTATTATGTTGAGGTAGGTTCCCTCTATGCCCACTTTCTGGAGCATTTTTATCATAAATGGGTGTTGAATTTTATCAAAAGCTTTTTCTGCATCTATTGAGATGATCATATGGTTTTTATTCTTCAGTTTGCTAATATGGTGTATCACATTGATTGATCTGCGTCTGTTGAATCCTTGCATCCGTGTGATAAATCCCACTTGATCATGGTGTATGATCCTTTTAATGTGTTGCTGGATTCTGTTTGGTAGTATTTTGTTGTGGATTTTTGCATCCATATTCATCAGTGATAGTGGTCTGTAATTTTCTTTTATTGTAGTATCTTTGTCTGGTTTTGGTATCAGGGTGATGGTGGCCTCATAGGATGAGTTTGGGAGTGTTCCTTCCTCTGCAATTTTTTGGAAGAGTTTAAGAAGGATGGGTGTTAGCTCTTCTCTAAATGTTTGATAGAATTCACCTGTGAAGCCATCTGATCCTGGATTTCTGTTTGTTGGAAGATTTTTAACCATAGTTTCAATTTCATTACTTGTGATTGGTTTGTTCATATTTTCTAATTCTTCCTGGTTCAGTCTTGGAAGGTTATCCCTTTCTAAGAATTTGTCCATTTCTTCCAGGTTGTCCATTTTATTGGCATAGAGTTGCCTGTAGTAGCCTCTTAGGATGCTTTGTATTTCTGCATTGTCTGCTGTAACTTCTCCTTTTTCATTTCTAATTTTATTGATTTGAGTCTTCCCCCTTTTTTTCTTGATGAGTCTGGCTAATGGTTTATCAATTTTGTTTATCTTCTCAAAGAACCAGCTTTTAGTTTTATTTATGTTTGCTATTGTTTTCTTTGTTTCTATTTCATTTATTTCTGCTCTGAACTTTATGATTTCTTTCCTTCTGCTAACTTTGGGTTTTGTTTGTTCTTCTTTCTCTAGTTCCTTTAGGTGTAAGGTTCGATTGTTTATTTGAAATGTTTCTTGTTTCTTGAGGTAGGCTTGTATAGCTATAAACGTCCCTCTTAGAACTGCTTTTGCTGCATCCCATAGGTTTTGGATCATCGTGTTTTCATTGTCATTTGTCTCCAGGTATTTTTTGATTTCCTCTTTGATTTCTTCAGTGATCTTTTGGTTATTTAGTAACATCTTATTTAGCCTCCATGTGTTTGTGTTTTTTACGTTTTTTTCCTGGTAATTCATTTCTAATCTCATAGTGTTGTGGTCAGAGAAGATGCTTGATATGATTTCAGTTTTCTTAAATTTACTGAGGCTTAATTTGTGACCCAAGCTGTGATTTATCCTGGAGAATGTTCCGTGCCCACTTGAGAAGAAAGTGTAATCTGCTATTTTTGGATGGAATGTCCTATAAATAGCAATTAAATCTATCTGGTCTACTGTGTCATTTAAAGCTTCTGTTTCCTTGTTTATTTTCATTTTGGATGACCTGTCCATTGGTGTAAGTGAAGTGTTAAAGTCCCCCACTATTATTGTGTTACTGTCAATTTCCTCTTTTATAGCTGTTAACAGTTGCCTTATGTATTGAGGTGCTCCTATGTTGGGTGCATATATATTTATAATTGTTATATCTTCTTCTTGGATTGATGCCTTGATCATTATGTAGTGTCCTTCCTTGTCTCTTGTAACATTCTTTATTTTAAAGTCTATTTTATGTGATATGAGTAGTGCTACTCCAGCTTTCTTTTGATTTCCATTTGCATGGAATATCTTTTTCCATCCCCTCACTTTCAGTCTGTATGTGTCCCTAGGTCTGAAGTGGGTCTGTTGTAGACAGCAGATAGATGGGTCTTGTTTTTGTATCCATTCAGCAAGCCTGTGTCTTTTGGGTGGAGCATTTAATCCATTCACACGTTTAAGGTAATTATTGATATGTATGTTCCTGTGACCCTTTTCTTAATTGTCTTGGGTTTGTTTTTGTAGGTCCTTTTCTTCTCTTGTGTTTCCCACTTAGAGAAGTTGCCTTAGCATTTATTGTAGAGCTCGTTTGGTGGAGCTGAATTCTGTTAGCTTTTGCTTGTCTCTTAAGCTTTTGATTTCTCCATCGAATCTGAATGCGATCCTTGCTGGGTAGAGTAATCTTGGTTGTAGGTTCTTCCCTTTCATCACTTTAAGTATATCATGCCACTCCCTTCTGGCTTGTAGAGTTTCTGCTGAGAAATCAGCTGCTAACCTTATGGAAGTTCCCTTGTATGTTATTTGTTGTTTTTCCCTTGCTGCTTTCAATAATTTTTCTTCGTCTTTAATTTTTGTCAGTTTGATTACTATGTGTCTTGGTGTGTTTCTCCTTGGGTTTATCCTGTATTGGACTCACTGCTTCCTGGACTTGTGTGGCTATTTCCTTTCCCATATTAGTGAAGTTTTCGACTATAATCTCTTCAAATATTTTCTCGGGTCCTTTCTCTCTCCCTTCCCCGTCTGGGACCCCTATAATGCGAATGTTGTTGCCTTTAATGTTGTCCCAGAGGTCTCTTAGGCTGTCTTCATTTCTTTTCATTCTTTTTTCTTTATTCTGTTCCACAGCAGTGAATTCCACCATTCTGTTTTCCAGGTCACTTATCCGTTCTTCTGCCTCAGTTATTCTGCTTTGATTCCTTCTAGTGTAGTTTTCATTTCAGTTACTGTATTGTTTATCTTTGTTTGTTTGTTCTTTAATTCTTCTAGGTCTTTGTTAAACTTTTCTTGCATCTTCTCGATGTTTGCCTCTATTCTTTTTCCTGGATCATCTTCACTATCATTATTCTGAATTCTTTTTCTGGAAGGTTGCCTATTTCCATTTCATTTAGTTGTTTTTCTGGGGCTTTATCTTGTTCCTTCATCTGGTACATAGCCCTCTGCCTTTTCGGCTTGTCTATCTTTCTGTGAATGTGGTTTTTGTTCCACAGGCTGCAGGACTGTAGTTCTTCTTGCTTCTGCTGTCTGCCCTCTACTATTGCCATCTTGTTAATTGTTTTCTGGCTATTTCGTAGTTCCTTTGTTCCTTTCTTTCTCTCTTGTTGTCTTATTTTGTGAATTAATGATTTCCTGTAGTGGTATGCTTTGATTCCTTTCTCTTTATCTTTTGTGTATGTACTATAGTTTTTTGTTTTGTGGTTACCATGCAGCTTATGTAAAACATCTTATAGTTATAATAGTCTATCTTAAGCTGATAACAACTGAATTTCAGTCATTTCAACTTGGACTGCTTTAGCATCTCTTGTAAGGCAGATTTATGGTGATGAAGTCCCTCAGCTTTTGTTTATCTGGAAAAGTCTTTATCTCTCATTCATTTCTGAAGGACAGCTTTGCCAGGTAAAGTATTCTTGGTTGGCAGTTTTTTTCTTTCAACACCTTAAATATATCATCGTACTCTCTCCTAACCTTCAAGGTTTCTACTGAGAAATCTGCTGATACTCCTATGGATGTTCCTTTGTAGGTAATGAGTTTCTTTTCTCTTGCTGCTTTCAAAATTCTGTCTTTGATTTTTGACAGTTTTAGCATAATATGTCTTAGTGAAGTTCTCCTTGGATTGAATCTGATTGGGGACCTATGAGCGTTATGTACCTGGATGTCTATATCTCTTCCCAGATATGGGACATTTTCAGCCAGTATTTATTTAAGTAAGCATTCTGCCCCTTTCTCTCTCTTCTCCTTCTAGGACTCCATCCATGGGTGGTTGTCAAAATTGATGTTCTGTGGAGGGATGGTGGCTGAAATCTCTTCTACCATCTTGCTGATGTCACTGTCCTTGAACAGTTTCTACTTGGAGCAAAGTTAGAGACTTAGGCTTGTTGGATTTAGGTAAAGAACAAGGGCAGAAAGTAAATCAGCAGCTGCTGTGCCAATGTTAGTAAGAGGAGATAAAGGCAGTAACATCAATGAATGATTGCTGAGCTGTGCTCCTATTGACACTTCATCATTATTCAATCAGGCACTTCTCTTGGGAAACAAAAAAATTAAGTGGTATCTTAAAGGTTGAAGGTAACCTGTGCTACTGAGCGGGAGATCAATACGTTCCCAGTGGTAGATGACTTATAAAATTTGTTTAGATGTTTGATCAAATTCTATCCAAGTTCCTGTGCTCTGCATCTTAAAACACGAAAAACATATCCATGCAGACACTGCACATCTCTTACCACCTGCTTCACTGACCGTGGGTATTTTATAGCTTTATTTTACATAAGGGACATAATGAATATTTCTGGGTAAGGTTAGTGCTAAGGGACTTCTTTTTGACAGTCAAAGTTATTTTAACTGAATCTCGAAAGTCTGGTGAAAGGAAATCTAAGCCAGCATGCAGTGTAGGTATAAATCCTTAACTCTGATCCTTTCTTAGTTCTAAGCTGCCAACACAATGATTTATGGTAGAGAGTGGAAGAGGAAGTCCAGCATTGGTGCTTTGTTGGCCCTCAGAATCAGATAAACTCATATAACATGAACATCTTTGCCACAGTTGAAGGAAAATAGACTGGACTTGTTTGTTTTACCAGAAATTTAAAGTACAAGTAGAACATACATGATGTATGGCATATGGAAGTCTCAGTATTGTTCAGATCTCAATTTTCTTCCAAATCAATCTATAAATTAATTTGGATAAATTTGGATTAAAACTAATCCAAAGCTCAGCAGTAGTCACTCAACCATCCTCTATAGAAGATAATGCTACTAAAAGTAAATATGCACATAAGGTACCACCAGCAATTTATTCTATTTCTGGAACACTCTTTTATATGTGTACTAGGAAACATTTATGATCATCTAAATAGAATCATGTTTGCAATAACAATAAATAAATCAGTCCACACATCCATCAATAGTAGGTTGGATACATAAATCTTAATATATACACACATACAATGGAATGCTATTCAGCGGTAAAATGAATGCTCTATGTCCTGTCTGCAGACTCTACCCCGATCCTAGAGAGTATCTTATGAATGCTTGTGACAGGCCACAAGGAGGGTCAGACTAGAAGGAGAAACGGATCCACAGAACTCCAAACCCTGGCCCTATTCAGGAAGCACACTCTGAGGACACCCTCACAGACAAAAGACTGCACATTTTTATTTCCCTGGGTCTCACTTCTGTACAGCTTGAATGTGTCACTACAAAATGACTCCAAAAGAAGAAACTTTCACATTCAGTTTTACATCAAATGCACAAGGTATGGAGTTAGATTAAATTGCTTCTTAGTGCCCTCTGTCTTTTGATCAAAATAGAAGTGGTTCTTCTCTTTTTTCATTGTGATAGATAATAGCGGTATCTTATCTTAGAATTGCAGCCAGATTTTCAATAATAATTTTGCTTTCCATTCAGCCTAAATAAAAGCTCACTGTTTCAACCTCTGTGAACACTGGTTCAAATGAGGGTCAAAAGGCTTCTAAAAGACTAGGATTTGTTAACATCTTCTAGTTAACATTGACATTATTATTCAACAGCACACTTCTCCCTATTTAAAACATTGTGAATATTCTCAGTTTATCCTAGTATATTTCTCCCCCGAAAGCTGAAGTTAAGACCCAGGATGTTATCAAAACAGTTCAGAGACACTTCTTTTTCAGGCGCACAGAACTGAGCTGCCCTTTTATCCTCCCACACTCAGCCTCCAACATGGCTTCCTTGAGTTGAAGGCAGACTGCAGGCTGGCAGCAGGGACTTCACACTGATCCTCTAGGCTAGTGTGTATTTGTCAACTTGGGCTGCCATAACAAAGTACCACAAACTGGGCGACTTGAAGAACAGAAATTCCTTTTTTTTTTTTTTTTCACCCGAAGTCTATAGTTTATTGAGGGTTCTCTCTTGATGTACATTCTATGGGTTTGAGCAAATGTAAAATTACATGTATCAACCATTATAGTATCAAACAAAGTTTCACTGCCCTAAAAATCCTCTATGCTCTACCTATTCATTTTCTCTCCGCAGTAACCCCTGGCTGATCTTTTTACTGTCTCCTTAGTTTTACCTTTCCAGAATGTCGTACAGTTGAAATCACACAGTTGTAGCATCTTCAGACTGGCTTCTTTCATTTAGTAATATGTGTTTAAGGTTCCTCCATATCTTTTCATAGCTTGATAGCTCATTTCCTTTTACTGCTGAATAATATCCTATTGTCTGAATGTACCACAGTTAATTTATCATTCACTTACTGAAGAACATCTTGGTTGTATCCAGGTTTTGGCAATTATGAATAAAGCTGCTGTAAACATCCATGTGCATATTTTTCTGTGGACATAAGTTTTCAACTCCTTGGGGTAAATACAAAGAAGTGCAATTGCTGGGTTGTATGGTAAGATTATGTTGAGTTTTGAAAGAAACTGCCAAACTGTCTTCCAAAGTGGCTGTACCATTTGCATTCCCACCAACAATGAATGAGAGTTCTTGTTGCTCCACATCCTTGTCAGCATTTGGTGGTGTTAGTGTTTTGGGTTTTAGTCCTTCCAACAGATGTGTAGGAATTGTTTTAATTTGCACTTCCCTAATGACATATGATGTTGAACATCTTTTCATATACTTACTTGCCATCTCTATATCTAATTTGGTGAGTGTCCAGGTCTTTGGCCCATTTTTTACTTAGATTGTCTGTTTTCTTATTATCGAGTTTTAAGAATTTATATATATATATATAAAATATAAAAATTTTAATTTTCATTATTTTTTATTTTAAAATATTATTTATTTATTTATTTTGTTATTTATTTATTTACATATACATGTGTCTATTCTTTTTCAAATTCTTTTCCCATTTAGGTTATTACAGAATATTGAGCAGAGTTCCCTGTGCTATACAGTAGGTACTTGTTGGTTATCTGTTTTAAACATAGCAGTGTGTACAAGTCACTCCCAAACTCCCAATCTATCCCTCCCCCCAACCCTTCTCCCCTGGTAACCACAGTTCATTCTCTAAGTCTGTGAGGCTGTTTCTGTTTTGTAAATAAGTTCATTTGTATCATTTTTGTTTACATTCCACATGTAAGCTATATCATATGATACTTGTCTTTCTCTGTCTGGCTTACTTCACGTAGTATGATATTCTCCAGGTCCATCCATGTTGCTGCAAATGCCATTATTTCATTCTTTTTAATGGCTGAGTAATATTCCATTGTATAATACGTACCATATCTTCCTTACCCATTCATCTGTCAGTGGACATTTAGGTTGCTTCCATGTCTTGGCTACTGTAAACAGCAGTGCAGTGAACACTGCGGTGCATGTCTCTTTTCAAATTATGGTTTTCGCTGGATATATGCCCTGGAGTGGAATTGCTGGATCATATGGTAGCTCTGTTATTAGTTTTTTAAGGAACCTCCATACTGTTCCCCATAGTGGCTGTACCAATCTACATTCCCACCAACAATACAGGACGGTTCCCTTTTCTCCACACCCTCTCCAGCATTTATTGTTTGTAGATTTTATGATGATGGCCATTCTGACTGGTGTGAGGTGATACCTCATTGTAGTTTTGATTTGCATTTCTCTAATAATTAGCGACCTTGAGCATCTTTACATGTGCCTCTTGGCCATCTGTATATCTTCTTTGGAGAAATGCCTATTTAGGTCTTCTGCCCATTATTTGATTGGGTTGTTTGTTTTTTTGATATTGAGCTGCACGAGCTGTTGGTAAATTTTGGAGACTAATCCCTTGTCAGTTGCATCGTTTGTGAATATTTTCTCCCATTCTGTGGGTTGTCTTTTCATTTTGTCTATGATTTCCTTTGCTGTGAAATGGCTTTTGAGTTTAATTAGGGCCCAGTTATTTATTTTTGGTTTTATTTCCATTACTCTAGGAGACAGCTTGAAAAAGATATTGCTGAAATTTATGTCAGAGAGTGTTCTGCCTATGTTTTGTTTTCCTCTAAGAGTTTTCTAATATCCAATCTTACATTTAGGCCTTTAATTCATTTTGAGTTTATTTTCGTGTATGGTGTTAAAGAATGTTCTAATTTAATTTTAATTTTATTTTATTATTTTTTAATTTTTTAAAATTTTTGGCTGTGTTGGGTCTTCGTTGCTGTACGCGGGCTTTTTCTAGTTGCAGCGAGCAGGGTCTACTGTTTTGCAGTGTGAGGACTTCTCATCGCCATGGCTTCTCTTGTTGTAGAGCATGGGCTGTAGGTGAGCATGCTTCAGTAGTTGTGGCACGTGGGCTCTAGAGCATGGGCTCAGTAGTTGTGGCACACAGGCTTAGTTGCTCTGCAGCACGTGGGATCTTCCCGGACCAGGGCTCGAACTCATGTCCCCTGCATTGGCAGGTGGATTATTAACCACTGCGCCACCAGGGAAGCTCTTCATTTTTGTTTTTACATGTAGCTGTCCAGTTTTCCCAGCACCATTTATTGAAGAGACTGTCTTTCTTCCACTGTATAGTCCTACCTCCTTTGTCATAGATTGGCCATAGGTGTGTGGGTTTATTACTGGGCTTTCTATTATGTTCCATTGATCTATATTTCTGTTTTTCTGCCAGTACCATACTGTTTTGATGAGTGTAGCTTTGTAGTATATTCTGAAGTCAGGGAGCCTGATTCCTCCAGCTCCATTTTTCTTTCTCAAGATTGCTTTGGCTGTTTGGGGTCTTTTGTGTTTCCATACAAATTTTAAGATTTTTTTGTTCTAGTTCTGTGAAAAATGCCATTGGTAATCTGATAGAGATTGCACTGAATCTGTAGATTGTCTTGGGTAGTATAATCATTTTGACAATATTTATTCTTCTAATCCAGGAACACAGTATATCTTTCCATCTGTGTCATCTTCAATTTCTTTTATCAGCATCTTATTGTTTTTGGAGTACAGGTCTTTTGTCTCCTTAGGTAGGTTTATTCCTAGGTATTTTATTTTTTTGATGTGATGGTAAATGGAATTCTTTCTTTAATTTCTCTTTCTGATCTTTCATTGTTAGTGTATAGAAGTTCAGCAGATTTCTATCTATTAATTTTGTATCCTGCAACTTTACCAAGTTCATTGATGAGCTCTGGTAGTTTTCTCATAGCATCTTTAGGATTTTCTATGTATCGTATCGTGTCATCTGCAAACTGATGGTTTTACTTCTTTTCCAATTTGGATTCCTTTTATTTTTTTTTTTCTCCTCTGATTGCCATGGCTAGGACTTCCAAAACTATGTTGAATAAAAGTGGCGAGAGTAGACACCCTTGTCTTCTTCCTGATCTTAGAGGAAATGCTTTCAGCTTTTCACTATTGAGTATGAAGTTAGCTGTAGGCTTGTAATATATGGCCTTTATTATGTTGAGATAGGTTCCCTCTATTCCCACTTTCTGGAGAGTTTTTATCATAAATTGATGTTGAATTTTGTCAAAAGTTTTTTCTGCATCTATTGAGACGATCATATGGTTTTTATTCTTCAATTTGTTGATGTGGTGTATCACACTGATTGATTTGCGGATATTGAAAACTTCTTGCACCCCTGGGATAAATCCCACTTGATCATGGTATATGATCCTTTTAATGTATTGTTGGATTTGGATTGCTAGTATTTTTTTTAATTTGGCTGCTCTGGGTCTTAGTTGCAGCTTGCAGGATCTTCATTGCCACATGTGGGATCTTTAGTTGCGGCATGTGGGCTCTTTAGTTGCGGCATGTGGGATCTTTAGTTGTGGCATGCTGTATCTTTTTGTTGTGGCATGCGGGATCTAGTTCCCTGACCAGGGATCGAACCCAGGCCCCCTGCATTGGGAACGTGGAGTCTTAATCGCTGGACCACCAGGGAAGTCCCACTAGTATTTTTTTGAGGATTTTTGTGTCTATGTTCATCAGTGATATTGGCCTGTAGTTTTCTCTCTTTTATGGTATCTTTGTCTGGTTTTGGTATCAGGGTGATGGTGGCCTCATAGAATGAACTTGGGAGTATTCCTTCATGTGCAATTTTTTGGAAAAGTTTTAGAAGGATAGGTGTTAACTCTTCTCAAAATGTTTGATAGAATTCGCCTGTGAAGCCATCTGGTCCTGGACTTTTGCTTGTTGGGAGTTCAGTTCTAGAGGCTGGGAAGTCCAAGATCAAGGTGCCAATCAATTCAGTTCCTGGTGAGAGCCCTCTTTCTGGCTTGTAGATGGCTACCTTCTTACTGTGTCTTCATGTGGCAGGGAGAGAGAGAGAGCCAGCTCTCTGAATGCTAATCCTACTGGATCAGGGCACCACCCTTATGACCTGATTTAACCTTAGTGACTTTCTTATCCAAATATATCCATACGGTGGGTTAGGGCTTCACCATGTGAATTTGGGGAGACACAATGCATTCCATTGCACAGTGTGTCTCAAAGTATCTTTCCTGAAGCACCAGGTTGGTTTTGTTTTTGTTTTAAGTTTAATCTCTTGGACCAATCCTTTTTTTTTTTTTTTTTGCGGTACGCAGGCCTCTCACTGTTGTGGCCTCTCCCGCTGCGGAGCACAGGCTTCGGACGCGCAGGCTCAGCGGCCATGGCTCATGAGCCCAGCCGCTCCGCGGCATGTGGGATCTTCCCGGACCGGGGCATGAACCCGTGTCCCCTTCATCGGCAGGCGGACTCTCAACCACTGTGCCACCAGGGAAGCCGACCAATCCTTTTTTTTAAATTAATTTATTTATTTATTTTTGGCTGCGTTGGGTCTTTGTTGCTGCACACAGGCTTTCTCTAGTTGCAGCGAGCGGAGACTACTCTTCATTGCGGTGTTCTGGCTTCTCATTGTGGTGGCTTTTCTTGTTGTGGAGCATGGTTTCTAGGCATGCAGACTTCAGTAGTTGTGGCACGCTGGCTCAGTATTTGTGGCGCATGGGTTTAGTTGCTCCATGGCATGTGGGATCTTCCCGGACCAGGGCTCGAACCCATGCCCCCTGCACTGGCAGGCAGATTCTTAACCACTGCACCACTAGGGAATTCCCCGAATCCTTTTATACGAATTCAATAGAAATGAATCTCTAGAATAAAGGGAAATAGAGAAGAAACCTAGACATGCAGGATATAAGACCTGATTTCTCTCTTACTAGTTCCAATAAATATAAAATTATTCTGTAAATTGCTTTTTAAAATACTTTTTATTGTAAAATATACATAACATAACATTTATCATTTTACCCATTTTTAAGTGTACAATTCACTGGCATTAAGTACATTCACAATATTGGACAACCATCATCACTATCCATTTCCAGAACTTTTTCATCTTCCCAAATGGAAACTCTTTACCCATAACACTAACTCCCCATTCATCCCTCTGTCAGGTAAGCACCATTCTACTTTCTGTCTGTATGAATTTGCCTGTTCTAAGTGCCTCATATGAGTGGAATTATACAATATTTGTCCTTTTGTGTCTGTCTTATGTCATTTAGCATATTTTCAAGGTTCATGCACGTTGTAGCTTTCTGAATGCTTCTGGCTCTTGCTCCCAATTTCTCTACTTACTTGCTGGGAGCGTTAAATTGCAGTTTGTGGGCCAGCATCAACCCACAGCTTGCTTTCAGACCACACTCTGAATAGCACTACTCTAAGCTATTATGTAACCAGACATACGTTTATATGCCTACTTTACTAGACATTAACCCTCAAGTAAAACCTGGGAAGGACGGGATAACGCCAAGGAAAACAAGAGTCATTTGTTTAGTAGGTAAGACCATCTACATTGGAGATAACTTTCAGTGAAAAATAGAGAATCTTCTCTTGTATTTACCAAGTCATATGTGTGTCGTATTAGCACTGCCTATATGGTGAGCTGATGATCAAATTTCATAAGTAATACTAATTAAAATAAAATTTTGGCACATCGAAAGCCTAAACCTTCTTATCACAGGCTTGTACATTTTTCCTCTTTAGAACCAAGCCTCCAAGCTGCTACTTATTAATGTGGGTTCTGTTATCAAATGTTCCAAATCCAAAACCATATTCCATCAGCCTTCTAAGAGTCTTGAGAATTATCACCAGAGGGTTCAAGATGGTGACCTGGGGACACGTCTATCTCCTTTTCTTCCTGAGACCCCCGCCTCCTACAGGGTGTATAATTTCCAACCATTTTCCAGTTCAAAACAAATCTCTCCCCCCCAGGCCCTTGCTATTCTCAAAACCACTTACTTCTCCCCAGCCCTACCACCTTACCTCACATGAGCAATTTGAAATTTTCTGCCCTGAGAAAGTTTTCTGAAGCAAGGAAATACTAGGTCTTGTTGGAAATAAAGGAAATGGATAATAAGGAGAGAATAAGTAAAAATTCGTACTATAATAAATCATCTTGCTCTATTCTTCCTCAATGTCAATGTAGATCCGGGCAAGCCGACTCACAGGGGTCAGGCAGATGTGCTCACTATTCTTCCCCTTTCTAGACCAGCAGTCCCCAGCCTTTTTGGCAACAGGGACCGGTTTCATAGGTTGTAATGCAAGCGATGGGGGATGGGGGGATGGTTCAGGCAGTAACGTGAGCGATGGGGAGCAGCAGATGAAGCTTCGCTCGCTCACCTGCTGCTCACCTCCTGCTGTGCAGCCCGGTTCCTAATAGGCTGCGGACCAGTACTGGTCTGTGGCCTGGCGGTTGGGGACACCTGTTCTAGACCATACTTTGGAAAACCCAGCTCTTGGAATTTCCTACCCAAAAGGCCTCAGGCCTACTTATAGGGCCTGAGCAAGCATCTTCCCTAAGATTCCCCAGCTAGTGTGTACTGTGCCAGGCTCGAAGGATGGCCAAAGAATTGCTCTTTGTTGGGAAGGGGTGGGTGGTGCTTTAATGTGTGGCCTGGGGTATCCACAAGTGTGTGTGGGGTCCTCTCTTGGTGAGGGACAGACCCTAAAGAAGGAGGGGAAAGGGGGCAAGCGTCTATGCTACCGCAATGTGGTGTGGAGCCTGGAGTCCAAGAAGGCTACATTCCAACCTGGCCTTCCAGTCATGACAAGGTGTATCTGTCAAGGTAGTGGGAAGGAACATATTTAAGTTTGTTAGCTTGACTGACACCTTTTAATCATTTAGATATACGGTGTGTAGACATTCTTTGTCTTCTTGCCTCAGGCCCCACAAATGTGAGCAGGACCCTGCCTCTCATAAAATATTCTCATCCTGATAATAACAGTTCACTTTCTTGGTGCTGTCCTTGCCTTTCAACATTATAGGGAGTGTACACTGAGAAGGCACAGTCCAAATTCTGTGCTCTAAAGTCGCTTGAAACATGTTTCTTCTCCATGCGGCCATGTTATCAATTTGATACTGAGTTAGAGCATGGATTTCCATTTATTTTCAAGTTAGGCATTTGTTGACATTCTGAATTAATTTTATTTTTTGAATATGTAAAACATTGATGTGTTACAGAGTATAAAGTATGTAAAAAGGTTAACTCAATAAATCTTGCTTCCTCCCTCCATTCTCATCCCTCCCACCTCCCACACCCTAGAGGCAACCATTTTAATACGCTGTTTATTCTTCCAGCATTTCTCCCTGCAAATAGAAGCAAATATGTAGATGTAGTCTCATCTCCCACCCCTTTATTGCACAAGATGCACCTTACTGCATACACAGTTCAGCATCTTGTGCTTTGTCACTGAACAAAATAGCCTAGAGACCACACCATACCAGTGTCTTTCTCAGTACATGTTTATGGCCACATAGAAGTCCATGGTATGAACATGACAAAGTTTATTTTCACTAGTCCTATATCATGCACGTTTGGGTTGTTTCCAATATTTTGCTATTCTAATAATACTGCAATCAGTAACCTTGTCATCTGTCATTTCATAAATGTGCAGGAATATCTTTAAGATAGATTCATAGAAGAGGGGTTCCTGGGTCAAGAATAAATGCATCTGTAATTTCATTAGACATTATGAAACTCCCTTTTGTGGAAGTTATAGTTTGCTTTCCCACCAGCAATGTTTTATGAGTGCCTGTTCCTGTAGCCTTGCCTAAGAGTGTGCTGTCAAACTTTGAAATAGAAATGGTCACTCAGTGTATTTTAATCTGTATTTCTGCTGTTATTGGTGAGCTTGGCCATCCTTTTAGATGTGTAAAGCCCTATTTACATCTCTTTTGCTATATTGCTCATTTTTCTATTTTGCTTTTGGTCTTTTTCGTATAGGTTTTAGGATACATATTAACCTTTATTTTGTGACATAAGTTACAAAAGCTTTTCTTAGTTTGTCATTTCTCTTATGCTTTTTTCGTTTTTTATTTTATATTTGATTTACAATGTTGTGTTAGTTTCAGGTGTACAGCAAAGTGATTCACTTATATGTATACATATATCCATTCCTTTTCAGACTCTTTTCCCATATAGGTTATTATGGAATATTGAATAGAGTTCCCTGTGCTATACAGTAGGTCCTTGTTGATCATCTATTTTATATATAGTAGTGTGTATATGTCAATCCCAATCTCCCAATTTATCCCTTCCCCCAGCCTTCCCCTTTGGTAACCATAAATTAGTTGTCAATGCCTGTGAGTCTGTTTCTGATTTGTAAATAAGTTCATTTGTATCATTTTTTTTTAAGATTCCACATATAAGTGATATCATATGAAATTTGTCTTTCTCTGACTTCACTTAGTATGATGATCTCTAGGTCCATCCATGTTGATACAAACTGCATTATTTCTTTATTTTTTATGGCTGAGTAATATTCCATTGTATAGATGTACCACATCTTCCTTATCCATTCCTCTGTCGATGGACACGTAGGTTGCTTCCATGTCTTGGCTGTTGTAAATAGTGGTGCAATGAATATTGGGGTGCATGTATCCTTTTGAATTATGGTTTTCTCCTGATATATGCCCAGGAGTGGGATTGCTGGATCATATGGTAGCTCTATTTTTAGTTTTTTAAGGAACCTCCATACTGTTCTCCACAGTGGCTGTACCAATTTACATTCCCACCAACAGTATAGGAGGGTTCCCTTTTCTCCACACCCTCTCCAGCATTTATTGTTTGTAGATTTTTTCACGATAGATTCTGACTGGTGTGAGGTGATACCTCATTGTAGTTTCAATTTGCATTTCTCTAATAATTAGGGATGTTGAGCATCTTTACATGTTCCTCTTGGCCATCTGTATGTCATATTCAGATAAATGTCTATTTAGATCTTCTGCCCATTTTTTGATTGGGTTGTTTCTTTTTTTGATATTAAGCTGTAAGAGCTGTTTGTATATTTGGGGGATTAATCCCTTGTTGGTTGCTTCATTTGCAGATATTTTCTCCCATTCTGTGGATTGTCTTTTTGTTTTGTTAATGGTTTCCTTTACTGTTCAAAAGCTTTTAAGTTTCACTAGGTCCCATGTGTTTATTTTTGTTTTTATTTTCATTACTCTAGGAGGTGGATCAAAAAAGATCTTGCTGCGATTTATGTCAGAGAGTGTTCTTCCTATGTTTTCCTCTAAGAGTTTTATAGTATCTGGCCTTACATTTATATCTTTAATCCATTTTGAATTTATTTTTGTGTATGGTGTTCTACATTCATTCTTTTATATGAAGCTGTCCAGTTTTCCCAGCACCATTTATTGAAGAGACTGTCTTTTCTCCATTGTATATTCTTGCCTCCTTTATTACAGATTAGGTGACCATAGGTGTGTGGGTTTATTAGTGGGCTTTCTGTCCTGTTCCATTGATTTATATTTCTGTTTTTCTGCCAGTACCATACTGTTTTGATGACTGTAGCTTTGTAGTATAGTCTGAAGTTAGGGAGCCTGATTTCCTCCAGCTCCATTTTCCTTTCTCAAGATTGCTTTGACTATTTGGGGTCTTTTGTGTTTCCATACAAATTGTAAAATCTTTTGTTCTAATTCTGTGAAAAATGCTATTGGTAATTTGATAGGGATTGCATTGAATCTGTAGATTGCTTTGGGTAGTATAGTCATTTTGACAATACTGATTCTTCCAATCCAAGAACATGGTATATCTCTCCATCTGTTTGTGTCATCTTTGATTTCTTTCATCAGTATCTTACAGTTTTCTGAGTATAGGTTTTTTGCCTCTTTATTCATAGGTATTTTATTCTTTTTGATGCAGTGGTAAATGGGATTGTTTCTTTAATTTCTCTTTCTGATCTTTTGTTCTTAGTGTGTAGGAATGCAAGAGATTTCTGTGTATTAATTTTGTATGCTGCAACTTTACCAAATTCATTGATGAGCTCTAGTAGTTTTCTGGTAACATCTTTAGGATTTTCTTTGTATAGTATCATGTCATTTGCAAACAGTAACAGTTTTACTTCTTCCTTTCCAATTTGGATTCCTTTTATTTATTTTTCTTTGATTGCTGTGGCTATGAGTTCCAAAACTATGTTGAATAAAAGTGGCAAGAGTGGGTACTCTTGTCTTGTTCCTGATCTTACAGGGAATGCTTTCAGCTTTTCACCACTGAGTATGATGTTAGCTGTTAGTTTGTCATATATGGCCTTTATTATACTGAGGTAGCTTTCCTCTATTCCCACTTTCTGGAGAGTTATCATAAATGGATGTTGAATTTTATCAAAAACTATTTCTCCATCTATTGAGATGATCATATGGTTTTTATTCTTCAGTTTGTTGATGTGGTATATCACACTGATTGATTTACGTATATTGAAGAATCCTTGCATCCCTGGGATAAATCCCACTTGATCATGGTATATAATCCTTTTTTTAATTTAGCATCTTTATTAGAGTATAATTGCTTTACAGTGTTGTGTTATACAATCCTTTTAATGTTGGATTAGGTTTGCTAGTATTTTGTTGAGGAATTTTGCGTCTATGGTCATCAGTGATATTGGCCTATAATTTTTGTTTGTGTGTGTGTGGCATCTTTGTCTGGTTTTGGTATCAGGGTGATAGTGGCCTCATAGAATGAATTCGAAACTGTTCTTTCCTCTGCAATTTTTTGGAATAGTTTTAGAAGGACAGGTGTTAACTCTTCTCTAAATGTTTGGTAGAATTTGCCTGTGAAGCCATCTGTCCTGAACTTTTGTTTGTTGGGAGTTTTTTAATCATAGTTTCAATTTCAGTCCTTGTGATTGGTCTGTTCATATTTTCTATTTCTTCCTGGTTCAATCTTGGGAGATTGTACCTTTCTAAGAATTAGTCCATTTCTTCTAGGTTGTCCATTTTATTGGCATATAGTTGTAGTAGTCTCTTATGATCCTTTGTATTTTTGTGGTGTCAGTTGTAACTTCTCCTTTTTCATTTCTAATTTTATTAATTTGAGCCCTCTCCCTTGTTTTCTCGATGAGTCTGGCGAAAGGTTTATCAGTTTTATCTTTTCAAAGAACCAGCTTTTAGTTTCACTGATCTTTCCTGTTGTTTTCTTCATCTCTATTTAATTGATTTCTGCTTTGAGCTTTATGATTTCTTTCCTTCTACTACCTTTGGGTTTGCTTTGTTCTAATTTCTAAACGTGCTGTATGTGTAAGTTAGGATGTTTATTTGAGATTTATCTTGTTGCCTGAAGTAAGATTGTATTGCTATACACTTCCCTCTTAGAACCACTTTTGCTGCGTCCCTTAGATTTTGGATCAGTGTGTTTTTTTTTTCATTTGTGTCTAGATATTTTTTTTATTTCCTCTTTGATTCCTTCAGTGATCCATTGGTTGTTTAGTAATGTATTGTTTAGCCTCCACGTGTTTGTGTTTTTTACAGTTTTTTTTCTTATAGTTGATTTCTAATCTCATAGTGCTGTGGTCAGAGAAGATGCTTGATATGATTTCAGTTTTCTTAAATTTACCGTGGGTTGCTTTGTGGCCCAGCATGTGAACTATCCTGGAGAATTTTCCATGTGCACTTGAGAAGAATGTGTATTCTGCTGCTTTCAGATGGAATGTTCGATAAATATCAATAAAGTCCATCTAGTCTAATGTGTCATTTAAGACCTGTGTTTCCTTATTGATATTCTGTCTGGATAATCTGTCCATTGATGTAAGTGAGGTGTTAAAATCCTCCACTATCATTGTGTTACTGTCCATTTCTCCTTTTATATCTGTTAACATTTGCCTTATGTATTGAGGTGCTCCTATGTTGGGTGCATATATATTTACAATCGTTATATCTTCTTTCTTTGTCTCTTGTAACAGTCTTTATTTTAAAGTCTATTTTGTCTGATATGAGTTTTGCTACTCCAGCTTTCTTTTGATTTCCATTTACATGGGATACATTTTTCCACCCCCTCACTTTCAGTCTGTATGTGTCCGTAGATCAGAAGTGGGTCTCTTGTAGACAGCATATATATGGGTCTTGTGTTTGTATCTATTCAGCCAGTTTGTGTCTTTTGGTTGGAGCACTGAATCCATTTACATTTAAGGTAATTACTGAGATGTATGTTCTTATTGCCATCTTGTGAATTGTTTTGGATTTGGTCTTGTAGGTCTTTGTTGTTCCCTTCCTCTTTTGTTCTCTCCTCTCATGATTTGATGAACTACCTTTAGTATTGTGTTTGGATCACGTGTGTGTGTGTGTGCGTGTGTGTGCATGTCTATATCTACTGTAGATTTTTGGTTTGCAGTTGTCATGAGGTTTTGATATAGCAGTGTATATATACACAAGATTGTTTTAAATTGCTGGTCTCTTAATTTCAAATGCATTTCCAATAATCTACATTTGTACTCTCCTCTTCTCAAAGTTGCTGGTTTTGATATCATATTTGTGTGGGTCATTTCCTACCTTTACTGTATGTTTGCCTTTTCTGCTGAGCTTTCCTGTTTGTAATTTTCTTGTTTCTAATTGTGGCCTTTTCTTTTTCATCTACAGAAGTTCCTTTTGCATTTATTGTAAAGCTGGTTTGTTGGTGCTGAATTGTTTTAGCTTTTGCTTGTCTGTAAAGCTTTTGATTTCTCCATCAAATCTGAACAAAAGCCTTGCTGTGTAGAGTATTCTTGGTTGTAGGTTTTTCCCTTTTATTACTTTCAGTATATCATGCCACTTCCTTCTGGCCTGCAGAGTTTCTGCTGAAAAATCAGCTGATAACCTTATGGTGATTCCTTTATTTGTTGCTTTTCCCTTGTTGCTTTTAATATTTTCTCTTTGTCTTTAATTTTTGTCAGTTTGATTGATATGTGTCTCATTGTGTTCCTCTTTGGGTTTATCCTCTATGGGACTCTCTGCGCTTCCTCTACTTGAGTGTTTTCTTTCTCATGTTAGCGAAGTTTTTGGCTATTCTCTCTTCAAATATTTTCTGAGGCCTTTTCTCTTTTCTCCTTCTGAGACCCCTATAATGTGAATGTTCTTGTGTTTAATGTTGTCCCAGAGGTCTCTGAGACTGTCCTCTTTTCTTCTCATTCTTTTTTCTTCATTCTGTTCCATGGCAGTGATTGCCACCAATATGTCATCCAGCTTACTTACTCATTTCCTATGCCTCATTCATTCTGCTATTGATTCCTTCTAGTGTATTTTCATTTCAGTTAATGTATTGTTCATCTCTGTTTGTACTTTTTCTTTTTTTTTTTTTTTGGCGGTACGCGGGCCTCTCACTGCTGTGGCCTCTCCCATTGCGGAGTACGGGCTCTGGACGCGCAGCCCCAGTGGCCATGGCTTATGGGCCCAGCTGCTCCACGGCATGTGGAATCCTCCCGGACCGGGGCACGAACCTGTGTCCCCTGCCTCGGCAGGTGGACTCTCAACCACTGCACCACCAGGGAAGCCCTCTGTTTGTTCTTTAAAGCTTCTAGCTCTTTACTAAACATTTCTTGTATCCTTTTGGTCTGTGCCTCCATTCTATTTCTGAGATCTTAAATCATCTTTACCATCATTACTCTGAATTCTTTCACAGGTGGATTGTCTATCTCCACTTCACTTACATGTTTTTCTGGGGTTTTATCTTGTTCCTTTACCTGGAACACATTTCTCTGCCGTATGATTTTGTCGAACTTTCTGTGTTTGTGGCCTCTCTTCCGCAGGCTGCAGGATTGCGATTTTTCTTGGTTCTGGTGTCTGCCCCCGGTGGGTGAGGTTGGTCCAGGGGCTTGTGCAGGCTTCCTGGCGGGAGGGACTGGTACCTGCCAACTGGTGGATGGAGCTAGGTCTTGTCCCTCTGGTGGGCAGGGACATGTCCAGAGGTGTGTTTATAGGCAGCTCTTGGCTCAGGACGACTTCAGACAGCCTGTCTGCTGATGGGTGGGGCTGTGTTCCCACCCTGTTGGTTGTTTTGCCTAAGGCGTCACAGCACTGGAGCCTACAGGCTGTTGGGGGGGCCAAGTCTCGGTGCCAATACGGTAACCTCCAGGAGAGCTCACGCCAGTGGGTCTTCCTTGGGCCATCCACCAGTGTCCTTGCCCCCACAGGGAGCCACAGCTGACTCCCTCTTCCCCAGGAGACCCTCCAAGACCCACAGGTAGGTCTGGCCCTGGCTCCTGTGGAGTGACTGCTTTGCCATGGGCCCCAGTGCAGATGAAACCTTGTGTGCACCCTCCAAGCGGTGTCTCTGTTTCCACCAGTCCTGTGCAGATCCTGCACTAAAGCCCCACTGGCCTTCAAAGCCAAATGCGCTGGGGGCTCCTCCTCTCATTGCCAGATCCCCAGGCTGGGGAGCCTGACGTGGGGCTCAGAACTGTCACTCCTGTGAGAGATCCTCTGCGGTATAATTATTTTCCAGTCTGTGGGTCACCCACCTGGAGGGTATGGGATTTCATTGTATTGCAACAATGCCCTTCCTACCGTCTCGTTGTGGCTGCTGCTTTTTCTTTGGATATAGAATATCTTTCTTTTTTTGGTAGTTTTGAGTCTTTTTTGTTGATGGTTGTTCAGCAGTTAGTTGTGATTCTGGTGTTTTCATGAGAGGAGATGAGCTCAAGTCCTTCTACTCTGCCATCTCTTATGCCTTTTCTTATTGTAGTTTTAGCCAGGCAAAAATTTTCTTTTTAAAAGCAGTCTAATACAAAAACTAATCTCTTCTTTTTCGGCTTTTGGGTTTTGAGTCATAATTAGAAAGGCTTTCATCACTCCCCGATTATAAAGGAATTCACCATTGTTTTCTTCAATTGTTTATTTTTTAAAAAAACAATTTAGATCTTTGATCCATTTGGAGGAACTTTTGGTGTGTGGCCTTGGCATCAGTCTTGACAGTTTTGATCATAGATGCCTCCACTTTGCTTATGTTTTCTCTTTTGAGTGTTAATCCACCTGCTCAAGAACTTGGCAGTCCTGAGCATCTTCCTACCCCTATTAGTTAGCTGCAATTAGCTTTGACCATCAACCTGCCCAAATACCCCTCATGAATATTTGTTTGCCACACACATTAGCTCCATCCTTTCCCTCAGAGATCCCAGGGGACTCAGTTCTTTCAGGTTCAACCCTTTGTATAGGAGGCTTGATAACTACCTTTCTCATGACATGAACAGGGAACTGAAAGTCTTGCATTTCTAAGGGTGAGGTTTGGGTCTTTCATGTTACTCCTGCTGCTTATGGATCTGTATTTGGGCTGGAAAGCTTTGGGGGATGTCTAGGGGAGCAGGAGGTGGTAGGGAAAGGCCACGCTGTAAAATGAGATGGGGAAGGGCATGTGATGTAAGCGTCAATGTGCCTTTGATTTCCCTGGGGTCCCCCTCCAGCTTTCTTCTTGCCCTCACCATTGTCTTGGTATTCACTGAACGAGGGCGATTAATCTTCTTCATCATTTGGGCATGTTTTTAAGAATTGTGAAATGCAAGCCTGACTCGAAGTTTTCATAGCAGGCTTTTCTCTAGGGAAATGTAAATGAGCTGTTTCACTAAGGAAGAGGTTTTCAAATGCGGGAAAAAGGATGAGTGTTTGCTCCCCGCGAAAATTGTTTTCATACTGAATAATGCAGCTTGTCAGTCCCGAAGTTGGTTTCTAAAAAACGTACTGCCAAACAGTTACTTCCTGGTCCATGCCTACAATGAAAGTTGTTTATTCGTTTACAAGTCCTAAGCCTTGTTTGTTTGCTTTCTGCTCAAAACAAAACGCCCCATGTGTTAAGTTTAAATGGTCTAAAGTTTTCCTTTACAATCTTTTAGAATTTTGATTATTCTGATGGCTTAACCTGATCTTCTCTTTCAACTGTGGGAACTCATCATAAAATGGACTAGCTTTTCCTTTACACTGATCTTTATTTCAATTTATTTTCAATCTATTCAATTGATCTTTATTTCAATCAAAAATGCATTGGTTTTTGAAATTGAGATCATGATCAAGGGGGATGGAACATGTGTATTCAGCTGTTTGGAAGGAAGCTCTCAAAACGATGCATGATGAACTAGAATGGGAAAACATTCCCCCAATATTTTACTCGATTGTTAAATTGCTGTGCTATCCTACCAAATGACTCTGGGTTAAGAGCAATGCTTTTATTGCTGGCAGATGTCCCAACCTAGTTGGCCTGAAAGTCCCTTGAGGGACATGCACCATGTTTAATTTTGAGTGTGCCCTAAAACCCTAGTTTGGGGGAATTTATTGTTATATCAACTAAATACTTTGATAATTATAATTTTGGGGTAACATTATTCATTTCTAATTTCTACAGATTAATAAAACAAAAGAGGTTTAGTATAGATAACATTGCCACTACGCTTTTAAATATGTGTAAAGCACCAAGGAAGGAATGAACTAAACCCACACATAATATTCTATCTTTGTGAGATGTGGAAAATCTATATAAAATGTTGTCTTAGTTTGGGTTGTCCCCCAGAAGCAGACCCCAATCAAGGATTCAAGCATAAAGAGTTTATTAGGGAGATGAGCCGAGGAAATACCAGTAGTGGAATGGATAAGTGACAAAGAGAAAGGGAGGAAGTAAATAAAGTGTGTTATCAAGCCAATACCACTTTGGGCACCTGGAGCTAACCCCTCTGAATTCTGTAAAATAGTGCAGAGTATGCCTCAGTATGCCTCACTTGCCCCAACTAAGAAGTGAGGAAGTCTATAGTTGGGTGAGGGCTGCTCTAGGAAGATTAACTCTCTGGCGCTTCCTGCTTGCTCTGCTGCTGGACCAAGGCTGAGGCCAAGTGTGAATGTCAAGGGGATATGGAAGGAGCAGCAACAGTGTTTCCTCCTAAGGAAAAATGATGGAAAGTGCAAGACAAAAAATTCCATACTCTTGCGATGCACTACTGAGATCTAGAAATTAGTTCCTGCAGAAAGTAACTTGCAATGACTAAAAGCAGGAGAAAGAGAGTCTGAAAACCAAATGAAGTAACCAAAGATTTCCATTAAAGCAATATGTTAAGCTCAGTAAATATTCATGATACCTCCCATAATCCCCTGGTAATGACTCAAGGGTTTCCTGACTAAGAAATAACTTCTTTAATATGATTCCCAAAATTTCAAGTCACCGTGCCAATAAACGGGCATCCAAAGATGAAGATGGTTAGGATACATTCCCTGCCGTATTTGAAATATTGATTTCGGCCTTCTCAAAATTCCATTAATTTTTAGGTTGGCTTTTTTTTTCTGGTAGTTACTTAAGTGACTCATACATGGGGATTTTAATTCTCCCTATAATTGGAAGCTTCAGGTTTGCAGGGTAGAGGGTCATCCAGAAGCTGATTACAATGTAGATGCAAATCATGTGAGGGGGAATCTGATGACTGAAGATCTTTGGCTTGGAAAATAGCGGGAGTGGGAGAACTGTCTTTGGATCATTTCAAAATCAAAAATAGAGGTAATACTGGTCTATTCTCTTTTGCTCCCCTGTGTCCATCTAAATAGACTGTATGTGTGGGGAGGAGGACATGAGAAGTGGGCCAAAGAAGGAGAGAAAGGGTTAAGTAAATAAGAACTAGAATCAGAGAGGGGTTCCTAATGAACAGAGGACAGGGATGAGCCAAGATCCAGGGAAAAAGCAGCCACCATGTTGTCATTATTGCTAAGAACAAACAGAGAGTCCAAATGACCACAGGCAGGATTTGTTCTGTAAAATAAGATTACAGAACTGAGAGTTTGGATTAAGGCAAATGGGCCAAAATGACAGCAATTGGACAATAAGTGAAGAGCGCCCTAGATGGTATGTGTTGGGGAAGTTGGGTGGGGGGAGGTTATATTAACAGACCAAAAGCTGGGAGGGACCAGAGCTTAAAACTAGGATCAAAGGATGGAAGGAACAGGAAAGCACAGCCACCAGACAGTCCATCATTCCCCAGTTGTGCCCTGTACTCTTCCACCTCCCTGCCTTTGCCTGCGTAGGAGATCCTAACTCTCCTTGCAAGTTTATTTTGAATGTTACCTCCTTCACAGGGCTGGTGGTAATCTTCCTCTGTGCTTCCTTAGTGCCCCTATGATCATTTTTAGGACATTTTGCCTTACTTCATCTCAAACAGACACATTAATTCTCTGAGAATGAAGACGTCTTGCTCACTTTTTCAGACCCCCTCCCCAATCTCTAGCACAGTGACTGCACATGGCAGTTCATCACCATATTCTCTGAACTACAAAAGCACTTTCTCCATACCTCGTGCAGGACACTTCCACAATTAAAAAAAAAACAAAACAATGATAACAATAAAAGTAGCTACTACTTATTGAGCACTTAACTATGAACCAGAAACTGACACTAATAACCTCCTGTGCCTCACTTTCTCATCTGGAAAATGGGAATAATCACACCTATTTCATGGAAATGTTGTCATGGATACATGAAGAAATGCAAGTGAGAGTCTTATCACAGGGACTGACAAATATCAAGCACTTGATAAATATTTTTCCACAACGTCTGTTTTAGTTAACAGAAGGAAAAATCCATGAGCTCAGTAGGTATAAAGGGATGCTATTGGCTGAAGGAGAAATGAAATTCTAGGGGATTGCTGAAGACCAACATACCTCGTCTTCCTTTTATGTCTACTATTTTATCTATTCTTTCTATTGGAGAAAAAGAGTCCATCTTCTGTGGGCACTAGCTTTTTAGTAAGTCATGGAAACACACTGCTTATTTCTTCCTTAGTTTGACCATGAGTCATCTGAGAGCTTGATTCAAGAAAATGCTGCTCACAAGGCCTTTACATGAGAAAGAGGTCATTTATTCAATAACCTTTTATGGGCATGTTAACATCAAGCACTGTGCTAGATGCTGGGGATACAGTGCTGAACAAGATAGCATCTCTCTTTCATGGATATTTCAGTGTCAAATGAGAAATAACTAAGCAAGTAAGTGTGAGAGGTTCATCACACAGACTCTATCTCACACACACACACATACACTTACCATGCGTAGTTTAACCCTAATTCTCAAAGATCTGGCCAGGGAAGAGGGCAAGGAACCAGGAGACACTGGCAAAATATGAACCCAAGAGATTACACCACTCCAAAATGGGAGAAAAAGAGGATAAATTATTGAGTGGGGATATGAGGGAGAGAGGGTAAGAGGTTGATATCTTTGATTTGGGAGAGTAGATAGGCTGGAGAGGACCCAGCAGATCCCAAAGCTTAAGGGAGGCAGCGTCAAATACAGTGAGCTTAGCTAAGGCAGCACCGAGAAGACAGGAGCTCCCATTTTTAAAATGTGTAGTAGAAAAAAGACAAATTAAGATGGAAAAAATATGTTTACTTGGGGCAGATAATGTAATGTTAATAGATGATAGAGAAAGCAACCGTACTCAACCCAAAGCCATTTTCTATTCTTCTCTATTAAGAAGAATGATCTTTGGATTGGACGGTATAAATCAAACAGTGAAGAGTGAATTGGAGACAAAGATGGGTGAGAAGACTTAAGAGGGTAATAAGTCTTTTTAAGTTCTTTGGCTTGAACCAGTTACATCCCAGGACTCCGGAAAAAACTTGGATGTGACATTATATTTAATAACTTTGAAGAATGATGACATTATATTTAATAACTTTGAAGAATCATGAGGTATGTGAGAGATACTAAAAGCATGAACAGATCAAGTAGGCTTAATTTTTAAAAGGGCAAAGAATTCTGTAGCTATAGGCTAATGAGCAATTTGTAAAACAAAATTATAGACTATCTTATTGAAAGGACTATTTATGAAGACTGAAAGGTGGATGTGGAACTCATGAGGGGGGAAAGATTCTCTCAGGACCAGTAACATCTGGTCATTTGAATCTCATTTGTAATGGGAACATCTGAATGGTAGACCAAAGAATGTGGTAGCCAGAGAGAATCTGAAGACTAGCAAGGTCATTGACAAAGTCTGTCAAGATATACTTGGGGACAGGCTGAATGAGAGTTGGGTACATTTTTAAGGCTTAAATATCCTTACCTCATAGCATCTCACTGCTGGGTCAAGTCAACATAGGGGAAAGTTCTCAGTGGCTGCCAAAAGGCTTTATTCTCACCTCTGACCATTTAACGTACTGATCACAGATTTGAAAGAGAAAATTGCTGGTATACATAGGAATTACAGGAAGCTGGATATGTTAAGTAATACATTGGGTGGCATAATGCTAATCCAAAGAAGTTTCAACAAACTAGATTTTCAGTTGTTTCATTGTGTGCTACCTGTCTCCTTAGCTTTTGAATTCCTCTAACATGCAGCTTAGTTCCTGACAGAAAGTTCTCAATGAAAGTTTTATGAATGAGCAAATGAATGAATGAGTGAATGAACAAATGATAGAAAGTATCTAAGATGAGATTAGTAGTGTAAACTGCTAGTTGACCACCAAGATTTGTCCTCCCCATCTTACACAGGAATGGAGTTGTGGCTGGGCACATGATTGCTCAACTAGGCTATATTTCCCAGCTTCCCTTGCAGTTAGGTTTGGTCATGAGTGAGTTTTCACTTATGAAATCTTGGCACACATGATGAGCGCTACTACTTCCAGGTCTGTCTTAAGATGTTGGGGTGTCGCTTATATATTCTCCTTCCTTTTCCCACTGGATGGAACTGGAATAGACTTGACAGTGGCCCAGCCCCAGCATCAAGGATGCCAATGAAGACAGTGCCCTGGGACAGTAGCTGAACTACAAGATGGAGAGGGCCTGAGTCCCTGGATGACCATGTGGAGCAAAGCTCCTCTGATGACTTGGATTGCTCACTTCATAGCTGTTACATGATATATAAGCCATTGTATGGAAGGTCTCTTTGTTATGGTTTCTTAGTCTTCACAAGGTTCAAGGTGAGATTGCCTAGTATATAAGCAGGGGAGCAGGGGTAAATGTCACAGAATGACCTTCTGTCAAAAGCAAAACCTAATGGCTGCACAAATACAGAAAAGACTTGAAGGTTTTAGGTTGATGGGAAGATGCATATAACTCAGTGAGCTAAAACTGTGGGGAGGGGGAAGGGAGGCTGGGGAAATGGATGCAGTTCTACAAGGGTACCATGTAGAATGAGGGCAGTGATGGTCAGATTGAAGTCTTTCTGCCCTAGTCAGACCACAGCTGGCAGCCCTCAGTTCACAGTCAGACTCATGTTTCTTCAACATAGCTCCTCCAGTACCTTATAGGAATTTGATTATACTTTAGTGTTCCATGGGTGCTACTGAATGTAGTTAAAATTATTATTTTTGCTTATAATTTTCCGGTAGACTGCATCTGAGTCAGGCAATCTGGATGCTTCCAACAAAGTGTATTCAGAGGAGATAAATTAGAATGATGAACAAATTTTAAATTATGTTCCATAAGGAGTATTTGAGTGGGAGGGGAGTGGCCCACCATAATGAAGAGGAACCTCAGACGGACAAAATAGTAAATATCCTCAAATATTTGGGGGACTGTCATGAGGAAGAGGAATAAAATGTATTTTGAAAGGGATCTGAAAATCCACAAATTGAAACTGCATTAAAAAGAAAAAGAATCACTCCATATAAACATGATGTATACACATCTAGATTTGTTTAAAAATTAATTAAGGGGGCTTCCCTGGTGGCGCAGTGGTTGAGAGTCCGCCTGCCGATGCAGGGGACACGGGTTCGTGCCCGGGTCCGGGAAGATCCCACATGCGGCAGAGCGGCTGGGCCTGTGAGCCACGGCCACTGGGCCTGCGCGTCCGGAGCCTGTGCTCCGCAATGGGAGAGGCCACAACAGTGAGAGGCCCGCGTACCACAAAAAAAAAAAAAAAAAATTAATTAAGGAATGCCCATTTAGACTTACAGAGAAATTCTTCCCTCTATAAAAATGATCCACCTCAGTGTCCTCTTAACAGTAAGTTACTTTATGCATTTAAGGTTTTTATCTTTTGAAATGTAGTTGATTTACAGTGTTGTTAGTTTCAGGTATACAGCACAGTGATTCAGCTATACATAGATATCTATTCTTTTTCAGATTCTTTTCCCTTATAGGTTATTACAGAATATTGAGTATAGTTCCTGTGCTATACACTAGGTCCTTATTGGTTATTTATTTTATATATAGTAGTATGTATCTGTTGATCCCAAAATCCTAATTTATCCCTCACCCCCATCCCATTTGGTAACCATAAGTTTGTATTCCATGTCTGTGGGTCTATTTCTGTTTTGTAAGTAAGTTCATTTGTATCGTAGTTTAGATTCCACATATAAGTGATATCATATGATATTTGTCTGTCTGACTTACTTCACTTAGTATGACACTCTCTGGGTCCAACCATGTTGCTGCAAATGGCATTATTTCATTCTTCTTTATGGCTGAGTAATATTCCATTGTATATATACACCACTCCACCACTCCTTCACTATTGTATAGTTCTGCTGTGAATATTGGGGTGCATGTCTTTTTGAGTTATAGTTTTCTCTGGATGTAGGCCCAGGAGTGGGATTGCAGGATCTTATGGCAACTCTGTTTTTAGTTTTTGAAGGAACTTTCATGCTGTTCTCCATAGTGGCTATACCAATTTACATTCCCACCAAGTGTAGGAGGGTTCCTTTTTCTCTACACCCACTCTAGCATTTATTACACATTTCGATGATGGCCATTCTGACTGGTGTGAGGTGATAACCTCCTTATAGTTTTGATTTGCATTTCTCTAATAATTAGCAATGTTGAGCATCTTTTCATGTGCCTCTTGGCTATCTGTATATCTTCTTTGGAAAAATGTCTATTTAGAACTTATGCCCATTTTTTGATTTTTTTTTATATTGAGCTATATGCACTGTTTGTGTATTTTGTAAATTAAGCCCTTGTCTGTTGCATTGTTTGCAAGTATTTTCTCCTGATCCATAGGTTGTCTTTTTGTTTTGTTTATGGTTTCCTTTACTGTGCAAAAGCTTTTAAGTTTAATTGGATCCCATTTGTTTATTTTTGTTTTTATTTCCATTACTCTAGGAGACGAACCCAAAAAGATGTTGCTGAGATTTACATCAAAGAGTGTTCCAACTATGTTTTCCTGAAGGAACTTTATAGTAACTGATCTTACATTTACGTCTTTTAGTTTTGAATATGATGTTAGAGAATGTTCTAATTTCATTCTTTTGCATGTAGCTGTCCAGTTTTCTCAGCACCACTTATTGAAGAGACTGTCTTCTCCACTGTATATTATTGCCTCCTTTGTTGTAAATTAATTGACCATAAGTATGTGGGTTTATTTCTGCACTTTCTATCCTGTTTTGTTGATTTGTATATCTGTTTTTGTGCAAGTATTGATGCGTTACTGTTATGATAACTGTAGCTCTTTGTAGTACAGTCTGAAGTCAGGGAGCCTGATCTCTCCAGCTCCATTTTTCTTTCTCAAGATTGCTTTAGCTGTTTAGGGTCTTTTATGTTTCTATACAAATTTGAAAATTTTTTGTTCTAGTTCTGTGAAAAATGCCATTGGTAATTTGATATAGATGCAATGCAATCCCTAGATTGCCTTGGGTAGTATGGTCTTTTTACAATACTGATTCTTCCTGTCCAAGAACACAGTATATCTTTCCATCTGTTTGTGTCATCTTCAATTTCTTTTATCAGCGTCTTATAGTTTTTGAAGTACAGGTCTTTTGTCTTCTTAAATAGGTTTATTCCTAGGTATTTTATTCTTTTTGATGGGATGGTAAATGGGATTGTTTCTTTCTGATCTTTCATTGTTAGTGTATAGAAATGCAAGGGATTTGTGTGTATTAATTTTGTATCCTGCAACTTTACCAAATTCATTGATGAGGTCTAGTAGTTTTCTGGTAGCATCTTTAGGATTTTCTATGTATAGTATCATGTAATCTGCAAACAGTGACAGTTTTACTTCTTTTCCAGTTTGTCTTCGTTTTCTTTCTTTTGCTGCTCTGATTCCCGTGGCTAGAAGTTCCAAAACTATGTTGAATAATAGTGGTGAGAGTGGTCATCCTTGTCTTGTTCCTGATCTTAGATGACATGCTTTCAGTTCTTCACCACTGAAAATGTTTGCTGTGGGTTTGTTGTATACGTCCTTGGTTAAGTTGAGTGAGGTTCCCTCTAAGCCCACGTCCTGGAGGCTTTATATCATAAATGTGTGTTGACATTTGTCACAAGCTTTTCTGCATCGATTGACTTGATCATATGGTTTTTCCTCTTCAATTTGTCAATAGGGGGAATCACATTGATTTGCGTGTATTGAAGAATCCTTGCATCCCTGGGATAAATCCCACTTGATCATGAGGTATGATACTTTTAATGTGGTATTGGATTCTGTTGGCTACTATTTTGTTGAGCCGCTTTGCATCTAAGTTCATCAGTGATATCGGGGTGTAACTTTTTTTCCTACTGTCTTTGTCTGGTTTTCGTAACAGGGTGACGGTGGCCTCGTAGAAAGAGTTTCAGAGTGTTCCTTCTATGCCAATAGTTTGGAAGAGTTTGAGAAAGGTGGGTGTTAAGTTCTTTTCTACATGTTGGATAGAAATAACCTGTGAAGCCATCTGGTCCTGGGCTTTTGTTTGTTGGACGATTTGTAATCGGAGTTTGAAGTTCATTACTCGTACTGGGTCTGTTCATATTTTCTATTTTTTCCTGCTTCAGTCTTGGAAGGTTGTACCTTCCTAAGAATTTGTCCATTGCTTCCAGATTGTCCATTTTATTAGCATAGAGTTGATTGCAGTAGTCTCTTACAACGTTTTGTATTTCTGTGTTGTCTGTTGTAACTTCTTTTACCTTTCTAATTTTATTGATTTCAGTCCTCTCCCTCTTTATCTTGATGAGTCTGGCTCAAGATTTATCGATATGGTTTATCTTCTCAAAGAACCAGCTTTTTGTTTTTTTGATCTTTGATATTGTTTTCTTTGTTGCTATTTCAGTTATTTCTTTTTTTTCTACCTTTTTATTGACAGTCCCAACTACCTTCAGAGTTTGTTGTCTACATAGTAAATGATCAGTTCAAATGAACACAACTTCTTCCTTTTATCTTATTGTCTTTTGAGCTTTTGAATGTTACTTCATTTTTTTATACAGCAGGTTCTTATTAGTTATCCATCTTATACATATTACTGTATATATGTCAATCCCAATCTCCGAATTCATCACACAACCACCACCAACCCCTCCACTTTCCCCCCTTGGTGGCCATACATTGCTTCTCCACATCTGTGTATCAATTCTATCCTGCACACTGGTTCAGCTGTACCATTTTTCTAGGTTGCATACATGTGCGTTTATATACGATATCTGTTTTTCTCTTTCTGACCGACTTCACTCTGTATGACAGTGTCTAGATCTATCCACGCCTGTACAAATGAACCAACATAGTTCCTTTTCATAGCTGTATAACATTCCATGGTATATAGGTACCACATCTTCTTTATCCATTTGTCTTTGGGTGGCCATTTAGGTTGTTTCCATGACCTGGCTATTGTAAATAGTGCTGCAATGAACATTGGGGTGCATGTGTCTTTTAGAATTATGCTCTTCTCTGGGTTTATGCTCTGTAGTGGGATCGCTGGGTCATATGGTATTTCTATTTTTAGTTTTTTAAGCAATCTCCTTACTCTTCTCCCTAGTGGCTCTATCAATTTGCACTCCCACCAACAGTGCAAGAGCGTTCTCTTTTCTCCACACCGTGTCCAGCAGTTGTTTTTTGTTGATTTTCTGATGATGCCCGTTCTAAATGGTGTGAGGTGATACCTCAGTGTAGTTTTGATGTGCATCTCTCTAATAATTAGTGATGTTGAGCAGGTTTTTATCTGCTTGTTGGCCACCTGTATGTCTTCTGTGGAGAATAGTCTGTTTAGGACTTCTGCCCATTTTTAGATTGGGTTGTTGGTTTTTTTAATACCAAGCAGCATGAGCTGTTTACATATTTTTGAGATTGATCCTCAGACCGCTGATTTGTATGTAAATATTTTTCCCATTCTGAGGGTTGTGTTTTCGTAGTTTCCTGTGCTTAGCAAAATCTTCTAAGTTTTCTTAGGTCCCACTTGTATATTTTTGTTTTCATTTCCATGACTCTAGCAGGAGGATTACAAAAGATCTTCTTGTGTTTTATGTCCAACGATGTTCTTCTTATGTTTTCCTCTACGAGTTTTATAGTGTCCAGCCTTAAGCTTAGGTCTCTGTTCCATTTTGACTTTATTTTTGTGTACGGTGTTTGGGAGGGTTCTAATCTTATTGTTTTACATGTCTCTGTCCAGTTTCCCCAGCACCACGTATTCAAGAGACAGTCTCTTCTCCATTGTGTATCCGTGCCCCCTTTGTCAGAGATTAGTTGAGCATAGGCGTGTGGCTTTATCTCTGGGCTTCCTATCCTGTTGCATTGATCTGTATTTCCGTTTTGGTGCCAGTCCCATGCTGTCTTGGTTACTGTAGCTTTGTAGTACAGTGCGAAGTCACGGAGCCTGATTCCTCCAGCTCCTTTTTTTTCCATCAAACTGCTTTGGCTACTCGGGGATTTTTGTGTCTCCATACACATTTTAAGATTTTTTGTTCTAGTTCTGTAAAAAATGCCATTGGTAATTTGAGAGGGATTGCACTGAATATGTTGATTGCTTTGGGTAGTATAGTCATTTTCACAATATTGATTCTTCCAATCCAAGAACATGGTATATCTCTTCATCTGTTTGTATGATCCTCAGTTTCATTCATCAGTGTCTTATACTTTTCTGTATACAGGTTTTCTGTCGCCCTAGGTAGGTTTATTCCTAGGTATTTTACTCCTTTACTTGCAGGGGTAAATGGGAGTCCTTCCTTAATTTCTCTTTCTTTTTTTCTTCATTAATGTATAGGAATGCAAGGGATGTCTGTGCGTTCATTTTTTGTCCTGCAATGTTTCCAAATCCATGGATTAGCTCTACTAGTTTTATGGTGGCATCTTTAGGATTCTCTAAGTATAGAATCATGTCATCTGCAAAGAGTGACATTGTGACTTCTTCTTTTCCAGTTTGTCTTCCTTTTATTTCTTTTGCTGCTCTGATTCCCATGGCTAGAAGTTCCAAAACTATGTTGAATAAAAGTGGTGACAGTGGGCATTCCTTGTCTTGTTCCTGATCTTAGAGGAAATGCTTTCAGCTTTTCACCATTGAGTATGACATTAGCTGTAGGTTTGTCAATTACAGCCTTTATTATATGTTGAGGTATGTTTCCTCTATGCCCACTTTCTGGAGAGTTCTCATAAGTGGATGTTGAATTTTATCAAAAAATTGTTCTGCATCTATTGAGATGATCATAAGGTTTTCGTTCTTCAGCTTGTTAATTTGTGTATCACACTGATTTATGGATATTGAAGAATCCTTGCATCCCTGGGATAATTCCCACTTGATCATGGTGTACGATGCTTTTAATGTATTGTTGGATTTAGATTGCTAGTATTGTTCTATTATTATTATTTTTTGTGGTACACGGGCCTCTCACTGTTGTGGCCTCTCCGGTTGCGGAGCACAGGCTCTGGACGCGCAGGCTCAGCGGCCATGGCTCACGGGCCCAGCCGCTCCACGGCATGTGAGATCTTCCTGGACCAGGGCAAGAACCCATGTCCTCTGCATCGGCAGGTGGACCCCCAACCACTGGGCCACCAGGGAAGCCCATAGATTGCTAGTATTTTGTTGAGGATTTTTGTGTCTATGTTTATCAGTGATATTGCCTTGTAAATTTTTTTTGGTGGTATCTTTGGTTTTGGTATCTGGGTGATAGTGGCCTCATAGAATGAGTTCAGGGGTGTTCCTTCCTCTCTCTGCAATTTTTTGAAATAGTCTCAGAAGGATAGGTGTTAACTCCTCTCTAAATGTTTGGTAGGATTCGCCTGTGAAGCCATCTGGCTTGTTGGGAGTTTTTTAATTACAGGTTCATTTTCAGTACTTGTAATTGGTCTGTTCATATTTTCTATTTCTTCCTGGTTCAGTCTTAGAAGGTGGACAAATTCTCAGAAAGGTACAATTTCTTCTATGTTGTCTGTTTAATGGCATGTAGTTGCTTGTGGTAGTCTCTTAAGTTGGTTGTAACTTCTCCTTTTTCATTTCTAATTTTGATTTGGGCCCTCTCCCTTTTTTTCTTGATGAGTCTGGCTAAAACTTTATCAATTTTGTTTATCTGAACCAGCTTTTAGTTTCATTTATCTTTTCTATTGTTATTTTAGTCTCTAGTTCATTTATTTCTGCTCTGATTTTTATGATTACTTCTGATTTGGGGTTTGCTTTGTTCTTCTTTTTATAGCTACTTTAAGTGTAACATTAGGTTGATATTTTTCTTGTTTCCTGAGGAGAGCTTGTATTGCAGTAAACTTCGCTCTTAGAACTGCTTTTGATGCACCCCATAGGTTTTGAACCATCACGTTTTTGTTTTCATTTGTCTTTAGGTATTTTTTTATTTCCTTTTTGGTTTCCACAGTGATCCACTGGTTGTTTAGTAATCCACTGGTTGTTTAGTAAACATATTGTTTAGCCTCCATGTGTTTGTTTTTTACAGTTTTTTTTCTTATAGTTGATTTCTAATCTCATAGTGCTGTGGTCAGAGAAGATGCTTGATATGATTTCAGTTTTCTTAAATTTACCAAGGGTTGCTTTGTGGCCCAGCATGTGAACTATGCTGGAGAATTTTCCATGTGCACTTGAGCAGAATGTGTATTCTGCTGCTTTCAGATGGAATGTTCGATAAATATCAATAAAGTCCATCTAGTCTAATGTGTCATTTAAGACCTGTCTTTCCTTATTGATATTCTGTCTGGATAATCTGTCCATTGATGTAAGTGAGGTGTTAAAATCCTCCACTATTATTGTGTTACTGTCCATTTCTCCTTTTATATCTGTTAACATTTGCCTTAGGTATTGAGGTGCTGTGTGCATATATATTTACAATCATTATATCTTCTTTCTTTGTCTCTTGTAACAGTCTTTATTTTAAAGTCTATTTTGTCTGATATGAGTTTTGCTACTCCAGCTTTCTTTTGATTTCCATTTACATGGAATACATTTTTCCACCCCCTCACTTTCAGTCTGTATGTGTCCTTAGATCAGAAGTGGGTCTCTTGTAGACAGCTTATATATGGGTCTTGTGTTTGTATCCATTCAGCCAGTTTGTGTCTTTTGGTTGGGGCATTGAGTCCATTTACATTTAAGGTAATTACTGAGATGTATGTTCTTATGGCCATCTTGTGAATTGTTTTGGATTTTGGATTTGTTTTTGTAGGTTTTTGTTTTTCCCTTCCTCTTTTGTTCTCTCGTGCTTTGATGACTATCTTTAGTACTGTGTCTGGATTGCTTTTGTGTATGTGTGTGTTTATCTATTGTAGATTTTTTGTTTGCAGTTGTCATGACGTTTTGATATAGCAGTCTATATATATTAAGAAGATTGTTTTAAATTGCTGGTCTCTTAATTTCAAATGCATTTCCAATATCCTGTATCTGTACTCTCCTCTTCTCACAGTTGCTGGTTTTGATAGCATATTTAGGTGGATGATTTCCTACCTTTACTGTATGTTTGCCTTTTCTGGTGAGCTTTCCCATTTCATAATTTTGTTTCTAGTTGTGGCCTTTTTCTTCCTAGAGAAGTTCCTAGGAACGTGTTGTAAAACTTCCATTTGTTGTGAAGCTGCTTTGTCGGTGCTGAATTCTTTTAGCTTTTGCTTGTCTGTAAAGCTTTTGATTCCGCCATAGCATCTGAACAAGAGCCTTTCTGGGTAGAGTATTCTTGGTTGTAGGTTTTTCCCTTTCATTACTTTAAATATATCATGCTACTTCCTTCTTGCCTGCAGAGTTTCTGCTGAAAAATCAGTTGATGGCCTTATGTGGATTCCCTTGTATGCTATTTGGTGCTTTTCCCTTGTTGCTTTTAATATTTTCTTTACCTGTAATTAATTTTTGTCAGTTTCATTACTGTGTGAATCCGTGTGTTCCTCCTTGGGTCAGTCCTGTATGGGACTCTCTGAGCTCCCTGGACTTGGGTGGCTGTTTCCTTTCCCATGCTAGGGAAGTTTTCAATATTATCTCTTCAAATTTTCTCTCAGGCCCTTTCTCTCTCTCTTCTCCTTGTGGGACCCCTATAATGCAAAACGTTGGTGAATTTAATGTTGTCCCAGAGGTCTCTGAGACTGTCCTCATTTCTTTTCATTCATTCTTCTTTATTCTGTTCTGCGACAGTGATTTCCACTGCTCTGTCTTTTCCATTTGAGTTTCAAGGTGAATGCAGCCTCAGCAGACAGACAACTCCACTGCAACCTCATTCATGAAAGAATCTGAATCAGAGGCATTCAGCTAAGCCATATCTGGATTTCTGACTCACAAAAACTGAACTGGATTGGAGACAAGATGTGGACTAGAAGGACCTTGAAGTAACCTCCTCTCATGAGCACACCAAAGTCACAACGAACTGTTGAAGAGCCACTGATAAAAAAAAAGACTGGAACCTACCAAAGAAAGAAAGATATTCTATATCCAAAGACCTAAAGAAGAAACCACAGTGAGATGGTAAGAGGGGCACACTTGCAATATAATTAAATCCCATATTAGCCGGGTGGGTGACCCACAAACTGGAGAACAATTATGTTTTATATGTTCTCCCACAGGAGTAAAAGCTCTGGGCCCCACATCAGGCTCCCCAGCGCACGGGTCTGGCCTTGGGAGTAGGAACCCCCAGAGCACTTGGCTTTGAAGGCCAGCAAGGCTTGAGTGCAGGAGCTGCACAGGACTGGGGAAACAGACTCTACTCTTGGAGGGCGTACACAAGGTCTCACGCACACTGGGACCCAGGGCAAAAGCAGTGACTTCAGAGGAGCCTGGGCCAGACCTACCTGCTGGTCTCATAGGGTTTCCTGGGGAAGCAAGGGGTGGCTGTGGCTCGCCCTGGAGACATGGCTGCTGGTGGCAGAGATACCCAGTGAGTGTTCATCTATATGAACTCTTGCTGGAGGTGGACATCTTGCCTGGGTCATTAGCACCAAAACCTGGCCCTACCCAACAGCATGTAGGCTGCAGTGCTGGCACACCCCAGGCCAAAAACCCAACAGGTGAGGGACACAGCCCCACCCAGCAGCAGAGAAGCTGCCCACAGCCACCTCTTGACATGGACCTGCCCACCAGAGGGCAAAGACCCAGCCTCACCCACCGGGGGCAGACACAAGAACAGAACAGTCCTACAGCCTGTGGAACTTAGTCTGCCAACACATGTCAGAACCTACCCTGGACCAGCTGGCCCTTGGGTGACAAGAGGGGCATGTACTGCTGGGACACAGAGGGCTACATCTGCAAGGTCAAGAAGTGTAACTAACCTACCACATTCATAAAAATACAAATAGAAATTTAAACAAAATGAGATGGCAATGGAATATGTTCCCGGTAAAGGAACAAGATAAAACCCCAGAAGAACTACTAAGTGAAGTAGAGATAGGAAATCTCCACTTCAAGAAAGAAAGAATTCAGAATAATGATCATAAAGATGATCCAAGAACTCGGGAAAAGAATGGATGCAGAGACTGAGAAGTTTAGTTTTTAACAAAGAGTAGGAAATGTAAAGAACAACCAAACAGAACTAAAGAATACAATAACTGAAATGAAAATTACACTAGAAGGAATCAATAGCAGAATAAATGAGGCAGAAGAACGGATCAGTGTGCTGGAAGACAGAGTGGTGGAAATCAGTACCGTGGAACCGAATAAAACTTTTGATTTGTGAAACCTTACAGGAATATATACTGCATCCCTCAAATCCCTGGCACAGCACAGTCAGCTGGGCTAATGTGAGGAGAGTTTCATAAAGAAATTGCTAACAAACGTGTGGGAGGCGATGGGGAAAATCACCAGGCACAATGAAGTACCCCAAGGCCAGTACCAACAGGGCACAGAAGAGCCAACAGGAAGCAGTTACTGGAACCTGTACACAGTGAGAGTTGAGTGAAATTGGCCCCAGTCCTTCCTGCAGCAGAGGGATGCAGCTTATGATGATCCTACAGGACAAAGTGGGGAAACAAATACCTGGAACTTCACTCTCTTCCCTTCCTGCTGTCAGCCATGTCTTCTCGTTGGCTGAACCCAGCCAGAAGCCAGAGGCCAGGAAGCATACTGATGGAATCCATGCAGGTCAGCCTTTGGGTCCAGAAAGGAGAGTAGAAAGGGTGGAGAGTTGGTCTGCAGAAGCAAAAGGAGGTGATCAAGGAAACAATGTGAACCTGAAGTTTATGGATCAACTTCTGTCATACAACTTTGCCTTTTGTTCCATATCTGAGCAATACTAAGGTCACCTTGGGTAGAACAGTGTCCAAAACAAGCTGTGTGACCTAATCTAAAGTGAAAAAGAAAATTCAGCACATGGGAAGTGAAGCCCGTGGTTTCTCATCTCTCTTCTTTTTGAAACACACTGACAGACTGATACGCTTCTCTTACATGCTAAACCTATGGGAAACCAAACGAGGAAAATAAATTTTGCTCTTGTGAAAAATGCCTACAACAATAAGATGCAGATTTTACTTTCATGAAGCATCAAATGATCCACTGTAAAAGCTTGAACAGGTCAGAATTCAAACAACAAATCTAGCTGCATGAAGTTAGGGCCCTGAAAAACAAAAAGGATACAGTAATGCTCTTGGGCTTAAACATTTTGTTTAGCGTTCAGACAGATACTCTTTCACTACCCTCTTTTGCTCAGAAAGAGTAAAACCTGTCTCATTGGCAATTTTTATTTCACCTTGACACCCTTTTGTAAAAAGCCCCTCTCATGATTTTTTTAAAAGGCCTTGGGCAGATTCACACATCTTCTGTGGCTGTTCATGCTCTCACGGCACTTTTTTCTTCTCTTGCTTACAGCATTCATCATTTTGCATCTAATTGCTTAACATGTCTGAGTCCCTTGCTAGACTGTGAGCCCCGAAGAAGAAGGATCGTGCTTTCTTTGTCTCTGCATCCTGCAGTCCCTGGAGTACCTTCCCCTGAGTATACACCCAACGAATCTTTGTCACATGAATTAAAGATGAAGCAATCTTGCCTTCCACTTTTTTTCTCTTGAGGGTAAGGATTGTCAAACTGAAAAAGAACACCATCCCTCCTGTGCATTCTCAAGAGTGAAGCTCATCGTTTGGGTTTCCTTTTTAACTATTTTGTACTCTAACTGTTTCGTACTTGTATTTGCATGTACTATAAAAGCATAGGTAAGATTTTGTTAAACTGAAGCACTTAGAGCTGAGGTCCATAAGCTTTTTCTTTTTTAAGCGTCACATAGTAACTATTTTAGGTTTTTGTGGGCCATATAGTCTCTGTCAGAACCACTGAACTCCTCCCTGTGGCACAGAAACAGCCTTTGACCATATGTAAATGATTGGGCATGGCTGTGTTCCAATATAACAGGCGTTCCTCACAACCTAGTGTCCTAGTGCTGGATTCTAGGTTGTGAGCAACGCTGCCATGAGTAACCTTCTACACACGGCCTTTCTTTTATGTACATGTGTATCCTCAGGAGCAATGTTAAGAGGTGGAATTACTGGGGCAGGGAAGAAATACATCTGGTACGAATTATTATGTATGAAATAAGCTATTAGGATGTATGGTACAGCACAGGGAATACAGCCAATATTTTATATTAACTAAATGGAGTATAACCTTTAAAAATTATGAATCACTGTTATACACCCGTAACTTATAAAATGTTGTACAGCAACTATACTTCAACATAAATACATAAATAAAGCAATCAATCTGCAAGTTTGGTAGGTATGGCCAAATTTGTATTACCTTTTCCAAAAAAAATAATTAACAAAAAAATAAGTATATTTGTAGCTTCTAGTGTCAGAATCACAATAGGAATTAAATCATCAAATACTTACTGAGTATCTAAATATCATCCATGCCTATCCTACACATGGGAAAACCAAAAGAATAAGACACTGTCTCTTCAGGTAAAAGTTCTAAAACCTGGTCGGTAGAAATCACTCAAAATGATTTTATGACTGGAGTGTTTTTTAATGATTGGCTAGTTAATGACTTACCCAATAGAAGATCTACCCCAAATTCATTATCATCATGGCTGAAGACATCCATGGCTAAAAGTAGTCATCCAGATCTGGACTAATGTAACAGTTTATTTTTGCATCTTTAGAATCTCTGTTTTCCTGTTTTGCCTTATATTAAGGATGTCCATATAAGTTTTTATGTCCCCCACCTTGCTACATACATAGACTGAGTCGTCTGTCTTTTTTCCTCAAGTCTTGTTTCCAGGAGACGTTTGATGAGTAACTCGGTCAACCCAGCAACACAAAGGCTGCCTGAAGCATGAAGTGGTGGTGGTGGTGCTGGAGCAATTGTGGAGGAGGTGCTGGTGGAGAAGGAGGAGGTGCTGGAGGCAGTGGAGCTGATGGTGGTGGCGGCGGCAGCAGAGGTGGTAAGAGAGGAAGAAGAAATGAATAAACTGAGTTGTTCTACAATACTGGAGTAACAACCATAACTAGTTTGATAATGAGCATATATTTGCAACATTAAAAGTGCTTTATGCATTATCAAAGAAGGAGTAAATTAAGGGCAATATAGCTTTAGTTTTAATTATATCACATTGTCTTCTTAATCTTGGAATTTGGTTCAGTTAAATATAACTGTTTCATCTGCAAGTTTTTCCCAGTACTTTAATTTCTTTATTAGAACATGGTAATATTATAGGATCTACAGTGAATTTGGTGGCCATGTGGCTTTTTTAGTTTCTTTATAACTGAACAACCCAGATGTTTAAACATGTAATACTGTTGGTAGAAATTAAATACAGAGTAAGCTGGTTAATGCCCAAACCAGAAAATTCAGTTAACTAGACTAATTCCCCAACATTTCTGAAATAATCAGTTTACTCACATGTTATGGGCGCTCTCTACGGCATATTGAGTTGAGCTAAACTGACTCTTCATTTCCATTTGTATTAGTTTCCTAGGGCTGCTGCAACATAGTACCACAAATTGGGTGGCTTCAAACAACAGACATTTATTCTCTCACAATTCTGGAGTCTGGAATTCCAAAATCAAGATGTCAGCAGGGTCATCCTCCTTCTGAGGGCTCTAGGAAACGGTCCTTCCTTGCCTCTTCTAGCCTCTGGTGGTTGCCAGCAACCCTCCACATTCCTGGGCTTATAGACCCATCACTCTAGTCTCTGCCTCTTGTCTCATGCAGTGTGTCTCTTGTCTGTGTCTCCTCTTCTTGTAAGGACACCAGCCATACTGGATTAAGTACCCACCCTAGTCCAGTATGACCTTATCTTTACCTAACTGCTTTATCTGCAATTACCCTATTTCCAAATAAGGTCACATTCTGAGGTAATGGGGGATTAGAACTTCAACGTATCTTGTGGGGGGGGGGGGGGCGGGCACAATTCAACCTGTAATACCTTCCCATAAGCAGATACTATAATTTAGTCCCAATGAACACCTATCCATCCATAAACTGAAGGAAAAAACAATTTTTCATTTCATGGTCACCTGGTTCAGGGCAGAAGAAGGTGATGTGCAAGTTTATATTATGTGCCTCATGTAACACCGTTGATGTCAATGTAGGAAAAACTACCAAAAACAGTACTAATATCACTTGTGAATACATATGTATGTGATGAAAACACATACAGTAGATAGTGCCAAATCCATGGTGGAGGTTGCTTCTGGGAAGGAAGGGAGGTAAAGACAGGAAGGAGAATAGGTTTGGGACAGAGATAACAGAACATTTCAATTTCAAGTGGTAAAAAGTAACACTAGAAGAAAATATGTTAATATTTAATTAATAAATGTTAATGTTTATTGGTTCAAAGTGGCTACTATCTGTCACATAATCTGTAATCATTTCTGAATCTTTAAAAATTTTTCAAAAATACATAAATTAAAAAATAATATAATTATTGTCAAGTAATAAAGAACTAGGTATAAATGAGCAAGAGATCATTTCCTCCTAGTCCTACATTGTGGTTAATCACCTGAAGGGAATTTTCCCAGCTCTGATGAGGATGACCTCAGCAACATATAGTTCCAGTAGTACTGTCTTCCAATCTAAATTACCTGCACAGAAGGTTACCCTCTGAAATGGAAAGAAACACAATTTCATTAGAGGTTTGAGTTGAGATGACCAGAGCATACTGTCTAATGTCTCTGACCCTAGACTAGCAGTGGTTCTCACACTTGGTTCTCACATCTGGCTCTCCTGAATGGCTTGTTTAAACACAGACTGCTGGACTCCACCACCAGAGTTCTGATTCCATGGGTCTTGGCCAGGCCTGAGAATCTGCATTTCTAACAAGTTCCCATGTGAATCTGATGCTGTTAGTCTGGTGACCATACTTTTGAGAAACACTGATCTAAGGAAAAAAGAAAACTTAATTAAAATGAAGGCTGATTTAAATGTGGAGAATTTATAATTACAGCAAAGTTTTAAATCCATGGTAGAGGCTTTTTAACATGATCATTTTATTTGACAAATAATATTGGTTTTATTAAAATATTCATTAATTTACTTGAGGCCCAATAAATCCAAGGGAAAGGAAGAATCCAACACAGCATTAAGAATGCCAAGTGTGGCTACCAAAAAAGAAAATTACAGGCCAATATCTTTGATGAATAGAAATATAAATATTCTCAACAAAATATTAGCAAACCGAATCCAACAACACATAAAAAAGATCATGACCAAGTTGGATTCCTCCCAGGGTCACAAGGATGGTTCACCATACACAAATCAATGTGATATACCACATCAACTGAAGAAAAGACAAGAACCACACGATCATCTCAATAGATGCAGAAAAAGCATCTGACAAAATTCAACATCCATTCATGATAAAAACTCTCACCAAAGTAGGTATAGAGGGAACATATCTCAACATAATAAAAGCTATTTATGAGACCCACAGCCAACATAAAACTCGATAGTGAAAAGCTGAAAACCTTCCTGATAAAATCTGAAACAAGACAAGGATCCCCACTTTCACCACTTCCTTTCAACATAGTAATGGTAGTTCTAGCCACAGCAATCAGACAAGAAGTAAAAGGTATCCAAATTGGAAAGGAAGAGGTAAAATTGTCATTATACACTGATGACATGATACTATATACAGAAAACTCTGAGGACTCCACACAAAAGCTACTAGAACTAATCAACAAATTCAGCAAGGTAGCAGGATACAAGATTAACATACAGAAATCACTTGCATTTTTTTTTTTTTTTTTTTTTTTTGCAGTACACAGGCCTCTCACTGCCATGGCCTCTCCCATTATGGAGCACAGGCTCTGGACGCGAAGGCTCAGCAGCCATGGCTCACGGGCCCAGACACTCCGCAGCATGTGGGATCTTCCCGGACCGGGGCACGAACCCATGTCCCCTGCATTGGCAGGCGGACTCTCAACCACTGCACCACCAGGGAAGCCCCAGTGGCATTTCTTTACACTAACATTGAAGTATCAGAAAGGGAAAGTAAAAAAAAAAAGAAAAAAAAAATCCCTTTTAAAATCACATCAGAAAAATAAAATACTTAGGGATAAACCTGACCAAGGAGGTAAAAGACTTATATATTGAGAACTATAAAACATTGATAGGGCTTCCCTGGTGGCGCAGTGGTTGAGAGTCCGCCTGCCGATGCAGGGTACACGGGTCCGTGCCCCGATCCAGGAAGATCCCACATGCCGCGGAGCGGCTGGGCCTGCACGTCCGGAGCCTGGGCTCCGCAACGGGAGAGGCCACAACAGTGAGAGGCCCGCGTACCGCAAAGAAAAAAAAAAAAAAAAAACATTGATAAAGGAAATTGAAGATGATATAAAGAAATGGAAAGATATCCCACACTCTTAGATTGGAAGAAAGTTGTTAAAATGGCCATACTGCCCAAAGCAATCTACAGTTAGTCCCCTACATATGAACGAGTTCCATTCCAAGAGCACATTCATAAGTCTAATTTGTTCATAAGTCCAACAAAGCCTAGGTACCCAACTAACACAATTGGCTATATAGTACTGTACTGTAATAGGTTTATAATACTTTTCACACAAATGATACATAAAAACAAACAAAAAATAAAACATTTTTAATCTTACAGTACAGTACCTTGAAAAGTACAGCAGTGCACTACAACAGCTGGCACTTCTTAGCAGTACCAGCTGCATCACCACTGCTTTCATGCTTTCTTCCGCACATCCTGGGCCTGAAATAAAGATACTGTACTACTGTGCTCTATACAGTACTGTAAAGTACACAAAAGCACAACCACTTGTAGAGGATGCACACACGTGACAATGTACTCCAGACACATGAACTAACTTATGAGATTGGACGTGTGAACGTACATTCGCATCTTTGAAAGTTCGCAACTTGAAGGTTCGTATATAGGGGACTTACTGTACAGATTTAATCCAATCCCTATCAAATTACCCATGACATTTTTCACAGAACTAGAACAAAGAATCCTAAAATTCATATGGAACCATAAAAGACCCAGAATTGCCAAAGGAATCCTGAAGAAAAAGAACAAAGCAGGAGGCATAACCCTCCCAGACTTCAAACAATACTACAAAGCTACAGTAATCAAAACAGCACAGTATTGGCACAAAAACAGACATATGGATAAATGGAACAGAATAGACAGCCCAGAAATAAACCTATATGCCTACAGTCAGTCTTTGACAAAGGAGGCAAGAATATGCAATGGAGAACAGAGTCTCTTCAGCAAGTGATGTTGGGAAAGCTGGACAGCCTCATGTAAATCAATGGAAGTTAAAACACTCCCTCACACCATACACAAAAATAAACTCAAAATGGCTTAAAGACATGACACCATAAAACTCCTAGAAGAGAGCATAGGCAAAACATTGTCTGGCATAAATTGTAGCAATGTTTTCTTAGGTCAGTCTCCCAAGGCAATAGAAATAAAAGCAAAATAAAGAAATGGGACCTAATCAAACATAAGCTTTTGGAAAGCAAAGGAAACCGTAAACAAAACAAAATGACAACTTACAGAATGGGAGAAAATATTTGCACACGATGCAACCGATAAGGGCTTAATTTCAAAAATATACAAACAGCTCATTACAACTCAATAACAGGCAACCCAATCAAAAAATGGGCAGAAGACCTAAAGATATTTCTCCAAAGACGACATGTGAATAGCCAATAGCACACGAAAAGATGCTCAGCATTGCTAATTATTAGAGAAATGCAAATCAAAACTACAATGAGGTATCACCACACACCACTCACAACGGCCATCATTAAAAAGTCGACAAATAACAAATACCGTAAAGGGTGTGGGGAAAAGGGAACCCCCCCATACTGTTGGTGGGAAAATAAATTGGTGCAGCCCCTATGGAAAACAGTATGGAGGTTCCTTACAAAGCTAAAAATAGAGTTGCCATATGATCCAGCAATCCCGCTCCTGGGCATATATCCAGAGAAAACTAATTTTAAAAGATACGTGCACCTCAATGTTCATAGCGGCACTATTTACAATAGCCAAGATGTGGAAGCAACCTAAATGTCCGTTGACAGATGAATGGATAAAGGAGATGTGGTAAATATATACAATGGAATACTACTCAGCCATAAATAAGAATGAAAAAATGCCATTTGCAGCAACATGGATGGACCTAGAGATTATACTAAGTGAAGTAAGTCCTGGATGGACCTAGAGATTATACTAAGTGAAGTAAGTCAGACAAAGACAAATGTTATATGATATCACTTATATGTGGAATCTAAAATATGACACAGGGACTTCCCTGGCAGTCCAGTGGTTAAGACTCCACAGTTCCACTGCACGGGGCATGGGTTTGATCCCTGGTCAGGGAACTAAGATCCTGCATGCCTCCCACATGCCGTGTGGTGCGGCCAAAAAGTAAAACAATAATAACAATAATAATAATAAAATAAGCTATAAGGAATATAGCCAATATTTAAAAAAAGAAGAGGGAATTCCCTGGCAGTGCAGTGGTTAGGACTATGCAATTCCACTGCAGGGGTCACAGGTTTGATCTCTGGTTGGGGAACTAAGATCCTGCATGCCGCGCAGCGCAGCCAAAAAAATAAAAATTAAAAAAAAGACACAAATGAACTTATCTACGAAACAGAAACAGACTCACAGACATAGAAAACAAAGTTATGGTTACCAAAGGGGAAAGGGGTGAGGAAGAGATAAATTAGGAGTTTTGGATTAGCAGATATACACTACTATATATAAAATAAACAACGTCCTACTGTATAGCACAGGGAACTATATTCAATATCCTGTAATAAACCATATTAGAAAAGAAAAGTATATAGCCGAATCACTTTGCTGTACACCAGAAACTAACCCAACATTATAAATCAACTACAATAAAAAAAAATTTATTTTAAAAGAACGCTCAGTGTTGGATTTGTTTGATAAAAATGCAAAATATTTCTAGAAAGATGTGTACAATATGCAATACGTGCATAAATTAATGGCTAGTTTCCTGGTCATCTGTTTGGGGAACAAATAAAGACAGAAAACCTCAATCTCTCATGTTGCAGCCTCTAGTCCTACTACCTACAATAACTGCTTCCACCTGATCCCCGAGCATTTACTTTGCACACCTGTGACACCACGAGATAGCCTTCCAACTCACAGCTGCCAACTTCCCAGATGTTTGTCATTTTATATTTTGCTGCTGGTTTGCCAAGATCCCCTAGCATTATTCAAATGACTGCAATACACAAACTTTGATGATGCTCTCTGAAAAGAAGCATCTTGCTCTTAGAGCTCTTTCAAAGAGCCCAGTATCACAATTCATATTTGAGCATTTATTTTCACAACCTTTGATGGATAAACCATCTTCCTAAAGTTATGTTTTGGTTTCTCTTTACAATCCAAAAATCTTTGAAGAGGCATGCATGAAAATCCAGGAGTAAAATTATAACAGCCAACGATCATCTGCCTTTAAAATGCTATTTTCACAAAGGTAAATTTATCAGATGGCTTCCAATGTTTTCCGTGGGGAGCAAAACAACTGTCAATTGAAGAGCAGTTGGTGTGGCTTTTCCCCTATTATAGCGTCCGATGGAACTAGAAGTCTTAGCAAATTAAACACTATGAAACAAGAAAGAAGGAAGAATTGTGACCGCCCCCATCAAAGTTCCTCAGCTTCATTCAAACAGGACTTCACGCGTAAGTCTTTGCACACCACTTCCTTCTCCTTTCCTCTGAGCGTGGATGCTGGATGTTCAAAACATCACAGCATAGCAACAGCCCAGAAAAATTACTGTGGTTATGTGGTTAGGGCAGAATTCAAAAGGTTTTAGCCCCAGGATCTAATTCAACAAAATAATTTCTACATGAATTCAAGAACTTTCCCCTTTGGTTATGGAATGAAGGCTCAAGATCATCAGCCAATAACTATTATCCAGTGCCCCTAGGCTCTCAAACACCGCGGCTGACACATGGAAAAATAAAAGAGAGAACTTGCAATCTGTGACCTGAGGCAGTTATTTTAAACATGGGCTCACTAAAGCTTACCAAAATATTGGCATAAGCAAAGGAGAAGCAATATTGCTACAGAACAAGTATAGTAATAATAGACTACTAATCACAATGAACAGGAATAGGCTGCTGTACCTAATGCAGTTTTCTATTCCAGGGAACATTAACCAAAACATTTTTTCCTTTTTATGGTTCCAATATTGTTGCTAGCACATGGTGGTACTGGGTTTTGTGCACTGGCTTGCTCCATTCTGCTCCAATTCCATTCTGGGCCTTCCTGGCTCACAGAGACTTGAAAGCCACAAGGTCTATTTTCCAGATCTCTTACAACTAAAATTGTGGATGAGATTCAGATTCTGCATAACAGATGCATGCATCCAATGCTTGGATTTGGAACCAAGTGCTGTAGCAACAGAGGCCAGGTGCAAGGAATTCATTCTTGTGGATGCAGATCATAACTGAGGTGGCCTGGTTCCAATGCCAGCAGCTGAGGCTGTAGTTTCCTGACTTAGCAGAAGTGGCTTCCCTATCACAGCAGAGGCAGTGGCTCCCACATCAGCACTTTAGTGGTAGTGGTCCACTCAAAAAACACCTTTCGGTTTATGGCAGGAGGAGCAGTGCCCCTGGAGACTCAGTTCTGTGGTTTGCTTTCAAAGTGGGTTCTGGCAGTCTACCTCTCCTCAGCCCTTCCAACTATATTGCTACTTTATACCCATTATTATTCCCTTTCCACTCAACCCAGCTATAATTGATTCTATCTCTGTAACTAATTTCCAAATATAATAGATATTTACTTCCCTGCCTTAATACAGTAATAATATATATGCTTGATGAGTAAGTGCCTTAAAAATCTTCAAAATCAATGGATGTGTGGACACAGCGAGGGAAGGGGAGGGTGGGATGAATTGGGAGATTGGGTTTGACATAAACACACTACCATGTGTAAAATAGCTAACCAGTGGGAACCTGCTGTATAGCACAGGGAGCTCAGCTCGGTGCTCTGTGACGACCTAGATGGGCGGGATGGGGGGTGGGGATGGGAGGGAGGTCCAAGAGGGAGGGGATGTATGTATACATACAGCGGATTCACTTCATTGTACAGCAGAAACTAACACAACATTGTAAAGCAATTATACTCCAACTTATAAATAAAAATTTTAAAAAGGCACAAAAAAATCTTCAAAATCATTGTGAAGAAAATAAAAGTGTTATTCAAATGAAATTAATGAATGCCAAATCACTTTGAACTTCCAGGAGTGACAATTTCATGTCAACAAATATCTCCTGTCACACTGTCATAGCAAGTAAAATAGTATAGGTATAGAGAAATAAGCAAATGAAGAGAATACTGAAAGCATAACCTCTAATTAAATCAATAAATATGGCTGCATGAGTTTAATATTGGTAGTGGGTGTAATATTTGGTAGTGGGTTTAATATTTCAATAGTTGCTGGTAGAGACTCCAGCAACTTTCCAGGAAAAGACAATGTGGACTTGGCCTGGGGTGGTAAGAAGGGGATGGTAAGTAGAGCAAAGATGGTGAGTGTTAATAGTTTGGGTTCCCCCAGAAGCACACCTTGAGAGGACAGTTTGAATGCAAGTAGTTTTGTAAGAGGTAAAAATCTGTAGGGGAGCAAGGAAGTGTATTAGTTTTCTATTGCTGTTGTAACAAATGTGATGGCTTAAAAAAACACAAACTTGGACTTCCCTGGTGGCGCAGTGGTTGGGAATCCGCCTGCCAGGGCAGGGGACGTGGGATTGAGCCCTGGTCCAGGAGGATCACACATGCCATGGAGCAGCTGGGCCCACGCACCACAACTGCACCTGCGCTCTAGAGCCCACGAGCCACAACTACTGAGTCCGTGTGCCACAGCTACTGAGGCCCGCATGCCTAGAACCCATGGCTCCCCAACAGAGAGAGGACACCTCAATGAGGCCCGTGAACCACAATGAGGAGTAGCCCCCACTCGCCACAACTGGAGGAAGCCCGTGCGCAGCAACAAGGACCCAACACAGCCAAAAATAAATAAATATAAATATATGTAAATAAATAAATAAAGTTAAAAAAAAAACACAAACTTATTCTCTTACAGTTCTGGAGGCAAGAAGTTCAAAATAAGTTTCACTGGGCTAACGTCAAGGTGCCACAGGGCCGATTCCTTCTGGAGGCTCCAGGGAGAATCCATTCCTTTTCTTCATCCAGCCTTCTAGTGGACGTCAGTATTCCTTGGCTTCTGGCCTCTTCCTGAATCTTCAAAATGCATCACCCAATCTCTGCTTCCATTATCACACTGCCTCCTGCTCTCACTCTGACTCCTCCAGAATCCCTCTTAATAAGGACTCATGTGACATTACAAGAAGAGAAAATTACAGACCAATATCTCTGATGAACACAGATGAAAAGATCCTCAACAAAATATTAGCAAACCAAACTCAACAGTACATTCAAAGGATCATATACCATGATCAAGTGGGATTTATCCGTGGGATGCAAGAATGGTTCAACATACACAAATCAATAAATGTGATACACCACATTAACAAAATGAAGGGAAAAAATCTTATTATTGTCTCAGTAGATGCAGAAAAATCATTTGGCAAAATTCAACATCCTTTCATAATAAAAATTCTCAATAAATTAGGTACAGAATGAATTGTACCTCAACATAATAAAGGTCATATATGACAAGCCCACAGTTAACATCATACTGAATGGTGAAAAGCTGAAAGCTTTTCTTCTAAGATCAGGAACAAGACTAGGATGCCCACTCTCTCCACTTTTATGCAACATAGTACTTAAAGTCCTAGCCAGAGCCATTAGACAAGAAAAAGAAATGGAAGGCATCCAAACAGGAAAGGAAGAAGTAAAACTGTCTCTGTCTGCAGATGACATGATCTGAAATATATAAAATTGTATAGACTCTACCAAAAGAACTGTTACAACTAATAAACAAAGTTGCAGGAGGCAAAATCAACACTCAAAAATAAATTGTATTTCTGTACACTAACAATGAGAAATCAAACAGAATATCAAGAAAACATACAAAACAAAATAAAATCCACTTAGAGGAGCAATCAAGATGGCAGTCGTAGGACATGAAGCTCACCTTCTCCCACAAATACATCAAAATACATCTACATGTGGAATGATTCTCACAGAATATCTACTGAATGCTGGAAGAAGACCTCGGACTTCTGAAAGGGCAAGAAAATCTCCACGTAACCAGGTAGGACAGAAGAAAAAAGAGAGAAAAAAAGTGAGAAAGGAATCGGGACAGTACATACACCCCTGGGAGGGAGCTGTGAAAGAGGAAAGTTTCCTGCACCCCAGGAAGTCCCATCACCGGAGGAGAGATCAGCTGGGACAGAGGGGGAGCTTTGGAGCCTCAGAGAAGAGTGCAGCAACCGGTTTGCAGCAGCTAGGATGGAGAGAGACCTGCAGAGACTGTGAGTGCCACCGCTCTGCACTCCCCAGCCTGAGACGTGTATCCGCCAGTGCAAGCAGGGGCTGGGTGTGGAAGCTCGGGCTTCGGAGATCAGACCTGGGGAGAGGAATGGGGTGGGCTGCACAGAAACAGACTGAAGGGGCTGGAGTCTGGTGCAGCCGAACCTGAGGGTTTACGTGGAGGAAGCCTGGGCCGCCTTAGAGGCCAGGTGCCATTGTGGGGGCAATGCATGCAGAGAGGGGTGGGACCTGCCATTACACCCTTTTTCCCTGTGTGAGCTCTCAGTCAACAGGACACCACTTACACGAGCTCCAGGAGTGGTTGTAAGCCACCACCACCCCCACCCCCTCATCTTCAGGAGCAGTCTCAAGCTGCCTCTATTCCCATCATGTGCTTCAGGGGTACGCGTGAGCCAACACACCACCAAGAACCTCATGACTGGGCACCAGTCGCTGCATCTGCACACCCCATATCAAGGGGATAACAGCCAGCACACACTGAGGAAAGAGGCAACAGGCATCCATACTAAAAAGAGCCCATGCACCAAAAATATTAAACTCACACAAGCTACACAGGGACACTCCCACATATAAATAGCCCTCCAAGACCCCAGTAGATAACTGTGTCTCCTAAACTCACAGAATAAGAGAAATAGAAGTAAAATGAAGAAGCAGAGGAATCACTCCCAGTTAAAAGACCAAGAGAATTCCCCTGAAAGAACAAACAATGAAACATACCTCTTCAGTCTAATAGACACCAATTTCAAAAAGGAGATAATGAGGGCTTCCCTGGTGGCACAGTGGTTGAGAGTCCACCTGCCAATGCAGGGGACACGGGTTTGTGCCCCGGTCTGGGAAGATCCCACATGCCACAGAGCAGTTGGGCCTGTGAGCCATGGCTGCTGAGCCTGCGCGTCCGGAGCCTGTGCTCCGCAACGGAGAGGCCACAACAGTGAGAGGCCTGTGTACCGCAAAAATAAAATAAAATAAAAAATTAAAAGGAGATAATGAAAATATTGAAGGAATTAAGAAAGGCTATTGACAGTAATTCAGAGTACCATAAAAAGGAACTAGAAACTATAAAGAGGAGCCAAGAAAAATCAGAAAACTCATCTGCTGAGACAAAAAGTGAACTAAAGGCAATGAATAGCAGAATAAATAATGCAGAAGAAGGGAGAATTCCCTGGTGGTCCAGTGGTGAGGACCCCGCAACTTCACTGCCAAGGGCATGGGTTCAATCCCTGGTCAGAGAACTAAGACCCCCACAGCTGTGTGGCGTGGCCAAAAACACCCAAAACAAAATAAATAATGCAGAAGAACAAATAAGTGACCTGGAAGATAGAATAATGGAAATCAGCCAATCAGGACAGCAGATAGAAAGCCAAATGAAAAAGAAATAAAACATAAGAGACGTATGGGATAATATAAAGCATGTCAACCTATGCATAATAGGGATTCCAGAAGGGGAAGAAAGAGAAAAGGGGATCGAAAATGTATTTGAAGAAATTACAGCTGAAAACTTTCCAAACCTAAAGAAGGAAACAGACATCCAGGTGCAGGGAGCACAGAGCATCCCAAACAAGGTAAACCCAAACAGACCTACACAAAGACATATTACAATAAAAATGGCAAAAGTTAAAGAGAGGATGCTAAAAGCAGCAAGAAAAAAAAGAGCTAATTACAAGGGAACCCCCATATAAAGCTATCAGTTGATTTCTCTACAGAAATGTTGCAGGCCAGAAGGGAGTGGCAAGAGACATTCAAAGTCCTGAAAGGGAAAAATCTGCAACCTAGGATACTCTACCCAGCAAGATTATCATTTAGAATAGAAGGCGAGAGAAAGAATTTCTCGGACAAGTGAAAAACTAAAAGAATACAGCAATACTAAGCCTATCCTAAACGAAATGTTGAAAGGTCTTCTCTAAATAGAAAAGAAGTAAGAATATATAGGAAAGAGAGAATCACAATTGGAAAGCACATCACCTAAATAAGCCAGTACCCAGATTTTAAAAAATCAAAAAATTTCTGTGAAAGTGATGATAACCACCATGAACAGCAAAAGGATGAACGTGAAGATGTAAAAGAGGACATCAAAATCATAAAATGTGGGGGAGAAGCATAAGAAAACGTAGTTGTTGTTGTTTGTTTTTTCATTTCCTAGAATGTGTTTGAGCATAAATGACTACCAGTCGAAGGGAAGTAGATATAGGATGGGGTTAACATACTTGAAAAACAGGGTAACCACAAATCAAAAACATAGAATAGACTCACAAAAACCCATAAGAAGAGAACATAAATATAATATAAAATAAAATCATCACACCACAAAAGGAAAAAGAAAAAGGGACAAAGAAGAAATATAAAATCCAGGGGGAAACAAGGTTAAAATGGCAATAAATACATATCTATCAATAATTACCTTAAATGTCAATGGACTAAATGCTCCAATCAAAAGACACAGAGTGGTGGATTGGATAAAAAACAAGAGCCTATAATATGCTGCCTACAAGAGACCCACTTTAGGGCAAAGGACACACATAGATTGAAAGTGAGGGGATAGAAGAAGATATTTCATGGAAACAGAAATGAAAAGAAAGCGGGGGTCGCAATACTCCTATCAGACAAAATAGACTTTGAAACAAAGGTCATAAACAAAGATAAAAAAGGACACTATATGACGATAAAAGGATCAACACAAGAAGAGGATTTTACAGTCATCAACATATATGCACCTAATATAGGAGCACCCAAATACATAAAACAAATACTAACAGACATAAAGGGAGAAACTGATAAGAATACAATAATAGTAGGAGAATTTAACACCCCACTCACATCAATGGACAGATCTTCTAGACAGAAAATCAATAAGGAAACAGAGATCCTAAATGATACAATCAAACAGTAAGACTTAACTGATATTCCCAGGACATTACATCCAAAAAAAATTAAAAACCAGAATACACATTCTTTTCAAGTGTACATGGAACATTCTCTAGGACTGACCACATACTAGGGCACAAAACAAGCCTCAGCAAATTTAAGAGTATAGAATTATCTCAAGCGTCTTTTCTGACCACGACAGCATGACACTAGACATCAACCACAGAAAAAGAAATGAAGGAACAAAAAAAGAGATTACATGGAGACTAAATAATATGCTATTAAAAAACCAATGGGTCAATGATGAAATCAAAGAGGAAATTTGAAAATACCTTGAGACAAATGACAATGAAAACACAACCATAACAAAATCTATGGGATGCAGTAAAAGCAGTTCTTAGAAGGAAGTTCATAGCGATACAGGCCTTCTTCAAAAAAACAAGAAAAATCTCAAATAAAACAACATAACTTACAACTTAAAAGAATTAGAGAAAGAAGAACAAACAAAACCTAAAGTCAGCAGAAGGAAGGAAATAATAAAGATCAGGGAGGAAATAAATAAAACAGAGACTGAAAAAATAGAAAAAATCAATAAAACCAAGAGTTGGTTCTTTGAAAGGATAAACAAGACTGACAAACCTCTGGCAAGGCTCACCAAGAAAAGAGAGAGAACCCAAATAAACAAAATATAAAATGAAAAAGGAGACACAACAACTGATACCACAGAATACAAAAAACCATAAGGGATTACTATGAACAATTATATGCCAACAAATTCAACAACCTAGAAGAAATGGACAACTTTCTAGACAAATACAGCCCACCAAAACTGAATCAAGAAGAAATAGATAATTTGAACTGACTCATCACTAGAGGTGAGAGAGAATCTGTAATTTAAAAAAAAAAAAAAAGAAAAACTCCCTACAAACAAAAGTCCACGACCAGATGGCTTCACAGGTGAATTCTACCAAACATATAAAGAAATACTTATACTGATCCTTCTCAAACTTTTCCAAAAACTTGAGGAGGGAACACTCCCAAAGACATTCTATGAAGCCACCATCACCCTAATACCAAAGCCAGACAAAGATACCACCAAAACAAATTACAGACCAGTATCTTTGATGAATATAGAATTTTCAAAAATTCTCAACAAAACAGTAGCAAACCAAATCCAACAACACATTAAAAAGATCATATACCACCACCAAGTGGAATTCATCCCCAATTAACGAGGATAGTTCTACATACACAAATCAATGTGATAACACCACATAAACAAAAGACAAAAACCACATGATCATCACAATAGATGCAGAAAAAGCATTTGACAAAATTCAACATCCATTCATGATAAAAACGCTTATCAAGGTGGGTATAGAGGGAACATATCCCAACATAATAAAAGCTATATGTGACAAATCCACAGCCAATGTAATACTCAATGGTGAAAAGCTGAAAGCCTTCCCACTAAAAGCTGCAACAAGACAAGGATGCCCACTCTCACCTCTTCTGTTCAACATAGGATTGGAAGTCCTAGCCACAGTAATCAGACAAGAAAAGCAAATAAAAGGTATCCAAATTGGAAGGGAAGAGGTAAAATTGTCATTATATGCAGATGACATGATTCTATATATAGAAAACCCTAAGGACTCCACACAAGAACTACTAGAACTGATCAACGAATTCAGCAACGTAGCAGGATACAAGATTAACATACAGAAATCTGTTGCATTTCTTTACACTAAAAATGAAATATCAGAAAGGGAATGTAAAAAAAAATACCTTTCAAAATCACACCCCCCAAAATAAAATACTTAGGAATAAACCTGACCAAGGACGTGAAAGACTTATACTCTGAGAACTATAAAACATTAATAAAGGAAATTGAAGATGATTCAAAGAAATGAAAAGATATCCCATGCTCTTGGATTGGAAGAATTAATATTGCTAAAATGTCAATACTACCCAAAGCAATCTACAGATTTAATGCAATCCCTATCAAATTACCCATGACATTTTTCACAGAACTAGAACACATAATCCTAAAATTTATATGGAACAATAAGAGACCCAGATTTGCCAAAGGAATCCTGAAGAAAAGAACAAAGCAGGAGACATAACCCTCCCAGACTTGAGACAATACTACAAAGCTACAGTAATCAAAACAGCATGGTATTGGCACAAAAACAGACATATGGATCAATGGAACAGAATAGAGAGCCCAGAAGTAAACCCACACACCTACAGTCAATTAATCTTCAACAGAGGAGGCAAGAATATACAATGGAGAGATGACAGTTTCTTCAGCAAGTGTTGCTGGGAAAGCTGGACAGCCACATGTAAATCAGTGAAGTTAGAACACACCCTCTCACCATACACAAAAATAAACTCAAAATGGCTTAAAGACTTAAACATACAACATGACACTATAAAACTCCTAGAAGAGATCATAGGCAAAACATTCTCTGACATAAATCATAGCAATGTTTTCTTAGGTCAGTCTCCCAACGCAATAGAAATAAAAACAAAAATAAACAAATGGGACCTAATCAAACTTACAAGCTTTTGCACAGCAAAGTAAACCATAAAAAAAAAAAAAAAAGACAACCTACAGAATGGGAGAAAATATTTGCAAACAATGTGCCCGATAAGGGCTTAATTTTCAAAACATATGAACAGTTCATGCAACTTAACAACAAAAAAACAAACAACCCAATAGGAAAATGGTCAGAAGACCGTAAAAGACATTTCTCCAAAGGAGAAATACAAGTGGCCAATAGGCACATGAAAAGATGCTCAACATTGCTAATTATAGGGAAATGCAAATCAAAATTACAGTGAGGTACCACCTCACACTGGTCAGAATGGCCATCATTAAAAACGCTACAAATAACAAATGCTGTAGAGGATGTGGAGAAAAGGGAACCCTCCTATACTGTTGAAGGGAATGTAAATTGGTACAGCCACTATGGAAAATAGTATGGAGGTTCCTCAGAAAACTAAAACTAGAGCTACCATATGATCCAGCAATCCCACTCCTGGGCATACATCCAGACAAAACTCTAATCCAGAAAGACACATGCACCCCTATGTTCATAGCAGCACTATTTATACTAGCCAAGACATGGAAGCAACCTAAATGTCCATCGACAGAGGAATGGATAAAGAAGATATGGTACCTATGTACAATGGAATACTACTCAGACATAAAAAAGAAAGAAAGAATACCATTTGCAGCAACATGGATGCAACTAGAGATTATCATACTAAGGGAAGTAAGTCAGAAAGAGAAAGACAAATACCATATGATATCACTTATATGTAGAATCTAAAATATGACACAAATGAACCTATCTATGAAACAGAAACAGACTCAACGACATAGAGGACAGACTTCTGGTTGCCAAGGGAGGGTGGGGTGGAGTGGGAGGTTGGGGTTAGGAGATGTAAGCTATTGTATATGGAATGGATAAACAACAAGGTCCTACTGTAGAGTATAGAGAACTGTATTCATATCCTATGATAAACTATAATGGAAAAGAATATTAAAAAAAGAATGTATATATAACTGAATCACTTTGATATATAGCGGAAATTAACACAACATTGTAAATCAACTATACTTCAATAAAAAATATAAAAAATAAAGCCCACTTAGAATTATTTACATTGATAAGAAAATTCAGTAAAGTAGCTACACACAAGGTAAATATACAGAAATTAATAGTTTTCCTTCCCCAAAGTAGCCAAATAGAATAAATACTTGAAAAACAGATCATACCCACAAGAGCAACAAAAACATGAACTACCCATTTATTTAATATGCAGAACCCCAGTGATTAAAAACTATGAAATCTGGGACTTCCCTGGTGGCACAGTGGTTAAGAATCCACCTGCCAATGCAGGGGACACGGATTCAAACCTTGGTCCAGGAAGATACCACATGCTGCAGAGCAACTAAGCCCGTGCACCACAACTACTGAGCCTGTGCTCTAGAGCCTGCGAGACACAACTACTGAAGCCCACGCACCTAGAGCCCGTGCTCCGCAACAGGAGAAGCCACGTACAGCAACGAGAAGCCCACGTACAGCAATGAGAAGCCCACGTACAGCAACGAAGAATAGCCCCCCGCTTGCTGCAACTAGAGAAAGCCTGTGCGCAGCAACAAAGACCCAACACAGCCAAAAATAAATAAATAAATATATTAAAAATAAATAAAAGTTATAAAAAATATAAAATTTTATTAAGACATATAAAGACGGAGTTAAATGTATAGAATTGTGCCATACTCCTGGCTGTCACTGACAGAATGTCATTGTCAATTCTTCCTAAAATGATTTACATATAATGCAATTCCAATCAAAAATATTTTAAAATTAAAAAATGGAATTATCTCAAAAATGTGTGTTATGATCCGATCTTTTACTCTAACCATCCTTGTAATTTCAAGTAAGGTGAAAAAGAGAAAGACTTGGCCTATGACAGCATCAATGAGATTAGAGGAATATCCTGCACTTTGGAAGAACACAGGTGTTCCAGAATCAGGACGCATGTTCATGTGTCCCATCCTGTCTCAAGCAAGGCTACTGCTCTTCAGTCTGTACTTCTTCTAGAATAGAGTTACCTGGTGATTACTTCCATCAACTTTTTTCCCTTCTCAACTAGTTGAAATTTAATATTTATGTACATCTGAATATTTGCCTGCTTATCTACTGATTATGGACATGGTGGATGACCCCAAGGCCCAATATATCTAAAATAGTCCAGATTCTTCATATGCTGAAGATCATGAGATGCCAAGAGCGCCCAAAGATGGGAGATGAGTTGAATCACCATTTGCAGCATCAGGTGGCTTATCACAGCCCCTACAGGGTTCCTCCAGCCCCACTGTTATGCACTGTGAAGAAGCTTAATGGTAGGCTGCTTTAGAAGATTCTCGAGCACTCACTAAGCCTCCATAAAGGACTCACACCCTGGAGACAGGATTCAATTATTATGTGGGTCCTATGCAGCCCACTGGTTGCGTGAGGGTCCTAATCCTCCCATGGAATTGGTCCTTGTCCTCCTTTCATTATCCCAGGACTCCAATGTTCCTGGGAATGAGGTCATTCAGGACGCGTGGGTCCCTCAATATGTGACTCCAAGACCCCCAGGGCATAGTTCTTATCTCCATGGTCAAAGCCAGGCTGCGGGTAAGTCTGGCACTGTGGCTAGCACGAAGAGGGACCGAGCAAAGGAACTGGAAGCTGCACATTTTCAAATGGCACTGAGGAGAGCTTGGTCCCATGGACACACCTAATTCCAAGGGGATCTCGGAGTGTAGATTCTACCACCTGGGAGAAGAGGAGAATGGGTTCAGGGGGCAACAAGCTGCCTTTCAAAACCCCTCTGTTAATCTCTGCATGGATCAGAGCAGCAAAGGGGCACAGGCTTAAACATTTCCAAACAAGGGGCAGAGCTCCTGCCCCATCATTTGCACACTGGGTGCCTGCATTTTAAAAGCACCTCCCCAGGGACTTCCCTGGTGGTACAGTGGTTAAGAATCTGCCTGCCAATGCAGGGGGCACGGGGTGGGGAAGATCCCACATGGGTGGAGCAACTAAGCCCGTGCACCAAAACTAATGGGCCTGCACTCTAGAGCCCACTCGCCACAACTACTGAGCCCGCGTGTCACAACTACTGAAGCCCGCATGCCTGGAGCCCATGCTCCGCAACAAGACAAGCCACCACAATGAGAAGCCCGCGCATCGCAGTGAAAAGTAGCCCCTGCTCGCCACAACTAGAGAAAGCCTGCGCACAGCAACGAAGACTCAACGCAGCCAAAAAAAAAAAAAGAAAAGGACTTCCCCTTTGAAAGTATTGCCTGTCACAGTGTCATGCTTTCCCAGATGCACTGCTGAGCAAAGCCTCAAGCTACATGACAGAATGTGCTAACAAAATCTCAGGCATTTGGGGAAGGACCTTTACCCAACACACAAATTTAGCGAATTCCCTTCTAGGTTTGGCTAAGTAACTTTCTCCCTCTTGCTTTTTATATTTCCCTCATGGTTCAAAACAAATCACTAGGGGAAGAACTTGTCAGTTTTTAACCGATCAAGTCCAAAATGGCTTCCTAAATGTATTTTTCTCTGGCTTTGTGTTCTTCATTTATCACGTGCTTTGACGTTGTTACACCCAAGGCCATCTTCCAGTCCCACTTTTACCGAAAATGAATCACATTTATTTCTAACTAAGACACCCTTGGGGGAAAGGGAGAGAAGAATGTACTTGGTTTCCTTAAGTATAGAGCCAAGAAATGCAATATCCCTCCTCAGTTTTTGGAAGCTCCTTCCTGAGGCCATAATATATTCCTCCAGATAAGCACAACTAAGAGGTGCTGCAGCAGCAGCAAAGGAGACGTTGTTCAAAAATACCATCTTTTGACTAAAAATATAATCGTCTCGTTACTGACATTGATCAGAATAATCTAAACCACTGCATTTCACATGAAGATTGAAGAATGGTCTAAATGGAGCCTGGCATCAATTCTAAAATGGGCAAGTGGTTGGAAAAACAAAGTGGTCCTTCCTTAGGCAGCTGAGTCTCCGCTGCTGATGACTTATCCGTGTAGAATAACACCTTAAAACGGATGAACCGTCATGAATAAAGAGGTTTCTTTGTGGCTGCCTTTCTATAAACCACACACCACTTCTGTTTACTTTTACTAAAGAATGAGATGAATGTAAGTTGAAGAGTGTAGCAAATGAAGTGGCTGTTAACAGATATGTTTAAGGGATAAATCTTTAAAAAAAAAATCACATTGCTTTTTATAGTGGTAGAAAAGGATAACAGATGCTAGCAGTGCCACCAGAGGCAATTTATCTGGATCTCAGAAAGACAGTTGATGACCTTTGGTACAGTACACTAATAAATAAGATTAAGGAATTTAAATCCTGAATTAAAAATCAGTGTTAACCTGGAAATTATCCTAGCTGGAGTTTGAGCTGCAATATTTTAAAGGCAATGGTACCAAATATGTCATACTAACTAGGACAGAAAGAAATTCCTGCTATTTGCTTAGGTAAGATAAGCTGTCAGGTAAAAATTCTATTCTAAACAAGAAAATTCTTTTAAGGAAAAAAATGTATGTTTCTCTATATAAGGCTAAACATAGACTCTAAGTCTAATAATATTTTAAAGTTTAATGTGCGGCCTTCCGTGGTGGCGCAGTGGTTAAGAATCCACCTGCCAATGCAGGGGACATGGGTTCGAGCCCTGGTCCAGGAAGATCCCACGTGCCGTGGAGCACCTAAGCCCGTGCGCCACAACTACTGAGCCTGTGCTCTAGAGCCCACAAGTCACAACTACTGAGCCTGCGTGCCACAAGTACTGAAGCCCGCACGCCTAGAGTCCCTGCTCCGCAACAAGAGAAGCCACTGCAATGAGAAGCCCGCACACCGCAACAACGAGTAGCCCCCGCTCATCGCAACTAAAGAAAGACCACACGCAGCAATGAGGACCCAACGCAGCCAAAAATAAATAAATAATAAATAAATAAAATAAAGTTTAATGTATAGTCATTTCTCTTTTATAAAAGGAAATCACTCTTGCCTGTCACTGGAAATTGGAATTCCTTAAATTTTTTCTTGGAAATCTGTTTGCAAAAACAATGTGATTCTGAAGTTGCAATACCAAAGGCATGGCAAAGAAGGCTTTTATAACCTGGTTCCAACATATCTTTCAACATTAATTCCCATCACACCCTGCTGCTGCCATGCTCTCTAGGCTCTAATTATTAACGAATAGCCATTCTTTCTGGAACAGGTCATTACTCTCCATCTAATTTTGTCATGTTTTATTCCCTCCACCTAGAATGCCTCCCCTACCTTCCCCACTATTCCCCTGGCATCCTGGCAAAATCTTACTTATCTGGATCTCATTAAGAACCAGTGCGTATGTCTCTTCCTTTATTGAGATGGTCCTTAATGATCCCAAGCAGAGTTGATTCTACTTTCCTTTGTTCTCTTAACAGTGTATACATCAACTCCAGCCATGGCCACACTCTATTGCCATCTTCCTGTCCAGGGTATGAGGTAGGACAAAGAAATGATCACAAACATCTTTGAATTCCTGGAGTCTTCCCCATAGTCACTGCCCAGTGCATGTGGGATAAAGGAACTTACACGTAATAAGTGCCGTTGGTGCTGTGCCCACAGCCCCTTGGCTCTTACTTTTCAGTGCACATAGGCTCAACTTCCAACTGTGAATGCCTGCAACATTTTGTCAGGGGACTTTCTCTGGCTGCCAAAGCTTGTGCTGCCCATGCTTAGGCTCAAAGTACAGAGCAGGCTACAGATACAGGAGCAGCCTTCAACCACTGGCTGACATGAGTTGGTGGGCAAGACTCCAGCCCTCTCACCCCTTGGGTGGGATGACTCCAACTTCCATAATCTACACTGTCCACCAGAATTCCCCAGACTGGGATTAAGCTCAAATTGCCCTTAATTTAATGTCTTGATACCATACCCTGCAATGAATTCCTTACCTTCCCCATGCTCCTACTGGTGTTTCCTGGGACCGCCTTGCACATTAACTCCTAGCACTCAATCCTTGTCTGCAGGTCTACTTGCTGGGGAACCCAAATTAAGAAAACAAAATACTGAGTTGAACGTGGCACAGAGTTTCAAGAGGCTATCAGTTAAGGTGAGCGTGTCCTTTTAGAGACTGCTTGCTTGAATTTGCCCTTTAGATCAAATGTACTCTTGCAGAGATCACCTACCCTAACACTGGTAGTCTTGACTTCTTCGTTGAAAAAACAGAAAGCTATTACAGCTTTTTGAGCAGAGGAAGAGCATAATATGTGCGGTGTTTTAGGACACTTATTCTGGCAGCAGATGGATGGATAGATGGATGGATAAGCAAGAAGACATCAAGGAAGCTAACAAAGCAGCTGAAACCTGCAAAAGGGCCTTCACCAAACCTGGCCAGGCTGGCACCTGATCTCAGACTTCCATCCCCCAGAACTATGAGAAATAAATTTCTGTTGTCTCTAGGCCACGCAGTCTACGGTCCTTTATTATAGCAGGCTGAAAGGACTAAGACATGTACTGTGGTTATGCAAGATAACATCTTTTAAAAAGACTTTTCTTCCCATGACGACATCGTAAGGGAAAACTGGCTGAATGGTACATGGAAACTCTGTACTATTTTTGCAGTTTCTTGTGAGATTATCATACTAAATGAAGTCAGACAGAGAAAGACAAATACCATATGATATCACTTATATGTGGAATCTAAAATATGATACAAATGAACTTCTTTACAAAACAGAAACAGACTCACAGACATAGAAAACAAACTTATGGTTACCAAAGGGGATAGCGGGGAAGGGGGATAAATTAGGAATTTAAGATTAACATATACACCCTACTATATATAAAATACATAAACAACAAGGACCTACTGTATAGCACAGGGAACTATACGCAAAATTTTGTAATAACCTATATGGGAAAAGAATCTGAAAAAGAATACCTATGTGTGTTAATGAATATGCTACCCAAAAAAGTTCTTGGTGAAAATGAAAAATGTGTCTTTTGGGACTTCCCTGGTGGTACAGTGGTTAAGAATCCGCCTGCCGATGCAGGGGACACGGGTTCGAGCCATGGTCCGGGAAGATCCCACATGCTGCGGAGCAACTAAGCCCGTGCGCCACAACTACTGAGCCTGCGCTCTATAGTCTGCGAGCCACGACTAAGCCCACACACAACTACTGAGCCCACGTGCTGCATCTACTGAAGCCCGTGCGCCTAGAGCCCTTGCTCCGCAACAAGAGAAGCCACCGCAATGAGAAGCCCGCGCACCGCAAGGAAGAGTAGCCCCCGCTCACCGCAACTAGAGAAAGCCCGCACGCAGTAATGAAGACCCAACGCAGCCAAAAAATAAACAAAAAAAATTTTTTGTTTAATGTGTCTTTTATTTTTACTTAAAACCGAACAAACTTTTTGGCCAACCCAATACATATATAACTGAATCACTTTGCTGCACACATGAAACTAACACAACACTGTAAATCAACTATACTTCAATTAAAAAAAGATGTTATAACAGGAAGAAAAGTTTTTTTAAAAGATGCTGTCATAAGGGGAAACTGGGCGAACGGTACATGGAAACTCTACTATTTTTGCAATTTCTTGTGAGTCAAACTACATTATAATAAAACATATACAGCAGTAAATTAATTTTTAAAAACATTTGGGCCAAAGTCTGGACACAAGTGGATAAGTACCAACCACTATGTCCCTTTGCTCAGAGGTCTAAGCCTTTCAAGTCCACTCCTTGTCACCGGATGACAGTTCCCCGTACCGCCTACCTTTCCCCTGCGCATCCAAGGCGAAGTGATTTCTGTGTGGCTCTTGTCCACCCTCTGCTACTTGGCTTCTGGAGCAACATCCTTTTCTGTTTAATCCCCAATTCCTCCTAACTGGATCACATCAGCATCAAAGCCCACCTGCCACATAGCTCGGAGGAATCCCCAAGTCTGCCCACCACCCTCAGTCCCCTCTGCTAACCCTGGTCAGTGAGCTTTCCCACCACCCCTGCATCTGTATCCATCACTGCTGCAGCTGTCTTACCTTCTCTGGTGAGGAGAGAAGGGGATTCCTATTTTGTATCCTCTTATCTCCTCTCACACACACATCAACTCCCCTAGCCAGTCTGGAGGGCCTTTCCTCCATGCAGGAATCTTTTTTTTCCTTTTCTTAGGGATCTGCTTTAGCACTTCAACTAGAATCATCCTTGACCCATCCATGGGAATCAGCCATCTCCCCTGCACATCAGGCACCCACACCCAGCAGCCTGAAGCCCAGGTACCCGGGAGACTTTGGGTGATGTGCTTCCCTCCACCACTCAGCATACAGAACCTGGCTCAGAGCAAGAGTGCTTGACTAATTGACAAAAATCATATCCTTCCTTTCAAATATTAAAGCAGGTAATCCCCTCATTTTACTTTTTTTTTTTTTTTTTTTTTTTTTTTGCGGTACGCGGGCCTCTCACTGTTGTGGCCTCTCCCGTTGCGGAGCACAGGCTCCAGACGCGCAGGCGCAGCAGCCATGGCTCACGGGCCCAGCCGCTCCGCGGCACGTGGGATCTTCCCGGACCAGGGCACGAACCTGCATCCCCTGCATCGGCAGGCGGACTCTGGGAAGCCCCCCTCATTTTACTTTTAATCTCATTGTTCTCTCCTCCCTCTTTAGGGTAACCCCTTAACTCAAAAATTTTTTGAAAGAGTTACTTTGGCAAAGCCTGCCATTGCCTAGGCTCTGAAAAACCAACACAACATCGTGCATACTGTATTTCACTGGATGTGAACATGTCCATCAAGACCCAAGGTCCTGATTAGTCCAACAAATTGCTATAGTATCCATCTAGAAACTGGGTGCAGGATGGAGGATTTCAGAGGTGCGGACATTGGAAATTGGTCTATAAAGCCCAACTAGTCTATAAATGAGCCCCTTGTTCAATTTCTGCTGTCAGTACTGTAAAATCAATTCGGCAGCAGAGCCACAAATACCTACGGGAATTCATGTTACGCTGATGTTTTTTCTGGCATCAGGCCTTCCTGCTGTCGTCAGGTGTCAAGATGCTCTCTGGCTGGGATGGCGTTGGTCCTGTCTGTAACACCCTCCTCTCCCAGCACCTGCGTGATGTTCCTCAGCACTGTCATCGGGGCTTCAAAGAGTTCCGCTTCCTTTGTCGTGGATGAGGAACTTTGACTCCAAGTCCTTGGAGCTGTTATGAATATTTTATATTTATTTTTATATGTTTACCAAAATACTTCTGTATTTACATATGTAATATATTTATATTTTATATTAAGCATATTTAGCCTCAGCAGCAACAATCTCAGAATAAAGTTTTTCCTTGAATCTCAAATTTCTGGTAAATTCATACCCTTTCTATGCTTTTATCTAAGGTTTGAGAGTGAGGTAACTTTTGAAACATTGTTAAGTAGTTTAAAAAAAAAAAAAGGTTTCTACAATCCAACTATAACTTGGGTAATGTTGAGCCAAAGACTAAGAAATCTAAGTTCTGCTACTAAATTAATTCTCTCCCAGCTCAGTTCATAAGATAACTTGGAACCTGATTGGTATAAGTTTGTTACCCAGATCAGCTACATCATTTGTAGCACCCAGTGAAAATGAAAATGGGCCCCTTGTTCAAAAATTAAGAATTTCAAGATCCCAACAGCAGAGCATTAAACCAAACATAAAGCGCTCCTGAGCACGGGAGCCTGTACAACTACACAGGTTTGCGTCTCACCACTAAATTCCACTGTTTCCTTGGAAATGGCTTGGAGCCTCAAGGTTGAAAGCCAGCCCTGTGTATCTGAGTTAAGAAATCAAAATTTAAACATGTTTGGTGCTTAACCAGACAAGCTGGGGAAGCCAGTGTTTTAGTTAGCCATGTCTGGGAAGCCGTTGATTATATAGTTCACCCAAATAGGGATGTGTTTATTTCAGGCTCCAAGAAGTCTGGGAGTAGGTAGCCAGGGCTGGTTCAGCAGCTCATAGATGGCAGGAGAAAACAGGCTCCTTCAGTCTCTCCCATTCTTAGCAACAGGGCTGACACCTCTTAGCATCAGAGGTGTTCCAAGCGGGAAGGAGGAGGCGAAACAGCACAGCAGATTCTGCATATATCTCATTTGGTCAAGACTAACGCATGGGTCCAATATTAGCTGGAAAGGAGGCTGGACATATGAGTTCTTAGCTTTCCAGTCTCCAGAGTTAGACCATAAGGCTGGAATAGTTGATGCAGAGCTTAGAATACACAGGTTGGAACGTAAGTCGGCTGGAACACAGTATCTGCCACCACTTAGGTGCTCCTCTAGAGCAGTGCTCCTCTAATTCAATGTGCCTATAAGTTACCTGGGAACTTTGTTCAACTGTAGATTCTGAATGAGCAGGTCTGGGGTGAGGCCCGAGATTCTGCCTTTCCCAAGTGATGCCAATGCTTCTGACCCGTGCACCACACTTTGAGCATTGAGTCCCTAGGATACTGAGGGCCAGGAGAAGAAAAAGGAGATAAAAAGGAATAAACCTGAAGTAGAGGAATAGGCATCGATATGCACTCGTAGGAAAAAGGAAACTCAGTTCTCCATAACTGAGGCAGAGCAGTATGGAAGCCTCCTGACGAGAATGCCCAGATGAACTTCCCAATCAAAGGGACAACTTGTTCCTGTAGGGTACTTGCATCCTGAAACCAATAATGGGACATTTAGGAAAGATTCATTTATATTGATAACGTTGACGGTTTGGAAAAAGATAGCTCAGCCTACCTGAGTGAATTAATAAGCACAGTGAGTTTCAAAGCCTGGGTCTGTAAGTAGAGGCATAAAAATAAAAGCATGAAAATGGAAAAAGCTGGAAAGTACAGGTTAACTCTCCAAGCTGAGATTGTCCCAGCAATTATCTTAAGGGTATAAGACTCAAATTGACAGTGTGAATTCAACTCAAACGGACAGGGTGCTTCCAGAGAAGAGAGTTTTGTTTTGTTTTTGATAATTTCAGGTGATGATACCACAGAGTTACCCACGGTCAGCAGTGACAATGAACCATCCAGGATGGTATTATCCATCAGGATTCCATACTTGCAAGGAACAGAAACCAAGTCTGGCTGACTTGAACATAAGGCAACTTACTGGAGGACTATAGATGCTTACAGAAATGATGGGTCTTGGGAATGGACAAGAACCAAAAGAATCCCAGAGGATTAGGAAGCAGAAACCCCAGCCACAGCCTTAGATCAGACAAAGTCTGTTTAGCACACCATTCCTTCCTGCCCCTGAGTTAAAGTCCCAGAAGAGAACTTCCAGTTGGCCAAGCTTAGGTGATGTACTTTTTATTTTGGCTGGGTTGGGTCCTCGTTGCTGTGCGTGGGCTTTCTCTAATTGCGGTGAGCGGGGGCTACTCTTTGTTGTGGTATGCAGGTTTCTCATTGCAGTGGCTTCTCTTGCTGCAGAGCACGGGCTCTAGGCTCACGGGCTTCGGTAGTTGTGGCTCGCGGGCTCCAGAGCGCAGGCTCAGTAGTTGTGGAGCACAGGCTTAGTTGCTCCGTGGCATGTGGGATCTTCCTGGACCAGGGATCGAACCCGTGTCCCCTGCATTGGCAGGCGGATTCTTAACCCCTGCACCACCAGGGAAGTCCCTTAGGTGATATACTTTTATCCTGCCAGGTCCTCTTGGCTTCTGTAAAAATTTGTTGGCATTTAGAATTGCTCTCCCACCAAGACTACACTATGCAAAAACCTAACTCCCCCAAAAGAAATCCAAATGATACCAGACAGATGAGATGGACGCTGGGCGATCAAAAACAGTAACAAATGCTGTAAGTGGAAAATACGGTTTCTCTCAAGTACAAACTCCAACTGGTTGGTGGTGGCTGCCTGGAGTATATGCTGAGAAGGTTTCTGAAACCATGTCCAAGCATAATGGGAAAAGGTGCCGTGACTGATTAGTGGAGTTGACGATCGCCACAGAAAGAGGAAGTAGTGAAGTATGTCCCAGCTCTTTGCCATTTTTTGCATAGCAGACATCTCCCTCCTCCATAAAAGCTTTCTCTCACCATTCCTGCTAGAAATAAACCCTCCCTCTTTGGCTCATATTATATTCCACTCCTGAATAGCTGAGCAACTACTAGCAACAATCTGAGCCCCTCTGTGTCTCCACTTTTCATGGGTTAATGCAATGTTAATACCCAATTCAAAGGGTGGTTTTGAGTGTTATATACACTAAAACATGGCAAACATTTTGCCTAATGCCTGGCAAAAAGTCAGCACTCAGTATTAGTATGCCCCCAATATGAACCTCTTTATGACCAATGATACATTCAGCGCTGTGTCGTGGCTCTTCGTGTGTAAGTACACAGAGGTAGGATCAAGGGACGCTGGACTTTGAAACCTCCTACTCATACCTTTTCCACTCACTGGCTGTGTGGCCTAGTCTTATTTATCACTGTACTTCTACCACCCAGTAGAGTACTTTATCACTTACAGCAAGAGCTCAAGGAACAGGTATTGAATGAATGAGGTTAACCTCTCTGAGCCTCAGTTCTCCCAGCTATAAATTGGGATCCGACCTGAAAACATCAACATTGCCTGGTACAGTCTTTAACCCCCTATTTGCTGCCTCAGAAACGTTAAGTTTCCTTCCTGTCTCAAAAACTGGTATTTTCAGTGAATTAAAAAAATGGCCCTGGACTGTGATCCATTTCATATACTCAGATTAAAGCAGTGAGTAGCTGTATTAAATTAGATTTGAACACATATTTTAAAAACATAAATGTATGAGCCACAAAGGAACCCACTTCAATTTTAACTGAAGGTAACTGAAATATACATTTCTATAAGGAAGAAGCCAGACCAAAAGAATCTTCTTTGTTCCTTCCCCCTTCATTATTCCAAGAGGTGTCAAATTATTGACATACACCCAGAAAGTGGTTTTCATGGACTTCAGAGGAATAGGAACAAAAGTACACTATTAAAATAAAGCAAATGGGCTTCCCTTGTGGCGCAGTGGTTGAGAGTCCGCCTGCCGATGCAGGGGACACGGGTTCGTGCCCCGGTCCGGGAAGATCCCACATGCCGCAGAGCGGCTGTGCCCGTGAGCCATGGCCGCTGAGCCTGCGCGTCCGGAGCCTGTGCTTCACAACGGGAGAGGCCACAACAGTGAGAGGCCCGCGTACCGCAAAAAATAAATAAATAAATAAATAAAATAAAGCAAATGCTTACTATTATTTTTAGCTCCAAAACTAGAATGGATAAAAATTGAAAACTGCGTATTTCTGCAAGCTCTAAAGGACTGGTCATTCTGAAAACAAATGTATACTTCCTTTAAGATACACTTGGAAGATAAAATCACAGTAATAAGTTGAAACTCAATGTGGTCTCCTTTCACAATAGGATTTAACTAGAGGGAGAAATTTTCTAGCAATCTGTACTTCTGTACAAACACAGGTACATGAAAGAATAGTTTGGGAACTCTGTTTGCTCCACAATAAAAAATAAAAGCTGCTCTTTTCATTTAAAAATGTTTCAATTACCTTTTGCTTCCTTCTGTTCTACCTTACAGATGATTTCTTTTCTTCTTTCTTGGTTGCTTTCCATTTCACTTATGGAAAAGGAAGCCAACTGCATAATTCTTATGGTAGATCTATACCCTGTTGATGACAGAGCTCTCTTAATTTTCCAATTGTGGGTTTTAGCTACATTAGGCAAGAACTCTGGTTTTTGTCCTCTCTAAAGAATACAGACAGAAATTGAGCCATAGCAAAACACCCATTTGAGTGTTCGTGTGTTTGTGTCAATGTGTCTGTGTGGGCATATACAAAACACAGAGGAAGCAATAGGCTAATTTAAATGATGACTGTTTTTAACAAAAATTTCTCTTTACTAAGAGGAAGCGAAATGTCACGTGGGCCACAGGTTGATCATCAGAAAAGCACGGCTTTCAGTTCTCATTTCTCGGCTAAATAGGTCTGTGAGTGTGGTAGTCAGCCTCCAAGATGGTGTTCATGATCTCTTCCTTCCGCACTTACATGGTCCCCGCCCACATTCCATCAGGGTAGGTCTATGTAATTGACAGAACACGGCAGAAGTAATGTTTACCACTGCTGAGGCTAGAGCATAAGAGACATTGTGGCTTGTCTACCTGGCTCTCTTGGCTCACTTACTCTGAGGGAAGCCAGTTGCTGTGTTATGAGAACACTCAAGCAGCCCTGTGGAGAGGCCCTGATGGGGTTCAGGGAAGGCCACTCCAGAATGTGCCACTTTGGCATGTGGATTATTTTGAACTGAAGACAGTCAAGGTCCAACAGACTCAGGAAGAGCTTTTTACCTCCCCCTTAACTCCATATAAGAATTTACATACGGTTTCCCTGGTGGCGCAGTGGTTGAGAGTCTGCCTGCCGATGCAGGGGACACGGGTTCGTGCCCCGGTCCGGGAAGACCCCACGTGCCGCGGAGCAGCCGGGCCCGTGAGCCATGGCCGCTGAGCCTGCGTGTCTGGAGCCTGTGCTCCACAACGGGAGAGGCCACAACAGTGAGAGGCCCGCGTACCGCAAAAAAAAAAAAAAAAAAAAAAAAAGGATTTACATAGAAGTCCTGGTCCTAGAAGATACCTACAAAGCGTATGGCTTAGGTGTGGTGAGCTTGGGGGGTGGGAGGGGATGTCAGCAGGGCCTGTTTGTTCAAAGCTTTCTGCATGTCCCATTGTCTCTGCAGGCATGACAAACATTTGTTTACCAAACATTTGCTTTTCTTACCTCCCTGTGAATTGCCTTCCTCCTCTTTTCAGCCCCAGATCCCTACCCCCTTCTCCTTAGCTCAGGATGGCATATAAGCTTCAATTGCCTGACTGTCTTTGACCCTCACATGTCTATGTGGCTCCCATACATACAATTAATGTGTCTTATGTCAATTTACTTATTACACCAGCCAAAGAACCTAGGATAGAAGAAGGGAAACTTTCCTCCCCTACAGCCCACATGGTGAGGAACAGAGATTTATGACCAACAGTCACTTCAGTGGGCTTGGAAGGAAATCTTCCAGCCCCAGTCAAGCCTTCTGATGACTCAAGTCTTGGCTGACATTTTGACTATGACCTCATGAGAGATCCTGAGCCAGAACCAATTAAGTAGTTCCTCAGTTCCTGACCCTCAGAAACTATGACATAATACGATCGTCCTTTGGTATCCACGGTGCGTTGGTTTCAGGACCCACTGCTGATACCAAAATCCCTGGATGCTCAAGTCCCGTAGTCGGCCCTCCATATGCATGGGTTCTGAATCTGCACATTCAACCAAGCACACATCACAAATGTTGTTACATTATCTGCAGTTGGTTGAATCCACCGATGTGGAACCCCCGGATATGAAGGGCCAAGTATACTGAAAACAATCTGCATATAAGTGGACCTGTGCAGTTCAAACTTGTTATTCAAAGGTCAACTGGAAGCATTCATTCTCTTAAGCCACTAAATTCTGGGGTACTTACAGTAACAATAGGTAACTAATACAATTACCCAGTAGGAGGAGCCATTTTATGTTGCCATTTCTCAGGTTATTTTTATTCAGTCAACAAATATTTACTGCCTAACATGCCAGACATTATTAAAATGAGAGTTGGACTAAATGCTCCTTCCAGAAATAACATTTTGATGTTCATGGATAATCACAGAATCTGTCAGACTATTCTTTCAATAGAATCTGCAGTTTGCTAGATCGAATGCTCACTTTTAGAGAAGTCCAAACACTACCTGAAACCCATACCATTAATTGGATGACCCAACAATCATTCCCTTATCACTTGTTGCTTTCACACTAACACACTGGAAACACTACTAATTGGTTTTTTTCAGCTTCCCTTGCCATCAGTGGTGGCCATGTAACATAATGCTGGCCAATGAGACAGAAATAGTCATTTGTTTAAAGGGTTTCCAGGAAAGATTTTGATAAAATAGGCAAATAATGCTGCCACCACTCTTCCCTCTTTCTTCCTGCCTTGGCTATGGCCCAATGCCTGGAGCTGTGGCAGCCATCTTGTAACCATGAGGAAAAGGCCTAGGGAATTAAGACATATCGGGTCTTGACATAGCTGACCTGCCAAATCAATACCAGTAGCTCCCTGCCTCCAGAGATGTAGTACTTCCTATTTAAGTCATAAAAGTTCCGCTTTGTATTTCTTATAGCCAAATTCAGTCTGAATTGATACAACTGATACAATACCATAGAAAGTGATTGATTTCAAAAGAAATAAGGAAGAGTTTTCCCACTAATATATCTCCTTTGCTCTGAATTCCATGAATTGTTGAGATATATTTTTCTTAACATCAACACCAACAACAAAAAAGCCTCTCCCTGCCTTCCTAAACAATAGGCAATAGTGTATTCATAAGACAACATTTCTTGAGTCCTCACCATGAAAAAAGCACTGTTCTAGAAGTATTAATTCATTTAATCTTCATAATTCCTTGAGGTCAATACTATTATTTTCTACATTTTACAGATGAGGAAACATAGAAGTTAAGGAAACTTGCAAGGTTTCATAACTAGTGAAACAGTAAAGCTGAAACTTAAACTAAAATCAGGTAGTTTCTTTTTTGTTTTGTTTTAAAGTTTTTATTAAGAGAATTTCCAAACATATAAAAAGTAGAATAGTTACAATGAACTTTCATATACTCATCAACCAGTTTCAACAACAATCAAGATTTTGCCTTTCTTATCCCTCTCTGCATTTTTTTTTTCCTGAAGTGTGTTAAAGACTCCCTGGACATCATATAATTTCACCTATAAATATTTCAGTGTATCTCTAGCAGATAAGGACTGTTAAAAATACCATTATCACACCTAACACAATTAAAAATAATTCTTTACTAATTCTAATACTTGGTATATGTTCAATTCCCACCCCCTCCCCCATCTCAAAAAACTTTGGATTGTTTCATCAGGTCCAAACAAGGTCTACTTACTGCATTCACTGATATATAAGATCATTTAGTTTTTATCTTCACCATTTTGCTTCCTTACCTGACATAATCAGATACAGAAATAAACACAAGAAAAAGTGGCCTCCTCCAACTGCCCCCCCAACAAAATGCACAGGATCTTCCACATTTTTAATTTAAGCTCCTTTAATATTTTCTCCTTCTGTAACTTTAAATTTTATGTATAGCCAGCAGGTGGGAAAGAGCTGGGCTAAGCAATAGAGTAAGATGTTAGATACATGAGTTTGGATGGAGGGAAAAGTAACAGTAACAGCTGTCATCATATCTAACACTCATTAAGTTTCTGCCTTAAACTATGCACTACTCTGGTAGGTATCAAATCATCTTTTTTTTTTTCTTTCTTTCTTTCTTGGCCATGCTGCGCAGCATGCAGGATCTTAGTTCCCCGACCGGGGATCGAACCTGTGCCCCCTGCAGTGGAAGTGCGAAGTCTTAACCCCTGGACCACCAGGGAAGTCCCACCATGTCATCTCATATATATAAAGATCTAGGGTTGTTTCCCCAAGGGTCGGTTAGGGCTGATTTTCAAATGACCACTCAAATCAACGGAGACACAAGTATCCACGAATTAAGAGAAAACCAAAGGCATCCTCAGATGAACCTTGGGGAAATGTAACCAAAGCTCTTTAATAGAAAGACGAAAAATTAAATAGCTATGCTTTATGGAACCCTTCCTCTGTGCCAGACACTGCACTGAATGCTTTACAACCATCATCTGTAATCTTCACACAACTCTAAGAAGTAATTCCTACCGTTAGCTTTTGGTTCCCTCTGTCCCCTGGCCACACCTGCTGGGAGGTGAGAGGAGGGGATGCAGAAGCTGGGAGTAACTAGATAAAATCTCTCAGGCACCAGTCCCATCCTCTATGTTCTATACATATGAAATAATTGGACTCTTGGCTCAGAGGCCAAAGATGAAGGACGGCAATAGCAGTAGTCAAAGTAACATCAATTGCACTGGTTCCCAAGCCCCAATTCCCACACTGATGCCTGAACATGCAGTGAGGAACTCTGAGCCTTGGAAACACAGCTCTTTGATAAGAGGGCTGCTACTAAACCTGCCCTGGAGAGAGACAAACTTCATTACTATCCCGGAAAGCAAGCAAATCTGCCCTCTACTTTGGAGAAAGACACTATCTCTATCTTGTAAGGCTTTTCATTACACAAGTGTCCTTTGAAAGACAGTCTAGAATGCAAATCTGCAGATGCCTTTGCTCAGAAGATGTGCAGAAATGCGAGACACCCATGGAGGATTATCTCCCAACAAACAAATGATCCACAAAGGTTTTCACAGGGTCATTCCAGCGTTCCCAGGTATGAATGTAGGAACTGAAATTAGGATTGTACATATTACTGAGCTTCTATTTACTTAATCATTTGGAAAGCAATCATAGAATGTTCATAGCCTAAGATGCCAAAAATGATTCACCTATTTTGAAGAAAATATAGTATGGAAAAACATTTATAAATATTAGGTGTCCTTCAGGGCCTGACACGTAGAAAGACTTCACAGAACCCACATATCCAACCACCATCTATATTTAGTCATCGACATCCTATCACTGCACTCTCGAACATTCAGTCATTAAAGTCATCAAATGTGCTTTCTGAGAATAAAGTTATTAATGATATTGATGATGAAGTTTATGAATAAATGTGTCAATACTCTAACTACTAAGCTGCTGAAAAAGCATTATAGACTAGGTGCAACTGGTTTAGTTCAATCATCAGTCTGTTAGATTAATGCCTAAATAACCCTATTAGGTTCCTCTTTACATATGAGGAAACCAGGACTCCCAGAGATTAATTAGACCCCCTCAGATCACACAGCAGGTTGATGGCAAGAACCACATCTGTCTCATTCCACATGTAATCCCAAAATGTATCCACAGGATTCTTTTGATCACATTTCGACACATCAAAGTAGTCTTGGAAGCCAGGAACTTTCATAGGTTCTTAGTAAAAGAACTGGATGTAGGGTCTGAGCCAAAAAAAAACACTATTTTTTTTTTCTAAAATAAACACTCTCCAGTCAGGAATTGAGACCTGAAAATACCTTTTCCCAAGTGGAATGGGGAAGTATAAGCTATGATGTTTGTAAAAGCTATTCAATGATGAACTAGTCTCTGGGTAATCCTAAATCTCTTTTGGTAGTTCCCTGAATGTTATGAGGTTAATTATAACTTGGGAATGACACCTATAGTCCTCAGTCATTTTTCTAGTGCCAACAAGAGCCCAGAAAAATTATTTAAGCCACATCACATATGTTGAGAAACAAAGTTCAACTGACTAAATTCGAAGATCTAATTGGATTTATTCAAGGATTCTTTTCTCACTAGTGCTGACTAGGAAATTCTAGATTGATTGGCTTAAAATTCCACAATTGGGAAAGACTGAAACTGCAATTAGGTCAGGTATAAAGTCTTCATGGGGCTTAGCACAAGTGACTCCATTTGAGGCTTGGTGTTTCTTTTTAACACATTTATGAGGAAAAAAACAACAGGATTATTTATTAATTAATAGGAATCTCCATCCTTGGAATTTTTAAACTACCTTTAAACATACAGAAAACATAGGAAATAAATCCTAATCATGTTTAACATAGGAAATAAGTAACACATAGGAAATAAATAGGAAAACATAGGAAAAAGAAATAGAAAACATAGGAAATAAATCCTAATTATGATATTATAAATGTCACAGTGTAAGAGCCCCATAGTTTGATACAAAATATCTTTCTAACGATGTATGCAAATTCCAGTGTGAGAAAGTCAAACGATAGGATTACACAGGAATGAAAGGGAGCAGAATTTGCCACCGAAAATATGCCTCTTTGGGATAAGGATTATTTTAAGAAGGCTGGTTTTTTTCCCAGCAGACATGCGAAAAGCTCTGAAAACCAAGTGGAAGTTACCCTTTAGTAAGAACAATTTACAGTTACAAGGGAAATCTCCATATGTAAGGATGTCTCCCTCTTAGTACCAGGAAGAGGAGGACGACTAGGTCTTTAGAAACTCTTATCAATGGAGAAAGCTTGGACTTAAATGTGCAAAACATCCTTACCTTTGTTTACTGTGCTTTGCCTTGAAAACCTGGCTCTCCCCTTGCCCCACGTCTTTTGTCTTTAGCTGCAGATGGTATCGAAGGTGGTGGCATGGGCCATCTGCGGGAGTGACTCAGCCTTCCTGGTTCTCTCATGTATACAAGAGGCATACATGATATTAAACTTCTGTTTGTTTTTCTCCCATTAATCTGTCTTTTATTACAGGTCTCATCCAAGAACCTAGAAGGGTGAAAGGGAAATTATTTTCCCCCCTTACAAGAGGATGTAATTCCCAGAGATATTAAAAAATATCAGAAAAACTCAAAACACATCGATCATTTTAACACACTCTTCAATAGTATATTTTCACCATTTTGGAGATGTTTATTATTTTTATTCATTTTCTTCACAATTGACGAAGTCTACATGTCTAAGTCTGATGAGCGTCTAAATAAAGTTAAAGATTATCAGCTTTCAGCATGCTTAAGGATCTATATTGTGTTTGAGATGCAGGCTTCTCTCACTGACATTTTTATAAAATAATAAAGAAAAATGTAACAAAACATTCAAATAATGGCACAAGCACTGCTGTGCAAAGATGGAGATGCTTCCAAACCTGACTGTGGATGGTACCGAACAAAACTTGGGTCCACTGGCCCGCAAGCAGTAAAGCCAATCTCCTGATGCCAGGCTGTGGTGAAGGGAAGGGCAACGTTTATCACAGGGCAGCAAGAAAGGAGTTCAGGACAGTTGGTGCTGAAAAAACCCGAACTCTCCGCAGGGTTTCAGCAAAGCATTTTCAAAGGGCAGGTGAAGGAGGGGCGTCCCAGGGTTTGTGATTAGCTCATGCACAGTTCTCTGATTCTTAGTTGATGGCGAAGTAACAGGGCGGTGTCACAGGGGTTTGACAATATCAGTCCTTAGGCTCCGGTAGGTCTGGGACCACGTGCTCCTTATCACTGAGTAGTTAATTTCTTCAATTTGGTGGTGGTTTTAGCATCTGTAAAACAGCTCAGGAGATATGCATCAGATACTATTGTCTAGGTACTTCAGAGAGGAGCTACAGCAGAGGATGGGGGGCGGGGGCGGGGGGTGGTCTGTCCCGGGAAGGCTCCATAGGGTCCTGCTGGGTTATGCTGAATGACAGGTAGCCCCAATATGTGATGGCTTGAAATCCTCATTCATCACCTGTTGTATGAAAATTTCAATTTGGCTCAGGAAAGGCAGTTTAAAGATTTCCCAAAGAATAATGGATTAATATGTAGGATGGATAAAACTCAAATGACAAAGGTCTGCACAGCCCCAAGGTAAAATACTTCTGAACTTCCCAGGTATGATGGTAGCAAGCTTGCACTGATTCTCCATATCCATTACGCCTGCAGACTGTCCACTGATGCACAGCACAGTTCGATTCAGAGTAGCCTTGGAAGCTGAGCAAAGCAATTAATGACACCCGGTTCTCTGGGAGAAATTCTGAGGGCTGTAGGGGAGATGAGCCTGACTGTGAAACTGACAGAGTCGGAGAGGAAGTGGGTGGGGGTGAGATGTAACTGCCTGCTCCAATAGCCACTCCTATTTCAGAAAGAACAGATCTGACAACACCTTTTCTGCAGGAAAACCATTTTCTGAGACGTTTAGGATTATAGATACCAGAAATTTGGCTAAGGGCTGTACCCATCAACTCCCCCACCCAGGTTAAAATCTGAGTCAGAAATTGTGACAATCCCTACTTGGTCCATAAACCTAACCAGGGGGAATAGCATCATCTTCACTGTTCGAGGTGTAGGGGGGCAACTGCCACCCCAAAATGCGTCTCTTTGGCATGAGGATTAATTTAGATTATTTTTTAAGAAACAAAAGACTCAGGAAGTCTTTCTACCTCACCCTAAAGAATTTAAAGGGCCTGTTCCTGGCATAGACCTATCACCAGAGATATCTTCAAACAATTACAGCTAGATGTGGTCGGGGAAGCTCTTAAGAGATCAGAGTCCACTGTGTGTCCCACTGTCTCTGCCTGGCCCAGCAAATATTTGTTACCAAACACTTGCTTTTCCAGCTCCATGTGAATTGCCTCTCTCCCTTCTGAAGTCCCAAACCACTACTCTCAACATTCTCTTTTGTCTTGAGCTGAAGATGGTATTTAAGGTGAGGGTTTCAACTATTTTGGCGAGTGACTCAGTTTTCCTGGGTCTCTCCCATGTATACACGTTATTAAACTTTTGATTTTCTCCTGTTAATCTTTCTCATGTCAAGTTAATTCTCAGACCAGTCACAAGAACCTAGAAGGGTGGAGGAAAATTTCTTCTTCCCCAACACAGGCTAGGTCTTTCTTTCAAGGATACACTGGCAGGGGGATAAGAAAAAAAGAATTGAACATGGAAAGAGCAATAAAAATATTTTGCAACATTAAAGATTGATCACATAGCAGCTATTTTTCAAATGATCATGGTACAGGTACTCTGCTTGGCACTTTACATACTCATCTAATTTAATTTTCAGACCCTCGTCATAAAACAGAAATTATTTCCATTCTGGAGGTGAGGAAACTGAAGTGTGGGAAGGATAGCTAAATCTCCCAAATTCATGTGACTGGTGGGTGACAATGTTAGGGGAACCACTGACCAAAACCGCCCGCGCTGGCCAGGCACCATAGTAACCACTTGCACGAGTTATCTTACAACAGGAGGTCCTCATAAGGAACGCGAAACTAACAAGCTACCACCAACTGGAAGAATTTGGGGAAGGTCAAAAGGAGAGAGGAGACGCCAGTCCATCTGTCCTACCAACCTCCCAGAATCCTTCTCGCTGGAATGCATCTTGGTTGAGTGATGCATGTGCCACCAGGAAGGACCCTGAGTCAGAGTGACTGGCCAGAGACAACCCGGAAACTAATCTCATCACCATAAAACCCGAGACTGCGAGCCACGTGGCAGAGAAGTCCTCCTGGGTTCTCTTGCCCTCCTGCTCTCCACCCGGGAGCCCCTCCCCAATAAAGTCTCTTGCTTTTTCAATTCATTTCCGAGTGTTAGAGAAGAGCCCACTCTCGGGCCCTGGAAGGGGTCCCCCTTCCTGCAACAGCAAGGCTGAGACTCAAATAAAATTGAGTCTCTGCTCCTAATCACAACCCCAAACCATCTTCCAGGGAAATATGGATCTGTGATTCTCAATACTTTCTCACCCTTACTCCATTATAAAAACAAATCACGGAGGGCGGGGCGGGGGGGGGGTTCCTGTTACAATGCAGCTTCTAATTCAGGAAATTTGGAGTGAAGGCCAAAAATCTGCATTTCTAACAAGCTCCCTGGGAACGGTGATGCTGCTGGAGCTCAGACCACAGTTTGAGTAGCAAACTGCGAAACATGGCACTGTGGGAAAACAGAAGAAAACTGGGCTTTCAAAAAATAGAGAAGAAAATGCGAACTCTCTGAAGTAGGCAATTCAAGGTGAAATGAAAGCACAAAAGGCCGGAATGAAAATAGAAGGCTCTGAGAAGGCAAGCGCGAAGTGAGAGCCGAAAACAATTGAAAAGACTCCAAGGAAACTACCAAGGCAGAAGTGTCCACCGGAGCTAACAAAGGGGTGGAATCTACATTAGAGAACAAACAAATCAAAAATGTGTAAGGCCAACTTGAACGGCACTCCAAAAATGACGAGGAAAAAGAATAGACGGATGAAAATGTAAGAGATTATAGCTATGGGGACAAAGACGCAAGCTTCTGCAAATAGGCATTGCAAAGGGGAACCAGGACAACGGGGGCAAACAGTAAACGTGAAGATACAGGAGAAGAAAACATTACTACTTAAGATACTAAGACATAACACTAGTTCTGAATGATGAAGGGTCGGACATCCTCTGTGGCAGACACTGCTGGTGTCCCACCCAGTCTCACCTCCACCCACTTCAAAGTCCACCTGTAGCTAAAGTGGGTGGTCCTAGACCCCCTGGCAGCTCCCTGCCTCAAGCACCCATGTCCCTCTCTGTGACCAAGGAAGCGCGTTCAGCCTGTGCACTGGGCAGCCCAGTCTCAACACCTCGGTCAAATCAATGAAGGCGGGACAGGAGTCAGTGGCTAAATGCTCCAGCTTCCGCTTCACAGGCTGGGACAGTTCTGAGGAGTCTCCTACATTGTCTTCCAATAGGCCCAGCAGGATTGAGCCCCAGTTGCCCACAGCTGTAACACACACATTAACTTGTTTCTCAGGTTTTCTCTCTTCCTTACCTCATTCCCCACTCCTTCACTAGTGCATCCTGGGGTCACCTCCCAATTGAGTGATCGGTTCCCAAGTCCTTGTCTCAGGGTATGCTTTTGGGGAAACAGGAGACGTGACCCAAAGATGTCAGATGAAAATACCTAACTATATTTAAAAGGAAAGAAATTCCATATTTAATAGTGTGTTATCTAAAGGATCAAGTGCTCCCACCTGCCCACCATTTTGAATTCAGGATGGAGGAGGCAATGATGTGGGTGACATATAAGCCTTCCCACATCCCATCCCTTATACCACTTCCCCCTCTTTGGGCTCCACCGTACAAGGTTTATAATACCCAGAATGTTCTAGAGCATGATTCCTGGTCTCCCACTCTTATCTGTAAACTCCTCACAAACTAGAACTGTGTTTTATTAGCTTTGTGTCCCAAGCACCTAACACAGTACCTTGTACAGAGATGGGTCTCGATGACTTTGTTAAGTAAATGCTGGATGAATCACTGGGTCCAAATACTGCTCTGCCACTAACAAGATGCGTGACCTTGGACAACTCACTTAACCAGTCTGAATCATAGTTACATCCATCTGTAATATGAAAGAACTCAACTCTATGTTCTCTGAGGTCAAGTTACTATATGAAATCAGATAAGCGAAATGTCTCCCTACTCTCCCATCTCTTAAGTCTGATTAATGAAGCATAAAGCTGGCTACACTAATAAAGGAGCATTCAAATCTTTTCGAACCACATTAATCTATAACTAAGATATATCCTAAAATCCTAGCATTTAGCAACCTCTTTGGGGGCCGAAGTAAAACTGTACTGGTGATTATGACGTACTCTCAACGACCAAGGCACTGTCTAGACCTATGTTGTCCAATATGGCAACTGTCAGTCCCATATGCCTACTGGGCACTTGAAATGTGCCTAGTCCAAAATGAGATGTGAAGTAAGTATAAGATACACACTGGCTTTCAAACATTTAATACCAAAAAAATGAAGAAAAAGAATGTAAAATATCTCAACAATTATGTTATATTGATTACGTGTTAAATGATCATATTGGGCTAAATATATTATTAAAATTAATTTTACCTTTTACTTTTTTAAGGTAGCTATGAGAACATTTAGCATGAAGGAAGTTTAGTGACTCATTCTATGTCTACTGGGCGGTGCTGCTCTAGAAGCTATCAGAGATAGAAAGATGAGTGGCTTAGTCTCTGACCTTTAAGATGACTTAATATAGTGGAGAGAGAAATGGAGAGGAGGAATAGATCCAAAAGTAACCAATACAAGACAGAGCGACTGTGAGACAAAAGAATAGAGAGACAAAGTGCTACCCGAGTGAAGGGGAGGGAATCATTCCATCGTGGGGTTTTATTTGAAGGGGGATTCTGGGCGGGGTGGGCGTGGATTTATGCTGTGTTTCGGCATCATTTTTCTCACAGAGATTTGGGTATTATCACAATAGGCATTTGCTAACAGTTGCAGAGGAACCAGAGAAAACCAACCGAAACCTGGACTCAAAGATATTATTGTCCTTAAAATCCTCTGAGAACAAGAAAAAATCTTGTTTTTATTTCCTGCCTGCGGTGTTAAAATCTATGCACGGATGGGATGATACAAATTCTCCAAAATAAAGCACTACGGCTCGACTTTCCCTATACTGCTGTAAAAAGACAAACTGTTGCTCACAATGCAATCTCTTGAATTGGCTAAATGGTCTTTCAAATAAACATATTGAGAGATGGGTCTCCCGGGTGCTTATAAATTTCTCCAGTCCCTTAATGAATGTTATCAGTGTGACTTCATGACAGCTGGATGGAAAATGAAAAACGTGATGTGGAGCAGAGTTGGCTGGGATGGGTTTAATAGACATCCACTTTGTAATTCCAGATTCACAATGGTCTTACGCAATAGCAAGTGAGACCTACAGGCAGAAAACAGAATTCTACCTTTAACAATCCAATAGCTAACATGTAAAAGAATGAAATGAGAACATTCTCTAACACCATACACAAAAATAAACTCAAAATGGATGAAAGACCTACATGTAAGATGGATACTATGAAACTCCTAGAGGAAAACATAGGCAGAACACTCTTTGACATAAATCACAGCAATATCTTTTTGGATCCATCTCCTAGAGTAATGGAAATAAAAACAAACACAAACAAATGGGACCTAATGGGAGCAACCTAAATGCCCATCGACAGATGAATGGATAAAGAAGATGTGGTACATATATGTAATGGAATACTACTCAGCCACAAAGAAGAATGAAAAAATGCCATTTGCAGCAACATGGATGGACCTAGAGATTATCATACTGAGTGAAGTAAGTCAGAGAAAGACAAATATATGATATCACGTATATGCAGAATCTAAAAAAAAAAAAAGATACAAATGAACTTATACACAGTAGAAACAGACCCACAGACATAGAAAACAAAGTTATGATTACCAAAGGAGAAAAGGGGATGGGGGAGGGATAAATTAGGAGTTTGGGATTAATATATACACGTTACTATATGTAAAATAGATAACCAACAAGGACCTACTATAGAGCACCAGGAACTATACTCAACATTTTGTAATAACCTCAAAGGAAAAGAATCTGAAAAAGAATATATGTGTGTATATATATGTGTATACATGTGTTTACATATATATATATATATGTATAAAACTGTATCACTTTGCTGCACACCTGAAACTAACACAACATTGTAAATCAACTATACCCCAATAAAAAAAAATTCAAACAAACAAAAGAACAACAATCCAATAGCTACTCCTTCTTTTCCTTCCTAACAGAATTCTGCTTTTGCTGGAAGAGGCAATATGACCGGCTAAAAACTTCTTTCCCCAGCCTCTCTTGGAGACAGGATAACCAGATAACACAGTTGAGGCCAATGAAGCGTAGTAGGAAGTTGAGCAGGGCTTCTAAGGGAGCTCCTGCACCACGGCAGACTCAGACACGGCATCCTCCACCGTGCACGCTCTGCTCTGCCCTTCTTCATGCCTGCAATGTGGGCACAGTCACTGGGGGGCGGGGAATAGCTGATTACGGCCCCGCAAGCAGCAATCGCACACTGAGGATGGCTGAGGAAGGAGCTGGAGCCTGGAGCCGGGGAGTCATTATGGAGCCACCAGGCCTAGAATGTCCAACTCCAGACTCTTTGTTATGTGAAAAATATTAAATAACTATTTGTTTAAGCCACTTCGGTTGTGTACCCAACCAATGATTACAGCTTCTTTGTTTGGTTGGTGATTTTCACCAGATGGGTTGATGTGTGTGATCTACCAATGCAACATTAATGGCAATGGCAGTGTCCATCATTACTGATTAATGGAACATGTAACCTAAAAAAATAAAACACATAAGCTGCAAGAAAGGTTATACTGGGCGTGACCTGTGGTTTTTCTGGTCCAGTGTTGTCACGGACTGTATTCACTAACACATCTTAAGAGCCTGAGGACGATGATAAACTTGTATTGAGTACTTGCTATTGACCAGGCACTGTTTTCAATGTATCATAGATATTATGCATTTAATCCCTGGACGGATTCTGTGGCAAACGTAGTTATTTTTCCCATGATACAGATGAGGGGAAGGGAGGGCATGTGGAATTAAATGATGTGCCCCGAATCCCAACTACTAAGTGGTAGATGCATCAGAATTCAAATCCATGTGAGCTGATGCTAGAGCATACCCCTCTACCACCTATATTTGATTGCCTGCGGCTCACAAAGAGCCCGAAATGCTTCCCTCAATGATTCTTTAAATGCCTAGGGTAACCATTCTTTTTTTAAAATTGAAGTATACTTGACTTTCAATATTATATTAGTTTCAGGTATACAATGTACATTATATCCGATATAAAATTATTATAAAATATCGACTATATTCCTTGTGGACCATTCTCTCTCTCTCTCTCTCTTTTTTTTAAAGGGCTTCAAATGCTTGGCTTATTTATTTATTTATTTTTGGCTGTGTTGGGTCTTCGTTTCTGTGCGAGGGCTTTCTCTAGTTGCGGCAAGCGGGGGCCTCTCTTCATTGCGGTGCACGGGCCTAGCACTATCGCGGCCTCTCTTGTTGCGGAGCACAGGCTCCAGACGCGCAGGCTCAGTAGTTGTGGCTCACGGGCCTAGTTGCTCCGCGGCATGTGGGATCTTCCCGGACCAGGGCTTGAACCTGTGTCCCCTGCGTTAGCAGGCAGATTCTCAACCACTGTGCCACCAGGGAAGCCCTCTCTCTCTCTTTTTAAAAACACCTACCTAATGTTTTAATGTCTTGAACCTATTTACAATTTTATTCAATGCTACTGATACTTCTCCTGGCTTCTCATGGTATGTTTCAAAAGCATCACCACCACCACAGGCAGGGTCACCCAGGACGTATCTCCAGCTGATGGTGGGTTAGAGATAAAATAACGACACATACTCTTTGGTTTGGAACAGGCCAGTTTATATATCCACTGTCCCAGCATCTTGTCAAGTTTAGCATTTGTTCTGGATTTTTCATTTTTAATGAAGTGACATTATTTTTTAACAGCTTTATTGAGATATCTTTGTATATATTTAAAATATATAATATATAAAATTGTATATATTTAAGGTGTCCAATACGATGTTTTGATATACCTCTATCTTGTGAAAAGATCACCACATCAAGCTAATTAACATATCCATCATCTCTGCAGAGTTATCACTGTGCGTGTGTGGTGAGAAGATTTAAGATCTATCCTTCTAGCAAATTTGAAGTCTACAATACAGTACTGTTAACTATCCTCACCGTTCTGTACGTTAGATCTCTAGAATTTACTCACCTTGGGACTTCCCTGGTTGTGCAGTGGTTAAGAATCTGCCTGCCAATGCAGGGGACATGGATTCGAGCCCTGGTCCAGGATGATCCCAAACGCCATGGAGCAACTAAGCCCGTACGCCACAACGACTGAGCCTGCGCTCTAGAGCCCACGAGCCACAAGTACTGAGCCTGTGTGCCACAACTGCTAAAGCCCATGCACCTAGAGCCCATGCTCCGCAACAAGAGAAGCCACCGCAATGAGAAGGCCGCGTACCGCAACAAACAGTAGCCCCTGCTCGCCGCAACTAGAGAAAACCTGCGCGCAACCAAAAATAAATAAATAAATAAATAATAAAAATTGGCTATTATTAAAAAAAAGAATTTATTCCCCTTGCATAACTGAAACTTTGTACCCTTTGACCAATATCGCCCCATTTCTCCCTTCCCTCATGTCCTGGCAACCATCATTCTACACTCTCCCTCTGCTATGGCCTCCTGCAGTAGTGTGCGACACCCAAAGGCAGCCAATAGAATTCACCTTTTAACAAGTGATTAAGTATTAAACATGGCTACTGATAACCAATCGCTTCTTTTCCAGTCTTTTCCAGATACAGATTTCTCCCCACCACCCTTTCAAGGACAGCATGCAGAGCACCACTTGATAAAATGAAGTGCTCTCAGACTAGAGCATCTAAGGACAGGGCATCAGTCACCTGTTACTGTCTAACAAACCACCCCAAAACTTCATGACTTAAAACAACCACTGTTTTCTTTGCTCATAAGTCTATGTGCCGGCAGCTTGGCCTGGTAGCTCAAATATCACTAAATGATCTAGACAGTGCTTATCAAACATTCTGGTCTTGGGATCCCTTGAAGACCACAAAGAGCTTTCATTTAACTGGATTATAGTTATAGATATTCACCATATTAGAAAACAGAATTTTTTTTTAACCATGAATACATAAGCACACATTTTCTATTAACCATCAGCAGTGATGTCATCACACATCACACAACCTCTGGAAAATTCAAATACGCACTTGTGAGCAAAGGAGAGCAAAGAAGGCACTTAGGATTATCCCCATCTTAGGATAAGATGTCTTAGGATTACTATGCAAATAGTTTTGAACTCACAGACCCCCTGGAAGGGCCTCAGGGACCACCAAGAGTCATCAGACCACACTTTGAGAACTGCTGGCCTAAGATGATCTTGTGCACATGTCTGAAAATTGGTACCAGCTGACCCCCGGGCTTCTCTCTCATTATACAGTCTCCCATCCCCCCCCAGCCATGGTGATCTCAGGGCAGCAAAGAGACTAAAAGAGGAAGCTACAAAGGGTCTTGACGTCTTGATCAGCAATCCCTCAAGAGTGCTTCCACTACCCTCTAATGGTCAAAACAAACCACGGGGCTATCCCAGGTTCAAAGGGAAAAGAAGTAGGACCCAGCTCTCGGTGGTAGAAGTGCAAAGATATGGCCTTCTTGGCAAACAATCTCCCTCGGACAGTTAACCCCTTCTAGAACGAGGTGGTGGTAGGGCAAATAGTTGACACTGCTGACTCAGCTGGTCACATGAGCCATCTGGTAGTACATGGTCTGTTATCGGCCTGAGAAATACACAAACGAGTCAGGTCACCACTAAGTGGTGCTGGTGGGAACACAAGACAATTTAGGGTAAGACTATGCGAAATACGTGTGGAAAATAAAGGCTGGGGCTTCCCCGGTGGCGCAGTGGTTGAGAGTCCGCCTGCCAATGCAGGGGACACGGGTTCGTGCCCTGGTCCGGGAAGATCCCACATGCCGCGGAGCGGCTGGGCCCGTGAGCCATGGCCGCTGAGCCTGCGCGTCCGGAGCCTGTGCTCCGCAACGGGAGAGGCCACAACAGTGAGAGGCCCGCGTACCGCAAAAAAAAAAAAAAAGAAAAGAAAAGAAAAGAAAGGCTGGACAACAATCCTGTCGTAGAGTATGCGGAGAGTAGTCTGAATGTTCTTTTTATAGTGCTCTTGTCATTTATCGTATGAGGTAAATCATAAACATTGATTTATTTTATTGTTTGGCAAACCTTTTTTTTACTTTGTAGCTAACAAAAAAGGTTTAATGAAATATTAAGTACTGAATTTCCTTTCCTCAAGCAAGGTATTGACACATTTATAATTTGCACAAAATATTTGTTAACATTTACCATCTACAGTGAGGGTATCCTTATGATATCATTTTCCACCTGAAAACCAGAAGACCAAACCTACTAAGGGGGCCTCAGCATCTCTTCAAAATTTGCCATTTTAAAACCTCTGTAGCTAAAGATAATTTAACACAAGCAGCTGCCGAAGTTCTGAGGATCTAGCCCTCCGCAGCAAGGCTGCTCATTTTGACCAGCTGACAACTCTTCATTTGCTCATTTTCAATTCCAAATGTTCTGGTGCACATAACATCACAGGTAATGTGTCAAGTCAATTAGCAGAAAAGAACTCCCCAATTAAATGAGGCCAGATTTATATCAATGGTTTCCGATGTTTCAAATGGAAAGTCAGTTAATACCAATGACAGTTTTTCCATCAGTTTCATGAAAACAAAGCAAAGTTCAAGTCATTCTGTTGAAAGTGAAGCAGCTGATGCTGTGAACACTAGTACACATTCAGTTATAAAGCTCAACACGGAAGGTAAAAGTACTTGTTTTTATGTGAAATATATACTTCTTATTTCGTGGAGGGCAGTGATACGGTACAAACAATGGCATTAGTTCATTAAGAAACCTATGGAAAAAACGGTTCTTGGAATTGGTTTGCTGCATACATTATTCATGATCTGATGGTGCTCAAACAAGCAGGAGTATTCCACCCATCAAAATAGAAGCTGTAGCTGACAAAATTGCAAATGTGTCTATAAATACACAAAGCAAATGAACTTCAAAATTTTTTGAAAAAGGCAGTGTTAAATGCAAATAATAATGATAATAATCAGCACGGCAATACATGCTTTCTTTCTTTGCTAGCCTCATCCACCCGATTTTAGAAATGTTTGAGCTTCTGAGTCTTCCCACGGCATAGGATTTTTGCGAGTGTGCAAAGAGTTCTCTAACTTTTGGTTACATTTTTCCAAAATCTACTGAAAATCTTTAGTCAAGTATTCAACAATGGAGAACCAAAATATTTGGCTTTCAACAAACTGTAGTAATTGAAATGAAGCCTGTAAACAGAAGTCATTAAAACATATCCATACAGGTTAAAACAGTTATCACCCTCATCTAAGCAGAAATTGCTTTCATGTATTTCCAAAATAATTGTCTAATAGAGTTTAAATGATATCTAGTGTTAAATGACAATTTGTTCACACACACACACACACACACACACACAAACATATCCATGCAGATGCAAGAGAGAAAGCAAACAATATAAATGATGAGAACTCAGATCATGTACATGATTTAACTTTGAGAGTCTATTACTGTGTTTTGGGATATCTTGTTGAGGAAGAGCCTTTAGATGGCGCTCCTCTCATTAACTGGGTTAATCCATAGATTCTTCACTAAATGAATTCAAATTGGTAAAGCTTACAATTTTGCAGCATCTAAATTTGGTGACATACAAAAGAATTAAAAAGAGACAATTTTTTGGATAAGTTTTGTCTGTAAAATATTTCTTGAACATACCTGGAAGCAAAATGATAGTACCTGTAAAAAATTAGTTGGCCTTAAATGCTTACACATTTCAATATCCACAAACATAGAGATGAGAGGATCCCCCTTTAGCAGAATTTGTTCAGAATCTATAAAGAGGGTAAATTCTCAACTAAAAATATTGTGGTCTAAAGAGAAAGAGTTGATTGATCTGTCAACAACTTCAAATTATCAACCACAAAAATGCAACTTTAAAGAAAATTACAGCCAATTTTATGAAAAAATGATTAAAAACAATAAAACCATATTAAAACACATTCTTTAGGACTTTCCTGGTAGCGCAATGGTTAAGAATCCGCCTGCCAGTGCAGGGGACATGGGTTCGAGCCCTGGTCCGGGAAGATCTCACATGCCTCAGAGCAACTAAGCCTGTGCGCCACCACTACTGAGCCTGCGCTCTAGAGCCCATGAGCCACAACTGCTGAAGCCCACGCGCCTAGATCCCACGCTCAGCAACGAGAAGCCACCGCAAAGAGAAGCCCGCGCACCGCAACAAAGAGTAGCCCCCGCTCACCACAACTAGAGAAAGCCCGCGCGCAGCAATAAAGACCAGCGCAGCCATTAAATAAATAAATAATTTACCAAAAAAATACATTCTTTAGATAAACATCAGTGACACAGTTTCAATGCAGAAAGATAGCTAAGAAACTAGTAAAAATGTATAAATTACAAACATTAACTCATTATGTTATATACCTGAAAGTAATATAATGTTATATATTAGTTATACCTCAACTTTTTAATGTATAAATATATACAATAATTGCTCTGCTTCTGTTATTCTTTAATGTCAAAGTTATCAATGTAAAAATGTTTTCATTTTGCTGTAATGTATACACATATATATTACTTTTATTTTGAAAGATTTTATTTCTAATAAAACTATTTTTAGATCCATCAGTATAACAAAACCAAATCATTTGTCAATAAATAAATATTTATTTTGATGGTCAATAAATAAATATTTATTTTAGATCTTCCCCCTTTCACTTTGAAAGCGTCCTGGTTTGGACTAACTTATATGGTGACCCTAGTTATAATCGTATGGTTTATGTTTCCGCAGGGCTATCTAATATTGGGTTAAATTGTATTAGAATAAGAGAAGCTTTGATGCTATCATAAGAGGGGCTGAAGAGATGCTCAATTTTCACTCAGCATAAAAGATCTTTTTTTTTTTCCTATGTCTTTTTCGCCTGATAGCTTCAGGGAGCAGGATTTGATGGTATATCATCCTGTTGGTTATATTTCTCATTCCTTCCTACTATATTCCATCTTCATGATGCTCAAGGAGGGGTTCTTACTACAGAGTCCCCAAGGGCTCTTCTTGTGAAGGTTAGGATATTTGCCCTAGGCCAGCACAGTGCCCCTTTCCTGAGTGGTCACACCCTGCATGACCCACTCAACCTTATTTGGATCAAGTTCTGAACCAGAAAAGCCACTGGAGAAAGCCAATTGTTATTCCCTTACAGCCCTTCTCTTCTTTCTTTCTCTTTCCTCTCCTCATCCCCACCACTTTTAATAAGTTACCACAGTAAGTAAAAAAGCAATAAAACCCTTCTGTCATTGAATTATAAATAGGAAAGTGTCCTTCTTCATTAATGAATGGTTTTTTGAACTGAAATGTTTTACATTCAGTTTGGTTATTATTTTCGTTGGTCCTTATTGAGGCCCCACTTCAGTTATTTCCCAGCATGTGGGCAGCTGCTGCATAATATTTTGAAAATGGACTGGCTCAGATCACTACAATGGGAGAGGTCAAGTGTGCCTACATACTTCTGTCGTTTCTATTTTTACAACTGTAATGATCATCACAATTCCCGTTTCTGTTGTTTGTCCATGTTTCTGTTGCTTCTGTTCTAGAGTGTTTTCATTCTCTACCCTGCACGTGAGTTAGGGTGATGCTGGTTGCCCAGAAATCTCAGTGGTCTAAACCATCAAAACTGATTGCTCTCACAAATCAAGCCCAGTCAGCTGGAGGCTGGGGATGCGGGTTGGGTCTCTGTTCCACAGAGTCTTCCAGAGACCCAGGCTGACTAAGACTTTGCAACTTTCAAGGAAGTTGTAAAGAGTCAAACCTGAAACTGAACCACATAGCTTCCACCTACATTCCATGGACCAGCGCTCAGTCACGCCTAAAAGTACCTAACCGCAAGGGAAGCTGGGAAATGAAGTCCAGCTGTGGGCCTAGGAGGAAAGAAAACAAGTGTGGCGAAGAGCCCACTAGCGTTTGCCACAAACCAATGACACATAGTCACTGTAGTTATTAGAACCTCAAAACAGGCTGAAGGAAAGTTTTCTGAAGAAAAAAACCTTAAAGTATAAGCTCACTGCCAAATGCACGTTATGACTGCTTGTTAAATGATGAAAATTGCCTTTAATTACCAGGGGAACTGGCAATTCATTTTAAAAAGTAGCAACATGCCTTGTTTAGGGACTAAAAAAGTTCGTCTCTGAAGAGAATGTGTGATACAAATCGACTCCCCTTTGTCTTACTATTGATACTTTTGAGTATTTGACTGCCCCATATGCCCTGACTGCCCATTTGAAAACAACTGGCAAAGCTACAGCCCTATGCCTCAGCCCTGCTGAACCTCTGGAACAAATTTTACACACAATTACACAGTGTTGAAATCTGGCGCTCTTTGGAATCGCTTGTCTACAACATCATAGCAGAACGGAATTCTCTAACGTAAGTCTGAAACTGCTTATCACTGCTACTGCAATGATAATTTTGCAAAATCTATTTGTATTTTGCAAGTTTGTTGCAATCATTGCAATCCTTCACCGTCTTTGACAGAATTTCCATTCTCATTTTACAAGTGAGGTAGCAAATGACGCTCAAAGTTCTCGTTTTGCAGTCCTGAACTGGGCCCCCTCTCCCGTATCTTTATCTGCAGATAGATGATAAGTAGATAGATAGATAGATAGATAATCTGCATCTGTAGTTTCATCATCCTTCTTGTTAATGTATTTGTGAACATGTTTCATCTACAAGTGATTAAAAAAAAATTGACCACATCTGCTTTCATGAATCTCTGCCCTAATAAATGACAATCACATTGGTAGAGCTTACTTCCGAAATTGTCTTCATAAAAGCATTTACATGATGGCAAAGGAAAATGGTATGATCCAAACTAGATTACTGTTTAAGCCAAAAAAATACTCATTTTACCTGTGTTAGCTCATTTGTTCCTTCATTTTTTTTCATTTCTCCATTCATTCCTTCAGTCAATCATTCACAAATATGATTCCATCATTTTAGTCAACTGAAAAACAGCTACATCTGTGGGGTTCTTTTCAGAGGACACATTCTGAGCAACATGAACAGGGTTCAAGTTCCACAGACACAAAACTACAAGCAGAGAACTCTTGTTACTAAGTTGTATTCATGACATATTTGTACGTGCTGCACAGATATCCAGTTCACACATTCATTTATTTTTTCCAGCTGTACTGAGGTATAATTTTAAAAAATTGTAACATATTTACAGTGTACAATGTCATGATTTGATATACACATATATTGTGAAATGATTAACATGATCAAGTTAATTAACACATCTGTTATCTTCTATGGTTACTTTTTTCCCCTTTTTTGAGAATGCTAAGATCTACTCTTTTAGCAAAGTTCAAGCATACGATACAGAATTATTTAATATAGTCACCATGCTGTACATTATAGCCTCAGAATTTATTCATCTTATGATTTAAAGTTTGTACCCCCTTTGACCAGTATCTCCCAACCCACAGCCTCTGGCAACCACAGTTGAACTCTCTGTTATTCTGTGAGTTTTTATTTATTTATTTTTAGATTCCACATATAAGTGATAGCACACAGTGTTTGTCTTTCTGTCTGGTTTGTTTCACTTAGTATATTGCCCTCCAGTTTCATCACTGTTGTTGCAAGTGGCAGATTTTCCTTCTTTTTCATGGATGAGTAATAATATTCCATTGTATATATACATCACATTTTCTTTATCTACTTAGCCATCAGTGGACACTTAGGTTGGTTCCATAGCTTGGCTACTGTAAATAATGCTGCAATGAACATGGGGGCACAGATATCTCTTCAAGATAGTGGTTTCCTTTCCTTTTTATTTATACCCATAAGTGGGATCACTGGACCGTGTGCTAGCTCTATTTTTCTCAGGAGTCTCCTTACTGTTTTCCACAGCGACTGCACCAGTTTACATTCTCACCACCAAAGCACAAGGGCTCCCTTGTCTCTACATACTCGCCAGCACTTGTTACTTCCTGTCGTTTTGATAGGGGACATCCTTATTTATTCATTTACGCATCTGTTCTTCACTTACCTATTGAGCAGGTACCAGTGCTGGGCACTGTCTTAGATGCTGAGGGTCCCAAGATGGATCCCAAGACAGACAAAGTCTATCTCTCATGGAACTTCCATTCCTGTAGAGAAGACACTCAATAAGCAGATATATGGATGGATAGATGATATATATATAATATTTATAGAATTATCATATACATATTCATCGTTAACAACCGTAGATAACAATGATATATATTATATCATGGGTAAAGCCAATCTGTGACTTTTCCTGTCTCGATAACAGCCCTATATAAACACCCACATTCTACCTCTGCCCTTTTAGCATTCAGCACTTCAGGAACATTCTGGCGATTGGTGAACAAAAGGGCTACAGCATAATAAAAGGTAACAAAGTTCATGAATGACTGGGATACACATACAAGTGTTGCGTTTTGCCATTTTTAAATTATATTATTTTAGAAAAGAAGACTCCAGGGCCCAAGTTGTTGCTGGTTGAGTTGTTTCTCTTCTTCCCGAACACAAATATATAGAATTCTAAAGGCACTGAGAGATCATCTTCGCTCACCATATTATGTTACAAATGAGGCGAGTTAGGTTCAGAAACATGAAGCAATTTGCCCGAGATTACAGAAGTAGTCGGGGGAAGAGCTGGACTGGATTTCTGTTCTAGTTTTACATCCCTGGGAGAGCACAATAATAACAATCTATTTTATAATACTAATGAGAAGGCAGACTCAGCTATATAAAGTGCGAATTTGAGGTTGTAAACTAGAAAATTGAAAAGTCTATTGAAAGTCGTTTTCTTTTCTTTCTCTCCCTGCCTCTCTTAGGGAATGAGACAGATTTTCTTCACAAAGTTGAATGACTTTCTGACATGGTTGGGAAACTGAATCGGAGCCGAAAATTGAGAAAACAACACACTGGAGAAAAAGAAATTAAATTCAGGATTGTCCCCCTAAACACAAGCCAACTGGAAGGCACTTTTTCAGAAAAATATACCGGGAGTCCTGAAACGCTCACACCCTTTGACTCAGAAATGCACTTGTAGGAACTGGTCCTAAGGAGATAATCAGAGATCCAACTAAAGATTTAAATTCAAGGATACTCATCACTGTGTTGTTCATGACGGCAATATATACATATTTTTAATACACATTTATATGCTTATATAACAGACTAAACATCCAACAAACAAAGCCGTGAGTTAAGTAAAGTATGGTATGGATTTTTCTCTGATTATTCATGATGTGAGAGAAAATGCTCACAATGTAAAGTTACATCAGAGATTCTCAACTGGGGATGACCTGCCTACCGAGGGACACTTGGCAATGTCTGGAGTCGTTGCTGGGCACCACAACTGGGGGGAGGGGCACTACTGGCAGCTAGTGGGTAGAGGCCAGGGAAGCTGCTGAACATCCTATAATACACAGGCAACCCTCCTCCCCTACAGCAAAGGATCATCCTGTCAATAGGGCCACAGCTGAGAAACTCTGTGTCCGATGGATAAAACACGCACCATGTTGATTTATCTCAAGCTTTAAGAGGATAAAACAAAGACATCACTGGGTGATAAAATTAGGGATGAGGTTTATTTTCTTTACACTTTACTTTCCTAAATATTCTACCATGAACATGTATTATTCATAGAGTCAATTAAAAAATTGCAAATAATCCTTCAAAAGCTCTCTGCAGTCTCTCACATCAAATCAAACTCCTCACCTCCACCCTCAGGATCATGCGTAACTTGGCCCTGCCTGACCTCTAGGAACCTTCTTCCCCGCTTTTCATCAAGAACTCTCCACTTTAGACAGATTTCTCCTGCACCGCCAACCTACCCTTCTCATGTGTTCATCTCCTCGATCGTCTGTGCCACGGGGTAACTGCCCACCTCACGGGATTGTTGCGAGGATCAAATAAGCTAAAATGTGCAGAAGGATTTTATAATTGTCGAGTCCACAAATGGTAGTTTGCACTGTCACCATGCCCACCTTCTCTCCAGCTCAACTAAACCCATCCATGATTCAGCTCCTAACCCATGAATCTCTTTTCCTATGATGTCTGTCCTGACTTCCCCCAGGCTGTTTTGGGGAACCGTGAACCCTACAACTTTGCCACCCTAGTAAAAGAAAGGTTGAAGTTGAAGCATAGTTTCCCAAAGTATACTCCTTGGAACGCTAGTCTCATATCAGTCGAGGTTATGTCAGGAAATACATGGTACTTCAAATTGGGCAATTTGAGGGAAGTTTAACAATGGGCTATTCACAGAGATGAGGACAGAGTGTAGGGACACCACAAGAGATAGAGCAGGGCCCCCAGATCTAGTAACAGCAGGGAGCTGTGACCGTCCCTAGGGGAAAGAGGGTGGAACGATTTACCGAACCCATAACCAAGAAGGAAAGAGTCCTAGGGAGAAGGTTCCAGATAGGAGCTGGGAGTTCTGTCCACAGACACAGCCAAATATAAGCGACCCAGCAGAGTGTGATCCAGAGGATAAACACCGTAACCTGACTCTCCTTCCTTCCTCTCATCACCTGCAGGTAGGCCTTACTGGCCAAACCAACCCAGAAGTTAAGGTGTGTATCAGTCAGGGTTCTCCAGAAAAACAGAATCAATACTGAGAAAGAGAGAGAGATTAACTGTAAGGAATTGGCTCATGTGATTGGGGTTGGAGTGGGAGGCTGAGAGTGAAATCTTGAACTAGAATTTCTTCTTCAGGAAACCTCAGTTTTTGCTCTTAAGGCCTTCAACTGATTGGGTGAGGCCCACCCACATTACAGAGGGTAATCTGCTTTACTTAAAGTGCACTGATCGTACAGGCTAGCCACATCTACGAAATACCTTCAGAGCAACATCTAGATTCACTGTAACCACGACAGAGGTCAGCCTCCCTCGTGAGCACACAGCAGAGGGAGGGAGGGCTGAGGGCAGACCTGGAGGAGCAAAGAGGAGACAGAAGCTCTCCAGCACAGTTTTAAAGGCCATCTTGTGAGCAACAGTCTTCCATGGGAAAATAAATTTGAGAAACACTGAGTTAAACAAAGTTAAACCAATTATATCCCTGGTAAAATGAAGCGGGGAAGCACTGTGAACAAGAGAGGTGGGATGTGCAAAGGCTCACAGTTAATAAGTGGGGATAAACGTACACTGCGGGTGTCAATGGTCTTATGAAGCTGGAGTAGGATGCCCAAGTGGAGGAGGGCAGGCAGGGGGCCATTAAGTGGAAGACTTTACAGGCTGAGGACTTCAGCGTATATAATTACGAGGTTTAATTTTATTCAAGAGGTAATTGAGAGGTATTCTGGCCTCCTTAGAATGAGAGTGACCTAATCCAAATAAAAGCCAAAGAAAGTATTCATGCTGCTATGTGTAGGATGCATTGGAATAAAGACAAGAAACTAAGAAGACAGAAAGGAGGCAGCTGATACACTGGGATCTAAGGTGGCCGTTCATTATTATGAGATTATGGTGGGAATGAAAAGGAAGCAGGAGAGCCAGGAAAGCTTCCAGAGAAAAAAATGCTTAGCGGCAGGCTTGAAGTAGAAAGGAAAGGAGGGAGATACTTCTAAAGGTGGAAAATAACTGCAACGTTATTTCATCATAATTGAAGGTCTAGGATACTCACGCAGTCCAGCCAACTGCAATCAGCAACCAGTTCTCTCATCCCCAACAAAAGTTAGAAGATGCTTTATGTGAGAGGTCAAAATAACACAACCCCCATCCACTCCATTGTGCCACCGGAGAGCCACTTCTTATAATAATAATATAATTGAGACGAAAACTGCAGAAGCTTCTTGAGGAAAAAGCTCAGAAAAGAATAAGCTCATAATGGGAAATAATCAGTGTAACTGAAGAAAACTGTGGAAGGATTGTGTTACCGGATGCAATAAGAGAGTGTCTTTCATGATTGCAATCGATGAGGACCTCCACACTCCAGCAGGCAAAGAATCAGGAACCAGGGAAGAAAGGCCATGTGCATGTTTTCCACAAAATATTAGTCTCTCGTGCCGGCACCTGAGCTTTTCATGGAAATGCATAAAGCTGTGCCCCGTTCCCCATCACAGCCTCCAAGGAGGACACAGGTAAAGCCTCACTCTCTCCAGCCACCCAACCTGCCACAGTGGACAGGGAAGACGGTTTTGGCATATACCATGGCCCCAAAATAATGGCCATTGTTCTGAGAGTTGGATGATACAGACCCTGGCTCTGCCACTCGACTTGAGCAAACCCCTTCACCTCTGCTTCCTCGCCTTTAGAACGGAAATAGCTTACAGTGATAACATGATTACATAAAATAATGTAAATAAAAACATTTCATGGACTGAAAACTATAATCCGGTTTATGGTATGACTGTTCATTGGGATCCTTTTGCTATCAGCAGTCACCCCGACATCCGCTGGCCCCACCTTGAGTAGAAAGGGGCATTTGGAGCTCGGGACTTGGGTGCACTTAAGACACAGAGAGACGCCATCCACAAACGGATTCTCCAGGGTCCCCAATGAGTGGGAGAAAAGTACCAAGAGCCCAGAACTCGGTTTCCTCCCTCCCTTCTTCCTATCTGGTTGCCATGGAAACCCCTAGTCATACTTCCAAAGATGCATTTGACCTGCCATTTTGATGTGATAGAGACAGAAAAATAGGCTTTAATATAGTTAGAATTAAAGACTAGTGTTAATTGCTTCTACAGAATTTTTCAGCCATTTAATTAAGGAAAAAGCAAACAGAGGTAATTTTCCCCAAAGGTCAGTGAACAAGAACATAGAGGTAACTGCTCTTCTCTCAGAATGGCTTCAACTTGCCTGATAAAATACCATCTCCCCTGAGTAAGAAGTTACTGTTTTCCCAGAAGACGTGGCAGAAAATTAGAAAATGTCAACTGTGATGACAGTTCCCATTACAGAGGGCCTGAGATTAAGAAGAAACCATGAGCTGTGTCCTCTTGCCACATCAACCATTGAAGATTAGAAGAGGGACTTCCCTGGTGGTCCAGTGGTTAAGACTCCATGCTCCCAATGCAGGGGGCCCGGGTTCGATCCCTGGTCAGGGAACTAGATCTGCATGCCGCAACTAACAAGTCCGCATACCACAACTAAAGATCCCATGTGCCACAACTAAAGATCCCGCGTGCCACAGCTAAGAGCCCGCATGCCGCAACTAAAAAAGATCCCACATGCCACAGTGAATATCCCACACGAGGCAATGGAGATCCCATGTGCCGCAACTAAGACCCGGCGCAGCCCAATAAATAAATAAAATATTTTAAAAAGATAAAGATTAGGAGGGATCCAAGACCCACAAGTTACCGACGATATCACGGTAGTCCAGTCAGCGGGTCATGTTAGCAACTCCAAGAGTTCTATAAAACTGAGAGAGTACATTTCAGACTGTGGATGTGATGACCACACAACGAGAGCTCACGTTTATTGAGTGCTGACAATGTACGCTAGGCACCAGGCGGAGCTCCTTCCCTCCATCAGCCCACTGAATCCTCACAAAAATCTCTTAAAGTAAGTGTGATTATTTGCCTCCACTCTACAAGCAAGGAATCAGAGGTTTAGGGAGTTAAGTACGTAAATAGCTGAAGCCCTCCAAGAGAATAAGGAGCAAAGCCACCATACCGGTGTGGACAAGTATAAGAATCCCAAGGTCAAAGCAGCCTGTCCATAAATTCAGGGTGATTACCATCAGCATCTCAAAGTTCTTGCATCTTCCTGCTCACACAGACCCTCAAAAAAAATCCTCCCACCCCAAAAGAGCAATAAAAGCCTTCACAAGATGCCTCTCCTGTGCCCATGGACCAGCTTGTCAGCCAGTCAGCACCTGCCATTTTCACAGCCCTTTCTCCTCCAGTTCCCTCCATCAATGTCTTTGCTAATGCAGCCACTAGGGGGAGACTCAATGCTGACATGGCTGACGGACGTCTTGGAACAACCTTGCCCATGTCTCCTCCTCGTCCAGAGTTGCCAGTTTTGAAAATGCCAGAGTGGTCCTGGGTGCCACGGAGAAATGGGGACACTGGCTCTCATCCTTTCACAGTGATGCCCGTTGTCACGTGGACCCTGAAGCAGCTCACTGAGTGTCTGGTCCTCCCCTTCCTCATGAGGGTTCAATACCTGACCCTCCTTTCCTAGTTTTCCCCAGTCCCCTTCCCTGCACCTCAGGCACAGAAGCAAACACGAGAACAGAATATCGAAGTCAGTTTACACTAGGGTATTTTTCAGAGCACCTTTCATAATTAAAACGTCTATAATTCAAGAATAATTTTCCTGTAGGATTGACCAAGAATAGCATCATGTAGTTTTGTTTATCAGTGACCGTAGTAACAGCACAGAGTTTTCGATTCACTCAGTCCTCCAGTTCTAAACATATGTGATTACGGACTTTTTTTTTTTCTCATTTGGGGAGGTTCACATTAGTTCAAATTTTGTTCCAGAAATAAGACTTTGTAAGTATATTTTTAACCACATTTACTTCATATTTACATAATCCAAATTCACATAAGGCTATATTAATACAGGAATATTTCAGCCCTTCCCACTTTCCGCCTGTTTCTAAAGAGGAAGTAATCTTACTTGTGAGCTAAGCGCCGAGTCTCTCCTATGGAGTGTGGAATCTGGGAAATGAGATGATTCTCAGAGAAATAAAAACAGATTACCCACCCCAGAGGCCCAAATGTATCACAGAGGGTCAGATACCGGGAGCGCTAGCTTTAGGAAGGTATGACTGTATATGAACAACTTAGGGATGGAAAAGAAAGAGGTGGTGAATGAGGGAGTATCACCGTGATGAGGGTAGAGTTTAGAGGACAGGACAAGAAAGAGATACTTAGCTCTATACTTGAGCGGGGACTCGTAGTCAAGAGAGCAAAAAGCTGTGCCTTTTGGCTTCAGGGAAGAGTTTTCAAAGATTAAAGAGAAAACGGGAAGAGAACATTTTATTTTTTCATGAGCCACTTCCAGAGAGTTCTTAGGAGTGCTGTTATAAGGCATTATAGAAAGACTGAGAACAATAAAGATGTCTAAAGAAGATGCTCTTTGAAGCTCTGCTAGCACTAAGAATGTACTCCCCCCTTTGGCATTTTTTTTTTCAAGAGGCTGAGTACAGACGTGATTTGCTGTCAGTTATGTTTTTCTGCCACAATACTGTTTCTTTGAAGGCAACATTGCTCAGAGACTGAGCCATATAGGGCTTCAGTTGCACTCAGGTTATACAGAGTAACAAAGAACTCCCTCTCTTTTCCGGAAAAAAAAAATTGGCCCTCAGGCGTATCATACATATAAACAGATACCAGCCAAGGCCACCAACTTCTGAATCTCAGTATGACATGAACTGGGACATAGACCATAAAAGTTGAGTGCCTTCTAGAATCGGCGCTATCCTCCTTCATACCAGTAGGCGTGTTTAAGATACTCAGACCCATTCAAATACTCTGGATTTTTCACAGCAAATACTGCCAAGAGATTTGTGTTTTCTGCGTAGTTTTAGATACGTGCATCTCCATATCCTTTTTTTCTTCCCTTATTCTCCTCTTTGGGCCACAAAGTCAAATTTTACAGATCTCACTCCACTCCATTGCTGAATCCATCCCATTCTCCCTGTTTAAAACTAGGATCACAATCACCTCATATGACTGCTCATATCAGTTCCTAGTGGATTACAACAACTACCATTTATTCAGCTCATGATTCTGGGAGTTGGCTTGTTGTTCTTCTGATCGGGGCTGGCTCAGTAGATCCCTGCTGGACTTCTCTGTGCTTCTGGCGTCAGCTGATGGACAGATGATGGCTGGATGATCTAAGGTGGTCTCACTCGTACGTTGGGCGGTTGGCAGGCTCGAGTGACAGAGCCATGCGCCTTTCATCATCCAGCAGGATCGCCTGGGTTCCTTCACACAGTGGTCACAATGTCCCAAGACACACAAAAGCAGAAGCCGCATGGCCTCTTGATGCCTTGGTTTGGAACTCACTTGATGTCACTGGTCACAGCAAGTCCCCAGGCCAGCCTCAGTTTCAAGGACCGGGAGAGATAGACTCCATCTCTTGATGAGAGGAGCCGAAAAGTACTGAGGCCATTTTTTGCAATATGTTTTACTATTGTTGTATCTGAATTCATTCTACCCCACTGCAGAGAATGACACTGCACCTGAAGCTTCATGCACTCTTCCTGCCATTTCCTGGCCGCTCCTGAATCGGGAGCAGTATTTTGGCAAAGCTCCTATCAAGACTACCAAAAGGTAACCACTTACGTGGGTGTGTGTGTGTGTGTGTGTGTGTGTGTGTGTGTGTGTGTCTGTGTGTGTGCGCGCGTGTTAGTGAAAGACCTGCGTATGTGCTAAATTCCAGTAGAGCCGCTAGCGTTGCTACATGGCCTGCAGGGAGAATGTCCCCTCTTATGTATCTTCATTAACTGGTTAATCGAGTGGAAAGATGGCCCTTAGAAGAGGACTCTGCCGTAACAGAGTGGGACATAAGACATACATATAAGACATACAGATGAGACATATCGAAAAGGATGAATCCAGAGACTGGAGACAGAGATAGCCAAGGTCACCCGGCGGAGAATGGGAGTGGGGTTGGGAGGGAAAGGGCCCTTCACTAGTTACAGAGCGATAGAATGTCCTAGAAATTTGAGGGGGCTGCTACTAACAGATAGTAGGCACATGAAACGGTGATGGAAAATTCCAGTCACCTCACAACTTTATCTAGCCCCTTCTTTCCTAGCCTACCCTCTCCCTTCCCACCTCCCCCATCCTCACTCCAATTCACTGATCCCCATTTGCAATTTGCTAAATGATGTCTTCTTTGTCTTAATACCCTGCCAGTGCCTGACACAGTGACCAACTCATAAAGGTAGTCAGCAAGAATGAATGATGCTTGGGGGGGATGAATTGGGAGACTGGGATTGACATATATACACTAATACGTATAAAATAGATAATTAATAAGAATTACAAAAGATAAATAAATAAAATTCAGATCAAAACAAAAACCAAAAAAACGAATGAATGACGGCAAGACCCTGACCCTTGAAATTAGTGAGTTGATCGATTCACTTTTTCCCTGAAGTTTTCCCTAGGTCTGAGTGATTAGGTAATGCAGATCAACATCATTCCCAACTTCATCGATTCTTTTATAATTAACTTCTTATAAAGTGGCGCTCAACAAAAGCTTGTTGGATAGAAGGAGGGATGGACAAATGAACACCAAGGGTGGGAAGGAATTCTGAGGTGCAAATACAGCAGCAGTCAGAGGTGGAGCCTGGGACAGACAGGGAGGTTGTCCAGAGGCTTTCACTGAAGAAGAGACATGTGGAGGATGAAGACATTCCCCCAGCTGCTCTGGAGCAGCCAACTCACACAACAGCAAACCTGGTACTTTTATCCTCAGGATGTCTCTGAAAAGATCTGGCCTCGTGATCTTGGGTTGTTTTAGTTTTGAACCATGACTTTGCTAGGTAATGTTTTAAAATGCGAGCTTCCTTTGAACGAGTTTTTGCACAGTCCTCTGGCTACTCAATTAGTTCTCTCCAAAGTCTGATCCTCATTTCCACATCTGTGTCGTCCACAACATCGACAACATTTGTACACTGTGATAGGATAATAAAATCATGTAGCTTACAGACATCTGTAGCTCTCGGTGTTTTAGAAACGCAGATCTGTACTATCAAAATTTTAAACGATAAAATCTGTAGCCATCATTTTATTTCTCTGCCTATGCAATCCAACAACATTACAAAAATCCCGTCATACGACATAAACTGTGGCATCAAAAGATAACTTCAATAAATGAAATATTGTTCTGTCCTTTCTGTTTAATTATGTAGTCCCAAATCCAATTTTGGGTTGAAAGCCACTTGATTGATTTCGAAACTATGTATGTCAGGAATAGTCTCTTCAAAATTATAACCAAATAAAGAAGTTAATAAAATCGACTTTTTTTAAAAAAAGCAAAACCTGCCCATATCTGGTATCTTCCTTCTGTAGAGTCTGACATTCAATAGCATATTTTATTATTTTATTTCAATTAGTATTCAAGGAGAGCTTTTGAAACCATTTTGATTACCCTGACAGCTGAAATAAAATTTTTACAAGAGCAGCATATTTGGAGCCAAAGATCGGGTTGACACAATGAATGCAATGATGAAAATCATTTTACAGTAGTCCAGCTTAGCATATTGGCTTCATTTAAAATTTATATCACAAGGGTTTAAAAAAACAAAAAACAACACTTTTCCTCTAAAAGAAAACAGTAGCTTTCCATTCTTTCTGTTGGCCACAAAAAGTCCTAAAGCTTTGGAGACTTGAATAGTTATCAGAGTCCCAGAAACCCATTACCCAGCATCTCCGAATTATTTTCAGAGGTTTTGAAAAGGAAAGATACCCTGGGAGCTACACAATTAAGAAATGAGTCCATTACCAGAACAGTAGCCTCCTATAGAGACTTAATAAACTGTGCTTGAACATGTGAAGTGCTCCCAGTAAAAACCCGCCCTCTCAAAACTGTGTTCTAATGGACACTGACGCAGTAGTGGTCGCAGATTCAAACTGGCAATCAGATTCAAGACACATTTCAGGCTTTCGTCTCCATTTACATCCCTTTGTAGAAGGTTAGAGGACAGGGAACAGCATCTTCCTTTCATCAGGAACCTGTGGTACACAGAATCATGGCCCCCCAAAGATGCCCACATCCTAATTCCCAGAACCTGTGAATACGTTATGTTAAATGGAGAAAGGGAATTAAAGTTGTAGATGGAAGTAAGGTTGATAATCAGCTGACCTTAAAATAGGGAGATTATTCTGGATTGTCCAGATGGGCCTAAAGCAATCACAGGAGTCCTTAAAAGTGGAAGAGCGAGGCAGAAGAGATTAGAGGGATACAATGTTGAGAAGGACTCAATCCACCATTGCTGACCTTAAAAACGGAGGGAGAGACCACAGCCAAGGAATGCAGGCGACCTCTAGAATTTGGAAAAGGCCAGGAAATGCAATCTCCCCTAGAACCTCCAGAAAGGAACACAGACCTGCTGACACCTTGATCCTAGCTCCGTGAGATACGTGACAGACTCCTATCCTACAAAACTGTGAAGTAATATGTTTATGTTGTTTTAAGGTGCCAAGTTTGCGGTCATTTGTCACAGCAGTGACAGGAAACTCATACGACACTCAACAGGTACCCAAGTGCACAGCTTATTTTGTCCCCACACCCACGCAGGAAATGCAAGGCTGCCAAAGAATGACACCCAGGGTGTGCATAGGTCACCTTGACACAGAGGCACCACAGCTACAGCTTCCCGACAATCTTTCATATGGGGCCAGTGATACAGGCCCCAAACCTGCATGCCAGCGCCCAGCAGCCCTGGTCCAGGAGCAGTCTCCCAGACCAAGGCCTCACAACAAACGGAACAGGCACAGTACGCCACATTCATTGATCGCTGCAGCCCGCAGAGACACAGGACTGAAGTCCTTCTCACAGGCAGGCTGGGATCAGCCCAGGGCTGAAGTGAACCCTTTCCTCACAGTTATGGTCCCAATGTCATTATATCTACTACATTCTAAACCTGAGCAATCTGTCATTGTTTGAATCTTGGGTACAAGTAGGGCCCCCTCCCCACAGACATCAAAGGCCAAAGACTTGCTTTCCCTGGACACAGGCAGCTTGGAAGGACACGGCCGTGTTTCAGTGCTCACTAATTCAGTGTTCCATGTTACTTTATGGAACCTCACTACCACACGTAATGAGAATCAGCTGTGTTTACATCACCACGAATTGGGACTTCCCTGGTGGCGCAGTGAATAAGACTCCGTGCTCCCAATGCAGGGGGCTCGGGTTCAATCCCTGGTCAGGGAACTAAATGCCACATGCATGAGGCAACTAAGGAGCCAGCGAGCTGCAACTAAGACTCGGTGCAACCACATAAATAAATAATCAGGGAAGGATTTAAAAAATAAATAAATCACCAAGAATTATGCAGGAATAGAGCTAGAAAGAATGACAGGCATTCTGAAGATACATTTTTGTCAAGGAAGAAGAGTGACACGCGCACCTGGAGATGAGCACAACACAGAGTAGCAGGTGGTAAAGTAGGATGCAATGAGATGCAAAGCTGGAGGACTGGAGGAGGCAGGAAGAAAATTCTGGAAGAATCAGTGAAGAGCAATTTAACACAAGGAATGGGTTAATATCAGAAATGGGAGACATCAGGGGCAGGTTTGTGACAGAAATTTTTTTTTTCTTGGTTGTTGACTAGCTCTAAACCTCACCACGTCTGCAGTCACCCTTCCTCCTATCTGTTTGGGAGCCTGCCTTCTCTACCCTCCACACAAGGACAGTAGCAGGCCAACCCTCTTCTCAACCTCCACGCTGGGAAAAAGAAAAGATCAGCTGGCTGAGTACTGAAGCATAATTCTATCTTATGACTCAATATGTCACAAAATAGAATCCATTTTTTTTTTGCTACTTCTATATAAACACCTCTATTATGTCCACAGAAGACAAAGGTTACCTTGTGAGAGAAATTATTCATGAGGGAAGAAATTAGAATTTTGAACAACCCTCTTAGGTGACCTATACAGACGTATGAAAATAGGACTTCAATCTATACTAGACGACGAATCCAAAAAGATGAAAACATAATGAAATTGCAGTAGCACTCCTCCATTTAATTTAACCTTTGAGGGGCCTGGTCAATGGTCTCTTAAAATTAATTTCACCCAGTGATTCTCCAGGGAACAGAGAGAAAGAACTTATATTTAAATACATGCATGCACATTTATAAACATAGTTTATAAATGTTTATAAATGTAGTTTATTTGCCTTTATGTTTTTTCTCCCAACAAAGAATTCTAGATTGATTAAGGCTTCTCAGCTTAAAAAAAATCTCTGGAAAAGAGGCTTCATTCTGAAAAACTCCAGGATTAGTGTTCAATCCTGAAGTATTTCTGAAAAAACTTTCACCAAAAAATGTAAATTTTACACTGCCCTCATTATTAAGCCAACTTGTAATAGGTTTTTCTTAGGGTTTTAGCACTTACGAGATTCCTGATTAAAAATTCACCAAAAGTTTAATATCCAACAATAAGTTCAAAGAAATACTCAGACTTCCTTTTCTAAACTTTTGAGTGGGTCATTTAATTCCTGTAAAAAATATTAAAGTAGAAATCAATAATCTACCAATTTGACAAGGCTCTTCCACCTGTAGGAACAAGATAAACTTAATAAATTGTCGGCACTAACCAGAAAAGATTAACTATATAATTTACCCAAAGTTTAATGGAACAGCTGAATCAGGGGACGCTGTGGAGAGGTGTTTCATGGGAGAAAAAAATGAGCTAATTTATATAAGAATTATTAAAGCCATACTTGGAGCTGCTGCTCGATTAAGTTTAAGAAGGAGTAATACTACTGCCAAGGGCTGGCATTTAGGAGCAGGAAGCAGCGTTATAAATTGGATCCAACTTTCTGGAAGGCAATTTGGATATATATATATATATATATATATATATATCAAAAGCCATAATAACACATGACCTCATTGAACAGGACTTCTGTTTCTTGGAATTTATCTTAAGAAAATAAAGGAAGGATGTAATAAAATTACACTATTCCTTCTACTTTATTATTTTAAACAAATAATTTTATTATTGCACAACATGGATTACTCTGTTGTTTAAAACTAGAGAAAACTAGAAACGATGAAAATGCTTACCAATTAAGAATTGTTTAAATAAATGGTCTTTCTTCTCCTACCCTCGCCCCCTCCAGTCTATTTCCAACACAGCAGCCAGCATCATCTTATAATTAAAATGCAATGACTTGAATGTTAACTCGACTTACTGTGGTGATCATTTCACACTATATACAAATACTGAATCATTATGTTGTACACATGAAACTAATATAATGTTATATGTCAATTATACCTCAACAACAATAACAACAACATTTTAAGGCAATGACGATGGCCATGTCACTCCTGTGCTCAAAACACTCCAGTGGTTCCCCTCAATCAGGGTCAAAGCCAAATCTGTATCATGCTCTATGCACATTTTGCACAGTCTAGAGTTGCCATTTAAGTGGCTCTTCCTTGAGCAAGTGTATGTGCCCCAAGTAACCTTTCATCTTCACTTTAGACACAGAAGAGCCTAGGATCTTAGCTCCCTTGTGAAGGACATTCCATTTGATATTTGCCTTGACACCCTCCTACATACATTTTTTTAAAAGTTTTCTCCAAAACTGTAATCATATTAGAGATACTGAGCAGAAAGCTGTTTTTCCCAATCACCACCAAGTGACTATCATCTCTCATCTGGACTACTGCAAAGCTGCCCACCCTAATTATTCTTCCTACTTAATTTATTCTCCACACTACATTTCTTTTTTTCAAAAATATGGTCACAATTTCCCTCAAGCTTAAAATGCCTTCCCATTTCTCTGCAAATGAAGATCCAAATTCCTGATGGTCAAGGTTCTGAAACAGTGCTATACAACAGAAATATATTGGGAACCATGCATTGAATTTTAAATTTCATGGTAGCCATATTTTTTCAAAAACTTTCAAAATGGTAAAAATAATTGTAATACTATATTTAATTTTAGTCAATCTATCCAAAATATGGTCATCTCAATATGGAATCAATAATTCAAGTAGATCTTAAATGTTATCACTACAAAAACTACATAGCTATGTGAGGTGACTGATGTGTTAATGAACCCTACTGTGGTAATCATTTTACAATATATATACAGTGCGTCTCAAACTGGACAAGCCACATTTCACATGACCCGCAGCCCCGTGTGGCTAGGGGCTGCCCTATTGGGCGATGCAGCTCTGCAACAGGGATCCCCAACTGCCAGGCTGCAGACTGGCACAGCAGGAGGTGGGCGGCAGGCGAGCAAACGAAGCTTTACCTGCCGCTCCCCATCACTCCCCATCGCTCACACTACCAGCTGAAGCACCCCCCGCCCACCCCACCCCCGCCAATGGCAAAAGGGTCTTCCATGAAACTGGTCCCTGGTGCCAAAACGGTTGGGGACAGCTGCTCTACAAGGTCAGGACTATGCCCACCTCCTCAGCCTTCTCAGGCTATAGACCTATTTAACCTTCAGGTACTCAAAACTCCAATTCTTTGAGCTCTCCTAGTCCTTTATACATGTTGAGTTTTCATACAACAAATGATTTGAAAGAAGACAACAATTAGACGAGCACAACACACAGTAGCAGGTGGTAAAGTAGGATGCAATGAGATGCAAAGCTGGAGGACTGGAGGAGGCACAGTGTTTTATAACATGTATTTTATGTATTTCTATTTTTACTTTGCTTTTCTGTTATTCTGTGTTCTTTTCCCTTATTTTCTGCTTCTTCTTAACATATGTTTCTTCTTTTCTTTTTAATATATGTCCATTTCTACTTTGCTTGTCTGTTGTCCTGTGTTTCTTCTCTTTTTCTTTTATCATTATTTTTTTAAAATCATTTTTATTGGTTTGTTCTGTTTCCTTGCCTTATTCTTCAGTTGGCACACTGCTTTGGATTTGTTTTCAGATTATGTGTTTTTGTTAGTTTTGATTCTAATTGTTTGATTTCGATTTTGAGTTCTTCTATTTGTCCGGTTGTTCTCTTCCTTTTTGTTTTATTTGGCTCTGTTTTTGCTTCTTTTATGTGTGTGTTTCCTTGTTTCTGTTTTTGTTTGTTTGATATTGTTTTTACCACTTCTCTGGGGTTTCGCTTGTCTTTTTTTTCTTTAATATATCTTCTACTTTATTTTTCTTTATATTTCAATTTCTACATTGCTTTTCTGTTGTTCTGTCTTCTTTCTCCTTTCTCTTTTTTTAATCATTTTTGTCGGTTTGTTTTCTTTCTTTGCTTCATTCTTCAGTTGGCACCCTGCTTTGGTTTTGTTTTTGTGTTTTTGTCAGCTTTCTTTTTAATCGTTTGATTTTGTTCTTGGGTTCTTTTGTTTGTCTGGTTGTTCTCTTACTTTTTGATTTATTTGGTTCTGTTTTTGTTTCTTTTCTGTGTGTGTGTTTCCTTCTTTCCATCTGTTTGATTTTACTTTTCACCATTTGTCTGGGATTTTGTTAGTCTTCTTTTTTTTTTTTAATCCCCTTTATTGCCAGGATGAGTGAATTGTGGGATCTTGGTCCCTTGACCAGAAGTCAGGCCTGAGGCTCTGGGGTGGGAGCACCGAGTCCAGGATGCTGGACACTAGAGAATTCCCGGCCCAGGGAAGATTAACTGCCGAAAGCTCTCACGCAGGCCTCTATCTAAATCCAAGAGCCGGCTCCACCCAACTGCCAGCAGCTCCCAGTGCTGGACGCCTCACACCAAACAACAAACAAGACAGGAACACAAACCCACCCATCAGCACACAAACTACCTAAAGTCATACTAAGCTCACAGACACCCCAAAACACACCACCTGACATGGCCCTGCTCCTCAGAGGGAAAAAACTCAGCTCCACCCACCAGAACACAGGCACCAGTCCCTCCCATCAGGAAGCGTATGCAAGCCACTAAAGCAACCTCACCACCGGGGCAGAGAAAAGCAGCAAGAGGAACTATGACCCTGCAGCCTGGGGAAAGGAGACCTCAAATACTGTAAATTAGACAAAATGAGAAGACAGAGAAATATCTTGCAGGCAAAGGGGCAAGATAAAAACTCGTAAGAGGAAATAGGCAGTCTACCTGAAAAAGAATTCAGAGTAATGATAGTAAAGGTGATCCAAAATCTCCGAAACAGAATAGAGAAAATACAAGAAACGTTTAACAAGGACCTAGAAGAACTAAAGAGCAAACAAACAATGATGAACAACACAATAACTGAAATTAAAAATACTGTAGAAGGAATCAACAGCAGAATAACTGAGGCAAAACAACGGATAAGTGAGCTGAAAGATAGAATGATGGAAATAACTACCACAGAGCAGAATAAAGAAAAAAGAATGAAAAGAACTGAGGACAGTCTCAGAGAACTCTGGGACAACATTCAACGCACCAACATTCGAATTCTACGGGTCCCAGAAGAAGAAGACAAAAACAAAGGTTCTGAGAAAATATTTGAAGAGATTATAGTTGAAAACTTCCCCAACATGGGAAAGGAAATAGTCAATCAAGTCCAGGAAACACAGAGAGTCCCCTACGGGATAAACCCAAGGAGAAACATGCCGAGACACATAGTAATCAAACTAACAAAAATTAAAGCACAAAGAAAAAACATTAAAAGCAGCAAGGGAAAAACAACAAATAACATATAAGGGAACTCCCATAAGGTTAACGGCTGATCTTTCAGCAGAAACTCTACAGGCCAGAAGGGAGTGGCAAGATATATTTCAAGTGATGAAAGGGAAAAATCTACAACCAAGATTACTCTACCCAGCAAGGATCTCATTCAGATTAGACAGAGAAATCAAAAGCTTTACAGACAAGCAAAAGTTAAGAGAATTCAGCAACACCAAACCAGCTTTACAACAAATGCTAAAGAAACTTCTCTAGACAGGAAACACAAGAGAAGGAAAAGACCTACAATAACAAACCCAAAACAATTAAGAAAATGGAAAGAGGAACATACATATCCATAATTACCTTATATGTAAATGGATTAAATGCCCCAACCAAAAGACACAGACTGGCTGAATGGATACAAAAACAAGACCCATATATATGCTTGCTGTCTACAAGAGACCCACTTCAGACCTAGGGACACATACAGACTGAAAGTGAGGGGATGGAAAAAAGATATTACATACAAACGGAAATCAAAAGAAAGCTGGAGTAGCAATTCTCTTATCAGGCAAAATAGACTTTAAAATAAAGACTATTATAAGAGACAAGGAAGGATAATATATAATGATCAAGGGATCAATCCAAGAAGAAGATATAACAACTGTAAATATCTATGCACTCAACATAGAAACACCTCAATACATAAGGCAAATGCTAACAGCCATCAAAGGGGAAATCGACAGTAACACAATAATAGTAGGGGACTTTAACACCCCACATACACCAATGGACAGATCATCCAAAATGAAAATAAGGAAACACAAGCTTTAAATGACACATTAGACCAGATGGACTTAACTGACACTTATAGGGCATTCCATCCAAAAACAACAGGATACACTTACTTCTCAAATGCACATGGAACATTATCCAGGATATATCACATCTACGGTCACAAATCAAGCCTCGCTAAATTTAAGAAAATTGAAACTGTATCAAGCATCTCTTCCAACCACAACACTGAGACTAGATATCAGTTACAGGAAAAAACTTAAAAAAAAAATACAAACACATGGAGGCTAAATAATACGATACTAAACAACCAATAGATCACTGAAGAAATCAAAGAGGAAATCAAAAAATACCTAGAAACAAATGACAATGAAAACACGACGACCCAAAACCTATGGGATGCAGCAAAAGCAGTACTAAAAGGGAAGTATATAGCAAAACGATCCTACCTCAAGAAAGAAGAAAAATCTCAAACAACCTAACCTTACACCTAAAGCAATTAGAGAAAGGAGAACAAAACAACCCCCCAAAGTTAGCAAAAGGAAAGAAATCATACAGATGAGATCAGAAATAAATGAAAAAGAAATGAAGAAAACAATAGCAAAGATCAATAACACTAAAAGCTGGTTCTTTGAGAAGATAAACAAAACTGATAAACCATTAGCCAGATTCACCAGGAAAAAAAGGGCGAACACTCAAATCAACAGAATTAGAAATGAAAAGCCAGAAGTAACAACTGACACTGCAGAAATACAAAGAATCATAAGAGACTACTATAAGCAACTACATGCCAATAAAATGGACAATGTGGAAGAAATGAACAAATTCTAAGAAAAGTACAACTTTCCAAGACTGAACCAGAAAGAAATAGAAAACATGAATAGACCAATCACAAGCACTGGAATTGAAACTGTGATTAAATATCTTCCAAAAAAAAACAGCCCAGGGCCAGATGGCTTCACAGGCGAATTCTATCAAACATTTAGAGAAGAGCTAACATCTATCCTTCTCAAACTCTTCCAAAATATAGAAGAAGGAACACTCCTAAACTCATTCTACGAGGCCACCATCACCCTGATACCAAAACCAGACAAAGATGTCACAAAAAAAGAAAATTGCAGGCCAACATCACTGATAAACATAGATGCAAAAATCCTCAACAAAACACAAGCAAACAGAATCCAACAGCACATTAAAAGGATCGTACACCATGATCAAGTGGGGTTTATCCCAGGAATGTAAGGATTCTTCAATATACGCAAATCAATCAATGTGATACACCATATTAAAAAATTGAAAGAGGAAAACCATATGATAATCTCAATAGATGCAGAAAAAGCTTTTGACAAAACTCAACACCCATTTATGATAAAAAAAAAAAACCTCTCCAGAAAGTGGGCATAGAGGGAACCTACCTCAACATAATAAAGGCCATATATGACAAACGCACAGCCAACATCATTCTCAATGGTGAAAAAAAAAAGCATTTCCTCTACGATCAAACAAGACAAGGTTGCCCACTCTCCCCACTATTATTCAACATACTTTGAAAGTTTTAGCCACAGCAATCAAAGAAAAAGAAATAAAAGGAATACAAATTGGAAAAGAAGCAGTAAATTGTCACCGTTTGCAAATGACATGATACTATACATAGAGAATCCTAAATATGCCAGCAGAAAACTACTAGAGCTAATCAATGAATTTGGTAAAGCTGCAAGATACAAAACTAACGCACAGAAATCTCTTGCATTCCTATACACCAACAATGAAAAATCAGAAAGAGAAATTAAAGAAACACTCCCATTTACCACTGCAACAAAAAGAATAAAATATCTAGGAGTAAACCAACCTAAGGAGGCAAAAGACCTGTATGCAGAAAACTATAAGACACTGATGTAAGAAATCAAAGATGATACAAACAGATGGAAAGATATACCATGTTCTTGGTTTGGAAACATCAACATTATGAAAATGACTATACTACCCAAGGCAATCTACGGTTTCAATGCAATCCCTATCAAATGACCGAAGGCATTTTTCACAGAACTAGAACAAAACATTTTACAATTTGTACGGAAACACAAAAGACCCCAAATAGCCAAAGCAATCTTGAGAAAGAAAAACAGAGCTGGAGGAATCAGACTCCCTGACTTCAGACTATACTACAAAGCTACAGTAATCAAGACAGTATGGTACTGGCACAAAAACAGAGACACAGATCAATGGAACAGGATACAGAGCCCCAAAATAAACCCACGCACCTATGGTCACATAACCTACGACAAAGGAGGCAAGAATATAGAATAGAGAAAAGACATCCTCTGCAATAAATGGTGTGGGAAAAACTGGACAGCTACATGTAAAAGACTGAAATTAGAACACTTTCTATATTTAGATATATAGATCAGTGGAACAGGATAGAAAGCCCAGAGATAAACCCATGCACATATGGTCACCTTATATTTGACAAAGGAGGCAAGAATATACAATGGAGAAAAGACAGTCTCTTCAATAAGTGGTGCTGGGAAAACTAGACAGCTACATGTAAAAGAATGAAATTAGGGCTTCCCTGGTGGTGCAGTGGTTGAGAGTCTGCCTGCCGATGGAGGGGACACAGCTTTGTGCCCCACTCTGGGAAGATCCCACATGCCACAGAGTGGCTGGGCCCATGAGCCATGGCCGCTGAGCCTGCGCATCCGGAGCCTGTGCTCCGCAACGGGAGAGGGCACAACAGTGAGAGGCCCGTGTACCGCAAAAAAAAAAAAAAAAAAAAAAGAATGAAATTAGAACACTCACTCTCTAACACTATACACAAAAATAAACTCAAAATGGATTATAGACCTAAATTTAAGACTGGACGCTATAAAACTCTTAGAGGAAAACATAGGCAGAACACTGTCTAACATAAATCACAGCAAGATCCTTTTTGACCCACCTCCTAGAGAAATGGAAATTAAAAACAAAATAAACAAACAGGACCTAATGAAACTTAAAAAGCTTTTGCACAGCAAAGGAAATGATGAAAAAAACAAAAAGACAACTTACGGAATGGGAGAAAATATTGGCAAATGATGCCACGGACAAGGCCTTAATCCGCAAAGTATACAAACAACTCATATAAGTCAATCAAAAAAACCCCAAACAACCCAATTGAAAAATGGGAAGACCTAAATAGACATTTCTCCAAAGAAGGTATACTTTGTTGCCAGTGTTGGCAACAAACAAATGAAAGAATGCTCAACATCATTAATCATTAGAGAAATGCAAATCAAAACTACAATGAGATATCATCTCACACCGGTCAGAATGGCCATCATCAAAAAATCTAGAAACAATAAATGCTGGAGAGGGTGTGGAGAAAAGGGAACCCTCTTGCACTGTTGGTGGGAATGTAAATTGATACAGCCACTATGGAGAACAGTATGGAGGTTCCTTAAAAAACTAAAAATAGAACTACCATACGACTCAGCTATCCCACTACTGGGCATATACCCTGAGAAAACCATAATTCAAAAAGAGTCATGTACCACAATGTTCATTGCAGCTCTACTTACAATAGCCAGGACATGGAAGCAACCTAAGTGTCCATCGACAGATGAATGGATAAAGAAGATGTGGCACATATATACAATGGAATATTTCTCAGCCATAAAAAGGAACGAAACTGAGTTATTTGTAATGAGATGAATGGACCTAGAGTCTATCATATAGAGTGAAGTAAGTCAGAAAGAGAAAAACAAATACCATATGCTAATGTATATATATGGAATCTAAAAAAACGGAACTGATAAAACTAATGGCAGGGCAGAAATAAAGACACAGATGTAGAGAATGGACTTGAGGACGCAGTGGGGGAACGGGAAGCTGGGATGAAGTGAGAGAGTAGCACTGACATATATACACTACCAAATGTAAAATGCATGGCTAGTGGGAAGCTGCTGCATAGCACAGGGAGATCAGCTCAATGCTCTGTGACGACCTAGAGGGGTGGGATAGGGAGTGTGGCAGGGACGCTCAAGAGGGAGGGGATATGGGGATATGTGTATACATATAACTGATTCACTTTGTTGTATAGCAGAAAATAACACAACACTGTAAAGCATTTATACTCCAATAAAGATTTTTTTAAAGTTATTAAAAAAATTTTTGAATGACATTTCACCAAAGGAGATACACCAATGGCTAATAAGCAGACGAATGATACTCAATAGTCATTAGGAAAACACAAATCAAAACCAAAATGAGAGGGGAGGAGCTTCAAGATGGCAGAAGAGTAAGACGCAGAGATCACCTTCCTCCCCACAGATACATCAGAAATAAATCTACACGTGGAACTGCTCCTACAGAACACCTACTGAAGGCTGGCAGAAGACCGCAGACCTCCCAAAAGGCAAGAAACTCCCCACGTACCTGGGTAGGGCAAAAGAAAAAAGAATAAACAGAGACAAAAGAATAGGGACGGGACCTGCACCAGTGGGAGGGAGCCGTGAAGGAGGAAAGGTTTCCACACACTAGAAGCCCCTTCGCGGGCGGAGACTGCGGGTGGCGGAGGGGGGAAGCTTTGGAGCCGCGGAGGAGAGCGCAGCAACAAGGGTGCAGAGGGCACAGCAGAGAGATTCCCGCGCAGAGGATCGGTGCCGACCAGCACTCACCACCCCGAGAGGCTTGTCTGCTCACCCGCCGGGTCGGGCGGGGCTGAGATCTGAGGCTCCGGCTTCGGTCGGAGCGCTGGGAGAGGACTGGGGTTGGCGGCGTGAACACAGCCTGCAGGGGGCTAGTGCGCCACGGCTGGCCGGGAGGGAGTCCAGGGAAAAGCCTGGAACTGCCGAAGAGGCAAGAGACTTTTTCTTCCCTCTTTGCTTCCTGGTGCGTGAGGAGAGGGGATTAAGAGCGCTGCTTAAAGGAGCTCCAGAGACAGGTGCGAGCCGCGATTAAAGCGCGGACCCCGGAGACGGGCATGAGATGCTAAGGCTGCTGCTGCCGCCACCAAGAAGCCTGTGTGCGAGCACAGGTCACTCTCCACACCTCCCCTCCCGGGAGCCTGTGCAGCCCGCCACTGCCAGGGTCCCGGGATCCAGGGACAACTTACCAGGGAGAACGCACGGCGCGCCTCAGGCCGGTGCCACATCATGCTGGCCTCTGCCGCCGCAGGCTCGCCCCGCATCCGTACCCCTCCCTCCCCGCTGGCCTGAGTGATCCAGAGCCCCCGAAGCAGCTGCTCCTTTAACCCCGTCCTGTCTGAGCGAAGAAAAGATGCCCTCAGGTGACCTACACGCAGAGGCGGGTCCAAATCCAAAGCTGAACGCTGGGAGCTGTGCGAACAAAGAAGAGAAAGGGAAATCTCTCCCAGCAGCCTCAGGAGCAGCGGATTAAATCTCCACCATCAACGTGATGTACCTGCATCTGTGGAATACCTGAATAGACAACGAATCATCCCAAATTGAGGAGGTAGACTTCGGGAGCAAAGATATATATATTTTTTTCCCTTTTTCTCTTTTTGTGAGTGTGTACATGTATGCTTCTGTGTGTGATTTTGTCTGTAGAGCTTTGCTTTTACCATCTGTCCTAGGGTTCTGTCCGTCTGCTTTTTTTTTTACTTTTCAAAATTTTTTAATAATTATTTTTATTTCAATAATTTTATTTTACCTTATTTTATTTTATTATCTTCTTTCTTTCTTTCTTTCTTTCTTTCTTTCTTTCTTTCTATTTTTTCTCCCTTTTATTCTGAGCTATGTGGATGAAAGGATCTTGGTGCTCCAGCCAGGCATCAGGGCTGTGCCTCTGAGGTGGGAGAGCCAAGTTCAGGACACTGGTCCACAAGAGACCTCCCAGCTCCACGTAATATCAAATGGCAAAAATCTCCCAAAGATCTCCATCTCAACACCAAGACCCAGCTTCACTCAACGACCAGCAAGCTACAGTGCTGGACACCCTATGACAAACAACTAGCAAGACAGGAACACAACCTCATTCATTACAAGAGAGACTGCCTAAAATCATAATAAGGCCACAGACACCCCAAAACACACCACCAGACGTGGACCTGCCCACCAGAAAGACAAGATCCAATCTCATCCACCAGAACACAGGCACTAGTCCCCTCCACCAGGAAGCCTACACAACCCACTGAACCAACCTTAGACACTGGAGACAGACATCAAAAACAACGGGAACTACGAACCTGCAGCCTGCAAAAAGGAGAGCCCAAACACAGTAAGATAGGCAAAATGAGAAGACAGAAAAACACACAGCAGATGAAGGAGCAAGATAAAAACCCACCAGACCTAACAAATGAAGAGGAAATAGGCAGTATACCTGAAAAAGAATTCAGAATAATGATAGTAAAGATGATCCAAAACCTTGAAAATAGACAAAATACAAGAAACGTTTAACAAGAGCCTAGAAGAACTAAAGAGCAAACAAACAATGATGAACAACACAATAAATGAAATTAAAAATTCTCTAGAAGGGATCAATAGCAGAATAACTGAGGCAGAAGAACGGATAAGTGACCTGGAAAATAAAATAGTGGAAATAACTACTGCAGAGCAGAGTAAAGAAAAAAGAATGAAAAGAACTGAGGACAGTCTCAGAGACCTCTGGGACAACATTAAACGCACCAACATTCGAATTACAGGGGTCCCAGACGAAAAAGAGAAAAAGGGACTGAGAAAATATCTGAAGAGATTATAGTTGAAAACTTCCCTAATATGGGAAAGGAAATAGTTAATTAAGTCCAGGAAGCACAGAGAGTCCCATACAGGATAAATCCAAGGAGAAACATGCCAAGACACATATTAATCAAATTATCAAAAATTAAATTCAAAGAAAAAATATTAAAAGCAGCAAGGGAAAAACAACAAATAACACACAAGGGAATCCCCATAAGGTTAACAGCTGATCTTTCAGCAGAAACTCTGCAAGCCAGAAGGGAGTGGCAGGACATATTTAAAGTGATGAAGGAGAAAAACCTACAACCAAGATTACTCTACCCAGCAAGGATCTCATTCAGATTTAATGGAGAAATTAAAACCTTTACAGACAAGCAAAACCTAAGAGAATTCAGCACCACCAAACCAGCTTTACAACAAATACTAAAGGAACTTCTCTAGGCAGGAAACAAAAGAGAAGGAAAAGACCTACAATAACAAACCCAAAACAATTAAGAAAATGGAAATAGGAACGTACATATTAATAATTACCTTAAATGTAAACAGATTAAATGCTCCAACCAAAAGACACAGACTGGCTAAATGGATACAAAAACAAGACCCGTGTATATGCTGTCTACAAGAGACCCACTTCAGCCCTAGGGACACATACAGACTGAAAGTGAGGGGATGGAAAAAGATATTCCATGCAAATGGAAATCAAAAGAAAGCTGGAGGAGCAATTCTCATATCAGACAAAATAGACTTTAAAACAAAGACTATTACAAGAGACAAAGAAGGACACTACATAATGATCAAGGGATCGATCCAAGAAGAAGATTTAACAACTGTAAATGTTTATGTACCCAACATAGGAGCACCTCAATGCATAAGGCAAATACTAACAGCCATAAAAGGGGAAATCGACAGTAACACAATCGTAGTAGAGGACTTTAACACCCCACTTTCACCAATGGACAGATCATCCAAAATGAAAATAAATAAGGAAACACAAGCTTTAAATGATACATTAAACAAGATGGACTTGATATTTATAGGACATTCCATCCAAAAACAACAGAATAGACATTCTTCTCAAGTGCTCACGGAACATTCACCAGGATAGACCATATCTTGGGTCACAAATCAAGCCTTGGTAAATTTAAGAAAACTGAAATTGTATTAAGCATCTTTTCCAACCAGGATGCTATGAGACTAGATATCAATTACAGGAAAAAAATCTCTAAAATACAACCACATGGAGGCTAAATAATAACCAAGAGATCACTGAAGAAATCAAATAATACCTAGAAACAAATGACAATGAAAACATGACAACCCAAAATGTATGGGATGTAGCAAAAGCAGTTCTAAGAGGGAACTTTACAGCAATACAAGCCTACCTTAAGAAACAAGAAACATCTCAAATAAACAACCTAAACTTACACCTAAAGCAATTAGAGAAAGAAGAACAAAAAACCCCCAAAGTTAGCAGAAGCCAAGAAATCATAAAGATCAGATCAGAAATAAATGAAAAAGAACTGAAGGAAACGATAGCAAAGATCAATAAAACTAAAAGCTGGTTCTTTGAGAAGATAAACAAAACTGATAAACCATTAGCCAGACTCATCAAGAAAAAAAGGGAGAAGACTCAAATCAAAGGAATTAAAATGAAAAAGGAGAAATAACAACTGACACTGCAGAAATACAAAGGATCATGAGAGATTACTACAAGCAACTACATGCCAATAAAATGGACAACCTGGAAGAAATGGATAAATTCTTAGAAAAGTACAACCTTCCAAGACTGAACCAGGAAGAAATAGAAAACATGAACAGACCAATCACAAGCACTGAAATTGAAATAGTGATTAAAAATCTTCCAACAAACAAAAGCCCAGGACCAGATGGCTTCACAGGCGAATTCTATCAAACATTTAGAGAAGAGCTAACACCTATCCTGCTCAAACTCTTCCAAAATATAGCAGAGGGAAGAACACTCCCAAACTCATTCTACAAGACCACCATCACCCTGATACCAAAACCAGACAAAGATGTCACAAACAAAGAAAACTACAGGCCAATATCACTGATGAACATAGATGCAAAAATCCTCAACAAAATACTAGCAAACAGGGGCTTCCCTGGTGGCACAGTGGTTGAGAGTCCACCTGCCAATGCAGGGGACATGGGTTCGTGCCCCGGTCCGGGAAGATCCCACATGCTGTGGAGCGGCTAGGCCCGTAAGCCATGGCCACTAAGCCTGCACGTCCGGAGCCTGTGCTCCGCAACGGGAGAGGCCACAACAGTGAGAGGTCCACGTACCACCAAAAAAAAAAAGAAAATACTAGCAAACAGAATCCAACAGCACATTAAACGGATCATATACCACGATCAAGTGCGGGTGATCCAGTTATGCAAGGATTCTTCAGGATATGCAAGTCAATCAATGGGATACAGCATATTAACAAATTGAAGGAGCAAAACCATATAATCATCTCAATCGATGCAGAGAAAGCTTTCGACAAAATTCAACACCCATTTATGATAAAAACCCTGCAGAAAGTAGGCATAGAGGGAACTTTCCTCAACATAATAAAGGCCATATATGACAAACCCACAGCCAACATCATCCTCAGTGGTGAAAAACTGAAACCATTTCCACTAAGATCAGGAACAAGACAAGGGTGCCCACTCTCACCACTCTTATTCAACATAGTTTTGGAAGTTTTAGGCACAGCAATCAGAGAAGAATGAGAAATAAAAGGAATCCAAATCAGAAAAGAAATAAAGCTGTCACTGTTTGCAGATGACATGATACTATACATAGAGAATCCTAAAGATGCTACCAGAAAACTACTAGAGCTAATCAATGAATTTGGTAAGGTAGCAGGATACAAAATTAATGCACAGAAATCTCTGGCATTCCTATACACTAATGATGAAACATCTGAAAGTGAAATCAAGAAAACACTCCCATTTACCACTGCAACAAAAAGAATAAAATATATAGGAATAAACCTACCTAAGGAGACAAAAGACCTGTATGCAGAAAACTATAAGACACTGATGAAAGAAATTAAAGATGATACAAATCGATGGAGAGATACACCATGTTCTTGGATTGGAAGAATCAACACTGTGAAAATGACTATATTACCCAAAGCAATCTACAGATTCAATGCAATCCCTATCAAACTACCACTGGCAGTTTTCACAGAACTAGAACAAAAAATTTCACAATTTATATGGAAACACAAAAGACCCCGAATAGCCAAAGCAATCCTGAGAAAGAAAAATGGAGCTGGAGGAATCAGGCTACCTGACTTCAGACTCTACTACAAAGCTACAGTAATCAAGACAGTATGGTACTGGCACGAAAACAGAAATATAGATCAATGGAAGAGGATAGAAAGCCCAGAGATAAACCCACGCACATATGGTCACCTTATCTTTGATAAAGGAGGCAAGAATATATAGTGGAGAAAAGACAGCCTCTTCAATCAGTGGTGCTGGGAAAACTGGACAGATACATGTAAAAGCATGAGATTAGATCACTCCCTAACACCATACACAAAAATAAACTCAAAATGGATTAAAGACCTAAATGTAAGACCAGACACTATCAAACTCTTAGAGGAAAACATAGGCAGAACACCCTATGACATAAATCACAGCAAGATCCTCTTTGACCCATGTCCTAGAGAAATGGAAATAAAAATAAACAAATGGGACCTAATGATACTTAAAAGCTTTTGCACAGCAAAGGAAACCATAAACAAGACCAAAAGACAACCCTCAGAATGGGAGAAAATATTTGAAAATGAAGCAACGGACAAAGGATTAATCTCCAAAATTTACAAGCAGCTCATGCAGCTCAATATCAAAAAAAAACAAACAACCCAATCCAAAAATGGGCAGAAGACCTAAATAGACATTTCTCCAAAGGAGATATACAGATTGCCAACAAACACATGAAAAGATGCTCAACATCACTAATCATTAGAGAAATGCAAATCAAAACTACAATGAGATATCACCTCACACTGGTCAGAATGGCCATCATCAAAAAATCTACAAACAATAAATGCTGGAGGGAGTGTGGAGAAAAGGGAACAGTCTTGCACTGTTGGTGGGAATGTAAATTAATACAGCCACTATGGAGAACAGTATGGAGGTTCCTTAAAAGACTAAAAATAGAACTACCATACGACGCAGCAATCCCACTACTGGGCATATACCTTGAGAATACCATAATTCAAAAAGAGTCATGTACCACAATGTTCACTGCAGCTCTATTTGCAATAGCCAGGATCTGGAAGCAACCTAAGTGTCCATCGACAGATGAATGGATAAAGAAGATGTGGCGCATATATACAATGGAATATTACTCAGCCATTAAAAGAAACGAAATTGAGTTATTTGTAGTGAGGTGGATGGACCTAGAGTCTGTCATACAGAGTGAAGTAAGTCAGAAAGAGAAAAACAAATATCGTATGCTAACACATATATATGGAATCTACGGAAAGAAAAAAAGTCATGAAGAACCTAGGTGCAAGATGGGAATAAAGACACAGACCTACTAGAGAATGGATTTGAGGATACGGGGTGGGGGAAGGGTAAGCTGGGACAAAGTGAGAGAGTGGCATGGACATATATACACTACCAAACGTAAGGTAGATAGCTAGTGGGAAGCAGCCGCATAGCACAGGGAGATCAGCTCGGTGCTTTGTGACCACCTACAGGGGTGGGATAGGGAGGGTGGGAGGGAGGGAGACGCAAGAGGGAAGAGATATGGGAACATATGTATAACTGATTCACTTTGTTATAAAGCAGAAACTAACACACCATTGTAAAGCAATTATACTCCAATAAAGATGTTAAAAAAAAAGACCACAAAAAAAACCCCACCAAAATGAGATACCACTTCACATCTACTAGAATGATTATAATTAAAAAGCGGAGGGTGGGAGGGAGGTACAAGAGGGAGGGGAGATATGTATTCATATAGCTGATTCACTTCACTATACAGCAGAAACACAATATTGTAAAGCAATTATACTCCAAAAAAAAAAAAAAGACAATAACAAGCATAGATGAGCATGTGAAGAAACTGGAACTCTCATATATCACTGGTAGGACTGTAAAATTGTTCACCATTTTACAATGGAAAACAGTCTGACAGTTTCTTAAAATGTTGAACATAGTCACCATAAGAGCACACAATTCCACTTCTAGGTATCTACCCAAGAGAAATGAATGAAGACATATGTCTACACAAGACAGATGTCCACACAAGACTTACAGAAGCAACCCAAATGTCCACCAACTGGTGAAAGGATAAAATGTGGTCTAACCATACAATGCAATACCATTCAGCAATAAAAAGAACAGAGTACTGATCCATGCTAAAACATGGATGAACCTCAAAAACATCATGCTAAGTGAAAAAAAGCCAGATACAGAAGGACACATAAGGTATAATTCCATTTCTATGACATATCTAGAAAAGGAAAATCTATGGAGACAGAAAGTAAATAAGTGGTTGCCTAGGGTGGGGCATGTGGATGGAGGATGGCTGCAAATGGGCACAGGGACCTTTTGGGAGTAATGGAAACATTCTAAAATTGGGTCGTGGTGATGGTGACACAACTGTATAAAATTACTACAAATTACTGAATTGTACACTTTAGTGAATTTTATGGCATAAAACACATATCTCAACAAAGTTATTTTTAAGAAAAATGAAATATTCACAAGAATTAAAAAATAAAGTTGAGGGGGCTTCCCTGGTGGCACAGTGGTTGAGAGTCCGCCTGCCGGTGCAGGGGACATGGGTTCATGCCCCGGTCCGGGAAGATCCCACATGCCGCGGAGCGGCCGGGCCCGTGAGCCATGGCCGCTGAGCCTGCGCGTCCGGAGCCTGTGCTCCACAGCGGGAGAGGCCGCAGCGGTGAGAGGCCCGCGTACCCGAAAAAAAAAAAAAAAAGGTGAGGCAGTGCGCTCGGTGGTCCCGTGGATCTGTCTCTTGCTTCCACAGTGTTTGGACAGAACAGACCCAGACACAGCCCTTCCTCCAGCCCCCGACCACCCTCCAACCTTTTTTTCCAGTCGTAACCTTCAGACCCGATCACTCAGCTATCCTTGGCCTCCGGACCAGCCAACACCATTTTCTGAGCTCAGCTCCTTATTATCCATCAACCATGAGCTCCCAAATTGATCAGAATGATTCCATCCAGGTGGAGGCCACCATCAACCGCCTGGTCAACATGCATCTACGGGCCTCCTGCACCCACCTCTCTGGGCTCCTATTTCCACCGCAGTGATGTGGTTCTGGAAGGCCTGGGCCACTTTTTCTGCGAATTTGAGACAGGCTGGGACCCGGGCTCTGGGACCCTTTGCTGCAATACTGGCACCTGGACAAACGTCTCCTCGAGCAACAAAATACAAAGAAACTACAAGGAACTAAAAATAACCACGTGCGTGTGCAGTTGGGACAAGTTATGAACAATAAGATATAATACGACGAAAACCCAACTGCCACTTCTGAAGAGCTGGGAGCAAAAGCAGGGTGTTGGGTGAGCCATGGCCACTGAGCCTGCGCGTCCGGAGCCTGTGCTCCGCAACGGGAGAGGCCACAGCAGTGAGAGGTCCGCGTACGGGGGGGAGGGGAAAAAAAAGCAGGGTGTTGGGAGCAAAAGCAGGGTACTGTGCACGATCCCGGCACACGGCACCACCAACTGGTGGGCATATCACCTCAGCCGCCCCTACGGCCAGACCCCTGGACCCGCCCCTACCCTCACTCCATTTAAGGCTCCCCCTCAGGGAGGGGGAGCGACCAGGGTAGCCTGTTACCAGTTTTCCCTCCTCTCGCGCTGCAGCACAAATACCAATAAAGCCTTGCCTGAATTTCTTGTCTGGCCTCTTATCAACTTCTATTGATTAAAAAGTCTGAGGGTCTTCCCTGGTGGCGCAGTGGTTGAGAGTCCGGCCTGCCGATGCAGGGAACGCGGATTCGTGCCCCGGTCCGGGAAGATCCCACATGCCGCGGAGCGGCTGGGCCCGTGAGCCGTGGCCGCGGAGCCTGCGCGTCCGGAGCCTGGGCTCCGCAACGGGAGAGGCCACAATAGTGAGAGGCCTGCGTACCGCAAAAAAAAAAAAAAAAAAAAGTCTGAGAACCCAGGTCGGTAACAAATTAGCCAAGGAGAAGCACGAGAGCCCCCAGCATCTCTTGAAGATGCAAAACCAGCCCTCCAGTCGTGCCCTCTTCCAGGACGCGCAGAAGCCGTCCCCAAAGGAGTGGAATAAAACCCAGGACGCTATGGAAGCCGCCATTCTCATGGAGAAGAACCTGATCCCTTTTGGATCCGCATGCCCTGGGTTGTGCCCGCACAGACTCCCACCTCTGTGACTTCCTGGAGAGCCGCTTCCTAGATGAGCAGATGAAACTCATCCAGAAGATGGCAACCACCTGACCAACCTCCTCAGGCCGGCTGGTCCCCAGGCGGGCCTGGGAGAGTCCCTCGTCGAAAGGCTCGCCCTCCAGCATGAGTAGGAGCGTCCAGAGGCCAGCGGTTTCGAGGAGCCCCTCTGGCGTCAGGGTGTCTGCCTGAAGCCCCGCTCTGCAGCCATTAGGCAGCTTGTTAACTACTCTGGAGCCCTATTGTTTTATGGAAACAATAAAGCTTTTTGCAGCAAAACGAAAAACAACTTGAATGTTTACATCGTCCGGTAAATGTTTCAAACCTTTTATATTCCCAGCCTCCTCCCACCAGATGGTTAAGTTCCACGCAGGGCCTCAGACAGCTCTTGAATATATTGTGGATAAACTGCTTGGGCAATTTCAAAAAAATCACAGACACTTAAAAGTTTTTAAAAAATCCTACTCAGCAATAAAACATACTCAACAACATGGATGAACATTATGAAAGAAGCCAGCAACCACTGAGTACACACTATTTGATTCCATTTATAAAGTTCTAGAAGAGCTAAAACTAGAAATCTGAACAGTGGTTTCCTAGGGCAGTGGGGGGCAGGCATTGAGGGGGGAGGGGTACAAGGGAACTGTCACAGGTGATGGAAATGTCCTATATGCTAACCGGAATGGCAGTTATACAGGTGTACATTTGTCAAAATTCATCAAACTGTAGACTTAAAATCAGTGCATGTTGTATACAGATTATATCTCAATTTAAAAATGTGAATACCTCTGGTAAAAAATAAAATTAAAAAAATTATTTAATAAAGAAAGCCTCCTAGTTCTTTAGCAGGAAACGCAAGGCTTTCCATGGTCTGGTCCCTGCGTGCCACTCCAAACTCACTTCCAGAAACTTGCCCCACTGCCCTCCCCAAACTGCTCCCCTAAGCCCATCCCCACAAACCCTGGGCTCCAGTCTTACTGAAATGCTGGCATTTCCCCAAATATACCATGTCCATCCATGCCTCTGTGCCCTTCCTTCCTGAAACTCCTTCCCCCTCCCTGAACCTCCTTCCCCCTTCCTGACAGCTGGACACCTACTGATTTTGCAAAACTTCGGAAAGTTGAGTTGCCAACGGGCACTAGAGATCTTTTTGGGTGATGGAGCCATTCTAAAACTGGGTTGTGGTGATAACTGCACAACTCTGTAAACTGACATTCATTGAATTACACACTTAAAACAAGAGGCTTTTATAGTATGGTAGATAAACCCCAATCAAGTTATTAAAAAAAAAATTTCACAACATACGTAAATCAAACCACCACGCTGTATGCTTTTAAACTTATGAAGTGGTGTCTGTATGTCAATTTCTCAATAAAATCGGAAAAGGAAACAAAAACTTAGCTCAAAGATAACCCCTCTGTGAAGATCTTCCTGTCCCCTCCCAAATCCCCAAACCAAACACCTCTTTTCTCTGTCACAGCCCGCTGTACTCTGTACCTACTCCTGTTAAAGGCCTCCACGCTTCAGTGCACTTTTTTCTCTAAATGTCTTTCTCTCCTCAGACTCCGAAGTCCCTGCGGGCGCTGCCTTAACCAAGCTTTTGCCACCCATGCCTAACACCACACCGGGCACCTAAAGCAACTTAATTGCTGCTTATTGGATAAACGTGTTGCCTTTTAACTTCCTAATTCCTTGTACTACTGCAAAATTAAGCCTAAGAGTTGGGTCCTGGTTAAAACTGGATGTTTACTTATTTTGACAGGTGTGGCTTTGGCTCTCTCGAACTCGGGAGTGTTGCTGGTAGAAACACAACAAAGCATTCCCACAGCGTGCTTAGCTGTGATTCTTGCCCTTGGATTTGCACTTCACCCCATCTGGACTCCCCCTACCTGCACTCAAAATACCCAGTTCATTTACATGGACTTAAAAGCCTGTCAGGAACAGAATTTGGAGAACACCATCCAGTCTCACCAACTTGAATTCGTTGGCCCACAGTTTGGTTAGCAGTAGCCCTGCAGGCTTCAGAGTGTCTCAGAAACCATACTGTGTTCTGATTCTTAGCTTTCTTGTCCTAATGAGGTCATCCTAATTTCACTGAAAACCCTTGAAAGGAGTGTTGGCCCCAAGTCTTCCCCAGGCAGCAGGCACTGTTTCTGGATCGTGTGAGATAGTACAGGCAAGCGGGGAGAGCACTGGATTTCAGGTCAATGGCCCTGAGCACAAGCCCAGCCCCACTCATCGCTACCCATGTGACCCAAGGGAGCCGCTAAGGTGTGGCTTCTGCTTCTGCAAAAGTGGGTTTAATAACAACTGCCCGTTTCAACTTAGCGAGTAACCCTGCACATCAAGAGAGGCAGCGTATGAGAATGTGCTCTTTAGTTTAAAATGCTCCATGTGTCCAGAGTTGCTAATCACTGCCTTCCTTGCTGGTTTTCTTTTGCACTTTGCCCTAATGGGTCATTAGTCCACTGGGACCTGCAAATTATCCCGCAGTTTCTGTAGAACAAAGAACCACTTGATCCCCTTCAACCCAACTGGAGAAATGTACACGGAGTAAAGTCTGTATAAAGGGCTTCCAAGTGTCTCAAATGATCTTTCTCCAACAACTGATCACAGTAGCCTGATTTAAAATAAAGTGTGTTATTGCTAGGTCAGCACAAAATCTAAGGGATGACATTTCTTCTCATGTTTATACTTTTCCTGTATTTTTTTCCAGTTTTCCACAAAGAACAGATAATTGCTATTACATTTAGGGAAAAGTATTGTTTTTAAAAAAAGAAAAAACTTTAATTCTGATTCTATTTTGGACCAACCGTATGTAGCTAATACTTTCAAAATACTTACTTAGTAGGAGTCCCTATTAGAAGAACTTTGTATATATTATCCTCTTGACAACTCTGTGAGGTAGGTGTTGTTATTTCACTCCATTTCACAGATGAGGAAACAGAGGCACAAAGGTGAAGCAATCTACACAGGGTCACACAACTAGTAAACAATGGAACTGGGATTTGAACCCCAGCACTTGGGGGTCGGAGTTCATGCTTTTGACTAGTATTCCAGGGGGAAAGAATGTGAGTGACTGGTATTACCATCTACCGTGGCTCTAAGAGTCCAGTTACACAAGCAGGCTCTCTCAGAAGAAATCAGTGGTTTACTAGACTATGGAATCCTGAAGGCAAAAACAATGTCTTATTCATCCGTGTTTCTGAATGTCTTATTCATCTGTGTTCCTATACAGCTTTTGCTGCATAACACACCCCCAAACTTAAGTTCTTAAAAACCACAGCCATCAATTTCACGCACAATTCTATGGGTTGGCATTGTGGCAATTCTATGGGTTGGCATTGGGCTGGGCCTTTCTTTGCTGGTCTTCCGCATGCTTAGCTGAGCCATGTCAATTAACTGCTGCTCTGCTAGACATCCCTGCTTCTGGAAGTTGGCTGGCTGTCAGATGGGGCAAGAGAAGCCCCCGGTCACAGGTCTCTGATCATCCAGCGGTCTAGCCTAGGCTTCCTCACATGGCAGCGGTGGCAGAGTCCCAAGAGCCTCAAGAGTGGATAAGCCCCAGTGAGCAAGAGCTTTTCAGGTCTCCGCTTACATCACATTTGCTATTGACCTACGGGCCAAAGCAAATCACACGGCCAAGCCCAGAGTCAGTGTGGGAGGGGAGGGGAGGGGAGGGGAGGGGAGGGGAGGGGAGGGGAGGGGAGGGGAGGGGCCCACCCAAAGGCATGGATGCAGAGGGGTACAGTAACCTGTGGCTATTTATGCAATCTCCCAACATCTCCATAACCAAACACAGAACTTAGTAAAGAGTAGGCACAAAATAAATGCTTATTGAACTGAATGCTATCTCCCCTTCATGAAAAAGCAAAACAAGACCAACCATCTCTTCCGTCTCTACGTGAAGGACGCCATCTTCAGCAAATGGAAAAGGCTGACTGACACCTCCTCACAAAGGGGCACCTCACCCTGGGGGATGGAGCCTACCACTTGATGGTTACCTCCCAACACAGGGTCTTCTCAGCTCTTGGGGTGAGGGGTGTGTTCTTACTGGGGGCTGCTTCCCTAGAGCTCTTAGAATCTCAGGCCTTGCTCTCGTCAATGGTTCCATCAAGCTCCCCAAGGGACCTCCCCTTCTCCCACAGCTTCTGTGGGGTCCCTCAGGGACACCTCTCTAAAGCTGCTCCAATTAGCATTGCTGCTCACCCTCTAGCGGTTCCCTAAAGTTCTGCAATCCTTTGAAGAAAAGTGCTCAAAGCTTTCTACAAGGGCACCAGAAGAAACGATTGTGTGTGTTTTAGGTCAGTACTTTCCAATAGGGGGCAGTATGTCCCCCATGGGATATTTGCCAGTGTCTAGACATTTTTGCTTACCACCACTGGAGGAAGGGTGCTGGCATCTAGTGGGTAGAGGCCAGGGATGCATTTAACATCGTATAATGCACAGGACAGTCCCCACAGCAAAGAATGATCCAGTTCAAAATGTCAGTAGCCATGTTTGAGGAACCCTGCCTAAGTTCAGAGGGAGCCCTTCTTCATCCTAAGGATGCACCCACTGCCCCACCTGGGGTTGTTACATGACTGGATCCATCACCCCCGCTGAGAAGAATCACTCTCTAGGCAATAATGCTAAATTTTCTCTCTGCAACTTAAATCTCAGGAATGGTTCACAGGGCACCCCACAATTCCCCAGGTTAGACCGACCAACTAACATGTAAATAGGAGCTTGTTTACATGCAAGATGATCTTATTGTCTCTTCCTATTACCTATGCTCAATCCTACTGATTCTGGGAGCAATTTTCTCAAAAAAAGAGGAGTGCTTAAAGGTTTTTATTGTGAGCCAGTTAATAGCCTCAGGAAAGAGAAATGGCTTCCTATGGAGACGAGCATTGTGGGACTTCTGTGTGAACCACCTAAACCCGTTGATAAGATGCACATGAGTTGCAAGGAATAGATGACAGGCATTCAGTTTTAACAAAATGACACTTGTTCCACGGAGGAAGAGAATTTCTTACTGTCAGAGAGAACACCAAGATCCGGGGGAATAAAGCTACACAGACATTGATTGCTATGGGAGCTCCATGTACAAAAGCGTCAGGAAATGAAAGCCTTGGTTCTAGTAGCGCATCTCACTGTGGCACTGTAGCAATGCTAATTAGAAGAGAGGAGCTGACATTTCCCTAGCATGAAAGATAAACTAAAATTTACCCAGGAAATTTACTTCTGAAGTTTTCACAGAAGAATTCTAAAGGTGCTTTTTATTTTATTTTATTTTATTTTTTTTTTGTGGTACGCGGGCCTCTCACTGTTGTGGCCTCTCCCGTTGCGGAGCACAGGCTCCGGACGCGCAGGCTCAGTGGCCATGGCTCATGGTCCCAGCCGCTCCACGGCATGTGGGATCTTCCCGGAGCGGAGCACGAACCCGCGTCCCCTGCATCGGCAGGCGGACTCCCAACCACTGCACCACCAGGGAAGCCCTAAAGGTGCTTTTTATTAACCCTGGACTTTATTCCTTGCCTATTCACTTTCTTAGACTCCTGTATGCTAGTAGCTAGGAACATCCTCCTCGCTCATTCCCTGAAGCTCCTCATTCAACAGTGAGGCAGGGACGGGACTTCCCTAGTTGTGCAGTGGTTAAGACTCCGCGCTTCCAATGCAGGGGGCGTGGGTTCCATCCCTGGTCAGGGAACTAAGATCCCACGTGCCGTGCAGCATGGCCAATAAATAAATAAAAATTAAAATGTAATATTTTTTAAAATAATTTTTTTTTTTTTTTTTTTTTTTAGCGGTACGCGGGCCTCTCACTGTTGTGGCCTCTCCCGTTGCGGAGCACAGGCTCCGGACATGCAGGCTCAGCGGCCATGGCTCACGGGCCCAGCCGCTCCGCGGCACGTGGGATCTTCCCAGACCGGGCACGAACCCGTGTCCCCTGCATTGGCAGGCAGACTCTCAACCACTACGCCACCAGGGAAGCCCCCTAAAAATAATTTTTAAAAATTAAAAAAAAGAGTGAGGCAGAGAGTGGAAGAAGGCAGTGAGGGTCCATGGCTCCAGCTACTCTTTGTTTTACTTAAAACCCTTCCTTTCTTCACTTCTCAGGTCCTGAGGCTTCTGAACACCCTCCTCCCCCTGCCCTTCATCTCCATCTCCTCTCTTCTTCCTTCTGTTTCCCTCACCCCCACCTCTGGACCCCAGAGCCCCTGGAGGGCAGATGGGGACTAACAGGAATCCCAGGCATGGGGTAGAGATATGGCCAGTGCTGGAGGGAATGTATAGCGCTCCTTCCACACCCCACAGGGTTTGCGGTGTGGCTCAAAATAGGATTCGGAACAAAAGGCCCTCTACGTTGGTCATTCTCCTGATACAAGGCCAGTTCTGGGATTTAGACTCATCCAAGGAAGAGCCAGGAGTCCATCTCCAGCCCCATGCATCGTGAACCCAGCTTCCTATGTGGGCCTCATCCTCTAGCATCCTCTAAGCTAGCTGCTACCTGTGACTGCCTAGACTTCTCCAGGGTAAGCCATGGAGCAGCAGGAAAGTGTGCCCAGGAGTTTCTCAAGCAAAGTTCCCCTTTGGGTTCCTGATTAGGATCCCACCGCTACTGGTTCTTATGCCAAAGTCCTCTCACTTCAGAGCAGAAACTTTAAGGAACTGTGAGGCTGGGCTCTCCATCCAGGCCAGGAACCACTTTCGGCTGAACACCATTAATTTCCACTCTGTCACAGCGGAGTCAGAATCTGTGTCGAGTGGCATTATGGAGCGTAAACGATAGAGACGGCTGACATGCTGGGACAAAAGGGTGGCCCAAATGTACATGGAAAAAAACATGAGCTTCTGAGCCATAAGGTTCTTTATTAAGTGCCTATTCTGTACTAGACACTGCACTAAGCACTTTATATATTTTTTCCCACAGGCTGTGTGACTTTGGGCAAGGTGGTTAACTTCTTTGTTTCTGGTTGCATCGTCAGACAGAAATAGCTACCTTGCAGAGTTGTTTTGAGGACTACTTGAAACAGCATGTGGAAAGTTCCTGGCATGTGGTGGCTATCTTAGTCAGCTCAAGCTGCCATAACAAAATACCATGAACTGAGTGGCTTAAATAACAGAAATTTATTTTCTCACAGTTCTGGAAACAGTGAAGTCCAGTCCTGGCTGATTTGGTTCCTGGTGAGAGCTCTCTTCTTGAGTTGTAGGTAGTCAACTCCTCACTATGTCCTCACATGGCCTTTCTTCAGTGCATGTGTGCAGAGAGGGAGAGAGAGCCCTCTCTCTCTCTCTCTTTCTTCCTCTTCTTATAAAGCCACTCATCCTATCATGAGGGTCCCACCCTCATAATCTAACGTAACCCTAATCACCTCACAAAGACCCCATCTCTAAATACCATCACTTTGGGGGCTAGGGCTTTAACATATGAATTTTGGGGAGACACAAACATTCAGTACATAACAGTAAGCAGTAGGCATTAAGTAAGTGGTAACTGTTATTACCGCTAAATTATTATTAACAAAACAGGTACTGACACTCAGGAAACAGCTACAACACAGCTTTGTCTAAAACAAAGGAAATCTGTCTTGCGCACCCACTCACCTGACTTGGTACTGGCAGAAAGTAACGCATCACTTTCTCAGTGCCCTTTCTCAGGATCCCAGTGCTGGAGCAGAGCCAAGCTATTTCTCCTTGCTGAATCTTGAGGTTTCTGGTGGCGCAGGGTCCCTCAACACTGGTTGAGCACCATTGATCTGGGCAGGTTGCAGCTGTGCCACGATCATTTCCACCATCTACAGCGCATTCTCTGTGGTCCTCCCACATCTCAAGTGCCATATTCCTACGTGTTCTGCTTTTGTCCAGTTGCGGAACTTGCAATCCTGGTTGCTCTTCCTTATTCTGAGGGTCCACAGCACCCAGGATTAAGCTCCTCCCCTCTTGGTTAATTTCCAAAACACACAAATAGCTCATACAGCTCAATTAAAAAACAGGGCAGAAGACCTAAATAGACTATACAACTCAATTAAAAAAAAGGGCAGAAGACCTAAATAGACTTTTCTCCAAAAAAGACATACAGATGGCCAACAGGCATGTGAAAAGATGCTCAATATCAGTAATTATTAGAGAATGCAAAGCAAAACTACAATGAGGTATCACCTCACACCAGTCAGAAGGGCTATCATCAAAAATTCTACAAATAATAAACGCTAGGGAGGGTGTGGAATAAAGGGAACCCTCCTACACTGTTGGTGGGAATGTAAATTGGTGCAAACACTACGGAAAACAGTATGGAGGTTTCTCAAAGAAGTAAAAATAGAACTACCATATGATCCAGCAATTCCATTCCTGGGTATATATCCAGAAAAGATGAAAACTCTAATTTGAAAAGATACACGCACCCCGATGTTCATAGCAGCACTATTTACAATAGCCAAGACACGGAGGCAACCTAAGTGTCATCAACAGAAGAATGGATAAAGAAGATGTGGTGTATATATATATACAATGGAACATTACTCAGCCATAAAAAAGAATGAAATACCATCATTTGCAGCAACATGGGATGGACCTAGAGAATGTCATACGAAGCGAAGGAAGTCAGACAAAGACAAATATTATATGATGTCACTTATATGTGGAATCTAAAAAATAATACAAATGAATCTATGTACAAACCAGAAACACATAGAAAACAAACTTATGGTTACCAAAGGGGAAAGGGAGAGGGGGAAGAATAAACTAGGAGTATCCTAATTATTTAACAGATACACACTACTATATATAAAGTGGGTAAGCAAAAAGGATTTACTGTATAGCACAGGGAACAATGGTTAATATCTTGTAATAACCTATAATGGGAAAGAATCTGATTATACTGAATATATATAACTGAATCATTTTGCTGTACACCTGAAACTAACACAATATTGTAAAGCAACTACACCTCAATAAAAAAAAAGATGTACAAGTGGGGAAGAGCAAAAAACAAAAGCAAAACAAAAAAGAAAGATTCTCCCCTCTTTAAACCTCTAAGTAGAAGTCTCCACCCTCCGCGTCCTCACATTCTTCGATAGTCCAACCCAGTTGTAGGCTGTCTTCAGGGAAGCTTTCACACCTCCCAGTAAATTCTTCCTTTTCCATCCTGAGAAGGGTGAAAAGTATGTTTATTTCTATCTTCGTGAATCTTCAAGCAAATAAGTCAAAAAGTAACTTCTCAATTATTTTCTACATGATTTTCAAAAGGACATTTGCTGATGGAGAGATAAGATGCTACAAAATTTCAACAAATTCAGTTAAAGGGGAACTAAGTATCCTCATTTGTTTTCATGGATATGGAATATGGACTTTCCTAAGTTCTTAGAGGCCCTTTAATCAATACTCAGATGAAATATTAAGTTCTCTCTGTCAGTTACACCTTTTATCCCACCAATGCAAGCAGAATGTCTGATGAAAAGAACATCAAGTTAGACCTCAAAAAATCTGGGCTCTGGACGAAACTCAGTCTCTATTGGGGGTTTCAGCTTCCTCAACTTTAAGGTTCCTTTCATCATGAGCATTCTGCATTGCTTTAAGAAAATTTCCTGAACCCCAAAGTGGTTACATTTAAACATGGCATTCTGTTCTACAGTGAGCCCCCTTTCCGAATGTCCACTGTATTTCAAAGAGCAGAGAGAACCATCACTAACCATTTAATCCAGCAAACACTGATAGAGTGCCAACAGAATTCTTTGCACAGCCTCCGGACGCTCAGGCTCAGCGGCCATGGCTCACGGGCCCAGCCGCTCCGCGGCATGTGGGATCTTCCCGGACTGGGGCACGAACCCACATCCTCTGCATCGGCAGGCGGACTCTCAACCACTGCGCCACCAGGGAAGCCCCAAAAGAATTCTTGATAGGTTCAAATATTTCAAAATTCCTTGAGCACCCACTGGCTTGAACCCTTAACCAAGCTTATGTGAAATACACTCCTCTGATTTACCATTGCATTCTTAGGCATCGGTCTTCCGCTGTTGAACCACAGTGGAAAAGGGATAAAATTTCAATACAGAGAGACTAAAGTTTACTGTCTTTGAGGCAAATATTGCCCCGTCTTATCACCCAAACATAATATATAATCTGTGGGCTAAAAAGTGAAAATGGGGCACAAAAGTGAAGGCTATATGGTGGACACGTGATCTGTGCATTCTGATATAAAGTAGAAGACGGTATCTGGCATAAATCCTCTCGTGTCTCTCTTACAGCGTGCAAGAATCTGGGGAACAGAAGAGTGTGACACTTCAGACTCCCATTTATCTTATGTGGAAAACGGGTAAAATTGTGGGTCTCAAAAGGAAGTTGTCAAAATGAAAATATATTCAAATCAGAAAGATTTATTGAGCATCTAGCCTGTGTCCCACGCCATGCAGGGCCAAGAGGAAACAGATCGCAGCCTCTGTTCTCTCGACACAAGCAGGACTGAGCAAATCTTTGCAGATGCCATGAAGGATGCATTTGCACCAAAGAATTCATGAAAGTTTTACTGATTGTCTCCAGAGGAAATCAATAAGGAATTTCCATTGCATAGCACACAATATTGTCCTAAAAAAAATATTGATTTTTTTTCATTCCTATAAATAACTCTTCCCACATCTCTTCTCTGAGCCATGTAATTCCACGGTCTTCTTCCTCCATCTTGGACACCACAACCCACCCTACTTGTGAGAAGATTTTAGCCCTGTCCCGGCTTCTCTCTTCAGTCTCATGTATCCCACCCAATAGAAGTGGTTTATACTGAAGTAGCAAAACCGAAAGCACTTTTATAAAAAAATCTTCCATTCTCTCCATAACAGCAGGCTGGGGGTGGGTGGGTGTGCAGAGTCGGAGGCACCCCGGATGCCTTACCCTCAGTAATACGGCTTTTCCATGTCTGAGGAATACTAACTGTTGAGTGGGAGTACACAAGACTGGAGAAAGGTGCTGGGACAGCAGAAGAAAGCAGAGGAATGGAGGAAGGGGAGTAGCCTGGAGCCATAAGTGGGGTGGCTGGTAGCATCTGGGCTGAAGCTGGGGAATTGAATGGCTGAGAGGACAGACTTGGCAGGAGATATTAATAGTTTTTGAGACGGAAGTGCGTTGTACAATGTACACAAGAGCCCTGGCATAGAGTGCGGACTTTACGCAGAAGGAGGGGCAGTAGAAGTAAGGGCAAGTGCCTAAGCGTGAAGCGTGAGGGCTTACGCACGGGTGGTAGCGGGGAGTATTCTGAAATCAGAATAAAAAATATTTTGTCTGAATTTTTATTGCTTTTTTAACATGGCTAGATAACAATTCGTAAATGTCTCCCACCTTAGAATGACACTCTCATCCCCCTCTCAATCTTCTTTGCATCTTTCAAGACTCAGATCAATTTCCATTCCGTCCACGAAGCCTCCTCAGATTTTCTGGCCACAGCAACTCTTTCCTTCTCTCAACTTAACACGTACAATTTGCATTGTTGAGCTGCTTTCTTTGGGTTCTCCCTCTCCTGCCATCTGTCCAATTTATTATTATCTAAGTAATCCTTAACCACAGTTTTCATCATCATACCTCTACTCAGAAAACTTCACTGGCTTCTTTCTGCCAACAGGACTTTAAAAATGGAAGGAAATCAGCCACTTATGATCACAAGCAACATATTCCACAGACACAGGCCCAGTACCTCTCATGTGAAAGCATCTTCCCAGGGCTTGAGTGAAAGTGGCAACCTGTCATAATTCATTCCTTTTTCATACTATTTTATAGCCTGTGATCTGGCTTGCTCATCTACATGCCGATTCAATACAGCTTCCAGAAATTCAGAGCCAGAGGGGACAAAACTTAAGGCAATACCTTAGTGGTTTTCAAAGCCTGGCATAACTTAACAATCAAAGACTTATCCACTGTATCATCCCCAGAAACATGCAAATGTTATTAAAAGGATTCTAAATCCCCTTTGGAAGGAATCATTCTGAAACTTCCATTGTTACGCCGTTGTAATGCTATTTAAATAGTCCCAAACCTGTTGCCCAAATCCAGTCACGTGTTCCTCACTAGACAGTTTTCCTAAAAATTTATCCTAACTTCGGGTGAATGTTCAAAGGGTTGGAACAAAAATTACAACTGATTCAAGCGATGTTTTGAACCCTGGCTGTGCATCAGAATCCCCAGTGCTCCCTCCAGGCCAATTAATTCAGGACCTCTGGGGGTGCGCCGCACATCGGTATTCCGATTCTGATATGTGGTCAGGGTTGGAGCCACTGCATTAAAGGGGCCGCCTCTTGCTCTCTCGGCAGAAAAGGGGGCATTCCTAGGTCAGGTGGAGGGGCTTCAGAAGCCATGTCAGTGCACCAGTTCTTGAGAAAGCTGGCAAGAGCGAAGAAGGATGCCAGCTTCGGAGAACCCGGGCACCACGCAGAGAACTGAGGCAGGGACACACCCAAGAGGACCAGGACACCTGGCGGCACAAGAAGGTGGGCAGCCTGGCCACACATGCTGCCCCTTTAAGGAATCAGCCACATTTCTACAGCGAGCTAGATACGCAGAACCTTGCCGGTATTCAGAGCATCACATAGCAGTAAGGAGAACTGGTTAAACTTTCCTACGACACTCTCTTGATTCTAGAGAAAACAAATCTGTATGATCTGTAATTTTGCAGAGAAACCCTGTTGTACTCTGACTTAATTTGAACGATTATTAAACCACTTCTTAATAGATTTTGAAGACGGAAAAGACAGAATGGCCATATTTTAACACTGATTTTTGTACCAACCACTCCTCACTTTGGGACCAACTCCCAGACTGAATTTTCAGGGAGATTCAGGGTAAAGATCAATGAACAAACACAACCTCAAATGATAAAATTGGAACTATGTGTCAGGCTCACTTTAGCTCAATACTAGAGATGACATAGAAAGCGAGAGACCAGACATGACGCAGCTCTGGTAATTACAAACAACTGCAATCTTCAGATAAAATTGTATTTTAATCCGGATAGGGTAACTTTCTCTTTTTTTTTGACATTTATTTATCTAATTATCTATCTATCTATGTACCTATCTATCTATCCTTTTTTTTTTTTTTACAACATTTAGATTTTACGGCTTCCAGATATTTCCAAAACTTGAATCCACTTGTTGACAAAGTACAACAGAGCCTTTACATTCTGGAGAAATATGAATCCTCGGAGTGGCCAATGCTGCACAGGTGACCATTTCTTCCATAATATATAATAAAAACTAGCTGGGTCATGTAAGTCAGTCTCCTGGGCTCCACGATTAAGAGAGAAAAACAAAACCTCGTGGCCCTCCTTGTCCCTAAGACTTGGGGTCCCAAGACCCTCAATCCCTTATTTCTGTCACACTTGTCCAACCACTCAAGCCACACCCCAAACACCCACCATGCTAGCCTGTCCTCTCCCTCAGGCTGGAGTCCATGTTCATCCCTGGGTCTCCTGCCCTCAAATTCAACTCCATCCTCCCCAAATGGTGAAACGTTCCTGCTCTCTTCTTCTTAGGAGGTCAGCACTGGGAATTTGAAACAGGGGTGTGCCTCCCGCCATGGGACCACTTTGTCACCTCCACTCTCATTCTCTTACCCACCAGCCTCAGAGAAAACAAAAGATATATGTGTAGATACATGCAAATATATACGTGTATGTATGTATACTCGTGTGTATGGATGTGTATGTTCATCATTGTGATCAGTGAAAGAAAACAGAGGATCCCCCACACACACCAGCTTCCTTATCATCTCAACCCACTCCTACTGTGTAGCTGTGACAAAGAGTTCAAAGGAATAAGCATGTGTGCACAGACCAAACAGGACGCCTCGCTCCAGCACCCTGCGTCAGCCAGCCAGCCCACAGTCTTTGAGACCTCAAGACTCCAGAGACCCGTAATTCAAACCCTTACAGCCCCAAACACTAGGCTGTCAACTTGCCACTGTGTGGAACGTGCAGGACGGCGTATGCGTGAAAGGAGTCCCCAACTCGCAAAGCAGGAGGCAAGCCCCTCCCTGCCTCCACCAGCCTTGCCGTGCGAGAGACGGACAATCTGTCCACAGCTTTATCCACACTCTGTGACTCTCCTGCTTAGAATCATCGCATTTCCCAATCCCACTGTAAACTTCTGACAGTGTTACCTTGGAAATGAATGGTGGGATTAAGAGAGTGATGGGGAATGAAAGGTGACTCCAAAGAGAAGGAGGGAAGGTACTTTCCTAGACTCAGAGAAACTTGGGGCTGGAGGCTCTGCTTGGAGTTTTGTGGCTCATAATGACCTCAGGTACGTGGCCACCCAACCTATGATCAATACCTTCTGAAGCAGCCCATTCTATTTTCTGACCGTTATAATCATCAGACCCATGAAAGTAAGTGTAGCGACAGTAAGCTCTACAGAGCGTGGATCTTAGCCTGTGTTGTTCACTGATATGCCTCCAGGGACTGAACAGTACCCAGCATAGAGCCATCACTTAACAAATACTTGTTAAGTGAATGAATGCCTTCCAGTGGCTCCCCACAGTGATGGCCTGGAACATATTTTAAGACAACTATTATGTTTACCCCCCGACACACACAACTTTTTTCTTTTCCAAGTTTAACCTCCCTGGGTTCGTTGAGCCATTTCTTATAGGGTATGTCACCAGTCCCCCCTCAACAAAGATGTACTGGATGCCTGCTGTGCAGTCATCACCAGAGAGAGGTGGGACCCTCAAAGAATTCTAGGTGTTATCTACTCCATTCATCAGAAGCCAACACTCTCATTCCCCCATGCTGTTCTCATTTGTCCATCAGGACACCAATTAAAGGCTTTGGCAAATGGCCCACGTAAATCCAGGTGAACTGTGGCTACTATTCTGCCCCAATAAAGCTCTTTGGCTGTTTCATCCAACAGGAGAAGGAGAAGGAGGAGGGAGAGGAGGAGGAGGAGGGGGAAACGAGGTTAACCTGGCACTACCTTCATGGCTACATGCAGTGGTTCTCAACCTTGGCTTCATGTTGGAATCACTTGGGAAGCCTTGATAGAAGATGGACTCCTGGGACACCATCTCAGAGATTCTGATTGAACTGGTCTGGGATAGAGGCTCAGCACCAGAATTTTTCAAAGCTCCCCCAAGTGCTTCTTTTGTGTACCCAGGACTGAAGACCACTGCATTTATGCAAACCCCTGGGGATCAACACATCTCTTTTAAAGAGCTCAAAATCTTTTTTTTAAAAGCCCATTCAAGGAGCCATCTGGCTTTCCACCCATTTTTAAAAATAAAGTTTAGTTGAACCACAAGCACCCTCGTTCATGTACACATTGACTATGGCTCCTTTCACCCTTCAACAGCAGAGTTGGGTAGTTGTGATGGAGACCATGTGGCCGGTAAAACCTAAAATATTTACTAACTGGCCCTTCAGAGGAAAGTTTGCTAGCCTCTAGCTTAAAATCAATGTCAAATTCACCAGTGTATAGCTTGAGGAATTTACAGCTTTTCCCTTGAAAAATCAAGGCACCATTATTTGTCTGTTTTTAATACTGGACCTTCCCACCTAGTACGCTCCAAGACCTGCTACTACTTCCCATAATTAATTCAGAAAAACTGGCAGGATTTTGCCAATATCACCTATCACAACTCTAAAGATGAGAAGCAATAGGTTTTATTCTGTTGTATGAATGTATGTAGTAGAAAACCTAAGGTTGCCGATGACTGCATTGAATAATTCCCATGGACACAAGGTTATTGACCAGAATGAGTATGCATTTTATAAGTGTTTACATATTTTCTATCTGAGCAGACTGTGCACAGCCAAGCTTCCTACTCCATTCTCTGAACCTGCAGTCTATTAAAACCTAAGCTTGGGCTCCCCTGGTGGCGCAGTGGTTGAGAGTCTGCCTGCCGACGCAGGGGACACGGGTTCGTTCCCCGGTCCGGGAGGATCCCACGTGCCGCAGAGCGGCTGGGCCCGTGAGCCATGGCCGCTGAGCCTGCGCTCTGCAACGGGAGAGGCCACAGCAGTGAGAGGCCCACGTTCCGCAAAAAAAACCCCAAAAAACCCCTAAGCTTATAATATATGTCCCACACCATATTTGACATACAACGTTTACTATTCAGTATATACCATATACCATAGATACTAGGCAAGATCTATCTACGAGGCAGATAGCCCTGTTGCTGCACGGTCTCTTGGGCATTTTTGGATCCCACCCTGCAGATGTTTCTAAAGCTTATGATTAATGATCCATGGGAAATGAGCCCTAAAAATGAACGTGTTTCACTGAAATTTGACGCATGAAGAATATGCAGGAAGACACTTGTAAGAACATCCACCTCACCCAACTGTCCCTAGATGGTTCCCATATTGCACAATAATCTGAATTTTGATATCATGCAGCACCATCTGCTGGTAGGGCGGCCTGAGCATTTATAAGTAATTATGACACATGCACTTCCGCCCCAGGAGAATTAGAATTAGTGATATTTTCTCTGTCTTTTTTAGAGACTTGTTTTCCATGGGACATTGATAAATCCTAAAAATTGCCACAGCCAGAGAAACTGCATTGAGGCCTGGGCCTGCCTCACTCCCAGACTTGCTGTGATCCTGGGAGCCTGCAGGTTCAGAGGATGCAGCACTGAGCTGGGCTGCTGGCAGTCCTCAGAAATTAAGTGTGTAATCATGTCTCCTGCGTGAGAGTCACTCTCGTTTCAGTCAATAAGCCTGTGAAGGAAATGGAATCATTAACCGGAATAGTAAAATCTGAGAAAGCACTTTAACGCATTTACTATATGAAATGCTTTCACCGCTAGAAAGCCCTTTGATGGAAGGGTAGAAAATTGCTGAGAATTTACAAAGGCTGAATGATCTTCAGAGCTACTTCTAAGCATGATACCAATTTGATCTCAATCACAAGTAATGAGTGGCTGTACAGTGGGCCCCACACACGAATATACACAATTTATTAACGTGTGTTTTGACAAGAAGATATAGGAACCTGTTTTGATTAAAATCATGAATACGTATTCAAGATACCCAACTGCACATGCACCTGGTCCTCGAGCGGCTGAGAAACCGTCTCCCAGCTCTACCTCAGCAGAATTGTCATCTCATTACTCAGAGGTGGCTGGCCCTGCTTCCTGGTCCCTCAAGTTGTAACCGTCTACATCATCACTGATTTCTGGAAATCCACTTCAAATGATCACAAAGAGCTGTTGTACTTTTACTGTCAAGTATGTGTTTTTTGTCATCTAATTCTTTTCAAAAGCAATCTATCCATGGTAGATCTGTGGTATATCTGTCTCCACCAGAATGCGGAAGTAACCAGAAGACCCCATTGTCACATGTAGCATAACGTAGTCTAGTACACCAAGTCACAGAAAAATAATTGTTCTGATTCCAGCACTGAGCAGGGAAGACCATACTCTGTTCTTTCCCTTATAGAATATCCCATGTCTCAGCCAACAATGGTAGAGAAAGGATTTGACCCCAGCCCATCACTTCTGAGCAGGGAACATCATGCTCTGTTTTTCTCTCCCTCTCAGAGTGGCCCACATCTCAGGTGAAAATGGTGGAAGTGGGAGCTGACACAGGCCAGATTGGCTCTAAAACCCACATTATTTGCTCTTCACAATAATGCTTCAGATTATGTTTTAAATGTACCAAGGCTGCTTACTAGTTAAAATAAGGATGGGATAAATCTTTTAATAAGTCAATTAGTCACCTGATACTTTCTCTGCTGGTCAAATCCAAAGTTAAACAGAGTCACCATATGACCCAGCAATTCTACTCCTAGGTATATACCCAAGAGAAGTGAAAACAGAAACTTTAAGGTCACACAGAAACTTGTGCACGAACTTTCTTTCCAGCATTATTCATAACAGCCAAACAGTGGAAACAACCCAAATTTCCATCAACTGATGAATGGATAAACAAGATGCGGCATTTCCATACAATGGAATATTATTCAGCCAGGAAAAGAAATGAAGTTCTGATTCATGCTACAACATGAATGAACCTTGAAAATATTAGGCTAAGTGAAAGAGGTCTGACACCAAAGACTGCATACCTATGAGTGTATTTATATGAAATGCCCAGAAAAGGCAAATCTATAGAGACAGAAAGTAGATTAGTGGCTGGCAGAACCTGTGGTGATGGGGTAGGGAATGGGGAGCGGCTGCTAATGGACATAGGGTTTCTTTTGGAACAGATGAAATCATCTGGATTAGATTGTGGTGATAGTTGCTTTACTTTGTGAATATACTAAAACCCACTGAACTGTAAACTTTGACAAGTGAATTTTATGGTATGTGAATTATATATCAAATTTTAGGTTGTGGTCATCCATTTACAATGCTTGGTGTCAGTTTATTTATCACTTGTAAAAATAAAATAGTGTGTGTGTGTGTGAGTTGTGAAGAAAAAAAAAGAAAATTTTCAAGATGAGATTATAAATAGACATCTCCAGAAGTTAGTAAAAAAAAAAATCTAAATTCAAAATTTCAAGCAATAAGCATGAAAGATGATTCTTCAGTAAATTAAAATTCATTTTCTAACCATGTTGGAAAACATCTACTTATACATATACACATTTATGCATATAACATTTTATTATGCTTTAAAGAAAGCCAATTGGAGGAATCAATATAAATGTATCATGTCTTAATATTCCCGAAGTTTAACTCCACCTAAATACTGACAATGAAAATATCAATTTTAATGTAACCCATAACTACAGGTTTGCTTTAGAATCTACAGAAGTGTTTTAATTTCTTAACTTGTCAGAATCCACCTGCCCTCCACTCCTGCATTTAGCTGCTGGTTTCAATTTCCATCCTTTTCTGCCCTGTAGTCTTCACGTTTTTTCAGTTAGACTCTGGACTAAATATCAGCAGAGGACACAGACACCCCCCTCCCCCCCCAGCTGGAAAAGAGGAGGTGACATTTACATTCTTTATTGAGGTGTGCCTATAAACTCATAAAAAATATCCAAGGAATAAACAAAAACTGAAAGTAAAAAAAAGAAAAGAAAATTTTAGGAAGGGAGGGAGGGAGGGAGGGGGAGGGAAGGAAGGAAGGAAGGAAGGAAGGAAGGGAAGAAGGGAGGGAGGGAGGGAGGGAGGGGAGAGAGAGGAGGGGAGGGGAGGGGAGGGAAGGAAGATAGCCCTAAGGACTAAAAGGGAATACCAAGGAAGAAACAAACTTGGAACGGCGTGAGAAGACGGCTCTCCAAGGCTGAGATTCAGCCCTCACTGTAGAGAGTGTGGCTGTAGCGCACCGGTGGCAGAGAAATTTGCTAGGTTGCCCTGGGCCAGAGCTGGTCTGTGAAACAAGCCAAGAGCCATGGCCGGGACGTGTGGACCAGGGCTGGCAAGCTGCAAGTCCCCAACCAGGGGCCGGCGGTGGGAAGAAAACTGCCCCCTGGGTGCTGATGAAATTCACTGGAAAGCTGCCCTTGGGGCTGCTGTTGAATTTGTTGGAAGCTGGCAAGGGTACTGGCTGGACTCTCCAGAAAGCCACAAGGGTGCCACACACAGGAGGTGCCACTGAGTTCAGGGAGAAGCCAGCCAAGGCATCCACGGAGGGGCTGTCCCTGAGCCCCATGGCGGAGACACCTGCCAAACTTGCCATAAAGCTGCCTGCAGGGGTGCCACTGACAGACGCTGGGGGGGCTCCACCAGGTTTCCCACATGCCCACCCACACCGCAAGAATGAGAAGAAACAAGCGCACAGAAACCCCTCCTACTCCAGGGTCTCCCCTGCACCCCTACCCCGAAGCTTAATCTTGGGCCAGCTGGCAAGGGAGTTACATTCCAGGACCACAATCAGGGCAACAAAGAGTGGATCTGGAGCTGAGAGGCAAGAGACCGATCATGGGCACACATCCTAATGGCTGTCCTTCAAAGAAAAAAGTTCATGTTCAAATGAGTTTGGAAAACACTACTGAACATACCACCCTCAAAATACACATTAGCGTTTTGGCAGCGCTGAGGCGTCCTATGGGGAAGAACCCCATTGAACTCTGCTCCACGTATCATTTCCAAAGCTCATTTGATCACACAACTCTGTTTCTCCTGATAACTGACACCTGCAGAATCCTCGCTGGGAAACTGCCCCGGGCATGGTGTGGGGAGACGGGCATGCCACACCCAGAATAGGATAGAAGCAGCGTGGCCGGCGAGCGGCTTGTGCACCTTCGCCGCAGCACACGGAGCCCTTCCGCTGTTGAAGGGACTCCTCTGGAACAGAATGCACACAAATGGAGTCATCTGGCTGGGCTCCTTCGTGGCATTTCCATTGCTTTATTTACTGCACAAAAACCGTAAGTCTGCAGACACTGTGGAAATACAGTTTATTTAGGTAACTAAAAATATCCCCCAAATGGCATTTGGCCACTGCTGCATTTCCCAACACCTCCTGCTCGCCCAGTGTTGGCTCTAAATTACCCCTAGATGGTACAATGGAAAGAGGATGGGATTTAAAAGCTGGAATTGATGGCATTAGGGTCAGGGGCCTTGGAATGCCATAATCCTGCCTGGCCACTCACCCCATTTTCCCTTTTGGGGTTCCTGAGGGAACTAGAAACACAAAAAGGAATGGGCATGAATCAAACCACTGTTTATTATCTGCCCACAGGAAGGGGCAGAATGCAGCTAGGGAAAAGGTGTGCATAGGTGGGCTGTGTGGGGAGAGAACCCCTACATCATTCAGTCTTGGGTTAAAACCCAGTTCACCCCACTTTTGGACAATGTAGGGGAGGAAAAAATAATCTTCCCTCTACCCTATCGTGTTTTCATCTGGGGCCCCACTAACCAAAGACAGATTAGCAAGAGAAAATGAACAGATTTATTAACATGTATACATGGGAGAGACCTAGGGGAAAATGAGTAACTTGCAGAGCTGGCTTAGAATTCAGGCTTAAACACAGGCTTAAATCAACTATACTTCAATTTAAAAAAAAAAGAATTCAGGCTTAAATACCATCTTCAGCTAAAGACAAGAGAGAAGGGTGTGAGGGGGAAGCCAGTTATGGGGAAGTAACAGGAAAAGTACAATGAACAAGAGTAAGTGCTGATACGCAGATTTAAGCCAGGGCCGCCTCCTTGGATAAGGGGACATAAGTGGCACTCCAAGTTACCAGAAAGATTCAGATTATCTATATAGAATGTACAGGATTCAAGGCTTCTCTTGGATTACTCGCTCTGGGAGAAACCAGCTGCCGTACTATAAGCTGGCCTATGGAAAGACTGATGTTGTCAGAACTGAGGGAGGCTTATGACCAACAGCCATTGAGTATCTGAGACCTCCTGACAACAGCCGCGTGCGTGGGCCATCTAGGAAGCAACTCCTCCAGCCTCAGTCAAGTCATCAAATGACTGAAGCCTCGGCTGACAGCTTGGCTACAACCTCGCGAGAGACCCCGAGCCAGAACCCCTGGCCAAACTACTCACATATTCCTGACCCTCAGAAACTATGTGATAAGAAATTTTTGTTAAGTCACTAAATTTGGGGGCAATGTGTTACACAGCAACAGATAACTAAGACTCTCCAAATGTAATTCTGAGTAAATGATTCTGAACTCTGGGATTCCATCTCATTTCGAAACACACACACACACACACACACACACACACACACAGATAGCCTTGAATACAATTCTCTGGTCATGATATCTGGTGAAACCAGGATTAAGATCTCCCAATTCTATTATATCACAACTGCATTTCTTGCATTTATTCCCATATTCATTCATTCAGCAAACATGATCAAGCACTTGCTATGGGCCAGGCAATGTTCTAGACACTGAGGATACAGCAGTAAGCAAGACAGGTGAAAACCTCTGCCATCATGGGACTTCCATACTGGTGAAGGAGAAACAAACAATATATAGAATGTTAGGTAGCGATAAAAGCTAAGGAGGTAGAACAAAGAGTGAGTTCAGTCAATCAAACTTCACTTCTAGCTCTCGAAGTAGTTTAGGGCACTTTCTCTCTGGGTGGTGATTCAGAGACAGATTCCTTCCATCTTCTGGTTCTACCTCCGCAGGGTCTCAGGATCCTCTGAAGATGACCAGCCAATGAGGACGGGAAGGGAGGAGAAGGTACCCTTGTTTCTCAATCGCCTCCAACCAAGAGTGGCCACATCCTTTCCACTCACAAACCACAACAGTAAAATGTTACGCTGCCCCACCGAGATGCAAATCACTCTGGGAAATGTAGCCCCAACGAAATCTCTTTGCTACAGGTGGGAACCAAATCTCTACTAGGAGCCATTTTTCTCCGCTCCAGCCTCATGGATCTACTCCAGCTCTGCCTGTTCTACCTGCTGGGCCAGCCTTACGCCCACAGTCACGCCAAAGGGGGAAAGTGTCTCCCACCTTGACATCGAAAATCCCACCACAGAAAATTCAATTCTTTTTCTGAGTCATGTCCCTATTTTTTAACACCTTGCCGAACACGGCAGTCACCTGGAGTGGTGATGCATGGCATTCTCAATCCTTAGAGAGGCTTATCGGATTTCCTTCTTCATTCCCTGAGATAAGAAATACCAGCTTAGCTGGGAACTCCCGTGAATTTTAATGAGGGAAGAGGACAGAGGCAGAGTAGGCCAGCGCCAATAACCACTCACAGCTTTGCTGTGAATGAGTGGTTGGGTTCTCATCACAAACTTGAAAGTACTCCTGGCATCATCTTAACTGCTTAGCCACAGCTCCTCTCCCAAGTCAAGGGAACACTTGACAAACGTATATTAGCTGCATAGAGTTCTCCTCAAAGAGAAAAGAAGGGCCCCAGTTAATTGCACAAGAAGCTAAATGTCAGCAGTAATCACTGAGATGAGAGTGGTTCATCAAAGCAAGCCAGGGAAGGAGTCTATTTAAAAGCTAAATGCGATTTCCCGGCAGATTTTATTTTAATGCAAAGATCCATTCTTTCCTCTCACTCCCTATGATTATTTTTATACAAATCGTATTACATCAGTCGCTTGGGAAATACAGGTGTAAGCTTCATTTCCACTTCCTGGGACTGAAAATGACTTTGAAGGGGCCAAATCGGATTTTTTTTGCTTTAACATTCTTTAAACCTTCCTATGTTCTGCAAGTAACAGATGCAAACAGAGACGCATTGCCTTAGGTGACAGTCTCAGTGTTTCTAACTTCACCCTGTAACCTTCTATGCTAAAGAAATTTGTTCACCCAAAACAACTTACCAACTTCCCCTAGAAAAGGCAAATCATCAGCCTATTTCTATAAAAGTGAATTAATTTGTTAACCCACAAGAATAAAAAAAAAACCACCCTGGGTTTGTATTAGCAATCACATCTGTTCCAATTCTGTCTTGGGAACTGAATGCGTAAAATGTTACTACACATTCCCACCAACAGTGTAAGAGGGTTCCCTTTTCTCCACACCCTCTCCAGCATTTATTGTTTCTAGATTTTTTGATGATGGCCATTCTGACTGGTGTGAGATGATATCTCATTGTAGTTTTGATTTGCATTTCTCTAATGATTAGTGATCTTGAGCATTCTTTCATGTGTTTGTTGGCACTCTGTATATCTTCTTTGGAGAAATGTCTATTTAGGTCTTCTGCCCATTTTTGGATTGGGTTGTTTGTTTTTTTGTTATTAAGCTGCATGAGCTGCTTATAAATTTTGGAGATTAATCCTTTGTCCGTTGCTTCATTTGCAAATATTTTCTCCCATTCTGAGGGTTGTCTTTTGGTCTTCTTTATGGTTTCCTTTGCTGTGCAAAAGCTTTTAAGTTTCATTAGGTCCCATTTGTTTACTTTTGTTTTTATTTCCATTTCTCTAGGAGGTGGGTCAAAAAGGACCTTGCTGTGATTTATGTCATAGAGTGTTCTGCCTATGTTTTCCTCTAAGAGTTTGATAGTTTCTGGCCTTACATTTAGGTCTTTAATCCATTTTGAGCTTATTTTTGTGTATGGTGTTAGGGAGTGATCTAATCTCATACTTTTACATGTAGCTGTCCAGTTTTCCCAGCACCACTTATTGAAGAGGCTGTCCTTTCTCCACTGTACATTCCTGCCTCCTTTATCAAAGATAAGGTGTCCATATGTGCGTGGGTTTATCTCTGGGCTTTCTATCCTGTTCCATTGATCTATCTTTCTGTTTTTGTGCCAGTGCCATACCGTCTTGATGACTGTAGCTTTGATACAGCCACTGTGGAGAACAGTATGGAGGTTCCTTAAAAAACTAAAAATAGAACTACCATACGACCCAGCAATCCCACTACTGGGCATATACCCTGAGAAAACCATAATTCAAAAAGAGTCATGTACCAAAATGTTCATTGCAGCTCTATTTACAATAGCCCAGAGATGGAAACAACCTAAGTGTCCATCATCGGATGAATGGATAAAGAAGATGTGGCACATATATACAATGGAATATTACTCAGCCATGAAAAGAGACGAAATTGAGCTATTTGTAATGAGGTGGATAGACCTAGAGTCTGTCATACAGAGTGAAGTAAGTCAGAAAGAGAGAGACAAATACCGTATGCTAACACATATATATGGAATTTAAAAAAAAATGTCATGAAAAACCTAGGGGTGAAACAGGAATAAAGACACAGACTTACTAGAGAATGGACTTGAGGCTATGGGGAGGGGGAAGGGTAAACAGTGACAAAGCGATAAAGAGGCATGGACATATATACACTACCAAAAGTAAGGTAGTTAGCTAGTGGGAAGCAGCCGCATAGCACAGGGAGATCAGCTCGGTGCTTTGTGACCGCCTGGAGGGGTGGGATAGGGAGGGTGGGAGGGAGGGAGACGCAAGCGGGAAGAGATATGGGAATATATGTATATATATAACTGATTCATTTTGTTGTGAAGCTGAAACTAACATACCATTGTAAAGCAATTATACTCCAATAAAGATGTTAAAAAAAAAAAAACTTTAAAAAAAAAATGTTACTACACAGACAGAACACTGTAGTCATTTTAACCCAGGCGACACTAGAATACATGCTGGTCTTGGCGTTTCTGTCTGTGACATTAGAATCAGACGCTCCGTGAGGACAATACTCTCATCCCAATGATGCTTCTTCAAGCCATTCAAGGGCTCTTCCTTGGAAACCAGCTTGCAACTTGGTCAGGACTGTGTTTACCACTGACGAAGGCTTCAAGAGGAGATATGTCTAAAGAATGGGGCTGCTTTTCTTTAGGTGACTTCAAAACCATCTTTGAAAATGTATTAGTTTTCTAGGACTTCTGTAAAAAAAAGTACCACAAACTTAGTGGCTTTTATTTTTCAATCAAAGTACTGTAATGGGAGCCATTGTAAAGCAGATGTAATCCTACGTAATTGAAACTGCCAACTAAAGAACATTCCAAGTTCTTCATGCTCAAAATCATGTTATATTTTGGTGTTCAATATGTAGTCTACGAGTTTCTTCTTCAGCTTTTCGTTCTCTAAAGAGTTTCTAATTGTATTTCTTATTACTGGCAGCAAAACACCCCCCTGGTGGCTTTAAACAGCAGAAACTTATTCTCTTCCAGTTCTGGAGGCTAGAAGTCCAAAATCGAAATGTCAGCAAGGCCACGCTCCCTCCGCAGTCTGTAGCAGAGAATCCTTCCCTGTCTCTTCCAGTTTCCCGCAGCCCCAGCTGCTCCTTGGCCTATGGTAGCATCACTGCAACCTCCGCTTCCATCTTCACCTGGCCGTCTTCTCCCCGTGTCTTCGTTCTTCACTCATTGTTTTCCCCTTCTTATAAGGATGCCAGTCCTAATGGGTTAGGGCCTGCCCTAATGACCTCATCTTAACTTCCTTACATCTGCGAAGAGCCTATTATCCACACATTCCAAACCCTATCTCCTCACAGTCACACGTACCAGGGATTAGGATTTCACCCTATCTTTTTAGGGGGACACAATTCAACTCAGAAGGTACTCCAGAGAAGGGGTTCAAAGCAATGTTGAAAGATCATAAGCCCCTCCAAGCTACTACAAGGACTTGGTGAAGTAAAATTTGCAGAGCCTGGAAGCAAGAATACAAAAGGAAGGCCACATTCCATAACTCTAAAGAAACAGCACTTACAAACCAAGCTAGAGCCACAGCCTGGCCCACGTTCCCACCCAACGCCCCACAGCCTGGGGGCCTCTTTTTACCTCAGGTAGGCCGACGGAGCTGAGGCTCCTCCAGCAGCAGCCCTACTGTGTGAATCTAGACAACACGATGGTTCTCACGGGGGGTAGGGCGCAGTGGAAGTCAGACCCAGGGCTGACTGGACCTGCCCCAAATCGACCAGGTCCCCAAAGAGCCAGAGAGCCGTTCTAAGAATTTCCCAAAACTCCACCAGCTGAGCAGAAGGGAAGGAGGGAACACAGTTACCTGGGAAACCCTGTTTGCCTAGTCACCCACATGGAATGACTGAGGATGGTCAACTTTAAAAGAAAGCAGCCACCCTTCTTCAGGTTTCCTGGGGCAGAGGCAGTGTTTCCCACATGCACCCCACCACACACACACACACACACACACACACACACACACACACACACACTTACAGGCTCTCAGCCTACCATTCTCTGGCCCGGGGCTATGGTGGGGGGGGCGGTCTTTCTGGCCTGGGGAGCCTGGGTCAGCCAGTGCATCTCTCCCGTAATTCCCAGTAACTTAATCAGTTACCACACTTTTTTAAATGTTCTTAAACCTGTAAAATTCATAAAACTTGTTTAAACTTTCAAATTTTATGAGTTCAGAAAAATTCCAAAAGTCATTGTCTTTCATTGCTTATGATGTGTGGCCCAGAGCAGGGGCCCCTCGTGTCCTAGTCTGAGGGCAGCACTGAGGCCCGGGAGGTATGCCTTTGTTTAAAAGAAGAATCCTCGGGCTTCTCTGGTGGCGCTGTGGCTGAGAATACACCTGCCAATGCAGGGGAGACGGGTTCGAGCCCTGGTCCGGGAAGATCCCACATGCTGCGGAGCAACTAAGCCCGTGCGCCACAACTACTGAGCCCGCGCTCTAGAGCCCACGAGCCACAACTACTGAAGCCCACGCGCCTAGAGCCCGTGCTCCGCAACAAGAGAAGCCACCACAACGAGAAGCCCGCGCACCACAATGAAGAGCAGTCCCTACCGCCACAACTAGAGGAAGCCCGCGCGCAGCAACGAAGACCCAACGCAGCCAAAAATAAATAAATAAATAAGTTTAAAATATATATAAATAAATAAAAAGAACTAGGCTAGGCTTGATATAGTTCACTGTAAGGAAAAAAAGAATCATCCTCGTTCCTTTATAAGCCCCAGAGGGAGGTACAAATCCTGCCAGGCCCCCACTTTGGGGGGAAGGCAGGCCACACTCATCTCACCACTAGGAGGCAAGGTGGCTACTGAGGCACTTCTGACTCCACTGACAACTGCCACCAGCCAAGCCGGCCAGGTTCTTCGAGCATCCAAAAGCAAAACACCTGTTCCACTTGTTTCCTGGGCAACCCCGGTTGAAACACTTTACTGGAGGCAAGAAAGTTCAGACTGGGCCAGGTTGTGAGGCCGTGACATCCGAGGTTGACAGAAGTTATCTTTGAGGGGACTTTCGGTTTTCCTTTGGTTTCTCTCTTAACCAGCCCCAGCATCCTGCTTCCTGCTCCCGAGCTCGTTTCTTCTCCCCCAATTGCCACCCCTTCCTGGGCCCAGAGGCCTTTCGGGCTTCTCACCTCCTGTCAGGAAAGTACGCTGTCTGATAAACACATTTGTACTGACATGTTAGTAAAGTTATACATTATTCTTTCCAAGGTTAATGACTTTTAAAGTGGAACATGGGAAGAGGGGCAATGTTTAACCCCAGGGGAAAATTCTGGTAATTGAATTGTAGACATCAGAAGATGTATTATGTTTATATTGGGAATTTTCCCAGCACTTCTCCCTTTATGGCATGTAAATCATTACCCACTCCACTGGAGGTAAAGCCTGTCCTTGTTTTATTATTATTATTTCAGTATTTACATAACATATTAACTAATTGATTATATTATTATCATATAAGCTTGAATTTATTAGGCTTAGAGGGTAAGCCATTCTAAAACTCTAACTCCTTAGAGGAAGTTATATCTCTTTAACGACAGCTACAAAATGTTACCCAACACACACAGGGGATGGTGTAAGAACAGAAGCAACAGTTCTTCTTATCTAATAAACCTTGCATTTCTAGTTTACACTTGGACATCTGATCCTGGGAGCAACCCTGTATAACGTATGCTGGATAGTTAGTATGACCTGTATTCCCATTTTACAGAAGAGGAAACTGAGGCTTAGGGAACTTAAGTGCCTTGCCCAAGTTCATATACCTTAATGCGGGGAAGAGGTGAGGTAGGGCTCAAACTGGTCTCTTCACTTCAAGCCTGGGAGATATATACTAGCATACAGATAAGAAGGGAGAAATGAGAAAATATGATGTAAATAGGTAACTCCTAAAAAGTAGGCATCACAATGTGAATACTGTAGATAGGATTTTCGGAGGCCTAATAATATCTCACAAAGAAACTGAGGCATCGTTTTGAACATTTATCTGAAAGGAAAGTCTTTCCAGTTATAATAAAGTTACAAACTAGAAGAGCTCAAAAAGTTCTCCAGCTTTGTAAGCGAAAACAGATCTGTCTTTAAGTGGCACAGGCCATGTCCTCCTCTCTCAACTCAAAGTACTCCAGGACAAGCAGGAAAAAACGGATCTGCAATCTGATTACTTTTTTTCAAAAGAGAGAAAATCAAAAAGAAATGTGAGAGTAGCTTGCTGGGAGTCCTTTACAGAGTAGTTCCTCTTAGAGATGGAGAATGAGAAGAAAATTACTGTCATTTGACACACATTAGCTTAGACCAGGCCCAAATCAAAGTCCTGCTCCTCCTGAAAGGTACATTTCACCTACAGTGCCCTCAGCCACACGACTAGAGTCTGTGGCAGACTGACTGCACCAATTCTCCACGACTTTTGTCATGTGGTCTTGTAGTTCATCTCACTAAAGACACAGAGTCTATTTCCTCACTCCCTTCAACCTGAGCTCACCCAAGGGCTTTGGACAATAGATGAGGCTTAGACCACAAACAGGAAGCCTTGCATGTTCCCACTTGCTCTGAAATTGCCATGAGAACCTGCCCAGGAGAGCCTGCTGGAGGATGAAAGACTTACGGAACATAACCACAGTCCACCTGGCTGAGGTCAGCCTAAAACAGCCAATAGTCAGCAGAGCCCCAGACAAGAGAGCAAGGTCTCAGAACTCTCAGACATATGGGTGAGCCAAGCCCGGCCTACAGGAACCTACAGCCAGCCAAGCTCCAGATGTGGGAGTGAACCCAACCAAGAGCAGGACAGCCACCTGCCCAACCACCCCAGATGTGCGAGCAACAGCTCTTCTTGTTGCTTAACGACTAAGGTTTGGTGGTGGTTTGGCATGCAGCATTACTGGAGTAATAGATAACTGATACAGACTCCTAGCTTTTTGGCTCCACTCTTGTTAGAGGAGAGTCTAGAAAGCCAAAGACAGCTTCATGATACCTGACCACTCAACAGTTTCATGGGGCAGCCAACCAATCCACTTCTTGTTTGTAGCATCCTGCCTTTGTCCCTGAAAGGATGCAAGCCTGTGGGTAATTTTGTAGGTAACCTCCCTTGGTATATTCCATTAATAGGCCAGCCCTGACCATATGAATCATGTAGATATAAAAGAATGAGGAAAGTCTATGCCTGTTAAAGATACTTGGTGGTAGCATAACATGGTTTCATTTATGTAAAAAAATTATAATAAAATATATGCATATGCATAGAAAAACACCTCATATGACCTTACATACTGAGGCTTCCAAAACGTTTTTTTCCTGGGAAGCTAGGTGGGATTATAGGTTAACATTCTTCTTTTGCTTATCCATAATATCTGATTTTCCTGAAATGAACATGAATCTGTTTATAATTTTAACAGGGAGAAATATAAACCATGACAGAACATTAAAACTTTGAAAGAAAAAGAACAAATATTTAAATTTATTTTCAGGGGTTGAGCAGGTTATTATTTATAGTTTGGCAATTATGCAGAATTGTCAGATGAAAATTAGCTGAGACTTTAAAAGCAGAAATCGGGGTAATTGTGAAAGACAGACAAAATTACTTGCAGACATATAAATAGTTGCCAGGTGCACCCAAATTAGCAATGCTAAAAAAAAAAACAAAAACAGGGGCTGGGTATAAGCCTTTTCTGAGAAATTTCTGCCTAGAGCGGGGGTGAGGAAACTATTTCTGTAAAGCGTCTGATAGGAAATATTTGAGGCTTTGTGGGCCAGACTGACTGTTAAAACTACTCTGCCACTGCTCCACAAAAATAGCCGCAGGCACTCTGTGAATGAATGAGCGTGAATGTGTCTAAATAAAACTTTACTTATAAAAGCAGGTGGCAGGCCGGATTTGGCCTTCCACCATAGTTCGTCTACCTTTGGCGCAGCCTTCTCACTGCTGTGGCCTCTCCCGTTGCGGAGCACAGGCTCCGGACTTGCAGGCTCAGCAGCCATGGCTCATGGCCTCAGCCGCTCCGCGGCATGTGGGATCTTCCCCGACTGGGGCACGAACCCGTGTCCCCTGCATCGGCAGGCGGACTCAACCACTGCGCCACCAGGGAAGCCCCCTTTTCCTTCTTTATGTCTCAGCATCCTCTTCAAGAAGCCTGAGACTGCTTATCTTAGAAGAATGTTCTAGTCACCTATTTACTTGTCCTTCTCCTCCATTAGGCTAAGAGCACCTAACAGCAAGATAATATCTAAATCACTTTTATATCTCCAGAGCCTTGTGGAGAACCTGGATCACAGTAGATGCTCAATAAATGAATGTGAAGTGAATGATTCAGCAAAACAACAGTCATGTCAAGAGAATGAGAAGACAAGCCACAGCCTGGGAGAAAATATTTGCAAAAGACATCTCAGATAAGACTGTTATCCAACATATACAAAGAACTCTTAAAACCCAACGATAAGAAAATGAACAACCCAATTAACAAATGGGCAATAGATCTGAACAGACACCTCACCAAAGGAGATAGACATATGGCAAACAAGCATAAGAAAAGATGCTCAACATCCTATGTCTTTAGGGAATTGCAAATTAAAACAACAGTGAGATACCACTACACACCTATTAGGATGGCCAAAATCCAGAACACCAACCACACCAAATGCTGGTGAGGAAGTAAAGCAACATGAACTCGCATGTATTGCTGGTGGACATGCAAAACGGTACAGCCTCTTTGGAAGACAGTTTGTCAGTTTCTTACAAAACTAACATACTCTCCAAACAATCCAGCAATACTCCTTGGTATTTACCCAAAGTATCTGAAAACTTACGTCCACACAAAAACCTGCACACAGATGTTTATAGCAGCTTTATTCATAATTGCTAAAACTCTGAAGCAACCAAGATGTCCTTCAGTAGGTGAATGGATAAACTGTGGAACATCCAAACAATGGAATATTAGTCAGCACTAAAAAGGAATGAGCTATCAAGCCATGAAAAGATATGGAGGAGGCTTAAATACATATTACTAAGTGAAGGAAGCCAGTCTGAAAAGGCTACATACTGTATGATTCCAACTATATGACATTCTGAAAAAGGCGAAACTATGGAGACAGTAAAAAGATCAGTGGTTGCCAGGAGTTGGGGACAAGGGGGAAGGATGAATAGGTGGAGCACAGAGGATTTTTAGGGCAGTGAGAATATTCTGCATGATATTATAATGATGGATACATGTCATTATACATTGTCAAAATCCATAGAATGTACAACACCGAGAGTGAACCACAATGTGGACTATGGACTCTGGGTGATGATGATGGGTCAGTGCAAGTTCAATGATGGTAACAAATGTACCTCTCTGGTGGGGGATGTTGATCATGGGGGAGGCTGGGCATGTGGGGGGGAGGGGGTCTATGGGAAATCTCTGTACTTTCCACTCAATTTTGCTGTGAACCTACAACCAGTTTAAAAAATAAAATCTACTTAAAACACACACACAATCACATCATTATTGCAAGTGCTTACTCAGGCTCTTCTATGTCCTTTAGGAGACATTGAAAGCTAATTACCTGTAGGAAATGGTTTTGTAGATCTGACACCAAAAGCATAAATAACAAAAGAAAAAAACAGACAAATTGGACTTCATTAAAATTTAAAACTTTTGTGCTACAAATCAAGAAAGTCAAAAGACAACCCATAGAACTGGAGAATATTTTTTACAAATCGTGTATCTAAGAAGGGACTGGTATCCAGAATATGTAAAGAACTCTTACAACTCAATAATAAAAAGGCAAATATGTCGATTTTAAAGTGGACAAAGGATTTAAATAGACACTTCTCCAAAGGTATACAAATCCATATTTCCTAGTACAAGAGTGAAATACCACAATAATAATAATGACTGATAATACTATGAATTTTATGTTAAAAAGCAATTATTAAAATCTTTCAAATAAATAAATAGGGAAAGGGATTGACAATAAAACTGACTACTGGGAGAATGCATTAAGTGGATACATTTAAGAAAACCTTTATAATGGTTTATCCCCACCAATGTTATACAGTTTTAATAGTGATTAGATTATATGTAATTCTAATTTTTGCAGAATTGTTTGATGGACATTCAGTCATAACATTAATCGGAATAAGCTTTAAGAATTGGATGTAGGGACTTCCCTGGTGGTCCAGTTGGGCAAGACTCCTGCTCCCAATGCAGGGGGCCCAGGTTCGATCCCTGGGGAACTAGATCCTGCATACTGCACCTTAGATCCCACAGGCCACAACTAAGACCAGGCACAGCCAAAATGAATAAATAAATATATATTTTTAAAATTTTTTATTTAATATTTTGTTATTTAAATGACGTCTCAAACCACTGCAGATATGAAAACACAGTGGGGAACTTCCAGGCCAATTTCTGCACGAAAGCTTGACATGGAAGAGGTAAGCGGAAAAGCAAAGCCTCAAGCTGATTTAGTCCTTTGGCTCCTAATAACTAACACAAACACTTGCCCTCAATTCCAAGACCATTCCAGTCCAGGTGAACTGAGCCGGAGCCCCGGGCACAGAGAAAGGGGGAATTGTGGAAGGTAGGAGTGGAACTTGCCTGTCCCTCCCTTGCCCTAAACCACCATCACCAAACTTCTGCGAATGGCATGGATCTGAGCCAGAGTAGGAGAGGCAAGACATCCCAAATATTAAATCAAGATTGGAGGAGCCAGGTCTGGGGGATAATCATCTACTTAAAATTTTGGATGTTTTAACAATACTTGAAATTAAAGTTATCACCAATAATCCCTTCTCAGCCATCTGTAATCCTTTTTGGACTAAGACAGGTTTAAATGGATCATTAAAATAAAAATTGTTCCTTATATATATATATTTTTTAATTTTATAAATGACAATATCAAAAGTTCAACTTTTGGAGAGGAACCAAGATGGCGGAGTAGAAGGATGTGCCCTCACTCCCTCTTGCGAGAACACCAGAATCACAACTAGTTGCTGGACAATCATCGACAAGGAGACACTGGAACACACCAAAAAAATACCCCACATCCAAAGACAAAGGAGAAGCCACAATGAGATGGTAGGAGGGGTGCAATCACAGTAAAATCAAATCCCATAACTGCTGGGTGGGTGACTCACAGACTGGAGAACACTTATACCACAGAAGTCCATCCACTGGAGTGAAGGTTCTGAGCCCCATATCAGGCTTCCCAACCTGGGGGTCCGGCAACAGGAGGAGGAATTCCTAGAGGATCAAACTTTGAAGCCTTGAGGGAATGGATTGCAGGACTTCGACAGGACTGGGGGAAACAGAGACTCCACTCTTGGAGGGCACACACAAAGTAATGTGTGCATCGGGACCCAGGGGAAGGAGCAGTGACCCCAGGGGAGACTGAACCAAACCTACCTGCTAGTGTTGGAGGGTCTCCTGCAGAGGTGGGGGGTGGCTGTGGATCACCGTGGGGACAAGGACACTGGCAGCAGAAGTTCTGGGAAGTACTCCTTGGTATGAGCCCTCCCAGAGTCTGTCATTAGCCCCAACAAAGAGCCCAGGTAGGCTCCAGTGATGGGGTGCCTCAGGCCAAACAACCAACAGGGAGGGAACTCAGCCCCACCCATCAGCAGTCAAGTGGATTAAAGTTTTACAGAGCTCTGCCCACCAGAGAAACAATCAGCTCTACCCACCACCAGTCCCTCCCATCAAGCCTCTTAGATAGCCTCATCCACCAGAGGGCAGACAGCAAAAGCAACAAGAACTACAATCCTGCAGCCTGTGGAACAAAAACCACATTCACAGAAAGATAGACAACATTAAAAGGCAGAAGGCTATGTACCAGATGAAGGAACAAGATAAAACCCCAGAAAAACAACTAAATGAAGTGGAGATAGGCAACCTTCCAGAAAAAGAATTCAGAATAATGATAGTGAAGATGATCCAGGAAAAAGAATGGAGGCAAACATCGAGAAGATGCAAGAAAAGTTTAACAAAGACCTAGAAGAATTAAAGAACAAACAAACAAACAAAGATAAACAATACAGTAACTGAAATGAAAACTACACTAGAAGGAATCAATAGCAGAATAACTGAGGCAGAAGAACGGATAAGTGACCTGGAAGACAGAATGGTGGAATTCACTGCCACGGACCAGAATAAAGAAAAAAGAATGAAAAGAAATGAAGACAGCCTAAGAGACCTCTGGGACAACATTAAATGCAACAACATTCACACTATAGGGGTCCCAGAAGGAGAAGAGAGAGAGAGGACCAGAGAAAATATCTGAAGAGATTATAGTCAAAAACTTCCCTAAAATGGAAAGGAAATAGCCACCCATGTCCAGGAAGCACAGCGAGTTCCATACAGGATAAACGCAAGGAGAAACACACTGAAACACATAGTAATCAAATTGGCAAAAATTAAAGACAAAGAAAATTATTAAAAATAGCAAGAGGAAAACAAAAAATAACATACAAGGGAACTCCCATAAGGTTAACAGCTGATTTCTCAGCAGAAACTCTACAATCCAGAAGGGAGTGGCATGATATATTTAAAGTGATTTAAGGGAAGAAACTACAACCAAGATTACTCTGCCTGGCAAGGTTCTCATTCAGATTCAATGGAGAAATCAAAACTTCAGAGACAAGCAAAAGCTAAGAGAATTCAGCTCCACCAAACCAGCTCTACAACAAATGCTAAAGCAACTTCTCTAAGTGGGAAACACAAGAGAAGAAAAGGACCTACAAAAACAAACCTAAAACAATTAAGAAAATGGTTATAGGAACATACATATCCATAATTACCTTAAACGTGAATGAATTAAATGCTCCAACCAAAACACACAGGCTTGCTGAATGGATACAGAAACAAGACCCATCTATATGCTGTCTACAAGAGACCCACTTCAGACCTAGGGACACATTCAGACTGAAAGTGAGGGGATGGAAAAAGATATTCCATGCAAATGGAAATCAAAAGAAAGCTGGAGTAGCTATACTCATATCAGATAAAACAGACTTTAAAATAAAGAATGTTACAAGAAACAAGGAAGGACACTACATAATGATCAAGGGATCAAACCAAGAAGAAGATATAACAATTATATATGCACCCAACATAGGAGCACCTCAATACATAAGGCAACTGCTAACAGCTATAAAAGAGGAAATCGACAGTAACACAATAATAGTGGGGGACTTTAACACCTCACTTACACCAATGGACAGATCATCCAAAATGAAAATAAATAAGGAAAGAAGCTTTAAATGACACAATAGATCAGACAGATTGCATTGATACTTATAGGACATTCTATCCAAAAACAGCACATTACACTTTCTTCTCAACTGTGCACAGAACATTCTCCAGGATACATCACATCTTGGGTCACAAATCAAGCCTCAGTAAGTTTAAGAAAATTGAAATCATATCAAGCATCTTTTCTGACCACAACGCTATGAGATTAGAAATGAATTACAGGGAAAAAACACAAACACATGGAGGCTAAACAATACGTTACTGAATAACCAAGAGATCACTGAAGAAATCAAAGAGGAAATCAAAATATACCTAGAGGGCTTCCCTGGTGGCGCAGTGGTTGACAGTCTGCCTGCCGATGCAGGGGACACGGGTTCGTGCCCCGGTCCAGGAGGATGCCACATGCCGCGGAGTGGCTGGGCCTGTGGGCAATGGCCGCTGGCTCTGCGCGTCACGAGCCTGTGCTCTGCAATGGGAGAAGCCACAACAGTGAGAGGCCCGCGTACCAGGAAAAAAAAAGAAAACTTAGAGACAAATGACAAAGAAAACACGACATTCCAAAACCTATGGGATGCAGCAAAAGCAGTTCGAACAGGGAAGTTTATAGCTATACAAACCTACCTCAAGAAACAAGAAAAATCTCAAATAAACAATCGAACCTTACACCTAAAGGAACTAGAGGAAGAAGAACAAACAAGACCCAAAGTTAGCAGAAGGAAAGAAATCATAAAGACCAGAGGAGAAATAAATGAAATAGAAACAAAGAAAATAGCAAAGATCAATAAAACAAAAAGCTGGTTCTTTGAGAAGATAAACAAAATTGATAAACCATTAGCCAGACTCATAAAGAAAAAGAGGGAGAAGACTCAAATCAATAAAATTAAAAATGAAAAAGGAGAAGTTACAACAGACACCGCAGAAATACAAAGCATCCTAAGAGACTACTACAAGCAACTCTATGCCAATAAAATGGACAACCTGGAAGAAATGGAAAAATTCTTAGAAAGGGATAACCTTCCAAGACTGAACCAGGAATAGAAAATAGGAACAGGCCAATCACAAGTAATGAAATTGAAACTGTGATTAAAAATCTTCCAACAAACAAAAGTCCAGAACCAGATGGCTTCACAGGTGAATTCTATCAAACGTTTAGAGAAGAGCTAACACCCAACCTTCTCAAACTCTTCCAAAAAACTGTGGAGGAAGGAACACTCCCAAACTCATTCTACTTGGCCACCATCACTCTGATACCAAAACCAGACAGAGATACTACAAAAAAAGAAAATTACAGACCAATATCACTGATGAATATAGATGTAAAAATACTAGCAAACAGAATCCAACAACACATTAAAAGGAGCATACACCATGATCAAGTGGGATTTATCCCAGGGATGCAAGGATTCTTCAATATATACAAATCAATCAATGTGATACACCATATTAACGAATTGAAAAATAAAAACCATATGATCATCTCAATAGATGCAGAAAAAGCTTTTGACAAAATTTAACACCCATTTATGATAAAAACGTTCCAGAAAGTGGGCATAGAGGGAACCTACCTCAACATAATGAAGGCCATATATGACAAACCCACAGCAAACATCATTCTCAATGGTGAGAAACTGAAAGCATTTCCTCTAAGATCAGGAATGAGACAACATGTCCACTCTCACCACTATTATTCAACATAGTTTTGGAGGTCCTAGCCACGGCAATCAGAGAAGAAAAAGAAATAAGAGGAATACAAATTGGAAAAGAATAAGTAAAACTGTCACTGTTTGCAGATGACATGATACTATACATAGAGAATCCTAAAAATGCCACCAGAAAAACTACTAGAGCTAATCAAGAATATGGTAAAAAAAAAAAAAAAAAAAAAAAAAAAACGTAAAATAGATAGCTAGTGGGAAGCAGCCACATAGCACAGGGAGATCAATTCGGTGCTTTGTGACCACCTAGAGGGGTGGCATAGGGAGGGTGGGAGGGAGGGAGATGCAAGAGGGAAGAGATATGGGAACATATGTATAACTGATTCACTTTGTTATAAAGCAGAAACTAACACACCATTGTAAAGCAATTATACTCCAATAAAGATGTTAAAAAAAACATAACTCAATGAGATATCATCTCACCGAAAAAAAAAAAAGAATTTGGGAAAGTTGCAGGATACAAAATAAATGCACAGAAATCTCTTGCATTCCTATACACTAATGATGAAAAATCTGAAAGAGAAATTATGGAAACACTCCCATTTATCACCGCAACAAAAAGAATAAAACACCTAGGAATAAACCTACCCAGGGAGACAAAAGACCTGTATGCAGAAAACTATAAGACACTGATGAAAGAAATTAAATATGATACAAACAGATGGAGAGCTATACCATGTTCTTGGATTTGAAGAATCAATATTGTGAAAATGACTATACTACCCAAAGCAATCTACAGATTCAATGCAATCCCTATCAAATTACCAATGGCATTTTTTACAGAACTGGAACAAATCATCTTAAAATTTGTATGGAGATACAAAAGACCCCAAATAGCCAAAGCAGTCTTGAAGGAAAAAAACGGAGCTGGAGGAATCAGACTCCCTGACTTCAGACTATACTACAAAGCTACAGTAATCAAGACAGTATGGTACTGGCACAAAAACAGAAACACAGATCAATGGAACAGGATAGAAAGCCCAGAGATAAACCCACACACCTATGGTCAACCAGTCTATGACAAAGGAGGCAAAGATACACAATGGAGAAAAGACAGTCTCTTCAATAAGTGTTGCTGAGAAAACTGGACAGCTACATGTAAAAGAATGAAATTAGAACACTCCCTAACACCATACACAAAAATGAACTCAAAATGGAATCAAGACCTAAATGTAAGACTGGACACTATCAAACTCTTAGAGGAAAACATAGGAAGAACACTCTTTGACATAAATCACAGCAAGATCTTTTTTAATCCACCTCCTAGAGTAATGGAAACAAAAATAAACAAATGGGACCTAATAAAACTTCAAAGCTTTTGCACAGCAAAGGAAACCATAAACAAGACAAAAAGACAACCCTCAGAATGGGAGAAAATATTTGCAAATGAATCAATGGACAAAGGATTAATGTCTAAAATATATAAACAGCTCATGCCGCTCAATATTAAAAAAACAAACAACCCAATCCAAAAATGGGCAGAAGACCTAAATAGACATTTCTCCAATGAAGACATACATATGGCCAAGAAGCACATGAAAAGCTGCTCAACATCACTAATTATTAGAGAAATGCAAATCAAAACTACAATGAGGTATTACCTCACACCAGTTAGAATGGGCAGCATCAGAAAATCTACAAACAACAAATGCTGGAGAGGGTGTGGAGAAAAGGGAACCCTCTTGCACTGTTGGTGGGAATGTAAATTGATACAGCCACTATGGAGAACAGTATGGAGGTTCCTTAAAAAACTAAAAATGGAATTACCATATGATCCAGCAATCCCACTACTGGGCATATACCCAGAGAAAACCATAATTCAAAAAGACACATGCACCCCAATGTTCACTGCAGTACTATTTACAATAGCCAGGTCATGGAAGCAACCTAAATGTCCATCGACAGACGAATGGATAAACAAGTTGTAGTACATATATACAATGGAATATTACTCAGACATAAAAAGGAACGAAATTGAGTCATTTGTTGAGACGTGGATGGATCTAGAGACTGTCATACAGAGTGAAGTAAGTCAGAAACAGAAAAACAAATATCGTATATTAACGCATGTATGTGGAAACTAGAAAAATGGTACAGATGAACCGGTTTGCAGGACAGAAGTTGAGACACAGATGTAGAGAACAAACACGGACACCAAGGGGGAAAAACCGCAGTGGGGTGGGGATGGTCGTGTGCTGAATTGGGCGTTTGGGATTGACATGTATACACTGATGTGTATAAAATTGATGACTAATAAGAACCTGCAGTATAAACAAACAAACAAACAAAAAACAACTAATACTAAACTTTCTTTGGGTTATTTGTATGGAAATATGTTAATATAAATGTTTCAGACACTACATGAAATTTCTAAAAATCTTGTATGTTCTGGTATAATGTTATAAGTCATAATTCTAGTTATTACTTTAAAATGTATATCTCAGAAATAGCTAAATTTCCTTGTCAATTGCATCATTATGAACTATCATCAAATCTTTAACCATGGTCATTTTTAAGTCTTGTCATTTACAGACAGTTCTGGGTGTACTCTGACGCTTTTGCAAAAATGTTCCTATAAAAGGGTTTCATCTCAAGGAATTCATGGAAAAGACTCTGACAAGTACAGGTTTCTGGTAACTGCCTATACTGCTGAACTGAATGAATAAGCATTTTCAGAACTCTAATGGAAAACTGATGAATTCATAAAAGTGCTAACAAAAGATCAAAATGAAAAAAAAATTAATTACATGGGACTGAGTGAACTGATGAGGATGAATGTAATTTTTGTGACTTTCTGTTTGAATAATAATTTAAAAATCCCACAAGGACTCAGAGGCAAAAAATATACAGATCAATTTTCACTGCAAAGTAAAGGAGCTGTTACAGTGGAGGATTCCTGGACTGAATGTCAATATTATGACATAGTGTGAGTGTGTTTTGTGTTTGGTAATTGCAATCATTGTTGCTTGTGTTGTGGTCATTCACTTACAATGCTTGGTGTCAGTTTACTTATGCCTTGTAAAAATGAAATACAGTGTGTATGTGTGAAAAAAAAAGAGCTGATGTTGGAATGTGTTAAGATTTGGGGGAATGTTGGGATGGGGTGACTGTATTTTGCATGTGAGAAGGACATGGTTTTGGGGGGCGAGAGGGTGAACTGTTATGGCCTAATGGTGTCCCTCCAAAATTGTATATTGAAGTCCTAACCCCCAGTAGATGAGAATGTGACTGTATTTGGAAATCGAGTCTTTAAAGAGCTGATTAAGGTTATCTGAGGTTGTTAGGATGGGTCCTAATCCTTTATGTCTGGTGTCCTTATAAGAGGAGGAGATTAGGACAGCGACACATACACACAGAGGTCCATGTGTGAAGACACAGAGAGAAGATGGCCATCTACAAGCCAAGGACAGAGGCCTCAGGAGAAACCAACCCTGCCCACACCTTGATCTCAGGCTTCTAGCTTCTTAGAATTGTGAGAAAATAAATTTCTGATTTTAAGCCGAAAAAAAAAAAAAGTTCAACTTTTCCTACCTACTTCGTAGGTTGTGGGTTCCATTTCTCAACAGACATCCACTAATTAATTTTTGCCAATCTCCATAGCAAAGTGAATAAATACAGAATTGTAAAAAGAGTGCTCCACCGTTTTTTCCGAGTCTGTCTCAAAAGTCCTTTTATTTAAACAGAAGAAGAATTGATTTCCTTTAAAAAGAAAGAGCACTTTGAAAAATCAAAAATAAGGAATGAAAAAGTTGTACTAAATCCAGTCAACCAACATCCAGGTTTTGTTTCCAGCTAATTAAAAAGTAGAAAAGAATCTGGCTTCCATTCAATTATAATTGTGTTCCTTTCAACAACAGTATGATAAGCTAAGGGATCATGACAAAATGCTATTACTTAATTCTAATATTTTCAATCATCCAAATGTGTTTGATTCTATTCTATACATTTCCAAAAATATTTGCCTTACTCCCAACATTTTAACTTTATTATTGGGGACCTCATAATTCCTAAAGCATTGGTTTCTGGCTTAAGTGTGCATTTTGCAAATATATTGTGTCCATATTAACTAGAAAAGAAAAAATAATCCTATTACAATCACTTAGGACAGTAACAAAAGAATATACAAAGGTGCTCTTAGGAAAACTTGTTGAAGACTTGGAAATGGGCAAAAGATAACTGAATGTCCTTTCAGTGGAGTGCTGGGTATTTTCCAGCTGACCCTCCCAGGATTATTTAATTCTATAGGGGTGTGCACCTTTGATTGAATGCCATTACATTGATTAGGCTATTTTACAACTCTGTAAGGGTAGAAGTTGTGGAAAACTGTAAGTAATGCAAATTAATTGCTATCCATTGAAATGCATATTAATTTTGTCTAGTAGAAATATAATGAATTTCTGCCCTGTGGAAAGAATGACCTCAAACATTACATTTTGTTGCCATATAGGATAGCCCTTGTTTTATATATATAAAACAAGCCATGTATATAATCTTACATTTTCTAGTAGCACATTTAAAAAGGTAAAAAGAGGTGAAATTCATTTTAATAATATATTTTATTTAACTCAATATATCCAAAATATTATCATTTCAACAAGTAATCAACTTTTAAAATCCTGAGATATTTTATATTCCTTTTTTGTATACTAAGCCTTCAAAATCCAGTGTGTAGTATTTTACATGTACAGTACATCTCAATGCATACTAGCCACAATTCCAGGAGCCCATTATGGTTAGTGGCTACCATACTGGATGGTGCAGCTATAGTTTTTTTGTGTGTGCATAGGTCTAGATGGTTTGACGATCACATCTTCCCATGCAACTATTTGCTAAAACACTTTTGGCATTAGCCCTAGATACTTCTTTAGCACCTACTATGTGTCTGGCTGTTCACTGCTTACTAGGACAGGTATAAAAACTGTGTAATGGATTTCCTCTGCCCTTAAAGAGTAAGGTGAGATAGGACATATAATTCTTAAAAAATTAGAAAACAAGACATTATAGAAATGAATTCTTGAATTTAGCGGATAATAGAGAAGCAAAAAATCAATCCAGATAGGCATAGTCGAGGAGGAGGAGATTTGGAAGGGAAGAAAGGAGTCAAGGATATTCAAGCCTTAATAAACAGGATGAGAGAGGAAAGGGGTAAGTTGGAGCTTAGACAAAACAGGAAGTTACTGGCCTGATTTTATCAAAGACTCTGTTTGTTTGCCTTAGATCCTGGTTTTCATAATGTATGCTTGCTCTTTCATGGCTTGGCCCTTGGGTGACTGGATTGATTATGGTGGGGTAGAGGATGGTCGTGCTTCTCTGAAGTTTGTTATACCTTTCATTTTTTTCAATAATCATGTGACATCTTTATAATTGGAAAAAAAATTTACTGTTTATAATGTGGGAAAAAAGTTGCACTTATCTGATGGCTCCAGAAATTCTGAAATGAGATTGAACAAATAGGTACATCTTAACCACTCCAGTATGATCTCCTGAGGTTTTAGAAACTCGAACAAGAGTCCAGGGCTTTTCTTATCACATAGTTCAGAACCGAGGGCTATTGGACTGATGCACAGGGGAGTAGGCTTTCCTCCATTTTCCATGAACGTTGTCTTGCAACTACAAGAAAAGTCAAGCACTGCTGAAGGTAATATGTGGCCATCTACGGCTGGTTTTACTTTTGGACAAGTGGTTTGCTAAAGGTGACTGCCTCACAATCTCCATGTCTCCAAAGCCAAGTGCTACATGTGCATCAACAAGCGTTTACTGCGCACCCTGCCAGTTGGCCATTGCTCTCACGGGGCTCATGGTCAAATAATTACGTAAATAAATATACGATTACAACTAGAATGAGTGCTGTGAAGTACATTAAGTCCCCTACGTATGAATGAGTTCTGTTCCGAGAGCGCATTTGTAAGTCTAATTTGTCTGTAAGTCCAACAAAGTTAGCCTAGGCACCCAACTAACACAATTGGCTATATAGTTCTGTACTGTAATAGGCTTATAATACTTTTCACACAAATAATACATAAAAAACAAACACACAAAAAAATAAAGGAAACATTTTTAGTCTTACAGTACAGTCCCTTGAAAAGTACAGTAGTATGGTACAACAGCTGGCATCCAGGGGCTGGCATCGAGTGAACAGGCAAGAAGAGTTACTGACTGGAGGAGGGAGAGGAGGTGGGAGATGGTAGAGCTGAAGGATCGTCAGCAGTAGGAGACGGAGGGCAAGATGCAATTTCACTCATGCCTTACGTGACTGGGCATGGGAAAGCATGTTCCCATCTTTGAAAGTTCGCAACTTGAAGGTTCGTATGTAGGGGACCTACTGTAAAGTAGTGGGTGTAAAAGACGGTAACCTAGGGAAGTCTTCCTTAGGCAAGTGATACTTGAGCTGGGACCTAAAGAACAAGTAAGATTGGGACTTCCCTGGTGGTGCAGTGGTTAAGAATCCACCTGCCAATGCAGGGGACACAGGTTCGATCCCTGGTTCAGGAAGATCCCACATGCCGCGGAGCAACTAAGCCCATGTGCCACAACTACTGAGCCCACACACCACAACTACTGAAGCCCGTGTGCCACAACAAGAGAAGCCACAGCAATGAGAAGCCCGCGCACTGAAACCAAGAGTAGCCCCCGCTCGCCGCGACTAGAGAAAGCCTGCACACAGCAACGAAGACCCAACGCAACCAAAAATAATTTTTTTTTAATTAAAAAAAAAAAGAGCAAGTAACATTTATGAGGCAGTGGGGGTGGGGGTGGGCGGATCAACATGTGCAACGACCCTATTACAGAAAATGCATGGTGTTTTCAGAGAACTGAAAAAAGGTCAGTGTGGCTGCAACACAGGGAATGATAAGGAAGTACTTTGAGATGAAGTGGAGAGGTAGACAAGACCGTGACTATATAAGACTGTGGTATGTAACCGAGCGATGGGAAGTTACTGAAGAACTTGAAAGTGGAGAAGTGGAAGGATGATGTTATCAAATTTGCACTCTGAAAAGCTCATACGGGCTTCATTGTAGAGACTGGATTGGAAAGGACCTGGGCGGACACTGGGAGACCATTTACGAGTCTAGCACATTGGTCTGGGTGATAGTTCTAGCTTGATCTAGGAAGCTGGCTGTGGAGAGAGAATAAAGGAGACAGATCTGAGAGGTATTTAGAGGATACGCTTAGTAGGGCTTCAAAACAGACCAGAATGGAGGATGAAGGAGAGAAGGGGCCAGGATGACTCATGGGTTTCTGGCTTATGGAACTGGATGGACAGTGGTGTCATTCATTAGAAGATAAGCTTCAGGATCGATGATCATGAGTTTGGTTAAGTTTGACCCTCCCATCACGGACTTAAAGATAATCACTGAAGCCGTGGGCATAGATGAGACTGTCTAGGAGGAAAGGATACAGTGAGAAGAGAGGAGGGTCTGAACTGAACCTTAAGGGGACTCCAACATCAGATGGAAGATGTGACTGCAGAGGCAGAGAAAAAACAGAGAGGGAGCAGCAAAACCACAAAAGTGTGGTGTCTCAAAACCAAGAGAGAGTGTGTCAAAAGTCTTCAGTGGTGATTCGTCAGCACAAAAACTTTAAGCACTTTTTACAGCACATTTGCCTTTTTACTTTATATTCCTTTCCACATATATATTATGGCTATCTGTGTGCATATCATATTACCACCATTATAGTGTAGGATCCTTAAAGGCAGAGGCTGTGCCTTGTTTATCTTTGTGTCTACAACAAATAGTGCAGAGTATTGATTATGTAGTATGCTCAATAATTATTTGTTAAATGAATGAATGAAGTGTGGGATGGTAAGCCATTCAAAATTTAGTCAAAGAACTTTTGTAGCATCCAGTGATGTTAATGGCTCCCTTGGAAGTGAAGTCTTAGAGATGCACCATGTTGCACCCTCCTGAGAGGATCTAAGATAAGATGCTTTAGGATGTGCAGTATTTTCAACAATTCTCATCAATGTCAGGGAAGTAAAAGGAAAGCCAAATCTGTAGTCTACCTATAATGAATATAGTTATGGTCCACAACACTTTTTGAAATGGACTTCTCCAAGGTTGTTGGGACCAACAACACTGATAAGGTGCAGTGAAAATGGATTGTAATAGCCATGTGGTCAATTTACATAACATTCCCTTCATTAAGAAACTTCGAAAATTGTGGTGGGAAGGGATTTCAGAAGTTGTTTGGGGTGGGGGGGTGGGAATTGTTCAAATCACTGGGAATCTATGTCCAAAGCACTGATGCCACTAGATTAACTAAACTATAGGAAGTTGTCGATGGGTTTCCATATAAAATAATCTGTTTATTTTTCTACATTCCCGGCCTTCTCTCCCCACTGCTGGCTCCGCTTAACTACCATTCAGAAACAAGGTCCAATCAACCAGTGTGGCTGGAGCATTTATGGACAGCTCCATGAAACAAGAAGGACCTGAGGGGGGCCCTGAAGAATGGGAAAACCTTTGATACGTGGTGTATGAAGGAGAAGAGTCAAGCACATGATTGCTGAGCAGTGCGACTGAGAAGGAGTATGAGGGGCCTGGTGTCCAAGAGACCCTGACCTGGCCACAGTCATGAGTTCAGCTGGGAGGCAGTGCCAGGTACAGTCTGGGGAGCCACATTAATAAGGTTCTTACGGACTTCCCTGGTGGTCCAGTGGTTAAGAATCCGCCTTCCAATGCAGGGGACGCGGGTTTGATCCCTGGTCAGGGACTAAGATCCCACTTGCCATGGGGCAACTAAGCCCACAAGCCACAATTAGAGAGCCTGCGTGCCACAACTACAGAGCCCACACGCTCTGGAGCTGGCACGCACCACAACTAGAGAGAAGCCCTTGCACCGAAACGAGAAGCCTGAGTGCCGCAACTAAGACCCAACGCAGCCAAAAATTAAATTAAATTAAAAAAAAAGAAAGTACTCTCGAGAGGGTTGACTGCTTATCCACCAGTATTTATTTAAAAAAAAAGAAGGTTCTTAAATGTTTGATGCTTGAGTTTAAACGTTATTCTGAGTCAGTGGCAAATCCGTGGTGCAAATGGATATGAAGGGAGGGGGGGAGAGGAGAATATGAGCATCACACATTCAACTCTTTCAAACTGCACACAGTCTCCCTCGCTGCAGCTGCGAACTATCGCTATAAGAACACAGCACTCAGATAAAACCCTCAATAGCACAGAAAAACTCTTGCCAACTGTGATAAGAAAATAACCTGCTCACCCCTGAGCTTTGTATTCACTTCCTGTTCCCTCATTCTGATGGCCTCTGTACCTCCCCCCGAGGTAGCCTTCTCCCTCATACTCTGGCTGAAAAGCAACTCAGGGAAAATCTTTTTCTTTCTTTTTCCATGCAGAGTGGAGACAGACTGACATTTTCCAAAATTACACTAGCAATCACTAAGAGAAATAAAACAAAAAGATAAGAATAACACAAGAGAGTCAATTTCCCAAGTAAGGATTTGGGCTCCGAAATTCCCCAGGCTAAGTAATATCACTGGAGCAGTGAGTCTGAGGGGCCCTACTGTTTAAGGAGCACCTTCCAAACAGGAACCCCGATCCCGACATAAGGGAGTCCAACTCCATACAGAGCATACAACTCTTATTAAAGCCCTCTCTTCTCTCCAATTTTCAGCATCCCCAAATTCCCAGGAGCTTTTCCCTATCTAACCTGAGAAGTTACTCTCTCATCCACGCCATCCAGTCCCACCATCCTGCTCCCTTGACTATTTCTCTTCCCTACAAACCATTCCATATATCACCACCACCACCCCCCACCCCCCGGATATCACAAAGTCTGTGCTACAAACTCTGTTGCAGGCAGGCAAAGACCAAAGGCTGTGAATGCCTGAATGTCATGCTTTCACCTGAGAGCCATTCTTCCCAGTTACTCGTCTGACCCTAAGTTCTGTGGTGATGAAGCTCTGCATGTTCTTCAGCACCCAGGAAAAATGTCAATGTTCACAAATCCAACCTTATTCTTTTTCCAACCTCCCTTATCTGCTTGAGGCCTGTTGCTAAGATCCAGGTTCCTGACGGAGGTACATACTTACTTCACACCCAAAGAAGGGCAGTGGTGACCAGCACCCTTGAGCACCCAGTAAGTGACATAGAGCATGAGTCCAAAACTACTTGGTCTGCCACCCTTGAAATGACCCTCTCAACGTACACATCCTCCTCTACTCCCAGGCCCCCAACACTCCTAGCATGTACCTGGAAAAGATATTCTCATAGACTTTCACAATACAACAATTTTCTTAACTTTATTAGAGACTAAGATTATGAAAGAAAGCTGACAAACATTAAGAGGAAGGAAAAGGAGAGAGAAATTTAGGTAACAACTAGTGGCAACGGTCTGTTTTGAAAAGGCCCTAAAAGTGTTTATGAACTTCCCTTTCAGTAGACTTGCTCGGCAAAATATATTAAACGTTATGGGTACTACGATTCCCTCAGGAACTCTTAGCATTCACCTGGAAGTGAGGACCAAGCATAATACCCTGCTCAGAGTGTCCTGCAGAAGACTGCAGTACGTGCAGCCCAGCCGAAAAGAGAAATCAACTCTTGTGGTGGATCATTTCCAAAGATGGCCACCAAAAATTCCCTCCATCCCTGTACACACACGCCACTCCTCCCATGAAGAGGTGGACCCCTTTTCTCCTGGACTGGTCTTGTAACTTGCTTTGGCCCAAGTGACATTCTAGTACTCCTAAGAACTACAAGAACTTTAAGGCCTTAATAAGACTTGTCATTTCTGCTTTTGCCTTTTGGGGAATCAGTTGACAGGTTAAAAAGCTCAGGCTAGGGCTTCCCTGGTGGCGCAATGGTTGAGAATCTGCCTGCCAATGCAGGGGACACGGGTTCGAGCCCCGGTCTGGGAAGATCCCACATGCTGCAGAGCAACTGGGCCCGTGAGCCACAACTACTGAGCCTGCGCATCTGGAGCCTGTGCTCCGCAACAAGAGAGGCCGCGATAGTGAGAGGCCCGCGCACCGCGATGAGGAGTGGCCCCCGCTCGCCGCAACTAGAGAAAAGCCCTCACGCGGAAACCAAGACCCAACACAGCCAAAAATAAATAAATAAATAAATAAATGTAAAAAAAAAAAAAAAAAAAAGCTCAGGCTAGGCCACTAAATGAGAAGAAAGAGGCCTAGCTATCCCCCAGCCATTCCACCTGAGGCCAGACATGTATGTGATACTGTCTTAGACATTCCAGCCACAGCTGAGCTCCCTGCTGAGTACAGGAACACCATATCTAGCAGAAGAACTACCCGGCGGAGCCCAGCCAACTCAGACAATCCATGAGAAATACTAACTTGCTGTTGTTTTAAGCCACTAAGTTTTGAGGGAGTTTGTTATACTGCCATAGAAAACTGACATCTGTTTATCAATTCAACCCATCTCAGTCAAGGATATCAACAAATCTGGATCCCAGATAAGCTCTTAGTTCTCCTAGTTTTTTTTTTTTTTTAGTTCTCCTAGTTTTTATGTTTGAACTGTCCTTTTGTTACTTGAGTGTTCTATATTGATCTCAACCATGCATTCCAGACAGTTTCAATTTCAAATGTTATGCCCCATCATTCCCATAAGAACAGTGTAAGTTATTAGAGCTTACTTTGAGTTCAGAATCTCTGACCATTTTATCTGTATCACTCCTTTAATATAGTTAATTCTTTAACTTCCTCTTTGATTCTGAAGATACTTTGGATTTTATTATTGACATGAATTTTAAATTTTACTTTCAAAATGCCCTGTGTCTATATTTGCTGTGATGATGTCCTTCTGAATGTGTTTAGCAAGTTTATTCATGCTTTTCAAGTGTAAATTCAATGATGTGAGAGCAATGTGTAGTCAGACAATAGCATTCCTCAGATGTCACCACTGAAATGAAAGGATTCTCCAGAGATTCAACTCTAATCCTTCTCTCTTCCTTACTCTACAGAATCTCAGCATGACTTGACCAATGTCAATGACTTCAATTAGCATCTGTAAAATGCTGACTCACAAATCTAGACTTCCCATTTGGACTTCTCTCCCTAGATTCAGATATCCTTCCAACTGCCTACCAGGTATCTCTACTCGGATGCTCTACAGGCTTCCCGAACTCACCATCTCCAAAGTGGAATTCGTTATCCCCCAAAACTTATTCTTCCTCCCTTAATCCTTCACTCAATGAATGATAGCATCATTCTTCCAGAAATCTGGTGTCAGAAAGGAAAAAATCTTCCTCTACCCTTCTAGGTTCTTCTGGCTGGTCTAAGAACTAAATTGACATGAGACAGATTAACAGGAGAAAATTAAACAGAAGTTTAATAGCATGTATACATGGGAGAGACCCAGGAAAACTGAGCAACTTGTCAAAACAGCTGAAACCCTTAAATACCATCTTCAGCTAAAGACAAAAGAGGATTTTGGGGGTATGGGTTTTGGACATCAAAGTGGGGGGAAGGCAATTGACATGGAGATGGAAAAGCAAACGTTTAATAAACAAATGTTTGCTGGGCCATGCGGAGACATTGGGACAGAGAGAAGAATTTTAACAAACAGACTTTGCTTGGGTTCCTCCCTGTCTACACACCTAGTTCATATTACATTTATCTATGGACATAGCTCCCTTCCTGGAACAGGTCCTCTATCTACGATATTTAGGCAGCCAGGGGGGAGGTCAAAAGTTCTTCCTGAGTCTTTTGAGCCTTGATTGTTTTCACCTCAAAATGATCCACATGCCAAAGACACATTTTGGGGTGGCAAGTTTTTCCCCTACAAATGTGGGTCTCCCCACCAGACCAGAAGCCGTAAGTCCCATTCATTGCTACATCTCCAAATCCTAGCATAGGACCAAGTATATTGTAGTGTCCACTAAATGTTTTTTCAATTAATAATGAGTGAACAATGTTTCATTCTGGTCCTATTAATCCCAATAGGAAATATAACCCCTGTCTAAGCCAGCTACATGTGCCAATACTTTCAGCACCATCTAGTCACGTCTAAGGTAAGACTTCATGAGGAACCTTGTCACCACTAGCAAGAGGAGTAGGAACCAAATTAGCCACCACAGGCCACATATGCTTGGGAAAATCTTGGCCTCCACATGCCATGATATACAGCCTTCCTTACCAGAACTGACAGAATTCCTTCGAACAAGTTGCATAATAGACCCACTGCCTCAGTTCCTAAGCCACTGTTGAACTGGAGCTCCATTCCGAGCAAAACACACCACCTTCCTAATTACAGGAATGAGACCTCTTTCCAGTCATTCATGCTGCCATGCCCCCATGGTATTCCTGTACTTCATAGCTGCACAATATCAAATGGCTCTACCTTTTAGAAAACAAGATTTTAACTTTTTTTCCCCCTGATTACAAAAGTCCAGCCAGTTCTAAGTAGTTTAATGTCAACTCACTTCAAATCTATGGTTTCTTTAAGGCACCATGTTGCAGATGTTAATCCCTCTTTCCTGTTGGGTCACGTATACAAACCCATGTCCTGCCTGGTTCATTGTGCCCCACTTCCTCTCTGTATAGCTCCTGGAGTCCTGCCTGCTTCAAATCCAAACCAGTCTGGGTCACAGGCATTTTGAGCCTGTCTTTGTGACCTGAATGTCTTTCATTCTCTTGGTAGGATCATGACTGAGAGTTTTGTGGAAAATATTTTTAAGATTTATGACTGGGGTCTTCCCCGGTGGTGCAGTGGTTGAGAGTCCGCCTGCCAATGCAGGGGACATGGGTTCGTGCCCCAGTCCGGGAAGATCCCACATGCCGCGGAGCGGCTGGGCCCGTGAGCCATGGCCGCTGGGGCTGCGCGTCCGGAGCCTGTGCTCCGCAACGGGAGAGGCCACAGCGGTGAGAGGCCCGCGTACAGCAAAAAAAAAAAAAAAAAAAAAAAAAAGATTTATGCCTAAATTAACTGCTTTTATATTCAAGATTAATTTATAGCATCTTAATTATTTGATCTGGCAATTTCTTTATGAAATCAAGCACAATCACAGTTATACATGAGATATCCTCTGGGTTTATAATTCTACACTCTTAAAAGTAACTCTACTTTTTTTTCATTGAAGCACATTTGCTTTTCTAGAGTTTGGGGTGATTATAATGGGTTCATTCAAAATAATCTTTATTAAAACAGCACTTCCCAATTTCATAACATCTGAATAAAAAAGCAATTTAATTTCCCTGAAAACAATTTTTGGCATTAAAATTCACTATATCTACATAATTATAGCAAAAGCTCAATGAAAACTAGCAATCTATTTAACATCTAGTGCTTTATGAAGCACATAAGAACATGAATATACAGTCAAAAGACAGGTTCTTTAATTACCAGCTGTGTTACACCACTTCCTATAACAAATCTTATCACCCCCTACCCATTCTTTGCCTTTCTGTACATAGTCTATAAAATTAGTCTATTAAAAGTTAAACTAAGGACGGGAGATTTAACACACTTGTGAAATGTGGATTATAAATAAATCAATGCCAATGTGTTATCATTAAAGGTCTTAACATATCTATTTTACTTAATAAAGTAAAGTAAACATATTAACAGTTTGCAAGAGAATGGATAATGCTCAAATATTAAAAAAAAACAATTCAGTTCGGCAAATCTTTTCACTTAAGCCTAAAAGTAATCTTTGGATTTATAAATTCAATGCACTCCCTATCAAAATTCCAGCTGCCTTTTTTTTTTTGGCACAAATTAACAAACTGCTCCTAAAATTCGTATGGAAATGCAAGGGACCCATAATAGCCAAAACAATCTGAAAAAGAACAAAGTTGGAGAACTCACATTTCCTGATTTCAAAACTTACTGCAAAGTTACTGAAATCAAGACAGTGTGGTACCGACATAAGGGCAGATATACAGATTAACAGAATAGAATTTAGAGTATAGAAATGTACCCATACGTTTATGGTCAACTGATTTTTTTTTTTTTTTTTTTTTTTGCGGTACACGGGCCTCTCACTGTTGTGGCCTCTCCCGTTGCAGAGCACAGGCTCCGGACGCGCAGGCTCAGCGGCCATGGCTCATGGGCCCAGCCGCTCCGTGGCATGTGGGATCTTCCCGGACTGGGGCACGAACCCGTGTCCCCTGCATCAGCAGGCGGACTCTCAACCACTGCGCCACCAGGGAAGCCCTGGTCAACTGACTTTTTACAAGTGTTCCAAGACAATTCAATAAATGAAAGATAGTGTTTTCAACAAATGGTGCTGGGACAATATGCAAAAGAATGAAGTTGGACCCCTACCTCACACTGTACAGAAAAATTAACTTCAAATGGACCGTAGACCTACATGTAAGAGCTATAGCCATAAAACACTTAGAAGAAATCATATAAATACATCTTCATGACTTTGGATTAGGAATGATTTCTCACATAATGACACCAAAAACACAAACGACAAAAGAAAAAACTAAGTTGGACATCATCAAGATTACAAATTTTGTGCTTCAAAGGACACCATCAAGAAAGGACACCAACCCATGAAATAGGAAAAAATATTTGCAAATCACATATCTGACTGGTATCTAGAATTGTAAAAATCTCTTACTACTCAATAATAAAAAGACTAGTAACTCATCTAAAAAACGGGCAAAGGATTTGAATAGACATTTCTCCAATGGAGACAAACAAATAACCAGTAACTACATCTCAGAATGTTCAACATCATTAGTCATCAGGGAAATGCAAATCAAAACCACAATAAGATATCACTTCATACCCACTAGGATGGTTAATAATGGTTAATGGTTAATAATGGTTAATAAAAAAGACAGACAATAACAAGTGTTGTAGAGGATGTGGAAAAATCGGAATGTTTATACACTGCTGGTGGGAATGCAAAATGGGATGGCTGCTTTGGAAAACAGCTTGGCAGTTCTTCAGGAAGTTAAACGTTGTGTTACCATACGACCCAGCAATTTCACTCTTGGGTATATACCCAAGAAAAATGAAAACATAGGTCCACATAAAGACTTTTACACAAATGTTCATAGCAGCACTGTATCAAAATAAGCAAAGAGTGGAAACATCCTAAATGTCCATCACCTGATGAATGGCTAAAGATTTGGTACATCCACTCGTTCAGTATTCTTGGACCACTTCCAACGTGTGTGTCTGGGTGGGTTTCCCACACAGCACCAAGCAATTCTTGGACACGAGCAGTGTGTTTGAGAATTCAACTCAATTCCATCACTGGCTGCCCAGAGATAGCTTCAGAGTCTAGAGGTTGGAGGTTCAGTCCTACAAGAATGCCCCTGTCCCCCACTTCAGACACCATCTGCAAGCCCAGGTTATCTGCGCTTATGACCAACTGACTATAAATCAGAAGTCTCCATGACCCCCTCCTTGGGATCAATTAGTTTGCAAGAGCAGCTCACAGAACTCAGAGGAACATTTTATTTACTAGATCACCAGTTTATTATTGAAGGATATTATTCAGGAACAGCCAAATGGAAGAGTTGCATAGGGTGACGTATAGGGAAATGGCACGGAGCTTCCATGCCCTCTCCAAGCATCATCCCACTCTTCCCAAATCTCCATGTGTTCACCAACCCAGAACTCTCCGAACCCCATCCTTTTGGGGTTTTAAGGAGGCTTCATTACATATGCATGAAATTAACTAAATGATTTAACTAAATCATTGGCCATTAGCAATTGATTCAACCTCCAGCCCCACTCCCTTCCCAAGAGGTCAGGGGTGAGACTGAAAGTTCTAACCCTCTAATCACGTAGTTGGCTCCACTGGAACCAGCCCCCATCCTTAGGTGCTTTCCAAAAGTCACTCCATTAACATAGTAAAGACACCTTTGTTACTCTCATCACTTACGAAATTCCAAGGGTTTTAAGAGCTCTATGCCAGAAACCAGACGAAGACCAAATATATTGTTCTTATAAATCACGATATCACATCCATGCAATGGAATGTTACTCGGCAATAAAAAGAATGAAGTACTGATGGGTGCAAGTGCTAATGAAAAATCCAGTCACAAAACACCACATACTACATGGTTCCATTTATATGAAATGTCCAGAATAGGCAAACCTATAGAGACACAAAGCAAATTAGTAATTTCTCAGTGCTGGGAAGGACAGATTGGGGTGGGTAATGGGGAGTGACTATTAATACAACCCAGATTTCTTCTAGGGGGGATGAAAACTAGATTGTGATTATGGTTGCACATTCTGTGAATATAACAAAAAAATTTAATTATACACTTTAGGTGAATTGTGTGGTATGTGAATTATATCTCAACACAGCTGTTAAAAAATAAAAAGTAATCTTCATCCCACCTCATGTCAAAATCATTACAAAATCTGAATTAGGAAATGTGAATTAAGAAAGTTTTATGAACTTCCCTTTTCTCCCTTAATAGTTTTGATCTGTAGCTGAACATTTTGTAACTGAACTGTCTGCTGAATTGATCCTATTCCTCTCCCCAGTGCTAATCTCATCAAATTTCCCTTCGACTGTTCTTTCCCCCATTGAGATCGGTACTCTTGTACTTAAAAGATGCAATCCCAAATGACTCTTCATTTATCTCTTGAGTGGCAAGCAGTGTTGCCACAAGAAACCATTTTTCTTTTGAGTCAGAAGACTTAGCCAGTCTGCAATCTACATTCTGCTTCCTGATACACTGCTCAGAGATTATTTCTTTACTTCTGTCAGGAAAACTTGTGAAAGACTTTGAAACGGAGGAAAGAAAAGTATTTTCTGGGTGTCTGGATGGTGCATCTTCCCAGGTTATCTGATTCTATAGGGGCTTGTGCCTTTCAGTGTTTGAGCTATTTTACAACTCTATGAACTATAGAAAAATGATAATGATGTAGATGATTCGCATCCATAGAAATGCAAATGAATTCAGTGGAATGGAAGGGATTATTGCCAGTGGATATTGACTAGTTTTGCATCTATTTCTAAATCCTTAGAAGCATTCCTGATTGCCTTTATATGTGCATTCTTTTAATTCTCCTTTGAACTGGTTGTACCATCTTACTGGTTCCCTCAGTAATTAATGAGATAGATGTTTCATATGTGTTCATTTTATATGTGTTGTGGGTCCCAATTTTAACATTTTTTAGTATCCTTTAACGTGTCTACTTTACACACGGTATAGTGAAATTTGGTTTCCCCCAAATTAGTCCCTAAGAAAGTGACAGATAATAAATAAACTAATAATCTGTAGTTCAGTACTAATGCAGTTTCATTGTATCACAGGTGGGCATATAGTGTTAGCACAATACCTAATATACAATTGATGCTCGATAAATTTTTGTTAAATAATCCTTTTTCTCTTTTGCTACATATCTGGAAGTCTCGTCTATTGTCAGAGAAGCCCCTCATGTGCATTTAGTTCACGTCTTCCTAAATCAGCTCTCTCTATGATGTCGGCACTGCCTTTCACCAAGAACGTCGCACACAGCAGATCTGGCCCCAATTCGTGTGATTTGAGGACTTGCATCCTCCATGCCAACCCCATTATTTTCAGTCTCAGTAAAAATGCACCAAAACCAGGGAGAAAAGATGTCAAAATAAATAACTCTGTAACTGAAGAACACACCTGTCAGCCCACCGCCCAACTCCCCAGTCGTCACTAGCAAGGATGGGAGAAGGGTACAATTTCCCATCTAAGAACTTCATTGTGCCTTTGTAGGTTAATTTCCAGTCCTCATGAAGCTAAAGGAGTTGTCATTAACAGGATCAGTGATTCAGCCTTTTCTCATTCTTGGCAGGTCTAAGGGGAGAAAAGAAGGCAAGGGGTGGATGCATAATAAAATGAGGCGCTAACTCTATTATAAAGAAAGAGGAGCAGCCTTACAACTATGGGGCAGTTAAGGAGAAGTCTATCTTCCTCATCAACGAGTTTTGACTGTAGTCTGAGAACTAAGGCTTGTCCTTAAATGATGTGTTTATTCATTCATTCAATCAACATTTATTAAGCACCTGCTACGGGTCTGGCCCCTTGTTGGGCAATGTAGCAGATACTAAAGGTGCCCTGCTCACAGCCCTCAGACCTTCCCAGAGGTCCCCTGCAGAGAATTCCCTCATAAGCTACAGGACTGCCCTAATGGCCACTAAAGGAATGTGCTCACAGTGGGTACATGAAGACCCCTACTTTCTACTCCTACTCCTCAGGGGACTGTGCCACAGTCTCTCCCAAAGTCCCCAGAGGGTTTGAGCCTCTGTTGCCCACAGTGGTATCCTGCTCATTCATGCACCTCGGTACCCCCTTTCTACCTTCCCTGTCTCTCTTCCTGGAATCATCTCCAAAACAAACCACCTGTACCCAAATCCTTGCCTTGGTGTCTGTTTGGGGGAAAACCCCAACTACAACAGGAAATGTCTGTACGTGTGGTTGTTACCAAACTGCACTTGGATGGGCTCATCCGCAGACCAGTAAAGCCAATCTACTGACATGGGGTTGTGCTGTGAAGGAAAGTATAGCGTTTGTTGCAGGGCCAAGCAAGGAGAAAGGGCAGCTCATCCCCAAAAGACCCAAACTCCCCGATGGCTTTCAGGAAAGGATTTTTAAAGGCAACATGTGGGGTGAGTGTTGCAGCTCATAGACCTTCTTCTGATTGGTTGGTGGTGAAGTAACAGCGTGATGTTTCTGGAATCTTAATCCCAGCCTTCTGGTTTAAAAGTCCTTCCTTCACGGCTGTAATTCCCTTTAGTACTCTTTGACCCTTCAAAGGTACCCTTTGAAAGCCTGATTCACCTACAGATTTTTGTGAGAGGGTGCTGTGAAGGGCAGTGAGGGACAGGGTCATGAGGGGAGGTGAGTCCTGACCATATCCCCCCTTCTCCCCTCTGAGGACACTCTGGTTAGAGGAAGCCGTGAGGTTATATCCAGGAAGACTGCACCTTAATGCAAATCAGCAGCTCACGCCTCGCCCAGCTATGGTCCACGATGGCACGTCAAGCCACACAGCCCTTGGAGGATAACAAGGAGGGACCAAGGGAGGCTCTCTCTTTCTCAAGTGCACCTGAGCAGCACTGCCCAATAGAAATATACTGTGTGCCACAAATGCAAGCCACAGATGGCATTTAACGTTTCTTGTTAACATAGAAAGTAAAAACCAACAGGTGAAAATAATGGTTTCATTTATCCAAAATATTATTTCAACACGTAATCGATATAAAAATTGTTAATGAGATGTTTTCCTTTTTTTTCCTAAGTCTTTGAAACCCCGTGTGTATTTTACACTTAGAGCACATTTCATTCCCGCCTAGCCACAGTTCAAATGCTCACTAGCCACGTGAAGTTCATGGCTACAGTACTGGATGTCACTGGCCTAAGGGAAGGTGACCCTGACAGAGAACAGTCCCTTAGATAATAACATCTCATTCACTATGTTTCATGTAGCAGCTGAGCTAGGGCTCTCAATAGCAATCAGAGACCAAGGCGAGCAGGAGTGAACCATGGCAGAGGAATAAGGAATGAGCGGGAAGCCAGCCCTCCTCTGAGAGAGAATTGTGTGAAGGCAGCCCCATTGTCTGGGCCACATCTGCTGTGTCAAAACCCAATTTGGATTCTTACTTTCTACTGTGTCAGGAACAAGTTGTACTTCCTGGTCTCTTTATTTCCCCCTATTATTCCTTCTATAAATTTCTCTTTTAAAATAAGAAAAAAAAAACCTGGCTCATTCTACTTTTGTGCTATGTGTCATAAAGTCCCCTGTCTCTGCTCTCAGGATCTTATGTGCTCTGCCAGCATCCATGGAACTGTGGCGGGCTAGCTTGTTAGGAAGGGTAAAATTCCAGACCTGCTACAGTTCTTGACATTATCATCGCATCCTGCAATGTCTAACCAAGGTCTAACTCCTCCAATGTGACTTTACTAACCTCTCAGGGCTCTTAACACTTCTTGTTTCTACTTAGCCTTTAGCATTTACCATAGAGAGACTATTTTGTTGTAATTTTGCATGTGTCTCTATTTTAACATCTCCAACTCCCCCGCCACACACACACACACACACTGCTCTATGCACAATATTCCTTTAAATATTTGCTTATTAACTCATTAATTTTTGTCCCATAAATGTGAACCATCAGAAAGCTTTGGCACCATGTGATGATGGTGCGTGTCCTCCTCTCCTCCCTCATATACTCTCCTTCCCTCGTCCATCCCCTCCCCTTCAGCATCCCTTTCCCCTATAGTCACTTCCGGTGCTTTCCTTCTCATAATGCTAAAACCCATCAACTCAGCGAAATCCAGCCCGCTGAATCTGGAGTCATGGGACACAGGAGCTAAAGAACATCACTTTTTAATGGAATCAATGAATGCCCAAAACACATTTGTCTTCAGAAGGCCTCAGGAAAAAGATTCTTCCCTTCACCAATGCAAATCCCTTTGGAAGGAGGCTGCACTAATGGGACTAAAGTTAATAGATCTCTGGTCCTTTTCCTCATAGGAAAAGGAATCATTACGGCATGAGTCCACCAACAGATGCAGGATATTAACCATTTTACTGCAAATAATTACACCACAAAATTCCAATTATTTTAACCTACCCACCATTTAACATTTAAAAAGGTACAGAAGTAATCGTTCACTCTCTAGACTTAAGTGATCCTTTTCTCTCTTTCTTCCCTTCCTACCTTCATTCTTTCTTTTCCCTCCCTTTCTTCTTTTTTTCATGTTTGTTGTTTTCAAGCCCATAACATTAAACATGCATTTTTCAGAGCTTTTCAAATTGCAGTGGACAGATGTATAATGATCCTTACTACCTAGGTGGGGTACACGGTAAGCAGCTCAGATTAATCTGTAATATCAAAATACTATAGCTTATCTTAGTGGCATAGAATTGCTCTCAGACCACAAGATTCGTCTATAACCTGATTAAAGGTCAAAGTATCTATGTGAAATGGAGTATTGTCAGCTGTAGAGGGAGTGGGAAGATAAGGTGGATTGAAGTGAAACTTCTTCCCCACACTCCCTTCCCTCCATCATCAGGGTTCGAGGTAGGAAGAACACTGAACTTTGGAGAAGAACTTCACTGCGGTGCCGTTCATTGTCATTGTCATGGGGAAGTTGCATCCTGAAGCTCAGGACCAGTAAGCACTGAATAGAACACTAGCATGTTAAGGATTAGCTCCAAAGCCATGTTGCCAATACTATGCAATTTTCAAATCGTCTTTGGAAGGCGATTAGTGCCCTAGGTGACGAATGGTGCTCAATTCTTAGGAACCTAAGAGGGAAATCATCTGTAGCTTGCCATTTTTTGCCCACCCCATTCATAAAACCAGAGCTTCCCACACTGTAGTACCAGCTGAAGTGGAGGGAAAAGGTCTTCACATACAGTAGCCTACTGGGAGGTTTGAATTCAAAACTCCCAAGAAGAGATAGGGGCTTTATTATTCTACAGGGAGGGTTAGCGATGCCTGCGCATGTGCCAGAAAGGAGCGCTTCAACGTGGAAGCTCTTAAAGAGAGAGGACTTGAGAGGTGGGAGAGCTAGAGAACAAGGGGACATTCACATACTCCAAGGGCTTGGACAGTGAGGACTTTGCCTCTATGTATAAAACAAAGGACCAAGGAAGCCTTGGTCACAGCACTTGATCTCAATCCCTCCCCATCTCACACCATCCCCCAACTCTAGACATTGGGATCATTTCCTGAACCACAGAATAAAGAACTGCTCACACCTCCATAGGATGCTGTATTTGTTTGCGGGAAGACAGAAAGAACAGGACCCAGAATGGACAGACGATGACCCCGCTCAACAGTCATCTGACCACTGGCTCACCATCACCGGGAGGAATCACAACCAGCCAACCTAGATGGACATAAGGCTATCTCCCCAACCTCTCCCTTCCCCAGAGTGCAGCTAGATACCCACCCTGTAGAAAAGAAAGTAGCAGCAGAATCAATATCACGCCCAACCACCAGCCAGGCGAGAGTGTGTCCAGACCCACAGGACTCACACGTTCCTGGTGTGTCTCTAGGCTGGAGTAGGAGGCAACAGGCTTACTCAGCCTGATCTCACCTGTGGTGAACATCTGTTGTTTTTTGATTACAGGACTTCCAAATACCCTTCCATTTGTGGCGAGCCCTCTGATGGCAGGTCCTCCCACCACAGAAGTGCCGCTCTGTTTAACACCACACTGTTCGGTTAGGCTGACACTTTTTCCAGAGCCAATTCTTCTCGATGGAGAAAGCACTAAATTGATTAATGTTCGAGCACAAGTTCTTTACTTCATCACAAAATAAAAACAGTTAGTCCACAGCCTGGCACCAGTCTGCAGACTACGCTTTGTGAAGCACGGATCTGGGGCCATACATTACCTCTCTTAGTATTCAGCCAGGTGTGCAGATGCACATGACCTAAATTCAGTGACCAGGTGCTCCTACCTGGGTCTTTGGATCTCGAAGGAGAGAAACAAAGTCGCAGGGACAGTTGAGAAGCTACACACGGTGGTGTGAGCATTTTCAGAAGACCAGCAGGAGTATCAGCCTTGAAAGTCCACAGGTAGCAGCAGCATTAACTGCTCAGAGTTGGGACGACAGCGACACGGTAAACAGACGACAGCATGCCCTGCCATGTTCGCCACTTACAGCCTCTCTTGGTTTCCATTTTTCTGAGCCTGGTTCTCCAGCCTGTCCATCATTTCTGTGAGCTACCCAAGAACTTCCAATAAATTCTTTTTCTGCCTAGGTGAGCCAAGAGAGGATTTTGTCTCCTGCATCCAAGAAATTTGATTGATAAACTCTCTCACATTCCAATCAGATGACTGGTGATACCTGTGTGCGTACCAAGGTCACCAAACAATTTTCTGATTGTAATTTGGCCTCTCCTATGTTAACTAGAAAACTCTGGGCTTCTTGGTAACTATAGTTCTCATTGAAAATTAATTGATTGGCATTTAGGTCTTAAATATCAGGTGATAAGTAGGGATAATGTGAGTCCACTCCAGAGAGAAAGATCGATACTCTGTAAGTTGATAAATTTGGACTTCATATGCTACAATGGTGACACTCAGAACATGGGTTGTGGCAAATTGACCACATGTGTGTCTGTGGAGACCTGGCCTGGGGACCCCTTCTGCAGAGTTACAACTCCTACTCTACCTTCCACCACCCTATGGCTTTCTTATAGTTATTGAAGATTAAATCAGACTTATTTGCAGTCTTCTAAGTCTGAAACAGGCAATAGAATGAACACGTTCAAATTAAGCTCTTAGAAGTTCATAACTTGCCAGCAAGGCAACTTATGAATCCTTTTTCTTATATAAATTTATTTATTTATTTTTGGCTGCATTGGGTCTTCGTTGCTGCACGCAGGCTTTCTCTAACTGCAGCGAGCGGGGGCTACTCTTCATTGTGGTGCGCGGGCTTCTCATTGCGGTGGCTTCTCTTGTTGCAGAGCACGGGCTCTAGGCGCGCGGGCTTCAGTAGTTGTGGCACGCGGGCTCAGTAGTTGTGGCTCGCAGGCTCTAGAGCACAGGCTCTGTAGATGTGGTGCACGGGCTTAGCTGCTCCGCAGCATGTGGGATCTTCCCGGACCAGGGCTCGAACCCGTGTCCCCTGCAGTGGCAGGCGGATTCTTAACCGCTGCACCACCAGGAAAGCCCCAACTTATGAATCTTGAAATAAACTTGTGCATGTGCATCACATTGGCACATTTCCCCATTTATCACCCGTAAGCATCCCATACCAAAACCATATGGAAAGAAATTATTATCAAAAAGCAATCTGGGGCTTCCCTGGTGGTGCGGTGGTTGAGAGTCCACCTGCCGATGCAGGGGACACGGGTTCGTGTCCCGGTCCAGGAGTATCCCACATGCCGCGGAGCGGCTAGGCCCGTGAGCCATGGCCGCTGGGCCTGCACTTCCAGAGCCTGTGCTCCGCAACGGGAGGGGCCGCAGCAGTGAGGGGCCCGCATACCACAAAAAAAAAAAAAAGCAATCTGTGAATTTTAAAAAATAAATCTTTTTTGAAAAGCAGCCACCTATAAACCCATATTGACCACATCTCGTTAATTTCTGGCTTGATTCTAATTTGTATCATTAAATATTTGCTTGTTGGTTTCATTTCTTTAAACATGAGTAATAATAATTCTACCTCCTTATACTTAACAATTAATTCATAACAATTCTATATTACATAATCATTGCTTTATCCAAAATATCTGGATGAAGGTACCTGCAAAATATTCCAATATTATCCCACCACTGTCAACAAAGGTACTGGACAAATAAATCAGTGCTGTCATCTCACTTCTAAAAACAATCAAATAATTTTCTACCAGACAAATCTTAAACCTACAAATAAGTAAACTTTGGATCCCCAATAATGTTATTAATAAATCAACCCTCAGTTTGATGTTTTATACTCTCCTGATTCCACAGGACCAGCTCTTCATTATCAGGAAGTATCACCTGTAGGACCACGTACAGCACTTGACAGCTTGCACCGCGCTTTTATGTGCATCTTGTTAATTCTTATGAACACCCAATGGAGTGGTACAGCATGCAAGCATTTTTATCTCCATTTCACAGATGAAGAAACCAGGGCTCAGGGCGAGCCAAGGCCTTTCTCAAAATGACTCATCTCAGAACTGCCAGGGCCAAGACTGGTTCAAATCTCAGAACCACCACCCTTCACCATCTGCATATAAAGCACGAAGACCTTCACATAACCCCCACCGGGCATATCCTTTCTTCTCTGAGCAATAGATGGCGTGACCTTACTGCCTTCATACAGGCATCCGATTTTTCTCTGAGTCTCCTTTTCTTCACAGTTGCCCCCTCCAAAGGATTAGCGCAAACCTGTTCTTAACAGATCCTTTGCTTCCTGCTCATTTTATGGGCTAGTTATGCAGATTAGATTTTTAAATGTCGGTAAAAGGACTTTGCAATCATGTGCAGCACCAGCGTGTACAGCAAAGTGTCATTATAATAATTACCACTTACTCAGAAGCCAACGAGAGCAGCTCTCCTTCCTCCTCCCTTCTCCCCCTCCTTCCTCCCTCTTCCCTCTCCCTCCCTCCATCCTAAATAATTCAGAGCAAAAAGCAGTAATTCATCGAATCAACAGCCAACATAGACACCACAGGACACAAAATGCCAGGAATATAAAAGATCACAGTCTCCTGAGGGAATAACTGGCTCTGAGATTGGCCTGAGTTCAGGGCATGGGTGTGGCCGCATAAATCTTTGTCCCCATTTTCTGCCCTGTTTTTGGGATAAGCTAAGGGATGAAAGACAGTAAAATAGATATAATATGCTTAGATATCAATGAAGTATGTTGCACACTGTTCCACCAAATATCAAATTTTAATGTAATCAAGTTAACTCAGATAAAATATTAGAGAAATCATAAAATACACACTTTCTCTCTAGAGAACAAACGCAGCCTTTATCTACACATCTCAGCTTTCGAACATCCCAGAAAGAGAAGGTCCCCAAATTTTGGCTTTGCCAAGGGCAAAACAAGTATGACCGTAGAACAAGAACAAGCCCTTCTTGAGCACAGATTATGACGTATTCTTTTTCGTATGTTAATTTGTACCTCAGTACAGGCATACCTTGGAGATACTGTGGGTTCAGTTTCAGACCACAATAAATTAAATATTGCAATAAATCGAATCACGAATTCTTTGGTGTCCCAGTGTATATAAAAGTTATGTTTATACTATACTATAGTCTACTAAATGTGCGATAGCATGAGGTCTAAAAAAAAGAGGTACATACCTCCATCACAAAATACTTTATTGCTAAAAATGCTAACCGTCATCTGAGCCCTCAGCGAGCTGTAATCTTTTTGCTGGTGGAGGGTCTTACCTTAACGTCGATGGCCGCTGACCGATCAGGGTGGTGGTGGCAGAAGGTTGGTGTGGTTGCAGTAATTTCTCAAAATAAGACAACAGTGAAGTTTGCCGCATCGATTGATTCCTCCTTTCATGAACGATTTATCTGTCTGCTGTCTTATATGGATGCAATTCACGGCGCCCAACACAATTCCAATAGTAACATCAAAGATCACTGATCACAGATCACCATAACAAATATAATAATAACGAGAATGTCTGCAATATTGCAAGAACGACTAAAATGTGGCACAGAGACACAAAGTGAAAAAACGCTACTGGGAAAATCGTGCCGACAGACTTGCTCTACGCAGGATTGCCACAAACCTTCAATTTGTAAAAAATGCATTATCTGCAAAGCACAACGCAACAAGATATGTCTGTACATACAACAGTGTCAAAAAGATGTTATTCTTACCTCACACATTAGAAAAAGTGAGGCACAGAAAGGGAAGTTACTTTCCCCTAGCCTCTAATGCCAAAGCCAAGGTCAAACGGTGATAAACAGAGTGAAGTGGAAAATCAAGAACGGAAGTGGGAACAGAGGAGGCAGTAGAAGTTTTCGGGTTCGCCCGCAGGAAAGCCCAAAGCAATGTCAAACAGCAAAATTAACAACCTAGAAGGCCCTCCACGCCGTAGGAGTGGCAGGAGCCATCTGCAACCCACCATATCCCCACACTTACCATTTCCATGCACACCAATCTGGCTTCCAATGTCAGCGCCTGCAATTCTCTTCTGCGGACTTTCTTTGGCTGCCAGAGCAGGTCTTTCCACTGCAGGTGCTGAGGAACTAGCATCGCCCTGGGAATAACAAGAGTGGGTGGATGAATACCGCAGCTTTCATACCTCTCAGGAGAGATGACTCTTAGCTGTGTGTTCTACACTGTTTCCCAGGGTTTCCCCACTGATATTGCACACAGGTTGCCCACAGTAGTAACTGACTTAATAACCCACCTTTTATTTGCTACCTTCTTTTCCCTGTCTCGCTTCCCCACTCCCTACCAGTGTTTCTTGGAATTAACTCAGCAATGAACTATTTGCATAGAATTTTGGTCTCAAGGTCTTCTTCTTGAGGGGACCCATACTAAGAAAACAGCCTATCTTATGAACCTAGAACAGTGACAAACTTGTATTGGAGTCATCTCACTCCAATAAATTCATGCAATAGAATTCATTCAAGGACTAGTCTGGAAAAGATGAGTTTCTACACCACACATTTCCTGAATGTGTCTCATGTATGCTGCAAACAAACCAATCAGGTTCCTGCCACTTGAGCTGGCTCTATCCCCTGCCCACTGCCCTCAGTAAGGGTCACCATCACAAAGGAGGCAAGAATATACAATGAGGAAAAGACAGTCCCTTCAGCAAGTGGTGTTGGGAAAGTTCGACAGTCACATGTAAATCAATGAAGTTAGAACACTCCCTCACACCATACACAAAAATAAACTCAAAATGGCTTAAAGACCTAAGTATAAGACACCATAAAACTCCTAGAAGAGAAGGTAGGCAAAACATTCTCTGACATAAATCATACCAATGTTTTCTTAGATCAGTCTCCCAAGGCAATAGAAATAAAAGCAAAAAAAAAAATGGGACCTAATCAAACTTAGAAGTTTTTGCACAGCAAAGGAAACCATAAACAAAATGAAAAGACAACCTACTGACTGGAGAAAACATTTGCAAATGATGTGACCAACAAGGGCTTAATTTCTAAAGTATACAAACAGCTTATACAATTCAATAACAAAAAAACAAACAACCCAGTCGAAAAATGGGTAGAAGACCTAAATACACATTTCTCCAAAGAAGACACACAGATGGCCAACAGGCACATGAAAAGATGTTCATCATCTCTAATTATCAGAGAAATGTAAATCAAAACTACAGTGAGGTACCACCTCACACCACTCAGAATGGCCATCATCAAAAAGTCTACAAATAACAAATGTTGGAGAGGGTGTGGAGAAAAGGGAACCCTCCTACACTGTTGGTGGGAATGTAAATTGGTACAGCCACTATGGAGAACAGTATGGAGATTCCTCAAAAAACTAAAAATAGAGTTGCCACATGATCCAGCAATCCCATTCCAGGGCATATATCTGGACAAAACTATAATTCAAAGAGATACATGCAGCCCTATGTCCACAGCAGCACTATTTACAATAGCTGAGACATGGGAACAACCTAAATGTCCATCGACAGATGATTGGATAAACATGATGTACATATACAATGGAATGTCACTCAGCCATTAAAAAGAATAAAATAATGTCATTTGCAGTAACATGGGTGGGCATAGAAACTATCATACTTAGTGAAGTAAGTCAGAAACAGAAAGACAAATATCATATCACTCATATGTAGCATCTAAACTACGACACAAATGAACATATCTATGAAACAGAAACAGAGTCACAGACATAGAGAACAGACATGTGGTTGCCAGGGGGAGGGAAGGATTGGGAGTTTAGGATTAGCAGATATAAACTATTATATATAGGATGGATCAACAACAAGGTCCCACTGTATAGCACAGGGAACTATATTCAATATCCTGTGATAAACCATAACGGAAAAGAATATGAAAAAATATATATGTATAACTGAGTCACTTTGCTGAAATTGACAGAGCAGAAATTAACACAGTATAAATCAAATGTACTTCAATAAAATTTTTTTTAATTAAATTAAATTAAAAAGTAACGGTCACCATCCCTTCTCCGGGGTTCTTATTGCACTGAGGTTACACTGAGCTCCATAGGAAGGGAGAAGAATGTCCTCTTCCCTGCCTTGGTCACGCTTTGTCACATGGGCACCTACATGGTATTGTTTGTGCTCCTGACTCACAAATTCTTTGTGAAAAAGCCTCTCTGGCATCTGCTGCCTGCAGCCCCTCCAACCAGTGACCTCAATCATGATCCCATGGGGCCATTTTGGAGAGCATCTCCAAGACAGGACCATGCTGCGCTCTCTAAAGTCTTTTCCCATAATCATCCCTGAGCTCCCTTGAGCTTACTCCTCCCCAAACTCCTCTGCCCTTAGACCCTTAATGCCCCATTAGTTACCTCTTCCCAGGTATATATGAATTGCAGGACTGCTCACAGCTTGGGCCTCAGCAGGAATCCATACTTCACTTACTATCTAACACAGACACATACACATCATCCACACTCTCTGTCTTTACTCAGTTGACCTAAAAAATCAGAGCTAAACTGACTTTGGACCTGGAATCAACTGGATACAGTGATGAACTGGTCTGATAATCCACTCATAAAACCAACTCTATGATGTGTGGTCATAGACTCAGTGGCTTTCATTCTTCTGTCTGAAATTCTATAACCTTTTCTAAAGAACATACTGTACCTTTACTGTGCCCTGGAAATTTTACAAAGGCTATTGGTCCAAAGTCATAAAGTTCTGACCTGATTAGACTTGGGTAGCTGATGGGAGAAATCAGAGGTCCAGGAGTTCTGAAGTATTTCAAGCAGAGTATAATTGGAATGTTAAGAAAAGATCAAGATGTAATGAATTGAACATAGAAACACATGAAATCAGGAAGATGCTCAAATGCCACATCCTCTTTAAATCCCATTCTGTTTCCTGCATACGCGCGCATGCATAGTCACGTGTGCACACAAGCGATCGCTCGCTCACTTGAATAGGCACATAGCACTTGGGTCAACACAGGCAGGGTAGCATGCCAATTCTGAGACTGGACTCTCTGGGATCAAATCCCAGATCTGCCACTTATTACTTCTGTGACTTGGATGAATTACTTAACCTCTATGTGCCTCAGTTTCCCCATATGAAAATGAAGATAGTAATTGTCTAAAGTCCTAATGAATTAGCTATTTTTAAAGTGCTTAAAAGAGTGACTCACAGAGTAAGCGCTCTATATAATGGTATTTGCTATCTTGTTTTATTTTTAGTTACCTGAGCATTTGTCTTACACTTTCTCCTAAACTTTAGATGACGGAGAACAGAAATCACATCTTCATACTAATATTTCTCCTGCATTTGCAAGACACTTGATGACACATGCTTACAGAATTTGATATGATTTAGTGCCCACCAACACTGAGGCCTCCTCTAGGCCCATAGGGAATATTTTTTATCATGACATGATGCCACAATGATGAAATTAACTCAGTATAAAAAAAGTAAATAGAAAAGAAGATTGAAATGATACGCAAATGAACAACTAAGATGAGGAATCAACTGACACTAAACACAAGTAATGGTAAGGACCAAGTCTGAAGCCACAGAGATCCCCTAACAATCCCAATAATGCTTGAGGAGACCCGGCTTCCTTGTATTTCTCACAAGATAAGACAGAATCTTCAAACTGAATATTCATTACAAAACTAAGAGGAAACAAAGAATCTAAAAATCCATTAAAGCATAAGAAATGTGTGTATTTTGCATGTACCAAGAGAACAGACTCTTCCAAATTTATCAAAGGTCTCTCATACCTTGGAACGAAAGAAATATATTCATTGATTCCTACAGCTCTACCACGACCACCTGCAATAACAATAGCTACCATTGATGTTGTACCTATTCTGGGTCAAGCACTTTAAATTATATATATTGGTACCTTCCAAGCTAAAGTGACATATTAAATACACATCTAACCTTGTTCCTTCCCCAAATTCACACTAATCTTATCAAAAAGGGAAGTTTTTTTTTTTTAAGTAGGGGGAAAGGAGAAGAGAAAACATCAAATTTTTGAAAGTTGGCCAAGCAAGGTACTGGAGGACCTTTTTAAAAATCCTACTATTCAGAGTGAAGTTGAGTGAATAGACTGGGTAATCAAACTTTTACATTTCTGATTTCATTTGCAGTGAAATGGTCTATGGTGTGGAACAAAGTTTTCAATGCCTGAACAGAAAACTAATATTTAATGGCTTATCAAAAAAAGTTAATTTAATTATGAGTGAAAATAATTATCTTTCTATCAGCATCAATACATCATTTAAATATCTTTACACATCTGTGAATTGCAGACGCAAGGTTCACAGCTTAGGGAACCATTTGTAAAATTTCCTTAGCCAAGGATCTAATAGACAGTAACAGAGTGATAGTGGGGGACTTTAACACCTCACTTACATCAATGGACAGATCATCCAGATAGAAAATTAATAAGGAAACACAAGCTTTAAATGACACAACTGACCAGACAGATTTTTTTTTTTTTGTGGTACACGGGCCTCTCACTGTTGTGGCCTCTCCCGTTGCGGAGCACAGGCTCCGGACGCACAGGCTCAGCAGCCATGGCTCACGGGCCTAGCCACTCTGCAGCATGTGGGATCTTCCCAGACCGGGGCACGAACCAGTGTCCCCTGCATCGGCAGGTGGACTCTCAACCACTGCGCCACCAGGGAAGCCCTGACCAGACAGATTTAATTGATATTTATAGGACATTCCATTTGAAAACAGCAGATTACACTTTCTTCTCAAGTACACATAGAATATTCTCCAGGACAGATCATATCTTGGGTCACAAATCAAGCCTGAGTAAACTTAAGAAAACTGAAATCATATCAAGCATCTTTTCTGACCACAAGGCTATGAGGTTAGAAATAAATTACAGGAAAAAAAACTGTAAAAAACACAAACACATGGAAGCTAAACAATACGCTACTAAATAACTAAGAGATCACTGAGGAAATCAAAAAAATACCGAGAAACAAATGACAATGAAAACACAATGACCCAAAACCTATGGGATGCAGCAAAAGCAGTTCTAAGAGGGAAGTTTATAGCAATACAATCCTACCTCAAGAAACAAGAAAAATTTCAAATAAACAATCGAACTGTACACCTGAAGGAACTAGAGAAAGAGAAACAAACAAAACCCAAAGTTAGCAGAAGGAAAGAAATCATAAAGATCAGAGCAGAAATAAATAAAATAGAAACAAACAAAACAATAGCAAAGATCAATAAAACGAAAAGCTAGTTCTCTGAGAAGATAAACAAAATTGATAAACCATTAGCCAGACTCATCAAGAAAAAAAGGGAGAAGACTCAATTCAATAAAATTTGAAATGAAGGAGAAGTTACAACAGACAATGCAGAAATACAAAGCATCAGAAGAGACTACTACAAGCAACTCTATGCCAATAAAATGGACAACCTGGAAGAAATGGACAAATTCTTAGTAAGGTAAAACCTTCCAAGACTGAACCAGGAAGAAATAGAAAATATGAACAGACCAATCACAAGCACTGAAATTGAAACTGTGATTAAAAATCTTCCAACGAAGTCCAAGACCAGATGGCTTCACAGGTGAAATTCTATCAAACATTTAGAGAAGAGCTAACACCCATCCTTCTCAAACTCTTCAAAAAATTGCGGAGGAAGGAACACTCCCAAACTCATTCTATGAGGCCACCATCACCCTGATACCAAAACCAGACAAAGATGCTACAAAAAAAGAAAATTATAGACCACTAACACTGATGAATATAGATGCAAAATCCTCAACAAAATACTAGCAAACAGAATCCAACAACACATTAAAAGGATCATACACCATGATCAAGTGGGATTTATCCCAGGAATGCAAGGATTCTTCAATATACGCAAATCAATCAATGTGATACCATATTAACAAATTGAAGAATAAAAACCATATGGTCATCTCAACAGACGGAGAAAAAGCTTCTGACAAAATTCAACACCCATTTATGTTAAAAAGTCTCCAGAAAGTGGGCACAGAGGGAACCTACCTCAACATAATAAAGGCCATATATGACAAACCCACAGCAAACATCATTCTCAATGGTGAAAACCTGAAAGCATTTCCTCTAAGATCAGGAACAAGACAAGGATGTCTGCTCACGCCACTATTATTCAACACAGTTTTGGAAGTCCTAGCCATGGCAATCAGAGAAGAAAAAGAAAATGAATATGAATTGGAAAAGAAGTAAAACTGTCACTGTTTGCAGATGACATGATACTATACAGAGAGAATCCTGAAAATGCCACCAGAAAACTACTAGAGCTCATCAATAAATTTGGTGAAGTTGCAGGATATAAAATTAAGGCACAGAAATCTCTAGCATTCCTATACACTAACAATGAAAGATCAGAAAGAAAAATTAAGGAAACAATCCCATTCACCATTGCAACAAAAAGAATAAAATACCTAGGATTAAACCAAACTAAGGAGGTAAAAGACCTGTACTCAGAAAAGTGTAAGACACTGATGCAAGAAATCAAAGATGACACAAACAGATGGAAAGATATACCATGTTCTTGGATTGGAAGAATCAATATTGTGAAAATGATTATACTACCCAAAGCAATCTACAGATTCAATGCAATCCCTATCAAATTACCAGTGGCATTTTTTACCCAACTAGAACAAAAAAATCTTAATATTTATATGGAGACACAAAAGACCCTGAATAGCCAAAGCAGTCTTAAGGGAAAAAACAGAGCTGGAGGAATCAGCCTCCCTGACTTCAGACTATACTACAGGGCTACAGTCATCAAGACAGTATGAGAAATGCAAATCAAAACTACAATGAGATATCATCTCACACCAGTCAGAATGGCCATCATCAAAAAATCTAGAAACAATAAATGCTGGAGAGGGTGTGGAGAAAAAGGAACCCTCTTGCACTGTTGGTGGGAATGTAAATTGATACAGCCACTGTGGAGAACAGTATGGAGGTTCCTTAAAAAACTACAAATAGAACTACCATATGACCCAGCAATCCCACTACTGGGCATATACCCTGAGAAAACCATAATTCAAAAAGAGTCATGTACCAAAATGTTTATTGCAGCTCTATTTCCAATAGCCCGGAGATGGAAACAACCTAAGTGTCCATCATCGGATGAATGGATAAAGAAGATGTGGCACATATATACAATGGAATATTACTCAGCCATAAAAGGAAACAAAATTGAGCTATTTGTAATGAGGTGGATAGACCTAGAGTCTGTCATACAGAGTGAAGTAAGTCAGAAAGAGAGAGCCAAATACCATATGCTAACACATATATATGGAATTTAAGGGAAAAAAAAATGTCATGAAGAACCTAGGGGCAAGACAGGAATAAAGACAGAGACCTACTAGAGAATGGACTTGAGGATATGGGGAGGGGGAAGGGTAAGCTGTGACAAAGCGAGAGAGAGGCATGGACATATATACACTACCAAACGTAAAATAGATAGCTAGTGGGAAGCAGCCGCATAGCACAGGGAGATCAGCTCGGTGCTTTGTGACCACCTAGAGGGGTGGGATAGGGAGGGTGGGAGGGAGGGAGACGCAAGAGGGAAGAGATATGGGAACATATGTATATGTATAACTGATTCATTTTGTTGTGAAGCTGAAACTAACACACCACTGTAAAGCAATTATAAAAATAAATAAATAAATAAAAGACGGCATGGCACTGGCACAAAAACAGGATAGAACAGGATAGAAAGCCCAGAGATAAACCCACGCACATATGGTCACCTTATCCTTGATAAAGGAGGCAGGAGTGTACAGTGGAGAAAGGACAGCCTCTTCAATAAGTGGTGCTGGGAAAACTGGACAGCTACATGTAAAAGAATGAAATTAGAACACTCCCTAACACCATACACAAAACTAAACTCAAAATGGATTAGAGACCTAAATGTAAGACCAGATACTATAAAACTCTTAAAAGAAAACATAGGAAGAACACTCTTTGACATAAATCACAGCAAGATTTTTTTGACCCACCTCCTAGAGTAATGGAAATAAAATCAAAAATAAACAAATGGGACCCAGTGAAACTCAAAAGCTCTTGCACAGCAAAGGAAACCATAAACAAGATGAAAAGACAACCCTCAGAATGGGAGAAAATATTTGCAAATGAATCAACAGACAAAGGTTTAATCTCCAAAATATATAAACAGCTCACACAGCTCAACATTAAAAAGACAAACAACCCAATAAAAAAATGCGCAGAAGGGGCTTCCCTGGTGGCGCAGTGGTTAAGAATCCTCCTGCCAATGCAGGGGACACGGGTTCAAGCCCTGGTCTGGGAAGATCTCACATGCCGCGGAGCAACTAAGCCCGTGCACCACAACTACTGACCCTGTGCTCTAGAACCCACAAGCCACAACTACTGCAGCCTGTGCAGCTAGACCTGTGTTCCGCAACAAGAGAAACCATCGCAGTGAGAAGTCCACACACTGCAACAAAGAGTAGCCCCTGCTCACCACAACTAGAGAAAGCCCGCATGCAGCAACAAAGACCCAACACAGACAAAAATAAAATAAATAAATTTATTTTAAAAAATGGGCAGAAGACCTAAATAGACATTTCTCCAAAGAAGATGTACAGATTGCCACCAAACATATGAAAGGATGCTCAACATCACTAGTTATTAGAGAAATGCAAATCAAAACTACAATGAGGTATCACCTCACACCAGTCAGAATGGGCATCATCAGAAAATCTACAAACAATAAATGCTGAAGAGAGTGTGGAGAAAAGTGAACCCTCTTGCACTGTTGGTGGGAATGTTAACTGACACAGCCACTATGGAGAAAAGTATGGAGGTTCCTTATAAAACTAAAAATAGAATTACCATATGACCCAGCAATCCCACTATTGGGCATACATCCAGAGAAAACCATAATTCAAAAAGACACATGCACCCCATTGTTCATTGCAGCACTATTTACAGTAGCTAGGTCATGGAAGCAACCTAAATGTCCACTGACAAATGGATAAAGAAGATGTGATATATATATATATATATACAATGGAATATTACTCAGCCATAAAAAGGAATGAAATTGGGTCATTTGTAGAGACGTAGATGGACCTCGAGACTGTCATACAGAGTGAAGTAAGTCAGAAAGAGAAAAACAAATACCATATATTAACGCATATATGTGGAATGTAGAAAAATGGTACAGATGAACAGGTTTGCAAGGCAGAAATAGAGACACAGATGTAGAGAACAAATGTATGCACACGAAGAGGGGAAAGAAGGGGGTGGGGTGGGATAAATTGGGAGATTGGGATTGATATATATACACTAATATGTATAAAAAGATAACTAATAAGAACCTGCTGTATAGCACAGGGAACTCTACTTCACTTCGCTGTACAGTAGAAACACAACACTGTGAAACAACTATACCCCAATAAAAAAATTTTGCACTAATGCCAGGCATATGATACATATTTAATAAATGAATCTGCTCTTCTCTCTAAAAAAAAAGAAAAGTAGTATTTAATGGCTTATAAAAAGTGTTAATTATGAGTGAAAGTAATTATCTTTCTGTCAGCATCAATACATCATTTAAATATCTTTAGACATCTGTGAATTGCATAGGCAAGGTTCACAGCTTAGGGAACTATCTGTAAAACTTCCTTAGCCAAGGATCTAATCTACTATGTCCAGCAAGTTTAAATGATCATGAAGATTAGGGTGCAACCCCCAAATATATTTGCCAGTAACCAAATATAATTTTTTATCTTCCAGTTTTATTGAGATATAATTGACATATAGCACTGTATAAGTTTATGGTATACAGCATAATGATCTGACTTAATACATCATGAAGTGATTATCACAGTAAGTTTAGTGAACATCCATTGGAAATACAATTTTTAAATAGCATAACAAATTATCTGATCCCCTTATGTTTAAAATCCATATATTGCTGTGGCCACTAAAATCTGAGAAATACATTTTCTATGAATTAACTTAATCAGGTTTTTGGATGGCGAGAAATTTTCCCTCTCTTCCATAGATAAATTTGTAGAAAGTAGTTTATATTCTAGAAAATAAGTTGATCTACTTATAAATATATGTTTAATTTCTTAGTTGCAACTCCATCGTCCCTGGTAAGTTAGTTGTCTACATATAAGACTTTGAGATAGAAGTGGAGCAGAATGTGCTAGCCCAAAATATGCCTCTTTGGCATAAGAATTATCTTGAAGCCGATTATTTTTAAGGACCAGCAGACAGAGAAGAAGCTCTGAACACAGAGCAGAAGTTACCCTTTAGTAAGAGACATTTACATCTATAGGGGAAACCTCTATTTGTAAGGGTGTCTCCCTCTCTGTACCAGGAAGAGGAGGATTACTAAAACTCTAGGAACTCTTATCAATGGAGAAGGCTTGGAGCTAAATCTGTATTAACAACCTTACTCTTGTTTGCTATGTTTTCCTGACATCCTCCCATAACTGGCTCCCTTCTCCCAACGCTTACTTTTGTCTTTAGATGGAGCTTGTATTGAAGGTGGTGGCTTGGGCCATTTCAGGGAGTTACTCAGTTCCCCTGGGTCTCTCCCATCTATACAGCAGGTGTACATGTTATCAAACTTCTGTTTGCTTTTCCCCTGTTAATCTGTCTTTTATTAAAAAGGAGAAGGGTAAAGGGAAAATGACTTTTCCTCCCCCACAATATTTATTAAATATATATGTGTTGTGTCAGTAAGGACATTTCTCATGACTAGTGATAATAAAACCAACTCAAACTCATTTTTATTAAAAAGGGAAATTATTGGCTTGCTTAATTGAAAAGTAGAGGGAAGGAATTCTAGTTTCAGTCACAGTTGTATCAAACAATGGCATCAGGACCCACTACAGTCCATGCCTTGACGTCCTCACATCTATACACACCTTTCTTTTCATACACAGTTTTAAAAGTGTCTCCTTCCAACATTATGCAACTATCTGATGTCCCACCAAAACTGCACTCACTCCTTCCCAAAAGGATATAGCCCAATATTAAGTCTCATTAAGTTATTATACTCAAGATGCCTGGGTGATGTCTCCCAGGCAAGTCTGTATGTAGTGCCTTGTTGTCCAGAAGTCTATGGACAGTATATTTAACCACCCCAACAGACCCAGTATACAAAGGCTGCAGGGAGAAAAGAGCAGAAAACAGGACCACTGTTAGACAAACAACCCCCATTTGAAAAAAAAAAAAAGGAAAGGAGAAAAAAACCCACAATGATCACGAGTAATACATCCTACTTGAGAGAGATCTCAACAATGTCCTTATGTAGAAACCCAGCTGCCCTGGGTTTTGCTCTCTGGGAAAAGCCTCCTTATTCATTGTCCTCTATATATGCATCTGAGATGGGCTTTGGTGGGAGAGCCTCCTCTTAGGGGGCTGCTGCTTTTAGTAGCTTGATCCCCACTGTTGCAGGTTTGGGAGACTGAACATGACCTTTCAGGTGAAACAGGAGATCACAGATTTTTGTTCACAGAATTAGGATTTTGCCCCCAGTACAACCTTCTTAAAAGCTTGATTAAATTTTTGCTTATATTCATTCACTCAATTCTCTGAGCTAAGAACGTAAGTCAGAGATCTTGTCAAGTCATAGCCCATGAATTTAGACCCTAACCAAAGAATTACTGTCTTTCAGTAACAAATCTCACTGCTCTGCCTAGCCTCTCGTCTTCAGCTTAATGGCCTCCATCTTGACATCTGATTCAGAAAAACATAAAACAGTAGCAGGATTAGGAAGGCACAGTTATTCTGCATCCCCAGGCTGCAGGATCTAAACCTTTATCAGGCAGGAAACATACTGCAGAAGATGCCCAGGAGAGGCAGGAATATGGAGTGTTTCCCAGGCCCCAATTTCATTACCTACTTTGTATCCTGCCTCTGTTTTCACTTTAGCCTCAACCAGAGAACTCACCTTTTCCAATCCTGCATGGGTCATGACACACCAACTCTCAGACAACTTGGATTGCTGGCTGTAGGCAGAAAGGCCTCTAATAGTAAATATCCCCAAGTTGAGATGCTTTTCTCTTTCTTGAACTATCGGAGACCACACAAAGGCACCAGCATATTCCAGCCCCCTGACTTGTTTTCCTACAGATTCCCCCCAAACTTCAGCCTTGCCACATAGAAGAGCTGAGACCCAAGATGCCATGGGCAACAATTTAACCAATTTCTTTGCTAACACAACAAGAAACTACCAGCTTCCCAGCCAGGGATGGAGAATCCCTGCAGCCACACTCATCTTGATCATCCAATTCCACTTTGAGGATCTGTCATTCATAGTCCCCATTTACTGGTGCAGCACTGACTCTTACTCTGGGTAAAGTACTCAAGGGGGCTAAATAGAAACCTCTTGACATGCTAATTTACCACAAACAGTTCCTGTTTTAATTCAACGTTCCCCCCATTTTCCCATTTCAAAGAAATGTGGGAGAGCCCCAAGAGCCATCAGTTTGGGAGCAGGTTCTTAAAGCCCAACTTACTTTTTCCTTGCAAGATTTCTTCTGATTTTCCCAAGTTCACATCCCTCCCACCACCCCATCACACTTCTTCTGCATTTAAGGTCCTCCATGAGGCCCGTAGGCAACAATCACTGTATTCCCTTCCCTCTTCACCCCCCCACCCCCCCAAACACACAGGGAATGTAAAACCACACTTCAATCCCAGTATGTAATGACCTATTTATTATTTTAAGTGGCTTCCAACCCTCATAAATAGATATCTAATGTGGTAATTCAAAACAAAAAATTTCAGACAAATTTCTTTAAAATCAATAAGATAGACAGAGATCTATGCTATTTTTTAATTATTAATATGTAGCTGCAGAGATTGGTTCAACACGGGGGAGTAGAAGGACGTACACTCACTCCCTCTTGCGAAAGCACCAGAATCACAGCTAACTGCTGAACAATTATCAACAGGAAGACACTGGACCTCACCAAAAAAGATACCCCACATCCAAAGACAAAGGAAAGACACAATGAGATGGTAGGAGAGGTGCAATCACAATAAAATCAAATCCCGTAACTGTTGGGTGGGTGACTCACAAAATGGAGAACACGTATACCACAGAAGTCCACCCACTGGAGTGAAGGTTCTGAGCCCCATGTCAGGCTTCCCAACCTGGGGGTCCGGCAACAGGAGGAGGAATTTCTAGAGAATCAGACTTTGAAGGATAGTGGGATGTGACTGCAGGACTTTGACAGGACGGGGGAAAGAGAGACTACACTCTTGGAGGGCACACACAAAGTAGTTTGCACATCGCGACCCAGGGGAAGGAGCAGTGACCCCAAGGGAGACTGAACCAGACCTACCTGCTGGTGTTGGAGGGTCTCCTGTAGAGGAGGGGGGTGGCTGTGTCTCACCGTTAGGACAAGGACACTGGCAGCAGAAGTTCTGGGAAGTACTCCTTGGGGTGAGCCCTCCCAGAGTCTGCCATTAGCCCCACCAAAGACCCTGGTAGGCTCCAGTGTTAAGTCACCTCAGGCCAAACAACCAACAGGGAGAGAACACAGCCCCACCCAACATCAGACAAGCGGATTAAAGTTTTACTGAGCTCTGCCCACCAGAGCAACACCCAGCTCTACCCACCACCAATCCCTCCCATCAGGAAACTTGCACAAGCTTCTTAGATAGCCTCATCCACCAGAGGGCAGACAGCAGAAGCAAGGAGAACTACAATCCTGCAGCCTGTGGAACAAAAACCACATTCACAGAAAGACAGACAACATGAAAAGGCAGAGGGCTATGTACCAGATGAAGGAAGAAGACAAAACCCCAGAAAAACAACTAAATGAAGTGGAGATAGGAAACCTTCCAGGAAAAGAATTCAGAGTAATGACAGTGAAGATGATCCAGGACCTCGGAAAAAGAATGGAGGCAAAGATTGAGAAGATGCAAGAAATGTTTAACAAAGACCTAGAAGAATTAAAGAACAAACAAACAGAGATGAACAATACAATAACTGAAATGAAAACTACACTAGAAGGAATCAATAGCAGAATAACTGAGGCAAAAGAATGGATAAGTGACCTGGAAGACAGAATGGTGGAATTCACTGCCACAGAACAGAATAGAGAAAAAAGAATGGAAAGAAATGAAGACAGGATAAGAGACCTCTGGGACAACATTAAATGCAACAACATTCACATTATAGGGATCCCAAAAGGAGAAGAGAGAGAGAAAGGACTGGAGAAAATATTTGAAGAGATTATAGTCGAAAACTTCCCTAGCATGGGAAAGGAAATAGCCACCCAAATCCAGGAAGCGCGAATCCCAGGCAGGATAAACCCAAGGAGAAACACAGCAAGACACACAGTAATCAAACTGACAAAAATTAAAGATGAAGAAAAATTATTGAAAGCAACAAGGGAAAAATAACAAATAACATACAAGGGAACTCCCATAAGATTAACAGCTGATCTCTCAGCAGAAACTCTACAAGCTATAAGGGAGTAGCATGATATATTTAAAGTGATGAAAGGGAAGAACCTACAACGAAGAGAACTCTACCAGGAAAGGATCCCATTCAGATTCAACTGAGAAATCAAAAGCTTTAGAGACAAGCAAAAGCTAAGAGAATTCAGCGCCACCAAACCAGCTCTACAACAAATGCTAAAGCAACTTCTCTAAGTGGGAAACACAAGAGAAGAAAAGGACCTACAAAAACAAACCCAAGACAATTAAGAAAATGGTCATAGGAACATACATATTGATAATTACATTAAATGTGAATGGATTAAATGCTCCAACCAAAACACACAGGCTCGCTTAATGGATACAAAACAAGACCCATATATATGCTGTCTACAAGAGACCCACTTCAGACCTAGTGACACATACAGACTGAAAGCGAGGGGATGGAAAAAGATATTCCATGCAAATGGAAATCAAAAGGAAGCTGGAGTAGCAATACTCATATCAGATAAAATGGACTTTACAGTAAAGAATGTTACAAGAGACAAGGAAGGACACTACACAATGATCAAGGGATCAATCCAAGAAAAAGATATAACAATTATAAATATATATGCACCCAACATAGGAGCACCTCAATACATATAGCTAACAGCTATAAAAGAGGAAACTGACAGTAACACAATATTAGTGGGGGACTTTAACACCTCACTTACACCAATGGACAGATCATCCAAACAGAAAATTAATAAGGAAACACAAGTTTTAAATGACACAACAGACCAGATAGATTTCATTGATATATGTAGGACATTCCATCCAAAAACAGCAGATTACACTTTCTTCTCAAGTGCGCATGGAACATTCTCCAGGATAGATCACATCTTGGTTCACAAATCAAGCCTCAGTAAATTTAAGAAAATTGAAATCAGATCAAGCACCTTTTCTGACCACAACACTGTGAGATTAGAAATCAATTACAGGGAAAAAGAAGTAAAAAACACAAACACATGGAGGCTAAACAATACATTACTAAATAGCCAAGAGATCACTGAAGAAATCAAAGAAGAAATAAAAAAATACCTAGAGACAAATGACAATGAAAACACGACAATCCAAAACCCGTGGGATGCAGCAAAAGCAGTTCTAAGAGGGAAGTTTACAGTAAAACAAGTCTACCTCAAAAAACAAGAAAAATCTCAAATAAACAATCAAACCTTACACCTACAGGAACTAGAGAAAGAAGAACAAACAAAACCGAAAGTTAGTTAAAGGAAAGAAGTCATAAAGATCAGAGCAGAAATAAATGAAATAGAAACAAAGAAAACAACAGCAAGGATCAATAAAACTAAAAGCTGGTTCTTTGGAAAGATAAAATTGATAAACCATTAGCCAGATGCATCAAGAAAAAGACGGAGAGGACTCAAATCAATAAAATTAGAAATGAACAAGGAGAAGTTACAACAGACACCACAGAAATACAAAGCATCCTAAGAGACTACTACAAGCAACTCTATGCCAATAAAATGGACAACCTGGAAGAAATGGACAGATTCTTAGAAAGGTATAAACTTCCAAGACTGAACCAGCAAGAAATAGAAAATATGAACAGACCAATCACAAGTAATGGAATTGAAACTCTGATTAAAAATCTTCCAACAAACAAAAGTCCAGGACCAGATGGCTTCACAGGTGAATTCTATCAAACATTTAGAGAAGAGCTAACACCCATCCTTCTCAAACTCTTCAAAAAATTGCAGAGGAAGGAACACTCTCAAACTCATTCTATGAGGCCACCATCACCCTGATACCAAAACCATACAGAGATACTACAAAAAAAGAAAATTAAAGACCAATATCACTGATGAATATAGATGCAAAATCCTCAACAAAATACTAGCAAACAGAATCCAAGAGCACATTAAAAGGATCATACACCATGAACCAGTGTGGGGTACCAGGGATGCAAGGATTCTTCAATATATGCATATCAGTCAATGTGATACACCATATTAACAAATTGACAAAGAAAAACTATGTGGTCATCTCAATAGATGCAGAAAAAGCTTTTGACAAATTCAACACCCATTTTTGATAAAAAAAGAAACTCTCCAGAAAGTGGGCATAGGGGTAACCTACCTCAACATAATAAAGGCCATATATGACAAACCCACAGCAAACATCATTCTCAATGGTGAAAAACTGAAAACATTTCCTCTAAGATCAGAAACAAGACAAGGATTTCCACTCTCGCCACTATTATTCAACATAGTTTTGGAAGTCCTAGTCACAGCAATCAGAGAAAAAAAGAAATAAAAGGAATACAAACTGGAAAAGAAGAAGGAAAACAGTCACTGTTTGCAGATGACATAATGTTATAAATAGAGAATCCTAAAGATGCCACCAAAAAAACTACTAGAGCTAATCAATGAATCTGGTAAAGTTGCAGGATAAAAAGTAATGCACAGAAATCTCTTGCATTCCTGTACACTAATAATTTCTCTTTCAGAGTTTTCATCAAGGAAACACTCCCATTTACTATTGCGACAGAAAGAATAAAATGCCTAGGAATAAGCCTACCTAGGGAGACACAAGACCTGCATGCAGGAAACTATAAGACACTGATGAAAGAAATTAAAGATGATACAAACAGATACAGAGATATACCCTGTTCTTGGATTGGAAGAATGAATATTGTGAAAATGACTATACTACCCAAAGCAATCTACAGATTCAGTGCAATCCCTATCAAATTACCAATATCATTTTTCACAAAACTGGAACAAAAAATCTTAAAATTTGTATGGAGACACAAAAGACCCTGAATAGCCAAAGTAGTCCTGAAGGAAAAAAATGGAGCTGGAGGAATCAGACTCCCTGACTTCAGACTATACTACAAAGCTACAGTAATCAGACAATATGGTACTGGCACAAAAACAGAAATATGGATCAATGGAACAGGATAGAAAGCCCAGAGATAAACCCATGCACCTATGGTCAACTAATCTATGACAAAGGAGGCAAGACTATACAATGGAGAAAAGACAGGCTCTTCAGTAAGCGGTGCTGGGAGAACTGGACAGCTCCATGTAAAAGAATGAAATTAGAACACTCCTTAACACCATACACAAAAATAAACTCAAAATGGAACAGAGACCTAAACGTAAGACTGGACAGTATAAAACTCCTAGAGAAAAACATACGAAAAACACTCTATGACATAAATCACAGCAAGATCTTTTTTGATCCACCTCCTAGAGTAATGGAAATAAAAACAAAAATAAACAAATGGGACCTAATAAAAGCTTTTGCAAAGCGAAGGAAACTATAAACAAGACGAAAAGACACCCCTCAGAACGGGAGAAAATATTTGCAAATGAATCAACGGACAAAGGATTAATCTCCAAAATATACGAACAGCTCATGTAGCTCAATATTAGAAAAACAAACAACCTGATCTAAAAATGGGCAGAAGACCTAAATAGACATTTCTCCAAAGAAGACATTCAGATGGCCAAGAAGCACATGAAAAGCTGCTCAACATCATTAATTATTAGAGAAATGCACTTAAAACTACAATGAGGTATCACCTCACACCAGTTAGAATGGGCATCATCAGAAAATCTACAAACAACAAATGCTGGAGAGGGTGTGGAGAAAAGGGAACCCTCTTGCACTGTTGGTGGGAATGTAAATTGATACAGCCACTATGGAGAACAGTATGGAGGTTCCTTAAAAAACTAAAAATAGAATTACCATATGATCCAACAATCCCACTACTGGGCATGTACCCAGAAAAAACCATAATTCAAAATGACACATGCACCCCAATGTTCATTGCAGCACTATTTACAATAGCCAGGTCATGGAAGCAACCTAAATGCCTATCAACAGACAAATGGATAAAGAAGATGTGGTATATATATACAATGGAATATTACTCAGCCATAAAAAGGAATGAAATTGGGTCATTTGTAGAGACGTGGATGGATCTAAAGACTGTCAGAGAGAATGAAGTAAGTCAAAAAGAGAAAAACAAATATCGTATATTAACGCATATATGTTGAACCTAGAAAAATTGTACAGATGAACCGGTTTGCAGGGCAGAAATAGAGACACAGATGTAGGGAACAAATGTATGGACACCAAGGGGAGAATATGGCCGGGGGGTGGTGGCAGTGGGATGAACTGGGTAATTGGGATTGACATATATACACTAATATGTATAAAGTGGATAAGAACCTGCTGTATAAAAAAAATAAAATAAAAATATGTAGCTGCTGTGTCCCTAGATCTAATCAACTTCTCAGCAGCCCCTAAACTGTAGTTTCCCTTCTAAGATATGAATAAAGAGGCAGATAAGTAGACAGAAGGACTAAATATATGCCCGAATAGCAATGATTATCCGTAGGCTGTGGAATGAAGAGAAGTTTTATTTTCTTCCTTCTGCTTTTCTATATTTTCTAAATTATGTGAAATCACTTTTTTTGTAAAAAGAAAGAAGGTACAAAAATTTAATAATTCAGTTAGCCCAGGAGGCCTTTGGGGGTCATGGGAATGTTCTAAAATTGTACTGTGGTGATGGTTACACAACCCTATAAATTTACTAAAAATCATTGAATTGTATACTTAAACTGGATGGATTTTATGGTGTGTAAATTATACCTCAATAAAGCTGTTAACAAAGAGAGAACTTCCATAAGGCTAAATTTAAGGGGCAGTAATCCCATGAGAATGGCCATGCAACAACCTCAGAGTGGTGGGAGAAAATAACAAGGAGAGGTCAGAGGAGCAAGTAATATGGACAAAGAAAGGAAGAAAGAAAGGCAGGAAAGAGGGAGAAAGAAAGAAAGAGCAGGAGAAAAGAGAAAAACAGAGAGAAACAGAGAGAGGGAGGAAGGAAGAAAAGAGAAACAAAGAGAGGGAGAGAGGGAGAAGAGGGAGAGAGGGAGAAGAGGGAGAGCGGGAGAAGAGAGAGAGAGAAAGACAGAGAGAAACAGAGAGAAAGAGCGAGAAAAGGAGAGGGAGGGAGGAAGAAGAGAGAGAAAGAGACAGAGAGAGGGAGGGAGGAAGGAAGAGAAGAGAGAAAAAAAAGAAAGAAATGAGAAATGGAGAAAGAAAGAGAAAGAAAGGAAGGGAGGGAGTGAGGGAAGGAAGGGAAGGAAGGAAAGGAGAGAAAGGGAGGGAAGGAGAGAGGAAAGGAGGTGGGAGAGAGAAAGTTGCTCAGAGATTAAACAGTTGTCCCACTATAGCATAGCTAAAGACAGCCTAGTTGTACAGCTCCATCATTCCCACTTTGTGGGATATATGTGGAACATCGACATGATGGTAAGTGAACTTTTCTTGCCCCTCCAACACAGCAGCAGAAGGCTGGTACTTTGAAGATGCTGATATAATTTGGAAATTCTACCACCAATTCTGTTAGGTTGTCCCACATACAGCAATTTTGGCTTTGTGTCTTTGAAAGACAGAGCGTATGCAACAAGCAAAATGCTCTTATGGTGTTGCTGTATACCACATGGACACAAAAAACTCAGTGTGTTTGTTTCGCCTAAATGGAGAAGTGCTGTCTTTATATAATTCAACTCGACATTTGTTGAACATCTGTTGGGTACAAGGAAATCTGCTTCTTATTTTGAGGGATATAGAGATGAACAAGGTATGGTTCTTGTCCTCCAGGAACTTAAAATCAAAGAAAGTAGATACATCCTATTTGTGGGGAGCTGCCACAATTTATGAAGGAGTCAAGGCTGGAATTTTGAAGAGAATTTGAAAACAAAGAGATAAGGGGGCACCTTCCAGCCTGGGAAACAGCATTCATGAAGGTACAGAAAATGGTAGATTTAAGGTATGATTAGGAAATGGGGAATCATTTGGTTTGATTGCATGCAGATTCATAAACAAATGGTAGAAAATACGTATTAGGGCCAGATGATGAAGGATCTGGGGCGTTTGATCTCTTCTGTAAAGTGGAGTCAGAGAAAATATTCAGAACAAAGTTATGTCTCAAGATACCAGTTCCTGTGAAGGCTGTATGGTAGTTTTAAAGATATGTGAAGGGGGCTTCCCTGGTGGCGCAGTGGTTGAGAGTCCGCCTGCCGATGCAGGGGACACGGGTTCGTGCCCCGGTCCGGGAAGATCCCACATGCCGCGGAGCGGCTGGGTCCGTGAGCCATGGCCGCTGAGCCTGAGCGTCTGCAGCCAAAAAAAAGATATGTGAAGGTCCATAAATTCTTTTTTTAAAATAAATTTATTTATGGCTGCATTGGATCTCTGTTGCTGCGCGTGGGCTTTCTCTAGTTGTGGCAAGCAGGGGCTACTCTTCGTTGCGGTGCGCAGGCTTCTCGTTGCAGTGGCTTCTCTTGTTGCAGAGCACGGGCTCTAGGCGCACGGGCTTCAGTAGTCGTGGCACGTGGGCTCAGCAGTTGTGGCACATGGGCTTAGTTGCTCCGTGGCATGTGGGATCTTCCCGGACCAGGGCTCAAATCCCCTGCATTGGCAGACGGACTCTTAACCACTGCACCAGCAGGGAAGCCCCAAAAATTCTTTGATATGAATTTTGCATGTGGGAAGAAGATAAATTATTTGTGGCCAGAGGACAACTTGTGATGGCTTTAAAGATACATCCAGATTCTTCAATAGTGCTCTCCTGAAGGGATGGAAATTAATTCCCTCACCTGGACTGTGGGCTGTACTTAGTGACACTCTTCTAACCAATAAAATATGGCAGGAGTGATGGATGTCACTTTCAATGTTAGGTTATAAAAAGACCGCAACTTCCATCTGGAGAGAGCACTCACTCCATCCCATTGTTCTCTGTGGGAGAAGTCAGCTTCCATGCGCTCTGTGCTAAGCAGCGTGTTGGAGAAGCCCATGTGGTGAGAAACCGAGGCCTGCTAAAAACCCTATGAGTGAACTTGGAAGCAGATCTTTCCACAGCCAAGCCTCAGATGACTGCGGCCCTGGATAACACCTTGATCGCAGCCTCACAAGAGCTCTCCTGATCCAGATCCACCCAGCGAAGTTGCTTCTGGGCTTCTGACCTATAGCATTTGCGAGTTTGAAGCTAAGTTTTGGGGTAATTTGCTACGCAGCAGTAGGTAATACAAATGGCCTACAGAGAAGAGGGAGTGGAGAAGGCAAAGAGATGCATTAGGAGAGGTGGCATTAAACAAGAAGCCATGAAAATGGACATCAGAACAGTAATAATGAGTAGAGAAGAAGGGATCTATGCCCAGGGCCTGAGAAATTTAATTGACAGGATTTATGGGCTGATCAGATTGGGATGGGGGCGGGTGGGGGGGGGAGTGGTACTGAGAGAGAAAGATGTTATAACGCACTTCCCATGTCCAGTTGAGAGGATCAAGAAGACAGCAATGTCATTCATGAAAAATGGACTACAGAAAAAGAAGCAAATGAAGGGGGTAATGGTGACTTGATTGTGTGTTGCCATGTCTCTGTGTGTTTGGGTTTTAAGCATGTTGGCTCTGATATACTAGCTGACACCTGCACAGACATATCCAAAAAGCTATTGCAAAACCATACCTGGCATGCCGAGGGCACAGCTGATTCAGACTAGAAATGGAGATGCCAAGTTATTAACGGAGATGGGGCACAATGATCCAGACTTTGAGCAGCAGGGTTCTAAAGCACCTTCCAGACTTTCAATTCTGCCATTCCCTGAAAATGAGGGAAGGTTGTTCAATATAATAAAGGTTCAGGGGGTCCGATGGAAGGGGATTTGGAAGGCAAACACTGAGATGAGTAACACGCAAGTACAGAAAATGATCCTTTGTCACTGGGATAATTACGGCTGGAAAAATCCTTCCTATACATACATCAACGGGGTTTTCTTTTTCTAATTTGTTTGTATGTGATATAGGGAATGAGGAAAATTAAAAAAGGAATGCTTCAGGGCATTTAGTCCCACTACTAACAAGGTATTGGTATAAATAAATGATTTAACAATAATGTAATCAAGAAGCCAGAAGACAGAGAGGAAATTTGCATGACTTTCCTACAACACTTTATATTATGAACAACTTCCTACAGAAGTTTGTTTTACTTGCTTGAAAATACATATTTGTACATTAAATAGGATACATCTAGACAGCCAATTTATCCACTTAAATAAGAACCTGTGATGCTTGAAGCCAATATTTGAAAACATATCAAAGATCCAAAGTCAATATAGAGGACTCCAAGGAAAGATTCAAAGCCTCAGGGAAAATCATGCTGCCAAAACTAGAAGGATAATGAGCTGAAATTTCAAATTTTATTCTTGCATTTGTTAATGCATTCAGGCAGAAATGTTGCTTAGAATACATTTCTTTCAGTGCTTCTAATAGCCGCATGTCTTCATTTCTCAGCCTCTGCCTATTGCAAAATCACAGATCTCTCCAGGGCCCTTCTTAGGTCAGATAACCCTACAAGTTTGCTTTCTTGCCACAAGGATCTTTATGTCTCTGCTTGCTCTGCAGTCAGAAGCGGTCACATCCGTCCTGGAAATCTGGTGTATCCGACCATTTCTGCTTCAACAGCTGAGTCCCTCAGCACACTATGCCACATTTGGGGAGCTGGATAATTACGGACAGTCCCCACGCTAAAAGCTACAATTGGACACTTAATAGCAAACAGGTGTGGATCTCAGCTTAACTGTGCAACAAAGGCCACATTTCTTTGTTGTCTGGAGGTCAACCTAAATTGGACTCTGAGCCCTAGTTCCTCCTGGCTGGCAGGAAATCCAGTCTTAATCATTTGAGTCTACCTCCCTTCCCTCCCCTCTGGGTTGTAAAAAGTCCCAATTCCAAATCAGTCATCAATCAGTAGTCTGCAGTGGTTATAGCTGAAAAGTTCAGTGACCGTCAGTTACAATTATTTCCTCTCTGCTGGGATGCACACATTCATCAGTGAGTAATAAGGGTTAGAGAAAACTCCCTTTGCCCCTAGAAGCTACCTCAATGACAGCACCATAATCTTGTTCTAACTCATACGTTACATCTCAGCCCTCTGCCTGCCCTGACGCCACATTTCCACCCAGGAAACTATCCAGATTCCTAAGCCCTTGTTGCCATATCATGGGGAATGTAGAGAACCCCTGCCTAGAATCATGGGAGCTGAGGCAAGACTGAGTATAAAGGACAGGGTTAAGGAACCATCCACACCTATACAAGGACCCAGAAGTTCATACTCAAGCTGTAGGTAGCAGTCTTGAGCAATTTAGTGGTGGGTGCTGGAGACTGCAAAGAGTCCAATGGATTGAACAGTTAAGAAGGTCATTTGGTCACTTTGATAAAAGCCATTTCAGAGTAGTAATAGGAAGGGAAATCTGAATGAAATAGGTTTGAGTCTAAAAAGTGTAACATGTATACAAGTTTAGTCTGTTCTTTTGAAAATGTGAGAGCTAGAGGTGATGTGGGGGGTCTGCCAAGGCTTGTTATAGTTCTTGTTGTTGTTGTTTTTAAAAGATAACAGCAACTTGAGCATCTTTAAAAGTTATAGTGAAGGAGCCAGGTTGAACATATAAGACAAAGAAGTATCAGAGGAAGCCATATCTTTATTCTAGTGGAGATGGGAGGGAAGAGACTCAAAAGCACAGAGAAAAGGGTTTGTTTGTAAAAGCAGAAGAGAAAAGGATGCCCCGTATGAATACAGGAAAGGAGGAAAGGATGGGGGCTGACTAAGGTCAGTCTGAGGTCACAAGGTGGGGAAGTTGTGGGAGCTCACACCTCAGAGCCTCATTCTTCTCTGAAGTACGAGACAAGGTCACCTGCTGCGTGATGCGGTGGACGGTGGGTTTGAGGCATGAGGCAAAGATTTTAGTTTTATTTACATTTTTGTTTTTCATATAAATATGCAGGACCTCACAAAATCTACTTATTAATTCTAATAATTTGAGGATTCTTTTGGATTTTCTAGGTATACAATCACAGAACCTACAAGTAATGAGCTTTTTACCTTCCTTCATAAAAGTTGTGCCTCATTTCTTTTACTTGCCTTACGGCATTGGCTACAGCTGGGTTTATATTAATTCTTTGGCCAGGGATTTCCACACATGTGGAGACTAAATTCGGTCTCCACACCTTGTACGAGGCAGGTTTGGGGTTTTAGTTTCTCACAAAAGATTTATTTTTCCTCACTTCAAACCATAACTGGCTCTCAACATGGCTTCTCTCCTAGACCCATAGGCAGGGTTTTCTAGTTACACTTCCACACAGGGGCAGCCTTTCCTGAGGGGGCCAGCTTCAGTCTGGGATTCCAATTCCCACTCCCCACCTCAACACAGACCCAAGGACATCTCTCTGTGTGTAAATGCACTAGCCTTCTGTGGCCCCAGGTACTTTTCTAGCCTGTGGATGTTAAACTTCAGCTCCTTTATCTGGGGTTCACATCCAGTCCTTTGGGACACAAGAACATCAGCCTGGATGTTATCTTGGATGCTAATCTCCCCCACCGATACAGAAGAACACATCTGGCATGTGGTGATTTTGTACATCACATATTTTGCAGACTTTTAACTTGGGAATCCTGTGCTAAATAAACGAGTCCAGGCAGCTTAAGAGAGCACGTGCACTAGGTGGACAAGGTCACTTTGATTCTTATTGAATCACAGAGAGCACAAGCACCCACAGTTACCTGGTGGCTGAGCCAGGCCTAGACGTCAAGGCTTGTGGCTCTCAGTCCAGGGCCCTTTTGTGTGTCCCACATTGTGGCATCAATCTTGGAGCTGTGATGACTTGCTGGAGTAAATAACTGCTCAGCTGGTAGAAACCTCAGAGGATAGACAAAGAAAACGACCTGGAGAGCTGAAATCCACATCCATTCTCCCACGTCAATTAGCTGATCTCACAGTGGAGAAGCAGCACTACGTGGCCTCGCCCGTCTGAAACTAGGAACTCTTCTACAGCAGCACATTTTGTTTAGAGTGAAATCTTTTTTACTGAGCACTCAGAGTCCTGATCTCATTTTCCAAAGTGTTTTCTCTCAAAACATCATCAGCTGAAAGAAACTTCTCTTTCCATAAATTAATTTTGTAAACAACTTTTCATGAACACCTACCTTGAAGGCTAATACTAAATGAGATACACTTATGCTGGCAACTACAAATTATCTTGCTTAGTGGGCAGTTTTGCTCCCTGGGAGGGAATTTTAATCCTCGATAGGAGCAAAGCAACTTGGGAGTGAGGAGGTATGTCAAGCTGTCAACAAAGAAAAGGACAAAAGAAACCAATGTCAACTAATCCAAGGACACAAGCACGATGAGAAGCACTGGACTAGGTTGCCACCTGCTACAAATTTTTAGCTCTACCCTTGTGATTAACTCTATGTGTTATCCCCTAACGTATAACCCCTTGCCCTTCTATTTGTCCATTTCTTTGCTTCTTGTTGTAAGTGATGTCTCCTAGCAGAAACCAGAAATCCCACCAAACAACCAGATTCACCAGGAAGATCTCAAAACTAGGTTGTTAAATTCAGAAGTGCTCTCATGCTGACTGGAAAACAGCTGCTGCCCCCAGCTCCTTGAGGTCTGCCTCCCACACTGACAGGAGCACCCCAGGTCTGGGGAGGCCTACGTGGGTGCTGCCTGGGTACCTGGTGTCCACTGGCCTTCCAGCTAGCACACCACAACTCCCATGCACCAGCACCCATCCTTACTTGTCCTTCCAGCCAGAGAAGGCTTAGTCCTCAGCTGGGAAGATGCCACCCCATTCGGTGGTGCTGGCTGACAGGGGACAAATGCCCAAGGCCTCTCTAGTCCCTGAGGCTCTGGCCAATCCTTTTAGGCTCGTACTCCCCATACTGAACCATCACATTAATCTGGTCCAACTGTAACTTCAGGTCTTCTGGTTATTTTTACTCAGCATATAACATACTAAAATAATGTAGCTTTTGACACTCAAATACTAACATTAACTACTTAAAAAAAAACCTGATTGCTGAGCAGTTTTTATATAGTATGACTCCCAAACTATTGTTTCTCCTCAACAATAATTTCGCAATGATTTTGATTTTGTTCTTCATCTACAATCAATACGCAAAACAGTATTTCAGAAATGGAGTTCTTTGCTGCAATCATTGCCCAGACATTTATTAAGTTCCTGGCATTCTATTCATACATATGGTACAGGCAGACCTCAGAGAGATGGCAGGTTCAGTTCCAGACCACCGCAATAAAATGAATATTGCAAAGAAGTGAGTCACACAAATGTATTGTTTTCCCAGTGCCCAGACTACACTGTAGTCCAGTAAGTGTGTAATAGCATTATGTCTAAAAACACAACATACATACCTTAATTTAAAAATACTCTGTTGCCATGGATGGACCTAGAGATTATCATACTAAGTGAAATAAGTCAAAGATAAATATCATATGGTATCACTTATTTGTGGAAACTCAAACGTGACACAAATGAACTTATTTACAAAACAGAAATAGACTCACAAGCATAGAAAACAAACTTCTGGTTACTGAAGGGGAAGGGGGGGTTTGATAAATCAGGAGTTTGGGATTAACACAGACACACTACTATATATAGACAACCAACAAGGACCTACTCTATAGCACAGGGAACTATACTCAATATTTTGTAATAACCTATGATGAAAGAGAATCTAAAAAAGAATATATATATATGTATAACTGAATCACTTTGCTGTACACCTGAAACTAACATTGTAAATCAACTATACTTCAATTTTTAAAAAATGCTCTATTGCTAAAAAATGTTAACCATCATCTGAGCCTCCAGTGAGTCAGTAATAACATCAGAGATCACAGATCACCATAATAAAACAATTAAAAAGTTTGAAACATTGCCAGAATTACCAAAATGGGACACAGAAACACAAAGTGAGCAAAAGCTGTTAGAAAAATGGCACTGATAGACCTGCTCGATGCAAGGTTGCCACAAAACTTCAATTTATAAGAAACGCAACATCTGTGCAGTGCAGTAAAGCAACGTGCAATAAAATGAGGCATGCCTGCATAAGAATCAAGAAATTTAAATAGCCTCTGAACCCAGGAACACAGATAGGCAATAATGACATAGCAGAAATACTGATAACCAAAAAAACCCCTCCTATACATTGACCTACGAACTATTTTGATGCAATATTATTCCCATCCATATATATAAATCGTGTGGAATTGGGGGAGCATTTTTACTGTCTTTGCATAAGATTTGAAGGGTCATGGTTTCCAAGATCTGTACTCAGAGATGAGAGGGACAAACTCACCCAGAAGTAAACCCACACACCTACGGTCAATTAATCTTCAACAAAGGAGGCAAGAATATACAATGGGGAAAAAGACAGTCTCTTCAGCAAATGGTGTTGAGAAACCTAGACAGCCGCATGTAAATCAACGACGTTAGAACACACTCTCACACCATACACAACAATAAGCTCAAAATGGCTTAATGACAAGCATAAGGGCTTCCCTGGTGGCGCAGTGGTTAAGAATCTGCCTGCCAATGCAAGGGACACAGGTTTGAGCCCTGGCCCAGGAAGATCCCACATGCCATGGAGCAACTAAGCCCGTGCACCACATCTACTGAGCCTGAGCTCTAGAGCCCACAAGCCACAACTACTGAGCCCACGTGGCACAACTACTGAAACCCGTGCACCTAGAGCCCGTGCTCTGCAACGAGAAGCCACAACAATGAGAAGCCCGTACACCGTAACGAAGAGTAGCCCCCACTTACTGCAACTAGAGAAAGCCCACACACAGCAACGAAGACCCAATGCAGCCATAAATAAACAGGTAGATAGATAGACTTAAGCATAAGACATGACACCATTGGACTTCCCTAGTGGTGCAGTGGTTAAGAATCTGCCTGCCAATGCAGGGAACACAGGTTCAATCCCTTGTCAAGGAAGATCCCACATGCTGCAGAGCAACAAAGCCCGTGCGCCACAACTACTGAGCCTGCGCTCTAGAGCCCGTCAGCCACAACTACTGAAGCCCACGTGCCACAACTACTGAAGCCCGGGGGTGCCTAGAGCCCGTGCTCTGCAACAAAAGCCACTGCAATGAGAAGCCCGCTCACTGCAATGATGAGTAGCCCCCCTCGCCATAACTAGAGAAAGCCTGTGTGCAGCAACAAAGACCCAACGCAGCCAAAAAAAATAAAAGATGTGACACCATAAAACTCCTAAAAGAGATCATACGCACAACATTCTGACATAAATTGTACCAATGTTTTCTTAGGTCTCCCAAGGCAATAGAAATAAAAACGAAAATAAACAAATGAAACCAAATCAAACCTACAAGCTTTTGCACAGCAAAGGAAACCATAAACAAAATGAAAAGACAACCTACAGAATGGGAGAAAATATTTGCAAATGATGCAACTAACAAGGGCTTAATTTGCAAAATATACAAACAGCTCATACAACACAAAAACAAAAAAGCAAACAACCCAACTGAAAAATAGTCAGAAGATCTAAATAGCCATTTCTCCAAAGAAGACATACAGATAGCCAAGAGGCACATGAAAAGCTGCTCAACATTGCTAATTAATAAAGACGTGCAAATCAAAACTACAATGCGGTACCACCACACAGCAGTCAGAATGGCCATCATTAAAAAGGCTACAAATAACAAATGGTGGAGAGGGTGTGGAGAAAAGGGAACCCTCCTACACTGTTGGTGGGAATGTAAGTTGGTGCAGCCACAATGGAAAACAGTATGGAGGTTCCTTAAAAAACTAAAAATAGAGTTACTATATGATCCAGCAATCCCATTCCTAGGCATATATCCAAACAAAACTGTAATTCAAAAAGATACACGCAGGGCTTCCCCGGTGGCGCAACGGTTGAGAGTCTGCCTGCTGATGCAGGGGACGTGGGTTCATGCCCCAGTCTGGGAAGATCCCACATGCCGCGGAGCGGCTGGGCCCGTAAGCCATGGCCGTTAAGCTGCGCGTCTGGAGCCTGTGCTCCACAATGGGAGAGGCCACAACAGTGAGAGGCCTGCGTACCGCAAAAAAAAAAAAAAAAAAAAAGATACATGCACCCCAATGTTTACTGCAGTGCTAGTCACAATAGCCAAGACATGGAAACAACCTAAATGTCCATTGGCAGATGAATGGATAAAGAAGATGTGGTACATATATACATGGAATACTACTTGGCCATAAAAAAGAATGAAATAATGCTATTTGCAGCAACATGGATGCAACTAGAGATTATCATACTAAGTGAAGTAAGTCAGAAAGAGAAAGACAAATACCATATGATATCACTTATATGTGAAATCTAATACATAACACAAATGAATCTATCTATGAAACAAACAGAATCAGGGACATAGAGAATAGACTGGTGGATGCCAAGGGGGAGGGGAGTGGGAGAGGGTTGGGTTAGAAGTTTGTGATTAGCAGATGCAAACTGGTATATATAGAATGGATAAACAATAAAGTCTGTATAACACAGGGAACTATATTCAATATCCTGTGATAAACCATAATGGAAAAGAATATGAAAAAGAATGTGTACGTATGTATAACTGAGTCACTTTGCTGTACAGCAGTAATTAACACAACATTGTAATTCAACTATACTTCAATAAAAAAAATTTTTAAAAAAGATTGACAAACTCAAATGATATTCAAACACTTGGGATCCTTGTTCTTCTCTAAAAATATCAATAGAATTTTTTAATAACTACCATCTGTTGGGCAAATATTATGTGACAGATATAATGCTACAGACTCATTGTCTCATTTATTCTTCTCACAAGTCTATGCTTAGATGTTATTCTGATCAGAAAGGTTAACTAACTCGTCCAATCACTATCCTGCCTCAGGTTTGTCTGACTCTTAACTATTCTATGTTGGCGTGCGTCCTGCTCCTATTCTGACATCTGACACCAATGCCAAAAGGAACAGATGCTCTGAACAAAGACTGAAATTTGACCTTGATTAGGGTACCCGAAAAAAGACACAGTCTTGTTCTCAAAAAGGAAGATTTCCTCAAATAAAAGCTCGTTCACTTGACAAATATTCCTTGAATCCCTATTGTGTGCCTGCCTTTCTTCTGGGAGCTGATTATTAAAGTAAAATTGAGATGGCCGCTACTCACTGGGTAACTCAGCACTATACTAAGGATGATTGATGAAAAGGAGGGAACATGTAACTTATACTGTTCTCCTTAAGTATAGGAGGGAACTCAGCTTGAATCTAAATTTTGTTCACCACAGAAATCAGGTATGTTTATGGGCTTGGGAGGTAGAATACGGGATCCTTGGGCATGTAAGGAAATATACCATTAAAAGAAACTCATTCTAGGGACTTCCCTGGTGGCCCAGTGGTAAAGAATCCACCTTCCAGTGCAGGGGACTCAGGTTCGATCCCTGGTCAGGGAACTAAGATCCCACATGCCATGGGGCAACTAAGCCCGCACGACACAACTACTAAGCTCGCATGCCTCAATGAGAGAGAAGTCCGTGTGCCACAACTACAGAGAAGCCTGCGTGCCACGACAAAGAGCCCATGCCGCAATGAAAGATCCCACATGCCACAACTAAGACCCGACACAGCCAAAAAGAAAAAAAGGAAAGAAAGAAACTCATTCTAAGGGAAGAGAAGTGTGAGAACAATTTGGGCACCAGGACAGTGGACAAGGTCAAAGAAGAAGGTTGGTCATCCAGATCACATGGATTGACGATGCAGTCCCAGAACCAGGGGCCCAAAGCAAAGGAGTGAACAAAACCCACAAGAGCTGAACCACCAGGTGCCAACCGTGGCAGTTCCATTCACAGGCAACAGGACCCACTGCCCATGGATCTTGCAGCAATGGGAAACTGCGCCCTCCAGGCAGACATCAGTGCCCTCAGCTTGGAGGTTGGGCAGCTTCAGGACAAACCTCGGCTCTGGCCTCATCTTTGAAAACCACCAACAGTGAATGAACCAGCCGCTATCTTGGGCGTTAACAGTGTGAAGAGACTTTCCCACAGAGGTCTGGAGGAGGAGAGGGCATAAGCATGGGCGCCACAGGGCGGCCAAGGGACCTCTTTCCTGGAGCCTTCATGAGATCCCTGCCTGAGACTCCCAAGACAATCTGGAAGGAACTGGAGGGACCAGAGTTCCAACAGAGTGCTGGAGGTGGAGGCTGAGCATGGGAATTTAAGGAGTGCTCATCTTCTGCCAATTTGTATTAAGCAGATTTGTAATACTGCAGTGTGAGAAGATTAATGAAGTCTCACTGTACATGCGAAATGTGAAATAACTCATCCATAACTTTTAAAATTCAAGAATCTCTTAATCCAACAGCTGCATGACCAAGTGAATTTCATATCGAATTTATCCTATTATCACATGGCACAGCCACCATTTTTTTTTAAAGGGTTTGTTTATTTAATACATCTGAAAAGAATGCATATACAAAGAATTGAGACACGAGAAAGCATTGGTTCAACACTAATGACATCTAGAAGAATCCGGATTTGGGGAAGGTGGGGAAGATTACCTAACATTTTTAAGACTTGGAAACTGCAACCAAGAAACGTGTTAACAGGGATTTTATCAGCTTATGAAGAGTCTTCATAAGACCCTCCCCAGGATTCTTATTAAACTAGACAGCCTCACCTGGCTGCTCTAGGGTTCCTCATATGCAAAACAGAAATAAGGGGATTCCCCTGACTGGTCCCCATGTGGTTAAATGTTTTCCCCACCCCGACCCTACCCCCAGCTTCTTAATGAAGCAGGTCTCTACCCTCGTAACTTGAAAGAAGATGTGAATCATCCCATAGACATCTGTCTTCTAGCACCACCCCTCGGATTTCCTCTATATACCAGGTCTTCAGCTATGTTTTAGAACACTGTATCATACACTCTTTAAGCTGCACATCTATGCTCAGCATATTAAGACAATGACTGACAGGGAAAAATTGTTTTTTCATTACATACTCAATCCATTTGGTGTATTTCAAAAGGTGCAATACTTTTCTTCATTTATCAGTGAAAGAAGTTAGAAATTAACTTCAAAAAAAAAAATCAGCAAATGGCAAACAAATTTCCTTGAGAGTCAGTCACATATATAGTGCATCCTAGAAAAGAGGAGGGGCAAGACAGGTTCCACCCACTCTCATGAGTTTCATCAAATACTGGACCTACTCAAGGGTGGAGAGAAAAGGCAACTTTCATATAGGAGTATATTATTAAATGAGGCATTTACTATACTCCTTCCTAAGAGCACCAGGTGGGGAACACGTTTTCTAAACTAGATCTAGGAAGTGGGATGTGGAATCAATCCATCCTCCTCCCCTTAAGGGCTGTCCAATGGTTAATGAATTAAAAAAACATGACTAAATAAAAACAAATCCCCCACACACTCCCCCACCCAGAAAAAGGAAAAAAAAAAAAAAAACCCAGAAACTAGATGTCCCAGATTACTCGCCAAAGTGGAACCCGGGTACAGCTTCAACAACCCAAATTAGTCTGCTACAGAGTCATCACAAGCATGCCTTGCTTTTAAACAAAAAATAATAATTTTTTTGAAACAACAAAATAAAAACTAGTACTGATCACTTTTCTGACAATACATTATTACTCAAAATTAACTAGTATTGAGAAGGGGAAGGGGGCCATAGCTATGGGCCTTGTCTCACACGAGTGCGTGTGGGTAGGTGCAGGGCATTTGTCATTATTACAAAAATGAATTTTAATTTTTAATCTTTAGTTTGATTTAAACATTGCTTTTAGTATGATGTGGACACCAGCTGTGCAGAAAGGGCTCTGGAGAGACGTTCAGAGCAGCACACACCTGCAGCTCTTCATCAGCTCTGGAGGCTCCAGGGCAGCCAGGGTTGTTTCGTCAAAACACATTCTTCAGGCCTTTCTGTGTAAGTGCAGAACACTCCACATACTTGACAGCCTTCAGGTCACAGGCCAGTTTTTCAGCAGTCTCTGGGGTGATAGGCTTCTGTTTATTCTTAGCAAGTTTCTCAGTAGAGGGGTCATCTCTGAGATCAATTTGGGTCCCAACAAGCAAGAAAGGGGTCTTTGGACAGTGTTATCTCAGGCACCCACTTTTCTTAACATTTTCGAATGAGGATGGAGAGACCACTGAAAAACAGACTAGAAATACATCTGTTTGTGGATAACTCAGCAGTCGTAATCTGTCATAATCCTCTTGCCCCGCAGTATCAAAAAGTCCAAGAGTACGAGGCTGTCCACCAATCGTAATTGTGACTGCATAGTTGTCAAAAACAGTCGGTACATATGGACACCGCAGGTCTAACTCTTTATACCCCATGATCGCTAAAATAATTCCAAAGCTTTTCGGAAAAAAAACAAACGGAACTTGCTGTAACAGCCTACTTATCTCAATGACTGCATTTATCTTTGCCGTAAAAAAGCAAAACCAAAAGTCCATTATAACAGAGTCTCTTGATTTCAGAAGACTGTCTTTACAAAAGGCTCATAAACTGCTTATGGCCATGGGCGACTTCTGAGTGAGTGGACAGAATTAAGCCCATAGAGAGCTGAAAAAATGTGTATCATCTTTAATTTCTTTCATCAGTGTCTTATATAGTTTTCTGCATACAGGTCTTTTGTCTCCCTGGGTAGGTTTATTCCTAGGCATTTTATTCTTTTTGTTGCAAATATCACTCATGATATACTAAAAGCAATGTTTAAATCAAACTAAAGATTAAAAAATTAAAATTCATTTTTGCAATAATGACAAATGCCCTGCACCTACCCACACGCACTCGTGTGAGACAAGGCCCATAGCTATGGCCCCCTTCCCCTTCCCAATACTAGTTAATTTTGAGTAATAGTGTATGGTCAGAAAAGTGATCAGTACTAGTTTTTAGTTTTTTGTTTCAAAAAAATTATTTTTTGTTTGAAAGCAAGGCATGCTTGTGATGACTCTGTAACAGACTAATTTGGGTTGTTGAAGCTGTTCCCGGGTTCCACTTTGGCGAGTAATCTGGGACATCTAATTTTTGTTTTTTTTTTCCTTTTTCTGGGTGGGGGAGTGTGTGTGGGATTTGTTTTTATTTAGTCATGTTTTTTTAATTCATTAACCATTGGACAACCCTGAAGGGGAGGAGGATGGATTGATTCCACATCCCACTTCCTAGATCTAGTTTAGAAAACGTGTTCCCCACCTGGTGCTCTTAGGAAGGAGTATAGTAAATGCCTCATTGAATAATAATAAGTCCGTGCGCCACAACTACTGAGCCTGCGCTCTAGAGCCCGCGAGCCACAACTACTGAAGCCCACGTGCCTAGAGCCCGTGCTCCACAACGAGAAGCCACTGCAATGAGAAACCCGCGCACCGCAAGGAAGAGCAGCCCCCACTCGCCGCAACTAGAGAAAGCCCGCGCACAGCAATGAAGACCCAACGCAGCCAAAAATAAATAGATTAATTAATTAAAAAATAATAATAATGGGCTCTGGTTCCACTCAAGCTGGAGTAAGGACACTCCACACCATCTAAGACAGGATGAAAAGAGCACAGCCATTTTGGAAAAGGACTAGGGAATGGCCTTGGGCAAAACAGGCCTTGCAAGCTAAAGAACAAAGGCCCTGGAGGCCTGAGCCCCAGAGAGAAAAACCAGGCTCCCGGGAATAGAAAATTAACTTTGTCTCTGTTGCACTAGCAAGTATACCTAGTTGCCATAAGACAAGAAGCTCAACTATAATTTATTTATTTATTTTTTTTTTTGCGGTACGCGGGCCTCTCACTGTTGTGGCCTCTCCCATTGCGGAGCACAGGCTCCGGACGCGCAGGCTCAGCGGCCATGGCTCACGGGCCCAGCCGCTCCGCGGCATGTGGGATCTTCCCAGACCGGGACAAACCCGTGTCCCCTGCATTGGCAGGCGGACTCTCAACCACTGTGCCACCAGGGAAGCCCTCAACTATAAATTTTAACCTTATCTACTCCTGTGCTTTCTTGCAGAAAACTCTGAGGCACTCCTTTCCCCTCCCAGAAGCGCTCCCAGAAGCGCGCCCTATTCCCAATAGCCACTGTGGAGCCATCTGCTGCTGATCAAAAAGTCTGACAACTTCTCAAAACTATCAGTTATAATGAGACAAACCCTCCCTTTTGTTATAAAAGCAACTCGCCCCTTCTACTCCGGGAGCTGGCATTTTTTTCCTGCCTTCTCCCTTGTGCACAAGCTCTTTCTTTTAATAAAAAGCTTTGCTTGCCTAAGAGTCTTGTGGAAGCGATATTCATTTATATCTATGGTAATGCTGTCCAAGAATCTAGAAAGGGCCCGGTAACACATCTCTCCCTCTGATTGTAACAAAAAGCTTTAGACAAAATCCATAAAGCAACTACCAGATGACTCCGAAAGGTGGATGAATTAGTTTCCTTTTGCTGCTTAAACAAATTATCACAAATTTAGTGGTTTAAAATAACACAGATAAGTTCTCTTACGGTTCTAGAGGTCAGAAACGTAAAATGGGTCTGCAAGGCTGTGTTCCTTCCGGAGGCTCTAGAGAATCTTCTGTTTCCTTGTCTCCAGCTTCACAAAGGCTGCCTGCCTTCCTTGACTCACAGCACTCCTAATTCTGCTTCTGTTACCACAGCTCCACTACCTCTGACTCTCTTGCCTGTTTCTTATAAGGGCCCTTGTGATTTCATTGGCCCACCCAGATAATCCAGGTTAATCTCATCGCAAAATCATTAAGTTAATTAAGTTTGCAAAATCCCTTTTGCCAGGTAAGGTTATATAGTCACAGGTGCCAGGAATTTGAATATTGACATCTTTTTCTGTGGGGAGGCATTATTCTGCCTACTACAGTGAATAAAGAGCAGCAGGACTGGGTAAGGAACCCAGGTCTTAAATGATGACCTGGAAGAGAGTTCCTAGGTTTTCTTCTCTCTGTATATCTCAGCTCAAGCTCGAGGGTAGCCTGCAACTCAGGAGAGACGGAGAGGGCACAGACACAGGGAGCTCTAGGAAAAGCCTGCTTTCTCCAGCCATGGGTGAAGTTGTGGGGGGGGGGGCGTGTATGGTGGGGCTGTCCTGCAGGACGGAGCACTTGGGACTTTTCCTACTCTATGTCAGGGGAGAACCAGCCATGAAGCAGCATCAGGAAATCTCCAAATTTCTAAACATAAATGTTTTTTTGGAGTCCAGCATCAAATCAATCAAAAACAACACCGATAGATAAGAGAACACCATTGAGTCCTATAGCAATGGTCTTAGAGGACCAACATAAATTGTTGGGATATCACGGGTGGATAAAAATCGAGTTCTAAGAAGGCTCTTGGGAAATTAAAAACAAGAAAGAAAAGGAAAGACTCTTCAGGCTGAAAACAAGGATCACTCATGGAAAATACAGAGCAATATCACTCATGAATTTCAGATACAGGCAGAAAATGAATATTTAACAATTATACAGGAGACAAAATAGAATTAGGCAGTAACTGAATAAGATGCTGAAAACAGAACCCCTAGTCAGCTAAAGTCTTGCCCATTTCCTTAGAATTTTTCAAGAAAAATTTTCAAGTAACCAACAACTGCACAATTTCAGGCTCCTTTTGAAACAGGAGGGAAGGGGGCAGGGCACAACCCTTAAAGAATGACATAGCCGTTGAGGATATGACATAACTGGTTAGAACTAACTAGGTCCAAGATGGTGAAAGATTCGACTTCCAGTAGACCTTGAGCCTCATTATACGCTCATTGTAATACATTAGCTAAAAGAAACACCCACAGCTGCCATGACAGTTGCAAGGCCAACCATAAAAGGGCAAAAAGTGGGCAGTGGCCCAATTCCTTGAAACCCCAACCCTTCTCCAAAATGGTTGGAATAATCTTCCCACTCATTAGCCTATGAAATTACCCAGCCCCTAAAAACTAACCACCCCGTATTTTGGAGGCTGTCGCTTTCTGAGATGGCCCACACTGTCTGTGGAATGTGTTTCTCCCAGGGTCACTCTTGCCTTTTGAGATGGACCACATTCTATGGAATGTGTATCTCTCTAAATAAATCTACTTACCTATCACTTTGCCACTGGCTGAATTCCTTCTAAGTTGAAATATAAAGAACCTGAGCTTCATTAAGTCCTGAGACCAGGTGTGTGATTTCAATTAAAAGACAGTGGGTTCAAGACCCAGTCTGGGTTTTGGCTGGGTTCAAGTCCCATCCAAGTTGTACGGTTTCACTTTCATGGTCATAAATCAAACCAGAGAACATTCCAAAAACCACTTAAACCAGTTATCTGTTCCAGGAAGGAGTAACACTTAACTGACTCAAAAGGAAATTTTAAAGGCATTTTGGAAGGTCAAGATATGACTTCAAACAATGACAAATGTGAGGGAATGATGTTCATTTGATGGAAGTATTATTTCAGTATGAAAAGTCTAACTTAGAAAAAATAGCCCCCCAAAGTTAACTAGCAGGACACTGGTTGTTCCCTAATAAATAAGCTAAAATAGAGGTTTACTATCATACTTTCTATTGGCATGTCACTTTGCAATCTCCTGCCAAATCTGGCAGTGATTTTGTTTCACACATTGTTAAAAAAATACTGATCCTCCCAAACCCTTGGTAATTTCTCCAAAACAGTGTTCTCATCACTGGCTCCACATTAGGACTTACTAGGGGTTTTAAAAAAGACCCAGGCCCAGGCCAATCCTAGGCCAATTGAGTAAGAACTTGTTGAGGGCTGAGCTGAGGCACTAGCATTTTCCATATTACCTCAGGTGATTCTAATGTGTAGCCTGGGTTGCGATCCACTGTCACAAAGGAGCCCCACTCCACCTGTGTGACTAGAGCCAACTCACGTCTTGTTTCAATTAAAATATACTGAAAAGTAACCCTGTCATCCCTTCCCCCCAAAATACCATATTTAGATTTTCCCCTTGTATTCTCATGGCTGCTTCATTTTAGATAACGGCAACAAGAAAAATATTTTCCCAAAATAGTTCCCTTTCACAGTTCTGCAGTTTCTGGTTTGGGCACTGTCTTCACTAAATAAGAACGGATTTGGGACTTCCCTGGCAGTCTAGTGGTTAAGACTCCGAGCTTCCACTGCAGGGGTATGGCCCAAAAAAAGGGCTTCCCTGGTGGCACAGTGGTTGAGAGTCCGCCTGCCGATGCAGGGGACACGGGTTCGTGCGCCGGTCCCGGAAGATCCCACATGCCGCGGAGCGGCCGGGCCCGTGAGCCATGGCCGCTGAGCCTGCGCGTCCGGAGCCTGTGCTCCGCAACGGGAGAGGCCACGGCAGTGAGAGGCCCGCGTACCGCCAAAAAAAAAAAAAAGGATTTGTCTTTGGCAAGAGAAAGGAGAGTGTTGATTAGTTCCCCTTCACTTACCTTCTATGTCCATCTCCAAAGATCCTCTGCCTCACGTAAGGATGCAAGCCTGTTGGTGTTTCCAGAATCATTTCTGTAGGGAAACCCAAGTAATAAGTAGGGGCTGCATCTGTCATCTTACTCTGCTAGACGAGAATCTCACTGAAACATAAAAGAAAAATAACTGCTCGTGTTGATAACGCCTTTTGATCATTCCCACTCATTGGGAGTCTTGCTATTTGAAAGTAGTCTCTTTCCTCTCTAAGCATCACGGTGGTGGTTACAGGGGGAGTGGAGGATGTTAGATGTCCATGCACCTTCTTTATTGACTGTTGAATAATTCTGGATGAACTTTCTTCACTCAGAAACTATGAAGATAACTTGATTCAAATCCCAAACTAATCCCCTGTGTCTTTGCTACATGATGAAATGAAAAGCTGCAAAGAGGCATCTGTAAAAGAGACAATGGTGCATAACATATTCAAAAGTTACACGACTGTCTGTTAAGTTATATTAAGTTGATTAGTCTAATTTTATTATTTTTAATAATTTTTATTGGAGTATAGTTGATTTACAATGTTGTGTTTATTTCAGGTGTACAGCAAAGCAAATCAGTTATACATATACATATATCCACTCTTTTTTAGATTCTTTTCCCATATAGGTCATTATAGAGTATTGAGTAGAGTTCCCTGTGCTATAATTAGATCCTTATTAGTTATCTATTTTATACGTGGTATTGTGTATGTATCGATCCCAACCTCCCAATTTATCCCTCACCCCTACTGATTAATCTAAATTTAATACTTTTCCTTCTCTTCAACCTAATCATGAATCAGAGGTTTTCAGTAATTCTCAGAGCAAGAAGAATTTCCATATTCAAAATGACATACTTGAAATGTTGGAAATGTTTAGACTATTAAGGGATTAACTAAATGAGCACTATTTGCTTGTTAAAGTGCATAATGTAAAATGAATATTACTTTCAAATATTCAAGTGAAAGACATAAAATGCTGAACATAATTACAGTCAAGTTCTGAAATCTATATTCATGGCAAAGAAAAGGTGACCTGAATAAATGGAAAGTTAGAACATGTTTCTGGAAGGGAAGACAAGTGTCAATTCTTCTAAAATTAAAATACAAACGCCATTCCAATCAGCGTGAATATCAGAATTTTTTAAAGGGTAAAATTATTTTAAAGCTTATATAGAAGAATAAATGTAACAAAATAAAACCAAGGAAAAATAAAAGAAAAATTCTGAGGGGAGTAATTTATCTTCCCAGATATTAAGACTTACTGTAAAACCTGCTGTACAGTATCTGCATAGGAGGAGACAAATTCATGGTAGAACAAAGAATGCAGAATTCAGAAACAGATTCAAGTAAATACAGAAACTTAATTTACAAGGGTGGTATTTCAATTTATTTTTAAACGAGTTGTATTACGTTAAATGGTTTTCCATCTGAAAAAAAACACCATAGCTCTACCTCCTACTATATATTTTTAAATTCCAGACGAAGATTACAGTTTTAAGTGTAAAAATAAAACAATAAAAATATTAGAAGGCGGGCTTCCCTGGTGGCGCAGTGGTTGAGAGTCCACCTGCCGATGCAAGGGACACGGGTTCGTGCCCCAGTCCGGGAAGATCCCACATGCCGCGGAGCGGCTGGGCCCGTGAGCCATGGCCGCTGAGCCTGCGCGTCCAGAGCCTGTGCTCCGCAACGGGAGAGGCCACAACAGTGAGAGGCCCGCGTACCGCAAAACAAAAAAATAATAATAAATAAATAAGTATATATATATATATATATATATATATTAGAAGAAAAGTTAAGACAGTAAATGGATAACCTTAGAATGTGAGTGTCATCCCTAAGCAAGACTCTAGTCCCAATAAAAGCTACATTACATCTTACCTGGATTACAGCAATAAACTCTTAACTACTCTGTTTGCATTCACTCAAGTTCCTCTATAATACATTCCCCAAGCAGGGTGATCTTTGGAAAACAAAATCTGTACAGGTAGACATGGTTGGACTTCTTGTAGCTATGTCCTCCTTTTTCATCCTTAAAGTTGTTTATATGTGCTTTTTCTCTTTTTTTGTTTTCTTGATCAACTTTTGGTCTTTGTTGAGTTTTTTAAATTGTGTCTGTTTTCTATTCCATTTATTGTTATTTCTTTCTTTATCCTTTTTTTAGAAAAGGTTTTATTGCTATATTTGGACACCACACATATTTATAAGCTTTTCTTCTTTTCCAATGTAAACATGTAAGACTATAAATTTCCCTTATAGTACCACTTAACCTGCAAGTTTTGATATGCAGTATTGTCATTATTAAATTTCCATCATGATTTCTTTTCTTACTCATGATCATTTAGACATGTGTTTGTTAATTTCCAAACATATGGCATTTTCAAGATAGTTCTTTTTTTTTAAAATATTTATTTATTTGGCTGCGCCAGGTCTTAGTTGCGGCACATGGGATCTTTAGTTGTGGCACGCGGGATCTTTTTTAGTTGCAGCATGTGGCATCTTTAGTTGCGACCTGCAGAGTCTTAGTTGCAGCATGCAAGCAGGATCTAGTTCCCTGACCAGGGATCAAACCCAGGCCCCTGCATTGGGAGCTCAGAGTCTTAACCACTGGACCACCAGGGAAGTCCCCTCAGGATAGTTCTTACTGAAGAGTACATAAGTACCAGAAGTACAGAAATCATAAGTACATACTTCATTGAACTCCCACAAAATGAATTTACCCATGTACTCATTCTCAGAACAAGATAAAGAATATTATTAGTCCTGGATGCCCCCAGTATGTCCACTCCAAGTCATCACCTTCCCCGAAGCTAACTAATCATCCTTACTTCTATTACCATCAGTCAGTTCTGTCCATTGGGGGATTTTATATATATATATATAAAAATACAGAATGTTCTTTTTTGTATCTAGTATCTTTCATTCTTCCCCATAGTTGTGAGATTCATCCATTTTGTTGCAAGTATATACAACTTTTGATGGACATTTGGGCTATTTTCAGTGTTTGATTCTGATGAATAATGCTATTACTGACATTTTGTAGGAATTTCTTTTGGGAATGGAATTGTGTGTTATAGCTATGCCTATGTTCAGCTTTAGTAGATACTACCAAGTTTCCAGTGTGGTTGTACTGAGATACATGACCACCAGTAGAGAAAAAGAGTTTTTGGTACTCCACATCATGGCCAACACTTAGCAAGATCAGTTTTCCTAGTGCTAGGATTTGGGGAGTACAGAGGAGGCTTCTCATTGTGTCTTAAATGTGCATTTCCCTGAAGAACTAATGAGCGAAGCACCTTTTCATATGTTTATCGGCAACTCAGAAATCCTTTTTTATGAAGTATCTGTTCAAGTCTTTTGCCCACTTTTAAAAGTTGAGATGTCTGTATTTCTCTCACTGATAAACTGAATATCAGTCCTTTGTTCAATATATGTGTTGAAAATTTTCTTCTTATATTATGTGTCTTGCCTTTTCACTCCATTAATGTTATGTTTTCATGATTAAAGGTGTTTAGATACGGAGCAACAAAACTAATACACTGGCAATGGGGAGTGAATATTAGAACAACAACTTTGGAATATAGTATGGTATTACCTTGTAAAGTTGAAGATAATCACCATAACCCAGTTTCTTTCCTTCCAGGTATCTGGCCTAGAGAATCTCTGGCACAAATGCACACAGAAATTGGATAGCAATGGAACACTATACAGCATCAAAAATTAAATAAAATACATCTACTTGGATGAATCACAAAATTATAATGTTAAGTATAAAAATCGATTCTCAGAAGTCTACATGCAAACTACACAAATACATTTGAAACTACATAAATGCCGAAGTCATACAAAGTTTGACAATATATTGTTTAGGAACACATATATATTCAGAAATATTATAATGAAATTATTATCACAAAGGAATGATAATACAGTTTAAAATAATGGTTAACCTTCATTCAATGGAACTGGGAAGGCACCCACAGCAGTCCTGAAGTTTGGGCAGTGTTCTAGTTCTTAAGCAGGGTGATGGGATACACAGGAGTGTCATTCATTAATATATTTATATTATATAAGTGTAACATCTATGTAAGACTATTTCATAGTAAAAGGCTTTTAATATTATGCAGCCATCAAACTGATATTTTTGGAAGACTTTGAAATATCATGGAAATTACCAAGAGCACCATATGTGCTTTTGTATGCATAGCATATCTCTGGGAGGCTATATAAGAAAGTGGTAACAATAGTCGTTTTAGATACATTATATGGAAAGGCTCCATTAGCCCTTCGAGACCCACTTTTCACCTTTCTCCATCCTGCTCTGTATCCCAGACTCTTTAAAGACTGCCTCCACTGGCTCCCTTGCTCTAGAACTTCCAGGCGAGTTCAACCAATTGGAGGCACCAGGGAGAAGGGTGAGATTTAAGTATTTATTCCTTCAGCTCCTTCCCTGCCTATGATGTCTTCCCTGCCAGGATGTCTATATGTCTAAGAAAGGCCACAGCACCAGTTGCCTTGGCCTTTGTATTAGTCAGCGTCCTCCAGAGAAACAGAACCAATAGGATGTGTGTGTGTGACAAAGAGAGAGACGAATAGAGATTTATTATAAGGAATTGGCTCACATGATTATGGGGCTGAGAAGTCCCAAGATTTGCAGGGTGAGTTGGCAAGCTGGAGACCCAGAAGAGTTCCAGTGTCAGTCTGAAGGCTTGAGAACAAGGAGAGCCCAAGAAGTAAGTTCCAGTCCAAAAGCCAATAGGCTCAAGACCCAGGAAGAGCTGATGTGTTAGGCCGAGTCCAAGCCCAGAAAGGACTTGTCCCAGCTCAGCAGTCAAACGGGAGGAGTTCCCTCTTACTCAGCCCCTTTATTCTACTCAGGTCTTCAACAGATTGGATGACGCCCACCCACATCAGGGAGGCCAAATGTCTGGCTATCCTATGGCCCAGTCACTCTCTCCTATACCTGTAGCTGCTCTCTGGGTCTCCTCCCTCTTGCTCATTCAAGTCTAGAATATTACTTCACTGAACCTTGTTTTCCTTAACCCATGCTATTGGAAATAGTCCCTTAAGGAACCATTCCTCAATTATCCTATTTGAATATACCATCTCTCTCCTGCTGGGCCCCTGACTGATACTCGTATTTTTAAAAATTACTACCTGTGGTCAAAATTCCTAACATATAATAGATTCTGTGGGCTTATTGGTAAAGAGTCTTTTCAAACACATTGCAATCACAGGCCAGCTGAGTGGTTCAGAAGGCCTTTGACGTCCAGTCTCTCTCTCTCTGGCCTTCCACTCTGAATTCCCAAGTGAAACCAAGGGCCAGAAGAAACCTCAAATGCTAACACCTCGACAGCGCTTACTGTCCACAGTATCGGACCCAGGATCTTTCAACTACGGTCTGGCCTTATCTCCTCCTCCAGGACACAGCTGGCCGCTGACAAGCAGTCCAATGTGAAATTTAAAATTCAAAATGTGAAACACAGAATAATGAAGCCATCTGGTTCATATTATGTTGTCCAACAATTATACGTAATGTGAGCTATAAATACAACAAGCAAAAGGAAGCAAACAAGAGACCATTAATCAATACAGACAATTTGCATGAGATATGATGACACAAGTGTATTTACACAAACACAGAAAATCCTTTTTCAGGAGAACCTTTACAAATGGTGCACTAAAGCAGGTCTACATTGAAAAATATGACCTGCTAATGCCCTTCAGTCATATAACTTCTCTGAAGTCAACAAAATCTGCATGGGAATTTCACACAGAGAACCTTGATGTTGACGTTTAACAACCCACAGAGTCATATATGAAAGGTAAGAGGACCAGTCTTGGTTCAGAATACAGAAAAACTTAAGAGTTACAGCATAAGGACAACTTAGTGGCCTTCAGTCGAAGAAATTAGTAACACTTGTCATCAGCCCCACTCATAAAACCTGTAGGAACTTGAGTGAGAAAATAACCACAATAGTTTCGATTTGGATCTATATAGCCAACAGTCTCCTCATCTCTCTGACTATCCCATAGTCAGCTCAAACTCAATATATCTAAAACTGAACAAATGCTCCTTCCTTCCCAATCTGGAACTTCTCTTATACCCTAGGCTTCTAACATGAGCAACTGAACAGATAACAATGTAATCTGTGGAGAGAGAAAACACATTGAAATCACATGGTTGATTTCTCAAAAGAAGAGGGAGTGTAGAAGAATGGATTATTTGTTCTGAATTCTTCCTTCCTTCCCTTCCTTTACCAGGGTTTACTGTGGGCAGAGAATAAGTCCCAACCGTCGCTGATTTAGCCAATGGCATTACAGCAGACGCTTTAGTTGTGTTCGCAGGGTTTGGCTTGGCCTCTCTTGCACTTCTGCCACTGGCCATGAGAACAGGCCTTGAGTAGCCGCTGGGGATATATGGAGCAGACCAGAAACCAACCTGCAGACAGAAGCCAAGTGCTGCAAAGCCACAAGTACTTGCAGACCCATGAGTAAGAAATAAGTGCTTGTTTTTGTGAGCCATTGAGATTTGGGGGTGTTAGTTGTTAAGTAGCTTTATCACACCAGAAACCTGACTACAGGTTTCTTCACTGGGAAGACAAAACAACAAGTGTATATACCACAGTCTATCCTTGGTAGTTTATTGTGCGTATACACACACACACACATGCCTTCATTCCTATGCATATTTTTAAATGCTACCACCTACTACAGCTAATCCAAATACAACCAAAAATGAACTGACCCCCTTCCCAATATGAGGCAACTCAAAATCAGTCTCCCCATCCAGCTTCCAAGGCAAGTATCACTTGGTGATGTCCATGACTCAAGCAGGATGAGATGTGACGTCTCATGGTCTTGCAACTTGTGGTGTGAATGATATCCGTTATACAACATGAGCAGGGAGGGACCAAAAATGTTCAATAAAAAGGAAAAAAGAAAAGCAACATGTCAAGCATGGACATGATCCTCCTGGAACGTCCTTAGAGTCTCCTTGTCAATTCACCTCCCTGGCCGTGGAGAGAGGTCCTTGATCAACTCAGGTTGTGTCCTCTGGATTTCCTTCACCCAGTGTCTTCCAAGACCCCACCCGAGCGAAGTGGTGGGAGGGTTCCCCTGCCGCACACGACACCATCTTAGCAGACTGCTTCCTAAGGGAGCGTGACCGACAGATTCGTACGTCGGATCATCAGCCAGAGTATATGCTTTCTTAATGATGCTGTACACCAAAGCTTAGTGCTTTCTGGAAGCACCTTGAGAAAGGCAGAAAAGTAGCCCACCCTGGGAAACATCCAGACATTTTATACGTAAGGTGCACAGTCCCAGGAAAAAAAAATGAAGCAAAGTCTGATCAGCAGTTTTGCTGCCCTTTATTATAAAAAACAGGGCAGGCTCTGCCATTCTCAATCAGTTTCACATTCTAGGGCCTGTTCCTTGCAAAAATCCCTCCTGTATGTACAAATTTATGACTTAGTTTTCTTTCGGTTGTAAGCAAACAGAAACCAATGCTGGCAATAAGCACAAAGCGAGGGAGTGGGCTGTGGGAGAATTCATCGGAAGGACACACACTCAAAAGCAAGCTGAACGACCAAGCTGTGGAAGGCAGAAACCAGGGCCTCAGCAACCAGAGTCCACGGACCTTTCGTTCAGGCCTGTGGGATCAGCAAGGTCACAGGGAGTGCCCAACCTAAACACGTCTCCTGGAGCTCAAGGAACAGCCACTTTGGGAGCTGATGAAAATGTTCTAAAATGGATCATGGTGATGGTTGCACAACACTGTGAGTATACTAAAAAGCAATGAATGCTTTTTAAGTGGGTAAATTGTATGATGTGTGAATAAATAATAAAGCTAGTATAGATATAGATTTTTTTTTAAGTCAGGAAATCAGAGAAACAAAGATTAAGAAGAGGCAATGCACGAAGGTGGAAGTCAGAATGCTAACATCACCAGCAATCAGAGAAATGTCAAAACAACAAGATACCACTTTGCACCCATCAGACAGAGAAAAATTAGAAAGGTCGGTAATACTTAGCAGGTGGGGGAGGGGGACCTGGCCCATGCCTGACCTGCTGATGGAAATGTGGACAGGCTGCTGCAGCCACTTTCCAGAAAAGCAACCTGGCTGCCTGTGTCTCAGTTAAGTGTGCCTGTTTCCTATGGCCCAGCAATTCTGCTCCTGGATCTGTGTACTCCAGAGAAACTCGCAGATAGCTCCACTAGGGCACAAGTTCAAAGATAACCTTTGCAGCACTGTTTGTGGTAGCAGGAAAGTGGATGCAACTCAAGAAATACAAAAGGAAACGTAATGAATGCAGACTGAGGAATACTACGCAGCAACCCAAAGCAACGAACTAAACGTACAAATGGCAGTGGGGATAGACTTTAAAATCATGGTGCTGAAAGACAGCAGTAAGAAAACAGAATAAGAATTGTAGCACAATGCCATTTATGGAAATGAGACATAAACACGTGCATAAAACAACACTGTCAATGTTTCAGGGATTTGTACCTTTTCAAGAACATGGTGGGGAGAGGGGATACCAAAAAAAAAAAAAAAAAATCAGGGGCCTTGGACTGACCACAGAGGATAGCGAGCCGTGAATGGAGATTCATGATGAACTAAGCTCTCTGTCAGAGATCTTTTTTAATTAAATAAACAAAAGTCAAATGTTTCACTGACTCGTTCCAGATGACTCTTTAAAAATAAAGGAAATTAGAACAAGGAAAAAATTCACCTATATTTCCCATCACCCAAAGATAACCATTGTTAATATTCCCAATGTTTTCTCAAAGAATTGCTTCTTTTAAAGTGATTTCATACAGCTATTTTATATATTAACAATTTATACTTTTCCTACTTTTCATGCAGCTCTATTACGCATAAGTGATTTATAATTTTACAACTTTGATTACTACCATAAAATAGGATTTCCAATGCTTAAATAAGGTACGGCAAATGTGCTTTACAAGTTTTCAACAGCCAGATTTGCTGCCTTGCATAATAAGGTCACTATTAGGTATGTCTCTTAAGGGAAAAAAGAGATATTAAAAAAAAAGACATTTTCAGTTACATGATGAGTATATGCCACCATATTTACCTACTTTGCTATTTTCTTTGCACATCAAATGACTTAGCGCTAAAGAAAACCTCAGGTGTGGACAATAAATAAATTATCTTGATTTGGTTGTCAATTTGTAGGCACTCCACATTTTCTCACAGCTGTGGAATCCCACCAAAGGGAGTTTGGCCTTCACAATAAACCTTATTTCTGGGGTTTAAATTTTAAGTGATTTAACCCCTGAAGTACTATCGTAGTTGCCTTGCTGACTTTCTATGAGTGGCGTAAGAGCGAAGTTGCAATCAAGGAGTCAAAGAAAATAAGACAAAAAATAAACAGACCTGGGCTTCCCTGGTGGCGCAGTGGTTGAGAGTCCGCCTGCCGATGCAGGGGACGCGGGTTCGTGCCCCGGTCCGGGAAGATCCCACATGCCGCGGAGCGGCTGGGCCCATGAGCCATGGCCGCTGAGCCTGCGCATCCGGAGCCTGCGCTCCGCAACGGGAGAGGCCACAACAGTGAGAGGCCCGCATACCAAAAAAAAAAAAAATAATAAAAATAAATAAATAAACAGACCTCAAGAGTTTTCCTGACTTGTACTGTATTTCCATTTGGTATCCTAGGTAACATGTTACTTTTCCTTTGACGCTCTTTCTCAATGTTTTCTGCCTGGGACCAGAATTGAGATTAAACCGGGCTTTTCTATAAGACCAGAAACATATCAAGAGTGAATAACTACCATTCCCAAACTAGCCAATCCACGTTGTATGGCTCCCAATTAAACACAGACAAAATGGGTGTCGGAAAATGCTACCACACGCTGATCGAGAGGTAGTTCGCCAGGGCTGCCACCTTGGCCAGGCCCTTTACCCTTGTCTAGACCAGCGGTATTCTGTGTGAGAATTCAGCCCCATTTCTCTTACACAGAAAAGTAGTACTTCTCCATGAAGGGGCTTTGGCTGTTTGGTGAATCCCAGCTTTGCATGATACAAACTGGAAGTTCAGGTTAGTCTTGACCTCAATTTCCTCTGGCTCATAAAGGTGGAAGTAACATTATACATACATTTTTACTAAGGATTATTCTGGACACCAAGCTTCTTGTTTCTGTGTGGCCAGCCACAGAGTCTGGCATATCACAGAGAACCACTGCTGAGCACTGGAAATGTGGCTAGTCTGCACTGAAACATGCTGTCGAGATCAACAGACCCAGAGTATATGCTAAATTTAAAACAAATGTCCAATAAACATAGATCTCACTGCTAAATTAAGAAAGACATCATTTATGCAGCCACTTGAAAAATTTTCTAGTCCAAAATCATAGTTTTCCTTTGTTAACTGCCATTTTAAAACTTTGATTGGGTCAATAGCATTAGGGGTTCCCTTCCCTCGACAGGCTTCCTAGCTTGCTTTCATTCTGTTTTAGATTAGAAAAGAATTGTACTAAGATGCAATTATTTATTATCAAGCTAGAAACAGACATGAATCATGAGAGCCATGGAAAGGGATTCTAGTGCAATTTATAAATTTAATAAATTTCCAACTGCAGAGTATGACTGCATTTCCAAATGTTTATCATTCAACAGCTGAAAACATGTCACAATCCCATAAATCTACCCAACTCTACCCTAGTTGGAGGAAATCATCCTTGTGCATGTTCACATGTGTGTACAGCTTCTCTGAGTAAAGCAGAAAGCCTCACATACATGTCATCACCTCCCAAGTAATATGCCATGACACGATTCTATCCCTCCATTAAAGAACTCTTGAAAGACTCAGATGTTACTCACATGTAAATCTCTTCCTATCTGCCCTAACATCACACTGAATTATCTGAATATCTGAACATAGGGCTTGAAGTCTACTGTCTAGCACCCTACTGGCAAAGTTGACTCAAAAAAATGTTTGGTGGATTGAATTATCCATGTGTCTCAAACTTTCTTTCTTAAGAACTCCATTTTCTTCAGTCCTAATGATTAAAAGGGCCAAATTTGCTGATCAACAGTAGCTTCCACCCGAAGCTTTGACAGGGGGTCTGGCTATTTTCTAACCTATACCCAAATCAAGGGCAAAATGTAGAAGTACCACATTGGCAATCAGTAGATTTTGCTGTAAATGTTTATTTTCCTTTGAATGCAGAAAATACTCATTACTTACAAGTATTATTAAGGGGAATCTGAAAGAATCTGCCAAGTAAATTTCCCCTACGATGGTCCTGGGTAGAGAGTGGAAAATGCTAGAAAAGCAAAACCAACTAACCTGGGACTTCCCTGGTGGTCCAGTGGGTAAGACTCCGCCCTACCAATGCAGGGGGCCCAGGTTCGATCCCTGGTTGGGGAACTAGATTCCGCCTGCCGCAACTAAAAGAATCTCACATGCCGCAACTAAGATCCAGTGCAGCCAAAATAAATAAATATTAAAACAACAACAACAACTAACCTGCATTTTTCCTCTCTTTAAGAACACTATTCAGTATCTGGAGACTTCTAAGGAAGAGAGAAGCAAGACTTCCTCAAAAAACGGAGGCAGGGGTAGGACTCGGGTACCTGGGGAGCCATCAGAAGAAACCAGCCAGATGACCAACTGCCAAACCCAACAGCAAGCCTCACACGTGGCTATACTATACTGGTTTCACCCCAAACACAAAACTATGCATAACTAAATAGGAGATGCTTTATGATTTTAATATGTATACTTGTTCTCTCTGAATTACACCCAGGGATTCCACCATGAGCAAGTGGTGGATGGGAACGTCCCCTTTATACAGCATCTAGAGCTGTGCTATCCAATACCAAAGCTACTCCTACATGTGGCTACTGAGCATGTGAAATGTGGCTAGTCTGAATTAAGATGTGCTTGTAAATGTAAAATCCACACCAAATTCCAAAGACTTCATACAGCAAAAAAATATAAAATAGCTCATTAACAATTTTATATTGACTGCATGTTGAAATTATATATTACTTATATATTGTACTAAAATATATTACTAAAATTAATTTCACCTGTTCCTTTTCACTTTAATATGGCTACTAGAAATTTTCAAATGTGGCTCACATTTTTTGGACAGCACTGGCTAATATTTGCTTTAGGTATTTACGTGCTCCTATATTGGGTTCATATATATTTACAATTGTTATATCTTCTTGCTGGATTTATCCATTTATCATTATAAAATGTCTTTCTTTTAAAGTCGATTTTGTCTGATAGAAGTATTGCTACTCCAGCTTTCTTTTCATTTCCATGGAATACTTTTTTGTATCCCCTCACTTTCAGTCTGTGTCTTTAGATCTGAAGTGAGTCCCCTGTGGGCAGGATATATGGATCTTGTTTTTGTTTTTGTTTGTTTTTTTTTTTTTGCAGTACATGGGCCTCTCACTGTTGTGGCCTCTCCCATTGCGGAGCACAGACTCCGGACGCGCAGGCTCAGCGGCCACGGCTCACGGGCCTAGCCGCTCCACGGCATGTGGGATCTTCCTGGACTGGAGCGCGAACCCGTGTCCCCTGTGTCGGCAGGAGGACTCTCAACCACTGCGCCACCAGGGAAGCCCTGGATCTTGTTTTTGTATCCTTTCAGCCAGTCTATGTCTTTTGATTGGAGCGCTTAGTCCATTTACATTTAAAGTAATTATTGATAGGTATGTACTTATTGCCATTTTGTTCATTATTTTCCGGTTGTTTCTGTAGTTCTTCTTTGCTCCTTCCTTCTTTTGTGCTCTTTCTTTGTAATTTGATGACTACCTTTAGTTTCATGTTTAGATTCCTTTCTGTTTTTGTGTGTATATTATAGGTTTTTGATTTCTGGTTACCATAACATTCATATATAACAACACACACACACACACACACACACACACACACACACACACAGTTATTTTCAGTTGACAATTTCTTAAGTTCAAACACATTCTAACAACTCTACATTTTTACTCCCCCCACGCACCTTTAATGTTTTTGACATCATATTTTATATCTTTCTGTTTTGTGTATCCCTTAACTACTTATTGTGGATACAGATGATTTTACTACTTTTGTCTTTTAACCTTCCTACTAGATTTATAAGTGGTTGATTAATTACCTTTACTGAATATTTGCCTATACCAATAAGATTTTTCCTTTCATAAGTTTCATATTTCTAGTGTGGTCTTTTCTGCTTAGAGAAGTCCCTTTAACATTTCTTGTGAAGCTGCTTTAGTGGTGCTGAAGTATTTTAGCTTTTGCTTGTCTGTGAAACTCTATCTCTCCTTCAAATCTGAATGATAGCCTTGACAGGTATTCCTGATTGTAGGGTTTTTTCTTTCATCACTTTGAATATATCATGCCAGTCCCTCTGGCCTGCAGAGTTTCTGCTGAAAAGTCAGCTGACAGTCTTATGGGAGTTCCCTTGTACATAACTAGCTGCTTTTTACTTGCTGCTTTTAAGATTCTCCATCTTTAATTTCTGCCATTTTATTTACTAAGTGTCTTGGTGTGGACCTCCTGGGTTCATCTTGTTTGGAAGCCTCTGTGCTTCCTGAACCTGGATATCTGTTTCCTTTCCCAGGTTAGGGAAGTTTTCAGTCTTGGCAGTATTTATAATACAAACATGCATTTACTCAACTCCTACTCATGCATCAGGATTTGGCTCAAGCACTGTAGTAGGCCACTCCTCAGCTAGACCACATCTTACAGGTTTTTCCATATTCTCTGCTGCATCAATTCAGGGTGGGCCCACAGCATGTACACAATATCTGTGACAAGCTGAACTAAGAATTGACCTTTCCCTTGTACATTTTTTCTCATAATTACTCTTTTTTTAAAAAATTTATTTATTTTTGGCTGTGTTGGGTCTTCGTTGGTGTGCGTGGGCTTTCTCTAGTTGTGGCGAGCAGAGGCCACTCCTCGCCACAGTGCACGGGCCTCTCACCGCTGGGGCCTCTCCCGTTGTGGAGCATGGGTTCCAGGCATGAAGGCCTCAGTAGTTGTGGCATGTGGGCTTCAGTAGCTGCGGCTCACAGGCTCCAGAGCGCAGGTTCAGCAGTTGTGGTGCATGGGCCTAGTTGCTCCACGGCATGTGGGATCCTCCCAGACCCGGGCTCAAACTCATGTCCCCTGCACTGGCAGGTGGACTTTCAACCACTGTGCCACCAGGGAAGCCCCGTCTTTTTTTTCTTACTAAATAGAGAAATATAACCACAACTGAAATAAGAATGCTGCTTCAACATAGTAAAACAATAATCTTTGCATGATATGTCTCTGGAAGAACCCAGAACCATTTGATAATATGTTCTCCAGGGAAGGGAACAAGGTGGCTAAGGACAGAGGTTGAAGAGAGATTTTTCTGTAACCTTTCAATTTGTAACCTCATGTCAAGAAGTCTTTTAAAATCTTTTTAAGAGAATATCTTCACTATATAGAAAAAAAGATTTTTTTAAACTTCGGTTCCATTGGAGACTTGCAAATATTACTTCTTGCATTGTACCTTTTAGATCAGCGGTCAACAAACTTTCTCTGTAAAGTGCCAGATAGTAAATATTGTAGGCTTTGTGGGTCTCTGTAGCAACCACTCAACTCTGCTGTAGTAGCATGAAGACAACCATAGACAATATGTAAAGGAACATGTGTGGCTGTGGGTCAATAAAACTTTAATTTAAAAAATAGGCAGGACTTCCCTCATAGCACAGTGGTTAAGAATCTGCCTGCCAATGCAGGGGACACGGGTTCGAGCCCTGGTCCAGGAAGATCCCACATGCTGCGGAGCAGCTAAGCCCGTGCACCACAACTACTGAGCCTGCGCTCTAGAGCCCGCAAGCCACAACTACTGAGCCCGGGTGCCACAACTACTGAACCAGTGCTCTAGAGCCCGCGAGCCACAACTACTGACCCACCTGCCACGACTACTGAAGCCTGCGCAACCAGAGCCCGCGCTCCGCAACAAGAGAAGCCACCACAATGAGAAGCCCATGCGCTGCAATGAAGACCCAACACAGCCAAAAATAAATAAATAAATTTTAAAATAAATAAATAAATAATAAAAAACAGGCAGGATTTAGCCTGTGGCCAGTTTGCCACTCCCCCTACAACCACCCTGCTTTAGAGAGTGCCTCCTTTGAACCATAAAGAATGTGTAATCATATTCTTTACTTTTTCATTCTTAAACATGTTAAAACAAATCTCCCTTCAACTCAAGCTAAGAATTATGCTAGTAATGTTGGAACAAAAAGATAAAGATAGGGCTTCCCTGGTGGCGCAGTAGTTGAGAGTCTGCCTGCTCATGTAGGGAACACGGGTTCGTTCCCCAGTCCGGGAGGATCCCACATGCCGCGGAGTGGCTGGGCCTGTGAGCCATGGCCACTGAGCCTGCGCGTCTGGAGTCTGTGCTCTGCAATGGGAGAGGCCACAGCAGTGAGAAGCCCATGTACCATAAAAAAAAAAAAGATAAAGATAATGCAGAACAGAAGAAAAACATCTAGTTTATGATATAAAACCATAAAGTTGTAATACTCACTCGGAAAAACAAAGGTGTTTCAAAAGCCATGAATAACTCTCATCCTATCAGAAATCTTCTGGGTAAGAATCAATGGTGGCAACAAAGAAGTCACATTCTGGGTTGAAAATTACTTCTGAGTCTTCATACGTCTCAAGTTGGACACTAAAATAATATACACTTATGCAAATAAATTCAGAAATTGCTACTCCAGAAATGTAGATAATCTAAATTAACTAAATATTGACTGCTTACCATTAGATTCTCTACAGAAGCGACCATTATAACAAGTAGTCTCGGACCTTCAGGACGGAGGAGGAGCAAGACATAGAGGTGACCTTCCTCCCCACAAATACATCTACATGTGGAACAACTCCTACAGAACACCTACTGAACGCTGGCAGAAGACCTCAGACCTCCCAAAAGGCAAGACACTCCCCACGTACCTGGGTACAGCAAAAGAAAAAAGAATAACAGAGACAAAAGAATAGGGACGGGACCTGCACCAGTGGGAGGGAGCTGTGAAGAAGGAAAAGTTTCCACACACTAGAGAACCCCTTCACTGATGGGGATGGGGGGTGGCGGCGGGGAAGCTTCGGAGCCACGGAGGAGAGCACCGCAACAGGGGTGCAGAGGGCAAAGCAGAAAGATTCCTGCACAGAGGGTCGGTGCCGACCAGCACTCACCAGGTCGAGAGGCTTGTCTGCTCACCCACCGGGGCAGGCAGGGCTGGGAGCTGAGGCTCGGGCTTCGGTCGGAGTGCAGGGAGAGGACTGGGGTTGGCCGCGTGAACACAGCCTGAAGGGGGCTAGTGCGCCACGGCTAGCCGGGAGGGAGTCAGGGAAAATGTCTGTGCCTATAGAAGAGGCAAGAGACCGTTGTTTCAGGGTGCACAAGGAACAGGGATTCCTGCTCCGTGTGCCCACAGAAGGCAGAACACCGCCTAAGCGAGTTCCAGAAACAGGTGTGAGCCGTGGCTATCAGCTCAGACCCCAGAGATGGGCATGAACCGCTAACGCTACCGCCGCTGCCACCAATAATCCTGTGTGCAAGCACAGGTCACACTACCACACACCCTCGGAGCCTGTGCAGCACACCCCCGCCAGGGTCCCGTGATCCAGGGACAACTTCACCAGGAGTAAACACAGCGTGCCTCAGGCTGTTGCATCTCACGCCAGCCTCTGCCACTGCAGGCTCACCCCGGATTCCAATTATGACTACCGTACACCTCCCTGTCCCTGGCCTGAGTGAGCAAGAGAGCCCTAATCAGCTGCTGCTTTAACCCCCTCCTGTCTGGGCAGGGAACAGATGCCTGAGGGCGGCCTACATGAAGAGGCAGGGCCAAAACCAAACCTGAATTCCAAGAGCTGTTCGAACAAAGAAGAGAAAGGGAAATTTCTCCATGCAGCCTCAGGATCAGCAGATTAAATCCCCACAATCAACTTGATAAACCCTGCACCTGTGGAATACCTGAATAGACAATGGATGTTCCCAAAATTGAGGTGGTGGACTTTGGGAGCAACCGTAGACATGGGGTTTTCTTTCCGCGTCTCACTTGTTTCTGGTTTTATGTTTATCTTAGTTTAGTTTTTAGTGCTTGTTATCATTGGGGGATTTGGTTATTGGTTTGTTTGCTTTCTTAATTTTTAACAATTTTTTTATTTTTTAATTATCTTTTCCTTTTTTCTCTTTTTGTGAGTGTGTATGTGTATGTTTCTTTGTGTGATTTTGTCTGTTTAGGTTTGCTTTTGCCATGTGTCCGAGGGTTCTGTCTGTTCATTTTCTTTGTTTTTTGTTCTGCTTTTCTTTCTTTTCTTCTGAGCCATGTGGCTGGCCGGGTCTTGGTGCTTGGGCCTGAGCCTCTGAGGTGGGAGAGCCGAGTCCAGGACACTGAACCAACAGAGACCTCCTGGCCCCACGTAATATCAATTGCCAAGAGCTCTGCTGGAGACCTCCATCTCAACGCTAAGACCCAGCTTCACCCAACGGCCAGCAAGCTCCAGTGCTGGATGCCCCATGCCAAACAACTAGCAAGATAGAAACAAGCCCACCCATTAGCAGAGAGGCTGCCTAAAGTCATACTAAGTTCACAGACACCTCAAAACACACCACCAGACGTGGCCCTGCCCACCAGAAGGACAAGATCCAGCCCTACCCACCAGAACACAGGAACAAGTCCCCTCCACCAGGAAGCCTACACAAGCAACTGAACCAACCTCACCCACTGGAGGTAGACACCAAAAATAATGGGAACTACGAACCTGCCACCTGCACAAAGGAGACCCCAACCACAGTAAGTTAAACCAAATGAGAAGACAGAGAAGTATGCAGCAGATGAAGGAGCCAGATAAAAAACCCACCAGACGAAACAAATGAAGAGAAAATAAGCAGTCTACCTGAAAAAGAATTCAGAGTAATGATAGTAAAGATGATCAAAATATTGGAAATAGAATGGAGAAAATAAAAGAAACGTTTAACAAGGACCTAGAAGAACTAAAGAGCAAACAAACAATGATGAACAACACAAAAAATGAAATTAAAAATTCTTTAGAAGGAATCAATAGCAGAAGAACGGATAAGTGACCAGGAAGATAAAATAGAGGAAATAACGGCTGTAGAGCAGAATAAAGGAAAAAGAATGAAAAGAATTGAGGACAGTCTCAGAGACCTCTGGGACAACATTAAACACACCAACATTCAAATCATAGCAGTCCCAGAAAAAGAAAGGGTCTGAGAAAATATTTGAAGAGATTAGAGTTGAAAACTTCCCTAACATGGGAAAGGAAATAGTCAATCAAGTCCAGGAAGCAAGAGAGTCCCACACAGGATAAATCCAAGGAAAAACACACCCAAACACATATTAATCAAACTATCAAAAATTAAAGATGAAGAAAAATATTAAAAGCAGCAAGGGAAAAGCCACAAAAAAACATACAAGGGAATCCCCATAAGGTTAACAGCTGATCTTTCAGCAGAAACTCTGCAAGCCAGAAGGGAGTGCCAGGACATATTTAGAGTGATGAAAGGGGAAAACCTACAATCAAGATTACTCTACCCAGCAAGGATCTCATTCAGATTCGCTGGAGAAATTAAAACCTTTACAGACAAGCAAAAGCTAAGAGAATTCAGCACCACCAAACCAGCTTTACAACAAATGCTAAAGGAATTTCTCTAGGCAGAAAACGCAAGAGAAGGAAAAGACCTACACTAACAAACCCAAAACAATTAAGAAAATGGTAATAGGACCATACATATCGATAATTACCTTAAATGTAAAGGGATTAAATGCTCCAACCAAAAGACACAGACTGGCTGAATGGATACAAAAACAAGACCCGTATACATGCTGTCTACCAGAGACGCACTTCAGACCTACGGACACATACAGACTGAAAGTGAGGAGATGGAAAAAGATATTCCATGCAAATGGAAATCAAAAGAAAGCTGGAGTAGTAATTCTCATATCAGACAAAATAGACTTTAAAACAAAGACTATTACAAGAGACAAAGAGGGACACTACATAATGATCAAGGGATCAATCCAAGAAGAAGATATAACAATTGTAAATATTGATGCACCCAACATAGGAGCACCTCAATACATAACGCAAATACTAACAGCCATAAAAGGGGAAATCGACAGTAACACAATCATAGTAGGGGACTTCAACACCCCACTTCCACCAATGGACAGATCATTCAAAATGAAAATAAATAAGGAAACACAAGCTTTAAATGATACATTAAACAAGATGGACTTAATTGATATTTATAGGACATTCCATCCAAAAACAACAGAATATACTTTCTTCTCAAGTGCTCATGGAACATTCTCCAGGATAGATCACACCTTGGGTCACAAATCAAGCCTCAGTAAATTTAAGAAAATTGAAATCGTATAAAGTATCTTTTCCGACCACAACACTTTGAGACTAGATATCAATTACAGGAAAAACACTGTAAAAGATACAAACACATGGACACTAAACAATACACTACTAAATAACCAAGAGATCACTGAAGAAATCAAAGAGGAAATCAAAAAATACCTAGAAACAAATGACAAGAAAAACACGAGGACCCAAAACTATGGTATGCAGCAAACGCAGCTCTAAGAGGGAAGTTTACAGCAAAACAATCCTACCTCAAGAAACAAGAAGAATCTCAAATAAACAACCTAACCTTACACCTAAAGCAATTAGAGAAAGACGAACAAAAAAAAAACCCCAAAGTTAGCAGAAGGAAAGAAATCATAAAGATCAGATCAGAAATAAATGAAAAAGAAATGAAGGAAACGATAGCAAAGATCAATAAAACTAAAAGTTGGTTCTTTAGAAGATAAACAAAATTGATAAACCATTAGCCAGACTCATCAAGAAAAACAGGGAGAAGACTCAAATCAACAGACTTAGTAATGAAAAAGAAGAAGTAACAACTGACACTGCAGAAATACAAAGGATCATGAGAGATTACCACAAGCAACTATATGCCAATAAAATGGACCACCTAGAAGAAATGGACAAATTCTTAGAAATGCACAACCTGCCAAGACTGAACCAGGAAGAAACAGAAAACATGAACAGACCAATCACAAGCACTGAAATTGAAACTGTGATTAAAAATCTTCCAACAAACAAAATTCCAGAACCAGATGGGTTCACAGGTGAATTCTATCAAACATTTAGAGAAGAGCTAACACCTATCCTTCTCAAACTCTTCCAAAATATAGCAGAGGGAGGAACACTCCCAAACTCATTCTATGAGGCCACAATCACCCTGATACCAAAACCAGACAAGGATGTCACAAAGAAAGAAAACTACAGGCCAATATCACTGATGAACATAGATGCAAAAATCCTCAACAAAATACTAGCAAACAGAATCCAACAGCACATTAAAAGGATCATACACCATGATCAAGTGGGGTTTATTCCAGGAATGCAAGGATTCTTCAATATATGCAAATCAATCAACGTGATACACCATATTAACAAATTGAAGGAGAAACACCATATGATCATCTAAATAGAGGCAGAGAAAGCTTTTGACAAAATTCAACACTCATTTATGATAAAAACCCTGCAGAAAGTAGGCATAGAGGGAACTTTCCTCAACATAATAAAGGCCATATATGATAAAACCACAGCCAACATCGTCCTCAATAGTGAAAAACTGAAACCATTTCCACTAAGATCGGGAACAAGACAAGGTTGCCCACTCTCACCACTCTTATTCAACATAGTTTTGGAAGTTTTAGCCACAGCAATCAGAGAAGACAAGGAAATAAAAGGAATCCAAATCGGAAAAGAAGAAGTAAAGCTGTCACTGTTTGCAGATGACATGATACTATACACAGAGAATCCTAAAGATGCTACCAGAAAACTACTAGAGCTAATCAATGAGTTTGGTAAAGTTGCAGGATACAAAATTAATGCACAGAAATCTCTTGCATTCCTATATACTAATGATGAAAAATCTGAAAGTGAAATCAAGAAAACACTCCCATTTACCATTGCAACAAAAAGAATAAAATATCTAGGAATAAACCTACCTAAGGAGACAAAAGACCCGTATGCAGAAAATTATAAGACACTGATGAAAGAAATTAAAGATGATACAAATCGATGGAGAGATATACCATGTTCTTGGATTGGAAGAATCAACATGGTGAAAATGACTCTACTATCCAAAGCAATCTACAGATTCAATGCAATCCCTATCAAACTACCACTGGCATTTTTCACAGAACTAGAACAAAAAATTTCACAATTTGTATGGAAATGCAAAAGAGCCCGAATAGCCAAAGCAACCTTGAGAATGAAAAACGGAGCTGGAGGAATCAGGCTCCCTGACTTCAGACTCTACTACAAAGCTACAGTAATCAAGACAGTATGGTACTGGCACAAGAAAGATAGATCAATGGAACAGGATAGAAAGCCCAGAGATAAACCCGCGCACATATGGTCACCTTATCTTTGATAAAGGGGGCAGGAATGTACAGTGGAGAAAGGACAGCCTCTTCAATCAGTGGTGCTGGGAAAACTGGGCAGGTACATGTCAAAGTATGAGATTAGATCACTCCCTAACACCATACACAAAAATAAGCTCAAAATGGATTAAAGACCTACAAGTAAGGCCAGTAACTATCAAACTCTTAGAGGAAAACATAGGCAGAACACCCTATGACATAAATCACAGCAAGATCCTTTTTGACCCACCTCCTAGAGAAATGGAAATAAAGACAAAAATAAACAAATGGGACCTAATGATACTTAAAAGCTTTTGCACAGCAAAGGAAACCATAAACAAGACCAAAAGATAACCCTCAGAATGGGAGAAAATATTTGCAAATGAAGCAACTGACAAAGGATTAATCTCCAAAATTTATAAGCAGGTCATGCCGCTCAATAACAAAAAAACAAACAACCCAATCCAAAAATGGGCAGAAGACCTAAATAGACATTTCTCCAAAGAAGATATACAAACTGCCAACAAACACATGAAAGAATGCTCAACATCACTAATCATGAGAGAAATGCAAATCAAAACTACAATGAGATATCATCTCACACCAGTCAGAATGGCCATCATCCAAAAATCTAGAAACAATAAATGCTGGAGAGGGTGTGGAGAAAAGGGAACACTCTTGCATTACTGGTGGGAATGTGAATTGGTTCAGCCAGTATGGAGAACAGTATGGAGGTTCCTTAAAAAACTACAAATAGCACTACCATATGACCCAGCAATCCCACTACTGGGCATATACCCTGAGAAAACTATAATTCAAAAAGAGTCATATACCAAAATATTCATTGCAGCTCTATTTACAATAGCCAGGACATGGAAGCAACCTAAGTGTCCATCATCGGATGAATGGATAAAGAAGGTGTGGCACATATATACAATGAAATATTACTCAGCCATAAAAAGAATCAAAATTGAGCTATTTGTAATGAGGTGGGTAGACCGAGAGTCTGTCATACAGAGTGAAGTAAGTCAGAAAGAGAAAGACAAATACCGTATGCTGACACATATATATGGAATTTAAGAAAAAAAAATGTCATGAAGAACCTAGGGGCAGGACGGGAATAGAGACGCAGATCTAGAGAATGGACTTGAGGATACGGGGAGGGGGAAGGGTAAGCTGGGATGAAGCGAGAGAGAGGCATGCACATATATACACTACCAAATGTAAAATAGATAGCTAGTGGGAAGCAGCCGCATAGCACAGGGAGATCAGCTCAGTGCTTTGTGACCACCTAGAGGGGTGGGATAGGGAGGGTGGGAGGGAGGGAGACGCAAGAGGGAAGAGATATGGGAACATATGTATATGTATAACTGATTGACTTTGTTATAAAGCAGAAACTAACACACCATTGTAAAGCAATTATACTCCAATAAAGATGTAAAAAAAAAAAAAAACCCAAAGAAAGATGGCAATACAGTGGTTTTGTTCAAGTGTAGTGTGAGTCACAATAGAATGAGCTGTTTTTCAATATGGCTCACCTATTGATTATGACTGATAATAGAAGAAGCAGTGACATGCAGAATGGCAGTTCATCATTATATCTGGCTTATTAATAAACCCATATTCAAATGTAAACACAAATCAAATAATGGTATCACACAAGAAAAGCCTACCTCCGAAAGAACTAAGAGGCTGGTCACTTCCCCAAAGTTGACTTTCTGGCTAGCACTGACTGTGCTGCTCAGATTAACGATGAGTATAGAGCCTGCTTCCTTACCATTGACCCTGAGAATACAAGTGTGATTCTATTTTGCCGACTTGAAAGAACCCCACATCTCCTCATCCACAGGTGAAACAAAAGAGTTAGAAGGGAGACTCTGAGAAGGGCTTGGCGGCCTAGGGAGAGAGTGATGCAGACCTGTTGCTGCTACACGATCTTGATCTCTTTCTTGCTCCGTTCAAGAAATTCAATCAAACCCCAAAGACACTAGCACAGAAAAGAACCCACAGGCAACATTTCACTAACTCTGGATTTCTGGTGTTGTTTCTGCGTATCTCCCCTCATCTTGTACGGCATTTCGGGGTGCAGAACTTCAACTCTAGGGGAAAACTGTGATGAGTGTCAATGTCTGGCACTGACCTTATCAGAGCACAGATGTGCATATAACTGGTACTTTTTACTTCAACAAAATATAAAGTCCAAGTAAGAAGTACAGCAACAAAAGTGACAATTGGGAATGGAGCTGGAGAGCCTATGGAGAAAACAAAAAAGCTGAGTCCCTCCAGCTTTAGTCCAAATTTCAACCAAGGAAAGGTGTGGGCCGATACCAAGCAGGTGATGACACCAGTGAAACAGCGTCACCACTCACCCAATTGCCAGCCAGTCTGGGAAACCACAGCCCACTGGTTCTCGGAGCTCTTTGCTCACCATCTTTGCGTTGTGTGACCACAGGCACAAATCTGTGTGAAACATTTACCAGCTTTGCTCAGAAGGCCTTCCTTGGCTGCCCAGTTTGTCAGAGGATCCCACTTTACACTCTCTCACAGTCTCTTTGTCCTTCTTCTTTAACACTCATAGCTCCCTGAACATCTCACAATTATGATTAAATGCTTATTTTCCTACAGATTTGTTTAAAGCCTGCCTTCCCCCGAGAGAAGGTCGGGTGCAAGAAGGTAGGTTGCTTCTGTAAGGGAAGAAAAATCATTTTCCCTCCACCCTTCTAGGTTCTTGGCTGACACCCTTCTGTAATAAAAGACAGATGAACAGGAGAAAAACAAACAAGTTTTGTTGTTGAACCCAAGATTGTGTGCCTGTGTGTCCTGAAGCCAAACAAACCGAAATGTTGGAGTTCTGAGTAGAGAAAGGTTATTGATTGAGAGGGCGCCAGCCGAGAAGATGGGAGATGTAGGCTGATCTCAGATCCATTTTACTGGCTGGCCTGGGGGTAAGGTTTTTAAAGGCAAAAGGGGCAAAAGGGTGTGTGACCGGTTCGCGCACAGTTCTCTATTGGTGCGTGGGGAGGTGACGGTAATGTTTTGGGAGTCAACATCCTCAACCTGGTTCCAACCAGTCTGATGTCTACTGCTTGTGCTCAGCACGCAGTCACCATCCATCACCAGGGTGCGGGTTGTAGTTCCTGCAGAACAACTCAAAGATATGCATCAGACTGTCATATATACCCCTTGAGGAGGAACTAGGGCTACGTATTATCACTGAACTATTGTTTCTCGACTGCTTCTCCTTTGTTTCTGCATCTTCTCACTTCCACAATTAGTAACTGCTTGAGTCTGCTCTTTGGAACTCAGGGAAAGCTTAGGAGACTAAAGCCTTTTTCTACAAACAAGAAACAGAGGACATGGAAAGGCTTTTGTACCCGCGAGGGCCCTGCAGGGTCCTGCATGGTTTCAGTTTAATAACATGTGTACCTGCTGTATACATGGGAGAGACGCAGGAAAACTGAGTAACTCTTCAAAATGGCCCAAGCCACCACCTTCAATACCATCTCCAGCGAAAGACAGAAGATGTTTTTGTGGGGGAGGCAGTTATGGAAGGTGACCAGGCGAAACACAGTAATCAAGGGTGAGGCTGTTATACAGATTTAAGTCCCTGCCTTCTCCACTGAGAAGAGGTTCCAGAGATGTAGAGCCCTCGGTCTCTCCCTGGTACAAAGAAGGACTCAACTTTACAAACAAAGGTTTCCCTTATAAATGTAAATGTCTCTTAAAAAGGGCAACTTCTATTCAGTTTTCAGAGCTTTTCCTGTATCTGCTGTTTCTTTAAAATAATCCTTATGCCACAGAGACATATTTGGGGGGCAAATTCTGCTCCCCTTCACTTCCCCCAGCACCTGACACCATGTGTCGCTCATCCTGGGGGCTCAAGATACATTTGTCGAATGACTGATTTATAATACCTTTCTATGTGCTGCACTTCGCTGAATTCCAAGTTCAACAGGTGTCTCCAAAAGAGGAAATCTCGTGCAGCAACAACAAAGAGGCTGCTTTGCTGCTTCTTAATCATTAGCCCGAAGGTAAGCGCTCTGTTATAAGTAACTTTACAAGTCATGATTACTACAATTGAAAACTCCCATTTAAGCCAGATTACCTCTGTGCTGTTCAAGCATCCCCTCTGTGCTTACACACCTCTCTCTAGGAGGCCTATACCAGCTTTTAACCTATCTTGTGGGCTTTTCATTTGGAGCCTCCTGTGATCTTCAAGCTGTAATTGTCACAAGTGGAGTCCTAGCGTTCTTTAATATTTTTGTTTACCAGAATTATTCATTTCATTTCTGCATGTGTTTGGTAGATAAATTTTCTGTAGCAGTTCACAAAATAATGCTTTACAGCATTAAGAGAAAACAGTTAAAGGCCAAAGACAACCACAAAAAAATTAACCGAGCAGTTAAAATATTTAAATCAGTTTCAGAAGGCTCAAATGTAAGCAACAACTAAGTCATCTCAAGTACATTCAACAGGGAAATCAGGAAGCATACTGGATGAGAACGTTGTACAACTGGCCCAGGACTACGGCAGGTGAGGGAGGGGCAGGGCTGGATCCTGTCCTTATTTTAAAATTTGCTATTTTGCTCTTTGTAAATTTTTTTTATGAATTTTGGTTTTTTAAAATCTTATATTAAAATATTACTGATGCTTCCACCAAAAGTCAAACAGAATTACCACGTGACCCAGCAATTCCACTCCTAGGTGTAACCATTTACCAAAAGAGTTAAAAACAGATACTCAAACAGTTATTTACAGGAATTCCCTGGCAGTCCAGCAGTTAAGGACTCTGTGCTCTCACTACCGAAGGCCCGGGTTGGATCCCTGGTCAGGGAACTAAGATCCCACAAGCTGAGGCACGGTGTGGCAAAAACAAACAAACAATCAAACAAAATTTATTTACACATGAATGTTCACAGCAGTGCTATCCAAAAAAGCCAAAAGGTAGAAACAACTCAAATGTCCATCAACGGATGAATGAATAAACAAATTGTAGCCTAATCATACCAGGAAATTCATTCAGCCACAGCAAGGAAGAACTGACACAGGCCACAACGTGGATGAACCTTGAAAACATCAAGCTCAGTGAAAGAAGCCAGACACGAGAGGCCACGTATTATATGATTCCACTAATATGAAATATCCAGGATAGGCCCATCCATAGAAATAGAAAGGAGATAAGTGGCTGCGGGGGCGGCTGGGAAGAGGGACGGAACCAGATGAAGGTGGTGGTTGCACAGCACTGCGAATGGACCCAATGCTCCTGCATTGTTCACTCTGAAATGGTTAATCTATGTTATGTGATATTTCACCCCAAGTAAATATATATACATATGTTACCGATCTTGATTCCTGAGTTTTTTTATGCCCCCTTATATTCTGTGCCTGAGGCCAGGGCCTTACTTACCACCCCTAGTCTTGGACCTGTTTCATTTTACTTTTTACTACAAATAAACAGAGTGACAAACTGAAATAAACTTGGGCCACATGCAAATCTGTGGCTGAATTCCAGGTAACAGAATGACTCATTTTTGACACAAAATTAGTTGTTGCGTGTGCCCTGCCGGCCTTCCCATATAGCCCCTCAGAGAAGGCTCAGTTACCTGGATCCTTCCTCACCACCTGGACGTCTCCATACACCAGACAAGACACCAACACACTTTCTGCCCGCTGAAGTTGCTGGGAAAAGTTTAATTGGCTACAGAAATTTGCAAGAACCAAAGGTCACCTCTGGAGGAAAAAGAAAACTACCCCTTTGATTCTGGTTCATGGAAGTGCATATTATTAGATTCCCCTCGGGGCTGTACATCCCATGTTTGGTGGAGAAAAGAGTGATTCTATGAGTGTGGTGATTTCCTTAGATACTTCCTTCATCTTGGCTTCGGTTACTTCAGAGCCTTAAAAAAAAAAAAGAAAAAATAAGTATTAGCCACATCGAAAGCTGAATAATATGTCTTACAAGTGCCTCCAACTAATCTTTGCACCATTTTGGTTTGCTTCTGAAGGTCTCCATGTCTGAGGCAAACCTAAATAGGCCCGGATGTGCCTTCCCTGGTGAACAGGAATGTTCTGCCCCTACGTGAAATAAGAAGAGAAATCACACTGGAGCGACTGACTCCGCACGAATTTTCCAAAAGCTGCTGTCCCTGCTAAAGAGCAGGGTTGTCCAGGCAGCACCTGCCTCTGAGCATGAATGGAATAAAGCCATCCAGGCTGCTACCTTCTCTAATAAAACCTCCAGGAGCCGTGAGGGACATAAGCTGCCCTTGGAAGCCAAGCCAGTCTCTGGCATCTCCCTACAAAGAAAGAAAACACTATTTTATTTTCTACAAATCCAAGGAACTCTGCTTTTCCATGAGTGACCTAGACCAGGGGTCAGCACACTGTGTCTGGAAATCAAGTTTTACTGGGACACAGCCCTGCCCATTTATGTACATACTGTCCAAGCCTGCTCTCCCTCTCCAACGCACTGGAGGGCCCACAAAGCCGAAAACAGTCACTGCCTGGCCCTTTACAGAACAAGTTTGCTGACCCCTCAGCTACACTATCAGCCTCCACATATCCATTTAGAGGCGCCCGGATATGTTTATTCCCGGCCTCAGGCTCATTCCTAACTGCCTGCTTTCTCAGGTGCATTCCAGATTCCCAGAAGCACCGTCAGCTGTCAAGTCTGTCCTGCTAACTATGCAAACAGGAGCGTCCCAGGGGAGCAGGATCCCGCGGGACCAGTCCTGTGATGCTCCCTTCTACACCAAGAAGACAGCCTGTCTGGGAAACAAACAAGAACTTAAAGGTTCCATCTCACCCTCTCAGGCAGTCCTGGTGATTCCAAGCCACGTATCAGTTTCAGCTGATTTCCAACTCAGCTATCCTTTGCTCTGAAAAGCTGTCATCACTGGCATCGCTGTATCTATCACTAGAGCAAAAGACGAATTAACTTAGCAAGGTGTAAAAAAACTCTGGGCAATTATCCTATTTACAATCCTAAACACTTTCCATAATTAACCCCCACTAAGAGAAGATACTAAGGAATATTCTATTATTACTTCCTAGTCACTCCAGGAAGACGTGAGTCCAACCACAACCAACGGTCTCCTTCTTTTGTCAGAGGAACTGATCATTTGCTTGTGTCTTAAATTGGAAGTACCTTATTCAGAAAATTTATAAAAGCATTTCAATTTAGACTGAAATTTATAACCTTCTGAAGACCACCAATATAGGTCAACAGCATGAAAGTTTTCCATTCCAATAAACATTCTCATAGGTCCAAGGGTTTGAGAAATAATTTGCACAATTTTGCTATTCTCAAATTAGAAACTTTATGTGATGATCCAACTACCTCAAGTTACATGTAGTATTCAAAGTAGGACTGATTATTGACATAGATGCTGCCATCTTGGGTTCCCGAAGAAATACACCTTCTCCATGAGATAGGCCTGTAATTGTACTTTCACTTTGAGCCACAGACTCAGTTTGGGGTTCCTCTTGCTTGGTTCCAAGTAAGTCAGCAGGTTGATCAACCCCTCAAGAGTTCTACTGATCTACGAAGATGACATTGTCAGGAAGTAAGTGTTTTATGCCTGACCCGTTCCTAGCCTTGGCCAAGTTTTTGCTGACTTGTAGCAATAGAAGTCTGAATTCCATAAGAGGTGAAAATCCACTTTTTTTTAAAGAGAGGAGAGGGAACAATTGGAGAAACCCTATGCTGACAGGCTAGAAAACAAAGATTTACCCTAAACATATGGAGTAAATATCAATAAATACATAAACAAAATCATAACAGACAACCTCACTCTCCTCCCTGACTTTTGGACAAAATACTGGAAAGGGGGAGGGTGGGGCTAGAGTATGGAGAAGACACAGAAAAAGATCAAGAATTGGCAGAAAAGACAAGATTACTTAGGTGAACAAAGAAATCAACATATCCTTAAAAACAATCAAGTAGAAGATACCTCCTAGTTAGATTTTAATTCAGGAAAACCACTTCTACTGTTACAAAAGGGTTTCCAATAAAGAAAACACAGGAATAACCAAAGAAAATATATTTTTAAAAAACAACCCCCCAAAATTGATATATCCTTATCCATGCACTCTTACTACGCAAACGTTGAGTCCTTCCTGGTTCTCTGCAACTAAAGGGGATTTGGAAGATGCACTCAGCTCCCTATGTGAGAAGAAATGAAGGTCAAGGATGTTCAAGTGACTTGCTAGGCACACAGCTCGTTCAAGGTGGGACCAGGATCCCCATCGTGCTAACCCAGGCCACAGGCTCAAGTCGAAGGTGTGTGCTGCAGTGGGCCCCACAGGGCCTGTACCCTGACACCACAAGTGAGAAGGGCCAAAGGGCCAAGGGAACTCCATTTTCTCAAGTATCTCAAGCTTCCTTCCCCACCTCCGAGCCCATGGAGGAGTGGGGTGGGCCCACATCCTCGCCCTCACACTCCTGGTTGTACTGGTTATTAGCCACATGCCTGAGAGTCTAGAAAAAAGTAGTAACAATACCTACCACCTCATCAAAATGTTATGAGGGCCGAAACAATGCATAAATGTGCTCTGAAATTATATGAAAATAGGAGCTGTTGCTGTTTATGGGGGCTATGTGTTTACAACATGGCATCTCTCAAAAAGTCATGGAAATATAAAGAAGCGGCGAAAACTGCCAAGTGCATGATTTTCAGAAGTCTTTCCTGTACCAAGAGTAATTCCCTACCCACTTCAGCAAGTGGACTCGGGTGGGTCTAATCTAATGGCTCTCATTTCCTGTCCGCTGGCTGTCAGCCCCAAACTCTGCCAAGGCATCAAAATGGCACAGGTTGAGTCTAACGAAGGGGAGCTCCAAGGCAAATGACGGTTCACTAATTTTCTTCCATATGTGTTCAGGGGCGGAGGTGGAACAACCACATAAACCACAACACTCAAGAACAGGATTCTCAAAATAGGCAATGCTGCTCAATAAACATGCTGATTTTATGGCATTCATGCTCCAGCAAAACACAAGTGCTAGAAACACAATTCTACATGCAGGACAGCAGTGGTTCCTGCACATCCAATAAAATGTGGGCGCTGCTCTGTGCCATATAAGACTTAGGGCTTCATTTTTGTTTCACACAGAACGGACTTAAGTCATAAGATACTTATCGGGGCATATTTTCACTTAATTCGAGACATCTCAGCTCTATCTTAAGACAACCTGTCTTTTTAAATAACCTCTGTACATACACACACACACACACACACACACGCACACTTCTCAGTGGGGAGAGTTATTAGATATTAGGGTCTTACATGTTAAATTTTTTGAAATGCCGCAGAATACGGAACTATTCGTGTGTGCCTTGTTACTTCTGAGGAGCAGAAAATTTTAAACCTGCACTGTCCGATGTGGTAGCCACGAGCCACAGTAGCTATCTAAATTTAAATCAACTAAAACCAAATAAAATTTAAAGTTCCATTCCTCACGTGTACACACTGAGCCACACTTCAACTGCTCAACAGCCATGTGTGGTTGGCGGTTACCATATTGGACAGTGCAGATTATAGAACATTTCCGTCACTGCAAAAAGTTCTATTGGATAGCATTGATTTAAAAACAAATGAATGATGATTTAAAAAAAAAAAAACCATAATCACCATGCAGTGGTTCTCCTTATCACTCCCTAAGAAAGGTTTTTTTTAAGGTCTGGCTATGTATAGTCAAAATCACAGCAACTCTCTCTCATACATGCATGTACCCCCCAAATAACGGAAGCACTCTTTTTAAAAAAGTTTTTTACTGTACTATTTCTTACAAGACAAAATCAAAATCACCAGCAGCAACGCAAGGGAATCGCTATCCTTAAACACTGGCCGGACTTACAAGACTTGACCGTCATGGTCTACATGTAGTTCTTTGACAAACAAAAGGCTTGTCATAGTCAAGTTTGCTTGTCAAGACTCCTGGTTCCTAATAAATTCCCAATATAAGAAAACATATATTCCAAGGCACCAGGGCAAGGGTAGAGTAATGTCTCATATAGTCCACCTTCTCTGCTACCCTGATGCAGCCATTAAACCATTTCTTCTCCATTAACAAAAAGAGGTGGTCGGAATTAAAAAAAAAATTAATAGCATACTTAAGATTCCCAGCATGCATACATTCCTGTAACACTTTATATCAAAATCCATCTCATATGGAGAAAGCATATTTTAAAACAGGTTTCCATGCACACAGTTTCCCCCAAAGCATTGTTATTGCTATGCTTCCTTCCTTCTCAAAGAGCCCCTGGAAGCCATAAAATATAAGAGCAATGGAATAAAAACTTAGTATGCTGTGAATGAGTTTTGCATTGAATAGTAAACGGTAGAACACAACCCCAGCGGGGCGTGAAAAGCACAGTAGTCTATGTCTCTATTAACTCCGTCCCTGGCTGGTACCACATCATCTGCAGGCAGTGAATCACGATCAGTAAAGAGCACCTTTTAAGCAACGTTTAATCCCTGACGGAAGGCATACTCAAATGGGGTTTACCAGCAGTACTTTACGAGAAAAAGTCTCCAGGTATGGTTTTGGAGTCCAACAATAAGGGAGGGGGGCTGTTTTAAAGATGTTTAAAAGAACTGTCAAAAAAGAAAGCAAAAAAGAATATTTTTTTCCAGTTCACTTTTGCTTGAAATGTAACAAAGGAGGAAAAGTAGTATTTTTATATCAGTTGAAAGTTTACAAAGCACCATCTCAACTGTTCCTCACAGCAACCCTAAAGGATGAAGATCCTGAGGTTTAGGACTGGGGACTTGGAAAAAAATTACCCAGTAAGTGGCAGATCCAGAAAATAAACCCATAGCACCCGCTCTACTTGCCCACACTGTCCCCACAAAAATAAAATATTTGCACCTTATACTGCAAGAATGGCCCCTGGCAACATCAACCATGTAGCCCAAGAGTTAAAATAAAAAGGAAGGTGATTCCAAGTTTAGAACAGTGCTGGAAAATGCACATTAGATTCACACAGGAGAAAAAGAGTATCTTACTCTCCTAGTCAAATAGAAAGAGACACCCAAAGTGGGATAAGGACGCCTTAGAGGGAGAAATGCACACTCTATATATAATCAGCGGAGAGGCCACACCCACCTCTGATGCCCACCATCAGTAACAATTTGGGGAACCAGCATCCTAACAGGCTACAGATTGGCATTCCCTTCTCGCTAAGCACTTCAGGAATGTATAACAGGAGCCAAGGGAGACGTGAGAGCTGAAGCCAAAGCACTAAACCCTCTGGGGGAGTTCAGGCTGTTCCGTAGGGATTTGTGGGCATTTTATGCTGTGAGTCAAGAGAAGCCATTTAGAGATTCAAGCTCCAAAATAATGCAGGAAGAGCATTCTGCCAGCAGAAGATGGACTGAGAAGAGGAAAGCTGGAGGCCTGGAGAGCAGGTAGGAGGCTTTGAGTAGGCAAGAGATGAAGGAGACGGGAACTAAGGTGAAATGAATAATAGCACAATAATAATTCCCATTTAATTTCCTACCATAGACCAGGCACTGTGCTAAGTGCTTTCCATTTAGAATAAAACGTACTCTTCATCACTACCATGTGAAGTGAGTACTATTACCATCCCCTTTTTATAAAGACTCTCTTAGCTGGGGGTCTGTATCTGAGGCCCCCTAGAAGAATGTCGATGGATTCGATGGACGGGAGGCTTCTGGGATATGAATACCGTTCCAATTGCTATGTGTGTGCAGCCTTCCAGGAAGTGGGTCCACAGCTTTCATCACTTTCTTGGAAGGTGCGTTGTCAGCCTCAAAATGTAGAGAACCATTATACTACCCGATGAGTCCCCCAGGACAGGGTGCGTGTTCTTATTGGACTTGCAGTTGATTCTCCTGCACCCAGCACCATGGCTGGGATGGCGTGAGCTCCAGCACATGTGGCGCATTGAGTGGATGCTGAAGCACGCAGCCATCAAACAGCAAGAGCATCATGCAACTTGGAAAAATGTGTACGAGGTGTTCAGTTCAAAAGACAGGCTTTTGTAATTAATAAAGACTCTGTGGTGATGCTTTGAGAACATATGCATATCCTGTTTTCCGAAACCTTTCATCCAATGGTTTTGGCAACCACTGATGATTCTTATTTGACTCAGTTATTACATTGGGGGTTGCATCTACATTTCTTTTAATTGGCCTTTTGTTTTTTTGAGTATTATTATGGAATTTTAAAAAAAATGTAATGTGTTATAATCCAATTTTGTCATGATTGTTTTTGATGTTCAAACTGTCCAAAGTGAGCCCCTTTCAAGTGGCTTCTTTGATCTTATACAAAATCTCCCCCTTGGTTTTTGAACTCTCCCTTCCTTTAAGTCTAGCAATACATTCTGGGCTCATCTTGTACTTTCCCTGCCCCAGACCTGAAACCAAGCATTTCTTCCAGGAACCCTAGTTCATTTCAGCGCGGGATGGTATTTTAGAAACTAAAATGGAAAAAAATGTTTCTTTACAAAAGAGACATCCACACAGTCACTACCTTAACCAGGTGATAAACTCAGCCCCATCCACCGTGTGACAACAGAGGGAAGGTTATGTGCCTTACGTGTCTCCTGACGTGTCTGTATAAAGTCTACAACAGCCCCAATGAAATATTCTTCCCAAAATGTCTAACCTGATTCTAATCATGAGAAAACAATCAGATGAATCCAAATTCTGGTCATTGCTACAAGACAACTGGCCTGGCCTCTTTATTAAAGTCAATGTTATGCAGAACTGAAAACGAGAGGGTGATTTACCCAGATTAAAAGAAACTAAGGAAACATAACCAAATGAACCTCAAATTGAGCACTGATTACATTCTTTTGATTTCAAAAAAAAGCTAAAGATACATTTGGGGATAAATGGAGAAATTTAAATATGGACTGGAGGGCTTCCCTGGTGGTGCAGTGGTTGAGATTCCGCCTGCCGATGCAGGGGACACGGGTTCGTGCCTCAGTCCGGGAAGATCCCACATGCCGCGGAGCGGCTGGGCACGTGAGCCATGGCCGCTGAGGCTGCGCGTCTGGAGCCTGTGCTCCACAACGGGAGAGGCCACAACAGTGAGAGGCCCAAGTACCGCCAAAAAAAAAAAAAAAAAAAAAATGCACTGGATAGTAAATGATGTCACTGAATTAATGTTAATTTTCTTAGGTGTGATCATGATACTGCATTTACGTAAGAAAATGTCTTCAGTTTTAGAAAATGAATGATAAAGTATCTAGGAGTGAAGTGCTATGATGTTTGCAACTTATAAATGATTCAGAAATAAGTATATACACAGAGAAAGAGAGAATCAAATGTGGTAAAAAGGCAACAATTGATGAATCTAGGTGAAAGGTTTACAAGTATTCACTGTACTATTCTTTCATCTTTTCTGTAGGCTTGAAAGTTTTCAAAATAAAAGAATCAGGAAAAATACACACACACACACACACACACACTCACTATTATGATTACAAGCATGAAATGAGTCATATACGGATATGGACTAAAGACTGGAAGGAAAGACTCAAAAGCGAGCACAGTGACTATGTTAGGTTTATGGATCCATTTTCCTTTTTTTCCCAATTTTCTGTAATGCCTCAGCTAGAAGTCCACAGAAAACAAAATCTTCCCAGGCTGGAAGCCAGCATGTCACTTAGAAGGAAAAGCCCAGGAGTCACAGGAGAGAGACCAGAGACAATGGCGAAGGAAATGGGTGCCTTTGCTCCCTGACTGCTGCCGAGATTCAAAGAGAAAAGTGAAGAGGGAAGCCTGAGCTTGCAGGAGAGAAGGGACTCAGATCCCAGGAGCACACCCGGGCTCAGGAAACGGAAGGCGCTGACTCCAGCTCTGTACTTCCTCTAAGGACCCTCCGATTATGAAGTAGTTTCAACTTCTGAGTTTGGTCTGAAACGATCAAGCTAATACAGTGCATCGTGGAGTTAACTTCCCTCCTCTTTCTGTATCGGCCTGCCTCCTGTCTCGCCACAAAAAGATGATTTCTCTGCATAAGAGATAGTATGTATTGGGTGGAGACATGGAATCTAAGATCCTAAAACCTAGAATAAAATGCTACTCACATGTCTTAAGATTACGGTTTTGTATTTTAAAAACATGTTTCCCAAAAGAGCTGCATTTCTGGGAACTGTTGACTGAACTCCATCTCATTTCTTGCTTTCAGGCATAGAGCACATAGAACAAGCACTATCTAAGCACAAGAGTTTTACTCTGACCTGACAGAGGGGCACGATAAATGTTGGAATCATAAAAACTGGAAGTCGTTCCTGACCTCGGTGTGGAGTGATTGCACCTCAGGGCCTTGCAGGGCAGCCCCAGAGACACGCAGACTGAAAAACAGCCTATGAACTTCAGACTCCCATCCCTCTTCTCTTTCCAGTTGCTTAAAAATGGAATTCTGAAACAACAAGGTCCTACTGTATAGCACAGGGAACTATATTCAACATCACATGATAAACCATAATGGAAAAGAATATATATATAAAACTGAATCACCTTGCTGTACACCAGAAACTAACACAACACTGTAAATCAACTATACTGCAATTTAAAAAAAAAAATGGAATTCTGGACAGAGATCCTGTGCTTTGTTTCTAGATACTGAAAAACCTGCAATTATAAGAACCTTTGGATATCCTATTTAGTATAAATCTACAATTTTTTATTACAATTACATGAAGCAGTCTCATTCTATTACATCATACACCGCAAAGCCACGCAAATTTGTGGATACCGTTTAAACATGGGACAAATTATATTTAGACACCAGGGGAGAGACCTCAGCAAGGAAGTACAATGATTTATTTAATGGACCATAATTTCCCATTGATTTCTTTATTCTAAAAATGGTTTATTAGACTTGTGCAAAAGAGTTAACACAGCAGGCCTGAGGCTGCTATCTTTAGAAGGGCCTGCTTGCTGGGGAACTTAGCTTTCAGAATGTTTTCTCCATTACTAACTGATAAGGTCATTTCACTGGGCCTAGGCTGTTTGTACAAGCAAGGTGATTTGTGGTGAGCGCTTGCTATCCTTCTGGGAGCCTGGAATTTGGGTAGTTGCTAGGCAGAGAATGCCCATGTGACCAGTCTCCTATAGAAACTCTTAAGTGTCAAATGGGCTTCTCTGGGCATAAACATTACACACTGCATTTTTACTGCTGGAGGGAGGGTGAGTTCTGTGTGACCTCTCACAGGAGGGAGAGAACATAGGAAACCTGCAGATAGATTTCTCCAGACTCTACTTATACCTCCTTCCCTTACTGAGCCAGCTGTGTATGCTTACTCTGTCACTGAAATGAATTTTAGCCATGAGTACAACTATATTGATTCCTTCTAGTCAATCATCGAATGTGTGGGTGGTCTTGGGGGACCCCCAAAACAAGACTTAGTTTGATTTTGCAAGTACTTCTGAGTAGCTTATAAAAATCTAAAAAAAAATTTAAAATACTATCCTAAAACTATTATGCCTGGGGGCTTCCCTGGTGGCGCAGTGGTTGAGAGTCCGCCTGCCGATGCAGGGGACGTGGGTTCGTGCACCAGTCCGGGAAGATCCCACATGCCGCAGAGCGGCTGGGCCCGTGAGCCATGGCCGCTGAGCCTGCGCGTCCGGAGCCTGTGCTCCGCAACGGGAGAGGCCACGGCAGTGAGAGGCCCGCGTACCGCAAAAAAAAAAAAAAAAAAAAGAAAGAAAGAAAAAACTATTATGCCTCTTGAACAGACCACCACAGGTGGTGGACCTGGTCTTTGTAACTGCTGCCATTCTATAGATACCAGAGTAGCTGAGAGTTCAGCTCACCAGCTCTAGATCCCAAAATAATATTCTTACTGCAACTTCCCAGGCAATAAAAGATAAATGTTCTCCACGAAGCAGAAAGCAAAGGTTAGAGCCCAGGTGTATTTGCTCAAAGCCAAGGATTTTTTTTTTTTTTTTACATTGTGGGTTTTAAAGACATCAGCTGCACATGTGCCATACATTTAAATAATATCAGCCAATTTCTGGGAAAGGAAGTCATTAGTCTAGTGTTCATATTTCTTGACACATTTGTTTAGGATTGATTACAGACAGTAATCTTGTTTGACAGAAATACAGTCCCAACTCAGCTCACATTAGCGCCTGGCCATCAAAGCAGTTATTTGCTTTTCAGTGCTCACTAACACCATGGAGCCAGGCAGAGAGGAGCTGAAGTGCAAGGTTCCTCTGGAACCCTAGGGTCTGCCACTGGATTAAGTCAGGGGCACCATTCTTAGTTGGAAAACCCCCTGCAAGGTGTCAAGATTATACTAGACTATATCCTCCCCTGCTACCTACATTTAGTACTGTAATGGGTAGTAAGCAACCACTGCATACTAGGGAGCCAGGAGACCAAGATAAATAAGATGCTGGCTGCTCTGAAGGACCACACCAGTTGGTGGCTGATAGACAGGAATTCTCTGACCACCATGGAAGCCTGCTAGTCAGCTGTGATCCCAATCCCAGCATCAGAGTCTTGTTAAGAGATCTTTCCTTTCTTTCTGAGACCCTGTGACTCGCTCAGCAGTTGCTGGCAGTCACTTTTCTCAGAAACTACTGGTGAGCTTTACCCAGAGACCACCAGGCCCCAGGCAAGAACTGGCGGGCCAGCCAGCACACAGGTGGGTGGACCACACAAAGCAGACGCCATTTCTATATTAGTTGATGCTTGCAAACAACCAGATAGTTATGCATGAACGATTATGTGTGCGTTATTTCTCCCAGCCATCTCACTTGTTCCACCGTCATCCTCCTTTCACGTGTGAGCACCTGAAATAATGGAGACAATAAAGTGGCTGGGAAGGGACAGAGCATATATCCAACACGGGACCACACTGGAATGTCCAATCTGTTGTGTAAGCCATGCAGCCTTACAGCACAGGAAGCTCGTCTTCATATGCAATCTCATGCAGAACCAGGCCACGTGAGCCAGGAAGAGTGGAGCTGAAGCTCCACTGAAGTAGGGAAGCAGGGAAGAGCCTGGAAACACCCCCCCCTCCCCGCCCCGATCCCAGTCTACTCCTCATGGCAGCCTGGATTCCAGCTCCACAGGCACGGTGTGAAAACCACTGCACTGGTTCAAGAGTGCAGGGAGTGATCATTAATTCATTAAGAGACCCAACATGCAAAATATGTAAAGCTATTCCCATCTGAACACACAGTTAAAGGACATGCTAGAGAGCTGTGAGTCTCTCCTAGCAGGTAATATCGCAAACAAGCAGGCTTGCGTAACAAAGCACACGTAGACACACCACACAGCGATCCTGGCAGTCCTCAAATGCAATATCGCCAGGCTCATTTGCTAGGATGAGGGTCCACAGTGGTAATCTTCTAAACAAGATATATCCAGTTATTGTGGTAATAACCCCTACCTAAGAACATGATTCCGGCTAGTTCCTTTCACTTTGAAAGTTATTACATACAATATTCTTAGATGAGAGGAAGTAAAAATGTAAATTCTCCCCAAATGAGTATTTAAATAGAAAGAATTTTTTTTTTTTTTTTTTTTTTTTTTATTGCGGTACGCGGGCCCCTCACTGTTGTGGCCTCTCCCGTTGCGGAGCACAGGCTCCAGACGCGCAGGCCCAGCGGTCATGGCTCACGGGCCCAGCCACTCTGCGGCATGTGGGATCCTCCAGACCGGGGCACGAACCCGCATCCCCTGCATCGGCAGGCGGACTCTCAACCACTGCGCCACCAGGGAAGCCCCTAAATATAAAGAAATTTTAACGAAAATCCCTAAGGGATTTTTTAATTCAAACTTGACTCTAAAAATCATTATACAGGTCCTCCAGAAGAGAACAAAACACATTTTTTAAAATGTTAAATAAAAATGAGAGTAGGGTAGATAAGGGCTTGATTTACAATAATCCTATGATAATGAAAAGGGTGGTAAGGATTCAGAAAAAAGAGATGAAATCACCAATGGAACAAAACAGAAATCCCTGAAACAAATCTAAATTACTTCATTGGCGGGGGTGTGGGGGCAGGGGGGCAGTATAAGGGGGATGCGGATTCCCTGCCTCACACAATACACCAAAAATAAAGTCCATATAAATTACAAATTGAAAATATAAAATTGAAACCATATCAGTCTCCCAAGGCAATAGAAATAAAAACAAAAATAAACAAATGGGACCTAATCAAACTTACAAGCTTTTACACAGCAAAGGAAACCATAAAAAAAAACAAAAAGATAACCTATGGAATGGGAGAAAATATCTGCAAATGATGCCACGGACAAGGGCTTAATCCCCAAAGTATACAAACAACTCATATAAGTCAACCAAAAAAAACCAAACAACCCAATTGAAAAATGGGCAGAAGACCTAAATAGACATTTCTCCAAAGTAGACATACAGATTTCCAAGAAACACAGGAAAAGATGCTCAACATCACTAATCATTAGAGAAATGCAAACTGAAACTACCATGAGCTATCACCTCACACCACTCAGAATGGCCATCATTAAAAAGTCTACAAATAACAAATGCTGGAGAGGGTGTGGAGAAAAGGGAACCCTCCTACACTGTTGGTGGGAAAGTTAAGTTGGTGCAGCCATAAGGAAAAACAGTATGGAGGTTCCTCAGAAAACTAAAAATAGAGCTACTATATGATCCAGCAATCCCAGTCCTGGGCATATACTTGGACAAAACTGTAATTCAAAAAGATAGCTGCACCTCTATGTTCATAGCAGCGCTATTCACAATAGCCAAGACATGGAAACAACGTAAATGTGCACTGACAGATGAATGGATAAAGAAGATGTGGTACACAAATACAATGGAATATTACTCAGCCATAAAAAAGAACAAAATAATGCCATTTGCAGCAACAAGGAGGCAACTAGAGATTATCATACTAAGTGAAGTAAGTCAGAAAGAGAGAGACAAATACCACATGATATCACTTATATGTGGAATCTAAAATATAGTACAAATGAACCTATCTACAAAACAGAAACAGACTCACAGACAGAGAACAGACTTGTGGTTGCCACGGGTGGGGGGTGGGGGGATGGAGAAGGGTGGATTAGGAGTTTGGGGTTGTTAGATGCAAACTATTACATTTAGAATGGATAAACAACGAGGTCCTACTGTATAGCACAGGGAACTATATCCCATCTCCTGGAATAAACCATAATGGAAAAGAAAATTTAAAAAAGAATGTATATACATGTATAACTGAGTCACTTAGCTGTACAGCAGAAATTAGCACAACATTGTAAATAAACTATACTTCAATTCAAAAAATTTTAAAAAAGAGAAACCATAAAAGTGCTAGTGGAAAACAAATGGGTAACTATTTATATAATAATCTTTTGATAGGGAAAGACTTTAGGCAGGATACTAAAGACATAATCCACAAAAGTAAAAGATTTGACCACATATAAATAAAAAATACATGAATAAGGACTACATAAAGTCTTTATTTAAAACTTTAGGGAAAATAAAAACTAAGATAAAACTAATAAAAACTAATGAAAGCCATTAACAACTTAGAAAAAAAACAAAATCACTTTGAAAAAGTATGTGTAACCTAACAAAGGATTAATGTCCTTTATATATAAAGAGCTTATCAATCATTAAGAAAAAAGGAGGGGATTTCCCTGGTGGCACAGTGGTTAAAAATCCTCCTGCAAATGCAGGGGACACAGGTTCGAGCCCTGGCCCAGGAAGATCCCACATGCCGCAGAGTAACTAAGCCCGTGTGCCACAACTACTGAGCCTGCGCCCTAGAGCCCGCGAGCCACAACTACTGAAGCCCACGCGCCCAGAGCCCGTGCTCCACAACAAGAGAAGCCACCGCAATGAGAAGCCCACACACCGCAATGAAGAGCAGCACCTGCTCGTCACAACTAGAGAAAGCCCGCGCACAGCAACGAAGACCCAACGCAGCCAAAAATTAATTAATTATTTTTAAAAAAGAAAAAGGATAATAGCAAAAGGAAAAATAGGGCAAAGGATATGAACAGGCTATTCATAAAACAAAAGGCCAATAAACATATAAAATATTCATATATATTTATTAATCAAAAAGTCAACAAAAGAAAATCCCTTTTTTAACCTATCAAAATGACAAAAATCTCTAAAACAATACTCAGTATCAGCCTGATTTTGAAAGCTGACACATTACCACTGTAGATGTGATTAAATCATTTTCACTAAGAGAAAAAAGTATGCTTGTTAAGAGGGGAAAAAAATGATTCTCCACTTTTTAAAAAAATCCTACAATGATATTAAATTTTATGAGAAACCTAAGATGTTGATAACTGCACCTCAAGTCACTGCTAAGAACTGTAAGCTGGTTACCTGGAAGACAGCTTGCATCCCTGAAGGAGGTAGGCATTCAGAGTCCCAGTTGCCGCAAGTAATAGCCCCAGGTATGGAGGGGAAGGCTTCATTGGCCTCGAAGAAAACTCAGGATGGAATTGGACACCGACAAAATAGGGGTGATCTGAAATGAGAATAATCATAATGCAACTGAAGCAGATAAATATAAGAAAACTCATTAAGTGGTAAGATGACTATTTAACTTGTTACCATCATAGCCAGTTATTTTCATGATCCAACTTGGTAGCAGAATTTCACATTGCAAAACACATCACATCAATAAGAGATCCAGCATTTTATTTGTGCAAGGTGTTAGAGAGTGAGCAAAGTTAAGCAAAAGTTTTTGAATGGGAAGATGATCTGCTTTCTCCAAATCTGCCCGCTATCTAGACCCTTCACAGAGGTACAGTGGTTCCATTTCCATGGGTGGGGCCCAGGGCAGGCCACCCTAAAATATGCCTAAATGGCATATTGATTACTTTGAATTAAAGTTACTTAAGATTGAGCTGATGGGGACTTCCCTGGTGGCACAGTGGTTAAGAACCCACCTGCCAGTGCAGGGGACATGGGTTCGAGCCCTGGTCCGGGAAGATCCCACATGCCACAGAGCAACTGAGCCCGTGTGCCACAACTACTGAGCCTGCGCTCTAGAGCCTACGTGCCACAACTACTGAGCCCACCTGCCACAGCTACTGAAGCCCGCGCTCCTAGAGCCCGTGCTCACCAACAAGAGAAGCCACCGCAATGAGAAGCCTGCGCACCGCAACGAAGACCCAACGCAGCCAAAAATAAATAAATTAAAAAAAAAAATTGAGCTGATGCAAGAGGGACACTTTGACACACACCCCACCTAGTCTCCTGAAAGCAGGAAGTAAATCTCTCTTGTGAAAGGTGTACTTCCTGCCTCTGAAGTGGAAGGATACCCTTATCACCAGAGACAGGGAATTTGGGCAGAGAAGCCTATAGAAACACATCTTGTGACTTCGTTAATTTACGACCCAAGCCCAAACTTTGTTTAGATTCTTCACTAATTAAGCACCCAAATCCTAAGTTTCTTTGTCCTGTTAATTCCTCACATATTTATTGTTTCTTTGTCTAAAAAGTATAAAGGCTGCCTGCTTTGGCCGCTTCTTAGGTCCCATTTCTATGAGACCTCCGTCTGCATGCATTAAAATTTGTTTTTCTCCTGCTTATCTGTCTTGGGTCAATTTTACTATTAGTCTAGCCACAAGAACTCAAGAGGGTAGGGGGGAACGGTCCCCTCCCAGCACCCTGGTATCCTCATACTTAAGGCTAACTGTAAGTCACTCTTTCTCTTAGATGACTTCAGGCCATTTTCCACAAGGTCTCCTTTCCCAAGGGATGGGTCCCCTGGGAATGCACCAGGTATAACTGCTTTTCTAGTCACAGCTCTGGGCTGGATATTAATCACGGATAGCACCATGAAGCTGAACAGGCACTCATGTTTCAGCCGATGCCAACGTATCTCTTGTGATGAAGAGTCTCCAAGTGCTAAAAGGATGCCCTTTCAAGACGTTAACGGTGGTTATGGCTCAAGGGGTGAGAGTTCAAGATATTTTTAATTTTCTCCCTTATATTGATACTTCTCTGTATTGTGTGAACCTTTACAATGAACACATATTTCTTACATTATCAGAGGGCAAATAAAGCTATTATACATTGAGGGTTGTAAGAAGTCCCTGTATGAGCAATTCCAGTTCTCCTAGATGTAATAGGAACAGAAAAGTAGCTTTTCTCAAGTATCTGAAATCCCTTGTTTGGGAACGGTAAAAATTAATGGGCAACATTTCCAAATCTGGGTAGAAATTTTCTAGGATTACAAATTCCTCTCCCCACTCAGAACTCTCAAAAACTATGTTTATTCCCAGATTAGGAAGCAACTCCTAATTAGAGATTGGGCGACTCTCTAATCCCATAATTGCTATAGTCAAAGCATGGTCAGTATGTATTCCTTACTTTAAAGATCATTTTAATGGCCATATACATATCAAACTAAAGATGATAAAATATAAGTTTTATAGGAGGAAGTAAATATAACTTTAAATCTTTCAATGAGATGCTTTATCAAGTGATCTGAAAGTCTAGTACGGAATTCAAAATCACAAATCCCCATCACTTACCACTGAAGACCCAAAGCTACTGCTCAGTAGTAAGGAAATGATGATTGAACGGCAATGTCCACTGTCTTAAGGTTATCATTTAAAGCTTATCCCTCATCCTAATAAAATAGGTAGCAGGCTAGCAGAGTGTTCTTATCTAATGGTTATGGAACTTTAGAACGGGAAAGGACTTCAGAAGTAGGGTAAATGTCCAGGTATAGACGCAGAAGCCTGGAGAAGCTTTGTCCTGTTCCTGGTCGGCTAGCTGGGGTTTCAGCTTCCATCGTCTGACTAGCTCACGCCTCCGTTTGCACCCGTGGGGCCAGGTGTGTCCTGGGGCGCTCACTGCCCGCTTCAGAAGCTTTGATGTAAGATCACCATCTGTTCTCTTCTGCAAAGGATGGATCTTTCAATTCTCAAATGATGATGATGATGATCCTTCTCCTATTTTGAGTCTTCTTTATAAAACAGTGGCAGGATCGGAGAGTAGTTTTTCATGTTCGTTTTAATTTTTACTCCTTACTTAACTAAATAAAAGTTGGAAACCTGAAAAAAAATAATAAAGCTTTGCTACACAAAATGGTAGCCCCTGGCCACAGGTGACCATTTAATAAACTCATTCAAATTAACTGAGCACATTTCAAGTGCTAAACAGCCACACACAGCGAGTGGCTACCATACTGAACAGGGCAGAACCCTCCATTATTGCAGCAGATTCTACTGGACAGCTCTGAATCCAGAAAAACCCAGTGTAGAAATCCTCTACGTCATATCCAAGAAGAAGCCTCCTTGAATTAGAATAACATTCAGGTATGAAAGCTTGGTGAGAGGAATGCCACCTTCTCCCGGGAAAGTGTCCCCTCAAGAAAAGAAGAGAAACCAGCTGCCCTTAGAAAGGAAAACAGTACCTCTTTAAATTAAAGATGTGATGAATCTTGCAGCACAGCATCTAGGGATGTCTCTGAAAGAAGCCGACAATAATTGTGGTTTTGTACCACTAGAGACAGAAACTAAGCAACGGATCGTGTCATAGCCAGGGAAAGAATATTTGAACGAATGGATCGTTGCTCTGAATCACTTTACCCAAAAAATCCAATATGAGGAAAGAGACTAAAACTTTTTATTTTGATGATGCTCTATCAGTCAAAGTGTCTTTTAAATAATGCTCTTAATTGCTTTGAAACACATTCTGACATTATACTAATCTCAAGCTTTGTTGTTCCTTTTAGAACTCCTTCAGGAACGTAGTGATTCATGGATGTGATAAGGGTAGCTAAGATCAAAATCTTCTGGGAAATTTTCCTTAATAAAATGAATTCCCTTGCAGTCAGCTTTTTAAAAACTGCAAGGTTTTACAGCAGGTCTCATTTCCTTTCCAACCCACATGAAATTTGAAAGTGTCGGTGGGAAACTAAATCCTTGCGATGAAGAAGCTTCTAAGTGCTTGCTGGTAATAATGAGAGACAGGAGAATTAAAGAGAATAAGTACTTGAACAAAGTAAACAAATAGTCATTTGCATAAGAAATTTCTCTGCCCTCTCACATGCCAGCCTTAAGAGACTTCAACACCAAACAGTGATCCACTCTATAACAATTGTAAATGATGGGCATTTCCATCAGAAGGACTACAGAAAATACATCCTCATATTCTAATTTAAAACTTCAGGCATGGATTGATAATCTTAAGTGGAATGTCCAATGAAAACAAGAAGAACAATAAAATCCCACAGAGGTGGTGGCAGAAGGAGGCTCCGACCTGGTTTAGCTCCAGTCGCGCCAGGGGCTGGCTGGATGGCCCTGGCAGGTTGCTTAACCTCTCTGCACTCGGGTCTCCCTCTCCATAAAGTAGGGATAACATCACCTGCCTTGTAAGTTACATAAGGCACGTAGAGTCCCTAGCAAGGGGTCTGGTGAGAAGCATCTAGTGAGTGCACACTCAATGTCCACTGCTTGCCTTCTTTCTGGGTCCAGGTAACATGCTACAGTGGTCAAAGAAGCCTTTCCCAACTTCAGTACTCCTCCCTGCTCGGGACTTCTGAAGTACCTGAACAGTTGAGAGACAGAAAAGGAAAGGGACAGAGAAAAGGAATTTGAAGTAGAAGAACAGTGACGTGGACTAAAATGGAACAAACAGTAGGAAAGTTAGAAGAAGAGTAAGTAGTTCGGGTTATCTGGAGCCTAAAGTACACAGATTGGAAAAGGTAGGTTCTAGAAAACGATGCTACCATTTTTAGAGTATCCTGAACACACTAAGCATTCAATAACGAGGATGGTTTATCTAACAAATTATTGTCACATGTGCTGCACAGCCAGTCACCAGTAGTGAGGGGGCACTGGGCCATTCTTCCTCAGAGGAGGGAGAAAGCAGAATGCTACTCAACAGTGGGCTGCCTGCCTTTCCCAGAGCGTCTAACCCAGAAGCTGCAACAAGAGACACCCCAGGAAGGGAGCAAGGACGCCAGGAAGCACACTACTGGTAGATCTGGTAGGCTCCGAACACGACATCATTTTATGGCAGGTTCACTCTAATAGGCCCCAAAATGATTAGTATTATAAGCAATCTAGTTTTTCATGCACTTTATACTTAGTGCATATTATTTCTATTTAGCTGCATATTTATTTCAAAGGAGAGAGGACAAGGAGAGCAAATAAAATGGGTCTCAAGTTATATCTTTGTATGCTTACAGTCGACAAAGAGACATTAGCTCACCACAATCACCACAAAAGTTTTCAAAAATGAAGAGCCCACTTACTTGCCAGTTCAACGATCTCCATCCGCTCCCCGTCGACATCCTGACCTACAAAACTTAAGTCATTATGCTCAAGTTGGTTGATCAGGCTAGGATTCACCTGGAAAAACAAGAAATGAAGTGTCTTTGGACAGCAGAGCAATACAGACGTATCAGCTTATGAAAATGTCCTCCACCAACTGGGTGGATTTTCCATTTCGGTGATGCTCTAACTAGGAGTTAATTTCTATTTATATTCAAATCTCAAAGCCTATTTTTAAATTCATGATGAACCTGAGAAATAGTTGGATCACAGCCCTTACATTTGGGAGGCCCACCTTCTACTGTCCAAAGATGAGTTTCAAAAAAAAGCAGGGAAGATGGCGGAAGAGTAAGACGCGGAGATCACCTTCCTCCCCAAAGATGAGTTTCAAAAAGTAGGACTGTGAGACTACATCAAACTAAAAACTTTCTACACAGCGAAGGAAACCATCATCAAAACAAAAAGGCGGGGAATTCCCTGGCGGTCCAGTGCTTAGGACTCCACACTTCCACTGCAGGGGCATGGGTTCAATCTCTGCTTGGGGAACTGAAGTCCCGCAAGCCACGCAGCATGACCAAAACAAACAAACAAACAAGACAAGGCAAGCTACTGAATAGGAGAAGTTATTTGCAAATCACGTATCTGATAAGGGGTTAATATCCAAAATATATAAGGAACTCATACACCTCAACACCAAAAAAAAAAAAAAATTAAAAAATGGGTAGAGGATCTGAATGGACCTTTTTCCAAAGAAGACATACAGATGGCCAAAAGGTACATTTAAAGATATTCAACATCACTAATTATCAAGAAAATGTAAATCAAAACCACAATGAGCTATCACCTCATATCTGTGAGAAAGGCTATCATCAAAAATACAAGGAATAACAAATGTGGGAAAGGATGTAGAGAAAAGTCCTACAATGCTGGTGGGACTGTAAATTGGTACAGCCACTAAGGAAAACAGCATGGAGACTCCTCAAAAGATTAAGAGTAGAACTACCATATGACCTAGCTATTCCACTTCTGGGTACCTATCCAAAGAACGTGAAAACGCTAATTCAAAAAGATGTTCACTGCAGCATTATTTACAATAGCCATGATATGGAAACAACGTAAGTGTCCACTGATGGATAAAGAAGATGTGAGATTATATATATATGTATATATATAGCAGTTGAACTGTTACTGGTTCACAAGTGGGCAGGTAATCTAAATTGACCCAATCAGGTTTAGGAGAGATGCATGTTGCCTCACTTGCCACTGGCAGCCATCTTACAACTATGAGGGAGACCAGCCTAAGGACAAGGCAGACACACAGAAAAGGGTAGGGCCAAGGGACTCCTAGACAAAGCCAAGAGCCCTGATTGTACCATGCCTGGAGCCCGCCAAGCCTCTGGACTACCTGTTACCTGAGATAACAAATTTCCTTATTGCTTAGGCTGGTATCAGTGAATAATGAGCAGCAATTTTGACTCTTCACAGTCAAAAGCAATGTAATTGGTACACCAAGTAATCCCTGAACAGACAATTTGCATTTTAGGGAACGTAGGCTTCTCATGCAGCAATCTCAACAATAACTCCTCTTCATCATGCGACACTAAGCTTCATGCTCAATGTAGCTTCCAAGAGGCTCCCAAACCAAGAGTCCATCATGTGATACCCAGAGCCACATCCCTATCCCGAGAGGCATTTGGTTCAGAAGATGCAAGTACCCTTTTCCCAACTCTGCCAAAATAAAGGGCAGGAGGTTCAGGATAAGGATAACAACTTTATCTCGGTCTAAGAGACAGCAGTTAGGGTAACAGAGAGCCCTGAAATGTCCCGTGTGCAGATACTTAAAGATTTTGCCTTTGGAAAGCCAAGACCAGAGTCTCCCCACCCCTACCCGCCTCCTCCGGGAAATCTGACACTTCTCCCCTGAGCCCTATGGACACCAGGCCGGACAGCTTCTCCAGACGCCCGCTTGTGATCACTGGGGTTCCTCACACTAAGCTTCTATATTCCACAGTAATTCAGTGTAACAGCCATACCTCATACCGATGTCTGTGTCTTTCTTCTATAAAAGGAACGTCACCATAAAGTTTCCCTGCAAAGATATGAAAGTGAAATGAATATTGTAGTAATCAGCTTTGGAACCACATCCACGGCATCTGTGTGGGGGAAATCTCTTTGATCTCTATCCGTCTATCAGAGGCCTAAAAATGAACCAGACTCTAGATAGTAATCTCGATTTTCCTTTCCTATAGGACAGCCATAGCTTCTTTGAAACCCTGAAGCAATTCTCAAGTAAGCCGTCAGCAGTGCACAGAGGGAAGCCCACCATGGACTGCAGCAGAGGCCCTCCTTTCAGACGCCTGCCTGCAGAACGGAGAGCCCCAGTGACATCGGCACCATCACCACTGTGCAGATTCACAACGGGGCTCATGTTACAAAAGAAGAAAATGAAACCAAGGGAAGGGAAACGAAACCAAAGGACTTGCCCAAAGCCCCGCCCCGCTGGCCATGCCGTCCTGTCTGGAGCCCAGGCCTCCTCACTCCCGGCCCAACGCATTCTGCACTACACCAGCCGCCTCTTCTTTCGCACGTGTGGTACTGGCCACACTGGTTTACACCCCACCTTAAAAATATGACTATCCTTTGACTAAAATTTGACCTCTAAGAATTTACTCCAGAAAACAAAAACGAGGACAGAGATGTAACCACTAAGATGTGACCTGCTGCGTTATTAGCAGGGGACAATCGGAAGCCAGCATCACCTCAGGAACGGAGGGCTGCTGGCAGGAATGAGAGCACATCTCCACCCACAGTTCTCAACCAGGGGTGTGTGGCAGAGAATCACACGCGCAGCTGCTTAGACAGGCCCGTGTCGCAGCGGGGGCCGCAGCCCAGGGCAGCATCTCGGGCACAGCCTGTCTGGCGATGGACACGGGGGCCAGTGGGACGCCCAGTGACCCCAGTGTGAGGTGGAGAGGAGCGGGGTCTGTCACCAGACACCTCTCAAGAACACAGGGCCCATGGAGCACGTAGAGAAGCAGGATGGCCAAGTGGGTCACAGCACTGGAGCAGGCACAGGGGCCGACGACTATTCCCTCCGCACCGGCTCTCAGCACGCAGACCCCAGGCTCACAGCCAGGGGACGGGAAGACCTGCCGACAGCGCTGGAACACATCGCCGAACCCCAGCAGAATCAGGAGCAGGGCTCGAGTCCACAGGCAGGGGATTGCCAGACTCTCCAAGGTGTCATCAGGCCGCGGAACAGGATGTTTCAACCAAGAGACCGAATGTCTCACATCTCGCTTGAGCTTCTGACTTGGATACAGAAAACTCAAACTGGCTGTATTCTCCATGACTAAGTGTGATCAATTATCATGACTGAACTTCTACTTGCAATCCTGTGCATACAAACTGAGTTCCCTGGTGGCGATGTTAATGACAGCGAGTATTTAGGTATGTGCCTTGGAAGAAAAATGGGCATAGTGGGGGCAGGGAGCTCCTTTGAGAGAACTCCAACATGCCACTGCCAGGGGGTCATTCAAGACAGAGCCCTTTGTACTCAAACTATCGGTTCATAAAAATGAAAGAAAAAACGGAAGATGATAGCACAATAATGCCCAGTTGGAAAAAATGGAAACACTTATACCCTGAAGTTACAAGAAAAAGCAGTTGAAACATCTGGACCTAACTTTGAGAGGATTCTGATTCTCCTCTGACCTCTAACTTTGTCATTGATCTTTTCCTCCTAGAGTCCAAAATGTCTTCTCTCCTTCCTTCATTAGGACAGATGACTAAGCAAATCCAATAACAGAGCCTGCCAATACTAATAGAGATGGTGACAAAAATGGCAAAAACCTCCAAATTAGGATATAAGGAATTATATTGAGGAATTATATCTGAGTCATCGGGACTAGCAGGATATTGCACGAACTTTTGACCCTGAAATCCCAGAAGTGACAGGAAGAGGGGAGGTATAGTGACTCTGGAGCCAGAATGCCTGGCTTTAAATTCCACTACACCATGTAATGGATGTGTGACTTGGGCAAATTACTGCACCTCTCTGCCTCAGCTTCCTCATCTGTAAAATGGGGGTGATGACAGTCTCTACTTCATAGCGTTGTTGTGAGGACTGAATAAATCAAAACATGTGAAACACTTAAAACAGTAAGTAAGCCATGTGACTGGTATTGTTATCTCTAGACTATGAAATCCAAACAGAAAGAATGGAAGCTAGAACATAAGTTGTACAAGATAATAGACAAGATAGGGACCCATCCCCTCAGTTCTTGAGACCAGTGTCTAGCATATAAGCAGGTACTCAATACATATTTGTTTAATGAATGAAGCATATATATGGGGCAGGGGGCGTACGTGGTACACGATGAAACATGTTTTCAGAACTTTGGAAATGTTGTTTTGTGCATTCAAAATCTTTCTTAATCACTGACAAATCTATCAAGAATGAATTTATGAAATTAATCCATTGCCATATCCATGAAAAAAGAAAAAAAATTAAATTTCCATTAAAACTATATGTTGAGAATCAGCTCAGAGTGTTACCAGATGAAAACACCTTAAAATCAAAAACTAAGAATTCTCACTGTAGGGTCGCCCTGGCCCCAGGAATTCTGATTTCGACGCTCTCAGGAGAGTGCCCAGGCACGTGGGTTTTTACAAAGCACCAAGTGACTCCCTGTGCATTCCTCGTCAGTAACCACTGAGCCACAGTATCACTGAACGTGCTGTTGGGGGGACAATCAATGACAAGCGAGATGCTGGATGCAGCTGGACGCAGACTGTATCCAGCTGTGGACTGAAAAGACTAAGGGGTAGATATGCCATGTCGTTAGGAGCGCTTCTCTGGACGGATTTATTGAGCACACGTGCCATGTGGTAAGCCTAGGCACAGGGGACATCCTTAATGATGACAAAGTGACATGGTCTTCCTTCCTGTCCTAGTCTTTTTGGAGACAAAATAAAATGCAACAGAGATTAACTGCACATAAGCTTAATGTTCACTTAAGAAGCACGTAGCAGCAAAGCTTTAGAGAAAGACACCTGATAAGGTCTTAGGACCTACAAAATACTCTCAGTGTAGGCAGCAAGACACCAACAATGCATATAACAGCATCGTCGGAAACAAAAACCCTACCGAATTACACCTTCTCCTTCTCTAATTCGCTACTGGGTAGATTCTGTCTCATATATAGTATATATTTAACCCACTAACGGTCTTACCAATCCCCACCCTCCTGTTAATAATCCTAGCGTCTGAACCTGAACCTTTCTCTTTCCTTTTCAGAGCAAAAATTTCCCCCACAAAAAGCTATACAAGCTAGAAGGTGGAAACAACCCAAATGTCCGTGGACAGGTGAATGGATAAACAAAAATGGTATATACATGCAATGGAATATTATGCAGCCTTAAAAAGGAAGGAAACCCTGACACATGCTACCATATGGATGAACCTTAAGGACTTTATGCTAAATGAAATGTCAGCCACAAAAAGCAAATGCTACATGACTCCACGTATATGAGGCACCCAAGAGTCATCAAATTCTTGGTGAGAGAAAGCAGAATGGTGGTTTCCAGGGGCTGGGGGAAGAGGAATCAGGAGTTGTCGTTTAATGGGTAAAATGTCTTAGTTTTGCAAGATGAAAAAGTTCGGGAGATCAGCTGCACAACAATGTGAATATACTTAACACTTCTGAATTGTACACATAGAAATGGTTAAGATCACAAATTTTATGTTATGTGTGTTTTACAACTAAAATTTTAAAAAGTAAAAGGTAAACAGCCCCATTCTTGCCGCCACCACTCCCTCTTCCTCTGACTCCCCCTTTATCTAACACCCCATCCCCACCCTTTGCAACCCAGCTTTCATTCCTGTCATTTTACTGAACAACCCAGCAGATCTGTCCTCAGTGAGGACTGGAGTAACGCCCCCATCCCCCATCTGTGACCTCTGCTCCTCTCTGGACTCCCCTTGCCCCGCCTCCCTGACCTGCGGCCTCCACTGGGGACGGCCGCCCACGCTTACACCCTCCCTTCCTCTCCCACCTTCACTCCCCGGGAAGCCGTCAGCCTTACGCTCCCATTTTACACCTCCCGATCCTCACCTTTCACCGGGCCTCCACATTTCCCATTTCCAGGGGGCCAGAAGAAATCACCCGTAGTGTGCAATAAAGCTAAAATCACTACTTGATGGGCTTCATTACCTCTCTCTCAGAATACCTGCTGTGCTTTTGCACAAATATCTTTTAACTGCTGCACCCGTGTCTTAATTTGACTCACTTTTAAGACTGCCCAGAACCTTGCCCTGTACTAATTAGGTATTATAGGAGCTAGAGCTCTCTTTGTATGTGCAAGGATTTGCTGGTGTTTGTCTAGAGATCCCAAGAGGCTGCCCAGAGTGCAGATTTTTGGTGTATTTGGCTTGCACAGTGTCGGCAGACACACAGTTATTAATTTTTAAATATGTTGCCAACATTTAAGAATCAGAAGATTTCTCATAAAACTCTAGATTTCCAGATTCTCTTAAAAATTTAGAAGACTGGCAACAGTGAATCAATCCACAGTCCTTCATGCAACTATCAGCTACAGCAGTTACTCCTTTGATGGGTCAAGTGCTTGTCAATTTGCCCCAGGCCCCACCATTCCCTATGGCCTCTCTAACTCTGAGGCCCACTGTTAACTGCCATTGATTGTTGAGCTCAAGCCATGGCATTTCTCACACTTGGCTGTGTAACTCGTTCACATTCCCAACCGGGGCCTACTGGCCCAGCTGCTCAGTCCAAGGTTGATACAGGGTCCTTCCTCAAGTCAAGCACCTGATTTCCACTGGCTTTCAGAAGCCAGGGGTGGGCTCTTCACTCCCTGTTCTCCTCCACAAGACACTCCTCCTGAAACCTGCGGAAGCCTGTCTTGGGGCTCTCAGTGCGAGGAGGCTCAGCTCTGGGAGCTGTTTGGGGGTTTCTGTCCCCTCTGATTAAGGTCCAGCCATTTGGCAGAGTGAGGTGGTCAGGAGTTCGGGCTCTGAAATCAGCTCAGTGACTGTCTAACAAGTGACTTTGCCATGCTACGACACCGTTCTTGCGTGCAAAATGCGGCTGGGTCCCAGGGGTGTTGACAGGCATAACTGAAAAGATGCCCATCGTGTCCTAGTGACCGATACTTAGAAAGTGCACGGTCCGGTATCTTTCTCCTTCTCCATCTTTTACTTTTGGATTTTAGCAGATCATTCCTTTAATTTTTAGAAAACATCTCATTTCTTTTAAGTATCTAAACTCCTCCCCTTACCCTAATTTTATTTTTCATGTTCTGCTTTTATCTCAATTTTCTATTATGAAAATGTTAATTTTCTAGTTTAAAAATGCTAGTCCTTCCCTTTAACTCTGCACTGCAGGGTCACATGTTTTTCCATTGCTTGTATCTCCTTTTATTCCCACCCCCACCCCCCCTTTTAGTATTCTCATCGCATTTTTTTAAACTCTTTTCTTAGATTTTCTGCGTTCTTCTGCTAGACCATATTAGCAGGTTGGGGAGCCAGGAAACCAGAAGGGAGGGGCTTGAGAGAACCTGCAAGACAAAGGGGCTGCCTGCCCCCCACCCTTCGGCTCACCTCTCCTCCCCAGCCACTGGCCCCGTGAGAGCCCATTCTTAACACAGGCCACTAACTGAAGTTTATCCCGAGCTCTGAGAGAATCACAGGTCAATACGATAAACCCTCCCCAGTCACGATCGCAGCGTCGCACTGGAATAGTGCTTTCCTGTGCCAGGTGCCGTTCTAAGGACCCACGTGCATAGCTGATTTAGCCCTCACAAGGCCCCCACAAGGTAGCAGCTCTTCTGATGTCCATTTTCTAGATGCATAACTGAGGGTGAGCAGCTACACAGCCAGCGACTGAGAGCTGGGGATGGGGCGGTGTGACTCCAGGGGCTGGGTTGTAACCACCTCCCAAGTTCCCACAGGTGAAGTGCTCAGGACAGAGCTGGTCCAGTAAGGGGGATATAAATGCTTTAACCCCTTACAATTAAAGGAGCTATGTCCCAGACCTGTGAGCCCCCATATCCACGAATACACTTTGCTGGGAAAGCCCCAGCAAAAGGCAAGAAGCAGCCGGGGAGAGAGGGACCCCCAGTGTGGGCTGTCCACGGGGAGGCTGGCCCACTCCTCTCCCGAGGCCCATCACGCTCCTTTCAAACTCCTGTCTCAGCGCAACATGTTACCGTGGCACAGACCTTCTGGGTCCCTAACTCCCTAGTGATCTCTTTCAAACTGTTTTATAAATCACCTCATTAACCCAGCCAAGGTTTTTTGTGCGGCTGGTTTTTTCCTCAAACTTCCTAACAATCTAATCACACAAGGAACTAGAAGCTGTTTCTGTCTATCAACGCTTGGATAAGAGATAAGAAAGCACAAGCAGTTTTTCTAGCCTGAAAATTTCTTCCCCTTGTCCGCCTGTCTTTCAGTTCTTTCAAATGTGAGATTAAACCACTCTGCATTTCCAATGCCTTGAATTTTACCCAGATCCTTAATACGGGGACTCACTCAATACCTTCCTAATTGGCCTCTTGCCTCTGTCCTCTCAAAACAAAAACCTCTTTCTCTTACAGTAAAGCAGAACCAAGCTTTCAGTCAAGTCCTTCTCCTTATTATGAGGAAATGCAGACAAGGTCCCCAAAAGGAACTAAGTCTTTTCCTAAACTATTCAATTTTCACCTGCTGCGTCCAGACAGCTTCGCTGGCCTCCTGCAGCCTAGACTCTGCCACACTCACTAGCAGCTGGCGTCACCCTGAGGAGCTCTTCCCAGCCTCCTCTGCCAGCGGACGTCTGCCAGCATCAACTCACTGTCCCCATGTCGCCTGCCCTGCGGATGAGGGTCACGTCAGAACTCTGATGGGAAATCACCAGGACCTGGTCTCCAGCCGTGCACACTGCACAGCAGGGGGCTCCTAATTCCTTCCAATACATCATGCTGCATCCGCCACTGGACCGGACACCCCTGGAGGGCAAAACAGCATCCACTCACCTTTAACGACCCCACGGCCCAGCCCCACCGTGCTCAGGGGCTGGCCCTCTCCCTCCTCTGCTTCCCCGAGTGCAAGGGTGCTGGTTTGGAGGGCAGAGTCACGCGGATTGCATACACCGTTTGGGACTGCTTTAAACTGGGTTTACTCTAGCGTTCCTACCAGCGCACACCCACACCAGACTGCGCAGTATTCAAACACGCTACCTGAATGGTCCCAATAATGTGTTCCTGCCGCTGGTGGCAGTTCGGTTCAAAGACCACACTTGGCACAGACAAAACAGGCTTCTTTTCCTGGATGTCTTAGCAACATACTTGGGACCTGACCAAAAAAATTAAGCCAGGGACCTATAATATTTTGGACACACTATTCAAAAGGCTGTCAGCTGTCCCCTGAATGAGCTCTGAACCTTGCCTGTATTGCTTTGTACTTCAGTATGTTCCCAGCTCTCACACTCAGTTGAGAGCCACAAGCAAAACAATAAAGTTTCTGAAGTCTTAAAACTCTCTCATACCAAAGTTCCTCGGTGCTCTCCCTGGCTCCCCTCTCACCTGAGCCTGACCCCCTCCATCTCTAGCCACACCTCAATCTAGATCTCTCACTCTTCAAAGCACCCCATTTAAGACTTAACTGCTAATGTAAAATAGATAGCTAGTGGGAAGCAGCGGCATAGCACAGGGAGATCAGCTCCGTGCTTTGTGACCACCTAGAGGGGTGGGATAAGGAGGGTGGGAGGGAGGGAGACGCAAGAGGGAGGAGATATGGGGATATATGTATATGTACAGCTGATTCACTTTGTTATACAGCAGAAACTAACACACCATTGTAAAGCAATTATACTCCAATAAAGATGTTTAAAAAAAAAAAAAGACTTAACTGCTTTGTACCATATCCCCCTGCTTTTCAAAAGTCATCTAATGAGTTAATCAACCAAGTAATGGTATCACTATAAGTAGACAAGTCCTACCATCTACATTCCCAGATAAAATGTGTGTGGTTTGTAAACTGAGGTGTAATTTACATGCAGTAAAATATACACATCTGAGGTGTTTGACAAGTTTCACAATCCTGAAATGTGTGTTTAAAGAGTCCCGTTTTGGAGAGTGATCGTAACGGTGGGCTGTGGAGCCAGGGCCACGTGTTCCAGTAGAAGACTAGAAACAATGTGAGAAGAGCAGCCGAGGCCTGTCCCCCGCACCCACCCATGGCGAGCTGTTCCACCTGTGGGCCCTCCTGGGACCCTGTGGGCCCCACAGGGTTCCACCTGTGGGCTCAGGTGAACAGTACAAAGGCTGGACCAAACGGCTTCTGAAAGCCGTCTTGGCCTTACTCTGTCACTAAATAGGGTATTTAGGCAGGCAAGTGGACAAGTGGGGAGATGTCCTTGAACGCTCCCCAGGAGGGTAGCAGCCTTGCAGCCTTGGCCTCTTGCTTCAGCCTGTGCTTCTTTTGTTTAGACGGGGTTTCTGTAAGCCGTGGCAACCCCAAGGCAGAACAGGATTCCCCTGTCTTTGTTCAGCTCTGGAACTAAGAATGGTTTTCACATTTTCAGATGGTTAAAAAAAAACAAAAGAAAAAGAATGTTTCATGATGCATGAAAATTACATGAAATTCACATTTCAGTGTCCATAAATAAAGGTTCATTGGAACACAACCATGCTCGTTCACTTGCATATTTGCCTATTGCTGCTTTCACGCTACAACACAGAGTTGAGTAGTTGCATCAGAGACCATATGGCTCCAAAACTGAAAATATTTACTATCTGGCCCCTTACAGAAAAAGCTTACCAACCCTTGCTTTAGACCATCTAGGTAAGAGACTCTGGGCTGGTATACCTCTCTCTTCCCATATTAAGTGCTGGTGGAGACTTCAGACATGGGTGGTATACAAACAAGTAAACCAACATCTGGAAAGGGGAAATTTCCACTTTGTAGAAATGAAAACAAATGCAAATTAAAGTACAATAATACAAGGCCCTTTTTGTTCTTGTTAATAGAAAAAGAAGAAAAATAATAAAAATATTAGCAAAAAGACTAGAGAAAGCAAGGACACGACACTACAGTTAACATCATTATGAACTGGTTCACCTTTTCTTTCAAACAATCCAGCAGAATTATCAGTTGTAAAAGTGTTCATACCCTTTGACATAATAGTCTGACTCCTGGAAATCTATCCTAAAGAAACAATCAAAAGAACAAAAGAACACTGGGTCAAAATGTTCACATCAGCATTTTTCTAACAAAATGACAGAAACAACCTGAAATGCTTAGCAAATGGAAATGAATCAGTATATTATGGTTCCTTAACTCAATTAAATATATGTCCAAATAATAGACATGAAGACTAAATACATGAAAAAGTTTGCTACTATAACAGACTATATAAAAACTAAGGATGATAGGGACTTCCCTGGTGGACCCGTGGTTAAGACTCCACACTTCCACTGCAGGGGGCCCGGGGTTCAATCCCCGGTCGGGAAACTAAGATCCTGCATGCCACGTGGTGTGGCAAAAAAAAAAAAAAAACAACTAAGGTTGATAGATAAAGTTTAGAAAAGACCATGAAAACTTAAAAAGAAAAAGTTTAGAAAAACAAGGAATGGAGTACTGACACATGCTATAATGTACACATACGTTTAAACATTATGCTAAATGAAAGAAGCCAAACACAAATGCCAGAGATCATACCATTCTATCTATATGAAATATCCAGAAAAGGCAAAACTATAGATTAAGGTAATGGGCTCAGGGCTGGAGGGGGTGGTGGTGATAGCTAAAGGGAACAGGGTTTCTTTTTGAGGTGATAAAAATGTTCAAAATTTGACTGTGGTGATGGTTGCATAACTCTGTGAGTTGTACACTTTTAACAGATGAATTGTATGGTATGTAAATGACATCTTAATAGAGCTGTTTAAAATTTTTTTTCAAGGCAGGCAAAAGACGTTAATTAAGCAACAAACTTTGGTGTTATGTTTAAGGTTCATAAAAATCATCGATGCTACTTTCAGGTCTACTGTAAAGAAAAACAAATCCTAAATCAGTCTTATTTCCATCAAGACAGGTAAAAATTTTAAATATATTGAACACAATGCTCTTTTTAAAAAGCTTAGTACGATTATAGCTGAATCTTTTACAGTAGATAACAATTTTAAAAGATGAAATTTCTCACTAACCATTTTTGCCTCTTAGACCACTATTTGAACAAAGTTTCAAAGTATTTAGAAACATCTGAAAGCCAAAGAATTGCTGCTAATACCCACAAAGAGAAAAAAATCTTATATTCTTAAAGAAAAAAGTCACTTAAAGAACACTGGCTTCTCACCCAGAGAGAGTAGGGAAATATGTGCACTTTAAAACTTTTCCTTTTTAAATTTCCTTCTTGCTAGGAAGCTTTATATTCCTTAGAAGCTGTTTATCAGCCTTAAAGGAGAACCTCATATTTCTAGTCTTATTCTTCTTTGAGTGAAGAAGGCATTTTTCTAAGGTATTCTTATAACTTCACAGGAATGATGCTGGACGCCCGAGATACCTGGGTTCCCTCCTGTGCATCCGGGACGGGCGGGGTGGGGGGTGGAGGGGGGAAGGTGAGCAGCGCAGGCATCTGTCCCGGCCACTGCTGTACTATCTCCAGAATCGAGCACAGTGCATATGGCGCAGAGCAGGCACTGAGATACATTTATCAAATTGAATTAAGGGTTTTGGGGTTACATTAAGTTATTCTCATATCATATGTTAAGCTATGGAAAAAAGTTCCACGGAAATTAGAATAACCTTGTCGGGACTAGAAGATCAGCAAGTATCAGACAGTGAAGCATGTCGTATTTTCCTTACCCCATGCTGGAGCTACTCGGGGAACAGAGAAATAGACTTCTGAGACATAACTGGCCCCCTTCTCAAGAAGTTCAAAAATTAGCGGCTCAAAGCAGTCAGACATGAAACAGTTAAACAGGGAGCTGGTTTCGATGCAGTGGAGAAAACAGTGGATTGGAAAGAACTGAGCTGGAATCAGGGCTGTCCTGGTACAGGGTCAACCCCAGGAGCATCGGGAAAGCACAAAGCAGCCCACTGGCCAGGGTGTGGCGGAGGGCAAATGAGAAGGGGCATCCATGTGTGTTCTACCAACCCTTTCAGGGAGAGGAATGGGGAAGCAGGAGGACCAGCGAGTGCAGAGGCAGGGAAGGGGCGACAGGGACGGGACGGGAGAGCTCCAGGCGGGCTGTGGCCAGGCACGGCCATGTGAATGATGCCTGCCATGTTATAAAACAAATGATCTGAGAAACTTACTTAATATTGAATTTTCAGTTTTGAAAACAGTTCTTCTTATTCCCAGCCTCATCGTTCCTCCCAAATTGCCAGGGTTGTGTTCCGGCATATCAATCACCTTAGAAAATAAAACAAGTCCGGTTTTGCCATCTTGTAAATACATAATTTCCCACATTTCAAGCTTTACTTTTAGGGGATGCGCACTGGGTAAGGATGTTCCTTAAACAAGAAAATCCGATCGTTCCTTCCAACCTTCCTATTCAAACACGGTCATGCTTTTATACACTCCTCACAGTATGCTGCCTTTTCATCTCTGCTTCTCATCTTTCATTCAAATCACAGGTAAAAAACTTCTCAGGAGCATCTTTATAAGCTCCCTCCTGTCATTAGTCAAAGTGTCAGTTCCAGGCGATGTTCACACTTCACCTTCTGGGACCTTGCGCTTTGGTCTTCACGTCCCTTATAATAACAACCCTCTCCCACCGCCCACTCCACTCCCTAAAGATTTTCCACAAGCAAATCTGTCCATTTTGGAAAAGGATACCAGAAGTACAGTGGTCCCTCAGTATCCAGGGGGACAGGTTCCAGGACCCCTCTGGATAACAAAATCCTTGGACGCTCCAATCCCTTACATAAAGTGGCATAATACAGTCAGCTATCGGTATCTGCGGATGCCGAACCCATGGATACGGAGAGCCAACTGAACTTATTTGCAGAAAATCATTTAGAAGGATTCTTTTTTTTTTTTTTTGGCTATGCCATGCGGCATGCAGGATCTTAGTTCCCCAACCAGGAATCGAACGTGTGTCCCCTGCAGTGGAAGCATGGAGTCTTTAACCACTGGACCACCAGGGAAGCCCCCTAGAAGGGTTACTCTTATTAAAAAAATTAAAGAAAAAAAAAATATATATAATCCATTCTACCACATTCCATAGGTAGAAACCTAAGTGCCACCCTGGATCTCTCCCTCTCCCTCATCTCCAATGTGTCAAGTCCTATCCACTTACCGGCTCTAGACTTCCTGCATCCATCCACAGCTCCCACCACCACCCAAACCACAGCCCCTCACCTGGACTGCGGCCAGAGCTCACCAACTAGACATGCCCCACATTCACATGTCCCCCCAACCCTGCGCACTGCAGGCAGAGTGGTCGTGGTGTTTCTCCTGCTTGAAATCCTTGACTGCCTGGTACTGGCCCAACCTAGCCCTTCAGCCTCACTTCCGGTGACTTTCCCCTCCTACCCTGAGCTCTGGTCGCTGAGCCTTCCTTCAGTTCCTCAAGTGCATCTTCCTTCCTCCCACCATGGAGACTTTGAACATCTCCCACTCCCCTACCCTCTTTTCCTAAATTAATCCATCCCTAACCTTAAGCTCTTAGCTCAACTATCCAATATGAGCTTCCGCAGGAGTTGATATTAGCAGGCGCCATACCCTAGTCAGGGTCCTCTATCAACATGCTCCCCGTCACCGTGCTCCCCTCCGTTTGTGTGTAGAGTGCTTTGTGCGCTAGACTGTGAATCGCTAAGAGCTGGGGCACTTTTTGCTTTTACCATCGCATTCCCAGCCCCTAGCACACATGGAACTGGCATCTGGTATGCACTGAACGAATGCAGGGATGACTGAATGAACTCAGAGCAAATAATTTCAGATTTATCTTTAGGATTAACTCTCAGAAATGCAGACACGTGATTTTTATGAAAAGTCTGTTCTTGTTAGCCAATGGTCTATTTTCGCAATTCTGTTCACTACAATCTCATGGTTTTATTTCATCTTTAAGCTGTTAGAACAGACTACAGTTGGGTGAGTTAACCTGTTCTAATGGAATTGCTCAAGTTTCCTCTCATAAAACCTTCCTCTCCTTGTTTTTTCTATACCCTAACTGCCACATGTTGCTCTACAGGAATCCTTGACAACTAGAATTTTCCAAGAACTTGTATGATCTTATCAGTGCTCCAGAAGAACTTTCTGAGCCATTTGAACCCTGTGGCCCGGGTACACTCTAAGAGTCACTGAGAGGAAGGGGTGGAGAAAAAACTTGACTACACCCCTTGGCGGATGGAGCGCTTGGTTCTGAAGTGCTTTTGGCCTTGGCGTGTCTTTCCTATCTTCTTGGGTCGGCTAATTACGGCTAGATTAAGTATTACAGGAGTGAGGTGAGGAGAGGGCATCAGCTTCCAGTTCAGAAAACTGAGCTGTTTAGCTTTCAGCCCCTTGGGTATTTTCTAGGAAAGGACAGATAAGACTACATTACCTGCCACAGACTCGTAAGAAGTCCTAGGTTGATTCACAGCTACAATTTCCGCTTCAGCTGAAGACAACCTGAACCCTTTAGGAAGACCACAGCAATAAACTCCCCTGGTTTCTTCTTATAAGTGTACTGTAATGCTTTAAGTCAGCCTTACTTCCGGCACTGGGTTTCTCCACTCAGGAAGAGTCTTTTAATGTAGTTTGTTCAGTTATTGGCATGTTTGGAATTCAAGGAATGTTCTGGTATAAACCACTGAAAATGGAGTCAAATGACCCAACGAAGAACAGGAATCCTCCCTTACTGCTTACTTGGGTTGAATCTGACAAACAGAAGGCCAGAAAATATTTCCAAAAGAAATATTTCCAAAAGCTAAATGCAGTGGGCACAGGGCTGCCTAAGGGTCTTAAACACTCCTCCAACATAGAGGGAAGTCTGGAAATTCCTGAAAGAGCAATATGAGAACATTGTTTAGAAACATGAACTATCAGGAGAAACAGCTATAAGAGTTGAGTGTGGTAGACAGGAGGTGAGGATTACTGAATTTTTTCATTATAGGCTTTTTGGAATTGTTGGGTTTTTTTTTTTTTTGGAATTGTTGAACACTTAATTACTTTAATGAAAATACAAATTGAAGGCCCAAATAGTGAAATATATTGTATAGGCCTTCCACTAGGGTATTAGTTCACATTATCCCTGCTGTTTTCAAAAGCAATATATCAGACCTTCTGCTGATATGATAGCACAGAAAGAAATCCCAAGGTGTAACTGCCACGGTGACCCTCCGATTAAAATACGCTCCCATAGAAACCACTGGAGAGGCAAAGAAAACGGTAGACAAAAGATGGGGGAGCAGATGGAAGTAGCTTTCCAACTCTAAACGATGCCCTGAACAGCAGTGAAAGGAGAAAAGCAGAGCAAGAACTGACAGGCGGCTTCATCCGGGGATGCCCATCACACACTCAGTGGAAGGATGTCCAGGCCAGGAAGACCTTCAACATGGCAGAAGAGTAAGATGTGGAGATCACCTTCCTCCCCACAGATACATCAGAAATACATCTACACGTGGAACAACCCCTACAGAACACCTACTGAACGCTGGCAGAAGACCTCAGACCTCCCAAAAGGCAAGAAACTCCCCCACGTACCTGGGTAGGGCAAAAGAAAAAAGAATAAACAGAGACAAAAGGATAGGGACGGGACCTGCACCAGTGGGAGGGAGCTGTGAAGGAGAAAAGGTTTCCACACACTAGGAAGCCCCTTCACTGGCAGAAACGGCGGGTGGCCGGGGGGAAGCTTGGGAGCCGCGGAGGAGAGCACAGCAACAGGGGTGCGGAGGCCAAAGCGGACAGATTCCCGCACAGAGGAACCATGCCGACCGGCACTCACCAGCCCAAGAGGTTTGTCTGCCCCCCCGCCGGCGCGGGCGGGGGCTGGGAACTGAGGCTCCGGCTTCAGTCGGAGCGCAGGGAGAGGACTGGGGTGGCGGCGTGAACACAGCCTGAAGGAGGGTAGTGCGCCACGGCTGGCCGGGAGGGAGTCCGGGGAAAAGTCTGGAGCTGCCGAAGAGGCAAGAGACGATTGTTTCTGGGGGCGCAAGGACCCTCTCTGAATCCCCTCGATTCAGAGCACCGCCTAAACGAGCTCAAGAGACGGGTGCAAGCCGCGTCTATCAGCGCAGACACCAAGAGACGGGCATGAGACGCTAAGGCTGCTGCTGCCGCCACCAAGAAGCCTGTGAACAAGCACAGGTCACTGTCCACACCTCCCCTCCCAGAAGCCTGTGCAGCCCGCCACGGCCAGGGTCCCGTGATCCAGGGACAACTTCCCCGGGAGAACACATGGCGGCCTCGGGCTGGTGCAACGTTCTGCTGGCCTCTGCCGCCGCAGGCTCGCCCCGCATCGTGCCCCGCCCTCCCCCCCGGCCTGAGTGAGCCAGAGCCCCCGAAGCAGCTGCTCCTTTAACCCCGTCCTGTGGAGAAAAGGGAACCCTCTTGCACTGTAGGTGGGAATGTAAATTGATACAGCCACTGTGGAGAACAGTATGGAGGTTCCTTAAAAAACTAAAAATAGAACTACCATACGACCCAGCAATCCCACTACTGGGCATATACCCTGAGAAAACCGTCATTCAAAAACAGTCATGTACCAAAATGTTCATGGCAGCTCTATTTACAATAGCCAGGACGTGAAAGCAACCTAAGTGTCCATCAACAGATGAATGGATAAAGAAGATGTGGCACATATATACAATGGAATATTACTTAGCCATAAAAAGAAACGAAATTGAGATATTTGTAGTGAGATGGATGGACCTAGAGTCTGTCATACAGAGTGAAGTAAGTCAGAAAGAGAAAAACAAATACCGTATGCTAACACATATATATGGAATCTAAGAAAAAAAAACGGTTCTGAGGAACCTACGGGCGGGACAGGAATAAAGACGCAGACCTACTAGAGAATGGACTTGAGGACACGGGGAGGGGGAAGGGTAAGCTGGGACCAAGTGAGACAGTCGCATGGACATATATACACTCCCAAATGTAAAATCCATAGCTAGTGGGAAGCAGCTGCATAGCACAGAGAAATCAGCTCAGTGCTTTGTGACCACCTTGAGGGGTGGGATAGGGAGGGTGGGAGGGAGACGCAAGAGGGAGGCGCTAAGGGGATATATGTATATGTAGAGCCGATCCAGTTTGTTATACAGCAGAAACTAACACACCGTTGTAAAGCAATTATACTCCATTAAAGATGTTAAAAAAAAAAGAACGTCCAGGCCAGGCTCCAGCTGGGAGACCAGAAACACTCCAGAAGGGGGACGGCTGGGGAAGGCAGAGAACACAGGGTACTTCTGGTCAAACCTGGCCAAACCAGTTGCCTGCAGAGTTCTCAGGCTGTCCTACCAGCTCTAAAGATGACAGTATGACTGCCTCTCGGGTTACAAACAACCTGATTGAGCAACAAAATTAAGGAAACGTCTTCGTTCCTGGCATTCCTTCCGCAAAAAGCCTGAGAGATAGGAGAACATCACAGCTTTAAAACATATCTTTTATCATTACTGGGGTGGTTAAAGAACTTCAGATATGCTTTAGCTTTAATCCCAACATTTTCAAAATACCCTAGATTTTGCATCTAAGAGGAAAATGCCTCTTCCATTGCAAAAGGGTCGCCTCGGCCCATTCTGAGTTTGCCTAAAAACAAGCTGTCATCTGATCCCCACTACAGAGCTGTCGTTTCTTGGAACCGAGCCATAGCGCAGAAGAAAAATAAAAAAGGATCAATAAGTAACGAATATTGGTGCTGATAAAGCTTTAGGAGATGTAAATGTACCATGTAAGGATAAACACGGCCCTAATTAACCTTTACCAAAGTTTCTGCAGCCCATGATAAAAGTGTAATGGGTTCAAGACTTCAGGAGTCCTGGGTGCCTTAAACAACAAAGTCTAGGGAAGTTAGGTTCTCTTATCAAAGATGAAATTCCCCCCTCCTTTTTTTTTTGGCCACGGAGCCCGCTTGCAGGATCTTAGTTCCCCGATCAGGGAACTAAGCCTGGGCCTCGGCAGTGAAAGTGCGGAGTCCTAACCATTAGACTGCCAAGGAATTTCCAAAGATGAAATTCCTAAATGGCAGTGTGGGAAAGAGTGCAAGCCTTCTGACCTACCTGACAGAACCCTGGTAAGGCCAGCTTCTGTCCAGTCCCTTGCCTTTGGACATTTCATTTGGGGACACTAGAGGAGCCTACCTCCCAGCAGACCATCTTCAGTAGCTGGGCAGCTACAGCAGCCTCCATCGTTGCAGACCAAATCTAAACCCTTCCATGTGGCACGCAGGTTCCACCTCATTCAGGAACCGTCTATGCTCTCCCCACATATTCTGACCCGTGGTTTCTACCTCTGCTCCCCTCCCCTCGACGCCACTACATACATACCGCCTCTTCACTACTTTCCCTGAGATGGCTTCGCCCCACCATCCCACGTGGGCTTGCGCTTTAGGGGCACCCTCCAGTTCTCCTCACCGTGCCATACTTAATACCAGTGTTATGCTCACCCTACCAAACAAATGACCTACACAGTGTTCATTCCTTTCCAATAAGCGGTAGGCTGAATAACAGCCCCCCCAAAGATGTCCAAGTCCTAGTCCCCAGAAACCGTGAATATGCTGCCTTCCGTGTCAGCCTGATTAAATTAAGCCTCTTGAGATGGTAAAATTATCTGGGGGTTGTCAGCGTGGGCCCAACGCAACCACAGGGTCCTCATAAGAAGCAGCAGGAGGGTCAGAATCAGAGATGGAAATGTGACAACGAAGCAGAGGTCAGAGAGAGAAGGAGAGAGAGAGACTGGAAGAGGCCACATGGCTGGCTTTAAAGATGGAGGAAAGGGCCATGAGCAGGCAGTCTCTAGAAGCTGGAAAAGGCAAAGAAATAGATTCTCCCCTAGAGCCTCCAGAAGAAATGCTTCTGAGCTCCAGACCTGTAAAAAACTAAATTTGTCACTAAGTTGGTGGTAATTTGTTACAGCAGCAATAGGAAACTAATACAGTCCTTTAACGTATACAAGTTTAACCTCCTCCATCATTTCGTATATGCATCTCCTCTCAGAAACTGAAGTGTGGGCTCCTCACGCACAAGGACTAGATCTTCTTCTCTAGCACCATCAGAGTTCAGCACAATGGCAGGTTTGGATCAAGCGCTCCATCATTAAATCTCCCTGGATTTTAATCAAAAACTAACAGAGGAGACCCAGGGACTGGTCGGTGGGCCTACAAGAAGTAGAGGGTCTCTGAGACCAAGTCGCAGACGGAAGGGGAAAGGGGCAGTTGCCTGCTCTGAGGCCAAGGTACGCTGTGCCCAAGCTCACCTCTCACCTGATACAGGGCCGGTACCTCTCTGCAGCATCAGGGCAGCGTGAGGATGGAATCTACAATGGTGAAAGCATTAAGCAGTCCTAGAAATACGTAGATATTTTCTAGTTTTTTGGTTTGTTTGTTTTTGCGGTACGCGGGCGTCTCACTGTTGTGGCCTCTCCCGTTGCGGAGCACAGGCTCCGGACGTGCAGGCTCAGCAGCCATGGCTCACGGGCCCAGCCGCTCCGCGGCATGTGGGATCCTCCCGGACCGGGGCACGAACCCGTGTCCCCTGCATCGGCAGGCGGACTCTCAACCACTGCGCCACCAGGGAAGCCCCTCTAATTTTTTTAACTTGGTTTTTTCCACCAGTAAAATAAGGTCTATATTACTTCCACTAGGAAAAGAACATTCTTATACCTTCAGGTGTGATCATGACACTTAAGTCCTGCCTCTGAGCCTCACACTACCATTGACCAGCTCTCCTCACAGAAGCCCTACTCCTGAGACGGGGCAGGTGGCATGGTGGCTGACGGTGCGGGCTGGCTCTGGACTTGAATCCCAGCTCTGCCAGTCCCCAGTGACGTGACCTTGAATGCGTCCTTGACTGTCTCTGTAGGCTGGAGGTAACAGCGGCATCCACTTCACACGGGTACTGCGGGATTTCTGGAGCTAACGGGTCGGGTAGGCGGGCAGCACACAGCCCATGGGAAAAAGCAGCCCTCGATAGTCCCACGCTCTGCTACAGAGGCCTCTGCGAACTCTGGCACCCAGGGCAGAGGCTGGAAGCGAAAGGTGAACTCTCTCATGGGCGGGGGGGGCTCCCTTTTAGGGACAGCTGCTCTTTAATAGTCACGGTCTCTCCCAAACCTCAGCATCAAAGACAACACGAGCCCACAGACAGCATTTTACACCCATTTTGCTTCGCAGGGCCTGGCTGCTGACACTACCCTCTTCCCGGGGTGCTTTTTGAGGCACTGCTGCTGTGGCCTTTGAGCACAGTAACCCGGCCACAGAGACCTGTGGTACCCCAAGCTTGTAAAATAAGTTACTCTTGGCTTTCCCAGGAAAAACTGCAGTCTGTCCAAAGATCAAGCAATTGAACGGTGAGGTGAAATAACCTTTGCCTCTCCATTTTTCCATTACCCATCTTGTGCCTGTCATGTTTTCCCCCTTCTCTGGTTTCAAAATGCACTCTTTTGAACACACCCTGTATTTATCGCCCATCTCCACATATTTTTAGTTAATGTTTCATGAGAGTATCTATTGGTGGATTTCACGTTTCCCACTGCAGGTTTACCCTCACGCTTGAGTCCACAGGTAAAGAGAAAAATAAGAGGCGAGAGATGTGACTTGCAGAGGTGAGCAAGTGAAAACGTAAGAGGACCAACGGGGTGTTTTTCCCGTTCTGTTAGCGTTTACCACAAGCCTAAGTTCTGACAACAAGCAGCACTGGGCCTGTTTTAATCAGAGATCTTCCCTTGAAACTAGAGATTTGTAGCCTAAAAGACTGTTAACCGATACTGTTCCAAATGTTTTTCTTAGGGTTCATTTTATATACACACATGCTCACACACACGTGTGTTCATATATACATTTCATGTGTTGTATACAACATATATAATCTCATACAATATATACTTGTTAAAATCATATAGTTATATATTATATTGTTATTAAGATCACATATAGTTATTAAAATCATTTCTTCAGTAGACTCAAGAAATAAAACAACTACCATGTTGATTTTAGCTCACAAGCGGTAATTTGAGAGAACAGATAATTTAAGATGCTATTTCAACAACTGGGGAGATGTGAGTACGGGCTGTGATCATGGCATTGTGGTTGTGTAAGAGAATGTCCTTGTCCTTACAAGATAAGATGCTGAGTTATTTAGGGGGTTAGTGTCTGGATGTCTGTAACTGATTCTCAAATGGTTGGGGTTGGGGGGGTCATCCATAGAAAGAGAAAGCAAATGTGGAAATGTTACCGATTAGTGAATCTGGGCAAAAGGTGGGTTGGTATTCATTGACTCTTCCTGCAAATTTTCTGTAGATTTGAAATTTTTTTAAAAAGATGCTGGCGGAAAAAGATATTTTCATGACTGTTCAATAAAAGCCTCCTTCCTCCCAGGTAAGACAGAGCATAAGTATAAAAACCCGAGAAATTCTCTAAAATCTTGATTAAAATACATTGCCAAAATCAGGACATTTTTGTGTAAATCTTACAGCTAAAAGCAAAATGCCTATCTTTACTCTAAGAAGTGAGTTAATACATAGTCAGTACTGATGCATACCAATGTCAAATAATCTGCAATAAAAGCGAGAATAACATACACAAGACCGCTAAGGTGCATGGACTGATCAGGACTCAGGACTGGTGGCAGCTTTTAAGGAACTCTATATATAAGATTTCACATTTGTTCTCCAAGGTAAGTAAGGCCTTAGAATTTTAGAACTGAAAAGCCTCAGAGAGAAATACAGTCCAATACTTTAATCCTGAATTTGTCTGCAATATAACAAAGGGCCATAGAAAACTAAATATAGAAAAGGTCCATAAAAAGTGTGGACATATACAAGTATTTAAAAGCTGGTAAGTGCTTTTAAAGTTGATCTGGAACCCCCTTTTGTGAGTTACAATCAGTATCGGATCAATGTTCCCAGGAAATGTCCTAATTCTTTCATAGAACTCTTTCTAAGAGAAATAAATTTAGTCTCCAATTTTAAATCCTGGCAGTTCCAAAAGTTTGAAGTAATTCCAATTGAATAAAAGTAAGTCAAGTGTTTTCACGAGTTTTTAGAATGATTAACAAAATAGATTTGGCAAGGAAAAGAAATAAAAAGCACATATGCGAACAACAAATAATGAAAAAGTTGAAAAATGACCATGCTATTTGGCAATCTTGCTTTGCCAAATGAAACCACAAATTATTGTGTATCTTCCCCCGACTTCTTAAACCTGCTTCTCAATGATATTTTATTCATTCATTCAGTTATTCAAAAATTTAACCACCTAGGGACTTCCCTGGTGGCACAGTAGTTAAGAATCCACCTGCCAATGCAGGGGACACGGGTTCGAGCCCTGGTCTGGGAAGATCCCACATGCTGCAGAGCGACCAAGCCCGTGTGCCACAACTACCGAGCCTGCGCTCTAGACCCCACGAGCCACAACTACTAAGCCCGCATGCCACACCTACTGAAGCCCGTGCACCTAGAGCCCACGTTCCGCAACAAGAGAAGCCACCGCAATGAGAAGACTGCGCACCGCAACGAAGAGTAGCCCCCGCTCACCACAGCTAGAGAAAAGCCCGCGCGCAGCAACTAAGACGCAACACAGCCAAATTATTTATTTATTTATTTATTTATTTTTAAAAAGTGGATGTTTATTAAAAAAAAATTTAACCACCTTATATGTACAAAACATCAGAGGGACTTCAAAGGCTATAAGGCAATTCTTTAAACTACGTAGTATTTAATTATCTATTTCAGCATTTTTTTCTTGATGTGCAGAAAATTATTTTTTTCAAGCCTAAATATGCAACTAAATTGAAAAACAACAACCCTCCATATCTGAGCTTTCTGAAATGTGAACAGTGAGCAAATATCCTAGTTCCACATTGTAGGGAAAATGTAATCTAAGGGGTAAAGAATCCAAGCTTATACTTGGGACTCTGAACCATTAAGCAACTGTTGAGGTGGCCCTTTATTGGATCTTGCCCTTAATTATGAAGCTCATGCAGTCTTAGGCTTGGGTTTCAGAAACCATTAATAATTACCCTTAAATGGCAAACAAAAGGAAAATTTCATAATCAGGGTGGTGTAGGTGTAAAGACTATAAAAGTCGCAGGATCCTGCTCAGCTTCTCATACTCCTATTTGATTCTTCCAGCTGCCTCACTGCTGGACGACCAGGTAAGTGTGCTTTTAGTACTACCTGTAGCTGCTTCTGCTTCCTTTCAGAATGGTGTGAAAGATCACGGTCTAGAGAAAAAGTGGGTTTGTGCCATCTAAAGATATTACCAGTAACTTAAGAGGCTAGAAGCTGTGGTCAGGTTTCTTCAAGACCACAGCCTACAGAGTGCTGAACAGGTACCTAAAAAGTGAAAAATGTCATAATTACTAGTAAAAGTATTTGGCTCCAAAGACTATCTTCTAACAGATATACTCCAAAAACAGACATTTAACAACCTACCTAAGATGATTATTTTTATTTATTTATTTATTTTTTGCGGTACGCGGGCCTCTCACTGTTACGGCCTCTCCCGTTGCGGAGCACAGGCTCCGGACGCGCAGGCTCAGCGGCCCAGCCGCTCCGCGGCATGTGGGATCTTCCCGGACCGGGGCACGAACCCGTGTCCCCTGCATCGGCAGGCGGACTCTCAACCACTGCGCCACCAGGGAAGCCTGATGATTATTTTTAAAACACGTTTTCAGTCACTGGTACATTGTGATTCCCACAGTTCCCGCCCCCTCTCTCCTCCTCCTCCTCTTTATCTTCCTCTCCCCTTTTCTTTATTCTCTCTCACCTATGCCAAGGAAACAGCCCAAAAGCACTCAACTCCTCCTGGCAATCATCAGTATAAAATACTTCACCTTTTTGGTAAGTTCATTTCTTTCCCAATTTACAGGACACCAAAATGAGTACAAACAAGTTTCCTGAAGAACTGAAGAGCATTTTTGAAAAATACGCAGCCAAAGAAGGTGATCCAAACCAGCTGTCGAAGGAGGAGCTGAAGCTATTGATTCAGACTGAATTCCCCAGTTTACTGAAAGTGAGTATACCACCACAGAGCCCGCTGATGGGGCGGCGATGGTGGGAAGGGAGGAGAGAAGAGAGGAAAGGACGCGGGGAGAGGCTGAGGTCCACGACGAGACGGATCAGAGCTCCATCTGAGGCGGAGCGCCCAGCAGCCCAGGCATGGGCATCACCGGAGGGAGGGCGCTTGAATGTGTGCTTTCCTCCCCTGAGGGCAGGCCACATTTCAGAAGGCAAGTTCCTAGAAAGCATGGACTACGCCTTCTATTGCCCACAGCCTTGACTCAGAACTCCCCAGGACCAGCCATAGTAAACAGAAGCCATGATCGCACTCTTACCGAGCTAGGCCTGGAAGACCCGCAGGTTGCCAAGCAAACACACTAAGGCCTTCAGCCTGGATTCAGCACCCCTGTGCCAGGCTTTAGGAAAACAACGAGGCCTGTATGGTTATAGGAGCTGGACTTGGATGTGCTCCTCTGTAATAGGTAGGATCTCTCAACTAGACCAACACTTACTTGGCAGTCTGTTAAGAAAACCGGCCTCATGCTGATAAATTGCCCTCTGGTGACACCCATTTCTATTTCAAAAGCATTTACATTTGTGCTAATGAGCAACCAGGAGTTTCTAAACAACTTTCAGGAAAGGATTACATTTCCTCAGCCATAAAGTTTCTGATCAAAACCATCCCAGAGTTATCAACATCAAAATGCATCTAGAGGCAATAAGGAATAGGGAAAGGTTAATTCTCTTTGCTCCAATACACTTTCTTTCCCTTGGAACTAAAAACCATCTTCAAAATGGAAGCAACTGTGCAACTACCTGTTACATTTGACTTGGTCCCTACTTAGCTCTAACTTCAGAATTTGGTTCTCAGTTTTTAACCAGAAATGTCCCTTCTGTCAATATGACATATGAGAAGGTTTCTAGTTTTAGTTGTTGAGGTTTCTGTTTTTAGTACTAAAAAGTGAAGTAGCTGAACTCGATGACCTTATAATCGATATTGTCTTATAGTTAAAATGTGAAATAACTTAAAAAGTTAAAAGTACTAGCAGAAAAAGAGACTTTCTAATCAAAAATAAAAACCAGTGTTTCTGAGAAAGATTCAACTTTTCAAAAAAAAACAAAAGGAAGAAAAATAATAATAGGAATAATAGAAAATAATAAAAAGAAGAAAAATAATAATCTGACAGGGAAGCCTAGGCAATCTATTCAAACAATTTGTTTTTAAATAAGGTAAGATTGGTGAATTTTTCTGTATTTTTCTATATTTTATGTATTTCCTATAAAAAGCACATATGGGGCTTACCTGGTGGCGCAGTGGTTGAGAGTCCGCCTGCCGATGCAGGGGACATGGGTTTGTGCCCCGGTCTGGGAAGATCCCACATGCCGCGGAGCGGCTAAGCCCGTGAGCCATGGCCGCTGAGCTCCGCAACGGGAGAGGCCACAACGGTGAGAGGCCCACGTATGGCAAAAAAAAAAAAAAAAAAAAAAAAAAGCACATATAACTTTTCTAATTAGGATAAAGGTAGGAAGACTAATGGTAAGTTGTGAAAAATCTACTTATCAAGTCATGTACTGATTACATTTCCATATGGATTTCTAAGGTTTTCTAAGCTATACTGTTTACATCACATCACCTTGTATGGTTTAGAATGTAGCAAATGCTTCAGGAAAACAGTGCTTGGTATTTATAAAACAGATGCTAAATAACTAACACAGTTTGGTCTTGTGAGCATAGCTAAGTGCCAAGTGTCTTTACAGGAATCTTAGGGATTAAAGCATACCTTGATGTAGAGATTTGTTGCACAACAATGTGAACATACTTAACATTACTGAACCGTATACTTAAAAATAGTTAAGATGGGGAATGTTATCTTATGCGATTTTTACCACAATTTAAAAAAATTTTTTGAAGCTGACTTATAAACTAAACTGTTATTTCAATAGGTTTCCTGGGTACTATTTTGCCACAGAAACTCCTAACCTGAAAGTCAGAGTTGTGGCTCAGAACAAGTCTCCCTGAAATATGCCACTTTAGCATGAAGATTACTTGGAACTAAAAAAAAATCAAAACCCAAAGATTCAGGGAAAACTCTTTACCTCCCACTCAGCTGCCTAAATTTATACTGCAAAGAACAGAGCTCTTCTTTTACCAGGAAGAGAGCTCTTGCTAGAGATTCCTTTTGTCCTAAGAAATTTATCTGTATAACAGGCCAAACTTTTGTTTTCCAAACATCTCTGCCTACATCTGAATGGCCTTCCTTCCTTTTGTAGCCTTAGCCCAGGATGTTATATAAGCCTCAGTTACCTGGCTGCCCTTTGGGTATCATACTTTTATGGGGTACTCTGTACGTATGTAATTAAACTTGTTTTTCTCCTGTTGATCTATGTCAATTTAATTAATAGACCGGCCGAAGAACCCAGAAGGTTCCCAGAAGGGAAGAAGGGAAAATTTTCCACCCCTACAGCAGAGACAAAAATTAATTCTGCTTAATTCACTACAGGAATACCAGTAGTCAAAAGGGAGTTGAGCTGAACATGATCTGATGTAACAAGCAGTGGTTCTCTGAGTAGTCAGTCCTGGACCAGCAGCATCCACACCGCCCAGGAACATGTTGGAAATACAGATTCTCAGGTCCCACCCCAAGCCTAGTGAATCGGAAGCTCTGGGAGTAGGACCACCCATCAGTTTGGGTTTACTAAGGTCAGCATGCCCACCTGGTGATTCTGACGCATGCCAAAGTGTGAGAACCACTGAGCCAAAGTCATCCTGCATAGCATAGCAGTGGGCTGCAACCCGGGGTTTGCGGAAAAACTAGGGTGGTTGCTAATTAAGGGGTTGAGCTCTGGAGTCAGTGTTTGAACCCCAAGCCCTCTACTTACCAGCTGGGGGCGCTGAGCAAGTCAGCGGGTGTCTCAAAGCCTCAGTTTTCTCATCTGTAAAGTGGATCTCCCCCACACGGCAGCTGGGAGAATTGCACAGGATAAGGAAAAGCTCTGGCACGGGGCTGGCCCATGGCAAGCCTAGGATCACATGTTCGTCCAGCTCTGGGGCTGGATGCCAAACCAGCTACCAGGGAAATCTTGGAGCAGGGCCCCTCGGCAGTCAAGTAAAGCCCTGGGACTTCTTCTCAAAAGAATGATTTAGATTTAGTTTACATAGGAAACCAATTATTTTAAAATACACATTAGCAATTTTAAAATAATAAATGTATGATATAGTTTTTTTTTTAAAAAAAGGGTAGGCAGTTCTGTGACATGAAGCAATACTACAACTAAAGTTGGTTTTTTCATCTCTTTCAGTAACATATGACTGAAAACTCGGTTGCCTTCTAGGAACGCAGACCCAGTGTCTCTAATTCGGAAAATGTGCAGCAGTAACTGAATCATTTTCTCTCCTCTCTTCTATCCCATCCTTTTTGTCTAAAACCAGGGTCCAAGCACCCTAGATGACCTCTTTCAAGAACTGGACAGGAATGGAGATGGAGAAGTTAGTTTCGAAGAATTCCAGGTGTTAGTAAAAAAGATATCCCAGTGAAGGAAAAAACAAAACAGATCATTCTAAGAACCGAAAGAAGAGTGCCTGGGATGTGGCCCTATTCTGTATGAAACCACCATTGTCTCCACTTAATTCTTTGCAATTGTAATGATCAAGCAGTGAGGTCTAATTACTGAATAAAGAAATCCTTAGACACGTCTCACCTTGTCAAGTACTGACCCCTGTAGCTTACTAGATTTGAAAGTAACCTTAATTTGATGCATCTAATTTATGGATTTATAAAGAAAAAAAAAAAGGCCCAGAATAGTTCCACGATCTTGACCAAGACCACAAAGATGGTGGCGGAGAGTTGGAAAGAATTCTGACGAGTCAAACCAACTCCCTCCCTCCACTCGTCCACCAGAATAACCCCCTCCCTGCTGTCCCTCCGCAGCCACGCAGGGCTCACATCATTCCCAACATCAACTCGTATTTCACTCTAGTCAATGGCTATGGAGAAACAGACTTCATAAAACAGACACTTGTCTTTAAAGTCATCTCCCAGCACCGGCTGTGCCTCTTGAATCAATGACCCTTTGGGGGAGCAAAAGGAATGTATGTCCAGAGAGTCAGTTCCATTCCATCACTGAGGGGATGGCCTTGGTTCTAGTATGTGATGTGGAAAATAAAAGGGACAGGAAGGCATAGGGCCCTCCAGCTCTGGCATCCTGCGATGCTGGGACGCTGGGTATCTGAGGAACAGCTAGTCCTCAGGTTCTACTAGTTGAATCCAGCTGGGGGGAGGGAAAGAGGGAGGAGCGTGGGAGAGGAGTAACTTTCTTCTGCCCCTTACCAGACAGTTAAAATGGCAAAGTCAAATCAGTCTAAGTTGGCCACGGCAGCCCACCACAGCAGTGCCCTGGAAGCCAGGTCTTTATCCTGACCACCACTCTCCCCTCCTCGGAAACACCCACAAATCATCAGCACTGCATCCATTCCCTTTGACCAGCATCTCAACCTTTCTGTTCATTATCACCCTCCTAATGAGCCTTGTTAGACATTCTTTTCCCAACTGCCCCTCCAACAAAATTTTAATTCCACATATACATTGTGTGTATACCTGTTTATGTACCACATTCGTATCTGTGCTTTAGACATGGTGTAAGATGGTTTTTTGACCCACCACCGCCCCCTCAAAAGCAATTTTAACCTCTGTGGTGTAAGCACATAGGGTAGCACGTCCCCAGAGGAAGAAAACCAGGCATGGCTGGTTTTTTTGACATAAGAGAACCCATTTTTGGCCTAAGCCATTTTGTGATCTAAGCCTGGCCATAATGCTTGTCCTTGAACAGGTCTCAGTAATTAATTACCTTAAGGAAACAATGAAGGAACAAATGACTGTTATCAGGCAAGAGCAGTAACAATAGGAAAGATAATATATCACTTGTAAAGACCCCCAGTTCTGTTTCAGCAGTAAAGACTAGCCTGAAGCACTCAACCACCAGATCAACTGGAACCTAAGGGATGATAATGTCGACCTTTTCTGACCCTTGTGACTTCAATCAACTAAAGCTTGGACTGTGTGGACCACCCAAACCCCTTCGTGAATATGCATGTACCCTTAGCTTAAAACTTCCCCGGTTTTCAGGGAGACACTGCTATGGGAAAGATCCCTGGTGTTCTCCTTACTTGCTGCAAGTAATAGATCCTTCCTCCTCCCACTCTCTGGCTTGGTTGCATCTTTTGGCTCAACACCCACGAAGAGGTGAAGCTAGTTTTGGGGTAACATTGGGAGCAATAGCGCATGCCTTTGAACAATGTTCTTCGATGTTTTTATTTTTAACTCATGCTCTAGAGCCAAAATTGCCACACGTTACTTCCTGTAGTTGACATCAGAAAGGTATGGGATTATTTCCACTTTCAAAATGCAGGAAATGACAACATTGAATGGTTTTAAAACTACACAAGCCCTCCTGAAGATTCTGCTATGACCTTACTCTCAAGCTGAGAAAAACTGCCTGAAAAGTACTGCCTTTGAGTCAGTTTTTTTAACCTAACATATTTGAAGTGTGTGCTGGGTATGTCAGTCAAGTTGGCTGCTGTAATTTTCCCAGTGGCTTCAACTGTGCACTTGAAGGCACTCCAAGGTGGGCACACACCCACTCCCCACCTCGTTCACCCTGTAGGGGAGCAGAATTTGCCCCCCTATGTCTCTTTGGCATATTAATTCTTTTAAGCTGGTTATTTTCTAAGAAACAGCAGACATGGGAGAAATGCTGAAAACCAAGTAGAAGTTATCCTTTTGTAAGAAACATTTACATGCATAAGGAAAATCTCCATTTGTAAGGGTGTCTCCTTGACTGTACCAAGAAGTGGAGGATGACCAAATCTCTAGAAACTTAATCAATGGAGAAGGCAAAGGCTTACATCTGCATGAAAAGCTCACCCTTGTTTACCATGCTTTTCCTGGTCACCTCCCATAACTGACTCCCCACTGTCCACACCCTCTTTTGTCTTTAGCCAAAGATGGTATTCAAGGTGAAAGCCTTCTCTCCCATGTATTCATGTTATTCAACTTTTGTGTGATTTTCTCCTGTTAATCTCTCTCATGTCCATTTAATCCTTAGACCAGCCAGAAGAACCTAGAAGGGTAGAGGAAAATGTCTTCCTCCCCAGCAACCCATAGAGCGGGCAGGGGGCTGTCCATAGGCTGAGGAGTTGCATCTCAGATAGGCAAGTCCTGGTGATGTAAGAATCTAGAACAAGGCCAGCCAGGGTGACCCAAAGTGGGCCAGGCATAAATGAGTTAGGCAGTAGATAGTGACTTGAGGGCAAGGTCGGGGGAGGTCATATATTTAAATTTGCTTGAACATGAGCTAAAAAAAAAAAATCTCTGAAAGGACACAGAAGAAACTGAGGCAGGAGATAGGTGGGCTCCAGGCTAGGCATTTACAACTGGCCTCCTGTTCACACTTCCTGGGGTAAGAAGAAGATGAGCTCCAGGCCAGATAATCATTACCAGCCCCCGGTTTACATTTCCTGGGGCAAGAGACAAACGGGCTCCAGGACTACATATTTATGACCGGACTCCTGTCTATATTTTGAGATCTGCACCTCGATATAAGAAACAGGAACAGGGTAGATAACCGGACACTGGACACTTTTATGGCAGAGACAGAGAGGGGCTAAACCCTGTTAAAAGATTGAGAGGTCATACATTTCCCATCCTTGGGGCAAGGGAGACACTACGCATGCACAAAAGCCTTCACAGGGTCAAAAAGGCAGGAGATGCCAGACCATAGTAAGTCCTGCTACCTCCCTCCCAGAGGCCTTTGCAATGAAAGCCATCTTGACTGAGGGGTGCGCGTACACCCAGGGGAAGGTCCAGAGACAAATTAGCCATGGGGTCAAAACAATACGATTGGCCAAGAAGAAGACAAAGACCCGCAAGACTGCCCCCTCATAAAGGGTTTAAACTTCCCAAAGGCCCGACTCTCATGACTCTCTCACTGAGTTCGCCTGTGCTTCCTTCCGCATGTACTCTGCTTTTCCAGTAAACTTTTCACTTTTCTCTTTACCTTCTGCCTCCTCACCTGAATTCTTTCTTGACAAGGCAGGCAAGAACTAGGGACCCAGGCCCTAGCTGCTGGCCCCTGTGGTCCAGTGGTTAGGACTCCCGGTCCCGGAACTAAGATCTTGCTTCCAGCTACTGCTCGCTGCCGCTTACTGACGCCTGTGATCAAAATCAAAACTAGTATCAGTGGTCACATGTTAGTATGAAACCGAGTCCCCCTAAAACTGAATTCCCCTGCCGAGTTTATGATTAACCTCTCTATTAAAACCTTTTTCCCCTTTCTCATCCCCTCTGACCTCAATCCTGTGCTAACTGAACAATGATCAACCAGAGTCAGAGGACTAAAAGTGCTCTTGTCCATAACATCCTTAACATACTCAGGCTGTTTCTCCAGGGCAGGATGAGCTAACAGACTGCCCCCCTCCCCAGGTCATGGACAACCTGGCCAAAGACTCATAAACCTTAGGCATCCTGACTCTTGAAACTGCGATTAACAAATGTCACAAGACAATGATTAGCCCCACCTTCTTTGTCCTTCCCCTTTAAAAGCCCCGTAACTCAAAGACCAAATTGAAGGGGATCTGAGGCTCACCTCCCACTCCCTTTCTTGGCACCCTGCAATAAACCCTTACTTTGCTGCAAATACCCGCTGTCAGAGTTTGGCTTTCTGAGCAGCGAGCACTCAACCCCTTGCTCGGTTTCAAGGAAAGGACTGGGCAGATGAGGGACAGAGGTGTGAAAGCCACTTCTCACTTCATATTTTATTGTACATTTTTGGTTTTTCAACGCTGTAAATGTGTGTCCCATCAAAAAGCATAAAAGAAAATTTTAAATAAAAAGAAAACATTTGTAAAATACCATATTGTTGCTTTTCATAATGAGCCTCTTTTCATCCTCTTTCTTATTTGGAATAGTCAGAACATACAACCGTCTAAATTTTGGGAAGTGCATATTGGAACCTATTTCAAACACTCAGAAATTTAACCAGAAAAAAAGAAAAATGAGTTCTAACCCTTCCATCAAGAAACAAAGGAGATTTTTATACACCATCAGGGAATATTTAAACACAATCTGTATCATTCTAATTCATACAAGAGCATTCTCATAGCATCAAAAGCCTTAAACATTTCTAATGACTAGTTATATTCCACTGTAGGGATACCGCTTAATGGTCTCAACTATTTCCCCACTGTGGGGCATTTAAATTACTAACATTTCTGATTCTTCTAACTAATGTTATAGTGAATACCTGTTCACTTCTTTGTCAACATATCAGATTCCTTAGGAGAATTTCGGAGAAGTAAATGTCTAAGTCAGAGGGTATGAATATTTTTATGCTTTGTGAAAGAGACCACCTAGTTGACTTCCAAAAGGTTGTATTGATTCATATCGCTACAAACAGGCAGGAGAGCATCAACTTCACTCCCCAGACAGCATTCATCAGTCTCATTTTAACTACTTCATTAATCGCAACAGTACATATCTTTTATTATTTCTGGTTTTTATGGGAATCCCCCACTACAGATGGTACCCAAATTACAATGCTTCAACTTTCCATTTCTCAGCTTTAAGATGGTACAAAAGCAATGTGCATTCGGTAGAAACTGTACTTCAATTTTTGAATTTTGATCTTCTCCTGAGCTTTAGATATGCAATATAATCCTCTCGTGATGCTGGGCGGTGGCAGCCACAGCTCCCCGTCAGCCGTGCAATCACGAGGGGGAACAACTGATACATGTACAACCATTCTGCACCCAGACAACCATTCTGTTTTTCACTTTCAGTACAGTATTCAATAAATTATGAAACAGAGCAGGACCCTGCGAGGCCCTCCTGGGTACAAGCCCCTCCTTGTCTCCTGTTGCTTGTTTGTAGAAAAAGCTTTTGTCGCCTAGACCTTCCCCGGGTTCCAAAGAGCAGACCCAGTTAATGATTAGAGAAGTGGAAAATGTAGAAACAAAGGAAAGCAATCAAACAAGAAAAGTACTACTAGCTTAAACAACAGAGTCACAGGACTCCTAGTTCCTCCTGAAGGGATATAGACAACGATCTGACACATATCTTTGAGTTGTTCTGCAGAAACTAAGCGGAAGACGTTGACTTCACAGGGTCTGCACACAGACACCAGACTGGTTGGAACCAGAAGACTGATGATTGAGATTCCTGAAACACCACCCTGTTACCTCACCACCAACCAATCAGAAAGAACGTCCATGAGCTGATCAGGCACCCTACGACCCTCTCCCATAATGTTGCCTTTAAAAACCCTTGCCTAAAAGCCATTGGGGAGTTTGGGTCTTTTGAGCACTAGCTGCACGTTCTCCTTATTTGGCACCCTGCAATAAACGCTGTCCCGTCCTTCACCACAACCCGGTGTCAGCAGACTGGCTTTGCTGTGCATCGGGCAGGTGGACCCAAGTTTGGTTCAGTAACAATTTCATGAGATTTGTAACACTTTATTATGAAATAGGCTTTGTGTGAGATGGTTCTTCCCAACTGTGGGCTAATGTAAGTGTTCTGAGCACATTTAAGGTAGGCTAGGCTAAAATATGATGTTCAGTAGGTTAGGTGTATTAAATGCATTGACTTCCAATATTCAGGACACAACCCCATCATAAGTCAGGGATGATCTTTATTCTCCCACTGAGTTTATGGTTGGGTACTGTTTTGTAAGAGATATTCTTTCTCTTGTTTGAAGCACCCTGTCAAGTTTGTTATGAGATTGTGAGCACCAGGGTGTAGATACTGTACGCTGCCTATTGAGTGTCTATGGTGATACGGGGGTTCACTCTTTTGTTTGAACAGTATGATGTGTTAATCAATTTAATTCCCGGGATAAACACACTATCCATTCATGACTGATTATCCCTTAACACTATTAAATTAGACATTCTAAAATTTTATTTAAGGTTTTTACATCTTTATTAATAACCGATATTAGTCTATAGCTTGGAGTTTTATTTTTTGTTGTATGTGCTTTCTTGAGTTCTAATGTTTAGGTCATGCTAGCTTCCCATTTTCGCCTATGGTTTCGATCTCAATCAGCCTCTCACAAAGTAAATATACACAATCTCTTTCAATTCCAACATACGTAAAGCACCTACTACAGGCAAGGTATTATACAAGATGCCATAAGAGATACAAATTGTCAGACCTCTGAGATCCTAAGTCAGTGATTCTGAGATCAGGCGAGGGAAAGGCTTAACCTAAGAAGTAGTATTTCAACTGGGATTTGTAGGAGCAACGCTGAAGACAACGTGCAGAAAAGGGGCAGCACTGGGCATTGAAAAAGAGAGGAAACACAACAAATAAACATCATGTGGTTAAGAAGGAAGACATTTTCCTCTACCCTTATAAGGTCTTCTGGATGGTCTAAGAGTTAAATTGACATGAGACAGATTAACAAGAGAAAATCAAAGTTTAATAACACGTATACATGGGAGAGACCCAGGAAAACTGAGTAACTCACCAAAATGGCCAAAACCCTAACCTTAAATACCAACTTCAGCCACAGACAAGAGGATGTTGAAGGTGGGTAGAGTCAGTTATGGGAGGTGACTAGGAAAAGCACAGTCAACAAGGGCAAGACTGTGATGCAGATTTGTGCACTGCCTGAAGTCTTTTCTCCCCTCTCATCCCTCCGTCTCCCACGGCAGCTGAATCCTCCTAAAGTACCCATTTCTACTGAAAAGTCTTCACTAACGAGTACAGTATTTATCAATTACATAATATGTCAAGGTTGGCAGGTATTATCTTACTCATTCCCTGATTCTTCAGGATGAATTTTGACACTGACACTCAAGGACCTCCACAAATTCACACCAATCCCTTTTATTTCCTTCCACTTCTGTACAGGAGAGATGTGCTTTGGCCACGCTATTTTATGACAAAATCTTGGACATTCCAGCCTAGCATAAGCTTCCCCTGCCTTCAATGAACTCTCCAAGAGTGTCACAATCTTCCCTTCTTACTGTAATCCACAGTATTTCCCCCCTCTCACCACCCCTGACCCTGAATTCTTAAGTATCCAAGGTCTACCTGTGCTGTGCAATACCTGGGCCACTACACTAGGTGGCTATTGACATTAAAATCAATTAAAATTAAATAAAATTTACGGACTTCCCTGGTGGCAGAGTGGTTAAGAATTCACCTGCCAACGCAGGGGACATGGGTTCGAGCCCTGGGCCAGGAAGATCACACATGCCGCAGAGTCACTAAGCCTGTGCACCACAACTACTGAGCCTGCGCTCTAGAGACCACGAGCCACAACTAACGAGCCCGCGTGCCACAAGTGCTGAAGCCCGCGTGCCTAGAGCCGGAGCTCTGCAACAAGAGAAGCCACCACAATGAGAAGCCAGCGCACCACAACAAAGAGTAGCCCCTGCTCGCCTCAACTAGAGAAAGCCCGTGCACAGCAGCGAGGACCCCACACAGCCCAAAATAAACTAATTAAATAAATTTTTTTTTAAATTAAATTAAATTTAAAATTCAGTTCCTTCACAGAAGAGAAGACACAGAGACATAGGAAGAGGAGGAAGCAATGTGACCAGGGTGATAGAGATAAGAGTGAAGTAGGCCCTGAACCAAGATGGCGGAGCAGAAGGACACGCTCTCACTCCCTCATGCGAGAACACCAGAATCACAACTAACTGCTGAACAATCATCGACAGGAAGACACTGGAACTCACCAAAAAAGACCCCACATCCAAAGACAAATGAGAAGCCACAGTGAGACGGTAGGAGGAGCACAATCACAATAACATCAAACCCCATAACCTCTGGGTGGGTGACTCACAGACTGGAGAACACTTACACCACAGAAGTCCACCCACTGGAGTGAAGGTTCTGACCCCACGTCAGGCTTCCTAACCTGGGGGTCCGGCAATGGGAGGAGGAATTCCTAGAGAATCAGACTTTGAAGGCTAGCGGGATTTGATTGCAGGACTTTGACAGGACTGGGGGAAACAGAGACTCCACTCTTGGAGGGCACACACAAAGTAGTGTGCACATCAGGACCCAGGGGAAGGAGCAGTGACTGCATAGGAGACTGAACCAGACCTACCTGCTAGTGTTGGAGGGTCTCCTGCAGAGGCAGGGGGTGGCTGTGGCTCACCGTGAGGACAAGAACACTGGCAGCAGAAGTTCTGGGAAGTACTCCTTGGTGTGACCCCTCCCAGACTCCACCATTAGCCCCACCAAAGAGCCTGGTAGGCTCCAGTGTTGGGTCGCCTCAGGCCAAACAACCAACAGGGAGGGAACCGAGCCCCACCCATCAGCAGTCAAGCAGATTAAAGTTTTACTGAGCTCTGCCCACCAGAGCAACACCCAGCTCTACCCACCACCAGTCCCTCCCATCAGGGAACCTGCACAAGCCTCTTAGATAGCCTCACCCACCAGAGGGCATACAGCAGAAGCAAGGAGAACTACAATCCTGCAGCCTGTGAAACAAAAACCACATTCACAGAAAGACAGAAAAGGTGACAAGGCAGAGGGCTATATACCAGATGAAGGAACAAGATAAAACCCCAGAAAAACAACTAAATGAAGTACAGACAGGCAACCTTCCAGAAAAAGAATTCAGAATAATGATAGTGAAGATGATCCAGGACCTCGGAAAAAGAATGGAGGCAAAGATCGAGAAGATGCAAGAAATGTTTAACAAAGACCTAGAAGAATTAAAGAACAAACAAACAGAGATGAACAATACAATAACTGAAATGAAAACTACACTAGAAGGAATCAATAGCAGAATAACTGAGGCAGAAGAATGGATAAGTGACCTGGAAGACAGAATGGTGGAATTCACTGCTGCAGAACAGAATAAAGAAAAAAGAATGAAAAGAAATGAAGACAGCCTAAGAGACATCTGGGACAACATTAAACGCAACAACATTCACATTACAGGGGTCCCAGAAGGAGGAGAGAGAGAGAAAGGACCCGAGAAAATGTTTGAAGACATTATAGTCAAAAACTTCCCTAACATGGGAAAGGAAACAGCCACTCAAGTCCAGGAAACGCAGAGAGTCCCACACAGGATAAACCCAAGGAGAAACATGCCGAGACACATAATAATCAAATTGGCAAAAATTAAAGACAAAAATTATTGAAAGCAGCAAAGGAAAAACGACAAATAACATACAAGGGAACTCCCATAAGTTTAACAGCTGATTTCTCAGCAGAAACTCTACAAGCCAGAAGGGATTGAAATGATATACTTAAAGTGATGAAAGGAAAGAACCTACAACTAAGAATACTCTACCCGGCATGATCTCATTCAGATTCCATGGAGAAATCAAAAGCTTTAGAGACAAGCAAAAGCTAAGAGAATTCAGCACCACCAAACCAGCTCTACAACAAATGCTAAATGAACTTCCCTAAGTGGGAAACACAAGAGAAGAAAAGGAACTCCAAAAACAAACCCAAAACAATTAAGAAAATGTTCAAAGGAACATGCACATCGATAATTACCTTAAACACAAATGGATTAAAGGCTCCAACCAAAAGTCACAGGCTTGCTGAATGGATACAAAAACAAGACCCATCTATATGCTGTCTACAAGAGACCCACTTCAGACCTAGGGACACATACAGACTGAAAGCGAGGGGATGGAAAAAGATATTCCATGCAAATGGAAATCAAAAGAAAGCTGGAGGGCTTCCCTGGTGGCACAGCGGTTGGGAGTCCGCCTGCCGATGCAGGGGACGTGGGTTTGTGTCCCGGTGCAAGAAGATCCCACATGCTGCAGAGTGGCTGGGCCCGTGAGCCATGGCCATTGAGCCTGCACATCCGGAGCCTGTGCTCTGCAACGGGAGAGGCCACCACAATGAGAGGCCCGCGTACCGCAAAAAAAAAAGAGAGCTGGAGTAGCAATACTCATATCAGATAAAATAAACTTTAGGGTCTTCCCTGGTGGAGCAGTGGTTGAGAGTCCACCTGCCGATGCAGGGGACACAGGTTCGTGCCCTGGTCCAGGAAGATCCCACATGCTGCAGAGCGGCTGGGCCCGTGGGCCATGGCCGCTGAGCCTGCACGTCCGGAGCCTGTGCTCCGCAACGGGAGGGGCCGTGGCAGTGATAGGCGCGTGTACCACAAAAAAAAAAAAAAAAAAAGGACTTTAAAATAAAGAATGTTACAAGAGACAAGGAAGGACACTACATAGTGATCAAGGGCTCAATCCAAGAAGAAGATATGACAATTATAAATATATATGCCCAACATAGGAGCACCTCAATACATAAGGTAACTGCTAAAAGCTATAAAAGAGGAAATCGACAGTAACACAATAATAGTGGGGGACTTTAACACCTCACTTACACCAATGGACACATCATCCTAAATGAAAATTAATAAGGAAACACAAGCTTTAAATGACACAATAGACCAGATAGGTTTAACTGATATTTATAGGACATTCCATCCCAAAACACCAGATTACACTTTCTTCTCAAGTGTGCACGGAACATTCTCCAGGATAGATCCCATCCTGGGTCACAAATCAAGCCTCAGGAAATTTAAGAAAACTGAAATCATATCAAGCATCTTTTCTGACCACAACGCTATGAGATTAGAAATGAATTACAGGGAAAAAAATGTAAAAAACACAAACACATGGACACTAAACAATACATTACTAATTAACCAAGATATCACTGAAGAAATCAAAGAGGAAATCAAAATATACCTAGGGACAAATGACAATGAAAACACAGTGATCCAAAACCTACGGGATGCAGCAAAAGCAGTTCTAAGAGGGAATTTTATAGCTATACAAGCCTACCTCAAGAAACAAGAAAAATTTCAAATAAACAATCTAATTTTACACCTAAGGGAACTAGAGAAAGAAGAACAAACAAAACCCAAAGTTAGCAGAAGGACAGAAATCATAGAGATCAGAGCAGAAATAAATGAAATACAAACAAAGAAAACAATAGCAAAGATCAATAAAACTAAAAGCTGGTTGTTTGAGAAGATAAACAACAGTGAGAAACCATTAGCCAGACTCATCAAGAAAAAGAGAGAGGACTCAAGTCAATAGAATTAAAAATGAAAACAGAGGGCTTCCCTGGTGGCACAGTGGTTGAGAGTCTGCCTGCCGATGCAGGGGACACAGGTTCATGCCCCGGTCCGGGAAGATCCCACATGCGGCAGAGCGGCTGGGCCCGTGAGCCATGGCCACTGGGCCTGCACGCCCACAGCCTGTGCTCCGCAGCGGGAGAGGCCACAACAGTGAGAGGCCCACATACCGCAAAAAAAAAAAGAAAAAAAAAAGAAAAAAGAGAAGTTACAACAGACACTGCAGAGATACTAAGCATCCTAAGAGACTACTACAAGCAACTCTATGCCAATAAAATGGACAACCTGGAAGAAATGGACAAATTCTTAGCAAGGTATAACCTTCCAAGACTGAACCAGGAATAGAAAATAGGAACAGGCCAATCACAAGTAATGAAATTGAAACTGTGATTAAAAATCTAACAAACAAAAGTCCAGGACCAGATGGCTTCACAGGTGAATTCTATCAAACATTTAGAGAAGAGCTTACACCCATCCTTCTCAAACTCTTCCAAAAAATTGCAGAGGAAGGAACACTCCCAAACTCATTCTATGAGGCCACCATCACCCTGATACCAAAACCAGACAGATATACTACAAAAAAAGAAAATTACAGACCACTATCACTGATGAATATGGATGCTAAAATCCTCAACAAAATACTACCAAACAGAATCCAACAACACATTAAAAGGATCATACACCATGATCAAGTGGGATTTATCCCAGGGATGCAAGGATTTTTCAACAGACTCAAATCAATCAATGTGATACACCATATTAGCAAATTAAAGAATAAAAACCATATGATCATCTCAATAGATGCAGAAAAAGCTTGTGACAAAATTCAACACCCATTTATGATAAAAATGCTCCAGAAAGTGGGCATAGAGGGAACCTACCTCAACATAATAAAGGCCATATACGACAAACCCACAGCAAACATCATTCTCAATGGTGAGAAACTGGAAGCATTTCCTCTAAGATCAGGAACAAGACAAGGATGTCCACTCTCACCACTATTATTCAACATAGTTTTGGAAGTTTTAGCCAGAGCAATCAGAAAAGAAAAAGAAATAAAAGGAATACAAATTGGAAAAGAAGAAATAAAACTGTCACTGTTTGCAGATGACATGATACTATACATAGAGAATCCTAAAGATGCTACCAGAAAACTACTAGAGCTAATCAATGAATTTGGTAAAGTTGAAGGACACAAAATTAATGCACAGAAATCTCTTGCATTCCTATACACTAATGATGAAAAATCTGAAAGAGAAATTAAGGAAACACTCCCATTTACCATTGCAACAAAAAGAATAAAATACCTAGGAATAAACCTACCTAGGGAGACAAAAGACCTGTACGCAGAAAACTATAACACACTGATGAAAGAAATTAAAGCTGATACCAACAGATGGAGAGATATACCATGTTCTTGGATTGGAAGAATCAATATTGTGAAAATGACTCTACTACCCAAAGCAATCTACAGATTCAATGCAATCTCTATCAAATTACCAATGGCATTTTTTACAGAACTAGAACAAAAAAATCTTAAAATTTGTATGCAAACACAAAAGACCCCAAATAGCCAAAGCAGTCTTGAGGGAAAAAGGTGGAGCTGGAGGAATCAGACTCCCTGACTTCAGACTATACTACAAAGCTACAGTAATCAAGACAATATGGTACAGGCACAAAAACAGAAACATAGATCAATGGAACAAGATAGGAAGCCCAGGGATAAACCCACGCACCTATGGTCAACTAATCTATGACAAGGAGGCAAGGATATACAATGGAGAAAAGACAGTCTCTTCAATAAGTGGTGCTGGGAAAACTGGACAGCTACATGTAAAAGAATGAAATTAGAGGGCTTCCCTGGTGGCGCAGTGGTTGAGAGTCAGCCTGCCGATGCAGGGGACACGGGTTCATGCCCTGGTCTGGGAAGATCCCACATGCCGCGGAGCGGCTGGGCTCCTGAGCCATGGCCGCTGGGCCTGTGCATCCAGAGCCTGTGCTCCACAACAGGAGAGGCCACAACAGTGAGAGGCCCGCGTACCACAAAAAAAAAAAAAAGAAGAATGAAATTAGAACACTCCCTAATACCATACACAAAAATAAACTCAAAATGGATTAGAAACCTAAATGTAAGACTGGACACTATAAAACTCTTAGAGGAAAACATAGGAAGAACACTCTTTGACATAAATCCCAGAAAAATCTTTTTTGATCCACCTCCTAGAGTAATGGAAATAAAAACAAAAATAAACTAATGTGACCTAATGAAACTTCAAAGCTTTTGCACAGCAAAGGAAACCATAAACAAGACAAAAAGACAACCCTCAGAATGGGAGAAAATATTTGCAAATGAATCAATGGACAAAGGATTAATCTCCAAAATATATAAACAGCTCATGCAGCTCAATATTAAAAAAACAAACAACCCAATCCAAAAATGGGCAGAAGACCTAAATAGACATTTCTCTAATGAAGACATACAGATGGCCAAGAAGCACATGAAAAGCTGCTCAACATCACTAATCATTAGAGAAACGCAAATCAAAACTACAATGAGGTATCACCTCACACCAGTTAGAAGGGGCATCATCAGAAAATCTACAAACAACAAATGCTGGAGAGGGTGTGGAGAAAAGGGAACCCTCTTGCACTGTTGGTGGGAATGTAGACTGATACAGTCACAATGGAGAACAGTATGGAGGTTCCTTAAAAAAACAAAAAATAGAATTACCATATGATCCAGCAATCCCACTACTGGGCATATACCCAGAGAAAACCATAATTCAAAAAGACACATGCACCCCAATGTTCATTGCAGCACTATTTACAGTAGCCAGGTCACGGAAGCAACGTAAATGCCCATCGACAGACGAATGGATAAGGAAGATGTGGTACATATATACAATGGACTATTACTCAGCCATTAAAAAGGAACAAAATTGGGTCATTTGTTGAGATGTGGATGCACCTAGCGACTGTCATACAGAGTGAAGTCAGAAAGAGAAAAACAAATATCGTATATTAACACATATGTGGAACCTAGAAAAATGGTACAGATGAACCGGTTTGCAGGGCACAAATTGAGAGACAGATGTAGAGAACAAACTTATGGACACCAAGGGGGGAAAGCGGCAGGGGGGTGGGGATGGTGGTGTGATGAATTGGGCGATTGGGATTGACATGTATACACTGATGTGTATAAAATTGATGACTAATAAGAACCTGCTGTATAAAAAAATAAATCAAATAAAATTCCAAAAACGAAGAGTGATGTAGCCAAGGAAGCTAAGGGTTTCTGGGAGCAACCAGAAGCTGGGAGAGACAGGGAGTGATCCAAAAATAAATAAATAAATAACATAAAAATAAAACAATAAAATTCAGTTCCTTGGCCACCCTAGCTAAATTTCAAGTGGTCCACAGCCCCATGTGGCTCGTGGCTGCCATAAAGGATGGCACAGATCCAGAACATTCTCTCATGGCAGAAGTCCTGGTTGTCAGAGCTGGTAGCATTACTGAGGGCGTAGTCACATACTGCCACACATTTGGTTGTACGTCTCAGGCGTCTGTGTCTTGTGTCTCCAACTAAACTGCATGCACGCAGGGTTGTGGCAGCTGCTCATCTGTTATACGCTACAGTCAGGACTGCACTTAAGTGGACGAGTGCCAAATGCACAGTGAGTTTTTTCTTAATAATCTCTTTCCACTAGAATCCAGCTATTTCTACTGCAAAAAAAAAAAAAAGAAAATCTTTGAAGTTGTTGAAATACCTATTCCTAAGGCATTTCTCATTGAGCTAAATGTATAAAAGCTTTCAAATACATTAGCTTTGAAGTACTCATTTAGTCATTCAGTTATTGTTAAAATTATGGGCTACCCTTATTGATTCACTAATGGGGGCTTACTCCCAGCTGTGCTGACTCCTTTTAAAAAGTAGACTCCAGTAACAGCCTGATATCAGCTCTGAACCTATGGTCCCCACAGAGACAGGATTAAGTGACTATTAGGCTCCCAGACTGGTCCATAGAAAGCTATTTTACACACGGTACAGCTGTCTTCCCCACCACTGCTTTTATGAGAAAAAAGTTCTTTAGCCCAAACTAAGCTCCAAATGACTTCTTTAAGATCATTTTGTTAGTTGGGAGATGCTTACTACAATGTTCTAAATTAAAGCAGTCTTCAAATTTATAAAAGTTGCCTGGAAGGTTACTGTAAGTGGCTGTCTGGGTTTTTTAACCCTCTTAATTTGCTTTCCATATGAAATTGTTGAAAAATAAATGAAAGTAGAAAATATTTAATTTAACAGGGCTTCAACTAAAGGTAGGAAAATGTTATGCATTAATTATACTTAGTATATAACACAAATTACCCTTCACCTGAATGCATTTTTAATTATATGTGACTATCACAAATCCACTGTGTCAGATGTAAAATTAATTTTGACTTTGAAAATTCTTGGATAAAAAAGGGGTAGGGGCTTCCCTGGTGGCGCAGTGGTTGAGAGTCCGCCTGCCGACGCAGGGGACACGGGTTCGTGCCCCAGTCCGGGAAGATCCCACATACTGCGGAGCAGCTGGGCCCGTGAGCCATGGCCGCTGAGCCTGCGCGTCCGGAGCCTGTGCTCCGCAACAGGAGAGGCCACAGCAGTGAGAGGCCCACGTACCGCAAAAAAAAAAAAGGGGGGGGGCGGTAAAAGAAGTCACATCTATGATAAATAACCAAAACTGAAATATCAAATGCCACAATCTCAAATCTCCGTTTGCATCTGCTTAAAATGCTTCACATTTCTCACTCTTCCTTACCAATAGCACCATCCAAGTGTACATATGTGAAACGAAAAATCCAAATGGACTCAGTATTGCTAAGAGAACTCTCTAAAATGGAGCCAGGAGGCCACTAAGGAAGTATGACTTAGGCACGTGTCAGCCTGGATGGAATCTGACCTTTTGACCCAATGAAGTCATCAGAACTGATATCAAGCAGGACCCTGTGAGGCTCCTGAGCACAAAAGCCCTTCCATGTCCCCCATTTCTTGATTACAGGCAATAGGCTTCATTCAGGCCCCCTGACCTTCCCTGAGTTCCAGCAGGTCGGTGTTAATTAGGGAAGGGAGGGGATGCGGAGACAAGGGAGGAACAGTCAAGAGAAACAACAGTGCCGCCTTGGGGCAGGGTCCTGGTTCCCCTCAAGGGACACATATAACAATATCTTTGAGCTGTTCAGCAGATACTGAAGCCCCCACCAGGTGGAAGAAGTTAACTGCATGCTGCCTACAAGCAGGTAGACCCCAGACCAGTTGGAACCAGAAGGTTCCAACTTCACCACCAACCAATCAGAAGAACGTCCACGAGCTGATCACGCCCTCTTTGAACCATTACTGTAAAACTCCTCACTACCCCCTCCCGGTGACACAGTTTCAAGGGCATTAGTCCACTGCTTTGCCTGGCAAAGCAATAAAGCTATTCTTTTCTACTTCACCTAAAACTCTGTCTCTGAAATTTAATTTGGTTTCGGGGTACAGAGGCCAGATTCGGCTTCAGAACACCGGCCAGAAACTCAAGATACTTACTGGACCCCTACCCTAAAACAACTCATGATTCCTCAGGGCAAGTATTCTCTGACTCGCATCACAGTCCATCACAATTCCTACCAGGCAACTTTTAACAACCTCTTGGCTTTCTGTCTTTATAAGTCCTGACTCTCTCTTCCTCAGAACACTCTTTTAGGGTTACCCAGATTTTTTTTGGCCATGCAGCGGGGCTTGTGGGATCTTAGTTCCCCGACCAGGGATCAAACCCGGGCTCCCCCGCCCGGCAGCGGAAGCGGAGTTCTAACCACTGGCAGGGAATTCCCCCAAATTGCAATTCTTAAGATTCCAAATAAACTCTTTTCCTATTTGCAGCCTCCTGTATTATTTTTTTAGTTGACACCAGTCTGTGTAGATGTGTTTGAATGTGGAACATGGATTCTGTTTTCAGATTCTGTTTCCATATCTAACGTAAATTCATATTTTTAAGTTACTCTTTTCAGTAAACAGAAAAGAAATGCTAAAAATTATGCATATCCACATACCTAAACATCAGATTGAGATCATTCTTCCTATATATATCTCAAAAGCCAAAAACATTCTAAATATAAACTCTACAATGCCATGAGCTATCCTCCACATGAACTGGAGAGATCTGAAGCCAAATTCAAAGTCAAGGGTGTCAGCAGCTGCCATGTGATTGATACAGAGTCAGAATACAAGTCAGCTACAGCGGCGTTCCTGGTACACATCATCTAGAAGGTGGGCCAAGCTGCTTTAAAGCAGGCCAGAAAGTCAGACTTGCTGTAGAACCTAAATATTCTGCAAAGTTCCAGAGCCTTCTATTGCACCTTGTGGATCAAGCAGAGAAATGGCACAATAAAATAAATTTTCCTCACTCTCTCCTGGTACTTCCAGACTCAGAAAGACTCTACCTTCACTCTTAGGAAAAAAACTATTTCTCCTTTTACGTGCACAAGAGACGCCCCCTCTTAGATATCTGTGCTGTATGCCAGTATCTCTACTGATTTAATAAGCAACCATAAGACTAATCATGCATGCCAAAGGAGGGTCACGATGGCCCACGAAGGGGAGCAGAATTTGCCCCCCACACACAAAATATACCTCTTTGGCATAAAGATTATCCTGGGCTGATTATTTTTAAGAAACAGGAGATGTAGGAGAAGCTCTAAAATAGAACAGAAGTTACCCTTTTGTTAGAGACATTTGCATTTATAAGGGAAACCTCCATTTGTAAGGGTGTCTCCCTTTCTGTACCAGGAAGAGAAGGGTGACTCTAAATCTCTAGCAACTCTTCTCAATGGAGAAGGCAGGGACTTAAATCCGCATAACAAACTCACCCTTGTTTACTGTGCTTTGCCTTGAAAACCTCCCATAAATACCTCCACCCCCAACATCCTCTTTTCTTCTCTGTAGCTGGAGGCGGTACTTAAGATGGTGGCTTGGGCCATTTCTGGGAGTTACTCAGAAACTCTGTATACTCCTGGGTATACAGGAGGTATCCATGTTATTAAGCTTCTGTTTGTTTTTCCCTTGTTATTCCTTTATTACAGGGGGCCTCAGCCAAGAATCTAGAAGAGTAGAGGGAAATTATTTTTCTCCCCAACACCCATGAAACAGATTTTAGCTGCAAATATACCCTTCAGGAGGCTCCCGGTTTCCAAAGCTATTTACTTTTTTAGCGAGAAGGGCCAGAATGGCCATTACCCACTGTAAGTCATGGTTATTTGCTCAAGTTTAAGGGATTCCCCAGGCTTCCTGGTGTCTGCTCCCTGGTGATTCTATCACCTTAGTCTTCTCCTTCAATAAGACTTCTCCCCATCCTCATAAATGGTGGCTCTTAAGGCTATTTTTCTCCAACAACCTGAATGCAGGACATAAAGATGTTCAGTAGCAATTAGGTTTTATTGTTCTCATCTCATTTATGAGTATAGAAACTATCAAAATGTAAAATGCACAGTTCCTCTGACTTCGCAATTCCCCTTCTAGGAATTCATCCCATAGAAGTGTGTATGTGTCGCTACGAGAACATATGTACACATACTAATTTGCAGCAATGATTTAAAGCAGCAAATAATGGACACAACCTAAATATTCATCAATATGAGACTGTTTAAATAAAGATGATGTGTAGAGCAAGGCAAGCACGTAGAAGATCTCTGTGCACTGATGTGGAGTGATGAGTACAAAAAGCAAGGAGGGGACTTCCCTGGTGGCGCAGTGGTTAAGAATCCACCTGCCAATGCAGGGGACACGGGTTCGAGCCCCGGTCCGGGAAGATCCCCCATGGCGAGGAGCAACTAAGCCTGTGCGCGACAACTACTGAGTCTGCGCTCTAGAGCCCGCGAGCCACAACTACTGAGCCTGCACGCCTAGAGCCTGTGCTCTGCAACAAGAGAAGCCACTGCAATGAGAAGCCCGCACACCACAACGAAAAGTAGTCCCTGCTCACCACAACTAGAGAATGCCCGCACGCAGCAACAAAGACCCAACGTAGCCAAAAATAAATAAATAAATAAAATAAATAAATTTATTAAAAAAAAAAAAGCAAGGGGAACGATGTCTCAAGCATGGTAGCATATGTATTTTTTTAAGGGAACATATGTCCATATATGTTTGTAGGTAGGCATTTGTACACATACACACACACAATCTTTGGAAGAATAACAAAAGAAATGGATGAAGGTAGTCACCTCTGGGTAAGGGAACTGAGGTAAGGTAGGGGCACATGAGAGGCAGCTTTATACCTTTTCTGTAGGGCTTAACTTTTTTATCCTGTGTATAAATGTCTTAAAAATATGCAAACACACACACAAAGAGTAAAGTATAGTCATCAAGGAATTAACCTTGCCAAAGCTATCTAACAGTGGCACCTACTGGTAAAATCACTTCCTATCCCAAAGTATTCTCTAAAAGAAAACCCAAGGTTCGCCTGGCACAGCCATTTCAGCCATTAGTCAGGACATATGTTTCTGTTAAAGCCTTGTAAGGAACTCTTCACTTGTATTAAGTCTTCTGAGCATAAGACTTAAAAGTGTCATCTGGCTGGGAAATTACAATTCATTATAGTCTGAATTGCAAGCTATAAAAATGAGTGAAGTGGACTTCCCTGGTGATGCAGTGGTTAAGAATCGCCTGCCAATGCAGGGGACATGGGGTTCGAGCCCTGGTCCAGGAAGATCCCACATGCCACAGCGTAACTAAGCCCGTGCACCCTAACTACTGAGCCTGCGCTCTAGAGCCTGTGAGCCACAACTACTGAGCCCACGGGCCAACCTAGAGCCCATGCTCTGCAACAAGAGAAGCCACTGCAATGAGAAGCCCGCGCACCACAACCAAGAGTAGTCCCCGCTCACCGCAACGAGAGGAAGCCCACGTGCATCAACAAAGACCCAATGCAGCCGAAAATAAATAAATAAATTTATTTTTAAAAAAATGAGTGAAGAATATCTCTATATCCTTCCACGGAGTGATCTCTACTCCAGCATACAGAGTTAAGTGAAAAAAGCAAGGCAGAAAGAATGGGCAGAGTATGCTGTCATTTATCTAAGAAGGGGAGGGGGTTACAAGCAGACATACAGGTTTACTTATATTTTAAAAATGGAAAGATAACCCATTTTAAAAAATGAATTAATGGTTGCCATAGGGAAGGAAGGGACTATGCTGCAGGGGAGAGAACAGAACTAGATTTCTCTGAATCAGTGCTTTTCAACGGGGGCTATTCCACCTGTGTCCCTAGCGGATGTTCGGCAATGTCTGGAGGTATTTTTAGTGTCACAACTGGGGTTTGGGAGAAGTGTACTACTGACATCTAGTGGGTAGAGGCCAAGGATGCTGCTGAACATCCTACAATGAACACGACAGTCATCTGGCTCCACATGTCAATAGTACAAATTATATATCTAATAAGGAACTCGTATATAGATTATATAAAAAACTCTTACAACTTAATAATAAAATGACAAATAACCCAAATTAGAAGTGGGCAAAGGATCTGAATAGACAGTTCTCCAAAGATGATATACACGTGGCCAATACGCATACGAGAAGATGTTCGACATCCTCAGACATCAAGGAAATGTGAAGCAAAGCCACAGTGAGCCACAACTTCACACACGCTAGAATGGCTACACGGTTGACCCTTGAACAATGCAGGGCTTAGGGGCACTGACCCCCAAGTAGTCAAAAATTCGAATATAACTTTACACTTGGCCCTCTGTATCTGCAGTCCCACACCCGTGAATTCAACCTACATGGATCAGGTAGTACTGTAGTATGCATTTATTGGAAAAAACAACAACAACAACAACGTATATGTGGACCCATGCAGTTCAAATCCATGTTGTTCAAGAGTCAACTGTAATCAAAAAGACAAGTGTTGAGGATATGCAGGAATTGGAACCCTCACACACTGCTGGTGGCAATGTAAAATGCTGCAGCCACTTTGGAAAACAGTCTGGCAGTTCCTCAAAAAATTAAACATACAGTCACCATATGACCCACAATTCCACTCCTAGGTATAGACCCAAGTGAAACAAAAACATATGTCCATACAAAAACTTGTACACAAATATTCATAGCAGCATTATTCATAGTAGCCAAAAAGTAGAAACAGCAAATGTCCATCAAAGGATGAATGGATAAGAAACAAAGTACTGATACATGCTACAACATAGACAGACCTTGACGATGTTATGCTAAATGAAAGAAGCCAGTCACAAAAGGCCACATATTGTATGATTCCATTTACAGTTCACCAACACAGGTTTGAACTGAGCAGGTCCACTTAGACATGCCTTTCTTTCCATAGTAAATAGTACTACATGGTCCATGGTTGGTTGAAGCCGTAGATGCGGAAACACATATACAGAGGAACGCATATACGGAGAGGCGACTAGGAGTTAAAGGCAGATTTTTGACTGCGTGGAGGGTCAGCCCCTGACCCCTGCATTATTCAAAGGTCAACTGTATATGAAATGGCCAGAATAGGCAAATATATAGAGACAGAAAACAGATTAATGGTTGCCTAGAGCTAGAAGGATAGACGGCTTGGGGATGTCAGCTAAAGGGTGTGGAATTTCTTTTTGGAATAATCAAAATGGTCCAGAATTGACGGTGGTGATAGTTGCAGAGATCTGTGAATGTGCTAAGTCACTGCATTATACACTTTCGATGGCTCAATTTTATGGTATGTGAATTATATCTCAGTAAACTGTTAATAAAAAACCAATCACAATGGTGAGGTGTACACTCTGATAGAGGTGGTACAAGGTTCAGAAGGCAGAGGCCAGGAAACAAAGGAGGTCAGAAAAGCCTTCCCGGGATGAATAGGACGTTGTCAGTAATGAGGTTTGGTTTATTTTTGTAATTAAATTCTTCATCAGTTTTATTGAGATTCCAGGGGTAAGGAGGTTGCAGGACGCAGACATCTCAGGTGTAGGGAATCTCAGGATACATCTAAAAAACTCATTCAGATAGTCCAACTATAAAACCCCAAGTGCAGGAGAGAGGGGGATGCAATGGGATAAGTTAGCAGAGCAGCAGGTGACAGAGCACGATGGCCTTCACTCCCAGCCAAAATCTTGGACTGAATGTTTTACAGGAAAAGGAATCGGTGAAAGATGAGAAGCAGCAGAAGAACAGACGGGGATGGGTCTAGAGACAGGACAGCCCGTGTGTTTACATCAGCTGTGAGCGACTGTCGTCACAGTCAACTCAACCCGTTCCTAAACATTCAGCTTGAAAACTATTGCAAAGAGAAGCCAATCTAGGACTGTGTCTTCCTTCAAGGCACAACCGACAAGATGGACAATTGAGAACAAAGTGGTTTGATATAAACTAATAACAATAAGAGTAATAAGAACAAGAAAAATCATATATAATTAAAATGTCCTGATGTCAGAATGAAAAAAATAGTAATAATAACCCCTCATGAGTTTATGCCGAGCCAGAACCAAAACAATGACCCAACCCAGAAAGTTAAGCCACTTACCACAGGAACATGGGCATTTGGCTCAAATTCTGTGGAATCAGCATCTGAAGATAAAGAAATGAGTTCAGCAACTCACCAATACTGCTGAAAAATACTTCAAGCAATAAGAATGCTTTTTACTAAGAGGTTATTAGAAAATCTCAGACTTACCTTTCAAGTTAAGGCAGTTTCTCGCAAATTCTATCACTGCCAGTTGCATCCCAAGGCAAACTCCTATTTTAAAAAGCACATATATAAAGCAAATGAACGTTATTTTGTACTGCTTCGTATTTTCTGTTCATTTATTTGCTGTCTATCTCCTCCATCTAGAATGTAGGCTCCAAAAAAGAAAGTTTACTGCTGTAGCCTCTGCCCTCAGAACATGTGTGGCAGGGGCAGGGAAAGGACTGGGCAACCCAAACTCGAGGAGGAATAAATGCGAGGTCAGAAAAGGGCAGGAAAGGAGAAGGCAAGGTCCGAAAGGCAAATCTGCCTCCCTGCAAATGTGTCTCTAGATCGAGGCACACTTGTGGGCTGCATGGCTGCCCCAAAGCGCCCAACTCCTTCAGAGAATGTCTAACAACACCTCAATTCAAGAGGGAGTCTCCGTGGGCTGGGACCTCACACCCCCTCTTCTCAAGGTAGAGTCACGGCCTTAAATGCGGGTTCTGCTTGCGGGCAGCCCCGGCTGGCCAGCAGGCTGGGATCCAAGGAGCACCTACAGGCGGGCAGGGGAGCGGGAGGTCTGTGCCCAGCTGCTGAGCCCAGAACAGCCCTAAACCTCACTGCAGGGAAACAGCAGCAGCTGGGGGAGCTGGTACCTCCACCGCAGGCTGGAGCGCGACAGAGAGGCCAAATGGAACTGAACAGAGAGCTCAGTAAGGAGAAACGGGGACCTGCGTAGGCCCAGGCCTGTTGCCGCAGGGATGTGCCCCTCGCCGATCTCCACATTCACTGCGGCCCATCGATTCTCTCCAATAAACAAATGCCAAGGAGCATTCCAGATGCTTTTATAGATATATTGAAGGTACACAGGGGCTCAAAGGAGAGAGCAATCAATATACCAGGCACGCCAGAACAAAAGTCAATAAGCATGAAACAGCTGAGTGCTTTGGGGGCACTTTAGAAAGTTCCATAAGGCTAGGACATAAAGGGACAGTGTGTTAAAGAGAAATTTAAAGAGCTGCAAACTATTCTACACAGTGAAAATTATCTGAAGAACGCTAACCACATTTAGACAGAAACTAAACAAGATTACTTCAAAAGAAAACAGTGGCCCAGATGAGCTTAGATGGATAAAACAAAGCAAGGTATCAAGGTAACTACTCCTGGCTTCTCTTTTGAAAATGGATCCCAAGTGGAGAGCATCTAGGAAGCTAATCAAAGAACAGGCAAGGGGGAAAATGAACAGTCTGCTGTTATTAAGTAAAGAGTACCAAAGCTGGTCCACTCAGTTCATAAACCCACCAGCCCACACAAGCACAGCATGAAACATGGCCTCTCCCCACTCCCTCTTCCGCCTGAAACCCCAGCTGCAGGGCTGCCTTTATCCCATCAGTGTTCCATTTCATCTGGTTTCATTGCTCCAGAAGCCATGCTTTGCAATTTGAACAAACACATTGAAAAGACCCAGCTCTACTAAATCTTAACAGAGCTGTCCCTGTAACGTTGGACGGTCTTTCTGTATTATCTTTTCTAGAAGGAGCATATAAATTTCAATTTAAGCTTTTTTTTTCTGATGAGAAATAACATTGTGGCATTCTGTTGAGATGTTTGCTCGAAGTGGTGAAAGGTGGAATCGGAGAAGGGCAGGTATGAACAGAGGTTCCTCCCAGCCTCTTGCTACACAACCAGAACAGTGGTAAGTTCTCCTGGGCTGACAAATGTTTTTGGTCAAGGGCCAGACAGCAGAGATTTTAGGCCTTGCAGGCTGTAGGGTCTCAAACTCTGCTACTGTATCGCAAAAACAGCCACAGACAATATGTAAACCAACTGGTATGGCTGTGTTCCAATAAAACTTTATTTACAAAAACGCTGCAAACCAGGTAAGGCTTGCAGAATAGAGTTTCCACACCCTGTAGCAAACTATTTGGCACCTGAATATTCAAATTCAAGATCACACTTTTCACATTAACAAACTCTATTACGTGTTACCTTACTAGGTGTCAAAAATCTAAAAAACTCATAGTTAGGATTCATAAACATCAGTTTTACCCAGAAAAGGAATCTTCCTTGACCGTGCCCAAGAAATCGCCTGGAGTTTTCCCAACGTTCCTCTGATTCCGAAGCCTCCTGGCACAAGAACACCACTGCAAGCAACACAAGAGGAGGGGAAATTTGACATTATTTTTATTTGTAAAACTTGTTTTCAGCCATTCACGCTTATTGATCCCAAATCCGACACTTGGCACAGCCGCTAGAGAATACGCTTGGAGTCTATTTTCAGAACTGATTACATGATTTCACATCCTGAACTTTCTTCTTGAAATCCTCCCAATGTTATAAAGAAGTTGCAACAATTTCTCACAACTGACCTTGATATATATTTTCTGATAGGTCTTTGCAGCACGTGAGCATAGTGACTGAGAAGCTCAATTCAATTAAAAATGCCACTGAAAGAATTATCTGAATAAAAATAGGTTAAGGTTCTTTTAAAAGTACTTTTATACAAATGTTAAGACCTCTGGGGCTTCGCTGGTGGCGCAGTGGTTAAGAATCTGCCTGCCAATGCAGGGGACACGGGTTCGAGCTCTGGTCCGGGAAGATCCCACATGCCGTAGAGCAACTAAGCCCATGCGCCACAACTACTGAAGCCCATGTGCCCAGAGCCCGTGCTCTGCAACAAGAGAAGCCGCCGCAATGAGAAGCCCGCGCACGACAACAAAGTAGCCCCCACTCACCATACCTAGAGAAAGCCCACGCACAGCAACAAAGACCCAACACAGCCAAAAATAAATAAATAAATACATTTTTTTAAAAAAACAAAAACACAAGCGCTCAAGAGAAAAACCCAAGGGCCATGCTACCCTCACAACACAATGCCACCCCCAAAATTTTTATTGATTACTTACAAAATAAAACCTAAAATCAAAGGATGTGGAAAAGAAAATAAAACCAAGAGAGGAGGGAGGATTGTCATTCTTGCACTTTAACTTTGTATATGTAAGGTCCATCTCTGCATCTTTCAGTAGCATCAGCTCACTTTCCCACCAATACGGTATCGCCATCCTCCCCAGAATAAAACCATCTCCACTGCACGTGCCACTAACATTGACATGGCACGTTTCAAAGTAAATGCAGCGTGAATGCAGCACAACCATCCAGAATCACCACAAGTACTCCAAACTACACTTCAAAATGCACAAAAATTAGTCATTGGGGTAAATCGAATCATGGAAAAAATCACAATGGCGTTCTCCTAACTGGCGTGGTACTTACTCAGCTTTGCAGAGTTTCTGCCAAGCTTCGTGGAATTTCACAGGGTCCTCAATTTCGGTAGTCTGCTCCAGATCAATGGAATCTATGTACTAAAAACATGCAACAAGCTAAAGGAACATTTCAGAAAAATAAAAACTGGAAAATACTAGAGCCATCTAATACTGACACAATTATTCAATGACTACTTATTATGCAAACACTGTACTGGTCACTTAGCATAGAAAAGCACCATCTCTGTCTTGTGGCTCTTACAATCTTTCAGGCAGGTTATGAAACCAAATAAACAGGCATCCACATCACAGGGAGGTAATGGCTACGATGGGCAAAGAAGAGAACGCTGCGGGAGGAACCAGGAGCCGCAGCTGATACGTATGCGGACTGGAGAGAAGAAGGGCAAGAGCACCTTCAGGGAAGTCCTCTGGGAAGGGGATGTCCAAGGAGCTAAGCCGTCGAGGATGAGTGGACGCAAGCCGAGCGCGCGTGTGCAGTTGGGGGGCAAGTGGGAAGGGGTGCGGGGGGTGGGGGAGGGCTGTGAAGGAGCAGCTTCAAAAAGCAGAAAGACAAGAAACAGACAACAACCGGAAAGTGGTGACCACTCTGGGGACCTCAAAAGAAGCTCCATCCGGTGAGAGAAAGTTATACTTGAAGCCACTGAAAAATCTGAAGGAACAGAGAGCGATTTTAGAAAAATCACTCTGGCTCAGTGAAGGAAAGAGAGGGAAAAATGAAAACCAGTCAGGAAATTACTGCAAAAGCCGAGCGAGATAAACACAGCACAAGCCCATGACTCAAACAGTACTTAGGAGAAGCCACCGTCAATGAATTCTATTACGTGAAAAAAACATACAACAATTCCTATGTACATAACAGTCCCTATATGTCTATATTATTTTAGAATTTCTGTTGTAAAAATTACTACCTGAATATATCTTAAGATACAAAATTTTACTTTATAAAATTAGTATTATAACAGATTTTCTATTTTCTTTTTTCTACGAGGGACTGGCGGACTAGGAAGGAAGAGGAAGAACAAGAAGGGAACGATTCCTTGGAAAGTCAAAAATAAAAAGTGATTAGAGAGGAAGCGACAAACAGGTGAGAGAAAACTGGATAGGTCCTAAGCTGAAAGTTACTAAATTTCTTGAACATATAAGTGTATCTTTTGGCTCATTATATTAAGGTTTTACCATTTAAATCAAGATAATAAGGCCTCCCTAAACTGTGATATACCCAGAGAGAATAACATTAAATATAAACATTTATATAGGGAGAGAAAACTCTAGAAAGATATGCATCAAACTGGGAACGACAGGTGCATCAAGAGAAGTGGGATTTCACTGAGGAAGAATCTTCCACTTTCTGCATTTTACATTATGCTTTGCTTAAATTTTCTATACTGAGCATATACTACTTCTGTATCTAACAAAGAATATACTCAAGCTATATAAAACTCCACCTCTGCTATCCCATAATACTGTTTGAAAAACAAACAATCACTGTTTGCCAGATATCAGTCCTCCGAGTTAGAAAGGGAAATATATATAAATATGGCATTTAAAAAATCTGGGTTCAATTCCCACGCTAAAGGGGAAAAAAAGTTCTATTATTTTCTCATTAGACAAACACAAAATAGTTAAATGAGCATGAAGTATATATGCCCCTGAATGTGCAAAGCCTAATTTCAAAAACTGTGCCTTAAACCTGTATGCAGAAAAAAAGTTAACAGACTGAAATCCTTGGAAATGCCTGCTTACAAGGTTGGCCCTTGTCTGGCATCTGGAAACTTGGATTGGGGGAGGGTTCCCACCATTCCCAAGAACCAGTAAGAGTGGCTCAGCGTGCCTACAGTGTTTGAAGAAACAACATGATTTAAGTTGAACACCTGCTTTCCTCCTGGAAGTCTGAGATTTTGACACTCAGGAGGCTGAGGGCATCTGTGTGACCAGCCCCCAGTAAAAACCCTGGGCGCTGAGTCTCTAATGAGCTTCCCTGGTAGATGGCACGTCACCTGTGTTGTTGCAGCTCGCTGCTGGGGGATTTAAGCACGTCCTCTGTGACTCCACTGGAGGACGGCTGTTGGAAGCTTACACCTGGTTTCCCCCAGACTTCATCCCACGTGCCTTTTCCTTTGCTGATTTGGCTCTGCATCCTATCACTGAAATAAGTCATAATCGTGAGTACAGCTGTATGCTGAGTCCTCTGCGTCCTCCTGGTGAACCATTAACCCTGGAGGTGGGCTTGGGGATCCTTGAACACAACCTGCCTCTCTGCAACACGAGATTTCACGATGAATGCCTGAAACATGCAGAAGACCAGGTGGGGGCTCACCATCAGATTCAGCTTGTGGTTGATGGCCAACGCCGAGTGTTCCAGGGCTTTGAACACGGAGGCATAGCAGTCCCTGAGCTTGGTGTACTTGCCAACCAGGGCTATGGAACACGTCTTCTGTAACCTTTCATACCTGGGAAGGAAAACAAGCTTAAAGGTTATATGCATGTAACGTCATATCACAAGCATAATGACAGCCACTGTTCTTATCCTGAGGCACTTTTTAAAACCTGAGGAGCAGATGTGCCTTGAACTTGGTGTACTTGACTCAAATTCCCCACCCCACCCCCAAAGAATAACAATCTGTACCCCAAGAGGTTTGAAAATCATGACAAAGTCCAACATTGGCTTACATAAGCAGGCAAAGATATAAATCTGAGGAGAGTATATCAGAGAAAAAGTTAAAAGCATTAAAAATAAAAAAGCTCTCCCCAGGCTTCCCTGGTGGCAGTGGTTAAGAATCCGCCTGCCAATGCAGGGGACATGGGTTCGAGCCCTGGTCCGGGAAGATCCCACATGTCGCGGAGCAACAAAGCCTGTGTGCTACAACTGAGCCTGTGCTCTAGAGCCCGCGAGCCATAACTACTGAGCCCACGTGCCACAACTACTGAAGCCCACGCGCCTAGAGCCCATGGTCCGCAACAAGAGAAGCCACTGCAATGAGAAGCCTATGCACCGCAATGAAGAGTAGCCCCCGCTCACCGCAATTAGAGAAAGCCTGCGCACAGCAACGAAGACCCCAATGCAACCAAAAATAAATAATAATAAAAAAAGTTCTCCCCATCTCATAAACATGAGCTGTCCTGAAATTCATTTATAAGGTGACACTGTATAAGAAAATGCATTCTCAGTGCCAACAGGAGACATTCCAATATTAACTTTGTAAGGTGATACCATATAAGAAAATGCATTCAAAGTGTCTACATTAAAAATTGTTACATTCCCAGCTGGCCCACAAACGCCAGGTTATTTGTGGCATTCCTGAAGAATGGTGCTGAGAGAACTATTTAAAACACTATAAGCCACTTAGATCATTTTTATGAGAGAATTCCATTCTACATGAGACACTCAATCACATTTTACCATTAGAGACATAATCTTTACCATTGCTTTCGTCAGGAGATCTGTTCAAGGAACATGAAAAATGCCTGGTCTGGTACTAAGTATGCAGGAATGTCACTTGGGGCTGAAGATCTTTTAGGGCTTTGAAGCAAACTGTTCCCCAAACACCTTAGAACAAAAATGTTACCGGAATGAGGAATATTCCTCCTTTATAACAACATCTGCAAAGAGTGAAAGAGAAGCCTGATGGAAACAGGCTGGGAGGAGAAAAAGGCACGAGGGGCTAAGAAGTCAAAACTGGCAGCAGAGGTGACTTTCTAGGAAGGTGACTGAAGAACGTGAGAGAAAGATGCTAAACCTCTAACTTACCAGTTAATTTTATGTCGCTGTGGAGACGGCCTGCCTGCCTGCCTGTGCTTCGCCCCAGCTCTGGGGAAAGGACTCAGGTAACAAAGCAAGTTGGTATCAAGCCAAGATTCCAAGACCATGTGCGGTCGGGGGGCACATCCTGTCCCTCCGGGGAGGGACACAGGGCTGCAGTCAGCATGGCCAGTCCCTCCTTGCACCCACTCTCCTTCCACTCACTCGTTGCTGGTCTTCCCGGGGCGGGGTGGGGGGGAGTGGGGGAGAGGGGAGGCCACTGGGTCAGTCCAGCCGCCATCCAGGGAGGTATACTGAGCCCACGCCCCTGTGCTCTCTTTCCCTCTTGGCCCTGCAGGCTGGGTTCATGGAGCACTGCCCGGACCAGCCAAGCACCTCCCTCCCCTCGTGCTCTCCATTCAGCCATCAGCAGGGTGTGACACAGCAGCTGACACTGCAGTCAGCTGGTCGGCTTTGTAGGCCCATCCCCCAGCAGGAAGGTTCCCAGGGAGGCAGGGTTGTCCCCACCTCAGGACCCAGGCAAGTTCTTCCACCCAGCTCAACCAGGGACCCCTGGCCTCTGGGCAGCACTGGACCTCCACGATCAACACTGTCCCTTTGACCTCTGTGTGCCTCCTTGTATCTCTCTACAGGCTGTACTGAGGGGACAGGGCCTAAAGAATGGACACTTCACACTGCCATGACCAATGAACCAACATCACGGCCAACATGATGCAGAGGGACTGATGCTCAATATCCCCTTTGCTTGAATCCTGAACTGAATGGTGGCCCCAAAAAACACATGTCCCCCAGAACCTATGAATGTGCCCATATCTGGAAAATAGGGTCTTTGCAGATGCAATTAAGTTAAGGATCTCCAGTTGAGATCATCCTGGATTAGAATGGACCCTAACTGCAAAGACAAGCATCCTTATAAAAGAGAAAGGAAGAAGACACAAAGGAGAAGGACATACGACAAGAGAGGCAGAGATTGGAGTGATGTGCCCACAAGCCAAGGAACACCAAGGAAGCTAGCCCCCAGAAGCCAGGAGAAATGCATGGAACATATTCTCCCTCAGAGTTCCAGAAGGAACCAACCCTGCTGACACCTTGATTTAGGTCTTCTAACCTCCACAACTGTGACAGAACAAATTTCTATTGGTTTAAGCCACCCATTTTGTGGTAACTTATTACAGCAGACACAGGAAACTAATACAAAAACCAAACATTGGCTTTAAAAAGCACAGAGGCATAGAGTAAAATTTAGAACTATTTCCAACACGAAGAGTTAAAATATTAAAGTTTCTAGTGCTTAAAGAGGATCAACCCCAAGCTACTCAGAAAATTCCTACGAAGAGACTGATTCCTTAAGCATTCTGGAGGACAGGGGCTTAGTTGTATCATCAGTCATGGGGGCACCTAAGTTCAGAAAATGTGCTTTGTTCGTGATTCTTCTTGCCCCAGAAATTCTAAAACGCTTTTAAAATTTTAAAGTGAAAGGGCAAAATAACTTTCAATCTACTAGTCATCTACCAAAGGTCAGTGCTTTTGTCATCATCGAATCATTTAAATTATTGTTACCGACATCAGTAACCAATAGTGCCTGATGTGATGTTAAGGCCTGGTGTATTTTCTCTCATAAGTGCCACAACGTGGTACCAGTATCCCCCCAGTTATATATGGATGGGAGAATAAGCCCAGAGAGGTTAAGTAATCTACCCAAACACAAAAACAGCTAGTGAAAGGAGAAGCTGGGCTCTGAATCTATGGTGCCTGACACCAGAGCTTACGTTTTTTCATTGAGATATAACTGACATACAACATTACATTAGTTCCAGATGTACAACCTAATGATTCAATATATTTATATATTACGAAATGATGACCGCAATATTCTAGTTAACATCTATCACCGCGCACAGTTACAAATTTTTTTGTGTGATAAGAACTTTTAAGATCTACTCCTTAGCAACACCAGAGCCTTCATTTGTAACTACTGCGCCTATTGCCTCTACTTCAGCTGCAGGAGAAGTCAAGCAGCCAGGACTTTATGGAGTCACGCCTCAGCAACATTTAGTAAAAGAAAACAGGTGATGGGGATTTAATCTGTATATGACATCAAATTAGACAAACCTTGCTGAAATTAATAGGACTGTCTTAAAGCTAAAACCTATCAGGGGTTCTTAATGCCGATACTGATAGTTAATAACTGCAGGATAGAACGACAATACCATAGCCAAAACTTCCCATTCAGAAGGATTTTCTTTAAGAAATGTTAGCCAAATCTTAAAAATAAGCAAAACAAAACAAAACAAAGCCTGTAGCATTTTAAACTGTTTAAAACATTCAGAAACGAAATAATAAACTAATAAATAAATGCTTCCAAAAGTTTTTTAAAATGCTGGAATCCAAATGCCTTCAATTCACTTTGCTTTAGTAGAGCAAAATCAAAGGCCCCAGAAATCTTCAGAGTACAGCAAAACACCCTAACAATATGCTAGAGCTTTAGATATTTCCAGAACCAAACATACCCATGTGGAAAGTGGAACGCTACATAGTTACCTTTCAAGGGACACCTCAGTGCTACCCCCAAACCTAAGAATTATGAAAACTTACATTAGTAATTCCTTTCACAGTACCTGTCAGCCATATTTTTCCACTTGAAAAGCAAATTGCTTGCAGAATCCCCAATAGGCAGATCCAATCTCTCTTTGAAATATTTAACGATGCCTTGTTCCTCCAAAAGCACAGGTACTCGGTAGGTGGAAGGAACATCGTGGATACATATAACCTGATCAATGATGATAAAACACCATATTTAATGGAACAACTCAAGTATGCCACAAAAATGAACGTAGGAATGAGGCAAAACTCAAGAGAGATAGCAGTTTATTTTTACTGACAGAAGAAAACCAGGAACACAGCAACCTAAACAGGAGTCAGAATTAACACAAGGTGACTTGGATCTAATTACAAAACACTTTGAAGTCATTATTCTACATCTGGAACCGTGGATGCTATGGTAGAATATATATATATGTTTTTCCCTATATACACATTCTTTGTTCGTAGTTCCTGGCACAGGGCTTCAAAAACATTCAAAATTTCCTGAGTTATAGGGGTAACTTTGTTAAGTTAATGAGGTGACTCAGGGTGGCCCCTAGATGACTTCAGGATGGGAGTTGGTCACCAGAAAAACCAAGCAGGTCATTAGAAGGCTAGAACTTTCAGCCACCTGACCTCCACGGAGGGGACAGGGGCTAGAGACTGAGTTCAATCAGGTGACCAGTGATTTACTCCATCATGCCTACGTAATGAAACTCCAATCAAAAGGCTGAACATCAGGACTCAGGGGAGCATCCTCGCCGGTGAATTTACAGATGTACCGGGAAGGGGGTGCACCCTGACTCCACAGGGATAAAAGTTCTTGTGCCTGGGACTCTCCTAGACCTTGCCCTATGTGTCTCTTCATCTGGCTCTTCACCTGCACCCTTTACAATTAAACAGTAATCATAAATATAGCACTTTCCGGAGGTGTGAGTCATTCTAGAGAATTATCAAACTTGAGGTGGTCATGGGAAGCTTCAACTTTGTAGTCAGCCCGGCAGAAGTGTGGGTGGCTTGGGACAATAGGAACCTGCGGCGAGTGTCTGAAGTGCACGGCAGTCTTACAAAGACCTGCGGAGTCTGATGCTCACTCCAGGTAGTTAGTGTCTGAGTTGAACTGCAGGAACCCCAGGGGGTGTCAGAGACTTGGTATTGGAACATGAATGCTTTATGTCAGTATCCAAGACACACGGCCCAAGGCACCATCTTCTAAGCCTAGGTTAAGGCAGTAGCAATGAATACCTACACCTTGTCTTCTAAGTGTGGGTATGAAGTTTGTTCACTCATTTGTTGTTGCTGCTGCCTCTGTAGTTGCTTTTGTCTGTGCTCCCTTCATTTGGGTAAATTTAGAAGCACACATTAACACACTTAAATTAATTACACTTGTGAGGGGAAAAAGGCTCTTTTAAATGCCAGGTGGTGTGGTTGTTTTTCACACCCTAACGAGCTTTCACCACCCTCTCAGGTACATGCAAAGGGCTACTGGCAGGCATCTAAGGATCTGCCACACCCTAAATAAATGCCAAGAAATGTTCTGCCAACTCTATGTGTTCAGTCTTTCCCAATCCATAGCTATCCAACCAAGGGTTCCTAAGCTGTTTGGACATGGACAACTTGATACTTAAGACTATTGTGTCTCACCCATGCATTCCCTTATACAATTCAAAGTGCCAAGATGTCACTGATATGAGGCTCCATCCCAATTATTAATTAAAATTATTGATAAACCTCTGGACAGCCACAACTCCCACAAGTGGAAGGCATGAGGTGTGGAGCTATTTACTCATTTATCCTCCAAGCCAGAGACATTTGTTCAAATATCATGGTAACAGAGAACATCACAGAGACACCTGTGACTTTCCATTCCCTCCTCAGCAATCCAGGTGAGAAGAGCTCTAAACGCAAGTTCACCAAGAACTAAGAAATGGGAGAATTAACTCATATGAGAAAAAGCAATGTGCTGACAGAGGTAGAAAACAAACTTATGGTTACTGGGTTGGGGGGGGAGTAGTGGGGGGGGATATTGGGAGATTGGGATTGACATATACATACTACTGTATATAAAATATAGATAACTAATAAGAACCTGCTGTATAGCACAGGGCACTCTACTCCATACTCTGTCATGACCTATATGGGAAAGGAATCTAAAAAAGAGTAGATAGATATATGTATATGTATAGCCGATTCACTTTGCTGTACAGCAGAAACTAACACAACATTGTAAATCAACTATACTCCAATAAAAATTTTTTTAAAAAAAGCAGTGTGCTAAAAAATGGCTAATAGACTAGCCTGCGGACTGATGACACAGAACATTCTTCAGAATCTATAGTTATAAAGAAAATAAACTCAAGAATTCCCTGGCGGTCCAGTGGTTAGGACTCGGCACTTTCACTGCCGTGACCCAGGTTCAATCTCTGGTCGGGGAACTAAGATCCCGCAAGCCATGTGGCATGGCCAAAAAAAAAAGAAAAGAAAAGAGACTCCATACGGTTGAAAGTTTGGACTGTATCATCTGTTCGCAGAGCTCTCAGCAACCCAACTCTAAAAGCTGTATCCTTCTATTTCGGAAACCAGGTTAAATGTGTGTGATACCCACACCAAGTACTATTTACAAAAAACAACGGAACAAAACCAAAATGGCTTGACGACACACAGATATAGGAGAGTGCTTTAAACCTGCTATCACATTTTTCAAAGGAGTTCAGACTTGTGCACTGACCCTGAAGCATCAGGCAGTGAATACAACAGCCTGCCTCCTGAGACTCAGAAATCTGATTAGGTGGTTTTTAGGCTTCAGAGAACCCCCAGCTAATCTGAAGAAAACAAAAGGTTTCTGACAAAACTCACCCTTTTCCTGAGCACACGTCATATCACTTTTTAAACTCCAATCCCTTGTGCCTGAGCCTTATTGGAAACAAGAGACAGAGATAAGCAGATGAAAGAGAAAAGAAAAGCCGGCTCTTGGATACCCAGGTGGAAAGTCCTGCAGAACAGAGGACCTGAACCCACGTCACAGTGGTTTTTGTAGCAGTGAACTGAGCTGAGGTCACTGATGTAATCAGAAGTGATAGTGTGAATGTCACCGTAATGTGTGGTTTGGGGTGAGTTAAGCTGTAACAAGTACAAAAGAGAAATCAAAGTAAAAGCCATAAGTGTCCTGGAAAGACAAGATAAAGAGACGATAAGCAGGCTTCAAATGGTTCTCTCTCTAGAGGTTGGACTGCGAGTTAAAAAAAACAACCCACCTGGTTTTGTACCTACAATTAAAACTTAAGGAGTGAAACACACAATCTATTTCAGGAGTCTCAAGACTGTTCACTTAAGGGCAAGGGAGCCGTAGTTGCATATGAGTCCCCCAAATCTTTTATAAATGTTGTGAAAAGTAATACGATAACTTAAGAGGTGTGAAATGCTGGCAACAGCAGAAGCGCCTGCAAGGCATTCGAACCTAAAGAGCAGCACTAACCTGTTCAGGGTTCACGTGACAAAACATAGAAATCTTTTCCTTCACAGCCATTTCGATGGGCGTTGAACTTCGGCAGACAATCTGTCAAAGTCGATTACGCACGGGGTTAGCAGACAGGAATTGGGCTGTTCACACCGCCACTGATTTTCAGGAGGACGCTACATTAATTTTGCTCCAGAAGACTTGACCGAGTGGGCATTTCTCCACCCTGGGCGTTCCACTGGGCTACTAGAAATTGGTCTGAGCAGTAATATAAGCAAGTGTAACCAAACTCAACACAAATCCACCGGTAGGAAATGTCAAGGCATGTCTAGCGAACAGACTCGAGGCTCACAAATGTTACTTCTTTAAAACTACAAGAATAGAGCCAGACCAAGGGTTGGCAAACTTTTCTCTAAAGGGCCAGATGGTAAAAACTTTAGGCTTTGCAGGTCGTGCAGCTGCTGCCCTGACTCCTCACGGTACCGCCATGAGCAAAGGCAGCCAGAGATAAATGTGGACAACTTCCTTTACAGGAGGCAGGTCTGCAGGCCCTTACCTGCCAGCCTCTGATCTAGACTACTGGCAATAACTGGATTACTGCTATAAATAAGAGCAGGGATAGCCCCACCTAGCAGGCTCATAGGAAAATCTCCCAGGTCCCACCTCCCTCTAAGGGACCCAGGGACCACACAGATGACAGGACATTGCACTTGCCCAGATGTCAGTGTGGCCAATCAAATGAGGACCTGGAGAAGAAGAGATGGCCAATTTAGGAATGTGTGAAGCGACACTTGAGGATGAGGGAATAAGCCTTCCGCAGCTCCCAGATACAAAAAGCTCAGTCATAGAAACCATTTGAGAGCTAGGAAGGACTTAGATGATGTTATAGTTTAAGAAATGGGGGTCCTATTCCAAGAAACTTACCCACTCTCTTTAACTCACCAGATCGGGAGACAGGCCTAAGCCCCTCAACGCACGGACACTGTTTTGTGTGGGTTTGGTTTTCTGTTCTCCAGTAGCACTGGGCTGAAAAGAAATGGGTCACTGTCAGTACACTGGACATCTAGCTCTTCTGGATAATGAATGGCTTCCTGGTTTAAAATTTGGAATAGGGGGCTTCCCTGGCAGTCCAGTGGTTGACTCTGCACTTTCACTGCAGGGGGCGCAGGTTCAATCCCTGGTCAGGGAACTAAGATCCCACATGCCACACGATGCGGCCAAAACAAAAAGAAAGTGGAATAAACAGAGTATCATAGGAAGACCTACAGGAGTTGAAGACTACACACTTATCTGGAAAGCTCACCTGTGGGACAAGGCTAACATGGATATTACAGAAATTCTCTCTTTTTGCTTTAAACTGGAATTGTCTGAACGCTTCCACAAATGGCATTCCTTCAATGTCTCCAATGGTGCCACCCAGCTGGGAATGGAAAAAAAAGACACAAGAGATCAAATAGCTTCCGCGGTACACAGACTAACAGAACAATTCTTAATACACTAAGCGTGAACACTGAAGTCCCCCGAAAATGGGGATCACTAATAGGCTGTCAACGCTTCACCTCATCAAGACTGAAAAAAAATTTTTTGAAAGAAAAGGAGTGGGACTTCCCTGGTGGCACAGTGGTTAAGAATCTGCCTGCCAAGGCAGGGGACACGGGTTCGAGCCCTGCTCTGGGAAGATCCCACATGCCACGGAGCAACTAAGCCCGTGCGCCACAACTACTGAGCCTGTGCTCTAGAGCCCACGAGTCACAACCACTGAAGCCCGCGTGCCTAGAGCCCGTGCTCTGCAACAAGAGAAGCCAGCGCAGTGAGAAGCCCGCGCACCGCAATGAAGAGTAGCCCCGCTCGCCCCAACTAGGGAAAAGCCCGCGTGCAGCAACGAAGACCCAACGCAGCCAAAAATAAATAAATAAATAAATTTTTTTAAAAACAAGGGTTTGTTTTAAAAAAAAAGAGCACTTTAAGAAAAGAGAAGGGAATTCCTAAGCAGATAAAAAGATCCAGAATATACACCACAGAGGAGTGAGATCAGTTAGTTTCTACCAGTGGTCCCGTTGGAAGGGAGAATTGAAATCCGGTGACAATGTGAGAAAAGGGAGAGCCATCTGGTTCTGCCCGGTGTGAAACAGTTAGCATTCTCCCTCTCTCTGTCTCTGTCTCTGTCTCTGTCTCTGTCTCTGTCTCTCTTCATGAACACACACACACAAACACACATACACACACACACACACACACACACCTGTATGCAGCTGAACAGTCTCCTTGTAATGGTGGTACTACCAGAATTAAATCACTTGTACTAAAACATGCTGTCTCTCTGAAAGAAGTAGTACCAAAAGCCCCGGGAATATTCCTGACAGTGTAATCCTTTGACAAATGTTAACTTAATTTACATTGTACTTCCAAGAAAGTTACTTAAGCATTTTACTTTAGACAAGGATAAAATGTCACCTTAACGCGTTCATCCTCACCATATTTAAATACTTAAAGATTATCACCCAGATTTTTAAATTAATTCTTTAGCATGTGAGCATCTACTACGGGCTCAACACTTTAAATGAGCTGCTGGGAAGAACTTAAGACAGCCTGCTCCTGAGGAGCTCGGAGTTTAGCGAGGAGAATAAGGCAGAGCTAAAGAACAATAAAGCAAGAGCAAAACGAGCACGAAGTGGAATGATCGGGATGCTGAGGAGGAAGAGATCACGGTGGGCCCAGGCCCAGGATTCACCACCTTCCCTGGCTTCAGCTACTCGACTGGGTCCAAAATCTACTTGCAGCCCGGACCTCTCCTCCCAGCGCCGCTGGGCTTTGAAGCCAACTTGTCCGTGACATCTTGGATGGATCAGTAAGTATTCAAACTTACCATGGCCCAAACTGAACCCCTGGTCCCCACAGCCCTGGGCCTGTTTGTCTGGGGGCTTCTCCCTCATCTCAGCAACAGCATCTCCTACCACTAACGGGTTCAAGCTAGAGGTCTGGAAATCATCCTCCATTCCCACCTTTTCCTTACCCAACCCTGTCCAGTGAGCTGTACCTCCAAAACATTCTTGAAAATCTCTCCACTGCTATTTCCACCACTACCACCCCAGACGCCCAAGCCAGCACCATCTTTTGCAGGGATTATGGCGATCGTCTGCGCCTGCGGTGGCTAAGATGGCCTGCTGTCTATTTTCACACATGAAGCTATACCGGCACACGGCCGCGCCCACCCACACGTCACCTAAGGCTGCTTGGGCACTGCAATGGCAGAGCGGAGTAGCTGTGACAGAGACTCTCTGACCTGCAAAACCAAACATATTTACTATCTGGCCCTTTACAGAAAAAGTTGGCTGCCCCCAATTTTAATGGCCTCCCAGCTTCCACCCTCTCCTGTCCCACCAACCATCTGTCATACAGCAGCACAGTGATCTTTTAAAACTCAGAATACATCTCTCCCATGCTTATAACCTTCAGCAGCTCACTGCTTGACTAAAAATAAAATCTAAACTCCTTTAGGCAGCCAACAAAAGGCCCTACATGATCTGACCCTGAAGCATATCTCTAATCTCATCTCATGCCCCACTCCCACCTGCCCCCTTCCATCCCCCTACTCCCCCAGCCTCCACCTCTGTGCTCCAGCCCCACTGGCCTTTTAGGTCCTCAGATGGCTTACGGTCTTCCTTCCTGCCCCTTAGGCCCTCCAACCCACCTTCATCATCTACACCTTACTTCCTTTTTATCCTTCAGCCCGGGGAGCTGTGTCCCCCCCAGAGAGCCCAACCCTGACCACCCACCTAAAGCACCCTGTCTCTCCCCTTCCTAGTAACACAGCACAAGGTGCCATTATTTTATTTGAGTCCTTGTCTCCTGTCTCTCTACCCCACTGGGCTGTAAGGCCCATGAGGGCAGGAACTTGCCTGCCGTATCTCCAGCACAAGTCCAGAGCCCTGCACACAGCACTGGGAGTTTAGGTTAGTGGTCAGGACAGGACAGAACGGTCTTGCAATTCAATATAAGCCCTAGGTCACAGCGTTCTAGTACCTGTTACCATAATTACAACAGAATCAAACTAAGAAGTCTGAGGATTTCATTGCTACAGAAGAAATTATTCTTTACTAACTTTAACTAAGATAACAAAACATAATTAAAATTCAATTCTCCTGGCTACGGAACAGATAGAAATGTATGATTATTCTGTAAATGAATGACAAACTTAATTATGAAAATCCAAGAAATAAAACACGAAATCAGGAAACTGGCAGGGGGTGAGGGGTGTAAGTGCTCACTAACTATAATACACCAGAATCCAATGGGGGGAAAATATGTAGGAAAAAAAGAGGTCTGCACTTAAACTAAACCATAAGGACGCATTTTCTGGTTTTTGATGGGGGCTATTCTGGGAGTAAGCAGGGAATCCGGAAAAGGAAGCCAAAGCTTTAAATGTTACCTGCTTCCACCCCCACTGCACCCTCTCTGCCAATTTGGAAAGTCCCATTTCTCCTCTGGTTCACCATTATCGTCATTGTGATCAAAAACTTTCAGTGTTATTCCTAGAGTAGCCCTAAGTTAATTCTTTCCTCGCACAACAGGGAAAATATCACCCATAACAACATGTTAAGATCTATCCAAACCAAAGCTGAAGCAGCAGTCCAACAAATGTATGGGATGTGCAATGTCCATTTTGCCTTTAAGGAAAGGAATCTTCTCTGAAAGTTGCTGAGAGAGTAAATCTTAAAAGTTCTCATCACAAGAAAAAAAACATTTTGTAACTATGTGAGATGATGGATGTTGACGAAATTTATGATGCTCATCAATTCACAATATAGGGACTTCCCTGGTGGCAGTGGTTAAGAATCCACCTGCCAGACACTATAAAACTCTTAGAGGAAAACACAGGCAGATTCTATGACATAAATCACAGCAAGATCCTTTTTGACCCACCTCCTAGAGAAATGGAAATAAAAACAGAAATAAACAAATGGGACCTAATGGAACTTCAAAGCTTTGGCACAGCAAAGGAAACCATAAACAAGAGGAAAAGACAACCCTCAGAATAGGAGGAGATATTTGCAAATGAAGCAACTGACAAAGGATTAATCTCCAAAATTTATAAGCAGCTCATGCAGCTCAATATCAAAAAAACCAACAACCCAATCCAAAAATGGGCAGAAGACCTAAATAGACATTTCTCCAAAGAAGATATACAGATTAAAAAAAAAAAGAAGATATACAGATTGCCAACAAATACACGAAAGTATGCTCAACATCACTAATCATTAGAGAAATGCAAATCAAAACTACAATGAGGTATCACCTCACACCAGTCAGAATGGCCATCATCAAAAAATCTACACATAATAAATGCTGGAGAGGGTGTGAAGAAAAGGGAACCCTCTTGCACTCTTGGTGGGAATGCAAATTGATACAGCCACTATGGAGAACAGTATGGAGGTTCCTTAAAAATCTAAAATTGAAGTACCATATGACCCAGGAATTCCACTACTGGGCATATACCCTGAGAAAACCATAATTCAAAAAGAGTCATGTACCACAACGTTCATTACAGCTCTATTTACAATAGCCAGGACATGGAAGCAACCTAAGTGTCCATCGACAGACGAATGGATAAAGAAGATGTGGCACATATGTACAATGGAGTATTACTCAGCCATAAAAAGAAACGAAATTGAACTATTTGTAGTGAGGTGGATGGACCCAGAGTCTGTCACACAGAGTGAAGCAAGTCAGAAAGAGAAAAACAAATACCGTATGCTAACACATATACATGGAATTAAAAAAAAATGGTTATGAAGAACCTAGGGGCAGGACAGGAATGAAGACGCAGACGTAGAGAATGGACTTGAGGACACGGGGTGGGGGAAGGGTAAGCTGGGATGAAGTGAGAGAGTGGCATGGACATATATACACTACGAAATGTAAAATCGATAGCTAGTGGGAAGCAGCCGCTTAGCACGGGGAGATCAGCTCAGTGCTCTGTGACCACCTAGAGGGGAGGGATAGCGAGGGTGGGAGGGAGACGCAAGAGGGAGGAGATGTGGGGATATATGTATATGTATAGCTGATTCACTTTGTTATAAAGCAGAAACTAACACGCCACTGTAAAGCAATTATACTCCAATAAAGATGTTAAAAATAAAAAATTAAAATTAAAAAAAAAAAGAATCCACCCGCCAATTCAGGGGACACGGGTTCAGGCCCTGGTCTGGGAAGATCCCACATGCCGCGCAGCAACTAAGCCTGTGCGCCACAACTACTGAGCCTGTGCTCTAGAGCCCGTGAGCCACAACTACTGAGCCCACGTGCCACAACTACTGAAGCCCGCGCGCCAAGAGTCCGCGCTCTGCGCCAAGAGCCTGTGCTCCACAACAAGAGAAGCCACCGCAATGAGAAGCCCGCTCACCGCAACGAAGAGTAGCCCCCAATCGCTGCAACTGGAGAAAGCCCACATGCAGCAACGAAGACCCAACGCAGCCAAAAATAAATAAATTAAATAAATAAATGGGAAAAAAGCAAAATTAAAGTGGAGAAATTAATTTTAACACTATATTTTATGTAGCAGAGTGTATCAAAAATATTATCATTTCAACATCACCAATTTTTTTTAAATTATGAGGCACTTTACATTCTTTTTTTCTTCATACTAAGTCTTTGAAACCCAGTTATATTTTAAACTCACAGCACGTCTCAGTTTGGATGGGCTACTTTCACATGCTCAACAGCCCCATGTGGAGAGTGGCTACCATATTGGACAAGGTGGTACTCTGCAACAAATAACCACTGTAAACCAAAGGTGTGAGGGCTTGTCCGACCCTTTGCTGGGCTTGAATAAAATCAGTCTCGGGCTGATCTTTAAGATTTTGAAATTGCTAAATGGCACCTTCAAGTTGACATTAATAAGTTTTTTTCAAAAAGTAAAATAATGCATGCACATGGTTAAAAACCAAACTGTACAGCAGAGCTTACAATAGAAAGCAAGAGTTCCCTGCCCCACTCTTCCCTCTCCCAAGTCTGATTCCCCAAGCCAAGCGCTTTATTTTTTTATTTACTTCGTTTATTTATTTTTGGCTGCGTTGGGTCTTCGTTGCTGCGCGCGGGCTTTCTCTAGTTGCGGGGAGCAGGGGCTACTCTTCGTTGCGGTGTGCGGGCTTCTCATTGCGGTGGCTTCTCTCGTTGCAGAGCACGGGCTCTAGGTGCGCGGGCTTCAGTAGTTGTGGCTCGCAGGCTCAGTAGTTGTGTCTCGCGGGCTCTAGAGCGCAAGCTCAGTAGTTGTGGTACATGGGCTTAGTTGCTCCACAGCATGTGGGATCTTCCCGGACCAGGGCTCGAACCCATGTCCCGTGCACTGGCAGGCGGATTCTTAACCACTGTGCCACCAGGGAAGCCCGGCAAGCGCTTTAACTTCTTTGTTGGGATTTCTTCTGGTAGTTACCTCCATATCTCTAAACCAAAGCTCATCCATCTCAGCTCTTCCTCAACTTAGCCATTTCAGACACCCTCTAATGAACGTAGGTGTACTTCCTGCTGTGACAGATGAGGATGCAGCTCTCTGGTACCCCCATCCCCAGATACCAATCTCAATTGTTAATTCTACTGGTTACTTTCCTAACCTGAGATACTTTTGCTTCTTTTTCAGCCAAATACTAACAGTATCTGTAGACCCTCGCAGTGTAAAATGAGGTTCTGCCCACCCCCCTTCCCCTCCAGCACTCCTCCACCCCCTCCACCTCACGATCCCTCTTTTCAAAGTTGATGACACATTCCTGCTTTTAAGGTTTCTCTGACTCATCCTGGAGATGGGTCCTAAAAACTGAAAATCAATAGAGAGTGACCGTGCAAGTCTCCTTCACCGTAGAGTCAAGCTATGCCCCGGTTTACATCTTTGTTCTCATATCAGATGTTATTCTCCTGACACTTTTCCTGCCTTTCTCTTTTCTCACACTATTTGTCTTTATCATTGCCTCGATTTGTTTGCAAACTATTCACTGTATTAGATATTAAATTTTTTTAAAGGAAGCAAGCCTAGTTATGCAGACATGGTCAGTTTATAAAACTTCACCAAGCTATACATCTGTGATATGTGCACTTTTCTGTGTTTATGTCATACTCCGATTTTTAAAAATTATAAAGGAAGCATCCTCTCTTTCCTCGTAAATTGTGAAGGAAGAAATACAAAGGGAGAGAAAATTTTATATAGCACACTTATACATTTACATTAAGTTTATCAACCATACCATTATAGTAGCAAAATATATAATTAATATATGCTAGTACAGCGCATTTACGTTAAGATTAGCAGCTCTACTATTAACGAAATGGATATTGTGGGTAGCATAATATCTATTTGCAAACACTGATAACGATGACAATAATAGCAGCTAACATGTTTATTGAGCACCTCCTAAATGCCAGTGGCCAAGTGCTTTTTACATTATTATATTTAATTCTTGCAACAACCCTGTTATTATTATCGTGTTGTTATTACAATATTACACTATCATATTGTTATAGATGAGTACATTGACACTTTGAGAAGTAACTTGCCAAGTCATACAAGCATCTTAACAATGGTTAATAATTTTGGAGCACTTAGTATAGATCCAACACAATCTAAGCACTAAACGTATTGGCTTATTTAATCCTCAAAACATTATCCCCACTTGGTAGATGAATAAATTGAGGCACAGAGTAGTTAAGCAAACTTGGCCAAGGTCACCCAGCTGGTAAGTGAACCAGCTGGGCTATGAACCCAAGCAGTCTGACTCCAGACTCTTAACCACTAAGCCATACACCACTTGGGAGTGAGGGCAGAAATGTGAACTTGGGGAGTCTGCCTCTAGGAACCAAAATGTTCATTATTCTGCTGTCCCGTCTGGCAATTAGGTCAACCGACCTTTAGATAAGGAGTACATGGATGTTATTCTCATTCTGCACATTGAGAGGAAGGGAAGCAGTGAACAAGTGGCAAGTTCAAATACTAAGCTCTTTCTTTAAACAGCTAATACTCACTTCTCACCTCCAAATCACCTCTACAGTCGGACTTGCCTAACTTGGTCTCTCTCTACTTCCAAAGCACTTTGCAAACAGCACTCAGTAGAATGCATTCTGTGACTGACCAGTCCTCACTTGCAGACTGCTGCACGCCCACCCCAGGAGTAATCACCCAGTTTAAGCCAATCTTGCCCACTGACTTGTGACCACAAAAGCAGGGGCCATCTATGTCGCTCCCTGCTGTAATCCCACCTCCTAGGCTGGTGTCCAGCACACATGAGGCCATCTACACATATCTGTTGAATGAATGAAGACCAGCTGCTTAAAAACCCATAAGGATATAAAATTATAACGAAAAGTTCCATGCTTGCCTCAATAACACATATTTGGGGCTCTTCCTTATGACCATCCACAGGCACCATGGCTTGATTCATAACCCACTCCTGGACAGCATCAGTAATGTGAGGGACAACTGTAGAAAGAAGTAATAATTAGCACAAAAGCTTATTTCATGGTCATGGTCATGAGAAATGAATGTATTAGTGTCTTTAGACCTCCCAAATAACCTGAAACCCACCTGGCAAATTAGACAAGCTACAGTCCTCACATTATTATCCATCTCACTGAAATTAATACTATAGATGCAACATAGGTTTAGTCATTTAAATGTTATGCCATTTCCCTTGAAATCGACCAACCACAGAGAGAGAGAAGAAATGCCATCTTTGATGCTATCTATAGAAAACACCTATAATGCCAACTAAAAACTGTGCAAGGAGGGCTGCCAAGGGTGCTGAATACTGGACTCCAAGGGGAAGAAGGTCTCAGAGTGGCCCAGCCCTGCAGACCCTGGGCAATTCGCCAGCCAGTGTGGAAGGGTCACTCAGAGGGTGTACACGAGGTCTGCATGCTGACCAGGGGCCTGAGGCTGCTAATCTCAGCCGAAGAGACAAAAATATGCAGCCAACTAACCTAATGTGATGTACAAAGCAGGAATGTTGGCCTCTGGGAAGCTGACGCGGATAGCGCCCGTCATCTGCTCCACCGCCACCTGCTGCTCCCCGGCCCCAGCTGCTCCCGCGAGGCGGAAGTCGTCTCTGATTGGTGCGTTTGGAACGACCCACCACACATGCCCAGCCCGACCCCTTTCTGGGAGGGCGGGGTAGGTCTGGCTCTGCCTCCACGTGGGCAGCACAGGGATCAGGGTCAAGGCCCAGGTCTGGGGCCTTGCCCTCTCCCCAAGTTTGGGACGTGGCAGGTATGAGGCAGCAACTCTCCCTCCCCCGGGTCTTCCCAATACCTACACTTGGGGGAAAACTATTAGAAAGTACAATTGTAGCTAAGATCTAAACCACACCGTCCAGTGTCAGCAGTAACATAGCTGATCTTTTGATCTCCATCTGTCCAACTTCTTTATCTACTTCTCAGCTGCTTTCCAACATGAAGGTGATTTAAAGGGGATGGGGAATTAGCACCTTTACCCTACCACGTAGGAACTTATGAATACAAGGTGGGGGGGGGGCCTGCGGGTCTCTCTTCAAGGACAAAAGAGAATAAGAATCATACCCCCCATGAAAAGGGTTGGTGAAGAAAGGGTCATATCATGCTGCCCTCCAGTTCAATCCCCGCACTCCCCCACGTCCCCCCCATCACTGTTCTTCTTCAAAGGGGAGTAATCATCATCCATGCAAAGATACAAGAAAAAAGTAGAAAGAGAACATATTAAATAAAGGACAGACAAAAACAAACCAAAATAAACCTATACCCCAATCAGATGTGTGATGAATAAATGGTTCCCCATGGATTTTATAAATAAAAGCTAAAGAGAGAAAGAGAAAGAGGACAGAAACATGGACTAAAGGAAACAATGACATTAGTTAAAAAAAAAAAAAGACTGATGAAAATACAATCAATCAGGAACATGGAGGATGAACTTGAAACCTTTGAGGAAAATGAAAAGTAAAAGTTTGTATGGTGACATCGCGGTGATCATTTTGAAATGTATAAAAACATCAAACCGCTATGTTGTGTAACAGGAACTAACATAGTGTTGCAGGTCAGTTATACGTCAAAAACGAACAAACTCATAAAAGAGACAGATCAGATTTGTGGTTATGGGGCGGGGGGGACTGGATGAAGGTAGTCAAAAGGTACAAACTTCCAGTCATAAGATAAATAAGTACTAGGGATGTAATACACACCATGATAAATATAATTAACACTGCTCTATGTTATATATGAAAGTTGTTGAGAGTAAATCCTAAGAGTTTTCATCACAAGGGAAACATTTTTGTCTGTTTCTTTAATTTTGCATCTATCAGAGATGATGGATGTTCACTAAACTTACTGCGGTCATCATTCCATGACGTATGTAAGTCAAATCATTATGCTGTACACCCTAAACTTATACAGTGCTGTATGTCAATTATAGCTCAATAAAACTGGGGGAAAAAAAAAAAGAAGGAAAGAAAAGGAGGAGAAAACAGGGATCCGAAAAGGATTGGAGCTTGTAGAGCACAGGGACCCCCTCATCTTCAGGTCTATTTTGAGCAGGGTGTGAGTGCTCAGCACATAGGGCCCCTAATGTTTGTGGAATATAATACCTTGTACTGTTTTCCCCAGGTAATCGCCACGCCTCTCTTTGTTGATCACATGTTGATATATCTTCCCAGTGGTGATGTTGTTGTCTTTATAAAGATTAATGTCCAAGAACCTTTCATAATTTCCAAGGTCTAAATCAACTTCTCCACCATCGTTTAAGACAAACACTTCACCTGGGATAAAAAGGCAATGTAAAAATTAAAAATTTGCTTCCAGTAGATTATTTTTCCAAGATGAGCACAATATATTAAAGGGCTGGTAGAAGACTTATTTATAAGCCATAGTGTATCACCATTTCCATATTTCAATGGGAAAATTTAGCAATTCGATTCTATCCATGAAAGTGCATTGGAAAAATTCTGGTATTCTATTACGGTAGTTTTAAATGCTTACTGAAATTCTGTCCTCAAGATTTAGCTTTTCCAAACTCATCATATACCACATGAAAAAGGGACTTTAAAACAGCAATTTTTAAAACAAATAGCAATTGACTTCAAAGCATCAGTATCCCGGACTCTGAAATGAACGTAAGAAAATTTTCATTGATTCCAGTCTTGGGTAAAGTCATTATTGAACAGACAGTAGATGAAAAGCAGGGCCTCCACTAGCCCACGGGGCGAGTTGGTGAAACTGAGGCCAAAAAGAAAGTGAGCAACAAGCCACCTGCACAACAGCACCGTGATGAAGGATACAGATGAAGACTTGGGACTTCCCTGGTGGCGCAGTGGTTAAGAATCCCCTGCCAATGCAGGGGACACCGGTTCAAGCCCTGGTCCGGGAAGATTTCACATGCCGCAGAGCAACTAAGCCCACACGCCGCAACTACTGAAGCCTGCGTGCCACAACTACTGAAGCTCACGTGCCTAGAGCCCAAGCTCTGCAACAAGAGAAGCCACGGCAGTGAGAAGCCCGCGTGCCACAATGAAGAGTAGCCCCTGCTCACCACAACTAGAGAAAGCCTGTGGGCAGCAACGAAGACCCAACACAGCCAAAAACAAAATTTAATTAATTAATTAATTAATTTTTTAAAAGTGTGTATAGATGAAGACTTAATCACATGACCGGCAACTGTGTTGACTACTAGGCATGCCTCTGGGTCTCCAGCGTTACTTGAGGGTATCGATTGGGAGTCTAATGTCCTAAAGCCACCTGTCAGAACTGAACCTCTCCCTGATTAAGGAAATTCTATCATTTACTTCTATAGCTAGATGTTCACAGCATAAAAAGAAGGTTGGCTAGCTTCTGAACCTAATCAGAAGCCTTTTATAGTCTCATTTATGTCTCCCTCATAAGGTACCTATGTGTGACCGGAAAGATCTCTAACTTTAAGGACAAAAGAGCAAAATGATGAAATTGCAATATTTTCGTGTTTCCCAAATTCCATTTCCAGTTCAAATTCTACTTTCTCATGTTTATCAGGAATTGCCAATCCATGGAAAAGTCTTTGTACTTTGATCATCTTAACTTCTGCCAAATAGGGGAAGATCTCTGAAATCTCTCTAGTTAATTCAGGCCCAATCCAGTTTGGCAATTCTCCAGGTATACGGCAAAGGTCTTGAAATTTTAGATTCCTAAATTTAAAAATTTTAGATTCCTATTATGTTTTTAGAAGAAAAAGAAAAGCTGTAGATCATGTCTTCAAGAACTTTTTTTTTTGATTTAATGCAATTATAATACAAATGCCAACAGATTTTTTTTTAACTTGACAGTGAAACTAAAGTTAATTTGGAAGAAAAACAGGTGTGATTACCAAAACAAAACACATGAAAAATAAATAAAAATAAAAGCCCTTAAAAAATAACAGTGAGTAAAGGAAGATTAAAATATATATGTGTTAAAAAAATAAATAAAATAAAATTCAAAAAAAAGTGTATATATTTATATATTTCAGTATATACAAATATGGAATAAGACAACATGAACAAATACTACACAAAATACCCCAAAAAGTCCCTATTACATAAAGGAATTTAATACATGACTAAAAAAACCAAAGTATCATTACAAATCAAAGTAGGTAAAATACACAGAAATAAATTTCAAAGAAATGTGTAGGACCTATATGAAGAAAACTTTACTTCAGAGACATAAAAGAAGGTATGGATAAAATGAAAGCCACTTATACAGTTCCTGAATAGGCCAGTCAATATTTGCAGTGTTTAATTCTTCCCCAAATTAATTCATAAATTTAAAGAGTCATTTCTCATAAACTTTGATAAAAGGACTCTGAAGTTAATCTTGAAGACAACTAACATTTCAACGTTTAAAAAAGGAGACAAGGAATAATGAGAAAAGTCCTGATAATAAAAAGCTGCAGCTATTAAAATGGTAGGCAGGAATAAACAAAGAGATCTGGAACAGAGCAGAATACAAAGACAGAAATTTAGTATATACTGAAAGGTGGCATTTCAAGTCAGTGGAGAAAGGATGCAATCTTTGATAATTGCAATTAGGAATAGTGGCTAATCAGAAAAAAATTTAGAGAAAAAATTATATTACATCCTCATCTCCCACCAAATTAAATTCCAGATGTATTAACAATATTAAAGTAAAAGCAAATGGTGGTGATCATTTAAAAATGTACAGAAACATCAAATCACTATATTGTGCACCAGGAACACAGTGTTGTAAGTCAATTATACTTCAAAAGCAAACTCATAGAAAAAGAGATCAGATTTGTGGTTACCAGAGGATAGGGGTGGGGTGAGGGGAATTGGATGAAGGTGGTCAAAAGGTACAGACTTCCAGTTATAAGATAAGTAAGTACTAGGGATGTAATGTACAGCAACATAAATATAATTAACACTGCTCTATGTTATACACGAAAGTTAAGAGAGTACATCCTAACAGTTTTCATCACAAGGGAAACAATTTTTTGCTACTTCTTTAATTTTGCATCTGTATGAGATGATGGATGTTCAACTAAACATTGTGATAATCATTTCATGATGTATGTAAGTCAAATTATTATGCTGTACACCTTAAACTTATACAGTGCTGTATTTCAACTATACCTCAATAAAACTGGAAGAAAAAAAATAAAGTAAAACCAAATGAAACTCTAAAAGTGCCAGAAGAAAATATAGATGAATATTTAAATATTCCTGGGACAGAGAAGCTTACAGGTGACATCAAAGGCAGAAACCATAAAGGAAACAGCTGATACATTTAGTCACACAAATGGTAAAATGAAATTTATCAGCAGCAGAAGTAATATTAAGACAAATTGCAAACAGAGTAAAAATATATACATGTGGTAAGTATAGGTTAATATACTCTGCACAAAGTATTCTTGAAAATCATTTTTCAAAATCCAAAGGAAAATTGGCATAACACATGGCGTTAGTCAATTCTGCTGCCTACCAAACAACCCTAAAATCTCAGCGACTTAGAAAACATTTACTGATTTCTCCCTCATGTTACGTAGGGGTTGTGGGTCAGTTGTGAGTCTACCTTGTGCCTTCTTATTCCAGGACCCGGGCTGAAGGAGAAATCCCTATATGGGGCATGCAGCTCTCACAGCAGAGGGCAGAAAGATGACAGAGACTGAGTCAAATTATGCCACTGCATTGAAAAGTTCTACTTCAACAAAGGCATATTTCATATTCACTAATATCCCACAGAGCAAAACAAATCACATGGCCAGATAAGGTGACTGACCTCTCTGGTTTGCCCAGGAGTAAAAGGGTTCCCAGGATTCAGGAGTTTCAGTTTCAAAACCAGGAAAGTTCCAAACAAACCAGGAAGAGTTAACCATCCTACATGGCCAAAGGCCAAAGTCAGTGGGGCAGGGAATTTACTCTACCCAGGAAGCTGGGTGATAGTTTCAAACAGACATACAATCTTCCATAGACTTGAATAAGCCACTCCACCGACAAAATGAAAATCAAAGAAATCTAAATTAACATAATGAGATACCCGGGAATTCTCTGCCAGTCCAGTGGTTAGGGCTCCACGCTTCCACTGCAGGGGGCACAGGTTCGATCCCTGGTTATTCCTTTTTTTGGTTGTTTGGTGTACTCTCAGGTTAGTAAAGTTTAAAAAGAATAGTATTCAGCAAAGGTACAAAGAAAACTGAAACACCTGAAAAACATACCTACCCACCAAATCAGAAATTCTGTACCTAGGCATTTATGTTAAAAAAATAAATTTTAAAGTTTCCCTTCACAGTGTTGTTTATAATATCAATAAATTGGAAATGATTTCCTATTATTGTATAGATTCTGTGCAGCCTTTAGAAGTATAGAATCTATTAAAATGTCTACAGTAGATTAAGTTTTAAATTTTTGATTGAAAAATAGTATGACTAGGGGAGAGATAAATTGGGAATTCAGAATTAACGGATACCTACTACTATATATAAAACAGATAAACAACAAGGACCTACTATATAGAATAGGGAAGTATATTCAATATCTTATAAAAACCTATAACGGAAAGGAATCTGAAAAAGAATATATATATGTATAACTGAATCACTTTGCTGTACACCTGAAACATTGTAAATCAACTATACTTCAATTAAAAAAATAGTATGGCTAAGATTCAGTTCATTTAAAGTTCAAAAATAAGCAAAACTGATCTATAATGTTAGAAGACAGGATAATGGTTACCCTGGTCGTTTCAGATGGGGAGAGACTGGAAGGGGCATAAAGAGGGTTTCTGTTTCTTGAGCTGGAGGCTGATTACACATTATGTTCATTTCATCTACTGGTACTTATGATTTATACACTTTCTTGCTTGTATGTAAAAAGTTTAAGAAGAAAGTATATAAGGGCTAGTGCCTTTTTTAAGATAATTAGTATAGGGAATTCCCTGGCGGTCCAGTGATTAGGACTCTGCACTTCCACTGCAGGGGGCACAGGTTTGATCTCTGGTCAGGGAACTAAGATCCCACAAGCTGCGCGGCATGGCCAAAATAATAATAATGAATAAATAAATAAAAATAATTAGTATAGGGCTTCCCTGGTGGCGCAGTGCTTGGGAGTCCGCCTGCCGATGCGGGGGGTGCGGGTTCGTGCCCTGGTCCGGGAAGATCCCACATGCCGCGGAGCGGCTGGGCCCGTGAGCCATGGCCGCTGAGCCTGCGCGTCCGGAGCCTGTGCTCCGCAACGGGAGAGGCCACAACAGTGAGAGGCCCGTGTACCACAAAAAATAATAATAATAATTATTATTATTATTATTCCAAGTGGTGGGAAATGGACGATTTTTATTTTCTTCCGGTCATTCTATATTGTCAATATATTCTATATTGTCTGAGTTTTTCTCTTAACAATGAAATGTTGAGAAATACATTACCTTTATGATAAAATAAAACAAAACATAATCCATACTACAAAAGGTACAGGGAGAATGGTGTCCTCACACACTGTTTTCCAAAAGGGTGGACTCATTTAGAATGTCATCAGCAATCAGAAAAAATGTATCAATAACCATGAGAACATTCACAGATCCAAAATGTATGACCCAGCAGCTCTACTTCTGGAACTCTATCCTGAAGAAATTACCCCAAACACAAGAAAGAACCTCAGTTTAACCCAGTGCTTCATGGGGGGAAGTGGTCCTCCCTCATACCGTGCTCATAAGGTGAAAAAGTGCCCGCATCGATGTTTATATAGGGGTCGATTTTGATGGCAGTAACTCGGAGTCCACATGATTTTAGAATCGTCCCAATGCTGCTTGCTATGATCCCTTTACCGATGCCCGAGATGACCCCACCAGTGACCAAGATGTACTTCATTGGCAGAGGAGTGGCTGAGTGCCAGCACCCAGATAGGATCTGAAAGGTAATGAAATTAAGGGTCAGGGAAGAGAAACATGTGTTTAAACCAGTAAAGTGGAGAGTGTGTTGGACCAGAATTTCAAAAGCACACAGCACTTTTTCTAAGTATTTGAAACAAAGTCTTATCGTCTAGGTTTTTCTTTCTTGTCGACATGCAGGAAGCTCTGGATTCAGCAAAATGTCTGGCTCCATTACCCTGATTTTACATTTACCCCAACTCTGTCGTGTGACAAACTTCATCATAAGAAGCCAAAATTCTCTGGGATTCAGAAGCATGGTAAAATTTTTAAGAGATCAGGCTCTGGAGTCAGATCTGTAGAAGCTATACCTGGGCGAGTTACTAATCCTTTCTGTACCTGTTTCTTCACCTGTGAAATGGAATAAAAAGTACCAATCCCAATCCCTTGGAATATTATTCAGCACTAAAAAGAAATGAGCTACCAATCCATGAAAAGACGTGGAGGAAACTTAAGTGCAGGTTACTAAGTGAAAGAAGCCCATCTGAAAAGGCACATACTGCATGATTCCAACTATATGACATTCTGGAAAAGACAAAACTGTGAAGACAGTAAAGTGATCAGTGGTTTTCAGAGGTTAGTGCGGGAGGGAAAGATGAATAGGTGGAGCACAGAGGATTTTTAGGGCAGTGAAACTATTCTGTATGATTCTATAATGGTGGATACAGGTCATTATACATTTGTCCAAACTCACAGAATGTATAACACCAAGAGTGAACGCTAATGTAACCTATGGACTTGGAATGATAATGATGTGTAGCTTCATTGACTGTAACAAATGTACCTCTCTGGTTCAGGATGTTGGTAATGAGGAACGCTGTGGGCATGGGGCAGTGGGTGTATGGAAACTCAGTACTTTCTGCTCAGTTTTGCTGTGAACCTAAAATTGCTCTAAAAATAGCCTATTTGGGGGGACTTCCCTCGTGGTGCAGTGGTTAAGAATCCGCCTGTCAATGCACGGGACACGAGTTCAATCCCTGGTCCGGGAAGATCCCACATGCTGCAAAGCAACTAAGCCCATGCACCACAACTACTGAGCCTGTGCTCTAGAGCCTGCCAGCCACAACTACTGAGCCTGCATGCCACAACTACTGAAGCCCACGCGCCTAGAGCCCGTGCTCCGCAACAAGAGAATCCACCACAATGCGAAGCCCGCGCACCACCACGAGAGCAGCCCCCGCTCGCCGCAACTAGAGAAAGCCCAAGCACGGCAACAAAGACCCAACGCAGCCAAAAATAAATAAATTTTTTTAATTAAAAAAATAAAATAAAATAAAAAATAGTCTATTTTTTAAATCAGTATTCAAATATGCCAACATTTTAAAAAATCTTGGGACTTCCCTGGTCTCCAGTGGTTTAGACTGCGCTCTGAATGCAGGGGGCCCAGGTTGAATCCCTGGTCGGGGAACTAGATCACACGTGCCGCAACTAAGACCTGACGCAGCCAAATAAATAAATATGTTAAAAACAAAACAAAATAAAAAATCTTGCAGATGGTTGTGAGGATTAAATGAGCTAAGGTACAGATCAGAGGTCAGGAAACCAGGGCCCATAGGTCACATCTGGCCCACTGTCTGTTTTTGTATGGTTGCCAAGCTAAGAATGTTTTATATTTTAAATGACTGAGAAAAGATCAAAAGAAGAATATTTCATGACACATTAAAATTGTATGAAACTCAAACTTCAGTGTCCATAAATCAAGTTTTATTAGCACACAGCCATGCCCATCATTTACATATTGTCTCTGGTGGCTTTCTGGCTACAATGGCAGAGCTGAGTAGCTGGGAAAACAGAGACCTCTGGCCCACAAAGCCTGAAATATTTTCTATCTTTTATAGAAAATATTTGCTGATACCTGGCTTAGAGGGGGTCAAAATTGACCCCTATATTAACATACAGTAAGAACTTAGTAAAAGTTAGCGACTAATGTCACTATTAATAATAATAAATGTATCCTCCTTAACTATGCATGTGGAAGACTGAATCTGTTCCTTACCCATCCATTTCACCATGCAGAAATATTCAAGCAGAAAAAAAAAAGATAGAAAATATTATGTCATAAAGAAATTTTATTTGACTTTCCTGCTGCTGTCTGATTCAAACCCTTTTGTTTTAGAGGCGGACAGGAAGCCCAAGAGCTACTTGGGCTACTCTACTCTGAGAACTATTGTTTTCCCCTTGAGCCTGGGCAGGGGCCTTCTGCCCTTGCCATTTCACCATGCACGTGAAGGTGAGCCTTAACGGCGTTATTCGTGTGGTCCTGACATGCAAACAAACGGCCAACCAAGACTATTAATATAAAATCGCAACTACAAGAAAAGAGAGTAACTAACAAAAGCTAATAACTATAAATCCCACTTTCTATTGTAATTCACAAATGTTTTAAAATACCTGGATATCAAGCTCAAATGCAATCAGGTAGGAATGATTTCAGCTACCCGCTTATCCTATCAGCCTGTCTTTCCCAAAGGAATGCCTATTCTGATTTTGTAGTTTCCTCTACTTTCAAAACCAACTAGCTTGGGTTTCCCTGGTGGCACAGTGGTTGAGAATCTGCCTACCAATGCAGACGACACGGGTTCGAGCACTGGTCTGGGAAGATCCCACATGCCGCGGAGCAACTAGGCCCATGAGCCACAACTACCGAGCCTGCGTATCTGGAGCCTGTGCTCCACAACAAGAGAGGCCGCGATAGTGACAGGCCCGCGCATCGCGATGAAGAGTGGCCCCCGCTTGCCACAACTAGAGAAAGCCCTCGCACAGAAACGAAGACCCAACACAGCCAAAAATAAATAATAAATAAATTTTAAAAAAAAACAACTAGCTTAACTTAAAAGGTGTAGAGCCCTTTCACTTCAGAGCTGTGAGTTCAATTTGAATTAGCTGACCACCGTCAAGGCGAGTAAACTGAAGTCATCCAAAATATACAAGTCCCATCCCAAATGGCTTCCTTAAGTCCCTGCCTTTCTCTACACAAAGGGCCTGCCTTTCTCTACACAACACAGTTGATCATGTTCAATGTCACCGTTCCTCTTTACTACCCACCTGGCCATCCACTCACCTGAGCTAGATTTAGCCTACAAGATTTTCAGTCCAAACCCAAAATGCTCCTCCTATAGATCCAAAATGTATCTGAATATTCATCTCTTGCCACTTCTACTAGCCGAGGTAGTTGTTAGAGTGGGAATTTCATCACAGTCTTCCCTTACTCAACCCACTGTTGATTTTTTTCTATTTTGATAAGTGTCCCTCCTCTGGAGTCAGACAGCCTGAGCTCAAGTGCTGTCACTTAATAGCTATGACCCTGGGCAATTTCAACTTCTCTAAACCTCAATTTTCTCCACCTGTGCAGTACACAGAAACAATACCAGTGCCAGCCGTATAGAGCTGTGTGGGTATTTACAAAGAGAGCGCCCAAGTGCTAAGTCAAGGTTAGCTCTTATTTTTCAGAGCCCTCTACTCACTGATTCAGTCAGCTCATAAACGTTTATGGAACAGGCAGAGGAGGAAAATCTGCCACACCAAAATGTGCCTCTTTGGCATGAGCATTAATTTAGTTTGATTATTTTTAAGAAACAGAAGACTCAGGAAGTCCTTCTTTTTTATTGCCCCCTTTGCTGCCTAAAGAATTTAGATAAAGGGCCTGTTCCTGGCATAGAGCTATCACCAGAGATATCTTCAGAGAATATGAGCTAGATGTGGTCGGGGAAGCTCTTAGAGATCAGAGTCCACTCTGTGTACCACTGTCTCTGCCTGACCTAGCAAACATTTGTTTACCAAAATATTTGCCTTTCCATCTCCATGTTAATTGCCTTCTTCCCTTTTTTTTTTTTAACTATTCATTTATTTACTCTTGGCTGCGTTGGGTCTTTGTTGCTGTGCGCGGGCTTTCTCTAGCTGTGGCGAGCGGGGGCTACTCTTTTTTGCAGTGTGCGGGCTTCTCATTGTGGTGGCTTCTCTTGTTGTGGAGCTCGGGCTCTAGGAGCGTGGGCTCAGTAGTTGCGGCTCACGGGCTCTAGAGCACAGGCTCAGTAGTTGTGGCACACGGGTTTAGTTGCTCCGCAGCATGTGGGATCTTCCCGGACCAGGGCTCGAACCTGTGTCCCCTGCATTGGCAGGCAGATTCTTAACCACTGCGCCACCAGGGAAGCCCTGCCCTCTTCCCTTTTGAAGTCCCAAACTACTACCCACAACATCGTCTTTTGTCTTGAGCTGAAGATGGTATTTAAGGCAAGGGTTTCAACCATTTTAGCAAGTGACTAAGTTTTCCTGGGTCTCTCCCATGTATACACGTTATTAAACTTTTATTTGATTTTCTCCTGTTAATCTGTCTCATGTCAACTTAATTCTTAGACCAGCAGAAGAACCTAGAAGGGTAGAAGGAAATTTTCTTCCTCCCAGACAAATTATACGCTTGACGTGTTCCCAGGTCCTGCAGATATGGGGGTGAACAAAAAGTCAAGGTCCCTGTCCTCTTGGTCTTCACCTTTCCTGTTGGATAAAGGGGCAAAAAAGCTGTTCTGTAACTACCTTATTCTGGCACTGTCACACTATTAAAATGACTTCCCATTTGTAAAAGTTAGCAAAATGGAAAAATGCCATAGAAAACTGGAGAGTATTTATGAGAAGGAACATTATGTGGTTGTAAAAAGCCTAAGAATCTTTCATATAAGGTATGCTTATGTTACACAACAGAGCAGGATATAAAATTAAATATATTATTATCTCAACTGTTTTTTTTAATTAAGACTGGTCAAATTACACCAAAATGCTACATTTTAATATATATTTAGGTGGTTGGGTTGCAGGCAATTATTACTTTTCCATATTTTCAAAAGCACAAGATACCTTTTTAAGCATATCAGATATTTTACAAAGTCCTTTTCGAAAATGTAACAATATCAAGGAGACACCTAGTCCTTTCTATCTATTTTAAGCAAACAAGTAAGTTTGAAGCAAAATTTTAAAACAACAGGCAAAGCAGGTTCTTCAAGCTACTTCTACAATCGGGATTTTTTTTCTCTTGTGAAGACCATTATTTACATTTACTCTTATATGCAGTGAGCAGACCCAATTGTCTGTAAAATAGGCATGTGTAGGGCTGTCCACTGTCCAATAAAAACATTTTAAAAAATTACACTGTAATTTTAAATTTTCCAGTAGCCATTATAAAAAGTAAAAAGAAACAGATTAAGTTCATTTTAATAATATCTTATTTAACCTAAGGTATCCAAAATACCCATAATCAGCCCATAATCAATGTAAGAATATTTGGGTGAGATAATTTACATCCCCCCTTTTTTTTTTTTGTAATGTCTTCCGAAATTAGGTGTGTCTACGCACAGCACATGTCAACTCACACTGGACAGTGCAGGCCTAAAGCAACTAAAAACAGATGCACCAATAGATACCTTCTCAATGACGGCCATTTAAAAAGTAGTCAAAAACAAGAGTACTTACTGCATGAGCCCACCTTATGAAGTTCTAGAACAGGCAAAACTAAGCTCTGATGGAAATCAAGGGGTGAGGGCGGTTGTGGATCGACCGGAGAGGAGCACGAGGGAACTTTCTGGAGTGATGGAAATGGTTTATGTCTACGTTGGGGTAGTGGTTACACTTGTGTATAATTTGTCAAAATCCCCGACCTGCACGCTTAAAATGGGGGCATTTTACTGAACGTAAATTAGACATCAAATGTGGAGAAACTGTTTTAGAAAGAAAGCTATGTTGTAGCAGCAGCGGACTCAGGCTCAGAGCGCCCTAACCAGCTGCGACCCGGGAAACGCGAGGGTCGCGGTTTAACTAGCGCCCCGGGCGGGGGAGGAGACAGAAAGGCCATCTCACTCCGCGCGGGGCTGCACTTCTGCCAACGCCATCTCGGGGCTCCCGGGGCCCGGGGGCAACCGGGCGGGGGCCGCGGCGGGCCCCAGCGCCCGGTTCCGAGGCGGGGTGCGCGCCGAAGCGCCGCTCGCGTACGCGGCGCTCCAGAGCCCGGGCCGCGGGCCGCCGCAGGGCGGACTCCCAGGGCCCCGGCCTTGCCCCGCCGCTGTCTGCCCGCGGGCAGAGAGCACAGGGTGCTGGGACGCGTGCGGTGGCCGCCCTCGGAGGGGACAAAGGCTCCCGGTCCCATGTGCGCGCCGGGCTGGGGCCGCGGACTGGAGGGCGGCCCCGGCGCTGAGGCCCTGACGGGGAGTTACCTGTGCTTTGGCGGCGGCGGTGGCGCGGAGGGTGGTCGTTGGAGCCGGCGAGCTCCGCCCCGAGGCCCGCCCGCTCTCACCTGTCGGGCTGGGGAGGGGTCCGCCGCCAGAGGCGTCCCGAGTCGCCCCCGTGTCCCTCCCGCGGCCCGTGCGGGCCTCGGGGTGCATGGCGCCCTCCTCGCCCACCTCCCCCTCTCCTGCAGCCGCAGGCCCCACTGACTCACGCCGGTGAGCTCGGGGTTGGCACCCGGGTTTGTGCAGTGCTCCGAAACAAGCGCCCAAAAGTGACTCCTCAGGCGTTGGTGGCTTCCCGTCACCCTCCGCCCTGGACGCACTTGGCCCCAGGCCAGGCTCAGCCCGGGACTGCTCCTCCCCTCCGCGGCTTGCTGAGCACCGGCACCTCGGAGACTCGGGTGAACGCCAGGTCCCGGCGCCCCGGCCCCTCGGCACGCCCAGACCCTGTTCGGGTCCTCGCGTCCCGCTCTCGGCGCCGGAAAGAGCTTCTCTCGGTCACGGAGAGCAACTGCGGGAGCGCCGAGCAGAGGACGACGATCAGATGGGATGCCGGCCTTTGAGGGGCTCACAATCTGGGGTGAGGGCTACACCTCTACTGGAATCAGTAAGGTTCCTGGAACAGTACGCGTGTAGCAAAAATTAAAATTTAAAATGCGAGGGGCAGAAGGACGACAATCAGGGCTTCGCCGAGTGACTTTTTAAAGAGTATTTGGAGGATGGTTAGTGCCTTGGTGCCAGGAAAGGACACAGGAGGTTATTAAGGCGAAGGGAAGAACATTAACCACTGAAGGAGAAAGGATCTAACTAGGGACAATAGGAGGGTTTGGAATCAGACGGAAGGGTTAGGAAAGTGGTGAAAATTTTGAATGACCAGGTGAGTCACTAGAGGGCTGAGTGAGGAGAGCATCATTGAAGACCCAGTGGAGTCTAGAAACCATCATTGTGTAACGACCTCCAGCTATAGTTGTGCAAGATGTCTATAGGTCGGTATATAAATATTGATATTGATAAAACCAGAGTTTGCTGGTTGAGTAGAGTAGAAGGATGAGAGTGAGGAAGTTAAGAGCACTGAAAGAATGTGATGGTAGTGACGCACCAGGGGTCTAGTCCCCAGAGGAAAGGAAGGGAGAGGAGCAGGGAGTGGATAGACTGGAAGAGAGAAAAGAGATGGACCAAAAGATGAGGGCCTGTGGGAATGAAGGAACTGAGGAGTTGTCACCACAGTGTGGGTGTCGGCGATGTCAAAGGGGAAGCAATTCCAGGAGATGATCCAGTTTAGGGTCTGACTCTGGAACGGAGTCAAGTGAGATGGGCGTCACTGGAATTGGGTCTAGCGCCCACCAGGCCAGTGTGGGGGACATTGAAGGCCCCCGGAAAGATGGCGGAAATTGGAGGAGTCAGTTGAGGCCAAGGAACCAAGTCTCCAGTGAATGTGGAGAAGCAGCCCCAAAGCTAGTAAATGACAGCAACAAAGAAGGGTAGAGGGATGTCTGGCAAAATTCGATGAGTTTCAAAACAAAAGGGAGTTTCTCCCTATCAAGAATGACAGAGCAGTGCCATGGAAGAAGCAGTAAGGAGCTGAGGATGGTGTTGTCAACTTCTGGGAAAAAGAAGAGCTCCACTCAGCAGGAATGGTAGGGGAGACCCAAGTCTCCATAGAGGCCAAGAAAATTTTTTTTTTTTTTTTTTTTTTTTTTTAAGGAGAAAGCACCTTGTAAAAAGGCCGGAAGCACAGAGGGCTTTCTTGTGAAACAAGTCTTCCAGAGGACCCAGTGGGAAGAATGCTTGTGAAACAGGTTGACATGGACGGTGATACTTAATACCTGCCACGTATGTAAGGCTTCCCTCCACATTTCGGTACTTTGTTTCCTTTTTACAACCAGGACAGCTATTAAGATCCCCTTATTATAATGAAGAACCTAAGGCTTAGAGATGTGAAATGCCCTGACCAAAATATCTGTCCCCAAAGTCAGACTCTTCACCACAGGATATAAGGCCTCATCCTTATTCTATTAATCTACGAGGTCAACAGATGAAGGATACTTTGTGAATACAAAGGGGTTATGATAACTATTGCATCATTAATCCAAAATGGGAAAATATTTGAGCAGAAAAACAAATTTGATAACAGGGTCCAGATTGATTGATTTGTGTGGGATCAGAGTGTACACTCATTCAACAGGTGTTTTATTCATGGACTATATAGCATTGAGGATAAAAAAAGAAGAAAAAGAAGTCTGTCATTAAGTTGACGGCTTGTGTTCTTTTTTACTTTTTTTTCTTTTTTTTTTTTGGCAGGCACCGAGTGGCATGTGGGATCTTGGTTCCCCTTCCCTGACCAGGGATTGAACCCATGCCCCTGGAAGTGGGAGCGTGGAGTCCTAACCACGGGACCACCAGGGAAGTCCCTCGTGTTCTTTTATAATCTTTTGTTTTGAAGAATTCTAACCTTCAGGACGATTGTGAACCCTGGGGAACATGGACTTCGTCATGATTTTGGGTGGAGATAGAGCAAAAGTAAGGCTGAAAGGGATGGCCCCCACCTCTGCTATCAGAAGGGTCAGCACTGTATTCCTTTCATAGGTGAAGAAACTCGAAGGGGAAACGATGAGTAATGAGTCAAGTTTACTCACCCATTAGATAGTGGAGTTAGCACCCCTGTCCTAGGCTTCTGACTGAAATTCCAGGCTCATTCCAATCACCCTTGAACCAAATATCCTTTTTCTGGAAAGTGTTGACCACTTTCAGGTTCTGACTAAATCCTAGAAAGGCATTGGTCCTATGATATCTCCTGACTTTCAAAGGTTAATCAATACCCAGACTCTAAAAACAGCTTGGAATGTCATTGATGCCACAGAATTGTACACTTAACAATGGTTAAAATGGCAAGTTTTATGTTATATATATGTTTACACAGTTTAAAAAATTAATGGGGCTTCCCTGGTGGTGCAGTGGTTAAGAATCCGCCTGCCAATGCAGGGGACACAGGTTTGAGCCCTGGTCCGGGAAGATCCCACATGCTGCGGAGCAACTAAGCCCGTGCACCGCAACTACTGAGCCTGTGCTCTAGAGCCCGCGAGCCACAAATACTGAAGCCCATGTGCCACAACTACTGAAGCGTGCGCGCCTACAGCCTGTGCTCTGCAACAAGAGAAGCGACTGCAATGAGAAGTCCGCGCACCGCAACGAAGAGTAGCCCCTGCTCGCCACAACTAGAGAAAGCCCGCACACAGCAACGAAGACCCAACGCAGCCAAAAATAAATTACTTAAATAAATTTTAAAAAATAATAATGGTGTAATACAACAGAAACCATTGAATTGTACAGTTTCGACAGGTGTGGATGGCATGTGAATTATATCTCGATAAAGCTGTTTGGAAAAATAAAGTAGGTTGAGCCTGTTAAGCTAAAGTCCTGGAGCACCCTCTTACACTGTTGGTGGGAATGTAAACTGATACAGCCACTATGGAGAACAGTATGGAGGTTCCTTAAAAAACTAAAAATAGAACTACCATACGACCCAGCAATCCCACTACTGGACATATACCTGGAGAAAACCATAATTCAAAAAGACACATACACGCACCCCAATGTTCACTGCAGCACTATTTACAATAGCCAGGACATGAAGCAACCTAAATGTCCATCAACAGAGGAATGGATAAAGAAGATGTGGTACATCTGTACAATGGAATATTAGCCATAAAAAGGAATGAAATTGTGTCATTTGCAGAGACGTGGATGGACCTAGAGACTGTCATACAGAGTGAAGTAAGTTGGAAAGAAAAAAACAAATATAGTATATTAACACATACATGTGGAATCTAGAAAAATGGCATAGATGATCTTATTTGCAAAGAAGAAATAGAGACACAGACGTAGAGAACAAACGTATGGATACCAAGGGGGAACGGGGGGGCGGTGAATTGGGAAGTTAGGATTGACATATATATACTACTATATATAAAATAGATAACTAATGAGAACCTACTGTATAGCACAGGGAACTCTACTCAGTGCTCTGTGGTGACCTAAATGGGAAGGAAATCCAAAAAAGAAGGGATATATGTACACGTATGGCTGAATCACTTTGCTGTGTAGCAGAAACTGACACAGCAGTGTAAAGCAACTATACTCCAATTAAAAAAAAAAAGTCCTGGACCAGAATTGTAAATATACCTCAGGCTGGAAAACTGGAGAGCAAGGAAATCAGAATTGTAATCTGTCCCCCACATACTCACACAGGTCACTGGAACTAGGCTACTCTTCTCAAGATGGTGGGGGGTGGAGGAATACCTAATGCTTAAGACTGTGCTTGGGAAATACATTCATGAACTCCCTTCTCTGAAGGGGGAGTTTTTCACTTGGCCAGTTTTTTGTTGTTGTCCATTTGTTTACACGTTATTGTGGGAAAAGTTGAATATATAGAAAAGCAAACCTAAAACTCGAACTTCAACAATTATCAATCCATGGCCAGGTTTGTTTCATCTGTATCCCCACACATTTCCCCCATCCTGTATTAATTTGAAGCAAATGCCAGGCATCCTATTATTTCATTGGTAAATATCTCAGTATGACTCTAAAAGATTAGAACTCTTTTAAATACACACACACACAATTACCACAATTTAAAAATTAATAATTCCTATGTCCATCACACATGAATGGGTAAACAAAATGTGCAATATACTTACAATGGAATACTCTTCAGCCTTTTTTAAGATAGCCTCCGTTTTTGTTATATCACTGGTTGTTTTTTATTTTTTAGATTTCACATATAAGTGATGATATACAGTAGTTGTGTTTCTCCATCTGATTTATTTCACTAAGCATAAAACCCTCCAGGTCCATCCATGTTGTTCAAATGGCAAAATTTCATTCCTTTTTATGCTGAGTAGTATTCCGTTGCATATATATAGCACATCTTTATCCATTGGTCTGTTGATGTACCCTTAGGTTGCTTCCATATATTGGCAATTGTAAATAATGCTGCTATGAACATCGGGGTGCATGTATCTTTTCGAATTAGTGTTTTCATTTTCTTTGGATATATACCCAGAAGAGGAATTGCCAGATCGTATGGTAGTTCTAGTTTTAATTTTTTGAGGAACCTCCATAATGTTTTCCACAGTGGCTTCATCAATTTACGTTCCCGCCAACAGTGTGCAAGGGTTCCCTTTCTCTACATCCTCACCAACATTTGTTATTTGTGGTCATTTTGATGATAGCCATTCTGACAGGTGTGAGGTGATATCACATTACGATTTTGATTTGCATTTCTCTGATGATTAGTGATGTTGAGCATCTTTTATGTGCCTGTTGGCTATCTGTATGTCTTCTTTGGAAAAATGTCTATTCAGGTCTTTTGCCCATTTTTTAATCAAGTTGTTTGGGTTTTTTTGATATTAAGTTGTATGAGCTCTTTTTGTATTTTGGATATTAACCCCTTATCGGTCATATCCTTTGCAAATATATTCTCCTATTCAGTAGGTTGTCTTTTCATTCTATGGATGGTTTTCTTTGCTCTGTAAAAGCTGTTAAGTTTAATTAGGTCCCATTTGTTTATTTTTGCTTTTGTTTCCTTTGCCTTAGGACAGCGGTCCGCAACCTTTTTGGCACCAGGGACCGGCTTCGTGGAAGACAATTTTTCCACGAGGGGCGGGGGACGGTTCAGGCGGTAATGCGAGCCATGGGGAGCAGCAGATGAAGCTTCGTTCTTTCGCCTGCCGTTCACCTCCTGTTGTGCGGCCCCAGGGGTTGGGGACCCCTGCCTTAGGAGACAGATCCAAAAAAATACTGCTACAATTTATGTCAAAGAGTGTTCGAAGTAGCCTTTTTTAAGGCAGAATTTTAAGGAAATTCTAACAGATGCTACAACATGGATGAACCTTGAGGACATCTGCTCAATGAAATGAACCAGTCACAAAAAGACAAATGTGGTATGATTCCACTTATATGAGGTTCCTGGAGTAGTCAAAAATCATAGAGACAGAAAGTAGCTTGGTTGCCAGGGAATGGGGGGAACGGAGAACGGAGTTGTTTAGTGGGTACAGAGTTTCAGTTTTGCAACAGGAAAACAATTGTGGAGATTGGTTCCACTTGTAACAATGTGAATGTACTTACTACTACTTAACTGTACACTTAAAAATGATTAAGGTGGGGCTTCCCTGGTGACGCAGTGGTTGAGGGTCCGCCTGCCGATACAGAGGACACGGGTTTGTGCCCCGGTCCGGGAGGATCCCACATGCCGCGGAGCGGCTGGGCGCGTGAGCCATGGCCGCTGAGCCTGCGCTCCGTAACGGGAGAGGCCACAGCAGTGAGAGGCCGGCGTACCGCAAAAAAAAAAAAAAAAAAAAAAAAAAAAAAGATTAAGGTGGTAAATTTTGTTTGTCTAGCACAACTAAAATTTTTTAAGCTTAACAATTTCTTAATCTCATGAACTATCCAGTCCCCAAATTTCCAATTCTTATAAACGTCAAAAAATTTTCTCCACTGTGTTTGTTTGAGGATCTAAAGAAAATCCGCAAGTTGCCATGGGTTGTTTTTTAGGTCGTTTTTAATCTATAGGTTCCCCTTCCCCCCTTGCTTGCAATTTATTTGAAGAAACAAGGTCGTCAGACTGTGGTCTCTCACAGCCTAGATTCTGCTCCCTGCATCCCGTGGTGTCCTTTAATAGTTTCCTCCGTCCCCTGTATTCCCTGTAAATTGGTAGGTGGACACAGAGGGCCTGGGCTAGTTTTGATGCGGACTCACAAGGAGATTAAAGACATCCATGTACGCGGGGCCAACCCTGCAGAACCAGAAAAGGTGAGACTAAACCACCAGCCGAGCTGCTTAGAGTGACAAAGACGCGACGTACTGGCCTAGATCAGGAACCCACAAAGCCGAGGGAGGAGAAAAGGAAGCGGGGCGGGACTACGTGGGGAAAGCCCTTTGTCCGGTTTCCAAACGCCTTATCGAGTTACGAAATAAACAGTCAGCGGGGAGGGCGGGGCCTTTGTCCGGAAGTGACGCTAGCGCGGCCGGCAGCTGAGTAACAGTGGAGGTGGGGCGACACATAGACTGGCTGCTTCGAGGTCGTACTTCCGATTATCGCCGTGGGAGACGCGCGTTGTAGAGTCGGGAGTAGGTGGCACCCGCTAGGGTCTCCGGTGACCCCGACCGCGGTGGCGGCCCCGCGGGCGGGATGTTCCGGGGTTTGAGCAGTTGGTTTGGCTTGGAGCAGCCGGAGGCGGGTGACCGGCAGTACCAGGGAGACGGACAGCCCAAGGGAGACGCTCCACCCGAGCAGCGCTCCGAGGCGGTGGCGGAGTCCGTGGAAGGGGAGCTACAAGAAGCCGGGGACCAGGAGCTCCTTCACCAGGCCAAAGGCCTCGGCAGTGAGTCTCCCCGGCCTCCGGGACCACAGAGTTTCGGAGAGCGCCCGCATCCCACCTCCTGGGCGTGGGCCACCAATGGTCGGGGGTGTGGGGTGGGGAGAGGAAGGTGTGTCTGTCGTTGGTGAGGATCTGGGCAAGGCCGAAGCCTCATCTAGCAGTCAAATCCTGTGCCTGAAGTTCCTAGTGACATGTCACTCTTTGCAGAGTGTGTCAATGTTGGGAGCAGGGCCGCAGTAAAGCAGTGGGGCTCCACGTCTTTAGGTTTGACGAGGTATCTGTTTTGTTCAACTCACCAACTTTCATCTCCACCGCCTTCCGCCCAGAGGACAGGGGACGTTGAGGAGCTCGAGTGCCTTTTTGCCCTTAGGTCAGAATGTGTCGTCCCAAGTAAATTGAGGAGGAGTTATTAGGGCCTATGGCAGGCAGGTTCATGTCCTTTTAGGTGCATTGGGATCTTTTTCCTTAAGGCGGGAAAGTAGTTGCCAGTTATTGTCTGTGTTGCAAGTTTCAGCACTAGATGTTTTGTGAACGATTCATCTCTTTAAACACCCCAGTGAGTTGGGAGAACGAGCACAGAGTTAGCGGCCCAAAGTTATGCTGATAGTAAATGGTAGAAGGGAAATTTGAACCTGGGGCTGTCTAATTTCAAAGCCCATGCTCTTTCCCAGCTTACAGTCTAGTTCAGGAGGAGGGTATAAATAATAGGCATGCGGAATAAACACATGCTGTAGTAATTCTGCTCCTGGAGAGATCTTGGCAGGCTTAAATAGTCAAAGAAAACGTCTTTAAGAAGGTGGCCCTAAAGCAGACAACACTACAAGTGAGAGATTAAATTTTGCAAGCAATTTTAAAGAATTTACTTCAAGACACTACAAGGCAAGAGCACAGGACAGGCTGGAGCCTGAGAGTGGAGAAACACATACTTGAATAAGAAAGGCTCTAACGTTCAAAAAGTTTACTGTGGGGTGGAGAGGCAGGGAGAACAGGCATAATCTCAAATCATGGCAGTACACAATCTAAGCCCCAAGCCTCCAAACAGTGTACAAGAGAAATAAAACTAAGTGCTATGCAATGAAATCACTAGAGGGAACAGCTATTTCCTGTGTGGAAAACTGGGGAGAAACGAGCTTGGAATATTCAAGAGATGTAAGGAGGTGAAGTTGACTAGAGCAGAGAGGCTATGTTAGGTAGCTGGGATAAATAAAAGTGGGACCACCTTAGGAAAAGCTGGGTATGATTGTTTCCTTGATTTCATAGAACATGGAGAATCATTTTCGTTTATCTTCAGAGGAGTATCAAAAGTGGCTTCTTAAAGCTTAGGGCTTTATTGAAATCTCATGTTTATATTTCGTAATAAAGACCCCCAAATATTTTTTTAATGTTTTCGATATGGATGTCTACTTCGGAGCTTAACGCTGCCATCCCTTTCTTTCCTCACCAGACTCTCTTTCTCTCTCTTTTTAAAAAATATTTATTTATTTATTTGGCTGCACCGGGTCTTAGTTGCAGCATGCAGGATCTTTAGTTGCGGCAAGCGGGATTAGTTACAGCACGGGATCTAGTTCCCTGACCAGGGATCGAACCCGGGCCCCCTGCACTGGGAGCGCAGAGTCTTAGCCACTGGAATACCAGGGAAGTCTGCCTCCCCAGACTCTCTTGAGGTTGGGTAGGCTAAGGTTAGATGGAAGTACTTCCCCACCCACACACACACTGTGAATGCAAAGTTTCCAAAGAAATTAGAGCTCTTTTGGCTCCGAAATTTGATTTAAAAAAGATGTAAAGGTCCTAGTTTGTACACAACCCCTCAAAAAGACAAGAGATGATTAAATACTTTTTATTTCTACATAGTGATCCTAAGAGGTATATTTAGAAAGACCCATCTCTGTTTTGAAAAGTGAAGTTAAACATCTCTGTGCCTGATTCCCACTGAGTAGATTCATTTCTTTGGCCTTTTAAAAATCTACATGGAGGGACTTCCCTGGTGGTCCAGTGGTTAAGAATCCGCCTGCCAATGCAGGGGACACAGGTTCGAGCCCTGGTCCGGGAAGATCCCACATTGCCGCGGAGCAACTAAGCCCCTGCTCCACAACTACTGAACCTGCGCTCTAGAACCCACGAGCCGGGGCACCTAGAGCCCGTGCTCCACAACAAGAGAAGCCACCACAATGAGAAGCCCCAAGGAGCGCAACGAACAGTAGCCCCCGCTCGCTGCAACTAGAGAAAGCCAGCACGCAGCAACGAAGATCCAACGCAGCCAAAAATAAATAATAAAAATAAATTAATTTTAAAAAAAGAAATATTTGGAAAGCACAGTGTTTCTTAAAATAATAATAATAAAATCTACATGGAATTTCCTGGGGCCCCATTTGTTCTGTAAACTTTTTCTGAGTGCCTCCCTTCAAGATTGGATCATAAATACTTCTGGTTCACGAGGTGACCTATTTCTTTTTTTTTTTAACATCTTAATTGGGGTATAATTGCTTTACAATGGTGTGTTAGTTTCTGCTTTATAACAAAGTGAATCAGTGATACATATGTTCCCATATCTCTTCCCTCTTGCGGCTCCCTCCCTCCCACCCTCCCTATCCCACCCCTCCAGGCGATCAACGGTGACCTATTTCTACATTTAGGCAGCTTTATAAATTAGGCACCAGTTAGGAGTGGCGGACACCCAGGCCTATATTCCACTTCCTAACCCCAAATTAAACCTTATCCTTGGCTCTCCCTCCTGATGAACTTAGGACTTACTGTGATCACAGAAGGAGGGCAGTTTATTAGGAAAGTCACTGAAGAGCTTCTCCCTACCTCCCAAGGCCTCATACCCCAGAGTAACTTCTTATTCAGCGCAGATTGGTTAGTTGGTTTTTGTTAAAGTCCAGTTATCTATACTCTTATCTATACTCTTTCTCTAAAACAAACCCATACCTCTGAGAGTGTAGTATGAGTCATTCCACAGCTTAAATAAGTGGGAGGGTGGCCAGAGATAAGCTTTGGCTTTTTCAAAACTGTCCCTAAGGCCAGTCCGTGCCCAGGAATGGAGGAAGGGCCACCTCCTCTTCCTTCTCCTTTGAAAAATGCTATTAGTGTTTTCAGTAGAGCTGTGTTAATTAGACCATCCTCTTTTCCTATAGGGAAAGTGCATTTCAAGTTCTAGATGCCTCACTTGCTTAGTTTACAACTAAGGACTCCAAAAGTTAGTTGTGTATGTAGGAAAATATATGTCTGCTTTGATATAGAAGTAAAATACCCAGTTCGGTTCTGATGAGAGACCCAGGTTTACCATGAGGAGGGCAGTGCAGATGGTCAAGAGCTTGGGTCCCATGGCTTGTGAACAATACTAAAAAGAACAGGGGATTTTAGCTTCAAGAAGAAGAAACTTTAGGGGCATCGCTCAACATTTTTAAAGGTTTTTTGGTAGAAAAGAAGTCATTTTATGTTACTTAAGATCTAAGTCTGAGAGGTAGAAATGACAAGGGATGTGAAAAGGATTTTCTAATTAGAGATGGCTAACAATAATAATTGTCTGCCCTTCGAAGTCATATGCTCCCCATCCCTAGAAGTGGGGCTACCTGGATAGGAGGCTGAATAAGGTAAGTGCTAAAGTCCCTTCCAACACGAAGATTCTAAAATTGTGTGAAATATATAGTATTTTTGAAAAATTAACCAGCCTTTTCATAAGAATATTAATTTTCTAAAGCTGCCTTAAAAACCACTGTCTCTGTATTATTTTCCTATTCTAGAAGCAAGCCTTAAACTCTACCTTCCTCTATTTACTCTGATAAATTTACTCTTTTTCTGACCTTTTGAGAACCTTCCCGCTTTTCTTTACCTTTACCATCCATTCAGTTCTGCAGGCCCTTGTCACTTGCTCATCTGACGTGAGGCAATGTGGGATTGGGGCACCAGCTTGCCATTTAGAGGCAGGTAGCCTGTGTTTGAATTCCCTATACTACTTATTGTCTTTATTGTGATGTCATTTGCAAATTACAGTAAGTCCAACAAACAGGCTTAAACAGAAAGGACCTTTGTTGTTTGTGTCAGGGGTCGCCAAGACCACCCCCAGGTTTGCTGAGCGCCTACCAAAATTGGGGTTTCTTTAGGTAGGAGGAAGCAGATAGGCTCTTGGCTAGGCAGTCAGCCAGGTCTGCCCCACCTTCATGGACAAATCATTTATCCTCTGTGTGCCTTGGCTTCCCTATCTGTAAACCGGGCTACTTATACCCACTCTTCCTGGGATGGTTGTGGCATGATGAAAATGAAGGTAAAGGGTTAGCGGTCTGCCCCCTCCTTCCATAAAGTTGCTGCGTCTACTCACGTTTTACTTAGACTTGCTTTTCTTTGGTTGCCACTTCAGTTCAGACCCTCTCCTTGTGCCTAAGTCTCTGAAGTGGATATTGTACTCCTGTTACTTCCTGTTAACTCTTATCTGTGTCTCAGTTTTTCTAACCACTTCATAAAAACTGTCTTTAACTTGGTGTCAGCTGACCTCTTCTGCACAATAGCAGACTTCTGGTCTTTTTGAGCGTCCTACCTGAAAACCTCTTGTCCTGCTCTCCCACCACCCACTCCTCTGACTTCAGAATTTCTAATTACTCTTGGGAGACATCCCTCCCTTCTGGGGTGCCTCAGTTTAATGAATAATCTAGCTCCTCTTGTCTTTGAATCCTTTTTCGTTGGTTTGTTTGTTGAGAAATGGATATCCCTTGAGGGCGAGAACTGTGCTTTCTCAGGACTTCCCTGGCTGTCCAGTGGTTAGGACTCAGCACTTCCACTGCAGGGGGCCTGGGTTCGATCCCTGGTTGGGGAACTAAGATCCCACAAGCCATGTGGTGTGGCCAAAAAAAAAAAAAGACGAATCTAATTCAAAAGGTATTCCTGAGAAAATCTTACAGGGAACCCTGCTCTTTTAGAAGTTTGGATTTATCTATCTGCAGAGAATATTTTTAGGAAGTAGTGTGGCCGTCTACCCATTTTATCATACCACTCTGGGTAAATAGGCTAGTCACAACCAAAGGGAAATCAGGGATCTCCCTAAAGCTCAGCGTTTATGTCACTCCCCATTCATGCATTTAGCGAGTACTTACTGGTCACTCTCTGGGGATACACTGGTGAATCAGACAGCCTTGGTCCCGCCCCAGTGGGGCTCAGGATGGGTCTTCAGTCTAGCTGAGAGGACACATTCACCAGGTAATGGATAGAGTGTCATAGATGTTGTTGATCTGGCACCGCAGGTGGTGAGGGAACACCTCTTGGGGACACCTACGCTGGCCAAGGAGCCGGGGACCATTTCTTGAGAAGTGATGTGTAAGCAGAGGCTCACAGCATGCGTAGAGTTAGCCAGGAAAAGAAAGGGCTGATAAAAGTGTTTCAAACCAAGGAATAACATATTTGGGGCCTCCTTGGAGATACTCGAGAAATTCTTGTGGTCCTATGAGTGTAGAATAGGAGGAGGAGGATGACAGGAATGAGCCCAGAGACAAGGAGCTTCCTGAGATAGTCACAGTGGGTGTTGATACCAGGAACAGATGAACGCCTTCAGACGCAGTGGGAGAAAGGAGACTGTTTAATGCTAAAGGAGGTGGTAAGTGGTAGAGATGGTCCTTCGGATCAGGAGATAGTACTTCTGCTCCCAGGTAGCAGTACGAATCTCCTGATTTTCTGTGGCACCACCCATTTAATCAGGGGTGCCAGGCTCCCTGGGCCGTTCTTAGCGGGGTCTTCTCCCTGCCTGAGTGTTGTGAGTCAGCCCACCTGCCCCCTCAGCACGGGCAAGTAGCAGAGGCAAGTCTGCCCTAACTTACGGAGCATTTTCTGTGGGATGAGATTTGAAGGCCAGTTGCCCGGAGCATCCCCCACTACAACCTGCCTGAGGTCGCTTCCTGCAGCCCAGATTCTGTAGAATGTGGACTTTGAAATGATGTTTGTCTAGAAATACACCTTCATATCATAGTGCAAAAAGAGCCTTGATACAAATGTCTTTTCAGGTCTTTAGAAAAGTTAATTTTGTGTTTTCGTTTTGTCTTGTGAAGTTCGTATGTTCCGGTTTGAATTTCATTCTATATATTTGCTTATTATTAGTGAAGAGATTTATATTAGGGCTTGCCAAGATTTCTATTTATTAAAAAATCCCCCAGATTTATCATGGGATGAGTTAATCTAGGAGAGGAGGGGCTTTTTTCCTTCTTTTTTGATCAAGAGGGAAGGAGAAAATAAAGATGGGATACTTAGGGTCTAGGAAGGAAAGAAAGTAAAAAGTAGCCTTGATCTTATTGTAAAGTAGGCGGGGAGATAACTTGCTGAGATAAGTTAGAACTAGAGACTGGAGAAGGGCAAGATAAGTTTGAAACAGCTACTGGGGTGAACTGGGGACTATGCTAACAGTCTTTGAAAGCAATGAATTAAAGGCCCAGTATGGATGGCCTGTCCACTGAGAAAGTGGAGTACTGTCAGTGCTTCTCGCTCATTGTTTCAAGTCCTCATTAACAAGGAACATGCCCTACGGTTTAAGAGTCTTACAAGCACTTATTAAGGGAGAAATCACAAATACAATAACCACTGTACCGGAATGGAGCATAGACTCTTTTTTATTCTTTGCAGACTATCTATTTAACTTTGCAACTGCTGCTACAAAAAAGATAACTGAATCAGTTGCTGAAACAGCACAAACAATAAAGAAATCAGTAGAAGAAGGAAAGATAGATGACATCATTGATAAGGTACATTTAAATATCTTTTGGAAATAGAAGTTTATGAAATTCATTAGCAGCTAATATAATCGTCCCTTCTTCTTACGAACTTTATTAACCCAAGCAGGGTATCATATTCTGATAAATATCACATTCTTGGGGTTTTTTCTCTCTTTTTTGTATAATAAGTAGCTATAAGTTACCTGATTTAAATAACCTTTGTTTTTGTTTTAATATATTCTAAAATACATTGATACTTTTGGGTAATAGTAAGCTTTTCATATTGTGAGTTTAATTTTCAACTATAACCATTTCAGAATACATTTATGCCTTTGTATCATTTGGGTAAGTTTTAAAAGTCCTAGACCAATAGGAACAACCCTTTTAAGACACTAAGAGGTGAGTTTGTTCATTGTTTGCAGTGGTGGGGTACAGGCCTAGGGAATTTCATTTATGTTGGTAACTATTTGAACTAAGGAGGTCATCAGTTAAACTTTAGATAGCTTATTATTTAGATATTTTCGTTGTGTGTACTATTTGTTAGAATGAGATTTGACCTGTCTTTTATTGTTTTATGGAATAAAACAAAAATTCAGTTTTTAACTCATTTTATTTTTGCATTTGAAAAGATCATCTGTCATAAAGGCAGCTGAACACTTAGAGTTCGGAAATGTCGAAGATCCCCTCTTATTGGGGAAGGGAAGAAGTATCACTTTTTTAGTCTCTTTGTTTGAAGAAAATGAATAAAATATCTCAAATAGACTTCACAAGTCTTGAACGTAATTCTTATCTAATAATAAGCTTTTAAAAGTAATATAACTGTATGTATTTTTTAACAGACAATTATAGGAGATTTTCAGAAGGAACAGAAAAAATTTGTTGAGGAGCAGCATACCAAAAAATCAGGTATGGTACAGGTTTATACGTGACCTACTCGCCTGCCAAATTTTATTGAACACCGGTTATGTGCTAGACACCCCGCTAAGGCTCTGAGAATACAAAAATGTCTAAGTTACGCCCTCATCTTTCAGGTAGCACAAAGACTAGTGGGGACAAACCTATAAACCTTCAGGGTTTAAAGGAAGGAAGGAAATAGTTCCTGGCGGCTATGATGGTGGGTGAGGTAGCCCTTCTGGGGAGCTGGCTCTGACAGAGAAAGAGTGAGCTTTTATTTCTTATTTTATTACAGGTCCAGCACAGTGTCTGATGCACACCTAATAGGCACTTAGCAAATGTTGGCTCCCTTCCCATTCTGTTCAGAAGAAAAAACAAAAGAGCTTTCCAGGGAAGTGACAGAGGGCCGTGAAAAGTCACGGGGAGTTTGGGAACTTACTCAATACATTTCTTTACTGACAAATGCTTATTTAAATGTTTGCAGTTGCAAGATCTCAAAATGCCTGCTTTTACTGTTTGGTGGTGTGCAGACACAAAACTGGCCTCATGTATTTGAATTTGGCAAAAGTAGTGTAAAATACTTAAGTTTGTTTGAGCAGTACCACAGATTCAAACAGAACTAGTTAGTCCTGTGGTAAGTTCCCATCAGGCATTGTTGCTCCTAAGTACTCAAAAGTGGGAAGTAGCTCTTTGGGACAAATAAAGTACTGTACAGGTTAGCATAACTTAGTGATTCGTGGGAAGCACTAAAGTTGACCCTGGCTCAGAGACTTGGTATAGGAGCTCGTTGGTGCCTCTGAGATGGGAACTGTGGAAGGAGTGGGGGTGAAAGATTTGGAGGCAGGTTCACTTTTTTTTTTTTAATTGAGCGAAAGATTCTTTAAATTCTTTAGTGTTTTACAGTTTTCAAAAGTTTCACACACTTGATTTTGTATAATCCCATAATAACCCTTTTTTTACCCCCTTCTCCTATATTGCCCCTCCCCGCTCCACTGGTAACCACTAGCTTGTTCTCTCTATCTGTGAGTCTGCTTCTTTTTTGTTATATTCACTAGTTTGTTGTATTTTTTAGATTCCACATATAAGTGATCTACAGTATTTGTCTTTCTCTGTCTGACTTATTTCACTTAGCATAATGCCCTCCAAGTCCATCCATGTTGTTGCAAATGCAGAATTTCATTGTTAATGGCTGAGTAGTATTCCTGTGTGTGTGTGTGTGCATACACATATATGAGTATATATATATACACCACATCTTCTTTATCCATTCATCTGTTGATGGACATTTAGGTTGCTTCCATGTCTTGGCTACTGTAAATAGCGCTGCAATGAATATAAGGGTGCATGTATCTTTTTGAATTAGTGGTTTTGTTTTTTTCAGATATATACCCAGGAATGGAATTGCTTGAGGTGCTTATTAGACATCTGGTGAGAGGAACATGTACAAAGTCAAGGAAGGGAACAAAGGTGGCGTATCGGGAAAATCCATTCCTCAGTCGCACTAGCCACATTTTAAGTGCCTGATCACTACATAGAGCTAGTGGCTCCCATGTTGGACAGTGCAGATATAGAGCATTTCCATCACTGCAGAAAGTTCTGTTGGTCAGCACTGCTTTAAATTAATGGAATGGGGTTCAGCAGCAGTTTAGTCCTGTTTGAAGCATGGAGGAGAATTCTGTCTGCTGATGCAGATTGTTAGTCAAGTCATGTAAAAACCATGAGAGTAGGTGAGCTTCTCAGTGAAGAGCGTGTCCAGCGTGAACAGTGCTGAGTAGAGATCTCCAGTGTTGAGGGGACGGGGAAGAATGGAAGGAGTCGGCAGTTTCTGAGAGCCTGCTGGGCACTTTATATACAACATCTCCTTCAATAAAAGGAAGGATCAGCAAGGTTAAGTAATTTGCTGAAGGTTGCTCAGCTAGTAAGTGATGAAACACATCTGCCGTTAAAACCAGTGCCCATTTACTTGAGAGAGAGAACAGCTAGGAGAGAAAAGCAATGAAAGCACAGAGAGGGAAGAATTTCAAGGACAGCAAGGTCAGGTGAGTTCCATTTACAGTGACCATGAGGAAAGGCACGTGCATCACTTCCCTTAACGGTCACAGTAACTCTCTGAAGTACTTCCTATTATTTCCATTTTCCAGATAAGGAAACTGGCCTAGGGAGAAAAGAACTAAGAAATATCCATGGGATTGGGCAAGCAGGAGGTTATTGGTCACCCTAAAAAGAACCATCTTAGAGGAACAGGGAGATGGGGGGGTGTCTCCTCCATACCAGTAGCTTGGGCCTTGGGAGGACCTCATTATTCTAGGGTAAGTGGCACGAGTAGAGGCTGCCCAAGGTGAATAGACTGAAAATGGAGACCAAAATGTTAAACAGTGTAAGAAAAAAGTTTTGAAGGGGCTTTACCCTAACTTTTTAAAAAGTATGAGAATATGTTAATTTTACCTTATAATTAACAGAATTTGGATTATAATTGCCACCATTTGCTTGTTTAGGATGAGCCAAAGAATGAACCAGATGCCTGTCCATGTGTCCATCCATCCATCCATCCATCCATCCATGCAGATAACTTTTCTATCAGTTGGTACCCAATAGGATATGTCTTCCATTTGAGTTTTGAAGAATAGTAAAAGGCACTATTTCTGCAAAAATATGAGGACCCTCTGCATTTGCTGTCTTCCGTGCTGACCACCCAGCTCCACAGCCTTAGCCATGCCCTCGGCTCAGACAGTAGAGCTGCTCAGACAGTAGAGCTGCCCAGACACACACACACACACACACACACACACACACACACACACTCACTCACTCACTCACTCACTCACTCACTCACTCACTCTCTCTCAATTCCATGGGACTCGCCTCTCCAGGTGGTTACTGTTTGTCGTGTGGCATTATAATCCTGCTGAGTTGTAATCATCTCTTTCTTGTGAGCCCCAGATGATGCAGGCTGCGTGTTAGTTGCCTTTGCATCCCCAGCTTTTTGCTTCTGAAGACTTAATGGAGAATTTGGTCCCAGCCCTTTTGTTTACTGCTTCCAATTTGCCCTTTTCTTTCTTCATTTGCTTTCACTCCTGACAACCCTTTTCTCAGTTCCTAAGCCCTTATCTTGCAACCTCCTTATCACTTTGTGTCATGAATCAAGTACAGTAACTTTTTATAAAGGCTTTTTATTTGGAAATAATTTCCATGTACAGAAAAATTACAATAAAAGTAGTACAGAGAACACCCGTATACCCTCCACCTAGATTGTTATAGTCCCTTTGCCTTATCATTTACGTTCTCTGTCTCACTCTGTGTCTTTTTTTTCCATTCCATTCAGTGTGCATTTCCTAAGAAGTAGGGATATTCTCTTACATAATCACCAGTGGTACAGTTACCAGCTTTAGGAAATTTAACATTGATATAATATTCATAGTCTAATTTTGTCACTTGACCCAGCAATGTCCTTTATACATTTTCCCCCTCAGTACAGCATCCAGTCCTGGGTACAGTACTGCACTTTTTGTCATGTCCCTTAGCCTCCTATAATCTGGAACATTTTCACAGCCTTTCTTCATCTTTTATGACATTAATGTTTTTGAAGAATACTCCCCCCTCCTTTTTTTAACTAGACCATTTCTCATTTGGGCTTTGTCTGATATTTCCTCGTGATTAGATTCAGATTATTCATTCTTGGCCAGAATACTACATAGATGATGTGTCCTTCTCGGGCTATTGCGTCTGGAGGCCCACAATGGCCATCTCTCCCTCGTTAGTGATGTTGATTTTGGTCACCTGGTCAAGGCGTTGTCCAATTTTTCCATTGTATAATTTAAGGAATTTTTAAATCAAATGCATACATGCCTAAGATTCATACGTTAAGTCTGAAGATTGTGATGAGTGTTCATATTTGGAACTTATTAGTAAATTGCTAAAATGGTTATGTGGAAGCTTTCTCATTCTTTCAATCCACAGATCACAGTTTAACCCTTGTTACCTGTTTTTCTCTTTTCTTCTTTGCCATTAAAAACCTTGTAGAGGCAGCAGTACCACCATGGGTTGATAGTAATGATGAAGAAACAATTCAACAACAAATCTTGGCCCTATCAGCTGTAAGTATCTTGTGATACCCTGTATAGAAATACTTCCTTCCTATCATGACTTTATCCTTAGCAGAATGTTTTTCTTCTATACAATTTTTAAAATATTTTGAGATGTTAGGAATGTACACATCAACTTTCATCATTTTTTTTCACTGACTTTAAATTTGCTTTTTTCTTAGGTAGCTTTCTCTTATTGGAAAAGTCTAGCCTATTACACAAAATAATTCTTTCAGCCTTAAAAGGATTCTTTTATGTTATTAAGACAGTCTTTTGAGATGTGCAATCATGAAGTTTCTAGACAGCATTCTAATTGTTCTGAAAGAAATGATTGTATTCTAAATTTTCTCTTTAACTACTATATGTATTTGTCTGAAACTGAAATTGAAAGAAAGAAAATTCCATATGCTGCGCCACAAAATGTTCTCTCAGGACTTCAGAGGGAACGGAGTGACACCACCTAACAATCGTGTAGCACCTGACACTTTCAGGAAACACTTTCTCACACATTATCTCTCTTGAGCCTCGTGGTTTGCCTGTGGGGTGGGTAGGGGCTTTTACCACCACTGTACGGGTGTGGGGACTGAGACTCTCAGATATGACCCTCACTTTTTTTTTTTTCGTGGATGTCCGGTATGTGGGATCTTAGTTCCCTGACCAGGGATCAAACCCACACCCCCTGCATTGGGAGTGCAGAGTCTTAACCACTGGACCGCCAGGGAAGTCCCTGACCCTCAGTTCTTATCTGTGTCTCCACTGGGCTGTGAACTCTCAGCAGAGGCTGACTTTGGTCTCTGTCCTCAGCATCCAGCACCCCACCTGGCGTGGGACGCAGTGAATAAGGCTTTTTACTATATCAGTGGTTTTCAAGCTTTATTTTTAACCCACTCTTTTTTTTTTTCTTTTTTTTTAACTGAAGTCAGAAATGGAACCTTGGTCTAGAAAACAAACAAGTGTAAAGCTGGGCTTTTCCTCCCTTCCAGTGCCCCAGGGCACTTTAAGGTTTTCTTCTTCCCATTAGTAAATCCTTAAAGGCCTAAGCATCCAATTCCAGGTTCATTGTGGACACCATGTATTTTGTTTACCGTGTTACAGCCAGACTTGACACTGACATCACACACCGATTATTTATCCCCAGAAGGAAATTTTGACAGTGAGACTCGGTGTCATTTGAGGGTAAATGTCAGATACCAACCAAGTCCCCATAACTCCTCTGTCCCCCATACCTGTCCCTCTCCTCATCTTCTACATCTCAGAACAAAAGACTCCAGTTATCCACCAATTTTTTCTAAAGGAGTCTTTCTTGAGTCCTGCCTCCCCCCGCCCCCATCCTGACAGTGCTGTGTTCAGAGCATAGCTCTAGTCCACTTCACTGCTGTCACCATGGTCCTGGTGCTATCGTCTTCTGCCCAAGGCATCCCATCCCGACTGTTGTCCCATCCTTGCCCCTTTCCAGTACAAGTGCATCTCAGCAGCCAGAGGGGTCCATTTATGGTGAACACACTTCATGTCACTCTCCTACACAGACCCTTTTAGTGGCGTCTCATCTCTTGTAGACTAAGATCTAAACTCCGTCCGCTGGCTTCTAAGGCCCCTGGCTTTGCCCACTGCTCCCTCGTGCCCCACTGGCCTGAGTGCCAGCCCTCCAGCCACTGTTGCTTTCTGATGTGCAACTAGATCAGCTTTGTTCTGCTTTAGTACCTTGAACTTGCTGTCCCTTCTTCCTGGAACCTCACCCTGCACCATTCCACAAGATCTCAGCTTAGATGACATCTCCTAGAGGCCTTCCGTCAGCACGCTTTCAGCCCTGCACGCCCAGGTACAGCAGCGCAGAGCCCTGGCAGTCTAAACCCTTGCGTCTCTCCGCGCTCCACCGCCCGCAGCTGGAATGTAAGTGCCGTGAAGGCAGGGACTCCATCTGTGCTGTGCCCTGCTGAGCAGGTGGCGTGGAGCCCGGAGCATAGCAGGTGCCAAATGGTCATCTGCTGAATAAATGATGCAATAAACGTTGCACTCAGGCACGCCTACAAGAGAGCTTCCGAGATTTCGGCATGACCCAGAGGCTTCGAAACAGTCTTCAATCCATCCTTTATGGTGGCTGCTGAATGTGTTAAGGAATAGATTCAGTTGCTGTAATAGATCTAAAAACACAGTAGGTTAAATGAGCTGTGAGTTTCTCTCCCTCCCTCCCTCCTTCCCCTTCACAGTCAGTCCAGAGGTAGGTGGTCTCAGTAGGTGTGCTTTGCCCAACGAAGTCACTTAGAGACCTAAGTTCTTCTTGTCTTACTCCCAAGCAGCCCCTAGGACATGGTGTGCATGACTGTGTTCCAGCCTGTGGGAAGTGGGAAAGAGGTGGCTGTACCAGACCACCTGAAGGACGAGACCCGCAAACTGCACTTATCACTCAGGCACACACCCCTTTGACAACTTAGACACACAGGCACCCCTGTACTCCAGGGAGCCTGGAAATCCGGTCTCTGGCTGTGTGGCCACGTGCCCAGCTGGAACTCAGAGTTGTGATCCTGAAAGAAAGGAAGGTAGAAATGGATACTGGGAGACGGTTAGCAGTCTCTGCCAGAGTTGCCTGACATTCTCTAACTTACCAGGCACTAGTTTGGGACACTTCAGAGTGTATAGCAGAGTAACCCTTTAAGCTGTTTATATTGGAGGGCCACATAGGGCCACGTAATACATGAAAAGAAGTTGATAGTACATTTGTCATTAGAGACTTGTGAGAACTCAATTCAGCAGACCGAATTTAGTAACTGCTGTAGGCCAAGCCTTCTCCTAGGACTTGAGATAAATGAGATCCACCCTGCAGGAGCCCGTAGGCTTGCTAGAGAGCTGCTCGATGAACGCACATACAGGATTATTCCCTGGAATGAGGAATGTAATACAGGACGCTAAGGACGCGCAGCGAGAGGAACATCTCATTTATTGTGGAGCGGGAAAAGGATGGGCCCAAGGAAGCTTCCCAGAAGTGACGGCACTGGAGCTGAGTTGAGTCTTAGGAGAGTGTGTGGATGTTTGGGGGACGTGAGGCCGGGTTTGGCATTAAGGTAGGGGGTATCGCGAGCATTTGTGTTTGACTGGACTGTAGGATGCAGGTGAAGAAGTAGATAGGCAGAGGTCATGAGGATGTTATCATACCATTCTGATAAGTTTAGGTTTTATCTTTTTTTTTTTTTTTTTTTTTTTTTTTGCGGTATGCGGGCCTCTCACTGTTGTGGCCTCTCCCGCTGCGGAGCACAGGCTCCGGACGCGCAGGCTCAGCGGCCACGGCCCACGGGCCCAGCCGCTCGGCGGCATGTGGGATCTTCCCGGACCGGGGCACGAACCCGCGTCCCCTGCATCGGCAGGCGGACTCTCAACCACTGCGCCACCAGGGAAGCTGTAGGTTTTATCTTAAAGGCAGCAAGGAGTCATTGAAGGATTGTAATCATAGGTAAAATATGTTTTTCTTGGGATGGGAGAAATGGGACTGGAGACAGGTGCCCATTAGGAGGCCGGTGTAGAAACCCAGGTGAAACATGATTGGGACAACTTCAGGCTTTGAAATGTTTATTTTGGAAGGTAAAATAACTAAAAGCCATTGAGGGGGAATTCCCTGGCGGTCCAGTGGTTAGGACTCCACGCTTTCACTGCCGAGGGCCCGGGTTTGATCCCTGGTTGGGGAACTAAGATCCCACAAGCTGTGTGGCACAGCCAAAAAATAATAATAATAAAATAAAATCCATTTAGGCTCAGAATTGTTCTTGCCTTATTAATGTAGGAATTATCAGAAACCAAAAATATTGTTAAAATCCAATATGAGCAAAATGAGATGACACTGCCGCTATTAGTGCAGTATAAACTGCTGCCGTCTGCTGGAGGAGAGTTTGGGCGATCTGTGGCAAAATCATCATACTGTTGCATTAGAAAGCCCACTTCCAGGAATTCAGTCTAAAAAGGTCACTTTAGAAGGGAATAAAAAGTGTAAAGTGATGTTACTTGCACGGTTCTCTATAAGGAAAGATTAGAACCAATCTAAATGACTACTGAAGTGGGCCTGGTTAAGTAAATTATGGCTCATTCAGGGTAGACATAGCTACATTGGAGATGGAAAGACGTTCACGACTCTTGAGTGGAAAGGAAAAACAGATGTTGTATTCACACAGACACGTGCGTGTTTGCAGAGAGACACGCATCCGGGAGGGTGTTTGAGGAAATATCTTACTACGGTTGTCTGTGGGTATTGGGATTTTTGACTGTGTTTTTCTTTGGTGTTCTGAATTTTCAAAAAATGGATGTGTATCATATTTACAAACAAAAAAGCTGTTTAAGAAAAAAAAAGAAACCGAATAACAGCAATCAGTCTTAATTGTTTGAGTGATCCAAAACAACAGCCTTTTGCCTTGATTATGCTCAGTCTGTGGGAAACGGGGTGGTTTGGAGACATTCCTTTATATGTTAATCAGTGTGAGTCCTGCTCCATCTCAGGAGTTCAAAACCGTCCTCGTTCCCTAGGAAATTTGCCTAATCCAGGAAAGCTTTGTTTGCCCTTGGATCTTTCATTTTGTTTACTTCTTGACTAACTGAAGAGAACTGGTCCAAGAGAAACATGGACTCTGTCAGAGCTCTTCCAGGTTGGGCATAGTAGGTACTGGTGCGCTGGAGGTTCACAGTGCTGCCCACTCAGAATGTCCACATTATGTACTGACCATGCAGTCATGGGCCATATGAGGGTCTTCTGTGATGGGGATGTTTTCTCTAACACAGTCTTGGGTTGGATTTCTTTTTTTTTTTTTTTTCTTTTGGCCACTCTGCACAGCTTGTGGGATCTTAGTTCCCCAGCCAGGGATTGAACTCAGGCCCCACAAGCACCGAGTCCTAACCACTGGACCGCCAGGGAATTCCTGGATTTCTTTTTAATGAGACTCCAGTTTTAATATATTAATGATAAAATGTTTGTATGACGCATTTTATTTTGTCACTGTGTTGACTGTACCTCTTAATGGATTGTGAATTCACTAACCCTTAGTTTAAGGTATCTTAACCTAAGCCTGAGTGCAGCAGCATGAAGAATAATTCACTTGGGACTTCCCTGGTGGCACAGTGGTTGAGAATCCGCCTGCCAATGCAGGGGACACAGGTTTGAGCCCTGGTCTGGGAAGATCCCACACGCCACGGAGCAACTAAGCCTGTGCACCACAACTACTGAGTCTGCGCTCTGGAGCCCGTGAGCCACAACTACTGAGCCTGGGCACCTAGAGCCCATGCTCCGCAACAAGAGAAGCCACCACAAGGAGAAGCCCGTGAGCTGCAACAAAGAGTAGCCCCCGCTCACCGCAACTAGAGAATGCCCGCCCGCAGCAACGAAGACCCAACGCAGCCAAAAATAGTAGCTCTATTTTTAGTTTTTTGAGAAACCTCCATACTGTTTTCCACAGTGGCTGCACCAATTTACATTCCCATCAGCAGTGTACGAGGGTTCCCTTTTTTCCATATCCTTTCCAATGTTATTTGTGGTCATTTTGATGAAAGCTATTCTGACAGGTGTGAGTTGATATCTCATTGTGATTTTGATTTGCATTTCTCTGATGATTAGCAATAATGAGCATCTTTTCATGTGCCTGTTGGCCATCTCTATGTCTTCTTTGGAAAAATGTCTATTCAGGTCTTCTGCCCATTTTTTAATATATTGCAAATATTTTCTCCCATTCAGTAGGTTGTCTTTTCATTTTGTGAATGGTTTTCTTTGCTGTGCAAAAGCTTTTAAGTTTAATTAGGTCCCATTTATTTTTGCTCCTGTTTCCTTTGCCTTAGGAGACAGATCCAAAAGTATTGCTGTGGTTTATGTCAAAGACTATTCTGCCTGTGTTCTCTTCTAGGAGTTTTAGGGTTTAATGGTCTTACATTTAGGTCTTTAATCCATTTTGAGTTTATTGTTGTATATGGTATGAGGAAATATTCTAATTTCATTCTTTTACATGTAACTATCCATTTTTCCTAGCACCATTTATTTATTGATTGATTGATTTTTGGCTGCGTTGGGTCTTCATTGCTGTGCGCGGGCTCTCTCTAGTTGTGGTGAGCAGGGGCCAGTCTTCGTTGCGGTGCACGAGCCTCTCACTGCGGTGGCTTCTTTTTGTTGCTGAGCACGGGCTCTAGGCGCGTGGGCCTCAGCAGTTGCAGCGCACAGGCTCAGTAGTTGTGGCTTGTGGGCTCTAGAGCTCAGGCTCAGTAGTTGCGGCGCATGGGCTTAGTTGCTCCATGGAATGTGGGATCTTCCCAGACCAGGGCTCGAACCCATGTCCCCTGTGTTGGCAGGTGGATTCTTAACCACTGCACTACCAGGGAAGTCCCCCCGGCACCATTTATTGAAGAGACTGTCTTTTCCAATTGTATATTCTTGCCTCCTTTGTCATAGATTAATTGACCATAAGTGCATGGGTTTATTTCTGGGTTCTCTATTCTGTTCCATTGATCTAGATGTCTGTTTTTGTACCAGTACCATACTGTTTTGATGACTGTAGCTTTGTAATATGGTCTAAAGTCAGGGAGCATGAGCCAGCTCTATTCTTCTTTCTCAAGATTGCTTTGGCCATTTAGGGTCTTTTGTGTTTCTGTACAAATTTTAGAATTATTTGTTCTAGTTGTGCAGAAAATGCCATTGGTATTTTGATAGGGATTGCATTAAATCTGTAGATTGCCTTGGGTAGTATGGTTATTTTAACAATATTAATTCTTCTAATCCATGAACATGGTATATCTTTCCATCTGTGTCGTTTTCAGTTTCTTTCATCATTGTCTTATAGTTTTCCAAGTACAGGTCTTTTACCTCCTTAGTTATTAGATTTGTTCCTAGGTATTTCTTTCATTTTGATGTGATGGTAAATGGGATTGTTTTCTTAATTTCTCCTTCTGATATTTCATTGTTAGTGTATAGAAATGCAACAGATTTCTGTATATTAATTTTGTATCCTGCAACTTTACCAGATTCATTGATGAGCTCTAGTAGTTTTTTGGTGGCATCTTTAGGATTTTCTATGTATAGTATCATGTCATCTGCCAACAGTGACAGTTTTACTTCTTCCTTTCCAATTTGGATTCCTTTCATTTCTTTTTCATGTCTGATTGGCAAGAAATGCCCTGGGAATGCAATGGTGACTGAGAAAGACTCAGTGACACTTCTCCGCAGATCATGGCCAGGCAGGGGAAAGTCTCATTGTTGGTTCCCTTGCCGAGCCTTGGCTGAACACTTGCCACCCTGCCCAAAGGGCTGTTTGCGGCTCAGTAGCCGTGGGCCAGGTGGCTTCCCCCAGAGGACTCCTCAGCCTCGGGCCTGGCTATAGGCCTCCCACGGTGCTCTCTCCAGTTGAAACTGTTAAAGAATATATGAAAGGATTGGTCATTCTCCACTCTCTCTAAGGCAAGCAGGTTAAGGACAGCTCAGTGTACTTTGCAGCTGAAGCATTTAGGAGACTTCAGTGTGTCAGATCACTGATGTGTTATTACTTATTAATTGCAGTCTACGGTTTTCCCCATGTTTTTCCTCTTTTTTTGAAAGGACAAGAGGAACTTCCTTCGTGACCCTCCAGCCGGCGTGCAGTTTAACTTTGACTTTGATCAGATGTACCCTGTCGCCCTGGTCATGCTCCAAGAGGACGAGCTCCTGAGCAGGATGAGATTTGCCCTTGTTCCTAAACTGTAAGCAGTGGGCTCTCGAGCCAGAGTGGCATGTATGGCCCTGGTCATGTACCGGGTATCGGAGAAGAAGCATGGGATGGGGGCCAGGATGCTCTCAGACGCTCTTTGTGAAAAGGGGCTCTGCGGCCCTTCAGCAGCACCCTCCCAACCCCACCCCCCACGTAGGGTGCCATAGAATCAAAACTCAGGGTGGACTTTTTGGGGAATTTTGGGGTCCAGATGATATGTGCTCTTCTTCCCCAGTTAGAAGGTAGAACAAATTTTCCTATAAAAACAGCAGAAGTGCCCATGCCCTCCTGAATAAAATTAAGGTCTCCTGAGGCCCATCAGGACCTGGCCGCTGCCTTTTCTCCACTCAGGCTCTGCTCTCTGGCAGCAGCAGTCTTGTTCTGCTTCCCACCCGAGGCTTCTCCCTCTGCAGATCTCTGCTTGTCCATTAAGCTTCAGCACATGCATCCTGACTTCTGTGACATGACCATCAGCAGAGGCCACCTCCCTTCCCCTCTGCCACCATGGGTTCTTCCTCACCTTTTCTAATTCCAGTGCCTTCTTTTGAATCTGCCCCATTTTTAAAGTCAGCGGTCTTTGGTGTTCCGTGACTGTTCCTGTTTTATGACTCTCTCTTCTTGTTGTATGATGTTGTATTACTGTTCTCTGAGGACATGAAGTCTGGCTTTCTTGAGATACCCTTTTTGCTATGCTCTTTCCCTGCATCTTGGATTTGGGCTGGCTCTGTGGTTCATGCTGCAGGCTTTTCTTACCCGTCCTTTGGGACTGTGTGCTCACCAGGGCCATTTGGGCAGAGCAGCTCAGTAGCCCTGGGCCGGGTGGCTTCCCCTAGAGGACTCCTCGGCCTCTAGCCTGGCTGTAGGCCAAACAGTGGGGAGAGCCTGAGCCCTGCAGCTTCAGTACAGCCATGTGCCCCCGTTCTCAGCTGTACCAACTGTCCCTGAGTGCAGAGTCCTGGGCTCCCGGTCTCTGCTGTGCGGGAGTTCAGTCCCTGGCTGTCTCACCGCTCCTTGGGGCCTCGGCACCAGCCTTCAGAGCCGCCCAGTGCCTCCTGCCTCCACGGGCTGCCTTTGAGAGAAGAGTGGCAAAGCTCTGGGGTCAGATGCGCTCCCGCAACTCGAAAACCATTCGAATCACCCCAAGCCGCACGTTGGGCTCTGCCGGTTTCTCAGGACTGTCCAGAGGCCCTGAGGCACTCAGATGTGTGGCCTGGGGTGCTCGTGGCAGGCATGTAGTTTTGGTTATTGCCAATTCTGTATTCCCTCTCGCTGCTGCCAGTAATTTTAGATTTCTTTTAAGCTTTGGAGAATTGATATTTGGCAAATAGTATTTTTGTTTTGTCACCAGCTACAAAAACTGCCCATTGAGTAATATAATTCCAGTTTCCTACTGCTTATTCTGTTAGGGAAGATTTAGAAATTAGGGTTATTTTTTATGAGTCTTTATCTGTTAGGAATATTTACTGAAGTATTTATGGATGAAAGGACATGATGCCTGGCATTGCCTTAAAATATTCCAACCCCACCCAAAGAAAAGCATTTATGCAGGGGAGAGGGGCATAGGTTTTGAAACGTGGTTGGCAGAATGCTGGTAAGTGTTGAAGTTAGGTCACAGGTACATGAGGGTTCATTGTTCTAGTTTCTCTACTTTTGTTGAAATTTCCATATTAAAACAAAACAAAAATGAGCCATCACATACAAATATAAGACTTCTGGACTTTTCCTTCCGGACATACAGAAGTACAACCTGTATCATTTGGGACATTTTTTCTTTTTTTTCTTTTTTAATTAATTAATTTATTTATTTTTGGCTGTATTGGGTCTTCGTTGCTGCATACGGGCTTTCTCTAGTTGTGGCAAGTGGGGGCTACTCTTCCTTGCGGTGTGCAGGCTTCTCATTGCGGTGGCTTCTCTTGTTGCAGAGCACGGTCTCTAGGCATGGGCTTCAGTAGTTTTGGCACGTGGGCTCGGTAGTTGTGGCTCATGGGTTCTAGAGCATAGGCTCAGTAGTTGTGGCGCACGGGGTTAGCTGCTCCACGGCATGTGGGATATTCCAGGACTAGGGCTCGAACCCGTGTCCCATGCACTGGCAGGCAGATTCTTAACCATTGAGCCACCAGGGAAGCCTTGGGACACTTTTTCTGAGTAGAAGCCATCATTAACCAGGAACAATTTAGAAAACAAAACAAACACTTGCTCTGTATTTCAAAATGCCTTTTAGTGTGTTAGCACTTCCCTGTGACAGCAGTGCTAGCACCAGACAAGGCCCTGCTGGTGTCACAGGGGCACCCTCTGAGGCCTTCCCACTGATGACAGTAGGGAAGTCACAAGTCTTTCCAACCTCAAGCTGTGACGTGCCCATTGTTTCCCAGAAGGTGTTCACAGCATACGAATACTTTAAAATAGTCCATGAAGGTATATGTGGTCAGATTAACGTTTGGGCGTTGCTACAGCCGATGGATTTCTTTATCATAGGACTTCTCAGAACCTTTAGTGTGTCATCTGCTTTGTGACTCTCTCCGTAGGGCAACCGAATATCTCTGCAGTGTGCCTGTGATCGCTTCCTCTTACATCAAGAGGGAGAGACTCTGGAAAAGAAAACAGTCCAGATGTTATTAAGAGAGCAGACATTGCCCTTGATCACTGTAGAGAGATAGTATTCCTGTTTTATTTTGGACATTTCATAGAGGTCAGAATTAAAACTGACCTTGAGGGCTTCCCTGGTGGTGCAGTGGTTAAGAATCCGCCTGCCAATGCAAAGGACACGGGTTCGAGCCCTGGTCTGGGAAGATCCCACATGCAGTGGAGCAACTAAGCCTGTGCATCACAACTACTGAGCCTGCACTCTAGAGCCTGCGAGCCACAACTACTGAGCCCTCATGCCACAGCTACTGCGTGCCTAGAGCCCATGCTCCGCAACAAGAGAGGCCACTGCAATGAGAAGCCCACGCACTGCAATGAAGAGTAACCCCCACTGTCCGCAACTAGAGAAAGCCTGCACACAGCAACAAAGGCTCAATGCAGCCAAAAATTAATTAATTAATTAATTATTTTTAAAAAACCTGACCTTGAAAATATTCAGGCAGCTCACTACCTCCTGGGAAGGCTAATCTCAGTTTTGTATAGCTGTGATGTTAGGGTTTAAGACCCTTGAACGTATGTGGGTAAACAGTCAATCCTAGTTCCTTCATTTGGTCCCCAGGTGTCCTAGTCTCTGTACCCCGTCACCATCCAGGGCATTAACCTGTGAAAGTGAGTTCCCCTAAGTGAATATGATGTGCTGTCTCATTGCAGAACAGCACACCGTAGTGTGTCATGTTGCTTTTTTTTTTTTTTTTTCGGTACGCGGGCCTCTCACCGTTCTGACCTCTCCCGTTGCGGAGCACAGGCTCCGGACGCACAGGCTCAGCGGCCATGGCTCACGGGCCCAGCCGCCCCGCGGCATGTGGGATCTTCCCGGACCGGGGCACGAACCTGTGTCTCCTGCATCAGCAGGCGGACTCTCGACCACTGCGCCACCAGGGAGGCCCTGTCATGTTGCTTTTTAATGCAGCCTAAGATTTCCTTAGCTCTTCCAGCAGCTGCAGTGTACTACTGTTTGCACAACTAAACTTGTGGTCATCTTTGACCCTTTATGAACCATTGTTAAGTCAGGTCTTCCTCCTGTGATCTACTTCCAAGAGAAAAAGACAGTTATGGGAATTCCCTGACAGTCCAGTGGTTAGGACTCAGCACTTTCACTACCTGCGTTCAATCCCTGGTCAGGGAACTAAGATCCCAAAAGCCATGGCGCAGCCAAAAGAAAGAAAGAAAAAGACAGTTATGAGGCCTCATGATTATGGGAAGTGCTGCTGGGCACATAGTAAGAACTTAACAAGTAAGAGGTCATTTTTCCTGTGACCATCTGTTTTGGCCGACAACTTGTCTTATTCATCCCTGAATCCCCCCAGTACCTAGCATAAGGCCTGATGCATGTGGCATTCGGTAAATATTGGTGGAATTAATGAAAGAAAAGATGAGTTGTGTCTAGCTGCCTATCGTCTTGTTACCTGACCTAGCTTGTGTAGATAATCGTGCATTTTGCTTCCGTCACTTAGAAAGCTAGCTCCCTGACCCAGCTTCACCATTCTTAGATGTGACAACAACGTGTTCTGATGTCCTGTCTAAGGCCAGCCCTGTCCTCATTCACAAACCTGAGTCTCAGTATTTTTTTTCTGTTCTCACTGGTTTTCTTCTACTCCTTCAAAGTCTTTTTCTGTCATGCTTTCTTTCTCAACTTTCTCGACTTTCCCTTCCATTCTAAGAACCTGCATCCCTTCTATTAAACCAGGGGGTAGAGAGGCATTCTCCTACCCTTTTGTCCTCTCTACTAGCAAAGCATTTTTAGAACATAAAATGAGGCACAAAAAAAAAATCCACACGTCCTCCGCAGGTCACCAAAGCCGTTCCTTGGCTGTCCTTGTTTTGTATTGTTGTTGTTGTTTTGGGAGGGGGGTGTTTTTTGTTGAGTCATGTTTTGTCTTCCACCTTGGAGATTTTTACTTAATTACTCTGAGGTGAGCACAGTCATCAGTGTTTTTTTTTTATTATTTTGAAACAATCACAAACTTATGGAATGGTGGCAAGTACAGTATAAAGAACTTTTTTAATGAATCCTTTGAGATCTGATACCCCATCACCCCTGAAGCTTTAGTGTGTATTTCCTACAAACAAAGATTTCCTACATAATCAGAATGTAACCATCCCAATCAGGAAATGGTCACTTAATGCCTTATTACTGTCTAATTCTCAGACCCTATTCAGGTTTTACCATTTGTCCCAATAATATCCCTTTTAGCAAAAGGATCCACTTCAGAGTCACATGTTGCATTTACAGTAGTTTTAGTGTCTCATCATTCTCCTTGAGTCTGTTGCATCCTGTCAGGTGGCACGTATTGCCATTTTGTTCCACTACTGTCCACACTTTGGTCACTTGATGAAAGTGGTGTCTGCCAGCCTTCTTAACTATAAAGTTACTCCTTTCCTCTATGAAATTAATAACTATTTTCTGGGGAGGTACTTTGAAGTTCTGTGAATATCTCATTTCTCCTCAAATTTTCCATGTATTCATGTATTTACGTATATCTCTGTGGACTCATGGTCCTGTTTTATGCAATGGTTATAATCCACTGCTATCGTTATTTATTTTGATGCTCACATCATCACGTATTTGCCAGTGGAAGCCTGTTCAGGCTGGCTTCTGTGTCCTTTTGACTCATCCCCATCATTTTTTTTTAATTTATTATTTATTTATTGTTGGCTGTGTTGGGTATTTGTTGCCGCACACGGGCTTTCTCTAGTTGCGGCGAGCGGGGGTTACTCTTCGTTGCGGTGCACGGGCTTCTCATGGCAGTGGCTTCTCGTTGTGGAGCTCGGGCTCTAGGCGTGCGGGCTTCACTAGTTGTGGCACGTGGGCTCAGTAGTTGTGGCTCGCGGGCTTAGTTGCTCCGCGGCATGTGGGATCTTCCAGGACCAGGGCTCGAACCCACGTCCCTTGCATTGGCAGGTGGATTCTTTTTTTTTTTAATTAATTAATTTATTTATTTATTTTTGGCTGTGTTGGGTGTTCGTTGCTGCGTGTGGGCTTTTCTCCAGTTGCAGCGAGCAGGGGCTACTCTTCGTTGCGGTGTGCGGGCTTCTCATTGCGGTGGCTTGTCTTGTTGCAGAACACAGGCTCTAGGTACGCAGGCTTCAGTAGCTGTGGCACATGGGCTCAGTAGCTGTGGCTTTTGGGCTCTAGAGCGCAGGCTCAGTAGTTGTGGCTCGCAGGCTTAGTTGCTCCGCACCATGTGGAGTCTTCCCGGACCAAGGCTTGAACCCGTGTCTCCTGCATTGGCAGGCGGATTCTTAACCACTGCACCACCAGGGAAGTCTCCCTATCATTTTTTGAGCCCTTCCTTTCTGGCATGAGATAGTCCTCCAGGCTCACCGTGTTCTTCCCCTGCTGTAACCCTAGAATTGGCCATTTATCCAAGGAGTTCTGGTTCCTTTTAGTGGAAAGTGGTGTTTAGAAAGCAAAGTCTAAGCATTAGGCATGCTCATGGTTATTGGGGTGTCACTCTTCCTTGGCCCACTCAGTGGACAGAGCTAGTGTGCTCATATACACACACATGGACTTGTTTGCATCTCTCTCAAATGAAAACCATGTGTTCACAGTGGTACTTCACAACAGGGATCATTCTAGAGTTTTCTCTTTCCATGATTGTAACTCCCTTTTCTGATGGTGAGAAACCTGGTTTCCACTATCCTTAATATTTTTCCTTAAGCAATCAATCCCCTTGCGAGTGACCAATCTTCCTTTTTCACCACCACCCACTCCCGAGCTCAGACGCCCTCCTCTCTCTGCTCAGGCTCTCACTCTCCATTCCAGGCCGCCCCCGTATGGATACTTACCTTACCCCTCCTGGGCACCAACGCCCCACCCCAGGTGACTCTAATGTGCAGCCAGGTTTGAGAACCACTGAGAGTTCTCAGGTTGAACTGCACTTCAGTCTTTTTTTAATCAACCATCTTCCACCTCATTGCTAACTGTTACTGATTGCTAGTTATTTGCAAGCTACCAGACATTTCCTCTCATGAAGAGCAACACCCACAATACTTTATTCTCACTGCTTGAAAGCGTTTAATCCTTCGGTAAACAGCAGACAGTTGGTGGAGCCCCGGCTCTGCTTCCGTCTCCCAGGTTGCTCATGGTGCTTTGAAAGCAGTACCCTGTTTTCCTCTGCTGAGGCCAGTGTTGGTATTAAAATACCAAGAAACACTGGGGTTTCATTAGTGTTCTATAAACTTGTCTTTCGCTGCTGTGGAGAAGATAGCTATTCTCTTTATCCTGTTATTCAGCTTTCAGTTCAAAAGCCAATGAGAATTTCGTTTGAGCCTCATTCAGATTTGAAAATGTCCCTAAAAGTCATCTGTTCCCATCTCCACTGCAACAGCTAAACGCTGCACACACACTATGCATGCCTTCTTAAATGTGGTGTTTATCTTTGCAAGTGTGAAGGAAGAAGTGTTTTGGAGGAACTACTTTTACCGCGTCTCCCTGATTAAGCAGTCAGCCCAGCTCACGGCTCTGGCGGCCCAGCAGCAGGCTACCGGGAAGGAGGAGAAGGGCCACGGCAGAGAGGATGAGTTGCCACTGACAGGTATATTCAGAGAAGATGTCACTCTGTGGGAAAAAAACAAAAGAGTTACTTTTAAAATATTCTTCATTTAGAGATTCTTATGAGCTTGTCATCGTGTGTATACCAGAAATGTCATTGTCATCTTAGGGAAAGTTCTTTTCTTTCCAGAGAAAATGCTCATTCTTCCCTTGTTGCCCTCTCTCTGACCCTGCTCACCGTCTTCCCCCAGCTTTCTTTTACTTTGCTGTCTTTCTCTCGTTCTTCGGGTTTTTTATTTCTTCCTTTTTATTTCTCCCTCGTCACCAGTCATCTTGCCATCTCTTTCCTTGCCCTTTTTATACCTTCTGTTCTCCGCTGACTCAGTTCCCTGCTCTGCTTCATTTCTCAGTCTTCCATTCAGCCTGCTCATTTCCCCAGTACTCCAGTCTGCAGAACAGAGCTAAGATATCCAGCCTGGAGCTAGACACGAGTCACTTACACATGTGACTCTTCCTTATTCTGACAGTTTTACCCCTGGTTTTGGGGGAAAGTGGTTTATAATATCGGCAGTGATTTAATACCTATAATAAAAATTGAAACAAGATATGTATTTTGTGTCACATTTTTAACGTTTAATGAACACCTGCTGTGTATAGGTACCCGTTATAACTGGAGACTTATCCGTTCATGGAATTTTACATGATTACACAAAACAATGTGTCCTAAGGCACAGGTTGTACGGACCACTAGGAAGGTACCTGACACTGCATTTAGGGTCAGAGGAATGTAATGAATCTGCTCTACACAGTACCATTTGGCATTTTGCATGTAGATGTTAATATGAATCCCAGGTGTCTCTCATTCTTTAGTGTTCCTTCTTTATTACTTTTATTGGAAAATGCCATTTTACCCAATACTGCCCGTGTATCAAGATGGGCTTAAGACAGGATTCAGTAAAGCCCATCTGTGGTTAGGTTGAGAAGACAGAAGATGCAGCCTGTGAGGAAGAGGAGCCACTGTGCCTGAGCGTTACATTTTACTTTGTGAGAAAAGGAAAACTTGATAAATAACTTCATTCTCATTATCCTAAAAGAAAGAGCAGAACTATTCTTCAGTGCATTTTTCTAACACTGAAGTCAAAATTTATTTCCTGCTGGAAATCTTACATAAGGGGTATTGAATATGATGATACATATTAAAAAGATCCCCAAAAGAAAGAGGCTGAGATGGTTTCATCTGGGTAGTTCTTACTGCAGAAAAACGGAAAGCAGAACATTAAAAGCTAATTTCTGTAAATTATTTAGTATGATCATGCTTGTGGATAATTTAGTTGTTGTTATAATATGTATTCAGAATTGAATCAAGCAATTCTTGTCTCTTTTATTCTCACTTCTTAGAGGCAGTACGGCCCAAAACGCCACCTGTTGTAATCAAATCTCAACTTAAAACTCAAGAGGTAATACAGTTTTACATTATACCTAGTAGCTGATGTCTGGAAATGAAGTAACTCTGTGTTGACTATCTCAGATACCATTTCAAAACTACTTACGAATATGGGTCTTATCTGTTCTGAAGAAGAGGGGTCCGGTACTTGAAGAGTTAAGGACCTACAGCTGAGACGTGAGACGATTCCCTGGCATCAGTAGTTCAAGATGTGCTTGTCAGGGATGGGACAGAACGATTGGAGTGATCCAGACCAGGAATGAGCGTAGAGATTCAGGTGGTAGCTCATGTGGTTACCGAGCCAGTGTGCAGGTTAGGAGGTGGAGAGCAGCGACCATCTGACTAGCAGAGGAAGGGAATGAAAATGAGGCTGCGTTAAATTGTGAGATGACCATAAACACGAGCTCTAGTCTCTATATGTCGTTTCAAAAACCATTTCCAGAGCTCATTTGTTGCATTTCAGGATGAAGAGGAGATTTCTACCAGCCCAGGTGTTTCTGAGTTTGTCAGTGACGCCTTCGATTCCTGTAACTTAGATCAGGAGGACCTGAGGAAGGAAATGGAGCAGCTGGTGCTGGACAAAAAAGAGGAGGAGACAGTCGCGCTGGAAGGTACAGAGCCAACGACATCACCGTTCCTGTCCCCAGTGCCGAAGCTGACCATAGAAAATTGTTATTCTGGAGCAGATACACAAAACTGTGTCGTAACTTTTGCATCAAAACTGCTTCTCTGTTCCCCACTAGAAGGGGGATTCTAGCACACGTGACCTCATCTCCTGTCCCTCTGCCCTTCTAAGCACAGAGGCTTAGAAAGGAGAAACAGATCAGAGAGGTTAAGTGAGTCTTCCAAGACGTCTCAGCCCTGAGAACACATGGCCAGGAGCGGGCAAGAAAGCAGGCACACCCCTTCACGTGGAGATGCTGCCCTGCGGCCTTCTGCTTTCAAAGCTGCGTCCTGCTGGGGTTTATACTGTAGGTAGAAGACTCTTTTCCCAGCTGCTGTGTGCCACTAGCACATCGCTTCTGGGAAGGAGTAGGCTGCCTTTAAGAAACCAAATTAGCTTAAAAACTAAGGTAATTTAGAAAAAAAGTGCAAGTGATGGGACTGCGTTCTTTGGCACATCAGGACAAATTACTGGCTTTCTAGTAGATAACAAGCAAAGGCTTGGGTTAATCATCATTCATGAAGCCTTCAGAGACTCACCATCGCGGAAGCCAGCTGTTTCCACTGTTGTGCAGAAAGCACTGGTGAGAAAGCTGACCTCCCAGAGGTGAACCGCCTGCCCACGTGCACACTGCACACTGCAGAGGGACTCTGCAGGAGAGAACTGCTGGGGGAAGCGGCTGGTGGGGGAAAGAGAAGCGAGTGGGGAAGTGAAAATCTGGGCTCGCTCCCCCCAGACCCCTTGTACCCCATCTATTTTCTGATACGATGGCTGCTGGCCACCGTGGAAGGAAGGCGGGCATGCGCCCCGCGTGCAGCAGGCAGTAGCTCGAGCAGACTGTGCCCTGCTTCCCTTGCTGGTGACGACTAGTAGCAGAGAGCCCATGGAGACTGGAAGGAAGCCTGGTCAGGATTCCCGTGGCATTGGCTGGCCGTTCCGGGCAAGCTATTCTTTCTTTGAATCCCTGCCCTAGTGATAATTCAGACCACTTAATATTCTTCCATATGTTAGTTGTCTCGACCCCCCAGCTAAATTGTAAGTTCCTCAAGGGCAGGTACACCTTGTCTTTTTATCCCCTACAGCACCTAAAGTAGAGCTTAGCACCCAGTAAGCACCTAATATTCATGAAATCGGTGTTTTGCTACGCAACATGGTCACTGCTATAAAAAATTGAAAACATTTGGTTTTTCTTTTCTCTATAGGTACTAAGTTTAAGGTTTATTTTTACAAGATGAAAATGAATTTTAGCTTTTACTTTTTAAATAGCTGGTTTGTTTTCTGGCTGTTTTATAACACTACATAGCAGATGCCTTATCCTATATGTATTTGCATACACCCGTATATTGAGCGTCCAAGTGGCAAGTTGCAGCTCTAAATCTCACCGGTGTGAGAGCTCAGGTAGGTCCCACCTGGGGGGCCAGGCTTTGGCGAGAGACTGCCTGACTTCAGGTCCTGGTGTCTTTTGCCACTCGTGGGAGACCACTAAGCACAGACTGTGGAGCCCTGCAGATGTGGTTCCATCCGTATGTCTGTCACTGTCAAGCTGTGTGACCTTGGGCAAGTCACTTAACCTATAAGCCTCCATTTCCCCATCTGTCAAATGTGTATAACTGTATCTTTGGTCCACGTATTGTTCTAAGGATGAAAAGAGTGATATGTAGAGAGCACTTAGCCCTAGGCCTGGCTGAGTGAGTGCTCGAGAAATGTTAGCTGTTTTTGCTACCATCATCATCATTGGTAGTGGTAAAAATTAATTTGCGACCAAATATTAATTATCAATTATCCATTTAAATAGAAGGAAAATCAGAGACCTAGGTAAAGAAAAATAACATGCAAAACTTACTGACAACATCTGATACCTTTGCTTCTACATTTAATAAGTTTATCTTTCTAATCATATTAGTTAAAAATCTGTTCAATTTTTCTGAGCGCACACAGTGCTGAAGGCTGACACAGTAAATATTTCCATGGTAGGACTTACACAGGTAGTTATGGTGGACTGCATTGTTAAGACTGGCATTAAAAATTCAGAATCTTTTTTTTTTTTTCTCATTTGTTTCTTTTAGAGGATTCTGCAGATTGGGAGAAGGAACTACAACAGGAACTTCAAGAATACGAAGTGGTGACAGAATCAGAGAAACGAGATGAAAACTGGGATAAGGAGATAGAGAAAATGCTGCAGGAAGAAAATTAGCTGAAATAAAAGAATAATCCTTAACATTCTGCAACTGACATTAAATTCTAGATGCTGACACTCGCTGAATCAGAAGGCACAAAAGAGTATGACTTTATGAAATTCAAAATTATCCTTTTTTCAAGCTGAAACTTGCCTCTTTTACTTAAGAAAAAGTACATAGGACAGTTATTCTAATAATCAAAAAGGGATGTTTTATGTAACATTTCTTTAAATCTAGTTAGCGATGTTCTTGTAGTCAGTACAGACATCTTTGTCACAGAAACACAAGTAAAATTTTAGAGTTCTGTTTTCCGTGAGGTCAAAAATAAAATATATTCTTCAATTGTGGTTTTCTAAACATTTGTACTTCTTGTTGCATTTTTGTTGATACATATGCGTTAAAGTACCTACTTAATGGATTGATAACTATCAAAATGACCAAATGGTACCAAAGAACTTAAGAGGAAGCACTTTCAGAACTGTTTTCTTGCAAGTATTTTCTAAAATTCCATCTGGAAGCCAAAAGATAAAATAATTATGTTGATTATAATGATATAAACATCACTTAGTTTGACATTGAGAAATACTGTTTCTCAAAAAATAAATATTTGTTTTTCTTTGGGGCCTTTTTTTTTTTTAAATTATGCCACATTTAGTAATGTTTTCCTAAATTTCACATCGTGCTTTTTGTAGAAAGCAGGGTCTTTCATCCTTTTAGTGTTGATGACTGTCAGAAGGCTGTTCACCTTAAAGTCTCATGTTGTTTAAATCGTCACCACATATAAATGTTTTTGCTTTTTTTGTCTTAATTAAACTGTCAGTCTTTATAAAATTGTGTTCTCTGAATACAACTTTTGGAACTTCATTGATCAATCCTGCCTGCATTCTGCTGTAGCAGCACGACCGTTCATAGAACGTGGTTACTTGAAAAGGACAGATGGCTGAACATCCGAACACTCCACGGCGTTTGCTTCCCGAACCTTTCGGATTTTTCAAAGAGGCTTTATTTCATAAAGGGGAGTAGAATTAAGACAGTTCTTATAGGGAACATGTACTTATTTACAGTCTTGATCCCATAAAAATTAGTCTGTGGTCCTCTGGCAAAGATATAGTCAGCAAGAGAATTGGGTGCTTAGGTTTGTAGTTTGGGATATGCTCCTGTGAAGAAGCCAGGCTTCCTCAGCTAGGATCACTTGTGTTGTATTCGATGAAACCACTGACCCTATTATCAAGAGATTGCCACTTGTGGTGCCACAGTTGCTGATTACTGAGTTAGAGCTCAGAGGTGGTATCTGGCAACTTCTGAAAGAATCCTATTGAAGGGAAAAGTTTGCTAGAGTTTGCTGGAGGGAAAGAAATATGTTAAATGTTTTTAAGTAGTTAAAAATCCTAGATGTAAGCAGATCAGAATATGACAGTACTTGGCTCTTAGTATGTGTCCTAAAATTCTTAACGATAAGTGTTGAATAAATATAAAAAAAGGAAAGGTTTCAGAGAATGTTAAAAAATAAAAACCTAAAATGAAAATGGAAGTATGTTAAGTTGTTGCTATCAGTTTTACATGATGCTCATTGCCTAATTGTGTGTTGCCCTGTGAAAATAAAAGGATAAAGTAAGATTTTATACACAGCATAAAAATACATTTAGGCTATAGTTTTATGGATCCATCAGTGGTGAAATGTTCTGCTTTTGTAAATTATACAGCTAACTGAAGTGCTATTCTTTTATTTTTCTTTTCTTTTTTTGGCCGTGCCTTTGGGCTTGCAGGATCTCAGTTCCCTGACCAGGGACTGAACCCAGGGCCACAGCAGTGAAAGCCTGGAATCCTAACCACTAGGCCATCAGGGAACTCCGTGAAGTGTTATTCTTTTAAAGGGCAAAATAATTTGTAACCTTGTTTGGTGGGAAATTTCTCAGTATTTATTACTTGCTTAGGGGTCATCCAAAAGATATACTGTGCATAAAAACACAAGCTTCATGAAACGTTAAAATATGAGGATAGTCCATCACACTGGAAATTGTACCTCACTACTCAGAGTGTAGCTCGGGAACCCTCATCCTCTGCCTGCCCTGGGAGCTTCATAAAGGGGAAAAGAATTAAGGGCTTAGACATGCAGGGTCTCAGGCTCCGCCCCAGACCTGCTGGCCCAGACTCTGCGGTGCCAAGATTCCCTGGGGTTAGAATGGACTCCACGGCTTGAGAGGCGCTGCACCAATGCAGTAATGCGCTCAGGAGAGCAGAATTTTCTGGGGCTTTTCACTTTTTACTCTTCCACTAGCGTCCTCAGGTGACACCGCCTTCCTAGTTGGCGTTACAGGTGCCTCTGCTGTTCCAGTTGTCACTGCCTGCCCACTCCCCTTTCCACATGGCCAAATTAAGAGGAACCAAGTTCCCAGGGGGACAATGAATAAGCCTGCTAAATCAGATATTTCTAATAGCACATTTCAAAGTGTGTGCTCTACCAAGCGCAGAGGCGACGCTTTCTGAGAACTGTGTTATGTGTTCACAAGCCTGCAGCATCTAAGGGCTGATGTGCCTGCCCCGAAGGCTGTAAAAGGATGGATCGATGGTGTGTTTATGCACATGAAATCAAATAACAAAAATCGTTTAGGGCTTCCCTGGTGGCGCAGTGGTCGAGAGTCCGCCTGCCGATGCAGGGGACACGAGTTCGTGCCCCGGTCCAGGAAGATCCCACATGCCGCGGGGCGGCTGGGCCCGTGAGCCATGGCCGCTGAGCCTGTGCGTCCGGAGCCTGTGCTCCGCAACGGGAGAGGCCACAACAGTGAGAGGCCCGTGTACAGAAAAAAAAAAAAAAAAAAATTGGATCATACAATATGTGACCTTTTGTGACTGGTTTCTTTCACTTAGCATAATGTTTTCAAGGTTCATCCATGTGATAGCATGTGTCAGATTTCATTCTTTTTACGGCTGAATAATATTTCAGAATATAGAGAGACCAGCTTTGTTTATCAACTATAGTTGATTTACAATATTGTGTTAGTTTCAGGTGTACAGCAAAATGATTCGGTTATACATATATATGTATATATCTAAATTCTTTTATTCCGATTCTTTTCCATTATGGTTTATTACCATGAATTCAAAATATTGAATATAGTTCCCTGTGCTCTACAGTAAATCCCTGTTGTTTTTGTCAGTCTTAATAATAACAATGTCTCTCCGTTTTTCCCTCCAGTTCTAGGAGCCAGAGCTGTTTCTAGCAGTTACTACCTTAAGGTGGTTCCCTTTTTGCCTTTTCAGCTCTCCAATACATGGGTTAACCAATCTTTATATTATAATGATTTTTTTTGATGTTGACCATTTTTAAAGTGTTTATTGAATTTGTTACAATACTGCTTCTGTTTTATGTTTTGCTTTTTTGGCCGTGAAGCATGTGGGATCTCAGCTCCCCGACCAGGGATCGAACCCATTCTCCCTGCATTGGAAGGCGAAGTCTTAACCACTGAACCGCCAGGGAAGTCCCCCATTCTTTTTTTTTTTTTTTTGCGTTACGCGGGCCTCTCACTGCTGTGGCCTCTCCCATTGCGGAGCACAGGCTTCGGACGCGCAGGCCCATCGGCCATGGCTCACGGGCCCAGCCGCTCAGTGGCATGTGGGATCCTCCTGGACTGGGACACGAACCCGTGTCCCCTGCATCGGCAGGCGGACTCACTGCGCCACCAGGGAAGCCCTTGGGGTATCTTTTTTGATGAGTTGTAGTGTCTTCCTGTCGATGATTGTTCAGCAGTTAGTTGTGATTCAGGTGCTCTTGCAAGAGAGCACATCCTTCTACTCCGCCATCTTGAACCAATGTCCTATATAGAGATTTTCAACAGTGCCTAACCCCACAAGTATTTTGTATTTTTCTTTACCACTCTCTTCATACATATAGTTTCCACTTCCTTGCAAGTCTGTAATTCTGGCCGAGACTTGTAGAAATAAATCAGAACAAAATTCATGAAGCCTGTATATGCAATATATGTATTTGAATTTTTGAAATGCATGTACTCTCTCCCAACATTCCCTATATGACAAGAGTTTTTATTTGAAGTATCCTCTTCCTGCTGGAACTGACACCCCAGTGTTTGCCAATCCAACTGTACATTCTACAGCCTGCCATCGGTATGCCTGAGCAAGCTAGGTATAAGGTATAATCATTTTTTAAATCTTACAGTATCTGCCAGAAATGTGGAAGTGTATAGCAAATGCTGAAATTGGCCAAATTCTTATACGGACTAAAATCAGGGTGCGCATAGAAGGATGGTATTGGGTAATCGAATTAAACAATAAGCTCTCTGTTCTATGAAAAGGCAAATACTCCTTTTCACTACCTACAACCCCAAGAGCATGCAACAAACATGAAATTGAACTCTTTTGTTGAAATAATACCCTTGGCTACTTTAAAGGTTAGTAGGAGCTTTTCTTTCTCTGAAAATTCTCCAAGGTAGATGAGTCAAACTAGCGTGGTTTAACTCCTTTTGACACTTCAAGATACGGCTCAGATGTCACTTTAAACCTTCCTTAAACTTCCCTACCACCAGTAGAAAATTACACTTAAGCTGTTACTTTGCAATACCTTTACTTCGGAATTTTGTTACTGTTTTTTAAAAATTTTTTTTATTGGAGTATAGTTGATTTACAATGTTGTGTCAGTTTCTGCTGTACAGTGAGTCAGTTATACATATACATATATCCACTCTTTTGTAGATTCTACTCCCATATAGATCATTACAGATGAATTATGTTACTGTTTGTTATTTGTATCACTGGCAGTGTTGGCCTGAGAGCCCTTATTCTAAATCGTGGTATGCCTGGTGTCTAATTAAGTGCTCAGAATGTAGTAGGTGCTCAGTAAATGTTTAACTGATGAATGAACTTTCTATTGCCACTAAGTTTACCCTGGGATGATCTTGGTCCCGTGGCTGCCTGAGGTCTTCTCAGTGTGGCAGTGGGATGTTGCCACTAGGACACTCTCCAAGAGGTTGTGAGAAGGGATATCACCTTGGGGAATTGGAGGTTTGGCCCTCATCTGTATATATCCGGAAAATTGAGTGGCCAGTGTACTTTTGCTATTCAGAGTCTCTTTTTCTCAAAAAGTATGTATTGAGAGCTTTCTCCAAGCCTGGCCTTCTGCTGAGTGCTGAGAATATAGAAGTTCCAGGGGCACGGCCCCTGCCCTCACTTCATTTACCACCTAGCTGCAGGAGTCCATTCAACAAGCCCTAAAAAGAAACAACTCAAGGGAGTTCCCTGGTGGCCTAGTGGTTAGGATTCCATGCTTTCACTGCCGGGGCCTGGGTTCAATTTCTGGTAGGGGACCTGAGATTCAGCAAGCCAAAAAAAAAACATGAAAAAATAAAAATAAAGGGCTTCCCTCGTGGCGCAGTGGTTGAGAGTCCGCCTGCCAATGCAGGGGACAGGGGTTCGTGCCCAGGTCTGGGAAGATACTAAATGCTGCGGAGCGGCTGGCCCGTGAGCCGTGGCTGCTGAGCCTGCGCTTCCGGAGCCTGTGCTCCGCAACGGGAGAGGCCACAGCAGTGAGAGGCCCGTGTACCGCAAAAAATGAAAAATAAAAAAATAAAAACAAGCCCTTACACTGAAGTGTGGGACTGGCCTGATATGGGAAGTACAGCATGCTAGAGATGCAAAACAGGAGTACCCAAAATATTCCGGCCCCCTGAGGGGCTTCCGAACACACTCCCAGAAGGCACTGTCTCCAGAATATGGCTCTCAGTCCCGATTTACAAAGTCAAAATGTCCCTTTATTAATAATGAGCAGTGGAAGCACCTCACTGAATACAAGTATACACTGTGGACAGAGAATGTCGCCTGCATTTCAGTAAACAAAGGATGTTGTGGCCATAAAGCCACCATTCACTGTAGCCGCCCTTGAGGGTGAGCCCTGAGTGGATTCAGGATAGAGAAAAACAGGATAGTGGCCCTAGATAGTTAAGGTGCATATCAAAGGAATGATTTCAATGAGCCCAGACTCTTGCATCTTCCCAAACCAGAATCATTAACTTGAGATGGCTGTTTTTGTGATTAGCAGTAATCTTTTGATGTTCTGATGGTTGACTACATGTTTTTTTTTCTCAGCAAAATACTCATATATCCTGGCTCTTCCCTTACCTATTTTATTTATTTATTTAAATTAAAAAATATTTTTTTGGCCACACTGCTCGGCTTGTGGGATCTTAGTTCCCTGACCAGGGATGAAACCGGTGCCCCCTGCAGTGGAATCATGGAGTCCTAACCACAGGACCACCAGGGAAGTCCCTCGTTCCTTACTCTTTGGAGCAGTCTCTCAGAGCTAACTGAGAGGCTGTATCCCAGGCTCAAGTCCTCAGTAAGTTCGCTGAATAAAACATAATTCTCAGGAGTTCCCTGGTGGCCTAGTGGTTAGGATTCTGGGCTTTCACTGACAGGGCCCGGCATTCCATCCCTGGTCGGGGAACTGAGATCCCACAATTAGGTTGTGCTTTTTTTTTTTTTAGTCGACTACACACATCAACATTCCCTCTCCAGAGTCAGACCCACATAGGGAGACAGATTCTAATGGGAAGGTTTTTTGGTGAGTAAGAAATCAAAACAAGTCTCCTGTTCAAAGGCATTAGATTAGCATGCTGGAGCCTCCGTCCCCACACTAAGGATAGCCTTGGAAATGGGGTCGTTATTTCTTTTTTTAAAAAAATTATTTTACACTTCAATTGGCTTTTTAAAAAAATATTACTTATTTAATGTATTTATTTTTGGCTGCGTTGGGTCTTCGTTGCTGCGCATTGACTTTCTCTAGTTGCAGGGAGCTGGGGCTACTCTTCGTTGCAGTGCACGGCCTTCTCATTGCGATGGCTTCTCTTGTTGCGGAGTACAGGCTCTAGGCGCGTGGGCTTCAGTAGTTGTGTCAAGTGGGCTCAGTAGTTGTGGCGCACGGGCTTAGTTGCTCCACGGCATGTGGGATCTTCCTGGACCAGGGCTCGAACCCGTGTGCCCTGCATTGGCAGGCAGATTCTTAACCCCTGCGCCACTAGGGAAGCCCGGGGCCATTATTTGTGAAGTTCTCTTTTTTGACCAGGATTCTCTCTCTCCCAAACATTGCTTGGATGGGCCAGTCAGCCTGGCCTCCCTGACTCTCCCTTTTCTAGGTTTCCACTCTTCTGATGAGACACACTGCTTCTTGAGATTTGTCAGTACCTTTGATCATATTATACGGTATGACGGGGTCTGTTAATTTACTGCCAGCAAAGACCGTGTAGTAGTCGTAGTAGTAGCCTCTGTGTGTGTGTGTGTGTGTGTGTGTGTGTGTGTGTGTGTGTGTGTGTTGTGTAAAATTAAGGGCTAGCAATGACCCCAATCAGGACGTCACACACCAGGGGAGGGGTAGTCGGCTATATTAATCAGGGAGTCTGTATTCCAGATTCCAGCTACTACAAATGCTTCTGTTAGCCATAGCTCAATCAATAGCAGAGGCTTTGCTAAGTAGCAAAATGAAAGTTAGAAACGGGTTTTCATTGGTGAAAGTAGTAGCTTGTTAGCCAGTATGATGGGTGTCAGAAATGGGCTCACAGCGGTGAAATTAGTAATATTCAAGATGTACATTGCTTAAAATTTGAGTCTCTTCACCGTTGCATTGACAGGGTATGAGAACCTAGCAATCTGAAGCCTGCTCCCTAAGGGGTAATACTACAGGCCAAACCTCTAAATAGCCCTGTGTCCAGCTATGAACTCTGAGGGTTCCAGTTCCCTGTGGCCATAAGGCCAACAGAATCCTGCCTCTGTAATAGAGGCAAGTTGGCCTCTTAACAGGACAGAGAGCTGGGGGCATCACTGAGCTTACTGCTCTTAAGAACTTTCTGCCTCAGGCTCCTGGCTGTTTACTAAGCATCTGAATAAGTGGGCCCGTATTCAGGTACATGCATAGCCTTTAGGGAGGAAGTGGGGAGAATACCCCCTACTGGCGACGAGCTGTTTTTCTTGTGACCTTCACCTTTCTGGCAGGTAGAGTTCTTAACAGAGACCATAAGTCCTTGAGCAAAACGTGAGAATAATTAATGCAGATAGATCATGGGATGCCTATTAAAGAGTTGGAAATAAAGAAATGATAGCTCTTGGGACTTCCCTGGTGGTCCAGTGGTTAAGACTCCGTGCTCTCAATGCAGGGGACCTGGGTTCGATCCTTGGTCAGGGAACTAGATCCTGCATGAATGCCGCAACGAGGATCCCGCATGCTGCAACTGAGACCTGGCGCAGCCAAATACATAAATATTGGGAAAAAAAAAAAGAGAAATGTTAGCTCTTGAAGACTTAAAACATAACCCCAATAATGGATCCCAGCTGAGATAAGTACAGTGCTTTATAGAGCCTTGGGTTAAGGCTGGACAGTAACCTCTTTGAAGGCATTTAAACAAAGAATGGGTCTATCAAAAATCGGGTTAGTTTGACCTGAGGAAGAAGAGAGTGATCTGAGACCCAGAGAGCCAGCCAGAAGCTATTCTTTCTCTCTCCCTTCTGCTAAGCTGTTTTCCTTAGAAACGGATCACTAAGCCTGGCCCACTTGCAAGAATAGGGGAATCAGACTCCACCTTTTGAAGGGAGGAGCATCAAAGAACTTGTGGACAGATTTTAAAAAACACCATCCCCTCTATTAAAGACGTTGTAAGAAGCAGACCTCTGAAATTCATATTTCTCGCGGGAGCAGTAATAGCTACGTTTCTCTTGAGCACCCGGTTTGTTTTTATTTTGTTATGTTGTGAATCACTCTGTAAATTGTGTTTTCCTCTTTTCCCAGCTGTCAAGAAGCTCAAAATAAAAATTTGGCTCATGTCCAGCTTGTGGACAAGAACCTCAAGGCTTGTGTTTTATGGAATCAACTCACCCATGACTTCTTATTTTTCCTGATCCTTCTTTCACTTTCACTTTCTTGCCATTTCTCTCTCTCTCTCTCTCTCTCTCTCTGCCTCTCTATTTGTATATAAACGAATGATATGACATATATCTATATATCTACACACACACATATGTATGTCGTGGCATATCGTGTATGTTTACAGCCTTCCAAATCCCTTTGAAATAAGAATGTATATAAATAAAACAAATACAATTAACTATTTTTCATTTCTCTTAAGACTTGAGGTCACTTGCATAGTCCTTTTGTTTTCTTAATAAAGATAACTATTTTTTTTAATTCCATGCATACTTATACTCAAACAATACAGAAAATCATGAAGTAAAAATACTCCCAAGTTTCATCTCCCAGGGAAAAACATTATTAACACTTTGGTTAATGTCCTTCTAAACATCTCTTTATAAACCTACAGGCAATTCTATGAAAATGGATTTTTTTTAAGCTCACTGTGCTATGTATATTTTCTAGGTCAATTTAAAAAATGTTTATCATTTTTAGTAGCTGCATGGTGTTCTCTTGTACCATAATTTAACTATGGTGCATTTTAATACTCAATTCCCCAGGCGGGTTAGAGGCAGCATTACCGATAGATTTTTTCTGCATCTCACTGGGACTTTTGCCTTTAAGAAGGTGAGGAATAGTGGCCGAGGTCATCAGCTTTATATAGTGTCTAGGTATGGGTTCATTATCTGCTGCTCTAGTTTTGAAATCTCATAGCTGGACTGAGGTGTTCTGCCTGTGAAATAAAATAATGGTACTTTCCCCAAATTTACAGAAATAATTAAAATTAGTAGAAGGAATTTCCCCAATATTGAAATTTACTCTCACGTAAGTTATTAAATTTTTGGCGCCTGACACCACTACTTAGTATTCTCTCATAAAAAATGACATAGGATTTACACAAATTTTCATAATGAGTTATTTAAGGCAACATGTCAGGATTTCATGACGCTCTGTGACTATCAGAAGCTCGGTCATTGGAGATCTGGTTCCATCAGATGTAAATAGGGAGTATGCCTGAGAAAAAAATCCATCCCCGCCCTAATCTCGTCAAGGAAAAAAAATCGATTCAGCAAACCGAGTTTGTTAAAAAATTTCAGTAACGAAACAACTGGCGGAGGAAGCCAGTACGTTCAATGTGTATTAAGCGCCAACTAAGGGAGGAGAACTGTGCTAGAAGCCCGGGCGGTTCAGCCAAGGTGAATATGACGCAGCCCCCACCCCGCAGGAGCTCGGGACCGCTGAACGGTGCTGAGAGCTCTGGTGGAGGGGCAGGACTCGGGACAGGTGTCGAGCCAGAAACCTCAAATTCTGAAAGCCATTACAACTCTCCCGCCTTGAAAGTCACGAAGTATTTCTCCTCATCCCCCAATCATTCGGGCTCTGTTCCGAAGAAGAGCAACCAAAACAAAAGCAGAACAATGCGTCCCCGACCACGCTCCCTCCCAAACACTGAACTATTTCTGAACTTTTCCCGCAGGATGATAAGCAGTACCTTCCGGTACCGGTACATCGCCCCTAGAAAACTACAAATCCCAGGAGGCTGCACGCGCAGCACAGTGGATACTCTTCCCCCATTTCAGAACGCCGCATTACGCTCCAATCCTGATCCGGGTCTGCGAGCCGTGGCCGCGCAGCCTGCTGGGATTGTAGTCCGCTCCAGAGTCCCTTTCCTCGTTCGCGCAGGCTCGCGCGGCCTCTGTTCGCCCTTCGGCCCTGCAGTAGCCCAGCCCCGGCTTCGATGCTCCCCACCCCCAACCCGCTCCGTCCCCTCAGGGGCCAACCTCCTCCGGTCACGTGGGGAGCCTTGCATGCGGCAATTGGCTGGGGGATTCAGGGGTGGGGCGCGAGGCCCTGCGAGGTTCCGTGCCCCTTGTCGGGCTGCTTGTTTGGCTGCTGCCGTCACCTCATGGCGACGCGGGTAGAAGAGGCTTCGCGGGGAAGAGGCGGCGGCGCCGAGGAGGCAGTTGAGGCCGGACGGGGCGGACGGCGACGCAGCCCGCGGCAGAAGGTCAGTCTGGGGGGTGCCTGCGTTGTTGCTGGGCCCGGGGAATGCTGGGGCTAGCTGTTTCGGGGTGCACCTCTTCACTCTCCCGGGTTACCTTTAGCCACGGGACGACCATCGGCCCTCTTCGCTCCCAGGGTGACGACGGTGGGAGCAGGTGAGGGGAGTGGAACCGGGGTGGATGGGGTGGGAGGGGGCGATGGTTGGGGATTGAGGCGGGGGCGGGAGTGAGGGCAGGGGGCGCAGCCGAGTGGGAGGGGGAAGGGGTGCTTGGCGGGGGCGCGCCAGGTGTGACAGCCACGTGCGGCCGGCGCCGCGGGGCCCCGGGCGCCAGGTGTTCCCTCTCCCAGCCCCCGCCCTCCGCGTGCTTCCAGTGCTCCTAGCGCTGGGCGCCGCCGTTTGGGCTGCCAGGGGTCGCTGGCTCGCCCTCCTCGCGCCGGGCAGGTGCGCGGGGCGCGCTGCTGGGTGCGCCCGGGCGGCGCGGGCGAGGCTGTTGCGCAGTAAGATAACCGCGCGGGAGCCGGGGCTGCGCTGCGCCCCCTTCCCCCGCCCCCCTGCGCTCCCCGCCACTGCGCGGGCTGGCGAGCCGGGCCTCTCGGCCCCCGGGACCCAGGCCCAGCGGCTGCTCTGTGGGCGCCACGGGCTTGGCTGCACGTGGGGAGAAGATGCTGGAGGACCTGGGTCCCGCACAGTTGGGAGCAGCATCGCGGATAACCGGTCTTCCCAATCCAGCCCTCCCTCCTTCCCCTTCTCGCTCTTTATTTCTGCCCCTTTTCTTTCTTTCTCCCCCCCCCCCGCCTTGGTGAGCGGAAACTTGAGCGCCTCCCCCAGCTTGGCCTTTGGTCTCTCTTAATCTGGGAGTCGGGCTGGATTGTTCCCCTTGCCTTATTTGACTCAAGTCAAGGAGTTTTCAGTGTCTCCCTCCCTTTCTGGAGGAAAATCCCGACCTTCAGAATGGGAGAATTCCACTTGTTCTGGAGTCAGTGGGTGGAGTTCGAAAAAAATTGCACAACAAACGGGATACAGGGCTTTCAGGGCCCAGGAAGAGAGAAGTGCGGGGAAAAGACTGGAAAGGTGGAAACCCGTCTCGTTCCTTGCGTTTGAACAGATTGAAACATTCAAGTTGTTGGACGTCGTGCTTGATCACTCGGGGCTGTTTAATGTCACTTAATTATGCGTTTGAATACTCTTAAAGATCACTCCTGTTGGAAATTACGAAATAATATTTTTCTAATGCGACTCGTGAACTTGAAAAAAAAAAAGAACAAAGGTTCGCTTTACCTCTGCGCAGAGTGTCAAAAATTAGCTCTTCGAGGCCTGTTTCTAAGGTCAGGTGTTTTCACGTCTGTCTTCATGAGCGTGTTACTGCTTCTCAATTACCTGTCTTTCTCTCCCTCTCTTTGTACTCTAAAAGAAAGATCCAGTACTTGAAGGACTGAAAAAGAAGCTGGACCGAACGGAACTCTAGGGATTCAACACTGTCACTTTGGACACCTCACTTATTCCCTGAGGGTGGGGAGCCTCAATCTCAGGGTTTGATTTCATAGGCCCCCCAGGGGAGGACTCCGATAAAAAGCCAGTGCAGTTGAGGATATGAGTTCCTTTTTATGCCCCTAGCCTAAGGATAAAAAGTCAGCACTAGGAACTGACGTTTAATCAACTAGCATTTTAAACGACGAAGAGGTAATGACCCTTTGACGCAGTTCTCTGCTTAACAGCTGGATAAGAATAGTCAGGTGTGTCTGTACTGTCTCAGTTTTGTTTACTTACTCAGGCACCATTCTTCTTTGCTCAGGCTTTTCTGGGCATCTTTTCCTTTTGATTTACAATTGACTATGACGTGGAATTGAAATACATGGCTAAATATTAGTTTCTGAATTTTCGTTTTAAAAAATTGGGTGAATATCTTGTGTTTGCAGAAGTCACTTTTTAAGTTATTTTCTTCGGACCCCTCGTTTTTTATTTCCTCTGAGCCACTAGCTTGAAAATATATTCGTAATTCTAACTTGACCTCAGCCCTATTTTTCAGGAAGCAGAAATGGTGTTTAACTAATTGAGTTGTTTTGAAAATATTGAAGGAATTAAAGGAACAGTGACCGTTTTGTCACTTTTGGGTTACATTATGGGACTTAAAAGTGAGAAACAATTGGAGATGGGCTTTGTTGCTTCCTGTTTGTCTTAACCATCTAGTCACTCTTGACCTCAGGTAATTGTGGCATTGTTTCATAACTACTGCTATTTGGATGGTCTCTTAAGGTGACTTTTTTCTTTTAACATTACAGTACATTTCTAAGAGTCTCTTGAATTGTCTAAAACTGCTGTCTGATGTGATAGCCGCTAGGCACCTGTGGCTATTTAAGTGTTAATTAAAATTAAGTAAAATTAAAAATTCCCTTCCTCAGTATGCTAGCCACATTGCAAGTGTTCAGTAGCCAATGTGACTAGCGGCTACTGTGTTAGAGCAGATCTAGAATATTTCCATCATTGCACATTGCATAAAGTTCTGTTGGACAGCACTGGTCTAAAAAGATGGGATATTACATTGTCAAGTATTCCAGGCATTTTTTAGAACACCAAGCTCCTTCATAGTACTTCCTAAATCCTTGTGTAGAATTTGTGGGGTTTCTTTTTGTTTGTTTGTTTGTTTGTATTTTTACTAGGATTTGTTTTATAAGGTTGAGTTTTCAAAAAACGAATAGACTATTTTTTGAGCAGTTTTAGGTTTACCAAAAAATTTAACATAAATTGCAGAGTTCCCATTTATCCCCTCACACCACACCCCTTTCCCCTATTATTTATATCTTGCAGTATTGTGGTACATTTGTTACAATTGGTGAGCCAATATTAATACATTCTTATTAACTGAAGTCCATAGTTTACATTAGGGTTCCTTCTTGGTGCTGTTTATTTATATTCTAAGAGTTTTAACAAATGTATAATGACATGTGTCCACCATTACGATATCATACAGAACAGTTTCACTGCCCTAAGAACCTCCATCCCTTCCTCTCTTCCCCCAAACCACTGGCCACCACTGATCTTTTTACTGTCTCTATAGTTTTGCCTTTTCCAGAATGTCTAAGGTTGATTTTTTTCCCCCTAGATTTTTGCTTGGGAGTGTTAAAAATTATTTAACTACTCTTAAAAACTTATTTTCAGGTCAGATAGGAAGGATAAAGATATATGGAATCTATGCTCAGATTAATGAAATGTTACATTTACATGTTGCCTTATAGTTTTTATAGCATATTTTTGCACATACATTAAGTCTTTCAGCATCACTCAGGTGCTGTGGAGAAGGCTGGGCAACTGTCATTGTCCTCATTTATAGATGACAAATTGCTCAGCAAGGTCAAGTGATTTGCCCAAGGGGTGAAGCTGAGTGTGGAAAGTACCCTTTCATCTACACTACAGTAATAAGTAGCGTGGTAGTGGGCAAATAGTATGGATTTGGAGTCAAGACCCGTCCGTGGCTCTTGCCACCTATTAGCTGTGCAACCTTGGGCAGGTTTCGCAATCTTTCTAAGCCTCAATTGCATCATCTGTAAAGTGGCGATGATGCTAATCCCTACCGCATAGGACTGTTGTGAAGTATGAGAGTTGAGGGCTTCCCTGGTGGCGCAGTGGTTAAGAACCCGCCTGCCAATGCAGGGGACACGGGAAGATCCCACATGCCCCGGAGCAACTAAGCCTGTGCGCCACAACTACTGAGCCCACGTGCCTAGAGCCCGTGCTCCGCAAGAGAAGCCACCGCAATGAGAAGCCTGTACACCGCAACCAAGACCCAACACAGCCGAAAATACATAAGTAAAAATAAAATTAAAAAAAAAAAAAGAAGTTGATGTGACACGTTCAGCCCAGTGCCGGGCATGTAGAATTTTACTTGGTGGGGAGGCTAGCATATATGAAAGATCCGTTTCTCTTGCTTTTAGGGTGTTATTCTGTAAATCTATCTTCCAACCTTTGTGTCCTTCACTCTTCCCAGAATCTCTCAGTGATAGACTTAATGAGGAGAAATCAGGTCAGGGTGGGGCGAGAGTATGGGGTAGGAAGAAACCATTTCGTTGTCTTGTTTTTCTCCCCATTTGCGGACTTGATGATGAATTTCCACTCTTCTAGCACAGAGATTAAGTAATAAGAATCAAAGTGATCTTCTCTTTACGACATTGTCATCTAATTCTATCAGCAAACTTTGGTAAGTTTTATTTTCATGGAGAACCAAACGGGCAAAGCAGTCATGAGAGCAGACCAGATACAGCACATCCCTCTAGCAATACCACATTCATAGATCGTAATATGCCACAGTTATTTATTACATTACTGGAAGGTGTTGTATATGTTATTTTGTGTCATTTATATCGGTCTTGACTAGAGAAGTTTTATTTAGGAGTGTATATACCAAATCCAGATTCCATAAAACAGGTCACATGTGATTTCCCTTTGTGTGGGATTCTTCACAGAAGGAGTCACTATAATAGTTTTCCTTTCAGTAGATATGCTGTTCAGGTTTTACACTTTGCAGAGAGTTGTACTTCAAAGGAAAGGAATTCGAGTTCTCACTGTTTCCTGCATTGTGCTCAGCACTTAAAATGTGCTTGCATTCTGATATCTTCCTTACCTCTGCAGAATAGGTGGTATCCCTAGATATGTAGATAAGGCATCTGAAGCTCAGTCAAAACAACAACAGCAAATCTTGCTCAAATTAAATAACACAGCTCAGAGTTGGTGAAGTTGGCCTAGAGCTGGTATATAATCGTGTAATTGATAACGCAACTGATGTACCCTACTGCATGGACAGTTTGCGCTTTTCTAACCTAATATCCCAAAGAAATCCCTTTGCCTCTTCCCCCCCCACCCCCCTTCTTCCCAATTACTTTTTGTTTGGTTCTAACACGATTATCAGTAACTTTTAGTTAATGTAATGGATGTGACAGTATTTAAAGTGTGTAAAGTGGTATACAAGTTTAATATAGTATTCATCAACATTGAGAATTAGCTATGTTTAAAATTTTCCCAAGTGGGGCATTTCTAGAAGAGGATAAAATAGGTTAGGTGACCCTTTAAGGGTTTGAACCTTGAGTATGTTTTTATGATTCAATTTATTTCCTAGTTGAAATGCTCTTGGGACTTAAAACTACTTAAATTTTATTACTTGAAGGAAAAGATATATAAAATGACCATTGTTGTCCTGTTGTGCTGGCAACATAATTTTATTAACATTTTTTGCTCAGGATGCTGGTTTGCATTCTGTGTTACATTTCCAAAATGTCCCCAGGACGACCCCCATTACCCCCACTTCCTACTCTGTAGTCTGCCACGAGTAATATTGCTAAACTACCACTTGTTCATTTTTCTTCTTTCCCTATTCAGGTCAAAGTAGAATGGTTTGTTGAGGAAGATGTGCCAGTAGCTTAGAAGCACGTTTCGTTAAGGATGTTTCATTTTTTAAACTTATTTATTTATGCTGCGCTAGGTCTTACTTGTGGCATGTGGACTCTAAATTGCGGCATGCATGCGGGATCTAGTTCCCCAACCAGGGATCGAACCCAGGCCCCCAGCATTGGGAGTGTGGAGTATTACCCACTGGACCACCAGGGAAGTCCCAAGGATGTTTTAGATTGACATGTGGATCATATTTAAAAGTGAGAATGCATAATTTGCAAATGCATCCTTATTCACATATTATAAACAGTTCTGCATGGTAGCAATATATATTCATTACAGCTTATCTTACTACTCTAGGAGGTAGGTACTGTGCATCTCTAGTTTACAGATCAGGAAACTGAGAGGTTGACCTCCCTATGGCAACACACGAGGTAGTAAGTGGTATATTCAAAGGCCGGGGTCTCTGGGCTCCAAAGCCATTAGCCATATTCCATGTCTCTTGTGCTCTCTAAACACATTTCTTGAGGATGGTAAATAAAAATGTGCTCTTCGTTGAATGTGAGTAAAACTTGGTGATAGGTAAAATGAGTAATGGTTTTTGCTGAATGAAATCAAGTTACAAAGGGTGGGGTTAGGTCATTGGGGGTATAGGAAAGCTATTGTAATCCAGGAACCCAGGGAATTTTGAGCCTTATAGCTTTTGTTTCATTGCCTTAGGCCCCAGGTTGACCTTAAGATATTTGATTTAGGAAGTGTGCTTTTGACTCCCTGCAAAGGCACCTCCAAGTGTAGTTTGGATGAATTAAAAGGTAGAGGGTTTAGAGAGCTTTGGGAATTAACATCTTATTTTCTGATCCTTTTGCCACCTAGATAGGTGTTCAGGCTAATACAGGTATCTCTCAGATTGCTGCTCATCACTGAACTACAGTTTTAGAGCTAGAAGTGATTTTGCAAATTATGGAGTCCAGCACCCTTCCTTTTAATAAAAGAAATGGCCATAGAAGTTAAATGTGAAATCGAGTGCCATTATCCTTGGATTAAAAGGCAAACGATGTGCCCAGTCGAAGATAGATGTTAGCACCAACCACTAGAGATAGTAGCACAAACCCCTGCTGGAGAGAGCGTGCAGCCAGAGAAGCTGCATTCTGACAGGGCCTTTTCCAGACCTGTTGGCTCCTTTTTAAAAAAATTTTTTTAATTTAATTTTATTTTTTTATACAGCAGGTTCTTATTAGTCATCCATTTTATACACATCAGTGTATACATGTCAATCCCAATGGCCCAATTCATCCCACCCCCACCCCCACGCCCCCCCCACCCCTACGCTGCTTTCCCCCCTTGGTGTCCATAGGTTTGTTCTCTACATCTGTGTCTCAATTTCCGCCCTGCAAACTGGTTCATCTGTACCATTTTTCTAGGTTCCACATAGATGCTTTAATATGCAATATTTGTTTTCTTTTTCTGACTTACGTCACTCTGTATGACAGTCTCTAGATCCATTCACGTCTCAACAAATGACCCAATTTCATTCCTTTTTATGGCTTATATTCCATTGTATATATGTACCACATCTTTATCCATTCGTCTGTCGATGGGCATTTGGGTTGCTTCCATGACCTGGCTATCGTAAATAGTGCTGCAGTGAACATTGGGGTGCATGTGTCTTTTTGAATTATGGCGTTCTCTGGGTATATGCCCAGTAGTGGGATTGCTGGATCATATGGTAATTCTATTTTTAGTTTTTTAAGGAACCTGCATACTGTTCTCCATAGTGGCTGTATCAGTTTACATTCCCACCAGCAGTGCAAGAGGGTTCCCTTTTCTCCACACCCTCTCCAGCATTTGTTGTTTGTAGATTTTCTGATGATGCCCATTCTAACTGGTGTGAGGTGATACCTCATTGTAGTTTTGATTTGCATTTCTCTTATAATTAATGATGTTGAGCAACTTTTCATGTGCTTCTTGGCCATCTGTATGTCTTCTTTGGAGAAATGTCTATTTAGGTCTTCTGCCCATTTTTGGATTGGGTTGTTTGTTTTTTTAATATTGAGCTGCATGAGCTGTTTATATATTTTGGAGATTAATCATTTGTCGCATCGTTTCTGAATATTTTCTCCCATTCTGAGAGTTGTCTTTTCGTCTTGTTTATGGTTTCCTTTGCTGTGCAAAAGCTTTGAAGTTTCATTAGGTCCCATTTGTTTATTTTTGTTTTTATTTCCATTACTCTAGGAGGTGGATCAAAAATGATCTTGCTGTGATTTATGTCAAAGAGTGTTCTTCCTATGTTTCTTCTAAGAGTTTTATAGTGTCCGGTCTTACATTTAGGTCTCTAATCCATTTTGAGTTTATTTTTGTGTATGGTGTTAGGGAGTGTTCTAATTTCATTCTTTTACATGGAGCTGTCCAGTTTTCCCAGCACCACTTATTGAAGAGACTGTCCTTTCTCCATTGTGTATCCTTGCCTCCTTTGTCATAGATTAGTTGACCATAGGTGCGTGGGTTTATCTCTGGGCTTTCTATCTTGTTCCATTGATCTATGTTTCTCTCTTTGTGCCAGTACCATATTGTCTTGATTACTGTAGCTTTGTAGCATAGTCTGAAGTCAGGGAGTCTGATTCCTCCAGCTCTGTTTTTTTCCCCCAAGACTGCTTTGGCTATTTGGGGTCTCTTGTGTCTCCATACAAATTTTAAGATTTTTTGTTCTAGTTCCGTAAAAAATTCCATTGGTAATTTGATAGAGATTGCATTGATTCTGTAGATTGCTTTGGGTAGTATAGTCATTTTCACAGTATTGATTCTTCCAGTCCAAGAACATGGTATGTCTCTCCATCTGTTGGTATCATCTATAATTACTTTCATCAGTGTGTTATAGTTTTCTGCATACAGGTCTTTTGTCTCCCTAGGTAGGTTTATTCCTAGGTATTTTATTCTTTTTGTTGCAGTGGTAAATGAGAATGTTTCCTTAATTTCTCTTTCAGATTTTTCATCATTAGTGTATAGGAATGCAAGAGATTTCTGTGCATTAATTTTATATCCTGCAACTTTACCAGATTCATTGATTAGCTCTAGTAGTTTTCTGGTGGCAACTTCAGGGTTCTCTATGTATAGTAACATGTCATCTGCAAACAGTGACAGTTTTACTTCTTCTTTTCCAATTTGTATTCCTTTTATTTCTTCTTCTCTGATTGCCATGGCTAGGACTTCCAAAACTATGTTGAATAGTAGTGGAGAGAGTGGACATCCTTGTCTTGTTCCTGGTCTTAGAGGAAATGCTTTCAGTTTTTCACCACTGAGAATGATGTTTGCTGTGGGTTTGTCGTATATGGCCTTTATTATGTTGAGGCAGGTTCCCTCTGTGCCCATTTTCTGGAGAGGTTTTTTTTTTTTTTTTTGCGGTACGTGGGTCTCTCACTGCCGCGGCCCCTCCCATCGCGGAGCACAGGCTCCGGACGTGCAGGCTCACGGGCCCAGCTGCTCAGCGGCATGTGGGGTCCTCCCGGACCGGGGCACGAACCCATGTCCCCTGCATCAGCAGGCAGACTCTCAACCACTGCGCCACCGGGGAAGCCCTCTGGAGAGTTTTTATCATAAATGGGTGTTGAATTTTGTCAAAAGCTTTTTGTGCATTTATTGAGATGATCATATGGTTTTTATTCTTCAACATGTTAATATGGTGTATAACATTGATTGATTTGCGTATATTGAAGAATCCTTGCATCCCTGGGATAAATCCCACTTGATCATGGTATATGATCCTTTTAGTGTGTTGTTGGATTCTGTTTGCTAGTATTTTGTTGAGGATTTTTGCATCTTTATTCATCAGTGATATTGGTCTGTAATTTTCTTTTTTTGTGGTATGTTTGTCTGGTTTTGATATCAGGATGATGGTGGCCTTATAGAATGAGTTTGGGAGTGTTCCTTCCTCTGCAATTTTTTAGAAGAGTTTGAGAAAGATGGGTGTTAGCTCTTTTCTAAATTTTGATAGAATTCACCTGTGAATCCATCTGGTCCTGGACTTTTGTTTGTTGGAAGATTTTTAATCACAGTTTCAATTTCATTACTTGTGATTGCTTTGTTCATATTTTCTATTTCTTCCTGGTTCGGTCTTCGAAGGTTATACCTTTCTAAAAATTGGTCCATTTCTTCCAGGTTGTCCATTTTATTGGCATAGAGTTGCTTGTAGTAGTTTCTTAGGATGCTTTGTATTTCTGTGGTGTCTGTTGTCGCTTCTCCTTTTTCATTTCTAATTTTATTGATTTGAGTCCTCTCTCTCTTCTTCTTGATGCGTCTGGCTAATGGTTTATCAATTTTGTTTATCTTCTCAAAGAACCAGCTTTTAGTTTTATTGATCTTTGCTATTGTTTTCTTTGTTTCTATTTTATTTATTTCTGCTCTGATCTTTATGATTTCTTTCCTTCTGCTAACTTTAGGTTTTGTTTGTTGTTTCTCTAGTTCTTTTAGGTGTAAGGTTAGATTGTTTATTTGAGATTTTTCTTGTTTCTTGAGGTAGCCTTGTATAGCTATAAACTTCCCTCTTAGAACTGCTTTTGCTGCATCCCACAGGTTTTGGATTGTTGTGTTTTCATTGTCATTTGTCTCTAGGTATTTTCTGATTTCCTGTTTGATTTCTTCAGTGATCTCTTGGTTAATTATTAATGTATTATTTAGTCTCCATGTGTTTGTGTTTTTTACTTTTTTTTCCCTGTAAATTCATTTCTAATCTCATAGCGTGGTGGTCAGAAAAGATGCTTGATATGATTTCAGTTTTCTTAAATTTACTGAGGCTTGATTTGTGACCCAAGGTGTGATCTATCCTGGAGAATGTTCTGTGCGCACTCGAGAAGGAAGTGTAATCTCCTGTTTTTGGGTGGAATGTCTTAATAAATATCAATTAAATCCATGTGGGCTGTTGTTTCATTTAAAGCTTCTGTTTCCATATTAATTTTCTGTCTGGATGATCTGTCCATTGGTGTAAGTGAGGTATTAAAGTCTCCCACTATTACTGTGTTACTGTCGATTTTCTCTTTTATAGCTGTTAGCAGTTGCCTTATGTATTGAGGTGCTCCTATGTTGGGTGCATATATATTTATAATTGTTATATCTTTTTCTTGGATTGATCCCTTGATCGTTATGTAGTGTCCTTCCTTGTCTCTTGTAACATTCTTTATTTTAAAGTCTATTTTATCTGATAGGAGTATTGCTACTCCAGCTTTCTTTTGATTTCCACTTGCATGGAATATCTTTTTCCATTCCCTCACTTTTAGTCTGTATGTGTCCCTAGGTCTGAAGTGGGTCTCTTGTAGACAGCATATATATGGGTCTTGTCTTTGTATCCATTCAGCAAGCCTGTGTGTTTTGGTTGGAGCATTTTATCCATTCACGTTTAAGGTAATTATCGATATGTATGTTCCTATGACCATTTTCTTAATTGTTTTGGGTTTGTTTTTGTAGGTCCTTTTCTTCTCTTGTGTTTCACACTTAGAGAAGTTCCTTTAGCATTTGTTGTGGGGCTGGTTTGGTGGTGCTGAATTCTCTTAGCTTTTGCTTGTCTTTAAAGCTTTTTATTTCTCCATCGAATCTGAATGAGATCCTTGCCGGGTAGAGTAATCTGGGCTGTAGGTTCTTCCCTTTCATCACTTTAAGTATATTATGCCACTCCCTTCTGGCTTGTAGAGTTTCTGCTGAGAAATCAGCTGTTAACCTAATGAGAGTTTCCTTTTGTGTTATTTGTCGTTTTTCCCTTGCTGCTTTCAATAATTTTTCTTTGTCTTTAATTTTTGCCAATTTGATTACTATGTATCTCGGCGTGTTTCTTCTTCGGTTTATCCTGTATGGGACTCTGCGCTTCCTGGACTTGGGTGGCTATTTCCTTTCCCATGTTAGGGAAGTTTTTGAGATAATCTCTTCAAATATTTTCTCTCGGGTCCTTTCTCTCCTCTTTCTGGAACCTCTATGATGTGCATGTTGTTGCATTTAATGTTGTCCCAGAGGTCTCTTAGGCTGTCTTCATTTCTTTTCATTCTTTTTTCTTTATTCTGTTCTGCAGCAGTGAATTCCACCATTCTGTCTTCCAGGTCACTTATCTGTTCTGCCTCAGTTATTCTGCTATTGATTCCTTCTAGTGTAGTTTTCATTTCAGTTATTGTATTGTTCATCTCTGTTTGTTTGTTCTTTAATTCCTCTAGGTCTTTGTTAAGCATTTCTTGCATCTTCTCGATCTTTGCCTCCATTTTTTCCCAAGGTCCTGGGTCATCTTCCCTATCATTATTCTGAATTCTTTTTCTAGAAGGTTGCCTATCTCCACTTCATGTAGTTGTTTTTCTGGGGTTTTATGTTGTTCCTTCATCTGGTGCGTAGCCCTCTGCCTTTTCATCTTGTCTTTCTGTGAATGTGGTTTTTGTTCCACAGGCTGCAGGACTGTAGTTCTTCTTGCTTCTGTTGGCTCCTTCTTGTCTTCTTCACCAGTGGGAGAAATCAGTTGCCTTTGCCCTAACTTCAGCACTGGTTTGCCCCTCTTTTCTTCTCATTTACCTAATTAATGCCTCTGTGTGCTCCCTTGTCCTCTACATGCTGTGACACATCACTCTGGAGCCTTTTGCTGCCTAAAGTTAGAAGCTGGGACAACTCCTTGGGACTTCCCTTGTGGTCCAGTGGTTAGGACTCGGCACTCTTGCTGCCAGGGCCCTGTGTTCAATCCCTGGTTGGGGAACTAAGATCCCACAAGCTGTGCAGGGAAAAACAAAACAAAAAGTTGGGATGATTCCTAAACTTACCTTGCCTCCAATTTGTGTCCTTCCTCAGAACTCTGTCATTGCTCGTGTTCATTCATTTTTTGTTTAACAGTTTTATTGAGGTATAATTCATATGCCATACAATTCATCCACTTAAAGGGTAGAATTCGATGGTGTTTAGTATATTCAGATTGTGTGGCCATCACCACACTTGTTTATTTTTAACATACTTTGGAAGAACATACTCTTTGGAATATTATAGAGAAAGAAGAGAATTCAGTCTCTGCTTTCTAGGTCCTAGGTCCGTGACTGGACACATTACTTAAGATTACCTGGAGCGTCCCTGGTGGCGCGGTGGTTGGGAGTCCGCCTGCCGATGCAGGGGATGCGGGTTCGTGCCCTGGTCCTGGAGGATCCCGGGTGCCGCGGAGCGGCTGGGCCTGTGAGCTGTGGCTGCTGAGCCTGCGCGTCCGGAGCCTGTGCTCCGCAACGGGAGAGGCCGCAGCAGTGAGAGGCCCGCGTACCGCAAAAAAAAAAAAAAAAAAAAGATTACCTGATCACTGAGGCTGTTGTTCATCATACCTGCCTTTAAGACAGTTCTGAGGATTCAGCAAGGAAGTATATCAACTACTGTTGGAGAGGCTTTTGAATGAACCAGAGCAACAAAGAAAGGCCAAGGGAAAATGGCTTATACCAATTCTCCCTCACCACCCATGTGGATTATAGTGATTGGTACTGTAGTGACTTAACCAAAAGGGAAAGAGGCTGATTTGTTAGGTGTGGTTGAACAGGAAGGAAAGGACACTCTTCTCTCTGTCCTCCCACCCGGTCCCAGGGTGTGTTCCCTAGAGATGGATCTGCTTGGTTTGGGAGCCCTCTCAGACCATGCTTTCACTGAGCTGGCCTCTCGTCTTTCTCTGTTCCTCCTCTACTGCAGCCGGGCAGCAGTTCTCAAACTTTTTGGTTTCAGGGTCTTTTTGCATACCTAAAAATTATTGATTGCCCCAGGGAGCTTTTGTTAATGTGGGTTATATCTAATAATGTTTCCCATATTTTAGAAACATATTACCCAGCTGCCATTCGGAAAGTTTGTACAACTTTATATTCCCATGCTTGCATGCCTTTTCCCCCATACCCATTTCAAAAGCAGCTTAAAAAAAAAAAATCTAAGTGATGTATATACCTAATTTTAAAGGTCAAATGACGCAAGGCTTTCAGAAGAGCAAAACCCCGAACTGCTTGTCCCCATCCCAATTCCCACTTCCCACTTCCCAGAAACCACCATTTTACATCCTTAGCAGTTTCATCTGTTTGCCTCTGTATCTCAGAATACGCTTATACTGCTCTTCCTTCATTTTGTTTTAAACTGTGGCAGACACTGCTATTTGCCCACCTGATAACCAATTTCTTCTTCTGTCTTCAGAGGTAGCTCAGAATTCCTGAGCCTTCCAGGGTTCTGAAGCTTTAAAATGTCCTGGTCACCACCTGGCTGCTGTTAGCTGCTCTCCTGTGTTTGGTTGGTTTTTTTGGTAATAAATTTTGTTTATCTATCTATTTATTTATTTATTTGGCTGCATTGGGTCTTCGTTGCTGTGCGCGGGCTTCCTCTAGTTGTCGTGAGCCGGGGTCACGCTTGGTTGCAGCACGCGGGCTTCTCATTGCAGTGGCTTCTCTTCTTGCATGCAGAGCACAGGCTCTAGGCGTGTGGGCTTCAGTATTTGTGACACGCGGGCTCAGTAGTTGTAGTACGTGGGCTCAGGAGTTGTGGCTTGCGGACTCTGGAGTGCAGGCTCAGTAGTTGTGGTGCACGGGCTTAGTTGCTCCGGGGCCTGTGGGGTCTTCCCGGACCAGGGCTCGAACCCGTGTCCCCTGCATTGGCAGGCGGATTCTTAACCACTGCGCCACCAGGGAAGCCCTGCCCTCTGGTTTTATCAGAAGTGGGGACTGCTCTTTCTTGTTTCATCTTTCCCAAGATTATTCTGTATTCTGTCAGAAGAGAATAGGCTTATTTTTCATGGGCCTTTTCCTAAGACTTGTTCTGAGGAATGTGGCATACCATTTATTACTGACTCAACTGCTTTATCTTGCTAATGGAGCAATTCAGTAATTCTAGCAACTGGAATATTTTTACACTAACTCCTGATGACCAGTATAAAGTTAGATTTTATTTGCTAAAGACTTGAATATTTGAAATTGTGATTCATCATGATTTTTTTGGGGGGGTGGGGGTAAAATATATATAACATAAAATTTACCATTTTAACCATTTTTAGGCGTACAGTTCATTGGCATTAAGAGGTTAACAGTGTTGTGCAAGCTACACCACCATGCATCTCCAGAACCTTTTAATCTTCCCAAACTGAACCTCTGTACTCCATTCCCCCTGCCCTGCCCGTGGCAAGCAACCACCATTCTGTTTTCTTTCTCTATGAATTTGGCTACTCCAGGTATTTCATATAAGGGGAATCATACTATGTTCTTTTGTGTCTGACTTTTTTCACTTAACATAATGTCTTCTTCAGGGTTCATCCATGTTGTAGCATGTGTCAGAATTTTCTTCCTGGGCTTCCCTGGTGGCGCAGTGGTTGGGAGTCCGCCTGCCGATGCAGGGGACCCGGGTTCGTGCCCCGGTCCGGGAAGATCCCACGTGTCGCGGAGCGGCTGGGCCCGTGAGCCATGGCCGATGGGCCTGCGCATCCAGAGCCTGTGCTCCGCAGTGGGAGAGGCCACAACAGTGAGAGGCCCGTGTACCGCAAAAAAAAAAAAAAAAAAAAGAATTTTCTTCCTTTTTAAGGTTGAATAATATCCTAATGTACGTATATACAGGTGCACCTTGGAGATATTGCAGGTTCAGTTCCAGACCACCACAGTAAAGCAAATAACATAATAAAGTGAGTCAGACGAATTTTTTGGTTTTTTAGTGCATATAAAGTTGTTTACACTATAGTGTAGTCTATTAAGTGTGCAGTAGTGTTATATCTAAAAAAGCAATGTACATACCTTAATTAAATAATACGTTATTGCTAAAAAGTCCTAATCGTCATCTGACCATGCAGAGTTGCCACAAACCTTCAATTTGTAAAAAACGCAATATTTGTGAAGCACAATAAAACCAGGTATGCCTTTACCATATTTTATTTATCAATTCAACCATCAATGGACATTTGGGTAGTTTTCACGTTTCTTAACTTCAGATGTGATTCTTTAGGACATAGAAACACTACTTTCATACCAGGCTCAGTACATGTAGGTCTCAAATCATGGCTTTTTTTCCCTCACTCACTTCCTACTTTGTTCCCTAGTTTATCTGTATAATGAAGTAATATTCTCACTGTCTTAGAATTGTAAGGCTCAACTAAATAAAGTATTTTAAATGTCTACCACATAGCAATTAGTAAATGTTAGGTTTTTTTCCTTTCTCCCTTCAGTCAGAACTTAGCCTTATATACAGTATGTTAACCCTCTTTTGTGTGTTCTATGTATAGGCTTAGCTGTTGACTGTCTGATTCTACTTGGGAAGAGTTAACTGTCCATGATTGAACCTATTTTTTTTTCAACTGGTAAAATGATTTGGTAGATGTCCTAGCCGTAGTTATAGATTGAGGCCAAGTTTAAATGAGATATTTTAGTTTTCATAATTGTTTTAAGAAGGAGATATATCAGAACGGCTACAAAAATTCATGCTTAGTAGATCGTGTTCCTACTATAGGAGAAGGTGTAGTGTAAAGATTTGTGGGGACAGACCCAGAGGTCTGTTGAGCAGGGTGAAGGGAGAAGATGACCTGAAATGACTCGAAAGAAACTCCTGCAACTCTTCAGACTCTGAGGCTGGGGTGTGGTGGAATAGTGAAAAAATATAATACTGCTTTTTTGTTTGTTTTTTTTTGCAGTACGCGGGCCTCTCACTGTTGTGGCCTCTCCCGTTGCGGAGCGCAGGCTCAGCGGCCATGGCTCACGGGCCTAGCCGCTCCGCGGCATGTGGGATCTTCCCGGACTGGGGCACGAACCCGTGTCCCCTGCATCGGCAGGCGGATTCTCAACCACTGTGCCACCAGGGAAGCCCCAAAGTTTCACTTTGAACTTCTAGTTCTTTGTGGTTTTCATTTTTCACGTTTCAATCTTGATATATCTGGAGGGGTGTGATGGGTTATCACTTTTTCCCCCCATATGACTTGGGAGATATCTCAAATCGCTTATTTCCTTTACCAGTTTGAAATGACGCCATTTTAAAATTTTTTAGGGACTTCCCTGGTGGCACAGTGGTTGAGAATCTACCTGCTAGTGCAGGGGACACAGGTTCGATCTCTGGTCCGGGAAGATCCCACATGCCGCGGTGCAACTAATCCTGTGTGCCACAACTACTGAGCCTGCGCTCTAGAGCCTGTGTCCCGCAACTGCTGAGCCCAGGTGCCACAACTACTGAAGCCCGCGCACCTAGAGCCCGTGCTCCACAACAAAAGAGAAGCCACTGCAATGAGAAGCCTGCGCACCGCAGTGAAGAGTAACCCCCGCTTGCCACAACTAGAGAAAGCCCGCACGCAGCAACAAAGACCCAACGCAGCCAAAAAAAAAAAAAGTGATTGTTATACAAATATATTTTCTTTTTCAGATTCTTTCCCTATGTAGGTTATTACAAAATACTGAGTGTAGTTCCCTGTGCTATACAGTAGGTCCTTATTTCTATTTTATATATAGTGGGGTGTATATGTTACTCCCAAATTCCTAATTTATCCCTCTCCCTCCTCTTTCCCCTTTGGTAACCATAAGTTTGTTTTCTATGTCTGTTAGTCTGTTTCTGTTTTGTAAATAAGTTCATTTGTATCGTCTTTTTAGATTCTACATATAAGTGATACCATATATTTGTGTTTCTCTGACTTCACTTAATATGATAATCTCTAGGTCCATCTGTGTTGCTGCAAATGGCATTATTTCCTTCTTTTTTTATGGCTGAGTAGTATATCATTGTGTGTGTGTGTGTGTGTGTGTGTGTGTATCACATCTTTATCCATTCATCTGTCAGTGGACATTTAGGTTGCTTCTATGTCTTGGCTATTGTAAATAGTGCTGCAGTGAACATTGGGGTGCGTGTATCTTTTCAAATTATGGTTTTCTCAGGGTATATGTCAGTAGGGGGATTGCTGGGTCATATGGTAGTTCTATTTTTAGTTTTTTAAGCAACCTCCATACTGTTCTCCACAGTGGCTGTACCAACTTACATTCCCGCTAACAGTGCAAGAGGGTTCCCTTTTCTCCACACCCTCTCCAGCATTTATTGTTTTGTAGACTTTTTGATGATGGCCATTCTGACTGGTGTGAGGTAATAACCGCACTGTAGTTTTGATTTGCGTTCCTCTAATAATTAGCAATGTTGAGTATCTTTTCATGTGCCTTTTGGGTCTTTGGAGAAATATCTATTTAGATCTTCTGCCACTTTTCTAATTTAAAAAGCACATGAACCTACCAACTCCAACCACTTATTTAAAAAAATAACAAATAAAAAAGCATATGAAAATGTAAGTTTTATGGGTAGGTTTGTTTGTAAAATTTGTATTTGGAAATGTAAAAGCCCCTCAAAATACTGGAAACATTTACAAAAGAGGTTCATATTTTCAAAACCAAATAAGGCTGGTCGTGGCCATGCTGAGAGTGGGAAGCGCCTGGTGTCTGAGGCCAGGCAGGCGTGCGCTCTGTCTTCACATTCCTGCTTCGTCGTTGATGACTCTTAGAGGAAATTATTAGAAACATAGGGTTGAAAGGATTTTTAGAGATAATTTAGTTTAATCCTAAGACACAAAAAGTTTTTTTTTAAAAAAAAACCTTCAATGTCTTAAATATAATCACTTAAAATTATTTAAAGATGTCTCTACTCCCAAATTAGTGTTGTGTCGCCTCCCTAAACCCCAGAGTTAATTACTGCTAAAAACTCTCCAGCTCTTTCCCAATGTTTTCCTAAATTCGTGCTGGTATATCTAGCATGGTATGTATTTTTAGACATTTAATGTCTCCGATTTCTTTGTTTGACTTTGAACTTTCATTTTCCAAGGCTGATGTGTGAAGGGAAAGGAGTGATGTAATGGAGAGAACATAGGCTCTTGAATTTGACAGACCTGGTTTTGAGTTTTACTGGCCCATTTTACTGACTTGAATATGATCTTGGGCAAGTTACTTCACGTCACTGAGTCTCATTTTCCTAAGACCCACCTCTCAGTGGCGCGGAGAAGGTTAAATGGGGTAATGGGGCTTGTAGGTTCTGAAGGTTTACCTTTACCTACTTGATAAGTTTCTCGAGACTCTTTGGGAACTAGAGGCGAGCTCAGGACCTCTGGCGGGGATGGGGAAATGCATCTGTGTACACAGCCTTTCCCCCCTGCCCCTCCTGTGGCCGCCCAGCTCTCCACAGGGAGTGTCTGCGCTCAGCATGTGTCTGGCACTGGTCAAAGGCATTCAAGCTGGTTTAAGCAGATGGTAGTTGAAATAATTTGAGAGTGAATGTGGTTGTTGGCTTTTTTGTTTTTTCCTTTAGACCAGTCTTAGTAAAAGAACAACCATCACTAAAAACATTTAAGCTCTTTTAAACAAAATAAGCCAAAGAAAGGTGGTTCTTTAGCTTCAACAATATTTGAAGGAGCATAAGTGAAAGTTTTTGAACTGTTTTTTTTTTTTTTTGGGCCGCGTGGCTTGTAGGATCTTGGTTCCCCGACCATGGATTGAACCCAGGCAGTGAGAGCACAGAGTCCTAACCACTGAGCCTCCAGGGAATTCCCAAATTCATCTGTTTCTAGATGTATTTCCTCCCAATACTTTGTGTGTCTGTGTATATATACATAATACATGGTGCATACTATTTTGTAATTTCTTTTTATATATAATACTTTGGGAACATCTCTCCCCGTTATCAAATAGACTTCTGTAAGACGGCTCGGTCAGGACAAGGGTGTTTGTACAGTAGACAAAGGTGACTCATGAAGCAGTACATCGTTGTGGTTAAGAGCGTGGACTCGGAAATTAGTTGGCCAGGGTTCAGATCTTTGCTGGGCAATTTACTGTCTGTGACCTTCAGCTAGGTACTTAACTTTACCACGCCACCGTTTGCTCACATGTAAACTAGAGATAATAATGATAACTGTCTCTTGACATTATTGTGAGGATTAAATTAGTGAGTATAGGAAGGTGCTTACAGTAGTGCCTGGCTGTAGTATTTGCTGTATAAGTGCTAGCTGTTGTTGCTGTTGTTTATCCAAGAGAGTGTACCAAGCAAAGGCATCCAGAATGGGTGTCAAAGAGGGCAGAGTAGGAAGTTGTATTGGCCATGTGATAGAGAATTCTCTGCTTAAGGAGTTGAAGGCTGAGAAATCATTTACAATTTAAATAAAGTTATTGGCCCTAAGAATTTGCTTCATATCAAATGGTCCAGTGCGGAACCTCAAGTGGGGAAAATTGGGGCCTACTATATCAAGAGTATTTGTAGACTAGGGTTGGAAACAAGCCCAGCTCTAACTGGGCTTATTCATAAACAAAAAGATTTTGTAGAGCCAGAGTAAGTCTTTCATTAGCAAATGTGAAGAATAAATCAAACTTAACTGTACAGGAGAGAAGGGAAATGTAATACTGTCCTGCTTCTAATGATAAAATAATAATAGTGGTGTTTTTCTCTATAGATACTTCCCATGGCTTGTTTTAAGCAGCCATTTTGGCCCCTCGTGTTTTCCACTCATTTGGCACTTGAGCACCTTTTATGCATAAGCTGTCGCTATCTAGGAGGATGTACATACCAAATAAGTGATAATGTAATATGTATGGCAGGAATTTCAAGGTGAAAGGAGTGTCTGGAAAGACAAAAAAGAAGTAGTGTTAGCTAAAGATAATGATGAAATAAAATTAGAAGGATAACGTTAGATATGATGGTTGTGCGCTATACAGATTAATTTAACATCCTTATTTATGCTCAGTGCCACCGGCTATTTTTAAACTTATTTATTTTTGGCTGCATTGGGTCTTCATTGCTGCGCGCGGGCTTTCTCTACTGCGGCGAGCGGGGGCTACTCTTCATTGCGGTGCGCGGGCTTCTCGTTGTGGTGGCTTCTCTTGTTGCGGAGCACGGGCTCTAGGCACGCAGGCTTCAGTAGTTGTGGTGCACGGGCTCAGTAGTTGTGGCTCGCGGGCTCTAGAGCGCAGGCTCAGTAGTTGTGGCGCATGGGCTTCGTTGCTCCACGGCATGTGGGATCTTCCTGGACCAGGGCTCGAACCCGTGTCCCCTGTGTTGGCAGGCGGATTCTTAACCCCTGTGCCACCAGGGAAGCCTGCCACCAGCTATTATTTTGAGTTAGGTGAACATTTTGGCCTTTCTAACCTGTCTTTTTTCTGTCTCTGGTAGTTGTAATTGACCTATATGCCTTTAATCTGAAAGCCAGCATAACTTGCAGTTAAATCACCTATGGCATTTTGAAATAGGTGAATAAATATACTGTGAGTTTTCTCCAAAATTGAGAGAATGAAGGACAGTCTTAAGAGAAAATATTTGCAAATCATACCTCTGATAAAGGACTTGTATCCAGTGTCTATAAAGAACTCTTACAACTCAATAATATGAAGCAAATAAAATAACAAATAACCCAAATGTAAAAATGGGCAAAGGATCTGGATAAACATCTCTCCAGAGGAAGTATACAAATGGTCAATAAGCACATGAAAATGTTCTCAGCATCACTGGTCATTAAGTTAGATACCTTCACACCAACTATGATGGCTATAATGAAAAGGACAGACAATAACAAGTGTCGATGAAGATGTGGAGAAATTGGAACCCTCACCCACTGCTGGTGAGAATGTAAAATGGTGCAATCGATTAGAAAAAGTGTGGCAGGTTCTCAAAGGGTTATACATAAAGTGACCATATGACCCAGCAGTTCCACTCCTAGGTATATACCCTGGAGAAATGTAAACAGATGTCCCCACGAAGATTTGTACATTTATGTTCATAGCAAAATTATTTATAATAGCCAAAGTTGAAAATAATCATAATAGCCAAAATTGAAAATAATCTAAATGTCCATCTACTGATGAATGGATAAACAAAATATGGTCTGTCCATACAGTGGAATATTATTTGGTAATAAAAAGAAATTAAGTACTGATACATGCTACCATGTGGAGGAACCTTGAAATCATTATGCTGTGTGAAAGAAGCTAGACACAAAAGGTCACATATTGTATGATTCCATTTATATGAAATGTTCAGGATAACCACATCTATAGAGACGGAAAGCACATTAATTGCCTAGGGCTGGGAGTTTTCGGCGGATTAGGGGTTTATAGCTGAAAAGGGTACTGAGTTTCATTTTGAGGTGACCAAAGTATTCTAAAATAGATTGTGGTGATCGTTGCACAACTTTGTGAATACACTAAAAACTAGTGAATTGGATGGTATGTGAATTATATCTCAATAAAGGTGTTATGAAAAATCACTAATTGAACTGGGAAACTAGAAATAACCAATTCCAATCCTCAGGTAGGCTTCTCAATAAAATTGATCTTAGGAGAGGCCTTGGGTTTTCTTGGTGAAAATTATTTATGTTCCTGCTTCTTCCAACAAATTGCTTGCTCATTATATTTTTGATATTGCTTGACACCATGTTTTCTGGTATTTTGTGAGTTTTATTTATCATTATGCTTCTGAGAAATTCTGTCTTAGAGATAAGCAATCTTCCATTTTAATTTTCTTTTAACAGACTTTCATCAGTGTTTAAAGCCAGCATTGTGGTTTTGTAGCCCTATTCTTAATATTGGGCTAATGGTTTCCAGGGAATCGGTTTAAAAATTATTTTTTAAAAATTGGGGGGACTTCCCTGGTGGCGCAGTGGTTAAGAATCCGTCTGCCAATGCAGGGGACACGGGTTCGAGCCCTGGTCCGGGAAGATTCCACATGCCGCAGAGCACCTAAGCCCGTGTGCCACAACTACCGAGCCTGCGCTCTAGAGCCCACGAGCCACAACTACTGAAGCCCACGCGCCTAGAGCCTGTGCTCCGCAACAAGAGAAGCCACCGCAATGAGAAGCTCACACACCGCAACGAAGAGTAGCCCCTGCTCACCACAACTAGAGAATGCCCACACACAGCAGCAAAGACCCAACGCAGTCAAAAATAAAAATTAATTAATTAATTTTTAAAAAGTTGGGGAAGATGGTATTAATAGCACTGGGTTGGGGTTTTTTTTTTTGCGGTACGCAGGCCTCTCACTGTTGTGGCCTCTCCCGCTGCGGAGCACAGGCTCCGGATGCGCAGGCTCAGTGGCCGTGGCTCACGGGCCCAGCCGCTCCGCGGCACGTGGGATCCTCCCGGACCGGGACACGAACCCGTGTCCCCTGCATCGGCAGGCGGACTCTCAACCACTGCGCCACCAGGGAAGCCCTAGGTTGGTTTTTTTTTTTTCTTCTTCTCAGTATTGCTTTTGCATAAAGGATCTCTGTTAACGTTATCCATCTGCCCAACGAGTATATGACAGTTTAATATTTGGTATAAAATAGAGGTGGGACTAGTAGTTCTGTGTATAATGTAGCATTAAAATGATCACTTGGCAGGAATTCCCTGGTGGTCCAGTGGTTAGGAGTCTGCACTTTCACTGCCGAGGGCCCAGGTTCAGTCCCTGGTCAGGGAACTAAGATTCTGTAAGCCGCATGGCACAGCCAAAAAAAAAAAAAGATCACTTTGCATTTGGCTTGATATTAATACTTCTGTATGTTATTTGGGCCTATCAAGGACTTTAAGAAGTTTCTGCAGTAATGAAATTTAACAAAAGACATTTCCTAAATCCTTGGTAATTTTTTGTAGACCTAATATCTCTGGATTACATTTGAGAAATACTGCTTTATGGACTGCATTACATATGGAAGAGAATTTTTTGGAAAGAATTTGAGTGTAGCATCAAACCATAACTCTAAAAAACGCATTTCTCCTTAATGCATTAATTTTTTTAAGAAAAAGTGTAACAGGCACATTTTTTAAAAAGTAGTATCAGAAAAGAATGCATCTCTAATCTCTCTCCCCAGAGGAAAATATTTCTGTTTTGGTTCTTCATAATGCTGGAATAATATATAAATTGCAACTTTTAAAATAAACCTTACTGAAGTAAAACATACATTCAGAAAAGTATCCAAATCATAAAGGTTTAGGCTTAATGAATTTTCACAAAGTGAACATCTACGTTACCCCACCTAGATCAAGAAACAGACCATTACCGAGCACCCCAGAAGGCCCCACCCCCAGCGGTGAACACAATCTTGATTTCTGGCACCATTGATTAGTTTTGCTTGTTTCTGAACTTTATATGTAAATGGTTTCCTGTAGTATGTTTTCTTCTGGCACCTTCCTCACAAAATTCTATGAGACTCATCCCTGTTGCTGCATGTAGCAGTACTTCGTTCTCACTGCTGGATGGTATGAACACACCACAATGCATCCATTCTTCTGTTGATAGAAATTTGGGTTGATTTCATTCGGGGGCAATTACAAATAGTGTGGTTTTAAACATTCTTGGCCTTTGGCTGCACATCTGTACATACTAGGGTAAAATCCTAGGGGTAGAATTAACTGGATTGGAAGGTAGCCATATTGCAAAAGGTTTTAAAAGTGGCTGCACCAGTTTGTTCTTGCAAAAGCACAGTACTTGATTTATCAACGTTGGACTATAAAAGATGCGGATTTAGTTCCCTTAACCTCTCCATCCTCTGCTACTTTGATACTTTATTATCTTCATTTCTTCAGCTGGATACTATTGTAACTTGAAAAAATAAATCTCTCTTTTCCTATTAACTTTGTAGAGTAGCTTTTGTCCACTTGTAATAAGAGAAAGGTATTAGCCACCTCCCCATCAGTTATGTTATTCAAAAAAGGAAGAGGCCCTCTTTCACGCAGAGAGGAAATACACAGAATTTAAGTTTGTGCCCCATCATATGACCAAGTAGTGTCAACCAGGGGAAAAACACACACCACCCCATAAGTAAATGGGTTAACATTATGATAGAAGAGAGGAGAAGTTTAAAGTACTGATGGAGAATAAAATACTAGAATGAAGCTGTCTGTCCCATGCCTGCTGTCTGTATTTGTTAGGGCAGGGGTAGCTGTTTAAAATCTAATTCTCACAATGTCTGTGGCTTTATAAGAGAGAAAGGTATTCTCTTTCTCATCTGATAGCCCAGTGTGGGTGTTCTTAGTAAGACAGATGGCTTTCCTTGTATAGGTATGTGAGCTTTAGGGGTGCAGGCTGCTTTCATCCTGTGGCTCTGCCATCTCTTGGGGTCTTGGAGACCTCTGCGTCCAGCCAGAATGGGAAAGAGATGGAGGAGAAAGAATGTGTGCTTCTAAAAAAAGTTTTGTTGCAGAAGGAAAAGTCATTCCTTGGGCTCACATTTTATTGGTGGCAACTTTGCATGGGAGTCCCGGCCAGATGACAGGGGCTGGGAAGTGTCGGCCAGTCTGAGCACTTGGCCACCAGTCCCGGCTCCACAGGATTGTGGAGGAGCCTGGGTTTCTGCTGGACAGCCAGTGAGCCATCTCTGCTGTACTGTGTCCTAGAGGCTAAGACCAGAATAATTAACATTCGTTAACTTGGGATAATTTCATGTCTTTTAAGATGCTAATTATTTTAAGTGGTGAATTTTTATAAGGAAATATGTTTATTTTTTATTGGCTAGGGCACTAACACAACTTGATACTTTTTTTTTTGAAACAAGTTTAGATGTACAACTAAATGGCATTTCTTGCTTCCTTTGGTACCACTGAGTTCTGTGATTTGTTTTAACTTTAATTTTCTTTCTTTTTTTAATTTTTATTTTTATTGGAGTATAGTTGATTTACAATGTTGTGTTAGTTTCAGGTGTACAGCAAAGTGAATCAGTTACACATACACATATATCCACTGTTTTTTAGGTTCTTTTCCCATATAGGCCATTACAGAGTATTGAGTAGAGTTCCCTGTGCTATACAGTAGGTCCTTATTAGTTATCTATTTTGATATATAGTAGTGTGTATCTGTCAATCCCAACCTCCCAGTTTATCCTTCCCCCCCTTTCCCCCACGGTAACTGTAAGTTTTCTACATCTGTGAGTCTATTTCTGTTTTGTAAATAAGTTCATTTATACCATTTAAAAAATTTATTTATTTATTTATTTTTTTGTGGTATGCGGGCCTCTCACTGTTGTGGCCTCTCCCGTTGCAGAGCACAGGCTCCGGATGCGCAGGCTCAGCGGCCATGGCTCGCGGGCCCAGCCGCTCCGCGGCATGTGGGATCCTCCCAAACCGGGGCACGAACCCGTGTCCCCTGCATCGGCAGGCGGACTCTCAACCACTGCGCCACCAGGGAAGCCCTGTACCATTTTTTTAGATTCTACATATAAACGATATCATATGATATTTGTCTTTCTCTTTCTGACTTACTTTACTCAGTATGATAATCTCTTGGTCCATCTATGTTGCTGCAAATGGCATTTCATGCTTTTTTATGGCTGAGTAGTATTCCATTGTATATATGTAGCATATCTGCTTTTATCCATTCCTCTGTTGATGGACATTTAGGTTGCTTCCATGTCCTGGCTATTGTCAGTAGTGCTGCAGTGCATGTATCTTTTTGAATTATGGTATTCTCAGGGTATATGCCCAGTAGTGGGATTGCTGGATCATATGGTAATTCTATTTTTAGTTTTTTAAGGGACCTCCGTACTGTTCTCCATAGTGGCTGTATCAATTTACATTCCCACCAACAGTGCAAGAGGGTTCCCTTTTCTCCACACCCTCTCCAGCATTTATTGTTTGTAGATTTTTTGATGATGGCCATTCTGACTGGTGTGAGGTAATACCTCATTGTAGTTTTGATTTGCATTTCTCTGATAATTAGTGATATTAAGCATCTTTCCGTGTGTTTTTTGGCCATCTTAACTTTAATTTTCTTATTTACAGTGAGGTCACCTTTCAGCGAAACTTAGAAATTACCATGTTTACATCGGTTTCACAAACGACTAAGAAAGGAAAAAGCTGTCAACCTGTGGTGTGTGATGGATTGTAAACATTGATTACATTTAATTTAACCCCCCTTCCCATCTTTTTTTCTCCTCTCCCCTTCCCTCTAGTTTGTGATTGGCACAATGGAAGAAGCTGGAATGTGCGGGCTAGGGGTGAAAACGGATATGTTGCATAACTCTCAGTCCAATGATATTCTTCAGCATCAAGGCTCACACTGTGGTGGCACAAGTAACAAGCATTCCTTGGAAGAGGATGCACACAGTGACTTTATCACGAAGGGCAGGAGTTTGGTGAGCCCAGAGTACTGCACACGAGAGTCAAGGGAGGAAATTCCTGGGCGAGAGGCTCGAACAGATCCTCCTGATGGTCAGCAAGATTCAGAGTGCGACAGGAACAAAGACAAAACCTTAGGTAACAACCTCAGCTTGGGGGTTGCATGTTTCACACGTTGCTCCTTAGAGTTGTATTGTCCGCAGCACAGGTGATGATGAACATGGCCAGCGTCGGGGGCAATGTTGCTCAGCTGACACATCTGTTGTTTTCAGTGGGGCAGGCAGCCTGTCTGCTGCAGTGACGTGCCGGGGGGCCCGAGACAGCAGAGGAGGAGGTTACTTCTCTCTCAGTAGTCAAGAATGGGCTTTCGTGAAAAAAATCTGGGGCCAATTTGACAGGAGTAGTCCCCACCCCCAGCTTCACCATGAGGCTTGCAGGATCTTAGTTCCCTGACCAGGGGTTGAACCCGCGCCCTTGGCAGTGAAAGCGCGGAGTCCTAACTACTGGATCACCAGGGAAGTCCCAGACGGAAGTAGTATTTGATTTGCCTTCTTTGCATCTTTAATGTAGTCTGACCAAAATTTACTGTGAAAACTGTGTATTTATTTGATCATTTTATTTTAAACCTAGTCACAAAACTTTAGAGACGATATAACGTTGGGTGAAGTTCAAGAAGTGGGTTAACACTGGTTTTCAAGGGTATGTTTTCTTCTGCTGTGTTTGAGATTCAGGATGAAGAATGCGGTACAGTAAATCTCATTAGGAAATCTGAATTCCCCTTTTATTTTAAGCTTACTGGTTGCCCCTACATTTTTTATACTTATTCTACCTGAGATTAACAGTGTTTAAATTTGTTTGGTTTTCTATATGCTGAGTTGGAGTGATCCTTCGTATTATACCCATTTTCTGTTAACTTGGCAAACTTAAAATTATTTTTCATATTTCTATAAATTTTTAATTCCTTACGAACAAGACAAATTTCTTCAATATTAGCAGCCCCAGTTAAATGTGTAAAAGCAGAAGGAGTCTTAAAAAGTTACACATAATGTTACCATGCGACCCTGCAGTTCTACATCGTTATATTCCCAAGAGGGTTGAAAACGTGTCCACACAAAAACGTGTCCAGGAGTGCTCAAGGCGGCATTATTCATGATAGCTGTAAAGTCCAAACAACACAGTTACCCATCAGCTGATGAGTGGATAAACAAAATGTGGTCTGTCTGTACATGGAATATTATTCAGTGGTAGAAAGGAATGAAGTCTTCATACATTGTGGGTGAAGCTTTAAACTATTATGCTAAGTGAAAGAAACCAGACACAAAAGACCGCAAATTATATGATTCCACTTAATATGAAATGTCTAGAATTGGCAAATCCATGGAAACAGGAAGTAGAGTAGTGGCTGCCAGGGACCTGGAGGAGGGAGCCTCGGGAGTGACTGCTCATGGGCATGGGGTTTCTGAAATTAGACAGTGGTGATAGTTGTACGACTTAGTGATTATACTTAACTGTACACTTTAAAAGGGTGAATTTTATGGTATGTGAGTTGTATCAGAAAAAACCAGGTAGAGTGTGAGTTTAAAAATCTTCATAAAAATTGCAAGTTACCTTACTGTTATTTCTAATCATATTCAATAATCATATTTTGTCATCTCTCTTAAAATTCTTACTGGCCTTGGGTCAAACGAGAGAGGATTTGTTGCTAAAATTTTCTGTGGTTGGAAAAGGATTCTGTTTTGAAGTTAGCCTACTTGTTTTCCTCATAGCAATCTGAACACCATGCACCAAAGTCAGAGTCATTTTCACTTTTATTTTTTTTTCTCGCCATGCTGCACAGCGTGCGGGATCTTAGTTCCCCAACCAGGGATTGAACCCGTGCCCCCTGCAGTGGAAGCACGGAGTCTTAACCACTGGACCACCAGGGAATTGCCATCACATATGTATTTTTAATGAAATACTCTTCATGAAGAGTGAACGTTTAAAAAAATAAAAATGGTACCTACCACCCAGCTGAAGAAATAAAACTTATCACTTATTTTAAAACACCATTTGTTCCATCCTGTCTCAGTCACCTGCTTCTCACTGCCAGAGTCCTTAAAATACTGTTCAGCTCTTTTTCCCAAGGGAAGTGCCATCTTGACATCCTTCTTCTTCTTTTTTTTACGCTAAATTTGGTTAACACACAGAATCTGCTTACTAAGTCATCAGAAGTTATTTAAATTGCCCAAAGGCAAAGATCTGTGTCACCAGTGATAATGAGCGTCTTAGATAGGCGGAGAGTACCACCCGAAATTGCCTTTGAACTTCCTTCTATATTCGTACTTGGTTAGGAGGAAGCATATAAAAATATTCTGCCCTTTGTAACTTGCCCTTTGTCTTAACCTGAATATCAGTGGTTAAGCAAGGGAATTTTTAAGCCTTCAGCAAGAGTTCTTTTCACAAATAGCTCGCAGTGTTAGTGAGTGAAGAAATTTGGGGTGGAGATGGGGAGGAAGGGGTGCCTGCTGACCCAGATTTTAAAAATAGCTTTCTTAATTTAGCTAGTAAATCTCTTATTTCTAGTTATAGGCATAAATTATTTTACTCTGGATGTCAGAACATAGGAAGTGTTATTTAGAATTTACAGGTTGATCTCATTCTTCTTCTGGGACTTATTTCTTATCTTGTTAATCATCAGGAAAAGAAGTCTTATTATTGATGCAAGCCCTAAACACCCTTTCAACTCCAGAAGAAAAGCTGGCAGCTCTCTGTAAGAAATATGCCGATCTTGTGAGTATTAAATCAAGGGAGTGAGGTCCATATAAAGTATAGCAAAATGTGTATGTGCTTGATAAGCTTTTTAAAATATGATGTAGCTTTTGATGTGGCTTTACATGTAAAATTATACTTTACTCCAGAATTGAAGAGGAGAATCTGATTTCTTGGGGCTTTTTGTTGCTTGTATGACTTCATTTTGTAAGGTGTTACATATATAGAGCATTATAATGCTAAAGATACAGCATAGGTTTTCTAAAACTCAGTCTTGTGTTGTGTTGCTTTAAATGCCAGTCAGTTGGAGTGTAGTGGTTCCTGTAGTTAACTTTTCCCAAGGGAATTCTAGAGATAAAGGCTCTAACCATTGTGACTGAAATTGTGAGTTAGGTGAAATAGTCTACTAAAACAATACTGTGTCTCAGGAAGTATTTATTTAGTATCTAATATGTGCCAGGCATTACTTTTTCCATCTTCCAAAGAAATTAACCTCATTTGTTCTGTGCCTGAGTTATTTCAAGTAGCATTAATTCTCTTTGTCAAATTATGAAAGCAGTCTCAATATGGAAACACTGCTGTCCTCTTTAAGTTGAAGAATGGGGAAGCCATTGAACCGTTTGAAATAAGGGTTGTGGGAAGCTTTTAGAACGAATGGTTCTAATATGCTAAGTTAATGTCTTTTGTGAAATACTTAGGTGAGTTATCATGGACAATGTTTATGCGTTTTCGTCTGTTGTTAAAGCAGTTATTCCGTGTCGTAAATGCTACTTTTTGTCAGTGACCAGCTTTGGAAATGAATTATTACTCAATTACAGTTATATTTTCCTTCAGTTTACAAAGGGGTCCGTGAATACCCCCGCTTAGCTGGCGTTCAGCAGTCTGGCACCTTCTGTTCAGAGCAGCAGGGCACCCCGTGCATCAATGAAAATAGCCTAGAACAGTCACAGATACAAAGATGGCAGAAAACACAAGGTCAGATTGTTGGCTTCAGGAAAGGAACACTTCCATTGGCTGTGGAAGACAGTCCCTCTTGGTTCCATCCACATGAAGAGAATCACGTGAGAAGTGGTAGAAAAAGAAGACAAAAACAAAAAAGGGAAAAGAAAAAAAATGGAGAAAAGAGTAAGAGAGAAAAAAGTAGTGTAGCAGGTTAGCTACTTGACCCAGTGTTGTTGGGACAACAGCAGACAGTCACACGTGGATTAGGAGAAGAAAGGGCAGATAGTGGCCTAGAGCAGTCCTTCTTAGACTCACACAGATGCTGGGACTTCTGTTGTTCAAAGGCACGTTGTGATTCACTGTGTCTGGGGCCTGAGAGTCTGCATTTTAACAAGTTGCCAGGTGAGGTTGATGATGATACTCTTACCCCTTGCATCACACTTTTTAAGCAGCAAGGGTCTAGGGCGTTTTGTTTGTGGCCTTTGTTTTGTGTGTGTGTGGGGGGGAGGGTATGGTTGATTCTTTTAAAGCACCAGTAATCATCACTACATTCATTTTAGGATGTGACACGTTGAAGACTTGCTTAGTGAGCAACCTCTCTTTGATTTAGATTTGTGCTGAGCATATGAAGGACGAAACGTGTACTGTTTTCAGAAAATGTTATAAAGCTTTGTTTCTTGAAACAACACTCATTTCTTTTAAAAGGTAGAGCATATAGGTTATATAGCAGTGAGACTATCAAGGCAGTAGGCTTTTCCCGAGGATTATTCCGTAAACTTCCCTTTTGCCATCACTGTCCTCTGTCCTTTTGGTGACAGCATCGTCTGACATCACTGGTGCTTGTGGCTCAGACAGGTAGGAAAGTCCTGTAGAGCAGCTGGAGGGGTGCCTGCGCTGTGATGGGGATTGTCCTCTGGGGAGATCTTGTGGCTGCCACGTTCACCAGATAACATGGGTTTATGAAATTGTCACATTTCACTTGCTAAGTGTGGATCCCATTAGGCCTGTAACATGGTCCTTAAGTACGTAGTGGTGCTGTTCTTTCCCATTCCTTAGTTTGTGCAGATTATTATAGTGTAATAATAAATCTTGATTTTCTGGTTGGGTAGGTGTATCTTCTCTTCATCAGAAGTATCTTGGCTGTTCTTGACTCTTTACTCTATAAAATTTTAGATTCAACTTATTAGTTCCATGGGAAGGAAACACCCCTTGGGGATTTTGAGGAGCATTTTATGGAATCTATAGTTGCATTCAGGGGAGAATTATACAATCCTTAAGAAATTAACGGAGCTTAAAAAGTGGATATCCTTATGGGGGAAAAAATGAATTTAGATCCTTGAACACCATGTACAGTGATTAAGGACTTAAATGAAAATTTTAGGTATCATTTAGCTTTATTTAAATATATTAATAGGTGAATATTTTTCCAAACTTGAATTAAAAGAAGGATTTCTTATGACACAAAAAGCACTGCCAGAGAAAAGATTTCAGAAATTGGCTGTATTGAAATTAAGACTTTCTATTCATCAAACGGTATTTTCAAAGAAAGTGAGAAGACACATTACAAACTGGGGAGAACATATTTCCAACAAATAATAACCAGTAGAAGATTCAATGTGAGGAATATCCAAGGAACACCTACAAACGAATACAAAAAGGACAATTAGCCCAATGGAAAGCTGGGCAAGAGATGTGTAGGAGGCATTTCATAGAAGTGGAGAAACATCAAGATTCGAAGATATCTTAACATAAAGGTAAACATACAAGGGATGTTCGATCTTATGAATACAGGGAAATGCAAATCAAGACCATAGCAACATGCTATTTTATGTCCAGTGTAAGTGGCATAAAGGAAGAATTGTTACCGTATGAAGTTTTTGGAGAAGTGCATCTACATGATTTCTTATAAATTGCTGGTGTGAGAGTAAATGTGCCGGCCACTCTGGAAAACAGTGTTCCATTGTCATGTGCAACAGAACATTTATTTATTGATTGATTGATTGCGGTACGCGGGCCTCTCACTGTTGTGGCCTCTCCCGTTGCGGAGCACAGGCTCCGGACGCGCAGGCCCAGTGGCCATGGCTCACGGGCCCAGCCGCTCCACGGCATGCGGGAACCTCCCGGACCGGGGCACGAACCCGTGTCCCCTGCACCAGCAGGCGGACTCTCAACCACTGCGCCACCAGGGAAGCCCGCAACAGAACATTTAGAAATCACTTCCCCACAACCCTAGTTCTAGGTTTGCACTCAGGATAAATTCTTGCATGGTGTATACCAGGAAGCCCATGTGTGAGAATATGCGAATTGTTGTGAGTACCTGGAAACAACTCAATTGCCTATTGACAAGAGACTGGGTCAACAAAGTGTGTTGTGTGCTGCGTATTTTTATTTTATTTTATAAAATACTTATTTATTTATTGGCTGCATCAAGTCTTAGTTGTGGCCTGTGGGATCTTTCCTTGCAGCACGTGGGCTCTCTAGTTGCGGCACATGGGCTCATTTTAGTTGTGGTGTGCAGGCTTAGTTGCCCCGCGGCATGTGGGATCTTAGTTCCCCGGCCAGGGATCGAACCCACGTCGCCTGCATTGGAAGGCAGATTCTTAACCACTGGACCACCAGGGAAGTCCCTGCATAGTTTTTATTTATTTATTTATTTTATTTTTATTTTTTTTGCGGTACGCGGGCTTCTCACTGTTGTGGCCTCTCCCGTTGCGGAGCACAGGCTCCGGACGTGCAGGCCCAGCGGACATGGCACACGGGCCCAGCTGCTCCGCGGCACATGGGATCTTCCCGGACCGGGGCACGAGCCCATGTCCCCTGCATCAGCAGGCGGACTCTCAACCACTGCGCCACCAGGGAAGTGCCCTGCGTAGTTTTTTTTTTTTTTTTGCAGTACGCGGGCCTCTCACTGTTGTGGTCTCTCCCGTTGTGGAGCACAGGCTCCGGACGCGCAGGCTCAGCGGCCATGGCTCACGGGCGTAGCCGCTCCGCGGCATGTGGGATCTTCCCGGATCGGGGCACGAACCCGTGTCCCCTGCATCAACAGGTGGACTCTCAACTACTGTGCCACCAGGGAAGCCCCTTGCATAGTTTTTAAAAAGTGAAATAGCATACAACCTGAGGGCCAAAGCCAGCAAGGCCTGTTTTTGTACTGACCACAAGCTAAGAATGGTTTTACTTAATTGTTGTTTAAAAGTGTTGTTTAAAAGACAGTGACGACACAACCGACATGTTATGGCCTGCAAAGCCTAAAATATTTCCTTTCTGGCCATTTACAGAGTAAGTTTGCTGGTCCCTGTTCTGTAGCTACATGCAAACAATCTGAATGAATCCTAGCAGTGTAATCTTCAGCCGTGCTGTCCAGAATGGTAGCCACTAGTCATTTGTGGCCATTTAATCTTAAATTCATTTATTTTAATTTTTAAAGATTTATTTACTTATTTATTTATGGCTGCGTTGGGTCTTAGCATGTGGGATCTTTGTTGCGGCATGCGGGCTCTTTTGTTGCGGCACCTGGGCTCTTCGTTGTAGTGTGCAGGCTTCTCTCTAGTTGTGGCGTACGGGTTTTCTCTTCTTTAGTTGTGGTGCGCAGGTTCCAGGGCACGAGGGCTCTGTAGTTGTGGCGCGTGGGCTCTGCAGTTTGCAGTACGTGGGCTCTAGCTGAGGCATGCGAGCTCAGTAGTTGTGTCGTGCGGGCTTAGTTGCCCCGTGGCATGTGGGATCTTAGTTCCCTGGCCAGGTATCGAACCCGAGTCCCCTGCACTGTAAGGCGGATTCCTTACCACTGGACCACCAGGGAAGTCCCTTGAGTTCATTTAAATTAAAGAAAATTTAAATTTTGGTTTCTCAGTTGCAGTAGCCACAATAAAGTCAGAACAACTAAAATCAAAACGATTTCTTGGGCTTCCGTGGTGGTGCAGTGGTTGAGAGTCCGCCTGCCGATGCAGGGGACACGGTTCGTGTCCCGGTCCGGGAGGATCCCACACGCCGCGGAGCGGCTGGGCCCGTGAGCCATGGCCGCTGAGCCTGCGCGTCCAGAGCCTGTGCTCCGCAGCGGGAGAGGCCACAGCAGTGAGAGGCCCGCGTACCGCAAAAATACAAAAACAAAATAACGATTTCTTTTAGGACCACACACGGATGACATAAAATACAGAGGAGAGCAAAGGAGTAGTGACCCCAGGATTCAGGGTTGTGGTTACCTTGAATCTGGGGAGGGCGGGGGGAGTTCCAGCCCTCGGTGGAGTTACTGATAGGGTGTGCAGATCCTGCAGCCCATGGTCCTGAGTAAGGTTACTTTACGAGAGTATTTTACAAAAACAGAATTATTTTCTGGGGGGGGGGGGATTTCCGTAAAGGTGTTTTTAATAGCTATAAGCATCTCGCCTGTAAGGATGTGCGGTATGTTTTGAGAGGCCACAAGGTGTCGCTCTTGCTCTTGAAATAGTGACTCAGCATCCTTTTCTTCTCCAGTTAACAGGTCAGTAAGGCTGCCATCTTATCTGTTAGTGTTGGTGTAACCTTGAAACAGACGCATTTGCTCCAGACCTACAGTTGCAGTGCGCCCCCCTCACTTGCAAAGAACTGAGTGCGGCTTATTGAGTTCTGATTTGGAGGATTGTTTCAATAAAGTAGCTTGAGTGTGTTTTTCAAGAAAGTAAAACTTTCTGGTGTCGATTCCTAAAAAGTCCAAAACGTCATTTTTTTTTGTTTTTAATAAATAAATAAAGAGATTAAGATTGTTTTTTTCCTACCCTAAATCATTTGCTTACTTTCCTAGCATAATGGGAAAAGAGAAGGTTGGCAGGGCAGCATGGCATGAAACAGTTAAAATAAAATATTACACTACAATACTGTGGGTTTTTGGAAATGTATTCCTTAGTTCTTATTGTAGTTCTTCCAGCCATAACTCAAAGGTTTTCGCTGTATTTCCTAAATGTAAAGTGCTTATTACTTTTAGCTGGAGGAGAGCAGGAACGTTCAGAAGCAAATGAAGATTCTGCAGAAGAAGCAAGCCCAGATCGTGAAAGAGAAAGTTCATTTGCAGAGTGAACACAGCAAGGCTATCTTGGCAAGAAGCAAACTCGAGTCTCTTTGCAGGGAACTTCAGCGTCACAATAAGACGTTAAAGGTGGGTTGGTTCCTTTTGTTTTTCTTTTTTAATTTTTTAAAATTTATTTTTAGCTGTGCTGGATCTTCATTGCTGTGCGCGGGCTTTCTCTAGTTGCAGCGAGCAGGGGCTACTCTTTGTTGCAGTGCATGGGCTTCTCTTGTTGTGGAGCACGGGCTCTAGGCGTGCGGGCTTCAGTAGTTGTGGCTTATGGCCTCAGTGGTTGTGGCTCAAGGACTCTAGAGCTCAGGCTCAGTAGTTGTGGCGCACGGGCTTAATTGCTCCGCGGCATGTGGGATCTTCCCGGACCAGGGCTCAAACACTCTCCCCTGCATTGGCAGGTGGATTCTTAATCACTGCAGCACCAGGGAAGTCTGGTTCCGTTTTCTGTTTTTCAGGAGGGTCTGGCTTAGCTTGATTTATAGTCGCTGTGTACCTATTTGAACTAAATCCGTGTCTCTCCTTGGAGACAGGGATGCCACCGTTCTGTTTTGCTTGGCCTTGTGCTTCTTAACGCACCTCATACTTGCTCATACTTGCTCGTGGGGAATCTAGATGAGATTGATGTTTAGACCACAGCTTTCCCACTAGGAGCCATGGCTTAGGAAGCTCAAATTTGCAGTTTCCTGCTGAGCACTGAGGTCGTTCATTAGCACGTGTGAAAAGTGGACATGAAATGAGAAGCCGAGTAGGAGCAGACTTGAGGGAAGGGAAAGGCCCCACTGAGCTCCTCAAGGGCTGTTCGTTGGTTATATCACCGGCCACGCTTGTCCATCCCAGTTCCCCATTGCCAAGTACTTTTAGAAGAGCGCTTATTCCTCGGCTGATTAAAAGACAAAGCAGCGGGTATCCAAAAGTTAGTTGGTACCAACAGAGGAAGAAGGGAAGAAGGCAGAGACACAGGGGTGGGCCTGTCCTCATGTGCAGTTGTGGTGTGATTTTGACTGAGCCGCATTGCTCGTGAGACTCCCCCACCATGGCAGGCACCCAAGGCCCTAGAACATAGGAGCCCTCGGGAAATGGATCTTGACCTGATGTGGGAGCCGTTAGGTTTTCTTTGCTTTTGAATCCTTGGATTTCGGTGTTCACGAAACTGAGTGGTATTTTTTCCCCATAGCAAGTCCACACTTTGATTGGACTGGTAATGCTTTAGACACTAGACACCTAAAGGTCTCTTAGCACTTGGATCTGAGCAAGAGTTGGGACTAAGCTTTTAAGATGCAGATTCCTTTTGTCCCTTGCCATCTAGGGAGTAGAAGGTGCGACTCAGAAAGTGAAGGGCAGGAAGGGATCGCCCTCTTCCGGCTGATTTCAGATGCTGCCCTGCAGGACTAGCCAGGGGGGAGGGTATTTGGGAAGCCCGCGTGGAGGGGGCTAGCTGCCTGGCAAGACTCCTTCCTCGTCTCTCAGTGTGATCACAGAGCGCTTACTGTAGAGCAGGGCAGGCGGCGCCTCTCTGATTATCTACCTAGGAGAAGCTGCTTGCTTTCAAACGAGAGCCTTCCGGTCCTAAATAAGGGGAAGGAATTCTAGTTCAGAAGCACCACTTCAGGGCAGCAAGCAGTGAACCCACATGGCAGCAGTGTCTTTTGTGGGCGTCTGTGCGATTGACAGAAATTGTTTTGGATAATAAGGAAGAAAATACGCAGCAGGCACGAGAGGAGGAAGAAAGACGGAAAGAGGCCACTGCACACTTCCAAATCACTTTGAATGAAATCCAGGCACAGCTGGAGCAACACGACATACACAACGCCAAGCTCCGCCAGGAGAACGTCGAGCTGGGCGAAAAGCTGAAGAAGCTCATCGAGCAGTACGCACTGAGGGAGGAGGTAGGGCAGCTGGTGTGTCCCCTCACTACGAACCAATGTTTTAGAACCGTTGTGTATGCATGGTAGAAGTCTGGCCTTCCCTCGCAGGACTCGTGGGGACCATACTCGATGGCCCGGAAGTCAGTGGATTTGGGTGCGTGAGGCGATTTCTTGGAGACAGTGTTAAGCACTACTCGTCTTCCATGTGATTCTGGAAGATTGTAATTTTAGCATAGATTTTCCCCTTGTCTAGACTAAAAGTGAGTAAATACCTGGCCCCAAACTACACTGTATTTTAGACGTCTATGATAATCTGTATGGTCTACACTATCATTCCATTATGCCTGTGTTTCAGATATTTTTTTTTAGTGGAGGTTTTATAGTATTTGGGAGAAAAAAACGAACCTATTTCTAAACCCTTATACACCCAATTGAAGTAAAAAGTTTACTGGAAGGGTCTGTGGCACCTCATCTTGGTCACTGGCCTCCAACTAAGACTTAGTTCTACAAGCCAGTTGGGAAGTCTGGGCGTGGTGTCTAGATTAAATGCAAGTAGGCGATCATGTGCTTTTTTAAAGTTCCTCCCTTTTAGAGGTCAGATGGGCAGGAACAAAGGGTTAGGTTCTTTAAATGACACATTCCCTGCCTTTTAAGTTAGTAAAATATTCTCTTATGTGTGTTGTATCCCTTATAGAGGTAGATTAAAATAGCTGATTTAAAAAAAAAAAGATTGTGGCATCTCTGTGGGTTATTTTATCCAGTTTTCAAGGCAAACTTTATATTAATTTAGTTTTCCATATAGCCCTTTAAAAACTGTTAGTTTTTTTAAAGATTTTCTTTTTATCACTCTCGATGCTTTTTGCTTACCTTTTTCCCCCTTATTATTATGGAAAATTATAAACGAAGAAAGTAGAGACTGTATCACCTGGTTTTAGCAAATGAAACCACAGTTTCAACTATATTCCCATCACTTTCCCCTGGGTTATTTTGAAGCAAATCCAAGGTATCAGTCCATTCATATATATTTGAGGGTGTACCTCACAAAGACTAAGGATTCATTTTTAGATGTGACCACAATACCATTTTCATACCTGAAAAATTAGCAGTAATTATTTAATATTAAAATCTAGTCATCGTTTACATTTTTCCGATTGTCTCCCCGTTTTTTTTAAAAAAAGAAAAAACCTATTTGAATCATCCAGATAAAGCCCGTCTGCTTCACTGGCTGACGTGTGTCAAGTCTCTAACATAAACATTTCCTTTTCTCTCTTTTTTATTCTTACAGTGTGTTTGTTGAAGAAACTTTTTTTGTCCTAGAGAATAAATTTTCTATTAGATTATAAAGCCCTCACTTTTCTTAAAATTATTGTTTTAGTTTTGTAGTTTAATATGACAGTCTGCCACATTATAGATGTAGAAAATTTGAAAGCTATGTATGTTGAAATCACATTACCTGTGAGCCTTATTCAGTTTGAGTATTATTGAATGTTCCTTCCTTGGTCAGGGAGGGATGTTCTGATGACTTTATTGTACATAAACAACCATTTAATAATTTCACTTGGAAATCATAATGACCTTTTATCAAATTTATCTGATAAGTGCCAGGCACCGAGCACCTTACATAGTATAGCCATTGCGTTGGCCTTTACAGTGCTGCAGTGTGGGTGTGGCTGCCCCCCACAGGTGAGGGGACTGACATTCAGCAAGGGGGAGAATTCGACTGGGGCCATTCCTCCCATCACAGCATGCTGCCTCCAATTGAGAGATTTGGGAAAATTTAATGGGCAGAAAAAAATATCCAGTAATTATGTGTATGATGTATTATGGGTTTAACAGTTTGATCTCCGTAGCCGTCTTTTTCTTGATACAATTTGAGCTTCATTTTCACCTTACGGCAGAAATAGTATGAGGCCGGCTGCTGAGGTGCTGCTGGGCCATCTCCGGAGGGAGGGATGCCGACACAGGCTTCTGCCAGCACAGCATGCAGACAGGCACCTTGCTGGTATTAGCCCCGGTGGTATTAGCAGGAAAAGCAGCCTCATGAGTGAGGTCTTGTAACTTGTGTCGTGTTTCCTCGTCATCCTGTCCCTTATTTCATTAAGTGACGGAAGAAATTTTACGTTCCCCGCAGCACATTGATAAAGTATTCAAACACAAGGAACTGCAGCAGCAGCTTGTGGACGCCAAACTGCAGCAGACGACACAGCTGATAAAAGAAGCTGATGAGAAGCATCAAAGAGAGAGAGAGTTTGTAAGTTTGCAATTTCTTAAAAAAAGAAATGATTGCCAAAATTGTAACCAAAGCCATTTAAACTTATTCTACATTTAAATTAGCACTGGGTTGTGCTAATTGTTTTTTTCTCTAGATTGTGAAGGGCATGTGTGTGTTAGAAAACATTAGCTTTTTCTTTCTATTTAACTTTATATACAGAAGATACACTGGAGAGATTAGACCAAGTTACTGCAAAGACCTGCACTGATAGGACTTTTCTGTGCTTAGAATATTTATTTCACTTTTTAGATAATGGCCACCAAGTTTAAGAATTATAGCAGTATTTAACACATTAAATTTGGGGATTCGATTTAATAGCAAGCTTACCAAACATGGGTGTCCTTCATACTGTTAACAGTTTATTTCAAACAAGTAACTTGAAACTAGGGAAACTTATTTGTTTACTCTGGTATAATTTTCTGAAAAACTTTAACAGAATTCTCTACATCCTAATCACTCAGCATTATTCTCAGAATGTGTGCTCAGATTATATGGCCTGTCAGTAATTGTGAATACAGTGGAATGTCATTGGGTTTGTATATTTAACACATGCAAATTTAACTTTACCTGCTTAACCAAAAAAAAAAAAAAAAAAGTCAGAAGTGGTTATGATAATGAGGACGGTCCCATCCAGATTTCACTTAAGTAACCTAGGCCCTGAGGCGAGCCAGGTCTGAAGACTCGGGTCCTGAGTGGCCCTCATGATGTGAACATGTCACTCTGAGTGTGAGTCTAGGGTTAAGAGAGACATTTTTCATACACTGTGGTCGTTCCATGTGAACTGACAGCGCCGTCCCATGCATAACTGAAGAGACAGTTGTCATTTCCCAAGTTAGAATAGAAATATGATACACATATTTAAATAAATACATACGATACATCTATTTCTGGTTGGTTTTAAGGACTTTTCAAAACCTACTGGACTAAGTGTGACATTTTACTTCAGGGACTGAATTTCACAGCTGCCTACTATGCAATTTCACTACATAATTTTCTTAAACTCAAGTATATAAATTAAAGCTCCCATCCCATCACCACCCCTACCCCCACCCCCAGCTTTAAAAAAAATGTGATCAGAAACCAGGTTCCTGATTTCATTGTTTTGCTCCATACAGTGCCTCATCTTGCCTCTCATGGAGCAGAGGGGCTTTCTAATTTTTTTTTCTTTTTTGGCCACACCACATAGCATGCGGGATCTTAGTTCCCTGACCAGGGATCGAACCTGTGCCCCCTGCAGTGGAAGCGCAGTCTTAACCACTGGACCGCCAGGGACGTCCCAGAGGGGCTTTCTAAATGACCCAGATAATGTCGAGATTCTCAGCCATGTTTTCTGCTCAATACTAGACTTCTCATTATTTTCATCTAAAAGACAACAGTTTAACCCTGAGTTTTGTAAACCTATTATTAGGCCTCCTGGGTACTTCTTCTAAGCAATAAAAGAGTATTCCTACATTCCTAAGTGTTAACAATGGAACAGATCAAAGATACAGGTAATTAGCAATTGATGTGACAGAATGTTTCATTCATAGAGTCGTGGTTCTTGCTAAAATAATGAGTGGAAGGGTTAAGCCTAACTATCTGGTCGTTGGACGTTGTAGTCATATTTGTAATGACTATTAGTATTTTGCCAGAATGTTTCTGTCTTCTAGTTATTAAAAGAAGCAACGGAATCAAGACACAAATATGAACAAATGAAACAACAAGAAGTACAACTAAAACAGCAGGTAACTTGACGGCAGGGGTAGTAGAATTTGTAAGAAAAAAATCTATGGTTCATTTGATACATACCTTGAATCCTCCTCTAAGATGATTTTGCTTGTTCCCAGCAGACCTGAGAGTAGATCACACGTCCCTCTTGGAGTTTTCATCTTCATTTAGGGTGACCACCTCATCCTGATTTGCCTAGGACTTTCCTGGTTTTAGCACTCGGTCCCAGGAATCAGGCAGAAGGGACAGTTTGTCCCGCTATGTGCAGGTCCTCCTTCCAGTATCACACGTATTTCCTCCCTTTCTCTGTCTGTTCCCATGTGTGTCAGCTAATTTCCTACTAAAGAAAAACTGATAAATCTTCAGATTTTAGTTCTTTTTTGTGAGGTTGAACCATATGAAATTGCTGATACTTATTTGACCTACAAAATGGCATTTTCATATAGTGTAACGTAAAATCTTTAAAATTTTGTGCTATGAGCCTGTAACCTATTTTAAAAAACTACCTATTGATCATGCATTTCCACTCCCAGGTAGAGTATGGAGGTGGTGGCCACCTTAATGCGAGCCCCCAACTTTCCTTCCTCCCTCCCTCCCTCCCTTCTTCCCCTGTACAATATTGTTCACTATAGCCACCATGCTGTACATGAGATCCCTGGAACTTATTCATCTTCTGATTGAAAGTTTGTACCCTTTGACCAACATCTTCCCCTTTCTCCCTGCCCTCCACCTCTGGCAACCACCATTCTACAATGTTTCTTTGAGTTTGGCTTTTTTAGATTCTACAGGTAAGTGATTATCATACGGTATTTAGTATTTGTCTTTCTGTGTCTCACTTATTTCACTTAGCATAATGCCCTCAAAGCCCATCCACTGTGTCACAAATTGTAAGATTTTCTTCTTTCTTATGGCTGAATAATATTCCATTGTGTATATACACCACATTTTCTTTATCCAGTTATATGTTGATGGACACTTAGGTTTCTTCCATACCTTGGCTATTGTGAATAATGCTGCAATGAACATGGGAGTGCTGATATCTCTTTGAGATCCTGTTTTCATTTCTTTTGGATATATACCCAGAAGTGGAATTTCTGAATCATATGGTGGTTCTATTCTTAATTTTTTGAGGAGTCTTTATACTGTTCTCCATAGTGGCTGCAGCAGTTTACAATTCCACTGACAGCGCACAAGGTCCCCTTTCTCCACACCCTCTCCAGCATTTGTTAACAGGTGTGAGGTGATATCTTACTGTGGTTTTGATTTGTATTTCCTTGATGACTAGTGATGCTGAGCACCTTTTCATGTACTTGTTGGCCATTTGTATGTCTTTGGAAAAATGTCTATTCAAGCTGGTTTTTAAATTAAGATTTTAAAAATTTTTTTAATTTATTTTTTGCTATTGAGTTGTATGAGTTCCTTATATATTTTGGATATTAACCCTTTATCAGATATATATGGTTTGTAGATATTTTCTCCCATTCCGTAGACTGCCTTTTCATTCTGTTGATTGTTTTTTGTGCAGAAGCTTTTTAGTTTGATGTAGTCCCACGTGTTGATTTTTGCTTTTGTTGCTTGTGCTTTTGTTGTCATATCCAAAAATTCATTGCCAAGACCACTGTCAAGGATCTTTTTAACCTATGTTTTCTTCTAGGAGTTTTACAGTTTCATATCTCCTGTTTAAGTCCTTAACCTATTTCAAGTTAATTTTTGTGACTGGTACAAGATAGCAGTCCAGTTTCATTCCTCTGCATGTGGTTATCCAGTTTTCCCAACACCTTTTATTGAAGATACTTTCCTTTCCCCATTGAGTATTCTTGGCTCAAATACTTGAGCCAAGAATATTATTGTCAAATATTGTCAAATATTATTGACCATATTTGTCAAATATTATTGACCATATTTGTGTGGGTTTATTTTTGTTTTGTTTTGTTTCAAATTTATTTATTTATTTTTTGGCTGTGTTGGGTCTTCGTTGCTGTGCGCAGGCTTTCTCTAGTTGGGGTGAGCAGGGGCTACTCTTGATTGTGTTGTGCAGGCCTCTCATCGCGGTGGCTTCTCTTGTTGCAGAGCATGGGCTCTAGGCGCGTGGGCTTCAGTAGTTGTGGCACATGGGCTCAGTAGTTGTGGCACACGGGCTTAGTTGCTCCGCAGTATGTGGGATCTTCCCGGACCAGGGCTTAAACCCATGTCCCCTGCCTTGGCAGGCAGATTCTTAAGCACTGCGCCACCAGGGAAGTCCCTGTGTGGGTTTTTTTGGGGGGCTCTCAGTTCTGACCCCGTTGGTCTGTCTCTGCTTTTAATGCCCATAGTATATTGTTTTGGTTACTATAGCTTTGTAATGAAGCTTGAAATCAGGGAGTGTAATACCTCTAGCTTTGTTTTCTCAAGATTGCTTTGGCTATTTTGTTCTGTTTGTTTGTTTCTGTGGTTCCATACACATTCTAGGGTTATTTGTTCTATTTCTATGGCAAATGCCATTGGAGTTTTGATAGGGCTTTGGCTAGTGTGGACATTGTTAACAATATTTACTCTTCTGATCCATGAACACAGGGTACCTTTCCACTTATTTTTGTCTTCAATTTCTTTCATCAATGTCTTACAGTTTTCAGTGTATAGATTTTTCATTTCGTTGGTTAAATGTATTCCTAAGTATTTTTTTAATGCTATAGAAAATAGGATTATTTTATTTATTTCTGTTTATTCCTTTTTCAGATATTTTGTTGTTAGTGTATAGAAACATAACTGATTTCTGTATGTTGATTTTGTATCCCGAAACCTTACTGAATTTATTCTACCATTTTTTTGTGGGGTCTTCAGGATTTTCTAAATATAAGATCATGTCATCAGCAAACAGACAGTTTTGCTTATTCCTTTCTGCTTTGGATGCTGTTTATTTCTTGTTTAATTGCTCAGGCTAGGAATTTCACTATTGTGTTGAATAGAAGTGGTGAGAGTGGGCATCCTGTCTTGTTCCTGATCTTAGAGGGAAAGCTTTCAGCCTTCAACTGACTTGAGTGTGATGTTAGCTGTGGCTCTGTCATATATGGCCTTTATTATATTAAGTATGTTCCTTCCTTGTACCCAGTTTGTTGAGCGTTTTTTTGTTTGTTTTGTTTTGTTTCGTCTTGGCTGCACTACGCGGCTTGTGGGATCTTAGTTCCCTGACCAGGGATTGAATCCGTGCCCTTGGCAGTGAAAGCGCAGATTCCTAACCACTGGACCACCAGGGATTCCCTGTTAAGCATTTTTATCATGAATTTATGTTGAATTTTACCACATGCATTTTCTGCATCTATTAGATCATACGATTTTTGTCTTTCATGCTATTGTATTAACGTGGTGTGTCACATTTATTGATTTGCCTATGTTGAACCATCCTTGTAGTTTTCTTATCTGGCCTGTACTGTCTTATCTGGCTTTGGTATCAGGGCAATGCTGGCCTTGTAGAATGAGTTCAGGAGTATTCCCTTCTCTTCACTTTTTGGGAAGAGTTTGATAAGAATTGGTGTTTGTTCTTCTTTCAGTGTTTGGTAGAATTCACCCATGAAGCTGTCTAGGCCTAGGCTTTTCTTCGTTGCCTCCCTGCTTTTCAGTCCAGACCCCTTAGGTTTGTTCTAATGCAGTCTTTCTCTGTGGTGCCTTGTATGGAGTAAGGGTAGCAGATGCCTCCCCACTCAAAGAAGAGGTACAGGAAGGACTTCCCATGTCTTCACAGACAGGTGAAATTAGGCATTTGTACCTACAATTCACCCTTTCTCAGAAAAGTAGATTACATTTTGATGAAAAAATGTATTACTCATTTTGAAAGTTTATTATGTAACAAGTTTTTTAAATGTAAGGACTCTAGATTAGTTCTAAAATGCAGACTGGCCTGAATCTGTATGAACACATTTCTTGAGTGCTGTTTGTCTTTGGGTGCGTTTTACAGCGTGGTGACACTCGTTTCCTATAAAGCTAGCCTAACTTAGAGTGAAAACTGAAGAAGTCTTTTGAACTTTCCACCATAAGTTATTGTGCTAGAATGCTTCTAGGAAACTTTGAACCCCTTACTAGCCCTATAAATTCAGTTGTCCACATAAATGGAGAAGAGAATCAATGTGGAAAACGTATAAAAAGTCTATAGATAGCTTTGGAAGATGGACTTTAATGCAGGGCCCCAGAGGGCCCTTCTACCGAGTTCACAGGCAGCTCCAGTTCTGTTGTACTGTTAGCAGTGCAGCTTCTCTTGTCTGTGATCTGTGTCGCCCTGAGTCATGTTATCTGATCGTTAATTTGTTTCCTTTGCTGCCGCCTCTTCCTTTTCCTGCTCCCCAAATGTGCTGTTCTTCCCAAGAGTCCATCTCATTCTCTGCTCTTGCCCACCATGTCCGTTTCCAGGCTTTGTTGATGACCTTAGTCTTATTGGTGTGTTTTGACCAATTTTGTAATCTAGGCCCTTAAGTCCAAGATGGTAGTTGCCACTTACTCATTGCCCAGAGGGGGCCAGCGTTGAACTCTGACGGGACAGTCCACCTGGATGTTCTGTCTTTGATAAAAACAGACCATGCTAAGACTGCCATAACTTCTAATCTCCCTCAGGTGCTGGAACTGCTCCACCAGTCTGCCCGAGCCTCACCGCTGTTCCGACCCCAGGCCAGCGGCCCTGGCGGCTCTGTCACCGTGTGCCCCTCTATGGACTGCTCTGCTTGGAAATCCTCTGCGCTATTCTCTTCACCCTGAAATTTCTGTTGGTCCCGGCCTTCAGCCTCCCCCTCCTGGGGGCGTGCTTTGGCTGTCTTATGGTAGCTTCGCCTGGCCTGTTGCCATTGGTAGCGTCGCTTTTGGTCCGCGTCTCCTTCCCACACAGCGGAGCTGGCCTCCCGTCTTTCCACCGGCTGCTCTGCTCCCTCCCAGGGCATCTCCCCTCCCGCCCTGGTCTTGGTTTCTCTTTACGCTCCGCACACAGCACTGCTGAAGGTGGACAGGCATCGCTGACGCTGTTTCTTGGCAGCTGGTGATCTTTTCTTCTCCGCTTTCTTTATATGTGCTGTGTGATCTTGAGCAAAGCACTTTATTCCTCCAGGCCTGTTTCCTCATCCTGAAATAATGCAGTTACATTAGGTGGGCTCTCAGGGTTCCCACCTTGTCTGAAATGAAATAATTCAGCCTGCCCTTGAGACCTAGCTTGGGCCTCAGCCACAAGGAGCTTCCCTAACTATTCTATTCTGACCCCTACCACGCCTCCCCCCACCCCTGGCTTCTGTTAATTCCTGTCCTGGGGGAGAAGGTGACGCTGTGTTCTAAATTCTGCTTGCCTTATCGGTTAGTGCCTTATTTTCCCAGCTAGAATAAAAATTCCTTAAGGGTGGGAGTTAAAAGAAAAATTGCTGTTTCTGCTTCTTTCAGCTTTTTTCTCTTAACTATACTCCCACTGAATTCTTTCTCCCCTAACCACACCAATCCTTTGGCTTCTGTTTCATTTTCCTGCCTACATTAAGAAAAGAGATATCCCTGATTTCAAGCTAGGAACTGTGCAGGTGGTATTCTAAGAGAATGATCTTTTTCCAAGGACAATTTTTCAAATATAAGGAGAGGAGGTAGTTCATAAAGGATTAATTGTATGAAATTTATAGCTATTCCACATACTTCAGTTTTTATTATAATTGGCGGAATGGAGCTAATGTTTGTACATTTTAAACAGTTTCATCTAAAGATGGTGAGGTTAACATAACTTCCTAAGTTTCAGTGCATTCCAGTGGGTTCTTAGAACTGCAGCCATTGATGTCTGGGGTCGAGGATTGGGTGTGCATTTGTTCTTATTTCTGTCGCTTATAACAGGTAACGTTTAACCATATTATGTTCTTTTTGAAAGCGTTTGGGATTTTAAATCATTTACCTAGAACTCTGAATTTTTTATACTTGTTTTCTGTAGCTTTCTCTTTATATGGATAAGTTTGAAGAATTCCAGACTACCATGGCAAAAAGTAATGAACTGTTTACAACCTTCCGGCAGGAAATGGAAAAGGTATTTGCCTATTTTTAGTGGAGTATTGCCTAAAGGGGAATTTATATAAGAAGCTATTTTAAGCATGATTGCTACTTGGATGAGTTCATGTTTTTACTGTACTGTCTTCATTTCATCTCTTCTGATCCTCCAGTGGCATCATGTTTAGTCACTTTGCCCTCAGTAGTACCCCATGTAGCTAGTGATCTCTAGGCCCTCACAGTTGTCTTTATTAAAGTTAACTCCTCTATTAAATACAATTTGTTGCTAGCCGTAAAGTGGTGTCTTTACTTGCTTCAGGTGATACCTCCCAGCCCCACCCCACACCCTTTTCACAAAGCTCCATGTCCTTGGAGATCAAATTATTTAAAGACAACCACGCCCAGAACAGTAACTACGTATTTTGGTTGGTCGATACAGATCAGTGTTTCTACCTTTTTAGCTTTTTTCTCCCTTCTTCTTCTTCGTTTATACTCCCACTGAATTCTTTCTCCCTCAAGCAAACCAATTTTTTGGCGTCTGGTTCTTTTTCCTGCCTGTGATAAGGAAGGCAGTATCCTCGATATTAAACTGAGAACTAGTATGCGCACGGTCAGGGGGTGGGGCGGGCTGTAGAGACAAGGGAACCTTGAATTTAAATTTGCAATTGTGTCGATTCGCAGATGACAAAGAAAATTAAAAAACTGGAAAAAGAAACGATAATATGGCGGACCAAATGGGAAAACAATAACAAAGCACTTCTGCAAATGGCTGAAGAGGTGAGGTGGTTTCCCGCGGGCTCATGATGTTCAGGTAGCTGACAGGGCAGGGGGACGTGCCTTGTGACACTGCCGTCCTAGCCGAGGGCTCTGGCCAGAGCTGCTGAGTGGGATCTGTCCCGGCAGGAGTCGCAGCTAGAGTCCCAGGTGACGTGGGCTTTCCCACCGCTCAGCCGGCGTTTGATTGACTGGGTCTGGGGCTGAGGGTCGGGGAATCTGCCTTCCGACCAGGTGCCCACCTGGCCAGCACAGGCCACTGACTCGGGTGCCTCTCTCTCCACCTCGACTTACTCTTTCTGAAAAGGTAGCATAGTACTTTTTGCCAGTCTTACGAAGCTGAGATGTACTGTTTGCAAACACTAAATATCACACCTTAAATCTTGTTCTCATCTGAGGATTGGTAAAAACAAGAGAAATCTAGGTGGAAATAAGATGAGTCCTCCTCTTTTTTAAGCAGGCCCTTCATTTTTTATCCGCTAGTCTTTGGTGGTGAGTATCTTCAATTTCCTTAGTAATTCATCAATACAAAATGCTTTTAAAAGTGGGCTTTGGTCTTTTTTTTTTTTTTTTTTTTTTTGCGGTACGCGGGCCTCTCACTGTTGTGGCCTCTCCCGCTGTGGAGCACAGGCTCCGGGCGCGCAGGGTCAGCGGCCATGGCTCACGGGCCCAGTCGCTCTGCGGCGTGTGGGATCTTCCCGGACCGGGGCACGAACCCGTGTTCCCTGCATCGGCAGGCGGACTCTCAGCCACTGCGCCACCAGGGAAGCCCAGCTTTGGTTCTTTTTAAGAAACATGACGGGGAATTTCATTTTGTCACCCCAGAACCACGTTAATTGGTGTCTGTAGCTATGTGTGCAGAAGGCAGGTGGCGGGACGTTGGGAGGTGTTGAAGAAACTGAACATGTTCAAGAGGTGACCCAACAAGTGGCTCAAAAGACTTAAATTTGTTGTATCCGGTAACCTAACTTGTATTCAGTTGGGTTACATAAATCCTGCTTTTTCCTCTTTGCAGAAAACTGTGCGAGATAAAGAGTACAAGGCCTTTCACATAAAACTGGAACGGCTGGAGAAGCTGTGCCGGGCCCTGCAGACGGAGAGGAACGAGCTCAGTGAGAAGGTCGAGGTGCTGAAGGAACAGGTCTCGGGGAGGGCGGCGGGCGGGGGCCCAGCACCGCCCAGGGCCCAGCCCTGCGCTGCCCCGGCTTCTGCCGAGGAGCCCAGCGCCGCCTGGCAAAGCACTGCCCGTGTCAGCCCGGAGGCCGAGTCCCTGGGTGCCGGGCCCAGCATCGAGTCAGTTGACTGAGATCAAGTATGATCACTGTATCGAGAGCTCTATTTTGTGTATAACTTTCTGTTAGTAGTAACTTGGTTTTGTGGTGAAAATTTTCTTACTTTTTCTACCATATCTGTATTTTCTTAGAACTACTGGACTTATGTGGTACAGGAGGCTGCTTGGCAGGTTTGAATAGTTTTACTCTCTACATTTTCCTCAGCTGTGTTGCACATCTGCCTCTTTCCCCTTCATCGGAATGCATGTGCTCATTGCCTTTCTCCCTCTCCCCTGCTGCTTGCACAGAATTGTCCGAATTAAAATGTCACTCACCAGGGCTGACCATTACAAGGGAACTTTGTTCTGATAACGGTTCCCCACCCCCACCCCCACCCCCGCCCCGCGGCTTGTGGGATCTTCGTTCCCTGACGAGGGATTGAACCAGTCCTAACCACTGGACCGCCAGGGAAGTCCCTGATAATGGTTCCTGATGTGAAAACAATACTCGTTTAAACATCCTGCCCCTCCCGCAATTAATATTACTCCAAGAAAAATATCAAGGTGATTAGATATTTGTCTAATAGCCCATTTTAAATGCCAAGTAAAAATAAAACTCTAGGCTTGGGTCAGAAACAAGCATAGCATATTTGATTCAAATTAGCTTTTTGATATTTTTATCACTTGACAAATTGAGGTGGCTGCAAGCCTAGACTTGGTTTTGGCAGAATATGTACATAAAGGTGTAACTTTTAAACAAAGTAGTATATACAGGCAAATCCTTGGAGAGACAGGGCTAACGTTTATGTGATTAAAAACAGTCCCACCACTGTTTTCAGGATAGAAGCAGTATCTGAATTTGGACCACCTGGATGCCCGCTGTGTGGGGAGCCTGGTGGTTGGTTTGCGTGCGCATCCTCCACTTCCCACGGAGGGCTGCCACTGACAGTCGTTTGTCAGTCAGTGTAAGGCGATGAGGATAAAATCATGTGTAGCTTTCCTTAAGCGGAAGTCCCTCCACTACCTTCTGGCTGCTTGAAAGTTGGTGTCCAACTGTTCCGACAGTCCAAACAGCACCGTTCTCCAGGGTTTTTTAAAGGGAATTTTAATTATGATCATGCTAACTGAATGAAACTGATTCCATTTCTAAAACAAAGACTGGAACCAGCATTAACTTTGAGGAAACTTGGCAGAGAGTAGCCAGGATCTATTTATTACTTATGCTTTCAGTCTGTTTCTGCCCCTTTTCTTAGTGTTTTTTTGGGTTTTTTTTTTTTTTTTTTTTTTTTTTTAGTAAAAACCAGTATTATCAAGGTGTCTACACTTGGAATGGGGGACTTCGGAAATGCAGCACATCACTTTTGGATTTGCTCTCTAACTTCCTTTGTTCTTCACAGTGTCACATGTGGTTGAGTTTATACACATCATTAGCCAGGCTGCACTGATGAGAGTTTTGACTTTGTCCCTGGTATAATTTGCATTGAAATACTTTATGAAATAAAAAGGCTCTATTAGAACTGATGTTAGCACATTCCACTGAGCAAAACTATCAAACTGACACTTCTTATATTGCTTACTGGACCGAATAAACTCCCTTCTGTCCAGTTAAAAGGGTTTTTCTCTTTGTTAAAGTTTTATTTGTCCTGTCACGTTCATGGTCTAAACTGGGTTGAAGAATTGAAAACTGTCCAATAGATAGGCAACAGCGCCTGGAGTGGCGGATTATATCTAAGCTTCCGCCATCAGTCATGTTAATCAAAGGGCCAGACAGTGAAGGAAAAGAAACCCACAAAGTTGGTTATCTAATTACTGTGCAAATGAGTCGGAAGCAAAAACAAACACATCCTCCTCCAGCAGCCTTTTATAGATACCCCCTTCGGTTACTAAATGAAATATTGGACTCATTTCCCTGAGAGGAAATGCAGGTATACATCAGAAATACACTCTACTGTAAAATTGGTACTAATGATCCCATTTCACAAGCGCTCTGCTGGATGTACAGCTCTTACCATCTTAAGCCATTTGTGTAGCCCGCCACGTTTCTTTGTGGTGCTTGTCCTGTGTGGAAGATTGTAACGGACCTGTTGCGTGTTTTCAAGGGCTTTGTAAAGCGACATGATTTACAGTACTTGGCCTGCTGCTTTTGGCTTACTGTGTATTTTTAGCTAGATGCTCTCATGGTGTTTAAAGGACATGGATTCTCTCTGGGGTGCATTTGGTATCCTTTCAGAACCTCTCCTTCCATTACCCTGTGAATAAATACAAACGGGACCCTCTGAGAAGGACACGCTCCTAAAGCAATCACCTCGCCAGCCCAGTGTTGTGGCTTTGTAGCACACCCTGTTTCTACCACATTCTAGAACACTGTAATGCTACTAAGGCTGGCCCAGGAAAGATTGAAACGTCAAATTTGCTTCAACTGCATTTGCTGCACCATCATGGAATCTTGATGTATGTTATTTATAGTGGCAGGAGACTCCAAGGAGTAGAGAAAACTTGGGTCTTGGCTAATGGACCATTTCATCCTCAGACTTGTAGGAGTACATTTCTTGGTCTTGAGACCAGTATTTTTTAGTTATGTATGCAACTGCCTTTACTACACCTGGTTGTCAATTCAATTCTCAGGTGTTGCAGAAAAATCTACCTCTTTCAGACTGTAGATGGAAATAACTGTGAAAAAATGATGCAGATATCTTCTAGTTTGTGCTAAACACACTGCTTTATTTTTACAGCCCACGTCTTTCATGAGGATACGAATTGTTAAGAGGCAGTCTTGTTTTGCTTTTCAAAGACATTTTGTAGAGATTTTTCACTAATGTGAATCTGATTTTATCTACTCAATTCTGTATAGATTAAGTAAATATGTATGATAAACTTAACAGCTTCTGTGTATTCTTTTGTTGCCCATGTGACCTTAATGCCGATCAAGTGCAGACAGTTGTAGATACTGTTCCTTGTGCCTTAAAAAATAGTTTCATTATTGTATGATTCAAGAAAGAAGATGGGGCACCAGCCACTCAGATTGGGTGACAGAAGACGAGTTTTATGTAGCCAGACCCTTTTTTTAACCTCTAAAATAGAGAACTAGGAAAACTCTACAGTGTAGTTGCTGTCAGAGCTTCAAAAATCTACAAGGACTGGATTTCTTCAGTTTGGGTGCTCTTAGCACATTCCAGGGTGTACCTATCTATCTCAACAGCAGGAGAGTAGGTATGTACACAGGGGCACATAGGAAAAGACCTTATTTGATGGTGAACAAAAAGTATTTAAGCACATATAGTCAAATATACGAAGGAGTTGGCAAACTTTTCCTGTAAGTCAGGTAAGTCAGCAAGTAAGTATTTTAGGATTACTGTGGTTGTTTCTTCCTAAACAACAAACAACCTTTAAAAATCAATGTAGAGAATTCCCTGGCTGGCCAGTGGTTAGGACTCTACGCTTTCACTGCCTGGGGCCCAGGTTCAATCACTGGTCAGGGAATGTGCAGTGCGACTGACTGACTCACTAAAATGCTTAAAAAATATTTCTTTAAAAAAAATCAATGCGAAAACCATCCCTAGCTGGCAGGCCTCACAGAAGAGGTTGAGGGCCAAGCTGCAGGCCAGTCTGTCCCCTTTGCTCACCTGCCACACAAGCTTTTCTTTCTTGGGGAGAAATCTCGTGTTTGTTTAAAGCTGCCCAAGTTAAGGCAGAAATAGCATATGGGTCAAATGACATTAAGTTTTAGGTAGTTCTAGATTCACCAATCAAGCACAAAATACAGACACCTAACTTCTCCCCACGTCTGCATAGGATACCATCGCGTACCTTGGAAAGAAATTCAGGTAGTTCTCAGCATGTATACCCTGACAGCCTCCTCATGAAGGGACATACATAGATCCATCCATACACACACACACCCCCCCAACCCAGGTTCTAAAAGAATAAAACAAAGTTTATTTTAAAACTTTATTTCTGCAAAGCCAATCAAGAAGTGTTGGAGGGAAAAAGTGTAAAAGTTAATTATTCTTGCATATTTAGGAAGAGCAAGCACTTAGTTTGAGAAAACAAGGACTTAAAATAGTTGAATCAAAGGCAGTACCCTGCTACTGTATTTTAAAACAATGGCTGATGATCTTTCTTAAGCAACATTCCTTTCTTCCCTAAAAGCTACAATATGATACAGTACGCAATAGCTCACTTGAAAAGTGCTAGGATCAGAAGGTAAAGAACGCCATATGCCACCCCACTTAGACTTTCTACTATACAATGCCATTTTGGCGCTTGATAAATCAAGCATTTGTGTAGCATTACATTCAATAGAAACGTTTCTCATACTTTGGGTTTAAGATCCTTGCCCCTCCAGTTCCGATGTTGTGACATCTGACTCTTCATCATTGTAAATATTTTCAGCCTGGAGACAACCAAATAAAATCAGAGGTAAAACTCCCCAAAGATTTTACAAGACTATCTAAAAATAGCATTCACTAGTTCTATCCAGATTTTAGCTGTCACTGGCCAGCGTGATTTAGTGCTGGAAATTAAATGTGGACACATTTTGGAGTAAAACTTAGTTTCCTTTTTGTTTTACCCCCAAAGACCAATAAATTTCATGAGGAAAAGGCACGCCAGTGTTCTCAAAAATTATTTGCCAGCATGTAACTCCACACACACACCTAGCTGCCCATGCACTACTACTTATTTCAGTTATCCATAAAAGGTGTTTTCCAAAAGCATTTCAGACACTTCGACGGAGTGATAGTCCTGAAGTGCTTAGTGCACATCACCACAGAACTCAGTATCTCAGTGTGAACGCACTGATGTTTCCTCCCGTATCCTTCATGCCTATGACATATCAGACACTGGACATGGAGCAGTGATGCCAAGAGCCCAGCTGATAAAGGGCGTAACGATCATGAAAATCGGAGCAGGTGCTATGTCTACATCAACGTGCACAGATTTCTCCCAACCCAACAGGTGCATATTGAACTTAAAGACTGCTGTTAAAATGGAAAAAGGTCTTTTCAGACTTTCTATAAATATTTGATATAATATGTACCTAAATGTTTGATATATGTCTATTACATTACATCATTAGTAAAATCTCTCCAAGATAGTCATTGAGGAAAAATAAATACTTTAGGCTCACCATTTGCCATATCTGCATGATGTTATCCTCGGACACCGAGCAAATGACCCAAGGCTCATTGGGGTTCCAACTAAAATCTGATATCTTGGCGGTGTGTCCTCCATGAATAAACTGTTAATAAGAAGAAAAAAAGCCTTGGTTTCATATCTCATGTTAGAAGTTAGTTTTTAGAGCATCAGTCTTGTAACAGGTCGCTGAACTGCAGTTTGGAGTGAGGGTGGTACAGGCTTAGTAAGCCAGCCCTCCACCACTCTTGATTTTGGCAACTTCCAAACCCTCCAAAAAAGGTGATAGGATAGTACAACGAACGCCTGGATAACCATCACCTAGGTTCCCCAAATACTATTTCGTTAACACACCACCTGCTGAGCCACCATAAAGTTGCAGACAGCACACCTAACCCCTAAATACTTCAGCCTGCATCACCAAAAACAAAGGACATTTTCCTTCATGACCACAGTGCCATTTCCATAGCTAATATAATTAACACTAAAATTCTGCCTCATTAGCAAATATATAGATACAAATATTCAAGGTCATACATTTCCAGGATGTCTTATGTTATACATACTCTCCTAAAACTGGCCAACCTGGAGTCTCCTGGTTCTTCTGTGGCCCCCTGAAAGATCCCCTTCTCCCCCTTACTAATGGAAAGGCATACTTCTCAGCCATCCTTCAATCTCTCCAAGGCACACTGCCCCAAGGCTGGGGAAAAAAAGAATTCTTGGGACTCCAGAAGGTCCCCCATAAGACCTAAACCGAGGTATTTGCTAAGAAATGCTGAAGCGGGCAGTCTTACTTCCTGCACTGGGCTTTATTCATCTTAGAATTAAGATTCAGAAGAAACAGTTCTTGGGACTTCCTTGGTGGTCCAGTGGTTAAGACTCCGTGCTTCCACTGCAGGGGGCGCAGGTTCGAGCCCTAGTCAGGGAACTAAGATCCCACATGCCACGCGGCGCGGCCAAAAAAAAAAGAGGACTTCCCTGGTGGCACAGTGGTTACGAATCCGCTTGCCAATGCAGGGGACACAGGTTCGAGCCCTGGTCTGGGAAGATCCCATGTGCCGCGGAGCAACTAAACCCGTGCACCACAACTACTGAGCCTGTGGTCTAGAGCCCATGCTCTGCAACGAGAAGCCCGCACACCACAACAAAGAGTAGCCCCTGCTCACTGCAACTAGAGAAAAAGCCTGCGCACAGCAACCAAGACCCAGTGTAGCCAAAAAAAAAATTAAAATTAAAAAAAAGAAACAATTTTCACATGGAGAATATGAATACTTTGTTATGAACTGGTAAGTCACCCTTCCTGACAGAAAGTCAGATTTGACTTTAGTTTGACAGTGAGATCTATCTCCACCAATTAGGTTATATGCAATGTAACTATTTTACCTAGTATAAAATGGGATAAACAGCTTTTAAATATAGTCATAAAGGGGACATAAGTGAAAATCCTTTCAGACCACAGGCTTGGAATATATACAGGAGTCATTAAATCAAGACATTGTTATATTTAAATTCTTGTTAGTATCCAGTTTACTACACTTAAATGTCCCTTGATTTCAGACTCTCATGAAAAAAGCAGCAAAATACTAGTGGATTTTGTCAAGGCCCATGAAACTGTTACAGAGACATTGTACAAATACATTGTCCTCTCCCTGCAATATCAAAAACTAGCAGGAAACCTTAAAAACATTATACACTAACTGCAAGGATCAGTCACAAAAGACCACATACTGCATGATTCCTGTCATATGAAACATCCAGAACAGGCAAATCTAGAGAGATAGAAAGTAGATTAGTGGTAGCCGGGGGCTCACAAAAGAAGACTGGGAAGTGATGGTTAAGGGTACAATTTCTTTTTGAGGTAAAAAAAAATATTCTGAAATTGACTTGTGGTGACAGTTGTCCAACTCTATGAACATAGTAAAAATCACTGAAGTGTATACTTCAGTGAACTGTATGATCTGTAAATTATATCTCAGTAAGCGTTAACAAAGTAAAAAAAAAAGAAAAAAGTAAAAATGGTTGGTAGCAACACCTTAGCTAAAAAAAGACTTAAAAAGTTTACGAGGCCCTGCATCACAAAACAGACTTCTCAAATTAAGACACCCAATACAGAATACAGCATTTAGATGCTGTCATCTGTCTATGGTAGCACTTTATTGAGAAATACTATAAGCAGCAGAAGTATTAACACTGAACGTGCTAGTACGTCAGGCACGGTAACACACAGGGCAAGGAGTAAGGGGGTCTCGGATGGCCATACTATGTGGCATCTAGTGAACATCTTCTGTGTGCAGGGCTCATCCTCAATGGCCTTCTTTACCTTTTAAAAGTGGTGGGCAAAGCCCAAGCATTCCCAAAATTAGTACTGGCCTAAGAGCTAAATATACGTTACAGAGGAACGAGTGGTTATCTGCCAAATGACTGGTGGAGATAAATGTTGAATTCAGAGTGAGGACAAAGAACCATTACCAAGTCTGGCAATGAATCATAGAAAAGTGACCTGAAGTGTACAATGAAGGACTCAGAGTCAGGAAGGATGAGGACAGATACCACCATGCAAACCTTCAAAGGGCCAAGGAGATGCCAAGATAATTTAATTAGGAATGGGAGGAAGATGGTGGGCACTGTTGGCATCAACAAGATCGAGGAAGCATTCATTTTTCTGAGCAGGGAACTTAATCAGGTCATTAAGTTTTTCCATACTGTTAGAAAGTGTTAAGTATTGCTAATTGAATATCAATGCCCCTCACCCCCAAACCCTCAGAAACATCATAATTGAGAGAATCAGTGAGAAATTATTATACACTATTTTTCCAGGAGCCTAAATTATTCTTAGTGAAACATTGGTAAAACCTACTGGGCTCTATTTACTATTTTCAATAAATGTCAAAACTCTATCACAATAACCTCCAAGGCCTCCAATTTGAAATCATCTTCAAGAGCTAGAATTTGAAGTTCTTGACTCATTTTCCAGATACATGAAACAATGACAAATAGTCCAGTCTGCATATGACATTTCATCTTGCATTAAGAAAAGCCAATATATACCAGGAGTTCTGGAGGCCCGTCTTCTGCATCTTCTGCTGATTGTTCTTCTCCAATTTTGCTATTGAGAAAGAACACAATGCCTTCATTACTGAAATTCTTCTAGCATCTATGTTTGCAAAGCCAGCATCAGCCCACAAATCCCATCCTAAAACACACACTCTAAAAGCAACTTACTTCTCTAGTGTTATCGGTTAGAGTTTTTGTATTAATTATTTGGTGGGAGGGTGTGGTGCTTACTTCCTGGAAATGGTAATAAGAGCCGTTCATAACTGAAGCTGAAGAATAGTAATTATTGTTAATAAATATTAACTTAAAATTCATTCACTATTTTAACTGAGGTGTTTCCTGCATTAGGATTAAAAGGTGAAAAGAATATAAAATATCTACAGAAGAACTGATGCCCAGTCCCTACACTTCACTCTTAAAGCCTTTTTCATCCCAGGAGTGAAATACAATTACACATCAGTACTGTAGATGTGTCTAAAGATATGACAACAAAACAACTTTAACTATGGAATATATAAGCCAAGGAAAGGTTAAGTTTTAATTTTTTCTTATCTTAAAAACGTCAATTTGTAGAATTTGCTGCCAGCAGTTCCAACAGTGAAATCACTCGTTACACACCAATCATCAGCCCTGATACCTAGGTACACAGGTGGACTTTGCTAGTAATAGCTGCTTAAAAAAAAAAAATACAGCCAAAATACACAACTTTCCATGTGCTAGACTTTTTCTTTCCAATAAAGCTAATCGAACAAGCCAAACACATGGGACTGCTAGACAATTATGTTTCTCCTCCCACTGTCAGGAGAACAATCGCTAACATCGACCATTTTAATCCATAATTTTATCTAATGTATGCTTTTAACAGCAAGCAAGACATGAATAAACTTTAAGAAGAAATTATACAATGCCTGCAAATTTATTTACGGCACCCCTAAAGACAATCCAGTTGCCAGGACATCAGACTTTCAAACCTTGCTGCACCAGTTCATACAACACTGTAGTTTTTGTTTAAGGTTTCTAATTTTACTACTAAAATTGTTTTCAAGTTAAAAAAAAAATCACTCAAGTGTCTGTTTTAAAGATTCTCTACATTTTCAAGCATCTATCACAGCCAGAGTTTGTTCCATAAGAACACAGAACATTAGATGTTTAGCAGTTTTACAACACAAGCATTTTATTCTGCAGTGTCTCTATTCCATACACTGAAAAGTGGGTCTACTGTCTCTGTAAGTAAGGCAGCCTTGACTAAAAACTTAGTCCACTTCAAAGCAATACAGGTAGGAAAGAAGTTATTTTCAGGAATTTAATGATTTAAATTTGAGATAAGGACATCTTACAGAGATGTATGTAACGGAACATTATTAATGGCTCTAAAGGCTCAAAAAAAGCAAAGGAGTCTGAAATTCTTGCAACAGCAACTCTGCAGTCAAGGAACTTTAAGAATTGGGAGCAACTCTTTACACAATGAGCGCCCAGAAGAACTTAAGATCTCTGACAGCACGGGCTGTGCTTATCCTGTTCCCAAGTTTACCCCAGCAGCTACACAACCCACAGCGGGAGCTCATACCTGCGAAGAGAACCAATGAAAGCACAGAAGAGCAAATGGTAAAAAACCTGAGAAAGACTAGTCCTGCAGGTGTAAGTGTGACCCAAGGAGACATGAACAGCTAATGTCTTTACCCCCTTCTACAGCAGAAGTGTTTTCAATGCCATCATTTTGATGTTGAAACACACATGCACCCCCGCCCCCTGACTTCAGTCCTAATTATCAATAGAAAAACAAAACTCACATATGCATAAATTTACTTTACAGTCCATTTGCTGATTCACTTCTATTTTATGGAACAGACTCTTCAGGAAGGTACTTAAAATTAATATTAGACTTATTAAACTGGGGTTAGCAAATTGCTCTTCTAGTTTATGAATTACTACATAATCTGCCAGATTAGCATATTTATGCAATTTCTTGTCACCAGATACCGAGTTACCTTAAATCCCACACGTTCAGGCGGCGATCAGTACCACTTGAAGCCAGAATAGTTTCGTTATGTGGAGACCAGTGGACCTAGCAATACATATTTGAAAATGTAAAGAATCATCCGTTCCTAAGTTTGTGGATATTGTTCTAATCCTTGACATTTTCCCATTTCGTGTTCTATACCCTCTCCTTGGCCTACAAGGCCTCACCCTCTTTGTTCTGTCCCTTCAGGTACTCTTTTTTTTTTTTTAAAACACCTTTATTGGAGTATAATTGCTTTACAATGGTGTGTTAGTTTCTGCTTTATAACAAAGTGAATCAGTTATACATATACATATATCCCCATCTCTCTTCCCTCTTGTGTCTCCCTCCCTCCCACCCTCCCAGGTGGTCACAAAGCACCGAGCCGATCTCCCTGTGCTATGCGGCTGCTTCCCACTAGCTATCTGTTTTACGTTTGGTAGTGTATTTATGTCCATGCCACTCTCACTTCGTCCCAGCTTACCCTTCCCCCTCCCCGTATCCTCAAGTCCATGCTCTAGTAGGTCTGTCTTTATTCCCGTCTTACCCCTAGGTTCTTCACGACCTTTTTTCTTTCTTAGATTCCATATATATGTGTTAGCATACGGTATTTGTTTTTCTCTTTCTGACTTACTTCACTCTATATGACAGACTCTAGGTCCATCCACCTCACTGCAAATAACTCAATTTTGTTGGACCATCTCCTCAGCTTTCCCCCAGGAAGGTCATACTCCCCAACACAAGGGAACTCAGCTAGGGGTCCAAATAAACTTATTCAGCCCCAAAACCATCCCAGAAGCTTTTAACATTTTCAATGAAGTATATTTTAGCCTATGCAAATCTCTGTTTTAAACCACATACAAGATATTTTTCACTAGAGGACCCACCATGCTGATATACCTTAAGGGAAGAATCTCTGGATTTCACTTTTTAAAATTTTATTTACTTATTTTATTGATTGATTGCCGTGCCACACCGCTGATCGCAGTTCCCCGACCAAGGACTGAACCCAGGCCATAGTAGTGACAGTGCCGAATCCTAACCACTAGACCACCAGGGAACTCCCTTCACTTTTTAAACTGATCCTATTTTGCAAGGTTTTTTCCTTCTACTTCTGAACTAAGAGTTTCTAAAAAGATCCAAGTTATTTCTCACTAGTTAACTTACATAGGCGAAGAGGAGCTTTCAAAAATAAAAAACAGGGATTCCCCTGGCAGTCCAGTGGTTCGGACTCTGCGCTTTCACTGCCGAGGGCGTGGGTTCAATCCCTGGTCGGGGAACTAAGATCCTGCAAGTCACGAGGTTTGGCCAAAAAAAACAAAACAACAACGAAAAAACAATGCCCACTGACCATGATATAAAAGAAAAAAATTTTTTGATTTCCCTCTACCAAAACGTTACTAAAATCTGACAGATATCAGAAAACTGTCACATACCTGGAAAATTTCATCTTTATGAGATTCGAAGGTATGGAGTTTCAATTTTAAATTACGCAGATCCCATAAAGCTACAGTCTGAAGAAAAATAAATGAAAAGGAATTCATTTATGCATTTTACATAAGAATTTTACAATATTGCAGTAACAAGACCACTGGGTTTGTAAACACCAAGTATGCAAAAACTTAAGAAACCTTATCCGCAGAGCCAGTTGCGAGAATGAACTCGCTGTAGGGATTGAACGACAGGCAATTGACCTCAGCGGTGTGCGCATCAACCAGGTGGCTCGGCTTGGAGGTGGTGTTGGACCTGGTGTCCCATCTAAAACACAAAGGTACAAGCAAGGCACATAGCACACGAGCAGGCTGCTCAACCCGACCCAGCCTCTCTCCCCAACGCTCGGCGCCCACACCAGCACCACCCCGCGCCACTGTTCTCTCGCTAACTCGCCCCTTCAGGGACACCAACCACGCAGAGTTGGACTTCCAACCACGCAGAGTTGGACTTCCAACCACTAACTGATATGTGCTAAACCTGCGCAAAACAAACTAGGGCTATTTCTGCTTTCTTGTTCCTTACGTTCCTGTCTGGATTACCAGCTATTTCAAGCGTACACAAAATACTACATAAAGAAAATAACAATTTGATACCTACAACCTAGCCTTGTCAAATTTCCGTGTTTTGCTTTGTTTGCCTCAGATATTAGCTTATGAGATAAAAAGCATTCCAGGCAGTTGAATGCAGCCCCGTGGCCATGCCTTGATGCAATCACTCTCTCCCTCAACTTCAATGCAAACCACCCTGATCCCAATTTTGATACATACCACTGCCCTAAGCATGTTTCTTTGTGTGTACATACCTGTTTTCCTTTCTTTTTCTAAATAAAAAGTTGTGTTCAACCATACAGCACAGTAACTTTTATGTAAAAAGGCCATACCTACTTGCAGTTTATTATGTCAATTATACCTCACTAAAGCTATTTTTTTTCTTTTTTTTGAAGGCCAAGACATAATTACAAAAAAAAGAAATCAAACCACAGGCCACCACAATCACTGATGGCCATTCAGGACACCCATATAATGAGACCCCACTGAATTTTCCACCTTACATCATAAGTTTCTGATCATCAGCAACAGATCCAAACAATGATTCATGCAGCAGGTGCCAGGCCACATCCTCTACAACAGCCGAGTGGCCAGTAAAAATCGCTTTAGCATCCACAATTTTGCCTTCCTTTGGTCCTGCATTAATATCCCACAGACAGACAGTCTGAAGAAGGAACAAAACAAGTTATAAGATACTGAATTTAAATGCTAACACCTTATTTAAAACACCTTTATTAAAAACAAAACTACTTAACTATATAAAAGTTACAAATAAACACGAGGAGGAAATATAAACAAAAGTAAAGCTCCATGAACAGAAGAGTGTATTGGTACAGCTTCCACAGTCTGAGATGCAGAGGGCAAGGAAGATACGGTGTAATGGGGACAGGAAGACAGCATGGCGGCAGGCAAGAAATTCAAGATAGAGTTTCCACCTACATACATTCAGTCAAGTATCTAAAATTCACCCAGATTACACAACACAACACTGACAGCCTGGTGTTCGGTATCTACTGAACAGAAATGCACATCTTAAAACTTAACGCTGGGTTGGGAGACTGGGAATTAAAACTAAAATATGCCTCTTAAAAAGCAAAAGCCTTTGGCCAAGTCTCACTTCATGGCAGAAACCACTACACACATCGGGAAGTGCAAAAGGTGAATGACCTAGGAACCCCTATGAGGCTACTGGAAGACGCCACAGGGCCTGCCCACACCTCAAAGATCACAGATCAGCAGGCTCTGGGAGTTGAGTCTCTTCTTAACATCTCATCATAAAAATAGTTGAGAAAAGTCTTAAGTTTCTATGAAAAAATACTGCAAGCTATAGCGCAATGATTCTCATCTCAATGGTTTAAAACAAGAGGTAATTCCATTAAGCTATATTCGACCTAATTCCACTGACACTAGTATCAGCTTCATCTCTTTATAAATCACTTTTTTTACCTGAAAGGGTTTCTGTTACATAATACACATGGCCCTTAGTCTCTGTTGGTACTTGCACAATGTACATGCACGGAACAGACGGAACGTGTGGAACTCTTGCCATCACCTGTTCCTCACCTCAGAAGGATCCTGGGAACATTAGCAAGATCCCTGGCATATGTGGAGCCCTTGGGAAACGTCAGCTATTAATTATGACTAGCAACTCCCAGCCTGGTGTCTTCAAAAAGTACTAGCAGTTAAGTTCCTGAGTATAACCCATCCTCCCTGTTGGGAGGATGTTCACTTTGAGGGAAACAAAGGAAAGCTTCCTTCCAGAGAACTGAGGTAGACCCTTGCTTCCCGGCCTCCCTTGGAGCATGGTTGCAAGAACATGACATGGGCTCAATCATCTGACCAGGTCTTTGAATTGTGAACAGCAACAAAAGGAGAATCTGTTCTGATGATTGGGGGGCGGGGGTGTTACATCCACTTTCCAAGGGTGGCAAGAATGACATCCTCACTGGCCTAATTTGGGTCAACGACCCGGCCTCCTCTCTTTCCCAGACCATTTTCTAGCCGCCACAGCACTTCTGTGAGCTACCCTACCCAAGGCCCTTCCAATCAATTACTTTTCTGTTTAAATCAGCCAGCACCATCTTTGCAGCCACCAAGGAAAATAGTTATGGAAGTTCTCAAAAAAGTAAAAATGGCACTACCACATGATCCAGCAATCCCACTTGGGTATTTATGCAAAGAAAACGAAAACACTAACTCGTAAAGATATCTGCACCCCCATGTTCATTGTGGCATTATTTACAATAGCCAAGACAAGGAAACAACCTAAGTATCCATCAATGCATGAACGGATAAAGATGTGCTGTATATACGCAATGGAATACTACTCAGCCATAAAAAGAGGAAATCTTGTCATCTGTGACAAAATGAACTTTGAGGGCAGTATGCTAAGCGAAGTAAGTTAGAGAAAGACAAATACCACATGATCTCTCTTATATATGGAAACTTAAAAACAACAACAAAAAACAAGCTCACAGACACAAAGAACAGATTGGTGGTTGCCAGGGGTGGAGGGTGGGAGAAATAGGTGAAGGGGGTATACATTTATTTTTTAAAAACAAATTAAAAGAGATATTTTTTAAAAGCACTCAGAAAATGCCCCTGAAGAATATCCTTAAAAACAAAAAATAAAAATAGTAAAAATTTAAAATTTACAAAAATGTAGAGAAAAATTATAGAAAACAAAACAAAACAAAACCATCAGCCAGAGTTGGTTTTGGTTGTTTGTAACTAAACAATCTTGATTGGGCCAATTGCCTACTTTGAATATTTCAAAAAGCTGAACAGAAACTGCAATTAACAGACAAATAAAGAAGGTCTGTGATGTGACAGGCCCTGTTCTAGGTATGGGGATATACTAAGGAAGAAGGCAAGTAACCTTCTCTCACAAAGCTGACATAAAACGCTAACTGTGGCCAAGTTACATGAGCTTTCAAAAGCTCCAGAAGTCTACTCTCGGCTTGTACTTGGAGTCATACCAGACACTTCAGGCTTACAGCATGGGAACCATGAAAGAAAATATGGGGCTGTTAGTGGCAAGAATGCTACAAACGTTGATCTATAATAAATTAACAAAATCACTTTGCATTTGTGTGGTACTTTTCATTAATTAAAACACTTTATATTAAAAGATGCCAAGGCAACTCAACAGGGAAAGATTGGCTGGGAAAGCTAGATAGCCACACACAGAGGATGAAGTTGGACCTCTACACCTCACACCATATCAAAATGGATCAAAGACCTAAATATAAGAGCTAAAACTGTAAAATTCTTAGAAAAAACATAGGTGTAAATTTTTGTGATGTTGGATTATGTAATGGTTTCTTAGATACGGTATCAAAAGCAAAAGTGACATAAAATATATAAACTGAACTCAAAATTTAAAACTTCTGGGCTTCAGAGGAAATCATCAAAAAAGTGAAAAGAGGGCTTCCGTGGTGGCGCAGTGGTTGAGAGTCCGCCTGCCGATGCAGGGCACACGGGTTCGTGCCCCGGTCCGGGAAGATCCCATGTGCCGCGGAGCGGCTGGGCCCGTGAGCCACGGCCGCTGAGCCTGCGTGTCCGGAGCCTGTGCTCCGCAACAGGAGAGGCCACAACAGTAAGAGGCCCGCATACCGGGGGGGGGGAAAAAAGTGAAGAGACAACCCAAAGAATGGGAGAAATTTTTAAAAAATCATATATCTGATAAAGGACTTGAATCTAGAATATATAAAGCACTCTCAAGGAAATACAAAATGAAAATGGACAAAGGATTTCAATACAAATTTTTCCAAAGATGGTACAGAAATGGCCAGTAAGCACATGAAAAGATGCTCAACACCATTAGTACATATAAGTCAAAACCACAATGAAATACCACTTCACACCCACTAGAATGGCTATAATAAAGACAGACCATAACAAGTGTTGGTGAGGACATGGAGAAACTGGTAGCCTCATACATTGTTGGTAGGAATGTGAAGTGGTGCAGCTGCTTTGGAAAAGTTTGGCAGTTCTTCAAACAGCTAAACATAAAGTTACCACATGACTCAGTAATTCAACTCCTAGGTGACTACCCAAGAGAAATGAAAACATACCTACACAAAAACCTGTACAAAAATGTTCAGAGTAGCAATACTCAAAAGTAGCCCCAAGGGGAAACAACCCAAATGTCTACCAACTGATAAATGAATAAATTGTGGTATATCTATATAATGGAATATTGTTCAGCCATAAAAAGGGATGAAGTACCGACACTGCTTTCACATGGATGAACCTTGAAAACATTAATGCTAAATAAAAGCAGCCAGACAGAAAGAGCCGCATACTATATGATTCCATTTATATGTAATATCAAGAAAAGACAAATCTATTGATTGAAAGTAAACTAGTGGTTGCCAGGAGCTCAGGGAAGGAAGGAGTGACTGTTTAATGGGTATGGAGTTACTTTTTGTGACATTTGATGAAAATGTTTTAGAATTAGATACTAGTGATGGTTTCACAACTTTGTAAATATACTAAAACCTACAGATTGTACACTTAAAAAACAGTATAAAAAAACCCAAAAAAAACAAAAAACAACTAAACTAAAATGTAATTTATATTAATCAGGCCTCACAAACACTTTAAAGAGTCTCCATTACAGAGGCCCACTGTTAAATAATGGGACACCTTTTGCCCACTTTCCTTCCACTCTAAGGCTGCTTCAAAAGAGCTTTGTGGAATTCTAAGGCTCCAAAAGGGCAATGTGATAACCATTTCTCTAAATCCTGTGGAAATGTTATCACAACAATCAGTATTATCTTAGAAAACCTTTCATCTATTAGTCTCCATCAGTGCAGAGCTGTCCGTGACACAGTCTTTAACTCTCAGTGCATGAGTAGATTAGGAAGAATAGGTTTCTCACATGGTCGTCAGATGCACTTAAGAGATGTCCACTCAAATTAGAATTCCAAGAAAGACCATAGCCTTCCTTTTGGTGGCCTCTTAACCTAAGATCAGGATTACATTCTCCACTTGGGTCTAAAAAAAAAAAAAACAAAAAAAAAAAAGGAGGAAAGAAAAGAAAAGAAAAAAAAAGAAAAAGAAATACATTAACTACTAAGTGATTATCTGTTTATCAGAACTGGTAAGAGCAAATTCCCACTCCTGAGTGAGCCGTAACATTTATCATAATGCCTGGAAAAGCACCACACACAAGCAAGGACTTGGTTTCACCCACGACCACCCTGAAAAGCTGTTCTCTCTGCTTCCCTGAAAAGCTGTTCTCTGTGCTTCATTTCAAATACTCAATGCAAACCAGGTTTCGTGACCATAAAATGACTTGTTCCTTTGCAAAACCTAGTACTAAGCTCTAACACAAAATACTGAAAACTATACCAGCCCACAAATTTACATGGTGACAACCCACCCCAGCTCCAAGTCCAGTTTTAAGAACATTTTTGTGAGGAAACAGTTAACACAGCAGGTCTGGCTGTTCAGTCCTTGCATGTCTCCAAGGTAGCCTGCAACCATGACTGACCTAGCCAGCCCCTGGGAATGTGACTCTCACAAAATTCTTCATGTCGCCGTCTGATGAAGCTGTGTATGCCCAGAGCAGTGGGGCATGCTGTGGCAGCTTGTCGAGACCTGTAGGATTGTTGAGCAAGATTCATGATGCATCTGGCTTCACTGCTGGGGTCCTGAGTTTCCCTTACCATGGCTGGTCACAGAGCAGAATGTACCTGTGTGACCAGACCTCCATAAAATCCCCAGACACTGAGACTCAAATGGGCTTCCCTGGGCAGAGATATTTATGCCCCTGTGGTATGTGGCCCCAGAGGAGAAGGATTCACAAGACTATGCCTGACCTCTCTGGACTCTGCCTGATGTGTATCTTTCTCCTCCTGCCTTTGCTCTGTAACCTTTGCTGTAATAAACCTTAGCCAGTTTTTATTCCCGTTTTTCTGCTCTATATCCTTTGCTCTAATAAACTTTAGCCAGGAATATAATAACCTGCTGTGAGGTTCTTCTGTTAAATCACTGAACTTGGCATGGTTTTGGGACCCCTGAAACAATTTCTAAACCTTTAAAAATTAGAGTATACTAGTTTGAATGACGTCAAAGCTATTATCATTTTGAATCAAGAAGAAGGGTCAAGCAATGGTCTGACTTTATTACTACATACCTGGTTTAGCAGGGTGCTTTGTATAGTCAAAAACCAGCACGTCAGAAGACGGCGTTTTTGTAGCAATGATGTGAGGATTCTGCGGCATGTAACGAGCACGGTTTACTTCTCCTTCGTGGTTAATTTTAATTTCACATTCAATTTTTCCTGTTACAGAACCAAAGCCACCAAATTCTAATGTGAGAAGAAAGAAATAAACACATACACTTACGATTAAAATTCACAAGTCACTCAGTTTAATCAACCTGAGATTTTAATCTGACAGAATACAACACAAATTGCCAAGAGAGAGGGAGAGAGGGCACGCAAGAACACAAAAATATAGGCTCGCTTGTCACTTGGAATTAATTTATTCTCGAAGCCCATGTGAATTGGAAAATGTTGATACCTATTTTATGCAGTTCAGTTCCACCTTGGACTTAAAACATTTAAAAATAAGCTTCTTTCAGTTGTGAAGATGATGTAATTATTCACGAAAATTCAAACAACCACACAATTAACACACCTCAGCCTTTTAGTTCAAATACAACTCATTTGGAAGTGCTGAAATTAGAATTGTATTTTAGGTTTCATTAAGACAGGTTCATCCTCAGGAGTATGAACACTCCTTGAGTCTAAAGTCAAAAACATCCTCATATCGGAAATCCAACTAACACCCACTCAATCCCAAGACAGACAGGCAGACAGACAGACAGACACACACACACACACACACGTACGTCAGTTCCACCAGAATCCCTGAACACATTCAATCCAGTTGAACATGTCGGTTCAACTGCTAGTGGAGTGCCAAAGCTAAAATGAGTGGGCTAACCTCCCTATCTGGTGTAGGAATATGACTACAATGTTAAATAGTTACTAAAAAGGCCTTGGGAGAAAAAAAAGGCCTTGGAAAAGTGAGAAAGCCACATAAAAAGTGTAACTTCGGAGCAGAAGCAAGGTGATAGCAGAAAGAATACAAGTAGAGAACATCTAAGCAGATAAGAGCAAACAAGAACATGTTCTCTTTTGTGCTCGTAGATACAAATCTGAATTAGTTGCTGACTTGAAAAAATTCGGAGGCTTCACATTATAACTGTTACTTCTTCCTGACCTATATCTCTTCTCCTTTGCACATTCCTTTTCAGCTCACCCTGTGTCTCAGGTCAAGTAACACTAACTCAAATGCCTAATGAAACCAGGCAGGTAACAACTAAAACAGACTGGCTGGGGCCTGGCGAAAACACACCGAAAGCAGTAAGCCTTTTCTCAGTTTCAGCCAGGCCCTGCTATGTGGGAATGCTCAAGCAACACTAGCTCCCATGCCTTACTATCAGAATTTAGCCATTCTTGGGAATTCCCTGGCGGTCCAGTTGTTAGGACTCAGTGCTTTCACTTCGGGGCCCGGGTTTGATCCTTGGTTGGGGAACTAAGATCCCGCAAGCCACGGGGCCGGGGGTGGGGGGATGGGGGGAAGAATTTAGCCATTCTTCTCTATGGCAAACACTGCTTACTATTTCTGAGGCTCAAAGTCATAGCCCATTTCACACAACAACTCTCACACAACCATACGCAATCACCCATTTCCCTCTTAGCACTTCCCCTTCCCATCGAGTCAATGGAAGAAAATGCCTCAGCCTTTCCAAGACACCCCTCCTGATCCTATCACCTGCCACCACCAGAGACCCTGCTCCAAAGCTGCCGCTTTTATATTTTCAATCTCCCACCACCGTGGACCCCAAGGATTCTTTCTCACCCTTCTGCTACAAAGATACTCAAGTTTCCAAATTCCTTTAGTGAAAACAAACTGAACAGCTCTCCTTTAATAAAAGCTGGGCTTCCAGGTAAGATTTACTGTGTACACAGGGCTTTGTTTTCTCAAACTCAAAAGGAAAAGCTTGAAAAATCACTATCTTAATGACAATAGTATCCATTAAAAATACCATAACTGAAAATTTTAAAAGGCGTTAACTGTGAATTACTGTAGTCACTTGTTAGAATGTAATTCACTGGACAAGTTACTAATAACAATATCTCCATGTATCATGCACAGAGACTAATTCTTAAGCTGAAAGTCCAATTAAGTACATAGTTTAGGACTAACAGCCATTAAAATTTTTCTGATTACAACAATATTTACAGAAATAATGCATAAGGTTGTAGGGTAATGGACTATGAATTGTGGAAGTGGTAAACTGAGTAAATCATTTTGGAAAAGGTTTATATTATTTTAGGTTGACAATGAATATACCACACAACTCAGCAATTCCACTCCACTACATAAGTTCTCCCACGTGTACGAGGAGATGGAACAAGGATGTTCACTGAAGCATTGCTCTTAACAGCAAAACACCCACACAGATACAATCCAACTGCCCCTTGACAGAAGAATAAATTAAGGTTTAAGCATAATGGAATACTATACGGTTGTTAAAAGAATGACCTAGGCATTTACATAGTATACACAGACAAAACTGAATGAAAAAAGCAAACTGCAAAACAACATTATGTATGTTTATTACTGTATGAATAATAAAAAATACAAATAGTTGAAAACGGCACACTAATTTCAGGACCGTGATGAATTCTGGAGAAGCAAGCAAGGAGGAATGGAGTAGGGGTGGCAAGACTTTAGCTAAAAAGTAGAATTTTATTTTCAATAAGAAAGCTCTATTCAACCATTTGGGGCTGTGGGGAAAGCACTAACCCAGCAGGTCTGGTTGCTTAGCCCTCACAGTTCTGACGGACACTGGGCCCATGACTGACCCTTGACCAACTCCTGGGACCATGACCTCAGAATGTTCTCGATGTCACTGATGGGTTGATTTTGTGGGGTACATCTGAAGCAAGGGACCATGCTATACCAGTCTGTCAGGGTTGCTTTGCACAAATATCAAGACTGATAATACGCACCTGATTTCATTACGGGGGTCCCGAGTTCAGCTGTCATGGCTGGCTGCCAATATGATGTGCCTACAAAACCAACCGCCATGAAAGATTGAGACCCTGACCCTCGAATGGGTGTCCCTGAGCAGAGATAGTCCACACTTGTCCCTGTCGTTTGCTGCCAGAGGGAAAGCACATCCTGTGTGGCCCTGGATGAGACTTGTGCTGGACCTCTGTAGACTCCCTGATGCTTATCTTTTTCCTGCTGCTTTTGTATTTTTCATTGTAACAAACTTTAGCCATGAGCATAATCTGCTGAGTCTTGTGAGTCCTCCTAGCAAAATCACCAAACTTGGGTGGTTGTGGGAATACCAAAACAGGGGGATGTATGATTGGATTGGGGGATGGGAGTCAACAGCTTCCATAAAAAACCCACTATTAACTGTTTGGTGTAAATGCCTCCTGACTTTTTCCTATGCCTACACCAACACATATTCTTACTGTTACCAAAACAGTTACTATAATCACACATACCAGTTACTCACTTTATTTTGGAAACCTTTCCATACCAGTGCATACAGATTTATCTCCCTGTCTGTGTGTAAAATTCAAAGTTAGGTCATTCTTAGTAACTGCTGCACAGTATTTCAAACATACCATAATGTGTTTGACCAACTTCCTATGAACTAACATCTGGGTTGCTAGGTTGAGCCTAATTTTTCAATCTTGCAAATACTGCTACTGTAAAATCCTTGTGCACATGTGGGTGAGTAGTTCTGTAGGATAAAGTCCTAGAAGTTAAACTGCTGGGCCAAAAGATATTAGTACAACGTTTTAATAGCATATAATTAGAGGCCTATTCCTTGACACCAATGCTGGAATATATGGTATACCTACCACCCTTCTCACTGTCACAGTGGGAAGCATCAAACTGTGCATCATCATTCGGAATATGGACTCGAGCAACCACAAGATGATTCTGCTCATCAGATGTGTGAGTCCCCAGCACTAGCCAATGAAGGGCATAATCCTTTCCTTCTGGTCTGTTTAGGAAAGAAAGAAAGTCATACTAATCCTTTAAGAAATCAGTTGCTAACAAATCCAGTCCATCACCCATCCCCATGTTCATAAATCATGACTTATTGCCTAAAAAAAAATCTTCAATTTTAAATACACTAGTTGTTTCTGGTTTCCGAGTAAGAAGCAACAAAGTACAACGGAAAAAAAAAGTGCTGAGTCAGAAAAACTGGGTTTAAATCCTGGCTCAAACTAAAATTAGTTATACGCAATTCCTTAAATCACAACTTCCCTGTGGGCCTCAGTTTCTTCACCTAAACAACAGGTTATGAGTGAAAATGGCACTACGTGAAAACCCCTTGTTTATATTTACGGTGCTTAAAGCTTATAAAATAGGCATTCTCATTTTTACGGGAGAGGGGAGGTGGGTCTTTGTTACCCTATTCTGTGGAAACTCACTTTGTGGCTGAAGAAATCACTGATACCTCTTGGCACCCTGGTCCAAGAAATGATTTTGCATCTGCATCTATTAACAATGCTTAAGCAATGATTCTGCATCTGGATCTATTAACAATGCTTTCCCATTTGTACTATCTAGAAGAGCAATTTTCACCTGTGTTCCATGGTCCCATCTCAGTAAGGAAGGCTGAGAAGTAAGGCTCTGGGCCCCAGCATCAGACAGCCTAGACTATCTGTTTCTAAATTCCAGTTGCACAAAGGATTCAGTGGTTTAGAAAAAAAGGTTTGTGGGTTACTTCTAGGCATGTAATTTATTAATAACTGGGCTTCCCTGGTGGCGCAGTGGTTAAGAATCTGACTGCCAATGCAGAGGACACAGGTTCGAGCCCTGGCCCGGGAAGATCCCACATGCCACGGAGCATCTAAGCCCGGGCACCACAACTACTGACTCTGTGCTCTAGAGCCCGAAAGCCACAACTACTGAAGCCCGCGCGCCTGGAGCCGGTGCTCCGCAACGAGAAGCCACAGCAAAGAGAAGCCCGCGCACCGCAACAAAGAGCAGCCCCCGTTCACCACAACTAGAGAAAGCCCACGTGCAGCAACAAGGACCCAACACAGATAAAAGTGAATAAATTTATTTTTAAAAATCTATTAATAACTAAAAAATACAAGATGAAACTTTACCAATATTTGGCTTAGGGTAAAAAACAGCAATAAATACACAAAAACTCCAAGAAAAGAATAAGGCAGCCATGGCTAAGCAACAGCAGTTTATTTGAAAAAAGACATGGGTCTGAGTCGACGTGCATTCAGTGACCAAGAATACGACGTGGCTATCAAAAAAGATAATTAATTTCATCTGAGATGAACTTATATAGGGAAGAAGGCAAAACACATGAGCATTCACTCATTTTTAACTGGAAAAACTACACTTAGAAAATTAGGCTCTAGCAATGTACTTTAGGAGGATTTGGACAAAATGAAACCTTTACAAGGAATAGTGGCTTAAAATGAAAGGGAACCTAAACATATCTCATGAGAACCGTTTGAAAAGAAATAGGAATACTTGAGAGAAAGGAGGCAGCACAGAGCAATGTTAGGACTGACATAAAAGGAAGAAAGTGACTTCTTTTTAATGGCATTAAGCAGAAAAAACTAAGACCAGCAGGTAAAGTTACAGGTTAAACACGTCAATCCATCATATGACCTTTCTAAGGAGCAGGACCACAGATGGACTAGAGGGTCTGAAAAACTCCTTTTGACTCTAAAATTCAATTATTCTGGTTTCCCCTGACCCGATCATCACATAAGGATTTTTCTTTTTACTACAAATTCTTTCATCTCCATCATTAAAATACAAGCCTATTTTCCTGAGCCAATCAATATCTATTTTCCTCCAATACTGGATGCACCTAAGGCTGCAGAAGCACTCATTATAAAAGACCTTGTGGGGCTTCCCTGGTGGCGCAGGGCTTCCCTGGTGGCGCAGTGGTTGAGAGTCCGCCTGCCGATGCAGGGGACACGGGTTCGTGCCCCGGTGCGGGAGGATCCCACATGCGGCGGAGCGGCTGGGCCCGTGAGCCGGGGCCGCTGAGCCTGCATGTCCGGAGCCTGTGCTCCACGACGGGAGAGGCCACAACAGTAAGAGGCCCGCGTACTGCAAAACAAAAAACAAAAACAAAAACAAAAACAAAAACAAAACAAAAAAAAAGACCTTGTGCATTTTCAGTGCCAGAATCCTTTGACCACTTTAACTCTACTGCTAAGACATTCACCCAACAACCACAGATTATCACAAGGTTATTCTCAGTAGCATTGCCTGAAGCAGCAAAAGACTGAAAACAAATATCCATCAATAAGGAACTGGTGACATAAATTATAGTATATCCATAAACGGAATTTTATGGAGCCTTTAAAACAAAAGAACATATATATAAGCATGCTGATAGGAAAAAAGTCTCCAATATAAACTTCTAATTAAAAAGTCAAGTGAATTGGGAATTCCCTGGTAGTCCAGTGGTTAGGACTCCATGCTTCCACTGCAGGGGGCATGGTCAGGGAACTAAGATGCAAAGTCAAGTCAACAACTTGCTACCAGAAAAAAAGATGGAGGGACACAGCATGTACTTCTTCATGCCAGCAGGATGGATAAGAAATCACCAAACAAGGACTGCCTCCACTCTGGGTAAGGGAACTGGGAGAATAGAGGATGTGGAAGGGGGACTTATGCAGTTTTGTATCATCTGAGTTTGAATGTATACACAGGTTTTTAGGTAGAGAGTAAGTCTTAACATGTTTAAGAAATTATCCAATTAAGAGATATGAAATAATGATCTAGCAGTTTTGGAAAATAATTTCTTAGAAATACCTAAATAAAAAGTTTAAAGAGCCAAATCAATTATATGGATGATCACCTAAGTGAATTTAAGGACAACAGCTCAGAAAGTGCAAGTAATCATTCGGAAGCATGCTGTATGTAGGCAGAAGGCCAGCCTGATGAGGTTGAGTAGAGCCTATCTCTCAAAGAGCCAGGCTATAAGAGTAGCCAACATTTTTACTGTCCTACCTAGTGACGAAACACAATCACAGTCCCTTCATACCCTAAACAGAACCCTGCAAAGCACCAGACAGCCGTCCTCAACACCCAAGAATGCAGGCTGGCTGGCATTTTCTTGCATTCCCAGAGCCACTGCACGTACCACAACCAGATCCCACTTCTTTGCATGCAAAGAACACCATGGAATATATAATTTAAAGTATTTTCTGTTAAGTTCCTAAGTGTTAATATAAAAGTAATATCTGGGGGGCTTCCCTGGTGGCACAGTGGTTAAGAATCCGCCTGCCAATGCAGGGGACATGGGTTCGAGCCCTGATCTGGGAAGATCCCACATGCCATGGAGCAACTAAGCCCGTGCACCACAACTACTGAGCCTGCGCCCTAGAGCCTGTAAGCTACAACTACTGAGCCTGTGTGTTGCAACTACTGAAGCCCATGTGCCTAGAGCCCGTGCTCCACAATAAGAGAAGCCACTGCAATGAGAAGCCCACACACTGCAAAGAAGAGTAGCCCCTGCTCACTGCAACTAGAGAAAGCCTGCGCACAGCAACAAAGACCCAAAGCAGCCAAAAATAAAAATTAAAAAAAAATAAATTAAAAAAAAAGTAATATCTGGGCTGATATACACAGATCTATAAGGCTGATATACACAGATCTATAATTTTAAAATCTTTACGCAAAACATGTTATCGGTAACATTTTAAAAAGACTTCAGTATATTACTCAGCCATAAAAAGAAATGAAATTGAATTATTTGTAGTGAGGTGGATGGACCTAGAGTCTGTCATACCGAGTGAAGTAAGTCAGAAAGAGAAAAACAAATACTGTATGCTAACACATACATATGGAATCTAAAGAAAAAAAAAGTCTAGGGGTAAGACGGGAATAAAGACGTAGACCTACTAGACAATGGACTTAAGGACACGGGGAGGGGGAAGGGTAAGCTGGGACAAAGTGAGAGTGGCATGGACATATATACACTACCAAACGTAAAACCGATAGCTAGTGAGAAGCAACCACATAGCACAGGGAGATCAGCTCGGTGCTTTGTGACCACCTAGAGGGGTGGGATAGGGAGGGTGGGAGGAGGGAGACGCAAGAGGGAGGAGATATGGGGATATATGTATATGTACAGCTGATTCACTTTGTTATACAGCAGAAACTAACACACCATTGTAAAGCAATTATACTCCAATGAAGATGTTAAAATAAATAAATAAAAAGACTTCAGTAAACAGCATTCATTGAAATACAAATGGAAAAAGAGAGCTATTCCACCCTAACAAATGATTTCTGAATAGGAAAGGGTGGGAGAATTACCATCAGTCACCATTTACTGTGTACTCACTCTGTGCCAGCACTTAAACATGCACGATCTTATTTACTTCCTCAAGTGTAGGCTGTCAGAACCATGAGCACCTCCATTTACGGACCAGACTACTCCAGGATAGAGACTGACCAACTTGCCCTAATTCACAAAGCTAAGAAGCAAGGGGCAGAATTCAAACTCACGTCTCTAACTTTAAAGCCTCGGCTCTTTTCTACAGTTAGAGTAGGTCAAAAAGATCCAAGCCAATGTAAATCATCTGCTTAACAGGAAGACACAAAGAGTCAAATGCACATGATGCTCTAAACCAGAACCTCAATACCCTTAAGCATTTGACGGTCAAAGTTATAAATGTCAAGGATTAGAAACCTCCACTATTTAGTTCTTGGCTCTTCTTCCCACATCTGCCCATTTACATTGAGATTTTTGGGAGGCCCAGTGGAAGTCCCTAACTGTATGGAAGTCAATGTTCACATATGGAAAATCTGGCCATCATATGAAGAGTTTTATATGAAGGTAATTTACTCTTATTTTTAAAAGTTCTTGCAAAATCCCCTCTCTAGAGTTTGATTAATCCTCATTAAGTTATATGCTCACAATACTCAAAAATTAATACACTTTTAAAGTACAAAGGCACGCGCACCGCAACAAAGAGTAGCCCCCGCTTGCCACAAATAGAGAAAAGCCCGCGCGCAGCAATGAAGACCCAACGCAGCCAAAAATAAATAAATAAATAAATTTATATTAAAAAAAAATAAAGTACAAGGCCAAGTTCCTACTAGGAAAAGTGCAACTGTATGAGAAAGATAACCTAGTGCAGAGGTTGCCTCAACTCTGGGGCCACCTGGTTTGGGTTTGAAAGCCTGCTCCACCACTTACCAACTGTGTGACCTGGGGCATGTTATGTCATATCTCAGCTCAAATTTCCACATGATTTAAAAAAAAGAATGATAAAAAGTAATTATTGTACTGTTGTATTAAACCAAATAATAGGACATAAAGCTCTTCAGATGCGCCAGGCCCTGTTCTAAGTGCTCAATAAATGTCAGCAATTATTACCAGAGAAATTTTACAAAGAGGTGCAAAGAACACTCTTATAAAAACCAACAGCAACCTCAAAGTGTATCCCATACTATAAGCCAACACCACCACCTTTTCGTTGGTGAACTGCTGCTAAATTCTCTTCACCTTTGCCAATTAAGACGTATTCATCTTGGGGGCTGGTTACAAGGGTGTATTCACTTTGTAAAAATTCATCAAGCCACACGCTTATGATCTGTGCACTTTTCTGTACACATGCTATTTTCCCATAAAGTTATTAAGAAATCCATTAGTCTGGGGCCCAAAGAAATGCTAATCTATATTTAAGTCCAAGAAATGTCAAATATATCCAGTGCATCCTACATATATCCTTAATCTCACAACAGATTCTTTGTCCCCTTTTAACGCCACATTTATACGTCAGAAACCACCCCATAAATCGCTTAAGTCCTGAAAATAAAAATCACCTGCCACATCACGCAAGGTCTAAATTGATGACTTGCGTATGTTCTATGTATAAAACGCCAAAAAAAAACCCCTAGGAAATTCAAGTCAATAGTTAAATTTATGCGAAATAAAAGTTGCCAGAAACCCTTACTTAGTCACTTCAGGAAGCCACTGAACGGTAAGGCTCGGCCACTGAAGAGCATGGGTCATAACCAGGTCATACAGAAACGGTGTATTCTTCTTCCAGATTTTATATTCTTCATTGATGACACGCTCCTCCACAGTATCTTCAAACACTGAAATTTGGAGAAAGCCCACACGATTAAGTGGCTGAGAGGAATCGGAGTCACAATCTCCACTGGAGGTCACCTCAAGACGACCACACCTAATCTCCTCTTTCCCTTTACCTCTAATTTGGACACGAACAACCAACTGCTCTTCCAGAACGTGGAGAGAATATTAACACCAGGGAGCTTATTTTTTTGCACTTTAAAATCAATACCGCCTGCGTATACAAAATTGGGTAATTACACAGACAACGCAATTGCTTTGCAGGTTACAGCTGTTCGCACCTGTTCCAAGATGACGACCCGTATGTAGAGGACCTCCCCGACCCACCCGGCGAGACGAATCCACGTGTAGCAGAAACCCATCAGCCCGCTCCCTCCATCCCCCACCAGGAGAGGCCTCTGATCCCACGAAGCCCGCGTCGGCAGCCATAAGCCAGCGGGTTCCAGAATCCCCCGGACAAGGGCCGCGACCCCGAGGCGGTCGACGCGCGCGCGTGTTAGGAGGCGCCGTGCCCGCTTTCCGGCGGCAGAGGCCGCCTCCGCCCGGGGGCCTAGGGAGCGCCGCCGCTGGAGGGGGGTGGCGGGAGGGGAGGGTGGCGGGAAGGGGGCCCAACCCACGGCCCCACGCCCGGCTCCGGAAGTGCTCGGAGCCCTCCGCGCTGCGGCCCCGTCCCGCGTAGGCCCCTCGAGCCGCGCGCCGAGCCTCGCGCCCGGCCCCGCCCCCTGCTCCTCACGCCAATTCGCGCCTTTCGCCGGCGCGTGCCGCGGCCTCGCACGCCCGCCGCCCCCCGCCGCGCGCCGCCCCGCAGGGCCTCTTACTCTCTTTACTCGCCATCTTGCGTCGGGTGTTCGCCCCTCGCCGCCTCCTCGGACTCCCCTTGCTAGCCAAGAGCAGCCCAACCGCAGGCGCTCCTGCCTTTCCCAGGCACGTCACACACTTCTAGCTCTCGAAGCCTGAGCTCCGTCTTACAGCCTGGGTGCTCCCCAGACGCTGCGTCCTTCTCTCTCACCTCCTCCCCGCTTACGGGTACCGAGGTCTGAGGCGCTCTTCTCTCTCTCTCCAAACTTGGAACGAGACTTTTCAACCCGCGCCTCCCAGCCCGCCCAGGCAGCTGAGCGCAGGCGCATCCGCCCTGGGAAAAGTGAGAGGCGGTGGCGAGGCGGGCCTGGGAGCCGACGGCTTCGTCGCCTCGACCAATGACGTGCGGCAGGCAGGTTTCACGCGGCGTTCGGAGGCGGGCTTCTAGGGGTGGGCGGGGCGTTCCGCGGCAGGAAGTCGGCGAGGCGCAGGCGCAAGGACTCGCCCGGCGCTCCCAGGGCCGGCCGCGGGGGCGGATGGGGGCGCGCGGGGGTGGGGCGAAAGGAGGCGCGGCTTGCAAGCTGCGTGGGGGCTGCGAGCCCCGGGGCGGCGAGCCCTGAGGCCGCGGGGCGTGGCTGCTTGCAGCGGCCGTGGCCGTGGCGGTGGGGGTAGGGGGCAGGGAGGCTGTCGCCGCTTAGCCAAGCAAAATCTCAGAGCGAGAAAGGAAAATGGTTTCTAGTCTCGAGAGACTACTGTGCCCTCAAAGTCTCCCTGACAGTCGCGGGCATGCAATTCTCTGCACCCGAAAGTTCTTCCTCCAGCCGACTGGCCTTTTCTGGGGCCTGGTCGAGCCGAGGTAGGGTTTGTCGGAGGCAAAGGGGGCCTTTTGCAGAGGCCGCCGGGCCTCCCTAGTAGGCTAAACCTGCGGCCTGTTCAGGCACAGGCCGCAAACGCTCCGAAGCTGATTTGAATTACATTTTTGTTTGTTCACAAATTTGAGTCCTTCAAATTATGTTTGAGGCCTCTCGTACTGCGGGCGATTTTGTCCCTGCACTGGCTTTCTGGTCTCTGTCCTAGCCCCGGGCCCTGCTGAGTCATACTTGTCACCTGCGGGGGTCCCAGTGTAGCCCCACCCCAAGCTGGCGAAGCTGGAAAGAGCTGGGCACAGCTGACCTGCGCCGGCTTGCCGGAGGCTTGCTCTGCCCTGGAACTTGGTAGCCCCCAAGGAGTGCTCGGGGGTGAGGAGAAAGCAGGCTGCAAGGCCAAAAGGGAATGAAAATGAGAGCCAGGAGCAGAGGGGACGGGCTGGGGGGAGGTGGCCGAGGTGCCTAGTGCAAAGGGAGCCTCAGTCTACATCCAGACTCCGAGAGGCTCCCGCTGCAAAAGCACCCCCGCGCCGGGACACTTGCTGCCGTGATGCTTTCCAAGCACCTTCTTGCAAATGACGATGGTGATTCTGAAACGAAATCGTGCGGTTGCTGCTCTGATGTCCACTTTCATGATCGGGAAACGAACCCAGGCATTACTCTAGTCCGTGGCAGAACCACTCGTATTACCTTATATAGAAATTTACTGTCTGGTGTCTCTGGTTTCCGATATGGTACAATTCATTATTATAACGCTCTCCCTTTCATGTCAGCCTCAGGAATGTGACTGAAGCTGGGGAAGGGGGGAGCGGCTGGAGAGGGAAGAGGGTTGGAAGGGTGTTTAAACAATACAGCCCTCTTGTTCTAAAACACTGGTTGGTAAACGTTTTTCTAAAAGGAGCCAGATAGTAAATATTTTAGGCTTTGGGGGCAACTACTCGGCAGCGTTATAGCGAGAAAGCAGCCCTAGACAATATGGATGAACCTGGCTGTATTCCAATAAAACTTTATAGACACTGAAATGTGAACTTCATATAATTTTCACGTGTCACAAAATGTTCTTTTGATTATTTTCAACCACTTGAAAATTGAAAAGTCATTTTGAGCTCGTGGGCCATGCAAAATTAAGTGGCGGATTAGATTTAGATGGGAGGACTGTAGTTTGCCCACCGTGTTCGAGAATAATTGTGTCGTATAGCTCTGCTTCAATGGGAACTTCCTCATGTGCACAGTAAGAGAAGGCTTGGCAGACGATTTCCAGTCTCCCATTAATATATTTAACTTATTTTCTGGTGGGTAGGCATGATTTCCAAAACCTATTAAATGTTTAAATGGTTGAAAGAAAAGAAATCTTCCCAGACGATTTGACTTTAAAATCTTTATGCTGTCCACCTCACTGAGGGTCTGAGTAGGAAATACGGAGCAGATATTTTGGGAGTTTGTGAAAATACTCAGGCACTATCATACACAATCCCAAAGTAACTGGTACAGCATATTTTGTTAGTTTGGGGTTTTGTTGTTGTTAAATTGAATCTGTCATTTCTGTTTCTCTAAATTTTTTTGGTCAGGTACTTTTTTGCGTCAAAAATGTACTATCAGTTTTTCTCTCTTGAATTGCGAACTGTTCAGTTTTGGTTTTGCCTTTCACTCCACCTTATGAGCTCTGGTCCTAATCTTCCAGTTTCTCTGTGGTTGTCTTTTTGTCTCTCTTGCAGTCAGCTGAGTCCACTAATTGAATAAGGCACCAACAGGTGTGCGCACAGGGTGTGGGCTCTCTTAACCGAGAGATGCCCTGTTTAGGTACCGTTCTCTTAAGACTGCTTACCTCAGAGTTGCTGTAGTGTTAACCACCACTTTTTTCATGCCGACCGAGTTTTACAGACTAGTACACTTGTAAATAAACCAAAACAAGTTAGACCACACAGTGCTGGCCTTTAATATGTGTGATGCACTCTCGTATTTTATTTCTTTTTTTTTTTTTTTGTGGTACGCGGGCCTCTCACCGTTGTGGCCCCTCCCGTTGCGGAGCACAGGCTCCGGACGCGCAGGCCCAGCGGCCATGGCTCACGGGCCCAGCCACTTCGCGGCACGTGGGATCCTCCCGGACCGGGGCACGAACCCATGTCCCCTGCATCGGCAGGCGGACTCTCAACCAATGCGCCACCAGGTAAGCCCTTATTTCATTTTTAAAAGTATGCAGACGACCCCCTACATTGCTTTCGCACTGAGTCACAGCTTGTGGTTTGAGACTGGACACTAGTATATTTTTTGAAACCTCTAGCCAGGTCCTGACCACCTTTTACGTTTTTTTTTTAATTTTAGTGAAGTATAGTTGATTTACAATGCTGTGTTAATTTCTGTTGTACACCAAAGTGACTCAGTTATACATATATATATATATACATATTCTTTTCCATTATGGTTTATCACAGGATATTGAATATAGTTCCCTGTGCTATAGTAGGACCTTGTTTACCCATCCTGTGTACGATAGTTTGCATCTGCTAGTCCCAACCTCCCAATACTTCCCTCCCCAGCCCCCGTCTTGGCCTCCACCTTGGCACCCGCAAGTCTGTTCTCTATCTGACCACCCCTTATAAAATAGCAACACACCTCCTCCACAGGTAATCACTTTCTATCCTCTTTCTTTTTTTTTTCATAGCACTTATCACCACCTGACAAATGGTTGTTCATAGGCTTTTTCTCCTACACTAGAATGTAAATCGATGGCGGGATCTTTGTTTTAGTGTACCCCCAGCAACTGAACCAGAGCTTACCAGATGAGGAAGCTCAGGCAGACAGTGCCAAGGTCACATAGTGAGTGTTGGAGTTGGAATTTGAATCTAATCGATCTTCTATTAAGACAGCAAAAGTGTTTCGGAGAATGAATCACTTTGGACAAGAATGAATAGATGGAGAGAGACTAGTTAAGAGTTACTTGTGATAAACTAGGTAAAATAATTATGTTGTAAGGCTAATGGCACTGGGGCTCTAAGGAAAATAAAAGAGGAGCTATGCTGCAAAGAAAAGTCAAAAAGACTTGATGAAGGGTGACTGGGAGGAAAGTGGCATCAAATACTTATTGACTACTTATTATATATTGGTCATTTTAAAGTCTCCAGCTGGCTGACCAGTGGAATTATTGACAAAAATATATGATACCATATAGTATTAATTATAATAAATTATCTCATGATTAAAAAAAAAGACAGCAAAAGTGATCGTATCTGATAAAATGAACTGTTTACCGAAAGGAATGAGAGAGGGAAATAATACCCGGACATAGCTGCGGGTGATTCTGTGTTCATTAGCAACTCTGTCTCACTAGTTTTTGGCAAAAAATCTTAGCCATTCAAAAAAATGTTGCAGTACTCACCGTGTGCCAAGCGTTGTTCTGGGAACTGGAGATACCTGGAATGAACAAGAGATATACAGCTCTCCTGCCCTTTTATAAATCCCTTTACTGTTTGTTTTTCTTATTACAAAATCAGAGCTCGTTACAGAAAAACCTGAAAATTACACAAACAAAAGAAGAACATAAAGAATACCAATTTTGTTCCTGGCCAAATTGTTTTTATTCAAATCACTAGGAGTGGAAGAAAATCCACGAAAACATTAATAGTCATTGGCTCTTGGTTACTGATATTATGGATGGTGGTTACTTTACTCTTTATTGCTCTATTTAAAATTTTTCTCCAACGGACAGACACTAGTCTTATAAACAGAAAAAGAAACCCACACATTTTAGAAAAAATATAAAAAGCAATGGTAGATGAGTGATGCAAATGAAAAGTTGTCTTAGTGTGATAGAATTCTAAGTAATTTCTCTTAAAATATTTAATGCAGTTGTGTGAGGGAGTTGGAGGAAAATTATAAAATTGAAAGCACACTGTACTTGTTTGAACTTGTACTTTGTTTTCATTTACTATTGTGATATTAGGTAGAGCGAAGTAATTGTTTTATACTTATAAATGCGTTAATATTTAACCCTTGTGGAGCATCCCTCTGGATTTCTGAAAGGCCACCTTTCCCCGCTGTGCTAACCGTTAACGTTAAGCTACACGAGCTCTGCATTGGTGACAGTGAATAAAGGAAATGACCTAGAGCAGAATCCCTGGGGCTTAGACTTAGAATCAATGGGGCGAAGTAAATAAATATTTGTCAAATGAAAAATATTGAATAGGAAATTCCTCCTGGCCTTGGCCCAGTCCATAAGCAGAGATGAGAAGGCTTCACACATAGAACCTCGTTTTAGAAACCTTGCTCTAAGCATTCTACCCCAAGCACGTTTTTCTTTTATTCAGAATTTTAGTGTACTGTGCATTTTAATTTACAACTGAAGACCTCTTCTGAAGTTCACTGGAGTGAAAATTTGTAATTGCTGGCCATTGTCCATTCTTCCTTCTCCAGAGTGAGCCCCTCTCCCTTCTTCAGCCTTCTTGTAGTTTGGTAGGACTGTCCGTCAGGATACTCTGCTCTCCACCAGCCAAAGTGTAGTTACTTAACCCCCATTGGGCCCATCAGCCATGCCCTTTCTGGAATGTGGATTCCCTAAACTCTTGCTGGTGAAGCACCCCAAGGTGCTGGCCACTGGTTCCTGCTTCCAAGATCTCTAGAACGGCTGCTTTTATTCTGTGAGCTCCACATGCCCTACCATATATTCCCTTTTTGCTGAAGTTAGCCTGAGTCCATTTGTTGCTTACAACCAAAGAATGTCTGATGTTCACCTAACCCCTTCCGCCTCCAAGTCCTGAATTCAACCATAGATTCTCCTGAATAAGGACTATGGCCCTGTAGTTGGAGAGGAAATAGATAAGGTACTAAAAACTTTGCAAATGTGTATTTACAATTGTATGAAAGCTACAGGAAAACAGAAAGTTGTGCAAAGTGTTTCCAACGGCGGATTCAATACAGCGAATTGGGTACACAGCTGAAAGAAAGGACAAGATAACCTGGATATTTGTCACTGCTTCCTGTACCCCTAGAGCTGATATTAGTAACTGCAAGAAGCAACTACCACACTCAGGGCTTGGGGAATGAAAGGAAAGCAGTGGGGTTACCAGAATTGGGAGCTTGGAGGAGAGGTCCTGCGCTGGCTGGCGCATGGGCCTCTGGTGGGGGCACTCCACACAGCCCCTGCTCAGACCCCCAAGAAGGCGTGGCTGGTGGGCGCTGGTGCCTCTGTGGCGGCCTGGTATGGTGATGCTGGGAAGGCTGAAAGAAGGTGGAGGCTGGTGGTGGGGGGTGAGTGGGGGCTGTTGATGGAAGTTGGCAACCAGAGGTCCCTTGTCCCTCCTTCCAATCTCCCATCAGAACCTCCCATTAACAGAACCTCACGGGAAGGCAACCGGCTTGGGTGTTTGGGAAAAACAGTTAGAGTCCCAGCCCTGGTATCACAGAGCAGAGTTAAAAAGAGTCAGCTTATGGTGGTCCAGCGGTTAAGACTGCGCTCCCAGTGCAGGGGGCCCAGGTTGGATCCCTGTTCAGGGAACTAGATCCCACATGCCACAACGAAGATCCTGTGTGCCACACCACAGACCCGGTGCAGCCAAATAAATAAATAAATATTAAAAAAGAAAAAGACAGTCAGCTTAGAGCTGAGGCAGGTGAATAACCATGACGAAAGCATGCTTTACCTTTAAAAGGATCTGTAGTGGTTTTTGAAAATAGAATCCCCTGGTAAATTGGAAATTTTCAGTATATCTGTGGCTGAACGTAAATTACATCATTATTGTACTTTATGCCGAAAGACGTAAAGGCACAAATTTAAAACCTGTAACATGTTCTCTGGCCCTTAGTGATGGCATATGGATGCATCAGTTGGAAACTTTGTCTCCTAATACATATTTATGAGGTGGAGAAGTTACAGCAAGATTGCTTCATTTGATTATTACAAAGAGGAAACCAGCATTGATGTAAAGCTTTCTTAGTCATCAAGAGGTTCTGTAATTGTAAGGTAATTTACAAATTCCTTTTGAGACTTGCTTTTCAAAATATGTTAGAAGAAAAGCCAGAGAAATTCATTATATCATTAAGAAAATACTTCATAATCTCACTTAAGGGAAATTACTTATGCTTAAAGTGTATAAATCAATTAACCTAACAGATTTTACTTGGAAAGTTTGCAAAATTACCAGTCTTCTAAGATTAATGAATAGGAGAAATTATTATACTGCTAGAAAACAAAATGTTAGATGAAAAATGCATCTATGAATGTTCATAGCAGCTTTATTTGCAATAGCCAAGAACTGAAATCAGCCCAGATGTCCTTCCACTGGTGAATAGTTAAACAAGCTGTTCTACAATTCATACCACGGAATCGTACTCAGCAATAAAAAGAAAGGAACTATTGATACACACAACTTGGATGAATCCACAGGGAATTATGTTGAGCGAGAAGAGCCAATCCCAAAAGGTTACATACCTTATGATTCCACTCATATAGCATTTTTGAAATGACAAAACTTTAGAAATCGAGGAGAGCTTAGTAGTGGCCAGAGGTTAGGGATTAGGGGTGAGGTTTAAGGAATGTGAGTGTGGTAATAAAACAGCAAAATGAGGAATCCTTGTGCTTGTGGTATTGGAATGGTTCAGTATCTTGAACTGTGGTGGTGGATACATAAACCTATACAGGGATAAAATTGTGTAGCACAATACACAAAGACACACACATACAAATGAGTACAGGTGAAACTAGGGAAATCTGACGATGAGTGGATTGTATCAGTAACAATATTCTGATTGTGATAATATACTATAGTTTTGCAAGATGTTACCTTTGGAGGAAACTGGGCACAGTGTATGAAGGCTGTCTCTATAATATTTCTTACGACTGCATGTGAATTCACAATTATCTCAAAATTTTTATTTACAAATTAAAATTAAAAATCGTGTGCAGCAACAATCAAAAAACCTTAGTGGTGCTTTCAGTCTTGTTCCACTCACTGAAATAATAGTTCCTGCACGTGTGGGGTTTTCAAATTTTAAATTATAGACAATCTCAAACATACACAAAAGAAAAGAGAATAGTGGAACGAACGCCCATGTATACAGCACCTAGCTTCAATAGTGATCAGCTCATGGTCAAATGTGCTTCATCTATCCCCCCCCACTCCTACCATCCCTCATTTATTTTGATGGATATATCACATCTCTTATGATTTCATCTGTAAATATTTCTATATGCATCTCTAAAATACAAGGGCTCCTTTTTATAATTTTTTTACATTGAAGTTAACATTGGTTTATAACATATTTCATGTGTACAGCATTATATTTCTACTTCTCTACACCCTACAGCGTGCCCACCACCAAAAACTTAGTTTCCATCCGTCACCATACAGTTGACCCCCTTTACCTATTTTGTCCTTCCTCCCTTCCCCTCTGGTAACCACTACTCTGTTCTCTGTATCTACGTATTTGTTTTGGTTTGGTTTGTCCATTTATTTGTGTGTTTGTTTGTTTTTTATATTCCACATATGTGTGAAAATCGTGGTATTTTTCTTTCTCAGTCTGACTTATTTCACTCAGCATGATACCTTCAAGGTCCATCCATGTTGTCGCAAATGGCAAGATTTCACCTTTTTTTATGGCTGATTAGTATTTCAGTGTGTGTGTGTGCGCACGCGTGTGTATATCTTTTTTCTTTCATCCATTGATGGACACTTAGCTATTACAAATAATACTGAGATGAACATAGGGGTGCGTGTATCTTTTTGAATTAGTGTTTTCGTATTCTTTGGATAAATAGCCTGAAGTGGAATAGCTGGGCGAATTCCCTGGTGGCCTACTGGTTAGGATTTCAGGCTTTCACTACTGGGGCTCTGGTTCAATCCCTGGTCGGGGAATTGAGATCCCACAAGACAAACCACACGGCCAAAGGAAAAAAAAAAGGGGGGGATTAGCTGTATCGTATCATAGTTCTATTCTTAATTTTGGGGGTAACCTCCATGCTGTTGTCCATAGTGGCTACACCAGTTTACATTCTTTTGTTTTTTTTGAGTCTTTAAAAAATTTTTAATTTTTTAAAATTTTTGGTTGTGTTGGGTCTTCGTTCCTGTGTGTGGGCTTTCTCTAGTTGCGGTGAGCAGGGGCTACTCTTTGTTGCAGTGCGCGGGCTTCTCATTGTGGTGGCTTCTCTTGTTGCGGAGCATGGGCTCTAGGCATGTGGGCTTCAGTAGTTGTGGCACGCAGGCTCAGTAGTTGTGGCGCATGGGCTTAGTTGCTCCGCAGCATGTGGGATCTGGCATGTGGGATCTTCTTGGACCAGGGCTCGAACCCGTGTCCCCTGCATTGGCAGGTGGATTCTTAACCACCGCGTCACCAGGGAAGCCCAGTTTACATTCTTATCAACAGTGTATGAAGATTCTAAGGGCGTCTTTTTCTAAAAATTCAAAATAACTGCAATACATTCTCACACGTAAAAAAATTAGTTAACAATTCCTTGATATCCGTATCCAGATAGCATTTACATTTCCTGACTTGTCTCATAATGAGGTATAGTTTATGTACCATAAACTGCACCGATTTAAAGTATACAATTCATCAAGTTTTTACAGATGTTAACACCCATAAAAGCACTACCACAATAAAAAAAAACCAGAACATTTTAATTATCCCCCAAAGTTTCCCTGTGCCCCTTCCTCTGTCTCCGGCCACAGAAAAATCATTGATCTGCTTTCTGTCACTATAGATGAGTTTACAGAGAATGTGGTTTTGAAAAAACACAACAAACCTAAATGGTACACGATTTTATAAAAATTAGAAAGAATTCTAGAGAATGAAGAAAAATATGTGTGTATTCCTGTCTGGTATATTTTGATGGTGAGTCCCTGAGACAGGAAGCAAGTTAAATTTAGAATACTGAATAATAACCGCTAACATTTATTGAGCAGTTAGTATGTGCCAGTTATTTTACATCTATTATCTAATTTGTCTCATGATAACCCTCCGATTATTATCAATCCTATTATTATCAAACCCATTATACAATTGAGAAGACTGAGGCTCAGAGAGGTAACTTACCCATGGTCTCACAGCTTGTGATTGAAGGAGCTTAGATTATAAATACTAGGTCCTTGACTCCAGTGCAATTCCCTTAAACACAGCTGTCATCAGTTTATCAGCAAAAAGAACTGACACGAGAAGAACACCTGGGTGTGTTGTGAAAAAGTCTTACCCTTTCTTTGACAAAGGAGCAAAGACAATTCAATGGACAAAGGATAGTCTGTTCAACAAATGCTGTGGGAAGAACAGGACAGCCACGTGCAAAAGACTGAATGGAGACACAGACCATACATCTTTTACAAAACTTAACTCAAAATGGAGAGTAGACCTAAATGTGAAACTATAAAATCCCTAGGGACTTCCCTGGTGGCACAGTGGTTGAGAATCCGCCTGCCATTGCAGGGGACACGAGTTCGAGCCCTGGTCCGGGAAGATCCCACATGCTGCAGAGCAACTAAGCCCGTGCGCCACAACTACTGAGCCTGCGCTCTAGAGCCTGCGTCCCGCAATTACTGAAGCCCACGTGCCTAGATCCCGTGCTCCGCAACAAGAGAAGCCACCGCAATGAGAAGCCCGTGCACCACACCAAGAGTAGTCCCCGCTCGCTGCAACTAGATAAAGCCCGTGCGCAACGAAGACCCAAAGCAGCCAAAAATAAATAAATAAATGAATAAATAAACAAATTTATTTTTAAAAATCGCCAACTTAAAATATATATATATATTTAGATTGCTCAAAGTGGTGGCTTTAAAACTTTTCTTGGCTGCAATCCACAGCAACGTATACACTTTACATTATCTATCAATCTATCATCTTTCAGTCTATCATCTTTCCATGTTTCTATGATACTGAAACAAATTTCTCACGAAGTAGTACCTATCCTCACTGTGTGTAATACACTCTGATGTGATCTATTCTATTCTGTTCTCTTTCATTTTTAAAAAATTCTCATCCTGATCCTCTAATTCGTTTCACTAATGGGCCAAGACCTATAGTTTTAAAAATGTGGCTTGGAAAGCTCCAGATGAAATTTCCAGTGAACAGACCAAAGTGTCACATGTGATTATCGAAATGCATTAAAAGAGGGCTTTTACCACTTTACTTCTGAATACATATAAAAATTTTAAATTGACATACCACAGACTGTATTTCTGGGGATTGAGATTGATAGATCAAGCCTTTTTAAAATATATATTTATTGATTTATTTGGCTGCACTGCATCTTAGTTGCGGCACGTGGGATCTTCATTGCAGGATCTTCGTTGCAGCAGCATGCACTCTTAGCTGCGCCATGTGGACTCCTAGTTGCAGCATGCATGTGGGATCTAGTTCCCTGACAGGAATCGAACCCGGGCTCCCTGTGTTGGGAGCATGGCCTCTTAACCACTGGACCACCAGGGAAGTCCCTAGATCAAGCCTTTTAATTTTACTTTTCAAATTGTTTGAAAGGCTAATTTTAACATGTATAACTTTTATAGTAAAAAAGAACTCTAGCGTGATGTTAGCTATTTATCCTAAGGAGCCGATGTCATGTCATACTTCCAAAAGTTACGTTTTATAAAACGTAGTGGAGGGACTTCCCTGGCGGTCCACTGTTTAAGACTCCACGCTCCCAATGCAGGGGGCACAGGTTCGATTCCTGGTCGGGGAACTAAGATCCTGCATGCAGCACGGCACAGCAAATAAATAAAATAAAATAAAATAAAAGTACTACTTAACAAAAAAACAGTGGAAAATTGGACACAACAGGAACGTGCAATTACAGGGTATTAGTTCCATAAATTGTAGATTATCCATGTAGTGTACTATATAGCCATTCACAATGATGTTTTAAGGTCTAGCTCAGTGGTTCTCAATCAGGGGCGATTTCGCCTCCCCGGGGACCTTTGGCAATGTCCAGAGACATTTTGGGTTGTCACACTGGGGGAGGGGAGGGCTCCTTGCATCTAGTGGGTAGAGGCCAGGGATTCTGCTAAACATCCTATGGTGCACAGGACAGTCTCCACAGGAAAGAATGATCCCCAAATAGCAATAGTGCTAAGGGTGAGAAACCCTAGTTTAGCTAAATATATTGTCATGGAAGCTTTACCTCCCTCATATCTGTAAATAATCTTTTTTAGTAGCATTTTATCTCTCTCTCTCTCATACTTGGAATACAGTTATCTATGTTCATGTCTTATTTACCTTCCTAGGTAGAAAGCTCCTTTTTACAGATAGGATATGTGCCTCACTCATCTCGGTATAACCAGCAACCAGACCACCTTGTGTCTCGTAACTGTTTAATAAATGTTTGTTGAGTTATTACATAAGAATAACAGATCATGGCACTGTAAGTATTGAAATGGAACGATGTCCACAATATACTTTACTGGGAAAAAAAGCAGATTAGAAAACAATGTGAGTGATCTATAGATTCAGTGTAGTCCTTATTACAATCCCAACTAACTTCTTTGCAGAAATTGATAAGCTGACCCTCAAATGCAGATGGAAGATCAAGGGTCCTGGAAAAACCAAAACAGTCTTGAACAAAGGTGGAGGACTCACACTGTAGAACTCTTGGAAGAAAGGATAGGAGTAAATCTTCGAGACTGTGGGTTAGGCAGTGATTTCTGAGATATGACACCAAAAGAACAAGTGACCAAAAAAAAAAAAGAAAAAAAACAAACCACACAAAAAAAACCCCGATAAACTGGACTTCATCAAAATTTAAAACTTCTGGGGCTTCCCTGGTGGCGCAGTGGTTAAGAATCCACCTGCCAATGCAGGCGACACGGGTTCAAGCCCTGTTCTGGGAAGATCCCACATGCCGCAGAGCAACTAAGCCTGTGCGCCACAAATACTGAGCCTGCGCTCTAGAGCCCTCGAGCCACAACTACTGAGCCCGTGTGCCACAACTACTGAAGCCCACGTGCCTAGAGCTCATGCTCCACAACAAGAGAAGCCACCGCAATGAGAAGCCCGTGCACTGCAATGAAGAGTAACCCCTGCTCGCTGCAACTAGAGAAAGCCTGTATGCAGCAGCGAAGACCCAGTGCAGCCAAAAATAAATAAAATAAATAAATTTATTTAAAAAAGTAAATATTTATTAAAGAATAATTTAAAACTTCTGTGCTGCTAATGATACATCAAGAAAGTGAACGGACAACCCATAGAATGGGAGAAAATTTTTGGAACTCATATATCTCATAAGAGAATGTATCCAGAATGCATAAAGAACTCTTACAACTCAATAGTAAAAGATAACCCAGTTTTAAAATGGGCAAAGGATATGAATAGACATTTTTCCAATGAAGATGTACAAATAGCCAATGCAGGGGAGGGAAAAAGATTTTTTCTTCTACCCTTCTAAGTTCTCAGCTTGGGCCCCTGTAACAAAAGATAGATTAACAAGAGAAAAGCGTACAAATTTATTTAATATAAGTTCTATGTGACAGAGGATCTTTCATAAGGAAATGAAGACCTGAAGAAGAGGTTAAACATGAATGCTTTTATGCTAGGTTTGATGAAGAGCAGAGAAATATAATAAGACAAAAAGGATATGAGCTAAGAATAGTAAACCGGGGTATTGCGTGTCCTGAACCCTGCACCAATAAGCACATGAAGAGGGAAATGTAAGTAAAATCACAGTAAGAAGCTGCTTTACACACACAAGAATGGCTATAATGAAAAAGACAGACAATAACAAGTGTTGGTGAGGATGTGGAGAAACTGGAACTCTCACACATGGCTGGTGGGAATGTAAAATAAGGCAGCCGCTTTGGAAAACAGTTTGCAGTTCCTCAAAAAATTAAACATAGAGTCACCATATGACCCAGCAATTCTACCACTACATATGTACCCAAGAGAAATGAAAACATATATTAACACAAAACGTTGTACACAAACGTTCATTGCAGTATTATTCATAGTAGTCAAAAAGAAGGACTTCCCTGGTGGCGCAGTGGTTAAGAATCCGCCTGCCAATGCAGGGAACACGGGTTTGAGCCCTGGGCGGGGAAGATCCCACATGCCGCGGAGCAACTAAGCTCATGCACCACAACTACTGAGCGTGCGCTCTAGAGTCTGCGAGCCACAACTACTGAAGCCTGTGCTCCACAAGAGAAGCCACTGCAATGAGAAGCCTGCACACCGCAATGAAGAGTAGCCCCCACTCACCACAACTAGAGAAAGCCCAAGCGTAGCAACGAAGACCCAACACAGACAAAAATAAATAAATTTATTTTTTAAAAAAGTAGAAACAACCCAAATGTCCATCAGCTGATGAATGGCTATATAAAATATGGTATATCCATTAAAATGGGATATTATTTGGCAATAAAGAGAAATGAAGTACAGATATATCCTACACCATGGATAAACCTTGAAAATATGCTAAGTGAAAGAAACCAGGCATAAAATGCCATATATTGTAATAGTCTGTTTAAATGAAACGTACAGAATAGGCAAATCCATTAGAGACACAAAGTAGGTTAGTGATTGCCTAGGGTTGGGAAGTTTGGGGGGAAATGGGGAGTGACTGCTAATGGGTCCAGATTTCTTTTAGGGAGAATGAAAATGTTTTCAAAGTAGATTGTGGCAATAGTTGCACAAACCTGTAAATATACTAAAACCCAGTCATTTGTATACTTTAAAGGGGTGAATTGTACAGTATGTGAATTATATCTCAATAAAGGTATTTTTTTTAAAGTAAAAGCAACACTACGTGTATTTGCTCCCTCAAATGTAGTTTGCTAAGATAAATGTGGAATATTAGTGGGTCAGCTTGCACCTGGTTTTCAAAAACATTCATTGTGAAACCCCTGATTGATGAGTTGCAGCTGCACTAGGAGGGAGGTGATTTGGCACTTACTCTCAGAGACGAGGCACCCAGCGTATTGTACAGGTAGGTGCCGCATGGAAGGGGCGGCGGCCCTGAGTTGAAGTACTCAGCACTGGGTTCAACCCAATGTTTGCAACTGAGCATGCTCCGTGTGGTGGAGGGACCTGGAAGCCGTGCCTGACCACCCCAGAAAGCAGCTGCTTTTTGGGTACATGCATTGCATTGCTTATTGCATATCTTTTAAAGCTGTGTAAACTAGCGTGGGAGGGGGCGTTACCACAATGTGTAGTGCATTCTTCTAGTTAGCTACATTAGCTAGTGATTCTCTTTGGGTGACCAAATTCTGGGTGATCTTTATTTTCTTTATACTTATCTGTATTTTCTGATTTTTTAAATCTATAAGATTTTCTTTCTTTTTTAATAAAATGGTCTGAAAAACAGAAGTCTTTGCATTCGTGGACTAAGTCCTACTTGGTCATGGTGAATGATTCTGTTGACGTACTATTGAATTGTTTGCTATTATACTGTTTATAGTTTTTCATCTAGTGCTTTGGTCTTCTGTTTTTTTTCAAACTACAAGTGTACCTCATTTTATTGCCCTTCACTTTATTGTGCTTCACGGATGTTGCATTTTCTACAAATTGAAGGTTTGTGGCAACCCTGCTTCGAGTAAGTCTATCAGCACCATTTTTTCCAACAACATTTGCTTACTTTGTGTGTCACATTTTGGTAATTCTGGCAATATTTTAACTTTTTAATTACTATTGTTATGGTGATTTGTGATCAGTGATTTTTAAAAATAAATTTATATTTTTGGCTGCATTGGGTCTTTGTTGCTGTGTGCAGGCTTTCTCTAGTTGCAGCGAGCTGGGGCTACTCTTTGTTGCAGAGCATGGGCTCTAGGTGCGCGGGCTTCAGTAGTTGTGGCACGTGAGCTCACTCAGTAGTTGTGGCTTGCAGGCTCTAGTGCACAGGTTCAGTAGTTGTGGCGCACAGGCTTAGTTGCTCCACGGCATGTGGGATCTTCCCCGACCAGGGCTCAAACCCGTGTCCCCTGCAATGGCAGGCGGATTCTTAACCACTGCGCCACCAGGGAAGTCCCTGATCAGTGATCTTTGATATTAGTATTACAAAAAGATTATGACTTGCCGGAGGCTCGGATGATGGTTAGCATTTTTTAGCAATAACATATTTTTAAATTAAGGTACGTACTTTTTTTTTTAGACATAATGCTGTTGCACACTTAATAGACTACAGTATAGTGTAAACATAACTTTTATATGCACTGGGAAACCAAAAAAGTCGCATGACTCTCTTTACTGCGATATTGCCTTTATTGCAGTGGTTTGGAACTAAACCCACAATATCTCCAAGATATGCCTGTAAACTCTTCAAGATTCAATTTCAGGGTTATACTGTCCTCATAAAATGAATTAGAGAGTTTGCATGCTGTTCTATAATCTGGAGCTTGTTAGTTGAGTAGTATAGGAATAATCTGTTATAGATTGCTGATTTATTATAAAAGGATATAACTCAGGAACAGCCAGTTGGAAGAGATGCATAGGGCAAGGTATGGGAAGGGAATGGAGCTTCCACGCCCTCTCCAGGCACCACTGTCCCAGCACCTCCACCCAGAAGTTCTCTGATTTATTGTTGTTGTTGTTGGAAATGATATAGTAATGTTGTCTTAAAAAAAAAATAAACCTTTACGAAGAGTTTAGCTTTTTCGTTTTTTCCATACCAGGAGTGTCAGCGGTAAGGCTGGGTGCTGGGCAGAAGAGTCAGTACCTGCCCAGGGCCCTCCCATTCTGTGTGCATCAGCTGGAGCGTGTGCTCGGTTAGGGGCTGCTGAATTCTGGCACCAACTGATCCAGGAGAGGCCTCACCCCTTCACCCCTGGTCTCTGTTTTGACTGCGCAGGCGCATTGAACAGCCCGGCATAGTGAGTGGAGAGATGGGGAATACATTTTTGGGATCAGGCACGAAGCAGGCTGAGTTGAGGTACCAGCTGCGTAGGGGAGTGCCAAGAAGTACCACATGCCTGGCACCCAGAAACAGGAATCCCCTTCATCCAGCGGAAAGCTGGGTCTCAGGTTAGCTTCTCCACCCCCAATCCACAGCGGGAGAGTCATGGGTTCCATCTTGGTTGTTGCCAGCTACCACTGAGAGAGTTCCTGGGCTCATTCATCTAATAATCCCTGCTGGCTCTCCTCACTTTTAAGCAGTTACATAGTACTATCCTTTGTTTAAACAGGGAGTGTCTATCTCACAAGCCTAGGCTCATACCTTCTCAAATAGATTTTCCTTAGTAGTGTCGAGAGAATTCAAAATGCATATACTCTTTTATGTTACATTTCTTGCTAACGGTCAGATTACTAAAGATTTCTTTTAAAATGTGTATTTTATTTTATGGCCCCACGGCCTGTGGGATCTTAGTTCCCCAACCAGAGATCGAACCCACATGTCCTGCATTGCAAGCGCGGAGTCTTAACCACTGGACCGCAACGGAAGTCCCTAAGATTTTTTTTTTAATTGAAGTGTAGTTGATTTACAGTGTTCTGTTAGAGATTACTAAAGAATTCTAAACTATCCGTTTTATAAATGTGCTGCTTCACCTCAGTAAAACACAGACTAGTTTCCATCTCTAGCCACAGGAGGGCGCACAAATACATCAATCAAGTGAAGTTTGGTATAAAACGTTTTGGGAAGATCCTTGCTTGGGTTGAGAAAGAAAAGAAAAGAAAACAAAACACAACATGAGCAGTATAGTACTCTTGTTATTAGTGTAGACCAGCACTGTCCCATAGAACTTTCTGCGGTGATGTTAGTGTTCTGTATCTGTGCTTTCCAGTGGATCAACCACTAGCCACATGTGGATACTGAACTCAAATGTGGCTAATGTGACTGAGGAAATGAAATTTTAATTTTAGTTAATTTAATTATAAATTTAAATAGCTATGTGTGGCTAGTGGCTGCCATATTGGACCACACAAATCTAGAGGACTAGACTTTATAGGAATATGGTTTTTCTGAATGGCTTTATGATGTTGGCATTTAAACAACTTTGACTCTAACAGCAATAACTTAAGAGGTAAAGGGCAGTAACAGTCATGTTCCCACCATTGGCCAGCTACTGTGCCAGGCACACTTATATACCCATCTCATCTCACTTGACCTTCACTAGGCACCTGAGAGATGGATATCAGTGTGCCCATTTTATGAATGCAGAAGCAGACTCCAGAGAGAAGTAACTGGCCCAAAGTCATCGGGTTAGTCATCAAGCCAGATATACCCATTTAATATTTTTTGAGAACCTGCAATGTGCCAATAAATATATCAGCTAGGCACTATTATAGACACTGGAAATCTATAATAGGAAACAATGCTTGATATGGGGGCCTTTTTAGTAAATGCTATCATTCTGTGTAGTGTTGACTTAAAAAAATGCACAACGTGAGAGTTGCGAGTTAAGTTTTTTTTTTTAAACAAGTGCTATATATATATTTTTTCTATTTATAGACAGTCCTGTATTATTGCTCTCATCAGTGTTTTATAGTTTTCTGAAAATATATCACATCCAAGTTTTGACAGATTTATTCTTTTTTTTTTGAGGTTGATCATGCCATTTTATTTTATTTATTTATTTATTTTAACATCTTTATTGGGTTATAATTGCTTTACAATGGTGTGTTAGTTTCTGCTTTATAACAAAGTGAATCAGCTATACATATACATATGTTCCCATATCTCTTCCCTCTTGCGTCTCCCTCCCTCCCACCCTCCCTATCCCACCCCTCCAGGTGGTCACAAAGCACCGAGTTGATCTCCCTGTGCTATGCGGCTGCTTCCCACTAGCTATCTACCTTACGTTTGGTAGTGTATATATGTCCATGCCTCTCTCTCGCTTTGTCACAGCTCACCCTTCCCCCTCCCCATATTCTCAAGTCCGTTCTCTAGTAGGTCTGTGTCTTTATTCCTGTCTTACCCCCAGGTTCTTCATGACATTTTTTTTTCTTAAATTCCATATATATGTGTTAGCATACAGTATTTGTCTTTCTCTTTCTGACTTACTTCACTCTGTATGACACACTCTAGGTCTATCCACCTCATTACAAATAGCTCAATTTGATTCCTTTTTATGGCTGAGTAATATTCCATTGTATATATGTGCCATATCTTCTTTATCCATTTGTCCGATGATGGACACTTAGGTTGTTTCCATCTCTGGGCTATTGTAAATAGAGCTGCAATGAACATTTTGGTACATGACTCTTTTTGAATTATGTTTTTCTCAGGGTATATGCCCAGTAGTGGGATTGCTGGGTCATATGGTAGTTCTATTTGTATTTTTTTTTTTGCTTCAAATACATACATACTTTTTAATTTTTAAAACATGTAAAATATTACCTATTCAAAAAAATAAAATTTAAAGAGAAAATAAGCACTGCATCATTACATTATGCTTCTGAAACTGGCAGTTATAAATTTGCTACCTTTCTTACTCTGCATTATTTTTTTTTCATTTTAACATATTTATTGGAGTATAATTGCTTTACAATGGTATGTTAGTTTCAGCTTCACAACAAAATGAATCAGTTATATATATACATATGTTCCCATATCTCTTCCCTCTTGCGTCTCCCTCCCTCCCACCCTCCCTATCCCACCCCTCCAGGCGGTCACAAAGCACCGAGCTGATCTCCCTGTGCTATGCGGCTGCTTCCCACTAGCTATCTACCTTACGTTTGGTAGTGTATATATGTCCATGCCTCTCTCTCGCTTTGTCACAGTTTACCCTTGCCCCTCCCCATAGCCTCAAGTCCATTCTCTAGTAAGTCTGTGTCTTTATTCCTGTTTCACCCCTAGGTTTTTCATGACATTTTTTTCTTAAATTCCATATATATGTGTTAGCATATGGTATTTGTCTCTCTCTTTCTGACTTACTTCACTCTGTATGACAGACTCTAGGTCTATCCACCTCATTACAAATAGCTCAATTTCGTTTCTTTTTATGGCTGAGTAATATTCTATTGTATATATGTGCCACATCTTCTTTATCCGTTCATCCGATGATGGACACTTAGGTTGTTTCATCTCTGGGCTATTGTAAATAGAGCTGCAATGAACATTTTGGTACATGAGTCTTTTTGAATTATGGTTTTCTCAGGGCATATGCCCAGTAGTGGGATTGCTGGGTCATATGGTAGTTCTATTTGTAGTTTTTTAAGGAACCTCCATACTGTTCTCCATAGTGGCTGTACCAATTCACATTCCCACCAGCAGTGCAAGAGTGTTCCCTTTTCTCCACATCCTCTCCAGCATTTATTGTTTCTAGATTTTTTGATGATGGCCATTCTGACTGGTGTGAGATGATATCTCATTGTAGTTTTGATCTGCATTTCTCTAATGATTAATGATGTTGAGCATTTTTTCATGTGTTTGTTGGCAGTCTGTATATCTTCTTTGCAGAAATGTCTATTTAGGTCTTCTGCCCATTTTTGGATTGGGTTGTTTGTTTTTTTGTTATTGAGTGGCATGAGCTGCTTGTAAATTTTGGAAATTAATCCTTTGTCAGTTGCTTCATTTTCAAATATTTTCTCCCATTCTGAGGGTTGTCTTTTGGTCTTGTTTACGGTTTCCTTTGCTGTGCAAAAGCTTTGAAGTTTCATTAGGTCCCATTTGTTTATTTTTATTTTTATTTCCATTTCTGTAGGAGGTGGGTCAAAAAGGATCTTGCTGTGATTTATGTCATAGAGTGTTCTGCCTATGTTTTCCTCTAAGAGTTTGATAGTTTCTGGCCTTACACTTAGGTCTTTAATCCATTTTGAGCTTATTTTTGTGTATGGTGTTAGGGAGTGATCTAATCTCATACTTGTACATGTAGCTGTCCAGTTTTCCCAGCACCACTTATTGAAGAGGCTGTCCTTTCTCCACTGTACACTCCTGCCTCCTTTATCAAGGATAAGGTGACCATATGTGCGTGGGTTTATCTCTGGGCTTTCTATCCTGTTCCATTGATCTATCTTTCTGTTTTTGTGCCAGTACCATACTGTCTTGATTACTGTAGCTTTGTAGTAGAGTCTGAAGTCAGGGAGCCTGATTCCTCCAGCTCTGTTTTTCGTTCTCAAGATTGCTTTGGCTATTCGGGCTCTTTTGTGTTTCCATACAAATTGTGAAATTTTTTGTTCTAGTTCTGTGAAAAATGCCAGTGGTAGTTTGATAGGGATTGCATTGAATCTGTAGATTGCTTTGGGTAGTAGAGTCATTTTCACAATGTTGATTCTTCCAATCCAAGAACATGGTATATCTCTCCATCGATTTGTATCATCTTTAATTTCTTTCATCAGTGTCTTATAATTTTCTGCATACAGGTCTTTTGTCTCCTTAGGTAGGTTTATTCCTAGGTATTTTATTCTTTTTGTTGCAATGGTAAATGGGAGTATTTTCTTGATTTCACTTTCAGAGTTTTCATCATTAGTGTATAGGAATCCCAGAGATTTCTGTGCATTAATTTTGTATCCTGCTACTTTACCAAATTCATTGATTAGCTCTAGTAGTTTTCTGGTAGCATCTTTAGGATTCTCTATGTATAGTATCATGTCATCTGCAAACAGTGACAGCTTTATTTCTTCTTTTCTGATTTGGATTCCTTTTATTTCCTTTTCTTCTCTGATTGCTGTGGCTAAAACTTCCAAAACTATGTTGAATAAGAGTGGTTAGAGTGGGCAACCTTGTCTTGTTCCTGATCTTAGTGGAAATGCTTTCAGTTTTTCACCATTGAGGATGATGTTGGCTGTGGGTTTGTCATATATGGCCTTTATTATGTTGAGGAAAGTTCCCTCTATGCCTACTTTCTGCAGGGTTTTTTATCAGAAATGGCTGTTGAATTTTGTCAAAAGCTTTCTCTGCATCTATTGAGATGATCATATGGTTTTTCTCCTTCAATTTGTTAATACGGTGTATCACATTGATTGTTTTGCGTATATCGAAGAATCCTTGCATTCCTGGGATAAACCCCACTTGATCATGGTGTATGATCCTCTTTTTTTTCTGTATGATCCTTTTAATGTGCTGTTGGATTCTGTTTGCTAGTATTTTGTTGAGGATTTTTGCATCTATGTTCATCAGTGATATTGGCCTGTAGTTTTCTTTCTTTGTGACATCTTTGTCTGGTTTTGGTATCAGGGTGATGGTGGCCTCATAGAATGAGTTTGGAAGTGTTCCTCCCTCTGCTATATTTTGGAAGAGTTTGAGAAGGATAGGTTTTACCTCTTCTCTAAATGTTTGATACAATTTGCCTGTGAAGCCATCTAGTCCTGGGCTTTTGTTTATTGGAAGATTTTTTTTTTTTTTTTTTTTTTGCGGTACGCGGGCCTCTCACTGCTGTGGCCTCTCCCGTTGCGGAGCACAGGCTCCGGACGCGCAGGCTCAGCGGCCATGGCTCACGGGCCCAGCCGCTCCGCAGCATGTGGGATCTTCCCGGACCGGGGCACAAACCCGTGTCCCCTGCATCGGCAGGCGGACTCTCAACCACTGCGCCACCAGGGAAGCCCTATTGGAAGATTTTTAATCATACTTTCAATTTCATTACTTGTGATTGGTCTGTTCATATTTTCTATTTCTTCCTGGTTCAGTCTCGGAAGGTTATACCTTTCTAAGAATTTGTCCATTTCTTCCAGGTTGTCCATTTTATTGGCGTATAGTTGCTTGTAGTAATCTCTCATAATCCTTTGTATTTCTGCAGTGTCAGTTGTTCTTCTCCTTTTTCATTTCTAACTCTATTGATTTGAGTCTTCTCCCTTTTGTTCTTGATGTGTCTGGCTAATGGTTTATCTATTTTGTTTATCTTCCTAAAGAACCAGCTTTTAGTTTTATTGATCTTTGCTATCGTTTCCTTCATTTCTTTTTCATTTATTTCTGATCTGATTTTTATGATTTCTTTCCTTCTGCTAACTTTGGGGTTTTTTTGTTCTTCTTTCTCTAATTGCTTTAGGTGCAAGGTTAGGTTGTTTATTCGAGATGTTTCCTGTTTCTTAAGGTAGGCTTGTATCGCTATAAACTTCCCTCTTAGCACTGCTTTTGCTGCATCCCATAGGTTTTGGGTCATCGTGTCTCCATTGTCATTTGTTTCTAGGTATTTTTTTTTTTTTTTTTTTGCATTACGCGGGCCTCTCACTGTTGTGGCCTCTCCCGTTGCGGAGCACAGGCTCCGGACGCACAGGCTCAGCGGCCATGGCTCACGGGCCCAGCCGCTCCGCGGCATGTGGGATCTTCCCAGACCGGGGCACGAACCCGTGTCCCCTGCATCAGCAGGCGGACTCTCAACCACTGCGCCACCAGGGAAGCCCTCTAGGTATTTTTTAATTTCCTCTTTGATTTCTTCAGTGATCACTTCGTTTTTAAGTAGTGTATTGTTTAGCCTCCATGTGTTTGTATTTTTTATAGATCTTTTCCTGTAATTGATATCTAGTCTCATAGCATTGTGGTCAGAAAAGATACTTGATACAATTTCAATTTTCTTAAATTTACCAAGGCTTGATTTGTGACCCAAGATATGATGTATCCTGGAGAATGTTCCATGAGCACTTGAGAAGAATGTGTATTCTGTTGTTTTTGGATGGAGTGTCCTATAATATCCATTAAATCCATCTTGTTTAATGTATCATTTAAAGCTTGTGTTTCCTTATTTATTTTCATTTTGGATGATCTGTCCATTGGTGAAACTGGGGTGTTGTCCCCTACTATGAATGTGTTACTGTCGATTTCCCCTTTTATGGCTGTTAGTGTTTGCCTTATGTATTGAGGTGCTCCTATGTTGGGTGCATAAATATTTACAATTGTTATATCTTCTTCTTGGATTGATCCCTTGATCCTTATGTAGTGTCCTTCTTTGTCTCTTGTTACAGTCTTTATTTTAAAGTCTATTTTGTCTGATATGAGAATTGCTACTCCAGCTTTCTTTTGGTTTCCATTTGCATGGAATATCTTTTTCCATCCCCTTACTTTCAGTTTGTATGTGTCTCTAGGTCTGAAGTGGGTCTCTTGTAGACAGCATATATATGGGTCTTGTTTTTGTATCCATTCAGCCAATCTGTGTCTTTTGGTGGAAGCATTTAGTCCATTTACATTTAAGGTAATTATCGATATGTATGTTCCTATTCCCATTTTCTAAATTGTTTTGGGTTCGTTATTGTAGGTCTTTTCCTTCTCTTGTGTTTCTTGCCTAGAGAAGTTCCTTTAGCATTTGTTGTAAAGCTGTTGTAAAACTCTCTCAGCTTTTGCTTGTCTGTAAAGGTTTTAATTTCTCCATCGAATCTGAATGAGATCCTTGCTGGGTAGAGTAATCTTGGTTGCAGGTTTTTCTCTTTCATCACTTTAATATGTCCTGCCACTCCCTTCTGGCTTGCAGAGTTTCTGCTGAAAGATCAGCTGTTAACCTTATGGGGATTCCCTTGTGTGTTATTTGTTGTTTTTCCCTTGCTGCTTTTAATATGCGTTCTTTGTATTTAATTTTTGACAGTTTGATTAATATGTGTCTTGGCGTATTTCTCCTTGTATTTATCCTGTATGGGACTCTCTGTGCTTCCTGGACTTGATTAACTATTTCCTTTCCCATATTAGGGAAGTTTTCAACTATAATCTCTTCAAATATTTTCTCAGTCCCTTTCTTTTTCTCTTCTTCTTCTGGAACCCCTATAATTCAAATGTTGGCATGTTTAATGTTGTCCCAGAGGTCTCTGAGACTGTCCTCAGTTCTTTTCATTCTTTTTTCTTTATTCTGCTCTGCAGTAGTTATTGCCACTATTTTATCTTCCAGGTCACTTATCCGTTCTTCTGCCTCAGTTATTCTGCTATTGATCCCATCTAGAGTATTTTTCATTTCATTTATTGTGTTGTTCATCATTGTTTGTTTCATCTTTAGTTCTTCTAGGTCCTTGTTAAATGTTTCTTGCATTTTGTCTATTCTATTTCCAAGATTTTGGATCATCTTTACTATCATTATTCTGAATTCTTTTTCAGGTAGACTGCCTATTTCCTCTTCATTTGTTAGGTCTGGTGGGTTTTTATCTTGCTTCTTCATCTGCTGTGTGTTTTTCTGTCTTCTCATTTTGCCTATCTTACTGTGTTTGGGCTCTCCTTTTTGCAGGCTGCAGGTTTGTAGTTCCCGTTGTTTTTGGTGTCTGTCCCCAGTGGCTAAGGTTGGTTCAGTGGGTTGTGTAGGCTTCCTGGTGGAGGGGACTAGTGCCTGTGTTCTGGTGGTTGAGGCTGGATCTTGTCTCTCTGGTGGGCAGGTCCACGTCTGGTGGTGTGATTTGGGGTGTCTGTGGACTTATTATGATTTTAGGCAGACTCTCTGCTAATGGGTGGGGTTGTGTTTCTGTCTTGCTAGTTGTTTGGCATAGGGTGTCCAGCACTGTAGCTTGCTGGTCGTTGAGTGAAGCTGGGTGCTCGTGTTGAGATGGAGATCTCTGGGAGATTTTTGCCGTTTGATATTATGTGGAGCTGGGAAGTCTCTTGGTGACCAGTGTCCTGAAGTTGGCTCTCCCACCTCAGAGGCACAGCAGTGACTCCTGGCTGCAGCACCAAGAGCCTTTCATCCACATGGCTCAGAATAAAAGGGAGAAAATGTAGAGAGAAAGAATTAGTAGAAGTAGGAAGAAAGAAAGAAAGAAAGAAAGGAAGGAAGAAAGAAAGAAAGGAAGGAAGGAGGAAAGAAAGAAAGAAGAAAAGAAGGAAAGAAAGGAGGGAAGGAGGGAGGGAGGGAGGGACGGTGGGAGGAATGAAGGAAGGAAGGAGGGAAGGAAGGAAAAAAAGAAAGAAGATAAAGTAAAATAAAATAAAATATAATAAAGTTATTAAATTAAAAAATAATTATTAAGAAAAAAATTTTAAAAAAACAGACGGATAGAACCTTAGGACAAATGGTGGAAGCAAAGCTAAACAGACAAAATCTCACACAGAAGCATACATATACACACAAAAAGAGGAAAAGGGGAAAAAATCATAAATCTTGCTCTCAAAGTCCACGTCCTCAATTTGGGATGATTCGTTGTCTATTCATGTATTTCACAGATGCAGGTACATCAAATTGATTGTGGAGCTTTAATCCGCTGCTTCTGAGGCTGCTGGGAGAGATTTCCCTTTTTCTTCTTTGTTCTCACAGCTACCAGGGGCTTAGCTTTGGATTTGGCCCCGCCTCTGCGTGTAGGTCGTAGGAGGGCGTGTGTTCTTCGCTCAGACAGGACGGGGTTAAAGGAGCTGCTGATTTGGGGGCTCTGGCTCACTCAGGCCGTGGGGGAGGGAGGGGCACGGCGTGCCGGGCGAGCCTGCTGCGGCAGAGGCCGCCGTGACGTTGCAGCAGCCTGAGGCGCGCCGTGCGTTCTCCCTAGTAAGTTGTCCCTGGATCCCGGGAACCTGGCCGTGGCGGGCTGCATAGGCTCCCAGGAGCGGAGGTGTGGAGAGTGACCTGTGCTCGCACACAGGCTTCTTGGTGGCGGCAGCAGCAGCCTTAGCGTCTCATGTCCGTCTCTGGGGTTCGCGCTTTTAGCTGCGGCTCGCGGCCGTCTCTGGAGCTCCTTTAAGCAGCGCTCTTAATCCCCTGTCCTCGCGCACCAGGAAACAAAGAGGGAAGAAAAAGTCTCCTGCCTCTTCGGCAGCTCCAGACTTTTTCCTGGACTCCCTCCCGGCCAGCCGTGGCGCACTAGCCCCCTTCAGGCTGTGGTCACGCCACCAACCCCAGTCCTCTCCCTGCGCTCCGACCGAAGCCTGAGCGTCAGCTCCCAGCCGCGCCCGCCCTGGCGGGTGAGCAGACAAGCCTCTCGGGCTGGTGACTGCCGGTAGGCGCCGATCCTCTGTGCGGGAATCTCTCCGCTTTGCCCCCTGCACCCCTGTTGCTGTGCTCTCCTCCGCGGCTCCGAAGCTTCCTCCCTCCGCCACCCGCAGTCTCCACCCACGAAGGGGCTTCCTAGTGTGTGGAAACATTTCCTCCTTCACAGCTCCCTCCCACTGGTGCAGGTCCCATCCCTATTCTTTTGTCTCTGTTTTTTCTTTTTTTCTTTTGCCCTACCCAGGTACGTGGGGAGTTTCTTGCCTTTGGGGAGGTCTGAGGTCTTCTGCCAGCGTTCAGTAGGTGTTCTGTAGGAGTTGTTCCATGTGTAGATGTATTTCTGGTGTATCTGTGGGGAGGAAGGTGATCTCCGAGTCTTACTCTTCCGCCATCTCGGGTCTGATTATTGTGTGGGCTGCTGCCCCTGTGTCTGCTGTTGAGCCCGAAGTCGCTGTAGGTCAGCAGGACCAGCTGTGTGGAAGAAGAAGGTCTAGCGGTGGAGTGTTACCTAGTGCCATCTAAGTGGGGATCAGATCAGTGACCCGAGTGCAAGCTTCCACACTGCCGGGCACCCTGAACTAACCTTCGGAGCTTCAAAAATCTGACTGCTGGTTCACATCTGCCTCCCACAACATGTCTCTAGTGGCCAGTGCTAACCTGGAACCACGCGGGGAAGGGAATGTGGTTGCAGCTTAGCTAAGTTGATGTGGGACAAAGCCACTACAGGAAGTATGAGGGAGGGGGTACTGAAGTGGAAAGAGCTGCTGTTTTGAACTAACTGAACCTTAAGCATTTTACTTTTGCAAGTATCAACATATGGCCGTGTAAAAACATTGTTAGGATCTTTCCTTAAGCTTTATTAGCTTCACAATAAACCCATCCTGTTACACGTTTGTAAGTACGTGGTCCTAAGTGCTCTGGAGAAAAGTGAAGCAGAGGAGGCAGGTAGGGAGTAGGAGTGAGTGGGCAGGAGCTTTGGGTTTGCTCAGAGAAGGTCTCGCTGACCAGGTTGAGCAGAAGTCTGCAGGAGGGGGGACTTCCCTGGTGGTTCAGCAGGTAAGACTCCAAGCTCCCAGTGCAGGGGGCCTGGGTTCCATCCCTGGTCAGGGAACTAGATCCTGCATGCGTGCCGTAAGTAAGAGTTTGCATGGCACAACTAAGACCCAGTGCAGCTACAAATAAATAAATAACAAATAAATATTTTAAAAAATAAAGTAAGCTCTATCCTTAGTCTTTAAAAAAAAAAGAAAAAGAAAAAAGAAATAAAGAAAATCTGCAGGAGGGGAGGGAGGGAGCCACATGGCGATCTGGGACACAATGTCCAGGCCCGGGAACTACCACGGAGTCCCTGAGGCCAGAAAGGTGGAGGTGATGGCTTTGTCGTAGCAGAGCAGCTGAGCCGTGGCAGAGGCTGGGAAATGAGGTCTGAGAGATGAGTGGGGGCGGCTACTGGTCCGCCTGGTGAGCAATTAGCCTGTCACTCCTAGAGAGGAGGATCCACATGACGGCCCTTGGAGTTTTGAAGGCACTCCAGGTGTTTGTGTTAGGACAGACCCAACACGGGGTCCCACACAGTAATCCTGGCCCACACCCTCTGCTCCCAGCACCGGTGACGTTTTCTCAACATCCCCTTTCCCACTTGCTTTTTTTTTAAAAAAATTATTTATTTATTTTTGGCTGCGTTGGGTCCTCATTGCTGCGCGCGGGCTTTCTCTAGTTGCGGCGAGCGGGGGCTACTCTTCCTTGCGATGCATGGCCTTCTCATTGCGGTGGCTTCTCCCATTGCTGAGCACGGGCTCTAGGCACGCGGGCTTCAGTAGTTGTGGCTCGCGGGCTCTAGAGCACAGGCTCAGTAGCGGTGGTGCACGGGCTTAGTTGCTCCGCGGCATGTGGGATCTTCCCAGACCAGGGCTCCAACCCGTGTTCCCTGCATTGGCAGGAGGATTCTTAACCACTGCACCACCAGGGAAGTCCCTTCCCACTTGCTTTGCTTTTGCTGTTTTTATCCCTATCCACCTGGATTCCTTTTCTCATTGAGACGAAATTTGATGTCAGAATTTGATTTCAGTTTTATTTTTCAAATTTGATATCATAATTTTAAATTTGCAGGATTGCCTCCTGAACCTCCCAAGAGATGACAGAGGGATTGCTTATGCAATTCAAAGGTGTTTTTTAAAAATAAATTTATTGATTGATTTATTTTTGGCTACATTGGGTCTTCGTTGCTGTGCGCGGGCTTTCTCTAGTTGCAGCAAGCAGGGGCTACTCTTCGTTGCAGTGCGCAGGCTTCTCATTGCGGTGGCTTCTCTTGTTGCAGAGCACAGGCTATAGGCACATGGGCTTCAGTAGTTGTGGTACGCAGGCTCAGTAGTTGTGGCTCGGGGGCTCTAGTGCACAGGCTTAGTAGTTGTGGCACACAGGCTTAGCTGCTCCGCGGCCTGGGAGATCTTCCCGGCCCAGCGTTCGAACCCGTGTCCCTGAATTGTCAGGCGGATTCTTAACCACTGCGCCACCAGTGAAGTCCCTCAAAGGTGTTTTTGAAAAGCTACAGTCGGGGAATTCCCTGGTGGTCCAGTGGTTAGGACTCTGAGCTTTCACTGCAGAAAAGGGACAATTGGCTCTCCCTATCAGGGGCTGGACCAGTGCTTTCATCCCTCTGAGAGTGAGTGTCTCCTTAACATTTTGTGCCCTAAGTGCCTCACTCACCTCATCTTAGTCCCAACCCTGCACGTCCCCCAAAATGACATTACAAGGGGAAAATTAGTAACTAGACAGTGGAGGAAATGGGCAGACACCAAGTGATCAAAGTTAACCTCACCAGTGATGGAACAAGCTGACTTCGTGAGCCTCCTTATGTGGTACCCTGAGGGGGACACAGGATCTCTTACTTGGTGTCCCCACCTAAAACCACGAAACTCAGAGAGTTCCCTGGTTGCCTAGTGGTTAGTATCCTGGACTTTCACTACCATGGCCTGGGTTCAACCCCTGGTTGGGGAGCTGAGATCCTGCAAGCCTCACAGCGTGGCCAAAAACAAAAACATGGAACTCAATTTAATCATGAGAAAACGGGACACAAACCCAGACTGAGGGATCTTCCATAACACAAGTGGCCTGTATTCTTCACAGCTGTCAATGTCAAGAAAAGCAAAGAAGGCCATGGAACTATTTCAGATGAAAGGAGACAAGAGAGACATGACAACTAAAGGCCATGTGTAATACTCTTGGATTGGGTCTTGGACCGGAAAAGAGTGCTAGAAAGGACATTATTGAGACAGTGGGAAAAATGTGATTATTAAATTCCCTGATTCTTGTGATTGATCTGTGGTTTTGTAAGAGAATGTTTTCATTCTCTGGAAATACACTCTGAAGTATTTAGTGGGTAAAGGAACATGATAAATTTACTCTTATAAGCGTAAAAGCTATCCATCTATATCTATCTATTATCTATCTATTCATCAAATGATAAAGCAAATGTGGTAAAATGTTAACAGTTGATGAAATGGCATGAAGGGGATATATGGCATGTCTTTGTACTGTTTTTGTAACTTTTAGGTAAGATGGAAATTATTTCACAATAAAAGCTTTTTTTTTTCATCTTAGGGTTCACTTTAATGAAGTGAATAGTGTTGCACATTCTATGGGTTTGGACAAAAGTATAATGACATATATTCATCATTATAATGTCATACAAAGCATTTTCACTACTCATAAAAACTGTACTCTGTGTTTTCATCTCCCCTCTCCCCCCAAACTCCTGGCAACCATTGATCTTTTTATTGTCTCCATAGTTTTGCTTTTCCAGAATGGCATATAGTTGGAATCTATTTTTCTTTTTTTTCCTTGAAGAGAGAGGTTCAAAGCCTTTATGTCTGTAAGACCACTCATGGCCCACACATGCGTGGACCGGACAGGCTCTAGGTGGCAAACTCCGCCACTAAATACTGTAGCTTTTCTTCCAAAGTTGAGCCCTGTCCCACTGGTACAGGGGGACGTGTTGGGTATTTGTTCATAGGAAGGCCACAAGTTTTGTGCCCCTTGTCACAATGAACCCAGATTCCTGTTGGGTGTGCTGTAAACAGAGGAGCCATTTCTTCAGGCCCCCTGCTCTGAGCACATCCCAAAAACTTTTTTAAAAAGGCAGCTACAGCCATAGAAAGAATGAAATTTGCCCTTTGCAGCAACATGGATGTACATACAGATTATAATACTGAGTGAAGTAAGTCAAAATGAGAAAGACAATATTATATGAAGTAACTTATATGTGGAATCTAAAAAAATACTAATGAATCTATATACAAAACAGAAAACAGACCCATAGACATAAAAAACAAACTTATGGTTATCAAAGAGGAAAGGGGGAAGGGGAGGGATAAACTAGGAGTTTGGGATTAGCAGACACATACTACTATCTATAAAATAGATAAACAACAAGGTACTACTGTATAGCACAGGGAACTACATTCAGTATCCTGTAATAACCTATAATGGAAAATAATCTGAAAAAATATTTATGTATAATTGAATCACTTTGCTGTATACCTGAAACTAACACAATGTTGTAAATCAGCTATACTTCAATTTTTAAGAAAGGCAGCTACAATTCTAGACTTCTAGATGGAGTCTAGAATGGAGATTGGGATCATTCTTTATAGCAGGCATCTCCTTTGCTTCCAAAATAAACATGAGGGTTATCAAATAGTCATCTTTCTGCAACAACAGGGGGGAGGATAAATCATTAACTTTTTCATGGCTTTGAACTTGCAGTTCCCATCTGCATCTTAAGTTCACTAGTTCTGTTAAACTGGGCAATTAATAAGGTACAAATAGTTATGAGTTCAAATGGCTAACCTGTTTATCTTTAATTGCTTGAATGGACAGAAATGCACAAGGAAAAATGATGTGACGTAAGAATAGCATGGTATTAAAAAGTGAGGTGCCTCGATATACAGACATGTATTTTATGGGTTTTTTTTATAGCACTGCATAGAATTTGGCGTAGGACTTTGGATACAGAAGTCATTTGGCAATTCTCAACCTCGGCTGCACAGAGGAATCATCTGGGGAATTTTTTTTAAATGCTGATGCTTGGGTCTCTCCCTCCAAATTTGGATTTAATTGGACTGTGGTGCAGCCTGAGAGCTTTAAAAGCACCTCAGGTTATTCTAATGTGTGACCAAGGAGAAGAACTGATCTAGAGTCCTTCTCTGTTTTTAGATAATCATAGTAACATCTTAAGAGAAGCCACAGAGCAGAGGTGACTCAGCTTGGGAAGGTGGCAACCTAGGAAGGCAACATGATCAGTAGAAGTCATCTCACCCATAGAATTTTCCTTTCATGCCACTTAATATTTTTATATTGAATTATAGTTATTTATATTCATATTTTCTTCCTTGTTAGACTGCAGACTCGGGAAGCACAGGATTTTTTACAAAACATGTTTATTGGAGTATAATTGCTTTACGATGGTGTGTTAGTTTCTGCTTTATAACAAAGTGAATCAGCTACACATATACATATATCCCCATATCTCTTCCCTCTTGCGTCTCCCTCCCTCCCACCCTCCCTATCCCACCCTCTACTTGGTCACAAAGCACAGAGCTGATCTCCGTAAGCTATGCGACTGCTTCCCACTAGCTATCTACATATTTTACATTTGGTAGTGTATATATGTCCATGCCACTCTCTCACTTTGTCCCAGGTTACCCTTCCCCCTCCCCGTGTCCTCAAGTCCATTCTCTAGTAGGTCTGCGTCTTTGTTCACGTCTTGCCCCTAGGTTCTTCATGACCATTTTTTTTTATATTCCATATATATGTGTTAGCATATGGTATTTGTTTTTCTCTTTCTGATTTACTTCACTCTGTATGACAGACTCTAGGTCCATCCACCTCACTATAAATAACACAATTTCGTTTCTTTTTATGGCTGGGTAATATTTTATTATATATATGTACCACATCTTCTTTATCCATTCATCTGTCAGTGGACACTTAGGTTGCTTCCATGACCTGGCTATTGTAAATAGAGCTGCAATGAACATTTTGGTACATGACTCTTTTTGAATTATGGTTTTCTCAGGGTATATGCCCAGTAGTGGGATTGCTGGGTCGTATGGTAGTCCTATTTCTAGTTTTTTAAGGAACCTCCGTACTGTTCTCCATAGTGGCTGTATCAATTTACAGTCCCACCAACAGTGCAAGAGGGTTCCCTTTTCTCCACACCCTCTCTAGCATTTATTGTTTGTAGATTTTTTGATGATGGCCATTATGACCGGGGTGAGATGATATCTCATTATAGTTTTGATTTGCATTTCTCTAATGATTAATGACGTTGAGCATCCTTTCATGTGTTTGTTCGCAATCTGTATATCTTCTTTGGAGAAATGTCTATTTAGGTCTTCTGCTCATTTTTGGATTGGGTTATTTGTTTTTTAGATATTGAGCTGAATGAGCTGCTTGTAAATTTTGGAGATTAATCCTGTGTCAGTGGTTTCATTTGCAAATATTTTCTCCCATTCTGAGGGTTGTCTTTTCATCTTGTTTATGGTTTCCTTGGCTGTGCAAAAGCTTTTAAGTTTCATTAGGTCCTATTTTTTTTTTTTTATTTCCATTGCTCTAGGGGGTGGGTCAAAGAGGATCTTGCTGTGATTAATGTTATAGAGTGTTCTGCCTATGTTTTCCTCTAAGAGTTTGGTAGTGTCTGGCCTTACATTTAGGTCTTTAATCCATTTTGAGTTTATTTTTGTGGATGGTGTTAGGAAGTGTTCTAATTTCATTCTTTTACATGTAGCTGTCCAGTTTTCCCAGCACCACTTATCGAAGAGGCTGTATTTTCTCCATTGTATATTCTTTCCTCCTTTATCAAAGACAAGGTGACCATATGTGCATGGGTTTATCTCTGGGCTTTCTATCCTGTTTCATTGATCTATGTTTCTGTTTTTGTGCCAGTACCATACTGTCTTGATTACTGTAGCTTTGTAGTATAGTCTGATGTCAGGGAGCCTGATTCCTCCAGCTCCGTTTTTCGTTCTCAAGATTGCTTTGGCTATTCGGGGTCTTTATGTTTCCATACAAATTGTGAAATTTTTTGTTCTAGTTCTGTGAAAAATACCAGTGGTAGCTTGATAGGGATTGCATTGAATCTGTAGATTGGGTAGTAGAGTCATTTTCACAGTGTTGATTCTTCCAATCCAAGAACATGGTATATCTCTCCATTGATTTGTATCATCTTTCTTTCATCAGTGTCTTATAATTTTCTGCATACAGGTCTTTTGTCTCCTTAGGTAGGTTTATTCCTAGGTATTTTATTCTTTTTGTTGCAATGGTAAATGGGAATGTTTTCTTAATTACACTTTCAGATTTTTCATCATTAGTGTATAGGAATGCCAGAGATTTCTGTGCATTAATTTTCTATCCTGCTACTTTATCAAATTCATTGATTAGCTCTAGTAGTTTTCTGGTAGCATCTTTAGGATTCTCTATGTATAGTATCATGTCATCTGCAAACAGTGACAGCTTTACTTCCCCTTTTCCGATTTGGATTCCTTTTATTTCTTTTTTTTCTCTGATTGCTATGGCTAAAACTTCCAAAACTATGTTGAATAATAGTGGTGAGAGTGGGCAACCTTGTCTTGTTCCTGATCTTAGTGGAAATGGTTTCAGTTTTTCACCATTGAGAACGATGTTGGCTGTGGGTTTGTCATATATGGCCTTTATTATGTTGAGGTAAGTTCCCTCTATGCCTACTTTCTAGAGGGTTTTTTTTTTTTTTTTTTTTTTTGCAGTACACGGGCCTCTCACCACTGTGGCCCCTTCCACCGCAGAGCACAGGCTCTGGACGCGCAGGCTCAGCGGCCATGGCTCACAGGCCCAGCCACTCCACGGCATGTGGGATCCTCCCAGACCGGGGCATGAACCCGTGTCCCCTGCATCGGCAGGCAGACCCCCAACCACTGCACCACCAGGGAAGCCCTCTGGAGGGTTTTTATCATAAATGGGTGTTGAGTATTGTTAAAACCTTTCTCTGCATCTATTGAGATCATATGGTTTTTCTCCTTCAATTTGTTAATACGGTGTATCACCTTGATTGATTTGCGTATATCAAAGAATCCTTGCATTCCTGGGATAAACCCAAGTTGATCATGGTGTATGATCCTTTTTTTTTTTCTGTATGATCCTTTTAATGTGCTGTTGGATTCTGTTTCCTAGTATTTTGTTGAGGATTTTTGCATCTATGTTCATCAGTGATATTGTCCTGTAGTTTTCTTTCTTTGTGACGTCTTTGTCTGGTTTTGGTATCAGGGTGATGGTGGCCTCATAGAATGAGTTTGGGAGTGTTCCTCCCTCTGCTATATTTTGGAAGAGTTTGAGAAGGATAGGTTTTACCTCTTCTCTAAATGTTTGATACAATTTGCCTGTGAATCCATCTAGTCCTGGGCTTTTGTTTATTGGAAGATTTTTAATCACACTTTCAATTTCATTACTTGTGATTGGTCTGTTCATATTTTCTATTTCTTCCTGGTTCAGTCTCGGAAGGTTATACCTTTCTAAGAATTTGTCCATTTCTTCCAGGTTGTCCATTTTATTGGCGTATAGTTGCTTGGAGTAATCTCTCATAATCCTTTGTATTTCTGCAGTGTCAGTTGTTACTTCTCCTTTTTCATTTCTAATTCTATTGATTTGAGTCTTCTCCCTTTTTTTCTTGATGAGTCTGGCTAATGGTTTATCTATTTTGTTTATCTTCCTAAAGAACCAGCTTTTAGTTTTATTGATCTTTGCTATCGTTTCCTTCATTTCTTTTTCATTTATTTCTGATCTGATTTTTATGATTTCTTTCCTTCTGCTAACTTTGGGGGTCTTTTGTTCTTCTTTCTCTAACTGTTTCAGGTGTAAGGTTAGGTTGTTTATTTGAGATGTTTCTTGTTTCTTAAGGTAGGATTGTATTGCTATAAACTTCCCTCTTAGAACTGCTTTTGCTGCATCCTGTAGGCTGGGGGTGGTCGTGTTTTCATTGTCATTTGTCTCTAGGTATTTTTTGGTTTCCTCTCTGATTTCTTCAGTGATCTCTTGGTTATTTAGTAGTGTATTGTTTAGCCTCCATGTGTTTGTATTTTTTACAGTGTTTTTCCTCTAATTGATATCTAGTCTCATAGCGTTGTGGTCCTAAAAGATACTTGGTATGATTTCAATTTTCTTAAATTTACCGAGGCTTGATTTGTGACCCAAGATGTGATCTATCCTGGAGAATGTTCCATGAGCACTTGAGAAGAATGTGTATTCTGTTGTTTTTGGATGGAATGTCCTATAAATATCAATTAAGTCCATCTTGTTTAATGTATTATTTAAAGCTTGTGCTTCCTTATTTATATTCATTATGCATGATCTGTCATTGGTGAAAGTGTGGTGGTAAACTCCCCTACTATGATTGTGTTACTGTCTGTTTCCCCTTTTATGGCTGTTAGTATTTGCCTTATGTATTGAGGTGCTCCTATGTTGGGTACATAAATATTTACAATTGTTATATCTTCTTCTTGGATTGATCCCTTGATCATTATGTAGTGTCCTTCTTTGTCTCTTGTAATAGTCTTTGTTTTAAAGTCTATTTTGTCTGATATGAGAATTGCTACTCCAGCTTTCTTTTGGTTTCTATTTGCATGGAATATCTTTTTCCATGTCCTCACTTTCAGTCTGTATGTGTCCCTAGGTCTGAAGTGGGTCTCTTGTAGACAGCATATACACGGGTCTTGTTTTTGTATCCATTCAACCAGTCTATGTCTTTTGTTTGGAGCATTTAATCCATTTACATTTAAGGTAATTATCTATATGTGTGTTCCTATTACCATTTTCTTAATTGTTTTGGGTAGGTTATTGTAGGTCTTTTCCTTCTCTTGTGTTTCCTGCCTAGAGAAGTTCCTTTAACGTTTGTTGTAAAGCTGGTTTGGTGGTGCTGAATTCTCTTAGCTGTTGCTTGTCTGTAAAGGTTTTAATTTCTCTGTCAAATCTGAATGAGATCCTTGCTGGGTAGAGTAATCTTGGTTGTAGGTTTTTCCCTTTCATCACTTTAAATATGTCCTGCCACTCCCTTCTGGCTTGCAGAGTTTCTGCTGAAAGATCAGTTGTTAACCTTATGGGGATTTACTTGTATGTTATTTGTTCTTTTTCCGTTGCTGCTTTTAATATTTTTTCTTTATGTTTAATTCTTTTTTTAAATTTATTTATTTATTTATTTATTTTTGGCTAATTTGGGTCTTCATTGCTGTGCGTGGGCTTTCTCTAGTTGTGAAGACCGAGGTCTACTCTTTGTTGAGGTGCGCGGGCTTCTCGTTGCAGTGGCTTCTCTTGTTGCAGAGCACAGGCTGTAGATGCACGGCCTTCAATAGTTGTGGCACGTGGGCTCAGTAGTTATGCCCCATGGGCTTAGTTGCTCCACGGCATTTGGGATCTTCCCGGACCAGGGCTCGAACCCGTGTCCCCTGCATTGGCAGGCGGATTCTTAACCACTGCACCACCAGGGTAGTCCCCTGTATTTATTTTTTGAAATTTGCTTAATATGTGCCTTGGCATGTTTCTCCTTGGATTTATCCTGTTTGGGACTCTCTCTGCTTCCTGGACTTGCTTAACTATTTCCTTTCCCATATCGGGTAGTTTTCAACTATAATCTCTTCAAATATTTTCTCAGTCCCTTTCTTTTTCTCTTCTTCTTCTGGAACCCCTATAATTCGAATGTTGGTGCATTTAATGTTGTCCCAGAGGTCTCTGAGACTGTCCTCAATTCTTTTCATTCTTTTTTCTTTATTCTGCTCTGCAGTAGTTATTTCCACTATTTTATTTTCCAGGTCACTTATCCGTTCTTCTGCCTCAGTTATTCTGCTATTGATCACTTCCAGAGAATTTTTAATTTTATTTATTGTGTTGTTCATCATTCTTTGTTTGCTCTTTAATTCTTCTGGGTCCTTGTTAAACATTTCTTGTATTTTCTCCATTCTATTTCCAAGATTTTGGATCATCTTTACTATCATTATTCTGAATTCTTTTTCAGGTAGGCTACCTCTTTCCTCTTCATTTGTTTGGTCTGGTGGGTTTTTACCTTGCTCCTTCATCTGCTGTGTGTTTCTGTGTCTTCTCATTTTGCTTATCTTACTGTGTTTGGGGTCTCTCTTTCGCAGGCTGCAGGTTCATAGTTCCCATTGTTTTTGGTGTCTGTCCCCAGTGGCTAAGGTTGGTTCAGTGGGTTGTGTAGGCTTCCTGGTGGAGGGTACTAGTGCCTGTGTTCTGGTGGATGAGGCTGGATCTTGTCTTTCTAGTGCGCAGGTCCATGTCTGGTGGTGTGTTTTGAGGTGTCTGTGGACTTATTATGATTTTAGGCAGACACTCTGCTAATGGGTGGGGTTGTGTTCCTGTCTTGCTAGTTGTTTGGCATAGGGTGTCCAGCACTGTAACTTGCTGGTCGTTGAGTGGAGCTGGGTCTTGGCATTGAGATGGAGATCTCTGGGAGACTTTTGGTGTTTGATATTACATGGAACAGGGAGGTCTCTGGTGGACCAATGTCCTGAACTTGGCTCTCCCGCCTCAGAGGCACAGCACTGACGCCTGGCTGGAGCACCAAGTGCCTGTTATCCACACGGCTCAGAATAAAAGTGAGAAGGAAAGAAAGAAAGAAAGAACGAAAAAGATAAAATGAAATGAAATGAAATGAAATAAAATAAAAGTTTTTTAAAAAATAAAAAATATTAAAACAAATTTTAAAAATAAAAAAAAGAAAGAAGAGAGCAACCAAACCAAAAAACAAATCCACCAATGATAACAAGTGCTAAAAACTATACTAAAATAAAGAAAAAAACAAAACAAAATGGACAGACAGAACCCTAGGACAAATGGTAAAAGCAACGCTGTACAGACAAAATCACACACAGAAGCATACACATACACGGTCACGAAAAGAGAATAAGGGGGAAAAATATATATCGTTGCTCCCAAAGTCCACCTCCTCAATTTGGGATCATTCATTGTCTATTCAGGTTTTACAGAGATGCAGGTACATCACGTTGATTGTGGAGATTTAATCCGCTGCTCCTGAGGCTTCTGGGAGAGATTTCCCTTCTCGTCTTTGTTCACACAGCTCCTGGGGTTCAGCTTTGAATGTGGCCCCGCCTCTGCATGTAGGTCGCCTGAGGGCGTCTGTTCTTCGCTCAGACAGGATGGGGTTAAAGGAGCCGCTGATTCGGGGGCTCTGGCTCACTCAGGCCGGGGGGGAGGGAGGGGCACGGATGCGGGGCGAGCCTGCGGCGGCAGAGGCTGGCATGACGTTGCACCAGCCTGAGGCGCGCCGTGCATTCTCCCGGGTAAGTTGTCCCTGGATCCCGGGACCCTGGCCGTGGCGGGCTGCACAGGCTCCCAGGAGGGGAGGTGTGGAGAGTGACCTGTGCTCGCACACAGGCTTCTTGGTGGCGGCAGCAGCAGCCTTAGCGTCTCATGCCCGTATCTGGGGTCCACACTGTTAGCCGCTGCTGGTGCCCATCTCTGGAGCTCCTTTAAGCAGCGCTCTGAATCCCGTCTCCTCGCGCACCGGGAAACAAAGAGGGAAGAAAAAGTCTCTTGCCTCTTCGGCAGCTCCAGACTTTTTCCCGGACTCCCTCCCGGCCAGCCGTGGCGCACTAACCCCTCAGGCTGTGTTCACGCCGCCAACCTCAGTCCTCTCCCAGGCTGTGTTCACGCCGCCAACCTCAGTCCTCTCCCTGGGATCCGACTGAAGCCGGAGCCTCAGCTCCCAGCCCCACCCCGGCGGGTGAGCAGACAAGCCTCTCGGGCTCCGGCACTCTGTGCGGGAATCTCTCTGCTGTGCCCTCCGCACCCCTGTTGCTGTGCTCTCCTCTGTGGCTCCAAAGCTTCCCCCCTCCACCACCCACCATCTCCGCCCACGAAGGGGCTTCCTAGTGTATGGAAACCTTTCCTCCTTCACAGCTCCCTCCCACTGGTGCAGGTCCCGTCCCTATTCTTTTGTCTCTGTTTTCTTTTGCCTTGCCCAGGTACGTGGGGAGTTTCTTGCCTTTTGGGAGGTCTGAGGTCTTCTGCCAGCGTTCAGTAGGTGTTCTGTAGGGGTTGTTCCACGTGTAGATGTATCTCTGATGTATTTGTGGGGAGGAAGGTGATCTCCACGTCTTACTCTTCTGCCATCTTGAAGCCTTTGAAACACAGGATTGATAATGACTGTGCAGGATAATGACTGTGTACAGTTGTCAAGTTAAGTTAATAGGACTACTGCACTGAGCTCTTGGAAGGCCAGAGACTGGCCTTTAGACCTTTCCCTATTGCTCACTAGCAATGGCAGTGTTCACATTTTTGCTGAAGAAATGCTGAAATATTTGGAATCTAGTACATTCTCACCCAGTAAAACTATCAATATATGCATAGAAATAAGGCCAGAAGGAAACAAACCAAAATGTCAACAGAGGTTCATGTGGTTATGAATGACTTTGATATATGCATATACGCATATGCATGCAAATGATTAGGGATGACTTTTTTCTGTATTTTACATCAATATGTATCAATTTGAAAATATTAAGAATAGAGGGACTTCCCTGGCGGTCCAGTGGTTAAGACTCTACAGTTGCACTGCAGGGGGTGCCGGTTCGATCCCTGGTTGGGGAACCAAGATCCCACATGCCACGTGGTATGGCCAAAACAAAAAAAAATTAAGAATAGAAACTAAACACATCAAATATTCATCAATCAATAAGCTCATCACAATTACTTGAAAGAAAAAGCAACAGAAAATTTCATTGTTCATCTGTGGTGAACGTTAGAAAATCAAATGATTATTTTTAAGGCTGGTAAATAAAGGGAAAGAACCAATCATTTATCCAGCTTTCTTCAGTGAACTGTACCTCAGAATACTGTATTTTGTCTCTTCATTCACCAGTTGGTGGACATTTGGGTTGTTTCCATATTGGGCCTATTATGAATAATGATGCTATGAACATTTGAATACAAGTCTGGGTGTAGACGTGTTTTTTTTGTTTGTTTGTTTGTTTTAGTTTTTGGCGGTACACGGGCCTCTCACTGTTGTGGCCTCTCCCGTTGCGGAGCACAGGCTCCGGATGCACAGGCTCAGCGGCCATGGCTCACGGGCCCAGCCGCTCCACAGCATGTGTGATCTTCCTGGACCAGGGCTCGAACCCGTGTCCCCTGCATTGGCAGGCAGATTCTTAACCACTGTGCCACCAGGGAAGCCCTATAATACTCTTTACATATGTTTTTTGCCATTTTGGTCTAAGGATATTAAACTTTTTATTATTAACAAAACAAATGAATCTATTGCTATTTGATAAAAGTGGATTTTTTTTTTTCTGCAGTACGCGGGCCTCTCACTGCCGTGGCCTCCCCCGCCGCGGAGCACAGGCTCCGGACGCGCAGGCCCAGCGGCCACGGCTCACGGGCCCAGCCGCTCCACGGCACGTGGGATCCTCCCGGACCGGGGCACGAACCCACGTCCCCTGCATCGGCAGGCGGACTCGCAACCACTGCGCCACCAGGGAAGCCCTAAAAATGGATTTTTAAAAGCAATTTCCTTTGATTCTTTCTCTACAATGTATCTTAATTTTTTTTTTTTTTTTTTTTTTTTTTTGTGGTACATCGGCCTCTTACTGTTGTGGCCTCTCCCGTTGCGGAGCACAGGCTACGGACGCGCAGGCTCAGCGGCCATGGCTCACGGGCCCAGCCGCTCCGCGGCATGTGGGATCTTCCCGCACCGGGGCACGAACCTATGTCCCCTGCATCGGCAGGTGGACTCTCAACCACTGCGCCACCAGGGAAGCCCTACGGTGTATCTTTAGATCCATCTTTCACGGCCACCAGCCCAGTCTCAGCCACCATTATCTCTCACCTGACCCGAGCCACAGCCTCCTACTTGGTCTTCCACTGTCACCCTTAACCATTCCAATCTATTTCCCACAAACTATTAAGAAATATTTGATTATTTCTCTTCCCTACTTAACTCTTCAATATCTTCCCATTGTACCTGGAATAAAATCCAGACTCCTTACCTTAGTCTCTAAGGCCTTATCGAACTGGACTCCTGATAATCGCTCAAGCACATTTCATGCTCACGGTGCACCGAGAACATTCTGGTCTTCCTTCAGTCTACTGAACTTGCCAATTCTTTGTTCCGCCTCAGAGCCTTTGAACTCATTGTTCCCTTTCTATCTCTTCATGCCCGAGCCCCACCCTGCCTTTGGTCTCAACTTAAATGTCATTTTCCCAGGGAGACTTTTGCCAACCACCCAATCTAAGTCGGCCCCCTCCCTACTATTCTCTATTCTAACACCCTGTCTTCTTCCTAGTGCTTATCACGCTGTGTGAACTTTCTCTGTATTTGTTTATTGACTTGGTTTGCTAGTATCCCTTCTTAGAATGTAAGCTCCAAAATACTGGGACCATATGTGTCTGGTTCACCATCCTGTCCCTGGGGAATACCGTGGCACCTGTTCCATAGCAGATACTCAAGATGGGATGAAAACGGAAATGCAGCTTTTTTTCCCTCCATCTGGCAGACTGGGAATTGAGCAAAGAGAGTGAGGGAGACTGTCTAAGGTGGCTGAGACAATGTCAGGATGCCTTGCCTATCCAGGCATGGGCAAGGCCCAGGGCCTACAGGTGGGGAACAGGTCACCTTGGGCTCATGTACTTTTGGTTCTTTTTTCCCTTGTGTGCTTGGGGGTGGGTTGAGGGTGCTGGACTAATGGGTTGTGAGAGGAGGTTGACCAGAATTATCTACGGGTTCCCTTGTCTGCCAGATGAATCAAAGGAGCATGAAGATTGCTAAAATATTTGGGAGACATGTGGAACGTGGACTGTGGAGGAGCGTGGGTGGGGTTGCGGGACTGTGGTCATCCCGCTAAGTGGCACAGTGGTTTGGACTGGGGTGGCAGTGGTAGAGATATGAGAAGAGGTTGTATTTGAGATTTACAAGAAAGCTCTTGTAATGACGTACTACCCTTCTTGCTACTTCATTTGATTTTTCTTCTATGAACTAAGGAACCCCATCCACACTGCCCTGATATTCTATTTCCATTCTCTGATGTTTGCATATCCATGGGGCTCTAGAGCAAGTTTCTTAAAATCCCTGAGTCTTGGGATACTCATCTGTAAATTGGAACAATATTATGTGAATTCCCTGTTAATGGTGACGAAGATTCTTTGCTTAACCAAACTTTCGTCAGGCTCCTGAACCTTCTCCTAGGCCCATCTGTGCACTTCCTGGAAAATCCAGCTTTAGCAGAAACCCTGCTTTGTTAGTTTAACTAGAACCCCTCATCCTCTGTATCTGGTCCCCCTTGATAAGTGATCGGTTCCGCATCCCCCACCATCCCTCAGGTAATGTCTGCTTATGCAGGCTTGTCTTCAGCAAAGAATCCTGTTAGGTGGGTTTAGCTAGAATTTCCCTTAACCCTGCTGTTTCCTCTTAGTCATTTTCTATCCACTGGCCCCCAGACTGCTCCTTGGCTATAGATTCCCAGTTGCCCATGCTGTATTCAGAATTAACCCCATTCTATACTGAGGTCTCTTTCCTCTATTGCAATAGTCTATTTCTTTAATATAAATTTTATTTATTTATTTATTTATGGCTGTGTTGGGTCTTCATTGTTGCGCGCAGGCTTTCTCTAGTTGCGGCGAGCGGGGTTTACTCTTCATTGTGGTGACTTCTCTTGTTGCAGAGCATGGGCTCTAGGCTCGCAGGCTTCAGTAGTTGTGGCACATGGGCTCAGTAGTTGTGGCACATGGGCTTAGTAGTTGTGGCTCACGGGCTCAGTAGTTGTGGCTCACAGGCTCTAGAGCACAGGCTCAGTAGTTGTGGTGCATGGGCTTAGTTGCTCCGCGGCATGTGGGATATTCCTGGACCAGGACTCGAACCCGTGTCCTCTTCATTGGCAGGCGGATTCTTAACCAGTGCACCACCAGGGAAGTCCCCACTTACAGATTTCTAATTTTGCACCCACAAAACTTTAGTATTCATTTGTTAACTTGCCTATTTCTCTTTTTGTAGACTCTTAAGATACCCTAATATAGAGACTATATCTTTCCTTTCTTTTCTTATTGTTTTTTTTTTCTATTAAAGTACTGTTGATTTACAATGTCGTGTTAGTTTCAGGTGTACAGCACAGTGGTTAGTTATATATATATATATATATATATATATATATATATATACACATATATATTCTTTTTCAGATTCTTTTCCCTTATAGGTTATTACAAAATACTGAGTAGAGTTCCTGTGCTATACAGTAGGTCCTTGTTGGTTATCTATTTTATAGAGACTACGTCTTTCTTGTATTTATATCTCTAGAGTCTCTTAGCCAGCAATTATTGGATGGTGAATGTTTGGATAAGTTTTTTTAATGTACATTTTTAGAAAACATACAAGTAGATGAAAAGGTGCTCAACATCATTAATCATCTGGGAAATGCAAAGCAAAACCACTATGAGGTGTCACCTCACACCTGTTAGCATGGCTATCATCAAAAAGACAAGAGATAACAAATGCTGGTGAGGAGGAACTTCCCTTATGGCGCAGTGGTTAAGAATCCACCTGCCAATGCAGGGGACCCGGGTTCCAGCCCTGGTCCGGGAGGATCCCACATGCCGCGGAACAACTAACCCCGTGTGCCACAACTACTAAACCTGCACGCTAGAGCTTGTGAGCCACATGTACTGAGCCCACATGCCACAGCTACTGAAGCCAACACGCCTAGTGCCTGTGCTCCGCAACAACAGAAGCCACTGCAATGAGAAGCCCGTACACTGCAATGAAGAGCAGCCTCCACTTGCCGCAACTAGAGAAAGCCCGCGCGCAGCAACAAAGACCCAATGCAGCCAAAAATTAATTAATTAATTAATTTAAAAAAATGCTGGTGAGGACATGGAGAAAAACGAACTCTTGTACACTGTTGGTGGGAATGGAAATTAGTGCAGCTGCTATGGAAAACAATATAGAGGAGGTTCCTCAAGAAATTAAAAATAGCACTACCATGTGATCTAGCAATTCCACTCCTGAGTATGTATCCAAAGAAAATGAAAACAGGTTATCAAAGAGATGTCTGCATTCCCATGTTCATTGCAGCATCATTCACAATAGTCAAGATGGAAACAACCTAAATTTCTGTGAATGAATGAATGAATAAAGAAGACGTGGTATATATACATAATGGAATAGTATTAAGCCATGAGAAAGAAGAAATTCTGCCATTTGTGACAACATGGATGGATCTTGAGAGCGTTATGCTAATGAATTAAGTGAGACAGAGAAATACAAATACTGCATGGTAGCACATATGTGCAATCTAAAAAGAAGTTCAAACTCATAGCAACAGAGACTAGAAAAGCAGTTGCCAGGGACTAGAGGGTGAGGGAAATAGAGGTTGGTAAAAGGGTACAAAAAGAACAAAATGTACATCTTAAAATCACTCATAAAATCGGGCATTTTTTTCATGTATATAATTTACTACTTGCACATTTTTCTCATGTGATAATTTAATTACTAGTAAAATTAAGCATTTTTCATATATATATTTGCATTTTTTTCTCATGGGATAAAAGTTTATTTCAGTGAGTTATACACAATCATAGAATTGTGTGTATTGAGACTAACTCAGGATTCCCTGGTGGCTCAGTGGTTAAGAATCTGCCTGCCAATGCAGGGGACACGGGTTCGAGCCCTGGTCCGGGAAGATCCCACATGCCGTGGAGCAACTGAGCCCATACGCCACGGCTGCTGAGGCCCGCATGCCTGGAGTCCGTGCTCTGCAGCAGTAGAAGCCACCGCAGTGAGGGGCGCCTGCTCGCTGCAGCTAGGGAGGGCCCGTGCACAGCAACGAAGACCGAATGCAGCCACAGTAAATAAATAAAATAAATGAATTTATAAAAAAATAAAGAGAGACTAACTCAAACATGTTTTCAAATTGTATATATTTCATTTTATTTACTTCATAAAATAACAAACCTGAAATTCTGAAAACTTCATAGCAAACTTTGTGGGGAAAAACCTGCTATTACTTATACTGAAAGCAAAAGTATATAGCTTTGTAGCCCTAACAGAGACAAAACTCAGCTTGATGTGACATATTAAATGTAAAAATAATTAGGTGGAAAACTTAAAACTTTGTCAACTTCCTTTAGAGTGGGTACCCACTAAGAGTTATAACACTTAAATTCGGAAAATCAGTCATCTCAAAAGATTTTAACAGCTTAAATATTTTTCATACTTGTGTTCCTGAAAGAATGGAAATGAAAAGCCCAGGAAACAGTGATATTATTACTGGTTATAATTTCTATTTTTAACACTCTAACTTGCTTAGTTCTCATTTCTTTTTGCATTTCAGCTTGTGGTTGGCTTTGCAAGGGTGACATTTTCTTTGATGACAGTCTTTAAAACAAACTAGAATTTGGTCACTAACTTCCTTATCCCATAGAACACTGAAGAACATTTTTTAAAAGTCTTTTAAATTGAACTAAGGAGATAAAGCAATACGTTGTTTTGGTAGGAGGTTGTGTTTTATTTTGTTATGTTGTTTCTTTGTTTATTTTTAACTTCTAGAACTACCTTAATGTTTTCCAGGATCCCCCCCAGCACCCCCCCTCCACGCACACACGTGATGGTGACTTTTTTTGTTTTTGGCCACGTGGCTTGCAGGATCCCAGTTCCCTGACTAGGGATTGAACCCGGGCCACAGCAGTGAAAGCGCCAAATCCTAACCACTAGACCACCAGGGAACTCCCAAAGGTGGCTTTTATTTATTTATTATTATTATTTTTTTTTTTGCGGTACGTGGGCCTCTCACTGCTGTGGCCTCTCCCGTTGCGGAGCACAGGCTCCGGACACGCAGGCTCAGCGGCCGTGGCTCACGGGCCCAGCAGCTCCGCAGCATGTGGGATCTTCCTGGACCGGGGCACGAACCCGTGTCCCCTGCATCGTCAGGCAGACTCTCAACCACTGCGCCACCAGGGAAGCCCAAAGGTGGCTTTTTTAACATCCTTTTGTAACCGAGCAATTTATTGACACATTAATTAATTAATTAAAATTTAATTTTTATTTTATATTGAAGTATAGTTGATTTACAATGTTGTATTAGTTTCAGGTGTACAGCTAAGTGATTCAGTTATATATACACATATATCTGTTCTTTTTCAGACTCTTTTCCCATATAGGTTATTATAGAATATTGAGTACAGTTCCCTGTGCTATCAGTGGGTCCTTATTGATTATCTATATTATATATAGTAGGGTGTATATGTTAATCCCAAACTCCCAATTTATCCCCCCTCCACGTTTCCCCTTTAGCAACCGTAAGTTTGTTTTCGAAGTCTGTGAGTCTGTTTCTGTTTTGTAAATAAGTTCATTTGTATCATTTTTTTTTTAGATTCCACATATAAGTGATATCATATGATATTTGTCTTTCTCTGACTGACTTACTTCACTTAGTATGATAATCGCTAGGTCCATCCGTGTTGCTGCAAATGGCATTATTTCATTGTTTTTTATCCATTCATCTGTTGATGGACATTTAGGCTGCTTCCATGTCTTGGTTATTGTAAATAGTGTTGCAATGAACTTTGGGGTGCATGTATCTTTTCGAATTATGGTTTTCTCCGGATATAGCCCAGGAATAGGATTGCTGGATCATATGGTAGTTGACACATTAATTTATGTACTGCTTTGTATCTTATCTGATTTTTATGTTGTGGACTTATTAGAAAGATAACCTGAACTGTTAAGACAACATTCTTCTTGCTTCTATTAAATCCAGCCAGGTTCTGTGTTCTGAGTTCCAGTCTCTAGGCCCTAAAGAGAGGTGTGGGCTTCTGTGTTTCATTCATTCAGAACCTTTTGCTCTACTCCAGACCTACTCGGTCAGAATCTGCACTTTAAAAAGATCTCCAGATAATTCCTATGCACATGAAGGTTTGAGAAGCATTGGTCTAGGTGACTCAGTATAATATGACAAAACTACTCAAGATAAAGCAAGTTGCTTTTGTGAAACAGGAACACATTGGCATCAGTACTCATAAGCACAGAAAATGACAAGCCCAAATGTAAGAGTGGCAGGCAAAAATCAGAAATCTTTGAAAGGTTGTAACGCGAGCATAGTGCAATAGATAGATAGGAAGAAAAGAGATTATTTTGGGGGTCAGGTTTAAGTGGAATGAGACATGACTGATGACCATTGTACCACACCCTACCATCACATTTATGATTACAGTCAGTAATATTAAGTTCCTTACAGCACATAAAAGTACCAGTTAATGAGCCTTCATTGGCAAAGATGGAATAATCAAGCATTCAAACTGATTAAGCCTTAAGATGAATATGGCATTGCTAGTGATGTCTAACATTAGATAAGTTAGATAAATTGGTGTAAACCTACCTCAGAAATCTAAAATTTCCTCTCTGTAAGATTTTGATCTTTGTTGAAACACTTTGTAGTGGGTGAAAATAAAATTTTCTGTTAATTCTGTAATGAGAACCTACAGTTTATTTTATGCCAACCATTCTAAAGCCTTTTTAAGACTCACTGATTTTGTATATATATATATTGCCTCAACCTCATTCTGAGAGAATAGAAATACTTATGATTTACAATGTTCACCCAGCCAGAGTTATTTAAAAGCAAATAGATAGGTTTTTAAAAGCATAATTTATTTATAATAGGCCATGGCCTCCAGTTTTCGTGCTTGTGGTGGAACTGTTTATTTAGAGTACATACATAAACCCCAGAGTTGGTAATAAAATACTAGAGCCAGCATTTTACTTTGGGGAAGTCATACCGATTTATTATTTGAGCAAGGGTATTTGCTTTTTTTTTTTTTGCGGTATGCGGGCCTCTCCCTGTTGTGACCTCTCCCGTGGCGGAGCATAGGCTCCGGACGAGCAGGCTCAGCGGCCATGGCTCACGGGCCCAGCCGCTCCGTGGCATGTGGGATCCTCCCGGACCGGGGCACGAACCCATGTCCCCTGCATTGGCAGGCGGACTCTCAACCACTGCGCCACCAGGGAAGCCTGGTGTTTGCTTTTTAGCAGTGAAATTGGACCAGTATAAAAAGCTATATTGAAAAAAAATAAAGAAAGAAAAAAGCTATACTGGTGGGCTTCCCCGGTGGCGCAGTGGTTAAGAATCCGCCTGCCAATTCAGGGGACACGGGTTTGAGCCCTGGTCCGGGAAGATCCCACATGCCGCAGAGCAACTAAGCCCGTGCGCCACAACTACTGAGCCTGTGCTCTAGAGCCCGTGAGCCACAACTACTGAGCCCGCGAGCCACAACTACTGAAGCCCACGTGCCTACAGCCTGTGCTCTGCAACAAGGGAAGCCACCGCAATGAGAAGCCCGCACACCACAACAAAGAGTAGCCCCCACTTGCCACAACTAGAGAAAGCCCACGCACAGCAACAAAGACCCAATGCAGCCAAAAATAAGTAAATAAAATAAATAAATTTATTTTAAAAAAGCTATATTGGTGGGGCTTCCCTGGTGGCACAGTGGTTGAGAGTCTGCCTGCCGATGCAGGGGACACGGGTTCGTGCACCGGTCCGGGAAGATCCCACATTCCGCGGAGCGGCTGGGCCCGTGAGCCATGGCCGCTGAGCCTGCACGTCCAGAGCCTGTGCTCCACAACGGGAAAAGCCACAGTGGTGAGAGGCCCGCGTACCGCAAAAAAATAAATAAATAAATAAAATTAAAAATATAAATAAATAAATAAATAAGCTATATTGGTTAAATCTACTGCTTGAATTGATCTGTTTCATCACAGAGCTCTTTCCCGTAGCGAACTGGATAACTGCTTCTTATTTAGGAAGGATAAAGCAGGCTGTAAAAAAGGCAGATCAAAGGCACTAAAAACAGACACTTCACAAAAGAAGACATAGGAATGTCCAATAAGCACATGAAAAGGTGCTTAACATCATTAGTCATCATGGAAATGGAATTAAAACCCAACTGAGATTTCACTACAGTGTCTAAAATAAAAAAGACTGACAGCACCAACTGTTGGCAAGGATGTGGAGCAACTGAAATTTTCTTGAACTGCTGGTAGGAGTGTCAAATGGTATGACAACTTTGGAGAACTTTTTGTCAGTTCCTTATAAAGTTAAACATACATCTACTCTAGGACCCAAGAATCCCACTCTTAGGTATTTTCTCAAGACTCTTCAAAAAACTGTACAAAAATGTTCATAGCAAATTTATTTCTAGAGCCCCAAACTGGAAACAACTCAAATATCTATCAGCAGTAGAATGGATTATCAACTAACAGTATATTTATACAATGGAATACTACTGAGTAATAAAAAGGAAATAAATAAATAGGACACTTGCAACAACATGGACAGATCTCAAAACCGTGTTGAATGAGGGGAGCTCCCTGGCGGTCCAGTGGTTAGGACTCGGCACTTTCACTGCTGCGCCCGGGTTCAATTCCCTGATCGGGGAACTAAGATCCCTGAGGCTGCGCAGCGTGGCAAAAAACCAAAACAAAACAAAAAACAGTTGAATGAAAGAAGTTGTTCTATTGGATTCCATGTAAATAAAATTCTAGAACAAGCAAAACTAACTTAGGGTGATAAAAATTAGAAAGTGGTTGGAGGGGGATTGGGGATTGAATGGGGATTGACTAAAAAGAGGCACAAGGAAACTTTCTGGGATGAAGGATATAGTCTATGTCTTCATTTGAGTGGTGGCTACATGGGTATGTAATTATCAAGACCCATTGAACTGTATACTTAAGATTGATATGTTTGGGAATTCCCTGGTGGTCCAGTGGTTAGGACACCATGTTTTCACTGCCAAGGGCCCAGGTTTGATCCCTGGTTGGGGAACTAAGATCCCACAAGCCATGGGGTGCAGCTAAAAAAAAAGATTGATATGTTTTATTTTATGTCAATTAAAGTTCATTATGCTTCAATTTAAAACATAAAAGCCCTTCTCACTCTCATCGCTGTCCAAGAAAATGTCTGCCCAGACAACTTACAATGCAAAAGTTTCTCCTTCAGGCTAAGTCCTTCTAGGTGGTACTTCACCAGCCCACACTGCACCTCTAACTTGGTCCCTCTATGTGGACTGATTACCTATCTGACCCTGATGATCCTGTGATTTAATTCCAATCTCACTTTGATATTTCAGTAAAGGCTGTCCTTCTTGCCTCAACTTTTATTTTTATTTCCTGTCTTAGCTTTTCCTTGATCCTTTGACTCTAAGCACTTGTTGGTAAGGCACAATATATGTGAAAAAAAAATTGGTGTCTCTTTTGAGTCTTACGTCTTCTCTAATTGTTTTTTTAAGACAGCACAATGGTGTGTTTGGCTTTTCTAACTACCAAATCTGATGCAATGTAATTACTTAATTAGATCAGATTATCGTTCATATTAAACTCAAAAATCTCCTGACAAGAGCTCACAGATGAAATAAGCTGAAATCAACCAGTGCTTGTCTTAACTCATCCTTTGTGTATCCAGCCTCAGTCACCAAGGCTGAGCTGACAGAGGAATGGCCCCTGTTAATGGAATAATCTAGGTCCCAGTTAAGCCCGAATATGAAACCAAACATGAACAGCGGCACTTCCAAATCTCTCTTTCAACACTGCCATATGGCAGGAACACAGGTAGTGTCCTGAAGAGGTCTCTCTCAGTATACAACCCCCCCCCCCAGCTCCAGAGTCCAAAGCCTCTCCACATGACAGGACTTTTTTTTTTTGGCCGTGCCACGTGGCTTATGAGATCTTAGTTCCCCGACCAGGGATTGAACCTGGGCCCTCGGCAATGAGAGCCGGCATCCTAACCACTGGACCGCCAGGGAATTCTCCAAATGACAGGACTTTTTAAAAACACTTTTTAAATTGAGGTATAACACATACACAGTTGTGTGTGATAACTAGTCTCACGCTCCTTTCCCAGTCAATACCACTCCGCAACCCAGAAGTAACCACTCTAGTGAGTTCTATAACCACCAGTTAGTTTTGCACATCCTTGATCTTCATTTAAATGGAATTAAACAGTATGTACTCCTCAGCATCTGGCTTCTTTCACTTATCATATTGTCTGTGAGATTTTGGTACATCAGGGACATTCAAGTAAGAGACCCCCTGCTTACTTCTCTTTCTCCCCCCACTTGACTTAAATCTCCGTGGCAGCATGAATCATGTCTATCGCCTTCATGTAGTATAGTGTCCACTGTAATAGGGATATAGTACCTATTTGTTGAAAAAAAAGAATAAATAAGATGTCACAGTTTAACACTGAGAAACATACCCTTAAGAGTGGATTTTAGGTATTGCGTTGGCCAAAAATCTCGTTCGGGTCTTCCGTAGCAGCTTATGGAAAAACCCTAATGAACTTTTTGGCCAACCCAATACTGTGGTGAATCAGTGGACGAGAAAAAGACTAATTTTCTTCTGAAACTCCCCAAAGCATTATTTATAATCACTTGACTACAGCCATGCGGATAGAGATTTCGTAAACTTTCTACTAGATTTTCAGTATTGTGTAGGTAAACTCAGGGTAAAATTATAAAAGTTTTTACAGTAGGGCTCTTTAATCTGGGAGTTGTGGATGGGTTTTGTGAGGGCCTGAAACTGAGGAGAAAATTTTGTGTGCTATTAGATATATCACTCAGGTTGCAAGTGACAGGAGCCCAAGTAGGACTAACTTAAATAACAAAGGGGATTTCGCAGGGCCTCTCACTGTTGTGGCCTCTCCCGTTGCGGAGCACAGGCTCCGGACGCGCAGGCTCAGTGGCCATGGCTCATGGGCCTAGCCGCTCCGCGGCATGTGGGATCTTCCCGGACCGGGGCACGAACCCGTGTCCCTTGCATCGGCAGGCGGACTCTCAACCACTGCACCACCAGGGAAGCCCAACAAAGGGGATTTGATGGCAGGGTCTTGGTTTGCCTCATGGAGTCCAAGAGAGACATGCACAGCCATGCTCCGGAAGGGCACAACCAGGGAAGCTCAGGGTCTGGGGCCACAATCCATGCCAGTACAGAGATGCTTCATGCCCTCCTGGCTTGAAGGTACCTGATTGGCAGAACCCAAAGCACATCTGAAAGTCTAGCTTCAGGGGAATCTAGAAAATGTAGTTTTTAGCTTTCCAATTTCTACAGACCATTCCAATTCTACAGAACCCTAAAAGAATGTTGTAATAGATCATAGCATTTTTTTTCTTTAAGACCCCAGGCATGGCCTCAAAATCCTTCTCAACCTAGCACTGTGCTGCCAATGGCACTGAGTTGGATCTACAGGTTGTCATCCATGTACCATAACATGTTGCTCCCAGACCTCTAATGCATAGCTCTTAATTCTGTTAAGGAAAAAAATATGCAAAACTTAGGAATAGGCAAAACAATGGCTGCATGTCTTTTTAATGTTATATTGGAACACTGTTTATAGCATAATTTCCTATAATGGATAACATAACTGTCTGTCCCAGAAAGGCAGACCACAAACTCGCAACAAAAACTGCTTAAGCTCAAAGTGTTTTAACATCAACCCATTCAGATCCATGTGTTCCAAGGTTCAGCAACCTGTGTGGTTTACAAATTCTGACACATGTTTATTCCCTATCCAGACCAGCCTTAGAACCATCTGAGCGCAGCCCCAAAGCTCTATATGTATGTAGCTTCTCTAACTTCCTTCTTCTAAGTCACCACTAAAACCGTGAACTTGGGGCTCTCCCTTACTCAGCAAGTTTAATAAACTTGCTTCATCTGATCAAGGGGTGGCTCTAGTGGTCTTTGTGGGAGATTTGACAAAGTCTGTACGTGTCATATTGCTGTACAGTGTCAATGACAAAGATAATACAATTTAATAACAAGTTTGATGTCCTTTATTTATAGGAAAACAATCCATGGATTGCGGGAGTACAGTGCCTTATGAGCAGTGGAGCACTGTTCCCAAGGGATTTGGGGCAAGAGGGGTTTTTATACAACATTAGAAGCAGCAACGCAGAAACGGGGCATGGTTGGCTAGAAGGTCAGGGATTTCCTAATAAGGTTACCACATCCTATTTTCTAGGATAAGATGAGCTAGCTAAAGCTGAATTGGAGGACTCTGATTAGCGTATGTTAGGTTTCCTAGACAGTGAAGTGTTTTCCTCAAGTGTGGGCTGACTTAGGTTTCGATTTGTGATGTGAGCTGGGCCACTGGGGCAGCCTCCATGATGTGGGTCCTGATTCACATTTCCTTTATCAATAGAAAGCGAAGAGTGGGAGAAAAAGAAAAAACAAGAACATCCTCAAATACAACTTGAAGGTTCCAGTTAGCATAGACTTTGTGAAAATTAATAAAGGGAAACCTCACTTAAATGGAGTCAGGAGGCCAGAAGCGGGAGCTCTCATGCATGTATCAGTCGATATCAATACAGATGCCAACAGGAAGAGACATACTTTGCATCTCCAGCAATAAATGACAGTAGTTTACTACTATGCTTAGGAGGACGAAAGATTTTCTCCTTGCCTGGCAACAGCTCAGCCAATGAGAGACTGTCACAACTCAGTCAATGAAAACCCACTATACTTCAAACTCCCACTTTCCTTTAATGGACTTGTTTATAACAGCCTCTCCCAATCTCCCCTTCCCTATAAAAGAGTTTTTTTCTCCTTTGCTTTACCAGGCTTGCATGTGGTTCGCCATATTTGCGTGTCCCAGACTGCAATTCTTTGCTGTTTCCAAATAAACCTAGTAAAATAACTGGCTGTTTTATTGTTTTAGGTTAACAACTTCATGGAATTAGTAATAAGTCAACAGGAGTATCCACCATCCTTGATTTGGGAACAGTCCTCTGCTTACATTGGCAGTGGATCCAAACTATGGTTGGATGGTGGAAACTGCTATAGAAGGAAAACACTGGGGAAGTGTTGAATGCAATCTCTCTCCAGACAAACTGCCCTGTACCTGCCAAAAAGCATGGGGTGATTTTTCTGGTCCTATCTCTGCAGTATTTGATAATGTTGATCATTCCCTCCTTAAAATTCCTCTGTAGACTTCCATGACACTGTGCTTTCTCAATTGTCTTTCATCGTTTCTGATAATTCTTTCTCAGTCCTTCATGGGCAGGAAGATCAAGCAAGTTAAGGACTAAGAAGTGACCATTGAGATAGTAGTTATGATGTCATCCATAATTTTAACAAAAGCAGTGGAGTGGAGGAAAGAAGACAGATTGCCAGGGACAGAGGAAAGAGAGTGACTCTGGGTCTCCATTTCAAAAAGCTTGGAGGTTTTGTTACTGCTTTTGTTTGCTTATTGTTTTTGTTTCCTTGCTTGCTTTTTGCTCTCTCTTTTCTACTTTATTAATGCAGCTCTCTAAGCAGTTACTGTACATCTGCCATGCAGGGGAGCTATTCCCAGAGCTGCTGAAATGCAGTGATGGCAAGAACCCTCCCTGTCTGCCAGGAGCACGTAGCTAAGCTTGATGAGAAGCGGAGCACAGCGGAAATCACAGAAACTGTTGAATGCCCCAGGCATCCCTGGGTTACCTGGAGAGATTCGCTTTTAAAAATTTAAGAGGCTTGAACATATTTACATAGGAAGATAAAAGCTAGAGATATGTTAATGTACTTTCAAGTTGGTACTTTATAAAACTGAACCTTACCACATTAAGCCAGAGGCATCCATAGAATAGAAGACTTTAAAGATTATTACAGCAGGAATGCAAAGAGAAACTCTTCTAATTTTAATCACCAGAATAGCCTCTGAAACCCAATTCAGAGATTGTGGTTCAGAATGAAAGTGTGTATTCCTGTACAGTTTACTACCTATATTAACATGCCTTTACTATTCCAATGTCTTCGTCAGCATGACTTAACTACCCCAGGAACTTTTGCCTAGGAAGATAAAAATGTAAATACCTTAATTGTTCTATTCAGTAAAGGAAGTCAGACTAATCAACATCTCAATGCATAGCATCAAACAACTCTTTGTTTTCTAAGACTTGATTGAAATACCTCATTGTGTCCATCAATCCTAAAACTACTCTGTCATATCATACGAAGTTCTGATCCTTAATCCTCATCAAGCCTCCGGAACAAAACAGCAGCCTTAAACCAGAACTGCCAAAAAAACCTTGTAAATATCCCAATTTTCCCTTCGTCCTTTGGAGATGCTATAAGACTGTCAAGGTAGTGATCTCGATGAATTCAGTAACCAATAAGCTCAGTTTTGCTCATCAGCAGTTTATTTTGGTGGTATTTGGGGAGAGCTGGTACTGGACACAGTGTAAAAGCCAATGCTTGTGATTTGCATGAGCCAAGGTTTTTGAGGAAAGATAAGGTGTTTGGAAATCAAAGGGTAGAACCCTTAAAGGGTAGAACCCTTAAAGTAATAAGGTTTATTCATAAACAGACTTTATTTTTTTATAAAATTTGTATTGGAGTATAGTTGATTCGCAATGTTGTGTTAGTTTCAGGTGCACAGCAAAGTGAATCAGTTACACATACACATATATCCACTCTTTTTTAGATTCTTTTCCCATATAGGCAATTACAGAGTTTTGAGTAGAGTTCCCTGTGCTATACAGTAGGTCCTTATTAGTTACCTATTTTATATATAGTAGTGTGTATATGCCAATCCCAATCTCCCAGTTTATCCCTCCCCCCCTTACCCCCTAGTAACCATAAGTTTGTTTTCTACATCTGTGACTCTACTGTTTTGTAGATAAGTTCATTTACACCCTTTTTTCAGATTTCACACATAAGCGATATATAAACAGTGACTTTAAAGGAGAGAGGAGATAAGTCAGAAAGAGAAAGACAAATATCGTATGCTAACACATATATATGGAATCTAAGGGAAAAAAAATGTCATGAAGAACCTAGGGGTAAGAGGGGAATAAAGATACAGACCTACTAGAGAATGGACTTGAGGATATGGGGAGGGGGAAGGGTAAGCTGTGACAAAGTGAGAGAGTGGCATGGACATATATACACTACCAAACGTAAAGTAGATAGCTAGGGGGAAGCAGCGGCATAGCACAGGGAGATCAGCTCGGTGCTTTGTGACCACCTACAGGGGTGGGAGAGGGAGGGTGGGAGGGAGGGAGATGCAAGAGGGAAGATATATGGGAACATATGTATATGTATAACTGATTCACTTTGTTATAAAGCAGAAACTAACACACCATTGTAAAGCAATTATACTCCAGTAAAGGTGTTAAAAAAAAAAAAAGAGAGAGGAGAAAGACATGAATGACCCCATATGAGGGTGGAATTAGGATTGCCCTGGTTTGGGAGATGGGCAGGCTGAGAGGTTTGACGAAGGAGAAAAAGGAAAGCCACAGTCTGAAGGGCCTAGGCAGACCCAAGGAGCCTCAGGGGCACGCACGGTGGTTGTCTTGTTTGAGCACCTTCACCCTGTCACAGCTGTGGCAAAACCCATCTCTACTTTGTAACTGTCCACCTATTACATTTATGTACTAAGACATGTTTCTGCACAATATGGTCAGAATCTCTGATGGGCCTGAATCTGCCTTTTTAAAAAGGAAACACTCCAGGTTCTGTTTTACACATTTAGTTTTAAAAACCAGTGTCCTAAAAAAAAAAAAACAAAACCCCAGTGTCCTGGGACTTCCCTGGTGGCGCAGTGGTTATGAATCCACCTGCCAATGAAGGGGACATGGGTTCGAGCCCTGGTCCGGGAAGATTCCACATGCCGCAGAACAACTAAGCCTGTGCGGTACAACTACTGAGCCTGTGCTCTAGAGCCCGCGAGCCACAACTACTGAGCTAGTGTGCCACAACTACTGAAGCTCGCGCGCCTAGAGCCCGTGCTCCGCAACAAGAAAAGCCACCGCAACAAGAAAAGCCACCGCAATGAGAAGCCCATGCACCGCAACGAAGAGTAGCTCCCGCTCGCTGCAACTAGAGAAAGCCTGCGCGCAGCAACAAAGACCCAATGCAGCCAAAAAATAAACAAATGAATAAAAATTAAAAAACAAAAAAACCCCAGTGCCCTAAGGGAAAGGAGCTAGGACAGTGGAAAACGTTAAATACACACGTGAGATAATATTATTCATACTATTGTAATATGAAGAATGCTTGTAAGTATTCAAATTATGGCTTTTCAAAGAGATGTTTATTGCCTTATAAGAAAAATTACCGTAAACTTACATGTTAACTTTGTGTTCAGTAGAGATGTCCAGTAGAAATGAGAACCCCAAAGGTTATTGGTTTTATCGTCCTGTAGGATATTAATAGTTTTGTGGCTAAATAAACTTATTTCAGCATGTTTTTCCTGCTTGAGTATATAGATTTCAGTTTCTCAAATGATCTTTGAACCTGCTTTGCTATGCTGCAGGTTCCTTCATTAACAAATGAAGCAGGGCTTCCCTGGTGGCGCAGTGGTTGAGAGTCCACCTGCCAATGCAGGGGACACGGGTTCGTGCACCGGTCCGGGAAGATCCCACATGCCGCGGAGCGGCTGGGCCCGTGAGCCGTGGCCACTGAGCCTGCGCGTCCGGAGCCTGTGCTCCGCAACGGGAGAGGCCACAACAGTGAGAGGCCGGCGTACAGAAAAAAAAAAAAGAAGCAAATTTTTACGCACATTTACTCTATATTTGGGAATGTGTAGGCATAGAATGACAATTCGGGCTCTGGCTGTTACCCTGAAAGAATTCTCAGGATAAACAACCAGGTCGTACCGTATAGCACAGGGAACTATATTCAGTATCCTGTGATAAACCATAATGGAAAAGAATATGAAAAAGAATATACAATATATATATATGTCTAACCGAATCACTTTGCTTTACAGCAGAAATTAACACAACATTGTACATCAACTATACTTCAATAAAATAAATTAACAAAAAACAAATATCACCCATTCTGTTTTCGGCTCCACCCTGCATCCTGCCTTGAGAAGGCCCTCACCCTCTGGCTCCTTAGCTTTACTGGGGATTCTGTGACATGGAGAGTCATGCTTTTCACGGGTTTCCCACTTTGCAGGCACTTAGCTTTTCCTGCTTGATCATGTCCTATGCCACTTGGCCATCCACTTTCCAGTTTTCAAAATTTTGTTGTCATATCTTGTCTGCTGTCATCTTCTCTAGGGCTGTCTGTTTCTTTTCAAGCTTGTGCCTTCAAAAATTTCCTTTCAGTGTTTCTGGTGGGGTTTCAAGAGAGATCCAAGATATATGTATGAGGTCAATTTGCCTTGTTTAACTGGAAGTGCATGCGATTCTAAAATATACCCCAAAATACAGCAGTGATTTCTCTGTTGTGGTGCTCCAAGGACAATGGTGCTTCAAGGACAAAGGATGACCCTGCCAGAAAAAGTTTCAGCGTTACACCCCCTACCGGACTCTTAATCCCCCTCCCTACTGTGTTGCGATGGTTACGAAATTCCTGAGCCCACCTGGGCGACTCCCACAGGTCAACAGGACCTGTCCCAAATAAGGAAAGGCATATGCCCTGTCCCACTCCCACCCTATAGAAGGAAGGTATGTGTGGCTCGACCAATCAGTAAATGAAATTTTCACCTCGGACCATTCCTTTGTTTTCTGGCTATGAAAACTGATCAATAGCACATGTTCGGGCTCGACTCTCCCAGACTACCAGGAATTCGGCCCGCTGTTCTGGCAGCGACCTTCCCTCTAATAAATTCTATCTTCTTTACATTCTGCCTTGTGTCTGGAAATTAGCATATGTTCGGGCTTCTCCCAGACTACTAGGAAGTCGGCCCACTGTTCTGGCAGCGACCCTTCCCTCTAATAAATTCTATCTTCTTTACATTCTGCCTTGTGTCTGGAAATTCTTTTCCAACCCACTTTCGGACTACGACATCCATCAACTGAAGAAACTCATCAAAGGTGGAGAGAGGGTGAAAGTCCTGGTGACTGAGCCATTTGTGCCTTAGTGTGATGTTTAAAAAGTCCAAAATTTTATACTGAACATTAGAAATCACAATATTTTGGATCTCGAGCGATAAGTTCAGACTATCCAATGTATTAAATGCATCACTGAATCGTGCTCTGGAAAGGAGCAAGCCCTGGAATATTCAGAAATGTTCTTTACTGGCATTATCCATTTCACGCTTATACGAGCACCTTTTTCTGGGTAGTTAACGCACTCTGGTATGAAAAAGTCATCTTATACGTGTCACCTATTACTTTTCAGAGCACACTGAAAAAAGCATGCCCTGAGTGGGAGCAGTTTAATTGGATTACTTCCACAGAGTCAAGAGGCATATTGCTGACGTCCAACTGTCCTGAGTGAATAAAGGAGCGTGAAAAAACTGTCATTTTATTCACACACTATAATTGGCGTCTATCATCACCTCCTTCCCCGTCATCTATTCAACCTTCTCTTGGTCTGATTCCCTGATTTTCCTTTGGAAGATCAGCCCTTCTGGCATCTCAGACTCTTTGCCTTGGTGAGAGTAGAATTCATCCCCATTTCCAGAGATGGATGGTGACTCAAGCGTGGCCAATCAAAGCATTGCATTCCTTTGACCAAAGACTGATTCATGGATGGGTATGTGACTCAGTTAGACCTAGCGAGATTCAAGTTGACGATAGTTGGGGCTATTGGAGGACTGGCAACTTGAGACACTCTGTGGAGCCTGAGAATGAAGCTAATGGAGCAGAAGCCAGAGTGGAGAGATGGAGACAAAACAGCTTTTGATGATATCACTTGAGTGCCTGAATTAAGTTGTGTGAGTCATTAAATGCTCTCTGGTTTAAGGCATTTTTTTTCTTTCTTTTTCTTTTTCTTTTTTTTTTTTTTTAGCCTTCACCCTTGGCAGTGAAGGCATGGAGTCCCAACCACTGAACCGCCAGGGAATTCCCTTAAGGCACTTTCAATTCTTTTTCTGTCACTTGCCACCAATCTGATTCACCTACCAAAGCCCTGTATTGCTGCTTGCATAGCTGGTGCTACCCCAGCACTGGTTCTCGCACTAATTTTTACCTAAATGAAGAATAGTTTTTATAACGTGGGTATTCAGAAATAAACACAAGAATATACTGAGCACTTCTCACTCATCTATGCTTGTTACATAGGCCAAGAGAAAGTTTACTGCAGCTGTAATGAGAAATATCTATTCACCTAAACATCATCATAAGTGCTTGATACAGAATGCCATTGAAGGACTTCCCTGGTGGCACAGTGGTTAAGAATCCGCCTGCCAACGCAGAGGACACGGGTTCAAGCCCTGGTCTGGGAAGATCCCACATGCCGTGGAGCAACTAAGCCCATGCGCGCCACAACTACTGAGCCTGCGCTCTAGAACCCGCGAACCACAACTACTGAACCCGCATGCCGCAACTATGAAGCCCGTGTTCTCTAGAGCTCGTGCTCCGCAACAAGAGAAGCCACCACAGTGAGAAGCCTGTGCACCCGCAATGAAGAGTAGCCCCCGTACTAGTTTCTCTAGTTGCCGCAACTAGAGAAAGCCTGCGTGCAGCAAAGAAGACCCAACACAGCCGAAAATAAATAAATAAATTTATTAACAACAACAAAAAAAGAATGCCATTGATATTAGGGGATACACAGCACCCTCATTTGATCAGAGAATTTTGCCAACAGGCCATTCCTTTTTGCTTCCTAACATAACATTTCCATTAACATTGTGAGTGCTTTTACAAACTTCTTGGCAGTAGTACAACTTGAACCTTTAGCATCCTGGAAAGTACAATTTTTAGCTTCTTCTGGAGAATCTCAGTTGGTTTACCAGAGAGGTCATTGTGCTCTGTTTATGAAAAGTATTCAAGGCTCTGGTGGCTTCCTGCCACTATTTGATCGTTTCAGAACAGGCAAAGTACAGGGATCTAGAGTCAAAACTTAATTTTCATAAAGTAATTCTATTTCTTATTTCTGTTCTTGTTCTGTGTGCCCATCACACTTAGAGATACTTTTGCCCCAGCAATACAGAGTCAGCTCTATATTGACAATTTCTTATGCACTATTTGCATTTACGAAGTTATTCTGCACTTCAGTATTTAGATAACTTTTTCTTAACTGATTTTATGCTTCAATAGACTGCTGATCAATTTTTCCAAATTGGGAATAAGATGAAGTACTACTGTTAAAACGAGACTTGCAAATTGGACAAATGAAAGTAAGAATACGCAAGTGACATAAAAATCATTGTGTCTAAGATCAAATGCACCCTTAGCAAATGAATGTTAGCTGATTGATGGCATGTTTATGGTGAATGCACAAACTTTAGGATTGTAATCATAATTGAAATTTCTGTGAAAGTCATATTTTATTTAAATTCAAATTTATTAAATGTATGTGGACACAGTTGTTTCATTTTTCCTCTGACTCATGAACTGTGTGTGGATCCCTTTTGTGGACTCCGGGCATTACCAATAATCTGAGGACTGCACTCAGCCGACACTTCTCAGAGGATGCTTGTTAGAGGGTGACCAAGGAGTGGCTGAGGACAGGAATGCCTTGACAATAGGAGGGAGAAGCATTAACATCAACAGTATGATTTACCAAAGTATCAGCAGTCCACAGGTTGGGACTTTTTTTTGTTTGTTTTTTCGTTACGCGGGCCTCTCACTGTTGTGGCCTCTCCCGTTGCGGAGCACAGGCTCCGGACGCGCAGGCGCAGCGGTCATGGCTCACGGGCCCAGCCGCTCCGCGGCATGTGGGATCCTCCCGGACCGGGGCACGAACCCGTGTCCTCTGCATCGGCAGGAGGACTCTCAACCACTGCGCCACCAGGGAAGCCCCACAGGTTGGGACTTTTAAGATCTACTCTCTTAGCAACTTACAAGTACACAATACAGTATTGTTTTTTGTTTTTTGGGTTTTTTAAAAATTAATTTATTTGGCTGTGCCCGTCTTAGTTGCGGCATGCAGGATCTTTGTTGCCACGTGTGGAATCTTTTAGTTGCGGCATGCAGGCTCTAGTTCCCTGACCAAGGATCAAACCCCGGTCCCCTACATTGGGAGCGCAGAGTCTTACCCACTGGATTGCTAGGGAAGTCCCCCTTTTTTTTTCAGTATTGTTAACTTTAGTCACCATGCTGTACATTACATCGCCAGAACTTATTCATCTGATAACTGAAAGCTTACCCTTTGACCAACATCTCCCCATTCCCCCCTCCCCTCAGCCCCTGGCAACCACCATTCTACTTTCTGTTTCTATGAGTTCAATGTTTTTACTTTCCATATATAAGTGAGATCATACAGTAATTGCCTTTCTCTGTCTGACTTATTTTATGGATGTCCTCAAGGTCCATCCGTTTTGTAGCATATGTCAGGATTTCCTTCCTTTTTATGGTGGAATAATTTTCCATTATATGCGTATACCACATTTTGTTTATCCATTCATCTGGTGGTGGAAATTTGGGTAAGATAATTACAGGCATACCTTGTTTTATTGTGCCTTGCAGATATTATATTTTTTACAAATGGAAGGTTTGTGGCAACCCTGCATGGAGCAAGTCTATTGGCTCCATTGTCCAACAGCATTTGCTCACTTCGTGTCCCTGTGTCACATTTTGGTAATTCTGGCAATATTTTAAACTTTTTCATTATTATTATTGTATTCGTTATGGTGATCTGTGATCAGTGATCTTTGATGTTACTACTGTGACTCAGTGAAGGCTCAGATGATGGTTAGCATTTTTTAGCAATACAGTTATTGGTTTTTTGGGGGTTTTTTCTGGCTGTGCGTCTTGTGGGGTGGCAGTTCCCTGACCAAGGATCAAACCCAGGGCCATGGCAGTGAAAGTATTGAGTCCCAACCACTGGACCACAAGGGAACTCGCAGCAATACAGTTTTTAAAATTAAGGTATGTACATTGTTTTAGACATAATGCTATTGCACACTTAATAGACTATAGTATAGTGTAAACAAAACTTTTATATGCACTGGGAAATGAAAAAATTCATGTGACTTGCTTTTGTTATTTTGCAATATTCACTTTATTGTGGTGGTCTGGAACAGAACCTACATCTCGAAGGTATGCCCGTATTATTATTTAAAAAAAATAAATTTATTTTATTTATTTATTTTTGGCTGCGTTGGGTCTTTGTTGCTGCGCACAGGGTTCCTCTAGTTGCCACAAGTGGGGACTACTCTTTGCTGAGATGCGCAGGCTTCTCATTTTGGTGGCTTCTCTTGTTGCAGAGCACGGGATCTAGGGACGCGGGCTTCAGTAGTTGCGGCACACAGGCTCTAGAGCACAGGCTCAGTAGTTGTACCACACGGGGCTTAGTTGCTCTGCAGCATGTGGGATCTTCCCGGACCGGGGATTGAACCCACGTCCCCTGCATTGGCAGACGGATTCTCAACCACTGCGCCACCAGGGAAGCCCTATTTTTAAAAATTTAGTTATTATTTTAAATATTTATACTCTGCCTCATTCTTATATAAATTAATCTGACAGAGAATTTTCATTTAGTTATAAAAAGAAAGAAGAAAACAGCAAAACCACTTAGAATTAGCCTTACTAAGTACATTTTGGATGTATGGTCGCCAGAAAGAAAGTTTTGAATTAGCTTCACTACTTAAACCTGAACCTAACCATTTTCTGGGTTCAGGAAGCTCTTTTCTAATGAATTAGAGATATAAATATTCACTTATGTATAAATATATCTATAATACAGAACCTTTATATGTCTCCTGCACTTTAAATAAACTAGATATATGAAAATTAGGGACGACCCAACAAAGAAATAGAGGTAATTTAATAAGATTATTCATAATAAGATTTATTTATCTATATTTTTGGCCTTGCCCCGAGGCATGAGGAACTTCATGGCGTGAGGAACTTCCCCAACCGGGGATCAAACCTGTTTCCCCTGCATTGGAAGAGTCTTAGCCACGGGACCACTAGGGAAGTCCAATGAGATTTATTTTTAAGCCTCTCCTAAATTTGTTAAAATTTTACTTATCCTTATGAAAATCTGGTTTATATAGTTTTAGAAACATATCCGAAACATACCCACGGTGTCAGTGACACATGACTGAGTTATTAAACTGCTTTCCCCCACTGGGGACTTCTGTTGGGGCCTCTAAGCCAGGGTAAGAGGCAGGGAGAGGCAAGATTTAGATAGGGCACCGCTTGAGACAGCTCAATTCCACTGTTCTCACCATTGACTTTTTTTTTTTAACATCTTTATTGGAGTATAATTGCTTTACAATGGTGTGTTAGTTTCTGCTTTATAACAAAGTGAATCAGCTATACGTATACATATATCCCCACATCCCCTCCTTCTTGCGTCTCCCTCTCACCCTCCCTATCCCACCCCTGTAGGTGGTCACAAAGCACCGAGCTGATCTCCCTGTGCTATGCGGCTGACCACTGACTCTTTACGTTTGTTTTAATTGACATAGTCCAAAGTGATCATGGCATTTACACGATGTAATGAAACGGCAAAAGAGTGGCAACACCCAGTGTGAAGTGTCGCCTGTTTGGGTCAGTGTGGATTGGTACAGGCTGCGGGGTAAATTCCAAGCATGATTTAGGCAAGGACGAGGAACTAGATTGTTATCTTCCCCACTACACACTGTTCTTCGTTTACCTCTACAAGGAAGTACTAGGCAGTTGGTAGTAACATGCTACATATTTTAAAACATTTTTTTTATTGAGACGTAATTCATGTGCCATAAAGCTCACCCTTTTAAAGTGTATAATTCAGTGGGTTTTAGTACATTCATAAGGTTGTGCAGACATCACTAGTAATTCCAGAACATTTTTATCCCCCCAAAAGAAACCCATACCCACTAGCAGTAACTCCCCATTTCTCTCCAATCTCCTCCCACCCAGCCCTCGGCAGCCACTCCCGTCTCTCTAGATGTGCCTGTTCTGGACATTTTATATAAATAGAATGATACAGTATGTGGCTCTTGTGTCTGGCTTCTTTCATTTAGCATAATGTTTTCCAGGTTTATCCATGTTGTAGCGCGTGTCAGTACACTGTGTGCCTAGACCACATTTTGTTTATCCATGCATCAGTTGGTAGACATTTGGGCTGTTTCTACTTTATGGATCTAATGAATCATGCTGCTATGAACATTTGTGTACAAGTTTGATGTGGATGTGTGTTTTTATTTCTCTTGGGTCTATACCTAGGTGTGGAATTGCTGGGTCACATGCTAACTCTCTGTTTAATTTTTTGAGGAACTCCCAGACTGCTTTCCAAACTGGCTGGGCCATTTTACATTCCCACCAGTAGTGTACGAGGGTTCCAGTTTCTCTGCATCTTCACCAACACTTGTTCTTGTCTCACTCTTTGATTATAGCCATCCTAGTGGGTCAGGCTACATCTTTGATGAACTCGCATACACTTGGCTAAATATATATTTTAAGCCAGTTGTCAAGGACAATCCCTGGCGTTGTAATAGGCTTGTAGAAGTTTTCTAATGGTGCTTTCCTAAAGGATCACACGTCTGTTGAGGCTTTGCTGGGGGGGATCTGGCTGTGGAAAGAATAGGTTTGTTGTTATTGTTGTTTTATTTTATTTATTTTTAAAATAAATTTATTTATTTATTTATTTTTGGCTGGGGTCTTCGTTGCTGTGCGCGGGCTTTCTTCTAAGTTGCAGCAAGCGGGGCCACTTTTCCTTGCGGTGCACAGGCCTCTCACTGCGGTGGCTTCTCTTGTTGCGGAGCACCAGCTCTAGGTGCGCAGGCTTCAGTAGTTGTGGCACATGGGCTCAGTAGTTGTGGCTCGCGGGCTCTAGAGCACAGGCCCAGTAGTTGTGGCGCACGGGCTTAGTTGCTCTGCAGCATGTGGGATCTTCCCGGACCAGGACTCCAACCTGTGTCCCCTGCATCGGCAGGCAGATTCTTAACCACTGCGCCACCAGGGAAGCCCTATTTTGTTTTTTAAAATATCCACTGGCTTGGGCTTCCCTGGTGGCACAGTGGTTGAGAGTCCGCCTGCCGATGCAGGGGACGCGGGTTCGTGCCCCTGTCCAGGAATATGCCACATGCCGCGGAGCGGCTGGGCCTGTGAGCCATGGCCGCTGAGCCTGCGCGTCTGGAGCCTGTGCTCCACAACGGGAGAGGCCACAACAGTGAGAAGCCCGCGTACCGCAAAAAAAAAAAAAAAAAAAAAAAAAAAAAAAAAAATATATATATATATATATATATATATATATATATATATATATATACATTGGCTTAAGTGAAACAGCTGGTTTAGGTCAAAATTGAGAATGAGTTTCATGAACTCAAAAAAGTTTTCAATTTTTCTGTTGCACAAGGCCTCAGATGAAAGTCTCATTGTGCACTAAAGCCTTTTCTCATTAATGCAAGGACAGTACTCTGGTTCCAAAATGGAAATAATTACAGAGGTGATAAACTCTTTTATTTGTTTTAACCCGTTCTTGTTATTTTCATCGTTACTGAGTTGGCACGTTTAGTATTAATATGGAAACTGTTTGCAAACACATATTCCCCCAAGAGGTTCTGAAGCTAAAAAAAGAAGAAAAACCCCAGCTTATTAGTGGGTGCTCCTGTTCCTGGCTCCCGTTTCAGCGAAGGGGTGGAATCTTGCGAAGATAATGCACTGCATTTGACATAAACGTCCTCTTCGAAATGAACATACACTTCTATTTCTTTCAGTGCAAAAGGAAGGCAGGCATTGTTGGCCAGATGTGCTGAACTGTCTCATGCAGTCACATTCTAAAATAACAACAACAAAAAAATCTAAGCAGCTGACAGATACTTCACTATTTCCAAAGAGAAGGGCGTGACCTAGTATTGTTATTTTGTTTAACATGTCTTTAATCTTAACGTTGGAAACCACTTAAATACAAGAGTCCAGGTGAGAGCTTACATACTGGAATGAAAACTGGGACTGCTAATGGGTGCTGATAGGGGTTGATGTATTTTTAAAATATTTTATTTTGGAAAATTTCAAAGTTAAAAAATTAGAGAGATTGATATAACCTCCCCATACCCATCACTCAGCTTAAACAGTTGTCAACATTTTCCAATTTTTGTTTCAAACTAACCCCTCCCTGCTCTTTTCTTTCCTGCCAGAGTATTTTAATGCAAATTCAAAGTATCATGTCATTTCACCTGTAGATAATACAGAATGCATCCATAAGTGATAAGCTTTTTTTTTTCATAAACACTATGCCATTATGTCACTATCACACTTTAAAAATAAACAATATCCTTTAACATCATCGAATACTCAGTCCATATTCAATATTCCCTTATGGTTGACAGACTTTGTTTTTTTAATTTTTATTAAGGGAAATTTTAGACATACACAAACTAAAGAGAATAATAAAATGATCCACTTTCAGCAATTATCAACCCTAACTCAATTCATCTCTAATCACACATGCTCTCCTGCTTATAGTTTTATTTTTCTTTCAGATATATTTCTTTTTATTAAAAAAAATTGTAGTAACATTCATCTAACATAAAATTCACTATTTTCCACATTAAAAAAAATTATTTATTTGGCTGTGCCGGGTCTTAGTTGCGGCATCTGGGATCTTCCTTGCGGCATGCGGGATCTTTAGCTGCGGCATGCAAACTCTTAGTTGCGGCATGTGGGATCTAGTTCCCTGACCAGGGATGCAACCTGGGCTCCCTGCATTGGGAGCGTGGAGTCTTAACTGCTGGACCACCAGGGAAGTCCCCCACAATTTTAAATTGTACAATTAAGTGGCATTTAGTAATTCATGATCTTGTGCACACATCACCACTACCTAATACCCCCAAAAAGGAAACTCCATACCCATTAAGCAGTCACTCCCCATTGCCCTCCCTCTTCCCAGTCCTGGTAAACACTCATCTGCTTTCAGTCTCTATGCATATGCCTATTCTGCAGACCTCATACAAATGGATACCCTTTATAATGTGTGTGTGTGTGTGTGTGTGTGTGTGTAACATCTGTTTTACTCTGTGTCTAGTTTATCTGTCCTTATTGGCTGGTGCTTGTTGTACGCCCAAAGAGATATTCTCCTACATTATCTTTTAGGAGCTTTATTGTTTTGACTTTTTTTTTTTTTGCGGTACGCGGGCCTCTCACTGTTGGGGCCTCTCACTGTTGTGACCTCTCCCGTTGTTGAGCACAGGCTCCAGACGCGCAGGCTCAGCGGCCATGGCTTACGGGCCCAGCCGCTCCGCGGCATGTGGGATCTTCCCGGACCAGGGTACGAACCTGCGTCCCCTGCATCGGCAGGCGGACTCTCAACCACTGTGCCACCAGGGAAGCCCTACTCTTTATAATTTTGATGTGAATCTAAAACATCATACAATTTCATCCCTAGATACTTCAGTATGTATCTTTAAAAGATAAGGACTTTTTCTTTCAACATAACCACATGACTATTATTAACACTTGAGAAAATTAGATAATAGGGACTTCCCTGGTGGTCCAGTGGTGAAGAGTCCACCTTACAATGCAGGGAACTCGGGTTTGACTCCTGGTCGTCAGGGAACTAGGATCCCACATGCCACGAGGCAACTAAGCCCGCGCACCACAACTACTGAGCTCGTGCACCTCAACTAAAGAAGAGAAAACCCGCACACCACAGATGGAGGGAAGCCTGCATGCCACAACGAAGGATCCCACCTGCCTCAACGAAGATCCCATGTGCCACAGCTAAGAAGTGATGCAGCCAAAAATAAATGAATAATAAATAAATCTTTAAAAAAATTAGATAATAATTATTTATTGTCACAAAATTTCAAGCCAGTGTTCAAATTTCCACTTGTGTCCTAAGTGGCATACATTTGTTTTAGTTTGTTTGCATCAGAATCCAAATAAAATCCACACACTGTGATTGGATTATATGCATTTTAAATCTTTTTTTCATGTAGAAATTCCCCTCCATCTCTTTTTCTACGCTTGCAGTTTATTTGTTGAAAAAATCAAATTGTAGAGAATCCCACTGTCTGCCTGGGCTGCTTGCTTCTCTGGGGTGGTATCTAACATGTTCCTCTCTTTTCTGCATTTCTTGCTCAGTGATAATTCTGTCTAGAGCTGCACTGTCCAATATGGTGGCCACTGACCATGTGTGGTTATTGAATGCTCGAGATGTGATGAGTGACAGAGACTCTCCCTCTTTGACCAAACTTGAGTTAGGCTCCTTTGAGTCCTGGGCTTTGTCCTTGGCCTGCTTTATCCAGTTTTAGCAAGAACCCTGCTGGGTCAGTTTAGTGAAAATCCCACTCTTGATATCTGATCAAATTCCTCATCCCCTACCCTCAATATCTTATCATGCCAGCTTGCCTTTAGTAAGAATCCTGAGTCCTTCTTGCAATAATCCCCCTAGTCATGAGGTTTTCCTCTTGTCATTTTTCATTCATTGACCCTAACGCTGCTCTTTGGCTATAAATCTCCATTTGTCCTTGCTGTATTCAGAGTTGAGCCCAATCTTGCTCCCTTCCTGCAAACCCCATTGCAGTAGTCCCTCTGGAATAAAATCTGCCCTACCATCTTTAACAAGTGTCTGTATAATTATTATCTTTAATACGGGTCCAAATTGAGATGTGCTACAGGTGTAAAATACACAGTAGGTTATCAAGACAGTGCAAAAAAGGAATGGAAGCTATCTCATTAATAACTTTTTTTTTTTTTTTGCAGTACGCGGGCCTCTCACTGTTGTGGCCTCTCCCATTACAGAGCACAGGCTCCGGACGCGCAGGCTCAGCGGCCATGGCTCATGGGCCTAGCTGCTCCGTGGCATGTGGGATCCTCCCGGACCGGGGCACGAACCCGTGTCCCCTGCATCGGCAGGCGGACTCTCAACCACTGTGCCACCAGGGAAGCCCCAATAATTTTTATATTGATTTCATGTTGTGATAATATTTTGAACGTATTGGGTTAAATAAATGTTAATAAAATTAATTTCACATATTTCTCTTTAGTTGCTTTTAATGTGGCAACTAGAATATTTAAAATTACATAGTGGCTTGCATTATATTTCTTTGGGACAGTGCTGATTTAGAGACACTTGATGAAATTCAGGTTGCTTTTTTGGCAGTTGTATTTCATAGGCAGTGTTGGGTATGCCTAGCTAGCAGCACATAATGTCTGACTCTTTTTGTGATGTTAGCAGGCATTGATGATCAATGTTTGGATTTATTTATTCATTGGGGGTTGCAAAATGGTGATTTTTTAAAAAAATATTTATTTATTTGGCTGTGCTGGGTCTTAGTTGTGGCATGCGGGATCCTTTTTGTTTTTGTTTTTGTTTTTTTAGTTGCGACATGTGGCATCTAATTCCCTCACTAGGGATCAAACCCAGGCCCCCTGCATTGGGAGTGTGGAGTCTTAACCACGGGACCACCAGGGAAGTCCCAAATGGTGATATTTTAATTCTGTCATTCCTTCTGTAATTCTACTTCATCTATTATGTGGTTCTGTAGTGCTGCAGCTCGATAAGGAAGGCAAGATCAATGTTTGATTCTTTCCCTTTATTGATTCTCAAAATTATCAGTTGGCTCACAAGCCACTGATAGACTGTAAAGATATTTAGCAGTGCTTATTTCTATGTGCTTCTCAGAAAGATTTACAAAGCTTACATAGGAATGAAGATGCACGTCTGTAAGCAAATTGAATACTATTTGCTCTCAAATTGAGATAATAAATGGCTTGTAGTCTTCAAGAATATCAAGGTCATGAAAGACAAAGACAGACAGAAATTGTGGGACTTCCCTTATGGCGCAGTGGTTGGGAGTCTGCCTACCAATGCAGGGTACACGGGTTCGAGCCCTGGTCCGGGAAGATCCCACACGCTGAGGAGCAACTAAGCCCGTGCGCCACAACTACTGAGCCTACGCTCTAGAGCCCGCAAGCCACAACTACTGAGCCCGCATGCCACAACTACTGAAGCCTGCGTGCCTAGAGCCTGTGCTCTGCAGCAAGAGAAGCCACCACAGTGAGAAGCCCGCACACCTCAATGAAGAGTAGCCCCCGCTTGCCACAACTGGAGAAAGCCCACGTGCAGCAACGAAGACCCAATGCAGCCAAAAAAAAAAAAAAAAAAAAAGACAGAAATTACTCTGATGAAAGGAGACTAAAGAGATGTGACAGTTACATGCAATATGTGACCTTGGACTGGATCCTGGATGAGGAAAAAAGTTTTTTTCCCCTTTAAAGGACATTAGTGGGGAATTCCTTGGTGGTCCAGTGGTTAGCACTTGGCGCTTTCACTGCCAGGGGCCCAGGTTTCCATCCTGGTCGGGGAACAAAGATTCTGCATGTGGCATGGCCAAAAAGGAAAAAAAAAAAGTGGGACAATTGGTGACAAGTGAATAAAGTTTATAGATTAGATGATATTTGATTTCCTGATTTTGGTAACTGTACATTGGTTATACAAGAGAGTACCATTGTTTTTAGGAAATGTACCCTGAAGTATTCAGGGTAAAGGGACGTTATGTCTACAACTTATTCTCAAATGATTTAGAAAAATACATAGAAAGAGAGAGAAAGGGAATAAAGCAAATGAAACATTTGGGGAATGTGGGTGAAATGTACACAGTAATTCTTTGTACTATTTTTGCAATTTTCTGTGAATCTGAAATTACTGCCACAAAAAGTTAAGAAAGTAAAATAATGCCTATGAATTTAAAAAATCCTGTCCTCGTTGTAAGATTATAAATAGATTGGCATCAATTTGAACTCAAAACCATATTAAAAAGCACTTTGCAAATTTGAGAGGGACTCTGAAGAACATGATTGTAGTTCAGAACCAGTACTGTGAAGAGGTGTGTATTTGGGGGGGAGGGGCTTCCCTGGTGGCACAGTGGTTACGAATCTGCCTCCCAATGCAGGGGACACGTGTTCGAGCCCTGATCCGGGAAGATCTCACATGCCGCAGAGCAAATAAGCCCGTGTGCCACAACTACTGAGCCTGCACTCCAGAGCCCGAGCCACAACTCCTGAAGCCCGGCACCTAGAGCCCGTGCTCTGCAACAAAGAGAAGCCACTGCAATGAGAAGCCCGCACACTGCAATGAAGAGTAGCCCCTGCTCACTGCAACTAGAGAAAGCCCGCGCACAGCAACAAAGACCCAACACAGCCAAAAATAAATAAATAAAATAAATAATAATAAAATTTAAAAAAATTTATAAAAAAAGAGTTGTGCATTTGTTTAAAACGTGTCCATAAATTCTTTTTTGTTTTGTTTTGTTTTTTTGCGGTACACGGGCCTCTCACTGTCGCGGCCTCTCCCGTTGCGGAGCACAGGCTCCAGACGCACAGGCTCAGCGGCCATGGCTCATGGACCCAGCCGCTCCGTGGCATGTGGGATCTTCCCGAACCGGGGCATGAACCCACGTCTCCTGCATCGGCAGGCGGACTCTCAACCACTGCGCCACCAGGGAAGCCCTATGTCCATAAATTCTTTGACATACTTTCAAGAGCTGGACTTGGTGTCTTTTTTTTTTTTTTTTTTTTTTGGCAGCATTTGGGATCTTAGTTCCGTTAGTTCCCGACCAGGGATCAAACCTGTGCCCCCTGCAGTGAAAATGTCGAGTCCTAACCACTGGACCACCAGGGAATTCCCCAGTGATTTATTTCTAACAAATAGAATATGGCAGACGTGGTGTGTCTCTTTTGAGACTACGTCATAAAAGACAGTGTGCATGCAGAAGCACTCGGTCTTAGATCACTGGCTCTGGAGGAAGCCAGCTGCTGTGTCCAGAAGCCACTCAGACAGCCTTGTGGAGAGGCCCACATAAGAAGGAACTGAGACCTCTCGTCAACAGTCATGTGAGTGTGTCATCTTGGAAACGGATCTTCCAGCCCCAGTCCAGCCTTCAGATGACTGCAGCCCCGGCTGATAGCTTCCTTGCAACCTCCGACACACCCTGAGCCGGAACTACTCAGCTAAGTCACTCCTGAATTTCTGACCCTCAGAACTGTGAGATAATTAAATCTTTGTTGTTATACAGCAATAGATTATTAATACAATTCCGTATCTTAAGCACCTTGTAATCATGCTGCCTGGACAGCTGCATAAATGTAAAATCAATACTTTCTACAGGATTCTGATGTAATCTGTAAATGAGAGGAGCATTTCCAAGACACAACAAAATCTACATTGTCCTTTTGGAAACTATTATTGAGATTACGGTAATTGCTCAGAAGTCATCAGGAAACAGCTAAACTAAAATTTAAGTTTTAGTGACTGGCTGGAACTCTTAAGACAAGAGAATGAAAAAAATGAGTAAAAATGTAAAAAGAGACATAAAGTTGAGAATGAAGTTATGTTGTGACAGTAGGTTTAAACTAGGAGGGGATTTAGTGGCAAAGGTAAACATAAGCTTCTGATAAGAGGAAATCTTGGAAGGATACATTGCCATTGTGTTCCTAGAACTTTCCAGGTAATTCTGATTCCTCTCGATTTAAATGTCATTTATTTGGCATGAGACGATTAAGATGTGCTCTTGGTCTTCAAAACAGCGTTTGGAAACATCCTTGACTGTGAAAAAGGGTGTTTCAAGTTCATTGTCCTTATTTAATTCCTTTGTTCCTATGGTTCTATATTTGAGAAGTAGTTTTTTTTTTTTTTTAATCTTCAGAGAGAACTTATGCACCTGGAAGGGGAATCCTAGGTACATGAAACTTATGGGTCACAGAACAGATATCACTATGGATGTAAACCAGTTAACTGGAATCATGATTTATACCTGCACTCTCCTATGGGTTGTGATACTTCCAAAGATGTAATAAACACATTTCTGGCCTGGCAAAGCTGATACTCAGATCCTAGATGCCCCAGTGGCCACAGTGACTTGGTCAAAGTAGAAAGGGTAGGAAACAAAAATGAAGAATGAGGCCACAATCTACATTCACCATAAAAGGACTCTGTTTGCAGTGCTGGGAAAGCAGTCTTTGTTTATTGAGTATAGGACTACCTATACTCTACTGAGAGCACTTAAATATTTACAGATCGACTTTTTCTTTTCCTATGAGATGTGAGTAGTATTACTTTCTGACGTAAAATCCCGGTTCAGGGTAGGTTCTCTGGGAGCAGAGACTGAAATGAGGATTCTTGTGTAAGTGCTTCACTGAGGGAGAAGGGGAGTGAAGGAAGGAGGGTGGGGCTGAAGAAGGCTCTAAGCAAGGAAGTGGTCTCAGCTGGAGACTTACCTCTGCCTGACCCCACGGGGCTCTCTGGAGCATGATTTGTACCAGAGTTGGTCTCCCCTTGAGGCAAGGGACTGGCTTTTTATACTTCACAGTAGTCAGCCATTGGCTGTGGGCTGCTCAGTGCGGGGTGTGGAGGTGTAACTTCCCTGAAACAGCTCCACGTTGTCTGAGGACAAATCTCCAAAGAAGGGAGCAGCTCTGAGCCATTAGCAGACAACACTCACGGATGGGTGCATTGCCTGGTGACAGGGATCTTGGCAGTGAACCTACAGTTTCTACAACAGGTTTGAAATTTTTACGTGACAATCGTGTCAGTCTGGCTAGATGTTCCCCAAACCCGTTTCTTCTTCCTGGGTACACAGCTTGACTACGTTCCCCAGACTCCCTTGCAGTTCGGTACAGCCACGTGACTCGGCTCTAACCGATAGAAAGCAGGGAGAAGGGATTTGTGCCACCTCTGGCCCTGGCCCCTAAAACCCCCTTGGCAAGCAGCCTTCCATGCTCTCTTTCTCTAGCTCTGCTGAGCTCCCTCTCCCTTTATTTTTATTTCTGCCAGATGCAGAGCATCTAGTGGCAGACTTTGAGTTCCCAGGGGATAGAGGAGCTACCAGATAGTGTCCCTGATGAACACGAAGTGATCCACCCTGCCTCCACCAACCCTTGTTGGACTGTGGCCCGAGCAAGAAACAAAACATGGTTATGTTAACCCACTAAGATTTTCCAGGTTGTTTCAGTATTTAGCCTACCCCGACTCATCTAGTGAACCTTCCGTTTTGTTTTTTTTTTGGCCACGCGGCATGCAGGATCTTAGTTCCCTGACCAGGGGTTGAACTTGTGCCCCCTGCAGTGGAAGCGTGGAGCCCTAACCACTAGACCGCCAGGGAATTCCCACAAACCCTTCATTTAAAAAAAATATTTATTTATTTGGCTGCGCCAGGTCTTAGTTGTAGTACACGGGATCTTTTTTTAGTTGCGGCATGCAGGATTTTTTAGTTGTAGCATGCGGGCTCTTAGTTATGGCATGCAGGATCTAGTTCCCGTACCAGGGATTGAACCTGAGCCCCCTGCACTGGGAGCACGGAGTCTTAACCACTGGACCACCAGGGAAGTCCTAAATCTTCCATTTTTAAGAAACATGAATAGCTTCTGAAAATTTGATTTTCAGAATTCTATCTATTTATTATCAATAATAATCCTAGCTCAAATCTGTGATGACGGAAGTGCTGGATAACTAAAGTAAGAATTTTTTTCTTATTCCTTTAAAACATAGAAAAAAATCTCCAAAAGTCTGAGTATTATGGGTGATTAAAAAAAAAACACCGTGAAAATATATGGCTAAGATAATTATCCAAAATCCTGTTCGTGGAAACAAAGCAGGAAGCTGCTTTCCCAAGGTTAGACAGCTTGCTATTGTTAACAAGGAGTGAGAACTGTTGGCTCCAGTTTGTGTGACATAACTGTTGGACTTTCCCAGTGCACAGTTTTTTAACATTTCTGCTCAGCTATTTGGCCATTCCCAGGGCTACCAAAAGCTTCATTCCATGGAGAAAGGTGAACTGTCTGATGCCTCACATAAGAGGCCAGCCGGGCTGCTGAGAACAAGCTGTTTGTTGCTTGAGAAGAGCCACCTTCTCAAGTTTTGTTTCAGAGGATGGAGTTGGTATAAGAAGGAAGCGGGCAAATTAACACACACAGACACACACTCACACACACACACACACGGGTGTGTAGAGGATATAATTTCACAGATATTCAAAATTTTTTTAATGGGAGACAGTTACTTGTAAGATTCCATCATCATTAGTACTCAAACCCCTCTCTTTCTCTAGGATTGTAGAAAGAATTAGGTAAGGTTCATGTGGCCAACATCAGCTTCATTGTTGCTGGAGTTGGACTGGAGATTCCGATTGGGTTTGTGGCCACAATCAGGCTTCTTCTTACTCTCCCTACCCCCTTTCTTCCCTGCGTCAGAGTGTCTACACAACAGACCCTCTCTTGCAAGTTGCAAGGAAGATGCTGTCTTTTCCCATCAAGTCTTTCAAGTGAGAACAGTGAATGGCCCCCAATAGGTGCGCTTGCCATGTGGAATCAGGGGTAGAGTGGCGTCTCCTCTGAGGGCAGCACAATTCAGGGGTGGTGGTGGTGGAGAGAGCTTGAGAGAGAGCTTGAAAGAGCAAGAGAGATAGCAAGAGAAGGACAGAGATACACACACACACACACACACACGCACACACACACGGACAGAGACAGAAAAAGATAGAGACAATGCTGGAACCGGGAATGATCAGTTTCTTCTCCCTCCATCACTTCTTCCTTGGAGAAGAGTAAATGAGAGGAGCTGGGAGAAGCACCAATGTTACTTCATCCATATTCCCTCCTGGGGAGTAGACAGGAAATTTTCTCACAATAAAATGAGGCCAGGGGAATAGGATTCCCTCTAACACTTTCTACTCCAATAAAGATGTTAAAAAAAAAAGATCTACTTTTCTTCACTTCTAGAAAAAAAAAAAGTTAAAATCAGCCGAACAAGTGATTGTTTAGTGTTTACATTGGTCAGTCCCTCAATAAGTACTTTTTAAAGTTCACCAATCTTTGAGATATAATCTAAAGTATCTCAGTATCACTCATGCCAATTCTGAAGCTCAGAGAAGCCAAATAGAATTCTCCCTATGAGGGATCGAACCCAGCCTCCTGCATCGGGAGCACGGAGTCTTACCCACTGGACCACCAGGGAAGTCCTAGTGTGTAGGTTTAGAACTGCAAAAAGGATAAAGAAATTCTCTTCTAAAATGTTCTTGTTTACCTTCAGCCTTAAAGGGCTATCAGTGTTTCTAGTTTCTACATTCTTATCTGTGTTTATTTTGCAGTTTGATAACTATTTCTTCTATTCAGAAAACTGTTGTAGAAATAAAGACCAGTACTTGGCATTCCTTAGATACTAAAACATTTAAAAAATGCCATTTTTTCCTCCTGTGTCCTGGGTTAAAATGTTGCTGCTGTTGGGTCACTTCTGGCTGTGCCTCTCCTCCTTCATGGAGCAGCTTCCTTCGGGCTTGTCACAGCGCATCAGAGGCTGCCCCTCCCTCCTGGCCCCACCTGCATTTCTCACTCCTCACTTCCTGGACGCCAAGTCTCTGGGACTCCTCCCTCTCCTGTCCTTTCACCTCCCCAACCCAGCCATTAGTCAACAACCATCTTGAGCCCCCTCCGTCAAGCCTTCCTGGTTGAGCCCTGGCTCATAGATTTTCTCTTTTCTCTAAACTCCCACAGCACTTAGCCTGGGGTACACAGTTTAGCACTTAATTATATATTGTCTTTTATTGTTTGTTTTTATTTGTTGTGTTAGTTTTGTCTTTTCCAGTGAGGCGGCAACACGTCTTTTTTTTTTTTTTTTAAATCTCTCACAGTACTCCAGTAGGAAGAGAGTTAATACTTCTTCATCTACCCATAAGGGTTGACTGATGGATTGATAGGCACAGCTGTGAGACCTCCTACCCATCTCTGCAGTGCTTGATAAGTATCTGTCAAATTTATTAAACTGACTTGAGTAACAAAGATCAGCTCGGAATCTAGTATTCAGCTGGGCAAATCACACCATCTTTGCATCCATTTTCTCATCTGCAAAATGGAGATTAAAATGGGAAACCAGCCTACCTCAGAGAGGTACTATGAGGCTTAAATAGACATCGTAGTACGAACTATATGAATGTTAGGGATTGTTATATCTCTCATTTCTTTTTGCAGGAGTCACAGGGAAAAGTGGGGTTTGGCGTTTATCACGGGGCATGGGTCCCTTTCTCACCTTTGTTAGAATGGTGGGCCATTCTCAGGGAAGTCTGACCACAAAGGGAAAGGTAGGAAAAGAATAAACATGATCCCTTGGCTTCCAGTTTTCCTGAGAAGGTTTTACAGTTGTGGAAAATACAATATGGTGGTGGGATTTTGAAGTGGAAATTCCCCAACTAAGTTAGTCTTTGCTGTTCCTTAACTTACCTATTCTTTTGGTACTCTTCTCTCCAAACCTACCGCTGTCTTAATTCTCTCCTGGCAGGTCTGAAGCAAAAAATGGTATAAGGAAATCTTAGTGATTTTGGGGATCCTCTTTCTCTATTTCATTTTTTACAGATTCCAAATGGGAAATATTACTTTGGCTATCAATTATGAATTGACATATTTTTTCTTCTTGTGTATCTCTCTTCACTTTTCCCCTTCCCCCTGTCTTTACCTTCCTTTTTCTTTTCCTCTCTTCCTGTCCTTGGTCCTTATTTTAGTTGATCAAAATACCAAAGTATATTTGTTATCATCAGTGCTATTTCCTGAGATGGTTTTTGTTTTGTTTTTAATTAAAATAACACTATTTGGGGTGAAAGATATATCTCTATCTATCTATCTATCTATCCAGTGTTTAGTGTTTAACCCTGGACTGATTTTTTTCGCTTGGGTTAGTGTTTCCCAGCCAGGTTTAATGCATATACACATGCAATTCTTCCCAGGGCCCTTTTCACTCCTATTACTCTAGTATTTAACACTAACCGATGTTATTCCTTTTTAAGGCTCAACTCCAGGTTTGAGCCTTGCCTGAGAAAGTGGCCTAACCCCGTCGCCACCTAGAACACTATAGGAGTCAATGGGACCCTGGTTCGTATGGAGATCTCTGCCCTCCAGCTTTTCAGGACATAAGAGGTACTGTCATGGAAAAAGCGAAGCCTAATTTCCCATGCCTCGTCCCTTTCTGGGAAGGGCACGGCGTGTCGTGGGCACTACACTTGCTCCAGCGTCCTAGGGAGAAAACACCACAGCCTTTCCCGCCCCATGAAAAGCACCATTCTGCAGGTGGGTCTAGATGTTCCCCTTCCCGGCCAGGGAGAAGGGCCAAAGATGCCCCTCTCGCGCAGGGTGGACGCGGAACAGCGCTGGCTCCTGCCCTCTAGACTCTGCAGCGCGGGCTGAGCAGGTGACCGTCCGTAAGGCGGGAGGAGCGCGGAGTTACTTACCTGGCCCGGCGCGCACGGGGCGGGGCGGGGAGGGGCGGGGCCGGGGTGCGATCCCAGGCCGTGATTGGGCCGCGCCGCGCCTGTCTCCATGTGCCGCGCGGCGGAGGCACAACATTCAAGTCCGGGGGCGGGGCCGGCGCGCGCCGGGAGGAAGCGGCCGCGCGGCAGCTGCGGGGCGTCGGGGCGGCGGCGGCCAAGGCCGAGGCTGAAGCGGCGGAGGCTGTGGTGAAGGCGGCGGCGCCTCAACCGGGGACGGTGCTCCGCTGGACCCCCTTTCAGGCTCTATGGAGGCGGCAGCAAGCGGGGGCTGCGGCTCTGGACCGCCGCTGCTGCTGAGCGAGGGCGAGCAGCAGTGCTACTCTGAGCTCTTCGCGCGCTGCGCCGGCGCCGCAGGCGGGGGCCCCGGGTCCGGGCCCCCTGAGGCCGCCAGGGCCGCCCCCGGCGCGGCCACCGCAGCCTCGGGCCCCGTGGCCGACCTGTTCCGGGCGTCGCAGCTGCCCGCCGAGACGCTGCACCAGGTAGGTCCCCGCGCCCCTGCCCCTGTGGGTCTGTGGGGACCATTTCTACGGGGACAGGGGGGCGGGGTGGGGCGACAGGGCTGCCGACAGGCACCCGGAGGCCTTGGCCAGGTTGCGGAGAGGGGCTTCGCAGCCGGGAATGGCGGCGACGCCCTTGTCCCCCAGGGGACACCAGCCTCCTCCGCAGCTCAGCAGTGCTGGGTGCGCTCCTCATCTTCCTCCCCTGAGGTTGACGGACACTCCCTCCCCTCCCCGGCCGTTTCTGGGGCTCTGCAGCCGCCCAGACCCAAAGTTTGCCTTGTTCTGGAAGTGGTGTTTGTTTTGGCTGATGTCTGGCTTAACCTCTGCTCGAGGCTCCTGCCCTTCCCTCTCCTGGGTGGGTGGGCGCTTGCAGGATTGGAACTTGAAGGGTGTGTGTTTGTAGGGCCGGGGGCCCACCACTGAATGTTGTCCGCTTTATATACTACATGTAATATATACGTATCTACTATATATATTTGCCCAGTAACATATTTCTGCATATTAGCATTAAACTGGAAAGCCTAATGACAAATTGCAGAACAGGGACACAGGGCTGCAAGAGGACGTCTGTCAAGGCAGAGACAAGCTCCCTATTTAGGGCTAGAGGTGACCCCAGACGTCCACCGTGGGGGACAGTTGTAGTTTCCCATCTTATCATTATTTGGACTTGAAATAGAATTACAAAGTAATTGTGTCATAGCTACATCCTTTTGGCTGCTCCGTACCTGAAAAAGGAGGCGGATGATGCGCAGTAGATACTGTTTTTGTTTTGTGCTTTCCTTTTCTTTTTTTTTTAGAATTAATGACTATTAAAAAATTATTTTTGGGTGCATTGGGTCTTTGTTGCTGCATGCGGGCTTTCTGTAGTTGCTGTGAGCGGGGGCTACTCTTCGTTGCAGAGCATCGGCTCTAGGCACTCGGGCTTCAGTAATTGTGGAGCATGGGCTTAGTAGTTGTGGCTCACGGGCTGTAGAGCGCAGGCTCAGTAGTTGTGGCGCACGGGCTTAGTTGCTGCGCGGCATGTGGGATCTTCCCAGACCAGGGCTCGAACCTGTGTCCCTTGCATTGGCAGGCGGATTCTTAACTACTGAACTACCAGGGAAGCCTGGTGATTCTTAATATCAGGCCCCAAATGTGAAATGAACCTTTTCTTAAAAGCTGGAGTCAGTATGAACGTTAACATCAGTTGTATATTTCAAGTGGGGAGTGGTATTTTAAAATCCAGTTCCAAAGGAGTATTGAGGGTTTTATGGTTCACTTATAATATCATTGTGTGTGTAGACTTTTTTTAATCACTTGACTGCATTTTATACTTCTGGGGCATGCATACATTCTGTCTGTTTGTGAGCATAACTTTAGCCACCCTGTAATCTCTCACTTTTCAGAATTCAAGATTTCTGAAAATATAATTAGTATTCACAGACCTTAACATGGCTGTTTGTCCCTTAAGAAGTCCTTGCTATGGAGACAGTTCAGCCTCTGCTGTTGAGCAGTTAAGCTAGACCAGGTAGAGGAAAAGTCAATATTTTAAAACACAAACCACAGCTATTACATGAGGCCCTCAGAATACTCCCAAGCATAATAAATTTATTAAATGCTGTTGCTATTTCTCAACTGAAAGAGGAGTAAGTGACTGAGGCCACACAGCAAGTAAGTGACAGCTGGGCACCTGTTAAGGCTTATTTTGTTGTCAGTAATATATGGAGTGTGATAAGAGATGGTGGGCATATTAAATATGAATTATGTTGGTTGACTTCTCCTACGGACTTGGGGAGGGGGCTTTCCTGGTGTTAGAACTTATGCTCCCTTGAGGTGTTTAAGATTTAAAAAGAACTCAAGGCACAGTGCCATTGTATGGATGAGATTATATTCTTGATATCTAGTTGAAACCTGCTTGCAAAAGATGCTGGCAAAAGGGGACATCCCTAGGATATTGCTTGTAGTAAATCTCTCAGAGCTTTAAAGCTCCCTTATTCAGCCCAGCAAAACAAAATATATCCTTCCCCATTAACTTAACGCAGTGCAGTAACCCAATATTCTTCGTACAGGTGGACATGAACATCAAAGGCATCCTGGACAGAGAAATGTAATCAGAAGAGATTCAAACCAAAGCCAGCAGCCGGCAGCCACCTAATTTTTACTGACCACTTTGGTGGTGTGTGGTGTGGTGTGTCTGGGTGTGTGTACTCCCAGTACACATGTGCACTCCATTTATCCTGATTTGCACTACCCCGTGAGTGTTGTAGCCTTTCTTTAAACAGATGTAGATGTTTTTAGCCTTTCTCTGTTAAACAGGAACCTGTAAGTTTAATTAAGTGACCCAACAGGTATAACTGCCCAAGTCATGGAGTCATTAACTAGCCCTGGTAGTTTCCATGGTAACAGATTTTTTTCTTTTTAATAAGCATACAGTTAAGATTACCATAATGTTCCAGGAAGGTTGAAAATCTTACCTGAAGCAAATGTTCTATAAAAATACTTTACTTTGTCTCCTCCTTGGAATAAAAATAAACCACTATACCTATTACTTTGTTATGGAAGTGAGTTATCTTAGGGATTTTGTTTTCAGTTGAAATACATATATATATATTTTTAATAGACTTTATCTTTTCAGACCAGTTTTAGGTTCACAGCAAAATTGAGGGGAAGGTACACAGAGTTCCCATATACACCCTGCACCACACATGCCCAGCCTCCCCCATTATCAACACCCCACCAGAGGGGTACATTTTTTACAATTGGTGAACCTGCTTTGGTATATCGTAATCACCCAGAGTCCATAGTTTACATTATGGTTCATTCTTGGTGATGTACATTCTTTGGTTTTGGACAAATGTATAATGACATGTATCCATCATTGTAGTATCATACAGAGTAGTTTCACTGCCCTAAAAATCCTCTGTGCCCTACTTATTCATCCCTTATTCTTACTCCCAAACCCTGGCAACCACTGATCTTTTTTACTGTTTCCAGAGTTTTGCCTTTTTCCAAAGTGTCGTATAGTTGGAATCACACAGTATGTAATCTTTTCAGATTGGCTTCTTTCATTTAGTAGTATGCACTTAAGATTCCTCCATGTTTTTTCATAGCTTGATGGCTTATTTCTTGTTAGTGCTGAATAATATTCCATTGTCTGGATGTACCACAATTTATCCATTCACATACTGGAGGACATTTTGCTTGCTTTCAAGTTTTGGCAGTTATGGATACAGTTGCTGTAAGCATCTGTGTGCATTTAAGTTTTCAACCCCTTTGGGTAGATACCAGTAAGTGTGATTGTTGGATCATATGGTAGGAGTGAGTTTAGTTTTGTAAGAAACTGCCAAGCTGTCTTCCAGAGTGGCTGTACCATTTGCAATCCCCCCCGGAATGAATGAGAGGTCCTCTTGCTCTATATCCTTATCAACATGCGGTGTTGTCAGTGTTCTAGATTTTCACCATTCTCATAGGTATATAGTGGTATCTTGTTGATGTAATTTGCAATTCCCTAGAGACATATGATGTTTAGGATCTTTCCATATGCTTATTTTCTGTCTTGGATTATATTTTAGTGCATCATAATAGCTTATTTTGAAAGGCGTTTTGGTCTCTTTATAGAGAGGTGTTGATGTATTTTATTTTATTATTTTGTAATAAATTTTATTATTTACTTATTTATTTATGGCTGTGTTGGGTCTTCGTTGCTGCGCGTGGGCTTTCTCTAGTTGCAGCGAAGTGGGGCTACTCTTCGTTGTGGTGTGTGGGCTTCTCATCGCGGTGGCTTCTCCTGTTGCGGTGCATGGGCTCCACTAGTTGTGGCACGTGGGCTTAGTCGTTGTGGCTCACGGGCTTAGTTGCTCCGTGGCATGTGGGATCTTCCCGGACCAGGGCTCGAACCTGTGTTCCCTGCATTGGCAGGCGGATTCCCAACCACTGTGCCACCAGGGAAGTCATGATTTATTTTAAAACAGGATTCTAGTACTAGGTACAAAAATGTTAGAGTAAAACACTGAAATTAGAAAAAGTAAATATGGATGTCTGAGAAACAGGTAAATAGTTTTTGTTTAATACTTCAAGACAAAGAGCTATAGATGTTAGAGTGATTGGTTTCCCAGGTTGTGAAGTATTTCATTGGTATTGAAAGGCCAGCATTTTACTAGAATGCATAGACTTGGGTTGGATGTGTATTTGAGGTATCTGGTTTCTTTTGTGCATCAGGCACTGTTCTAGATGTTGAGGTTACAGCTGTGAATCAAACACAAACCCCTGTCCTCACAGAGCTTACATTCCAAAGCAGATGTTTTATTTATTTATTTATTTCTTGCGTGCTTGCCACAGGGCTTGTGGGATCTTAGTTCCCTGACCAGGGATGGAACCCGGGCTCTTGGCAGTGAAAGTGCTGAGTCCTAACCACTGGACCGCCAAGGAAGTCCCGCAGTGCAAATGTTTTTATTTTTTAGGGTTTGAGTAAGAAAATATAACAGCTAGAACAAAAGTATCTACCTTAAACTGGCAAGTTTTCTGCTTGATGTAATGAATTAACAAACTATATAGACTCCTTTATAATATCTGTCTTTCAGGATGGTGTCTTAGTCTTTGAGAATGCACAGGCTCCGGACGCGCAGGCTCAGTGGCCATGGCTCACGGGCCTAGCCGCTCCGTGGCATGTGGGATCCTCCCGGACTGGGGCATGAACCCGTGTCCCCTGCATCGGCAGGCGGACTCTCAACCACTGTGCCACCAGGGAAGCCCCCAGTTTTCATTTTTATATGGTTAACTGTTTTCAGATAATATTTTTTATTGAGATATAATTGACATATGATGTATTAGTTTCAGGTATATAACATAATGATTCAATATTTGTATGTGTTGCGAAATGATCATCACAGTAAGTCTAGCTGATATCCATCAGCAAACATAGTTAACAAAAATTTCTCTCTTGTGATGAGAACTTTTATGATTTACTTTCAACATCTTTCACAGACATAATAGAGTATTATCAATTTTAGTCACCATGCTATACATGACATCCCCAGGACTTACTTATTTTATAACTGGAAGTTTTTTTTTTAAATATTTATTTATTTTGGCTGTGCCAGGTCTTAGTTTCGGCATGCGGGATCTTCATTGCAGCATGTAGGATCCTTTGTTGCAGCATGCGGCATCTTCAGCTGTGGCATGTGGACTTCTTATTTGGGGCATGCATGTGGGATCTAGTTCTCCAACCAGGGATCGAACCTGGGCCCCCTGCATTGGGAGGGCGGAGTCTTACTAGCTGGACCACCAGGGAGGTCCCATAAGTGGAAGTTTGTGCCTTTTGACCACCTTCACCCATTTCACTCACCCCCACCTCTGGCAACTACTAATCTGTTCTCTGTATCTATGAGTTCCAGTTTTTTGTTGGTTTGTTTGTTTTTAGATTCCACATAAAAGTGAGATCATACATACGTTATTTGTCTTTCGCTGACTTGACAGTTAACTCTTAGACTTTAAGGGAAATAGTTATGAAACACTGTTGATTTCGTATTATCAGGGGAAATCATTGAATGGGAAAAAAGCCAGTAAGTAATGTCTGATTGTTTGAGTGGCTTTGATTGAGGAAAAGAAGTAAAACAAAGCTAGGAGAAGTAGAGGATATTTTAAAAATTCCTGTGCGCGGACCCACCTTTGGGAAGAACTCATATTTAAGGGTTTTCTTGTAATTCTTTGACGCAACTGTTTAATCGTTAAAAACAACTATAGGCAAAAGACAAAATTCTTGTGAACTTTTTCCAGTTGTTGGATTATTAGCCAGAACTATTTTTTTAATGCAAATGAAACAGTTTTCTGTTTTTACATCTTTATATCATATCCCTTTGTAGCATATGCTTTAGGGAGATAGAGGCCAGCATGCTAAAAGGGTAACTTGGAATATGTGCTTTTGAGATAAAGAGTGTTCTTTTTTTGTAAAAGAGAATGAATGCCAGCAGATAAAGGAAGTTCCAGAGTCATACCATTGTCTGGTTAAAAGGAGGACATTTGCTAATAGTACCTTGTTAATAACTCTTATAAAAAATATTTCTGGTGTGTAAAACTAGAGGACTACCCAACAATAAGTGTGTACCCACTACTCAGCATAAGAAGTAAAACAGCCCAGTTAGTGTGAAAGTTTCCTGTGATCCCTTCTCTGGTCCCATTCCCCTTCTTGCTCACCTCAGAGGTTACTACTGTCCTGAATTTGGTGTGCATGATTTGAAAAGTTTTTGTACTTTTATTATAGCTATATGTGTGTGTGTGTGTGTGTGTGTGTGTGTATATATATATATATATATAGTGTGTACATACATGTATATATATACACATGTGTCACTAAAATGATAAATTGTTTTGTATGGCTTTTCAACTCAGAAGGAGGAGTATAGTACTCTGTAACCTTCCGCAACTTGCTTTTCCTCTCATTCTTTTGTTTTTGAGGTTCGCCCTTGTTGACACAGGTAGCTGTAGTTCATTTATGTTTCTTTTTAAAAAATCTTCATTACCTGCTCTTACAATGCCTCATTTATTTATTTATTAATAAATTTATTTTTATTTATTTTTGGCTGCATTGGGTCTTCGTTGCTGTGTGCGGGCTTTCTCTAGTTGCGGCGAGCAGGGGCTACTCTTTGTTGCGGTGCGCGGGCTTCTCGTTGCCTTGGCTTCTCTTTGTTGTGGAGCACGGGCTGTAGGCACACAGGCTTCAGTAGTTGCAGCACGTGGGCTTCAGTAGTTGTGGCTCGCAGGTTCTAGAGCGCAGGCTCAGTAGTTGTGGCACACGGGCTTAGTTGTTCCACGGCATGTGGGATCTTCCCAGATCAGGGCTTGAACCCTTGTCCCCTGCATTGGCAGGCGGATTCTTAACCACTGTGCCACCAGGCAAGTCCCAATGGCTGTAGAGACCTTTATGCTTATGGAAAGTAGGTGGCATTTTTTAAAATATATATATATAGAATGTTACATGACTAGGGAACTGTTCTAAACATGTACAAACATTCAAAATGCCTTCATAGATAGAGAAAGCACACTGGTATTCTTGATACTGTTACAGGACAGTTAATTGATTAGGGTTTCATAGGCTTGCTTTTTTCTAATTTTTTAAAAAATGGAAACAAGCAAACAGACTAATACATTAAACTCCTCTGCACTTGCCACCCCTGCTCAACAACCATCAATACTCGGTCAGTTCCATTCCATCTGCATTCCTACCTTGTTCCTTGCCCCCTCTTTTATCCTGAAGCAAGTCTCAGACATCATATGATTCCATAGGGTTTATCTTTAAGGAGGGAACCTGGGGATGGTCAGAGGGGATGGGAACATGCATGGGTTTAATACCTGTGGCTTATGGTTAAATGGCAAGAGTGAATGATGGGGGGCTTCCCTGGTGGCACAGTGGTTAAGAGTCCGCCTGCCGATACGGGGGACACGGGTTCGTGCCCCGGTCTGGGAAGATCCCACATGCCGCGGAGCGGCTGGGCCCGTGAGCCATGGCCGCTGAGCCTGTGCGTCCGGAGCCTGTGCTCCGCAATGGGAGAGGCCACAACAGTGAGAGGCCCACGTACCGCAAAAAAAAAAAAGAGTGAATGATGGTTTCATATCATTGAGCCATTGCCAGTCTTTAAGGTAATGATTTTTGAGTACTGATTTAAAATAAATCATCTGGGGCAACCAATAGGGAGATTGAAAAACAACGTGAAGACTAGAAATACAAGATGGATTTGAACATTGTCCTAGTTTCCCACACATAACTGGGGAATGCTCTACTTTAAGGGTATAGAAAATTGGTTTTGAGGAAATCTTGAGGTTTTTTTTTTAAAGGCTGTGCCACACGGCTTACGAGATCTTAGTTCCCCATTGGGGATTGACACCCTCCCCTTCCCTGGCAGTGGAAGCCTGGAGTCCTATCCACTGGACCGCCAGGGAATTCCCTTGAGTTGTTTTGCTAATTATTGGTAACTTTTAAAAGAGGGTTTGGTTCCTTTCCAGGTTTTTTCAAACTTTCTGTTTGTTTCCTATAGGCAAAGGGTCTAGTATTTTGTATTTATATTATTCAGTACACATCTATTAGTGGGCGACTGCCTTAGTCCATTCTGGCTGCTATAACAAAATACTACAGACTGGGTGGCTTATAGACAACAGACAATTATTTCTGACAGTTTTTGAGGCTGGAAGTCCAAGACTAAGGTGCCAGCGTGGTTGCCTTCTGGTGAGAGTTCCCTTCTCGGTTCATAGCCCGTGACTTCTCACTGTGTCCTCGCATGGTGGGAAAGGCTAGGGATCTCTCTGGAGCCTCCTTTATAAGGCAGTAATCCCATTCATGAGGGCTCCACCCTCATGGCCTAAGCGCTTCCCAAAGGCCTCACTTTCTAATACTATCACACTGAGCATTAGGATTTCAACATAGGAATTTTGGGAGGACATACATATTCAGACCATAGCAGCAACCAGCCAACCTGGGTTGCTCAGAACTGAGTTGTTTCTTAGGGCATGGTACTTTCCGTTTTCAAACCAAGACAGTCCTAGGCAAACTTGGATGGTAGGTCACCCAGTCTTTTGGTTACTGCACTAGTTATTTATTGCTCTGGAATGAATTTCCAGAAATGTAAATTGCAGCTTAATACAACACATATTTGTTACTAATTGTTTCTATGGCTTAACTGGGTCTTCAGCTCAGGGTTTCACAAAGCTGAAATCAAGGCATTGGCCAGGTGGCCTTGCATCTGGGGACCTCTTCTAAGCTCACATGGTTGTTGGTAGAATTCAGTGCCTTGTGATTTTAGGACTGGAGCCCTCAGCTCCTAGAGGCCACCCGCAGTTCCCTGCCACATGGCCCTCTCCATAGGCAGTTCACAACATGACTGTTTGCTTCTTTAAGGCCAGCAGGAGATTCACTTTCTCCAGTCGCCTTAGATGAGCGACATCCCATCACCTTGCCATATTCTCTTGGTTCAAAGCAAGTCACCGGTTCTGCCTGCACTCAAGGGGAGAGGATTATAAAAAAGCACAGATTACCAGGAGGTGAGAATTTTTGGAAGGGGGGTCATCTTAGGATCTTTCTACCACACTTGCCTTCCAGAGTTTTCTGAAGCAGAAAATTATTCTGGTTAGCTTTGGGGGGTCAGAATAGATATGTTTTTGCTTAGCCACTCATGTCAAATTTCTTTGTCTTTAAAAAAACATTTTCATGCATAATTCATTTTCTTATGCCAAGTAGGACTGGCAAATATCTTCTTAGGCATTATTTTCAATTTTAGTCTTTAGACAATTTGTTTTTCCTCTTAACTAGTAGGAGGCGGGAAAAAAAGTGGAAAAGCAGATGTGAATGCTGTGCATGCTCACTCCTGCACAGAATAAAGCAGGCCTTTTTAACCTGGGTCCAGCTCTCAGGGGTCTTTGAACTTAGATGTGGGGAAAAAATACAGTTTTCTTTTTACTGACCCCTAACTGATATTGAGCATTTCCTTCTATTATGCATTGTAGGCAATAAACCACAGTAGCATTAGCAATTCCTGTGACTTGATCACTTATAGAAATAGAACTTTTATTTTAAATTTTATTTATTTATTTTTTTGCGGTACGCGGGCCTCTCACTGTTGTGGCCTCTCACTGTTGTGGCCTCTCCCGTTGCGGAGCACAGGGTCCAGACGCGCAGGCTCAGCGGCCATGGCTCACGGGCCCAGCCGCTCCGCGGCATGTGGGATCTTCCCGGACAGGGGAACGAACCCGTATCCCCTGCATTGGCAGGCGGACTCTCAGCCACTGCGCCACCAGGGAAGCCCCAGGGACTGGTTTTGTGGAAGACAATTTTTCTGGGGGTGGGTGGGGGATGGCTCAGGCAGTAATGCAAGTGACGGGGAGCAGCAGATGAAGCTTCAGTTGCTTGCAGGCCACTCACCTGCTGTGTGGCCTGGTTCCTAATAGGAACCCGGGGGTTGGGGACCCCTGCTGTAGACACTGGCTGATCTTATCATTGTGTTAATAAACACATGTATTTCCACCACAAACTTGTTTTTTTAAATATTTGATAGCTGAAGTTCAATATATTTTGTTTACAGTCCTGTGTATTTTATTTTTGGTCACGCTGCTCGGCTTGCAGCATCTTAGTTCCTCAACCAGGGATCGAACCTGGGCCCTGTGAGTGAGAGTGCCGAGTCCTAACCACTGGACTGCCAGGCAATTCCCAATAATCCTGTATATTTTAAAAAAATTTTTTGTTAGAGTATAGTTGCTTTACAATATTGTGTTAGTTTCTTTTGTACAGCAAAGTGAATCAGCTCTACGTATACATATATCCCCTCTTTTTTGGATTTCCTTCCCATTTAGATCACCACAGAGCATTGAGTAGAGTTCCCTGTGCTATACAGTAATCCTGTGTATTTTAAGTGTTTACTTTTATGCATTTAAATTTATTCTGAGAAGAGGTCAATGCAGGCTGCCCAAGGGAGGTCCAAAGCACAAAAGTGGTTAAGAAGCCCTGCTTGGAAGACTTGTGAGGTGTCTAGAAATTCCAGTTCTACGTAGCTAATTGTTTCCAAAGTCAGAATGGTAGCAGCAGTGCTGGCAAGTCTGGGTCAGGAATGAGATTCCATAAGGCTCTTGTTCCCCCCTCCTCCCCTGTCTGTCCTGTAAGGGGGAAGGAAGCCCAGAGTGAATGGATGCTCAGCTGCTTCCTCCAGGACCTCACCCTCAAGTCCGTGCTGCAGTTCCAGCTCTGAACCCTCTCTGCTCTTGACCTTTCTGTCTGGCCCTCTCAATCTCACTTCACTCCAGAGAGCCCCTCTGGAGCACGCGCCAGCTGGCTATTGGGCCTGTTTTATTTACCACTATTATCTCTGCTTCAGAACATGGACTTATAGGAAAAAGTGATTTTTACAGACTGGAGAAACTCAGCTATCCTCATAATTTAATTCAGGACCAGGAGAGGCTATTAATATTAGGCTAGTAGTAAATATTTGCTTTGACTTAATTCATTTGTAACACTTTGCCCTCAGTTTACAGAAAAATATTTTTGTTCAGCCTCCTGGGGGTAATTAAGTGTTTCACCTGTGTTAATTTACTGACTAATTGAAGTAAATCCCATAAATGCCAGCAATTAAGAATTGTTTGTTTTTTTCAAAGCAGGCTTTCTTAAATGCATAATGTTTGCCCCTGATGCCTTCAAAAGAACATATTTAATACAGTGATCTCTTTGTTTCTCCCTTAGTTCAGGGTCAGCCTTGTGAAAAACAGATGATTATACACGAACAGCTTTTTGCCCCAGGAGATGTTTGATGTGCTTGCCTTTTGAGTTTGTTTTTTTTTTAGGCTCTCTTTAAAATTATTTAAAAATGTTTTAACTCCTGTCCTTTGCATACGCTCTGGTGGTTTTATGGTCCTATTACTGAGAGATGGCAATGGAAGTGAAGCAGTGAAATTAGCACGTGGATGTTTAGCTTCTTTTAATTTATTCTTTGTTCTAGATCAGGGTTTCTCCACCTCAGCACTATTGACACTTTGGGCCAGATCATTCTTTACAGTGAAGCTGTCCTATGCATTGTAGGATGTCTAGCAGCATCCCTGGGCTCTACTCACTAGATGTTAGTATCTGTCCCTTCCCCAGTTGTTACAACCAAAATGTTTCCAGGGACTTCCCTGGTGGTCCAGTGGCTAAGACTCCACGCTCCCGTTGCAGCGGGCCTGGGTTCGATCCCTGGTCAGGGAAGCAGATCCCACATGCCACGGCTAAGAGCCCGCATGCCACAACAAGAACAACAAAAAGATCCCGCATGCCGCAACGAAGATCCCATGTGCGCAATTAAGACCTGGCGCAGCCAAATAAATAAATATTAAAAAATAAAAATAAAAAAAGAGAAGCAACCTTTAAAAAATAAACCACAAAAATGTTTTCACACATTGCCAAATGCCCCTGGGGCAAAATCTACTCTGGTTGTAGATATATGGTGTCTACATATATACAATCATGGTAGCAGCTACCATTTATTAACTGATTACCATGTACTTGGCCTTGTCCTATAACTTGTAGAGCGCTCATGTCATTTAACTCTCACAACCAAGCCACGAGGTTAGGTATTATCATCCTCAGTTCGAAGAAAACAAAACAGAGGCGCAGAGGTTCAGTAACTTGTCCACAGTCACGTAGATAAGTGACTTCTAGTAGTCCTTTAAAGAATTATCTGGGTTGGAATTCAGTCTTTGTTTTTATTTTTAAATTAAAAAAAAGTTTTAAAAATTCATTTTATTGAAATATAGTTAATTTACAGTGTTGTGTTATGGAATTCCGTCTTTGTTAAAGAGGCAAACTAAAAAAGAAAGGGGGGTTTCCTGATGACCTCTCAGTGGAGAGGCTGTTGCTTCCATGGCAGTTCTGTCTAAGTGTGGGAGTTCTCGCTTGAAGCGGTGATCATGTGGGCACGTGTCTGAGTAGGGTTTGGACCGTTTCTGAGGTGCTTCTGTGGTAGGGTGAAGCAGAACATGGGACAGTCTCGGGGCCAGGCCGATTCAACTTTGAGGCCAAGGAAGCCATCAGCAGTTGGGGTTCTCAGGGTCCCTCAGGCGTGGTGTGCCCAGAGGTTGACTGAGAGCGGGAGCGCGGAGGCGTGGAGCGCAGTGGTGGCTGGCGGCCTCGGCCTCCCTGGTTCTGAGGGGCCAGGGGTGGGAATGTTGCTGTCAGGGCTGCGAAGGGTACTTCGCCTGCAGGAACAGTGGTCTGGAAGGGCATGGTCATTGGCAGCGCCGTGGCCAGGAGGGCGTGGGGTGGGAGCTGAGGGACAAGTGACTGGCTCTGTCCCCTGCTGGCTGCCGTGCTGGAGGCCGGAGGCATGGGAGCCTGCATGTGGAAGCTCACGGAGGCTGGCCTCTTGCGCAGAGTGTGGGCCGAGGGGCTGGAGGGGGCTCTGGGGGACGGATGGAGGAAGAGCCAGCTCAGGGTGCCAGTTGGGCTGGGACCCAGAGCCCTGGATCCTCGGGAGAAGGGGGCACAGCCAGTGTGGGGAGAGTGGGAGTCCACTCGCGATGGGCCGGCCTGCTGCCCTGCCCTCCAGGAGGGCTGAGAGGGCTTCTTCTCACTTCTCCCGGGAGGCCTTGAGGCTATGGGGGTGTGTACGAGTGGGTGCTTTTCGATCAGAGTGGGGCAGGCATTTCCACCAGTTGCAGTGTTTGTTCTTGTTCAGGGCACCGGGAAACATGCAGCCATGGAGCCTCTGGGAGCTTCTGTGAGGACTGGCTGCACATGGTGGGAACGGCACCCTAGAACTGGAGATGAGTTAGTTCAGGGGAGTGGAAAGTGTATTATAATATTTAGGGATATGGCCTCGTGTTAGTTTGGCTTTTTTCTTTCCCTGAAGGATAGGATTCCTGTAGGGATTCTTCCTCATCCCAAAATAGCTCTGTGTGTGTGTGTGTGTGTGTGTGTGTGTGTGTGTCTGTCTGTCTGTCTGTCTGTCTGTCTGCACGCACGTGCGCGCGGACTCAGGATTTCTCTGTGCATTGCTCAAACTCACCAAGGCCCTGTTGAGCAAACCAAGGCTGTTAAAAGACGTAGAATCCTCCTCATATACTGCAAAGTAAACTCAAACGCAAAGAAATAGCTTGGTTTTTTTTTTGCATTCTTCATGGGCTAGCATATCTTCTGGAAAACTTGTTGCCATGGCAATGGGATATTACCTACCTCAGTAGTGTACTACATAAAAATAGCCTTTTGTGTCGAGGGTGATGTTGGTGACAGGTGGTTGGGTGAATGTTTAGCAGGGTGCTTTGTCAGCATTCCATTGTTTAAGGTTGTGAAATAGAAATGAGTATTGATTTGCTCTTCTCTCTCAAAATGCAATTTAATCTGTAAAGGGCAGGTAGTGGTGCTCTGTATTGTGAATTATGTCTTTCTTTGCATGTCAGGTAAATATGATTGAAGCCACCTCTCATGGTGATAAGGAAATGTCTTCTCTATTTTTTCTGTTGATGCTACACGGTGTGCAACACAGGATTGAGTGGGGGGCAAGTAGTATAATTCTCTCATTCTTCAACAAATGGTTCTTCCTAAGTGCCTTGTCCTTATAAATCCAAATGTGGCACATGGTCAGGTGGACTAGATGAGTTCTGAGCTGTTGATCAAATACTCATTTCTTGCAGGTTCTTAAATGGAACAGATTCTTGATGAAAGTCAGTTTCCTCTGCTGGTTTTAGCATTGGTTTCATGTATAGCCAAGGATGGACTCTTGACCCTAATCCTGAATTTTACTTGAAAAAAATCCTTTGGGCAATTTCTTAGTGGTAACTCTCAAACATTTGTCATCCTCTCACCTTCCTTCTAGAAATTTGTCTTATATGTAAATAACAGCTTCCTAGTGCTGAAATAAAGTTTACTCTAGTTTTGAGAATTTTAGACTCTCAAGAAATACCATGGCTTGGAGTTTTAGCCTTGAAAGTTATTGCTCTAATTCTCATATGCATTGTACTACTACAGAAATGGAATCATTACCTTTGTATTTTCTCTTGGAGTCAGTATGAATATGTTTTTGCTGATGATATCAGAAATAGTTGGTGAATGGCTTACTGGGTACCCAGTACTATTCTTAGAACTTTTTTTGTGTATTAACTCACTTAATTCCCATAAACATTCTGAAAGGTTTTTGTCACTGTTTTCCAGATGTGGCATACTTATTAGTATGCCTTTTGGTTTCTGGTGAGTAAGTACTGTGCTATGTAAGACTTGATTGCTCCTTCTTGCTTACCAGTGTGTTGAAGTGTTTCTGATACTGAAAGCATTCTTCTGCCAGGGGATGGCCAAACACAGCCCATGGGCCAAATCCATCCTGTTGCCTATATTTTTTTGTATGGCTTATGAGCTAAGAAGGGTTTGTAAATTTTTAAAGTGTTGGGAAAAAATAAAAATAATGTTTCATGACACATGCAAATTGCGTGAAATTCAAATTTCAGTTTCTGTAAGCAAAGTTTCCTTGGCACACAGCCACACTCAGATGTTTACATATTGTCCGTGGCCTATACGCACTAGAATGGAGGGCTGAGTAGTTCTCACAGACACTATATAGCCCATAGGACCTAGAGTATTTACCGAAGAAGTTTGCCAACCCCTGCTGTTTATTCTTCTACATCTAGAATGGGAGATTGTATTGAATAATAAAAGCAGATGGGATTTATGTACAGGTTCTCTTTTGGTGTGTATTATACTTTCCTCTCTTCCACTTGTTACTGTTTTTACTAGCGTAGTTTCCTGTGCTATGGCATATCTCAAATATACTCGATTTCAGCTCTCTTTCTATACCCATATTGGTTTTTATCATAACAGATATTCATAACCCTTCCCAAATCAGGGAGTGTAATGAATTTTATCATTTTACTAGTTAATATGTTTCCTTCATTAGGTCAGTAATTGTAATTCCCCCAGCTCTATTTATTTCTAACTATATTGCTTTCTACTTTTGGGCTATCGGCCAACATAAACATTTGATACTTTAGTAATCCTCACTAAACCACCTGCGCTGATTGTGCTATTTCAATATAGTAAATCCTCTGTATGATAAAGATTGTATCTTCTACATTCATCCTTTTGGATTTAACATACTCAACATAATCAACTTTGGAACATTCGTGCAATTATTTTAAAGCAATATGTTTTCTCCTTTTTCTCGTTTCCCCAATTTTTAAATAACAGCTTTATTGAGATGTAATTCACATACCATACAACTTACCCATTTAAAGTATACAATTCAGTTTTTAAAATATTCACTGTCTAGTTCCAGAATATTTTTTGTTGTTGTTCACGTATAGTTGCTTTGCAATGGTGTGTTTCAGGTGTACAGCAAAGTGATTCAGTTATAGGTATATTTATATACTTTTTCAAATTTTTTCCATTATAGATTATTAGAAGATTCTGAATATAGTTACCTGTGCTATACAGCAAATCCTTGTTATTTATCTATTTTATTTTATCTTTTATTTTTTGGCTGTGTCTGGCAGGTTGTGGGATCCTACCAGAGATTAAACCGGGGCCCTTGGCAGCGAGAGCGTGGAGTCCTAACCACTGGACTGCCAGGGAATTCCCTATCTATTTTATATATAGTAGTGTGTATCTTTTAACTCCAAACTAATTTATCCCTCCCTATCCCCTTTCCCCTTTGGTAACCATACATTTGTTTTCTATGTCTGTGAATCTGTTTCTGTTTTGTAAATAAGTTCATTTGTATTATTTTTTTAGATTCCACATATAAGTGATGTAATAAATAAGTTCATTTATATTATTTTTTTAGATTCCATGTATAAGTGATGTCATATGATATTTGTCTTTCTCTGACTGACTTATTTCACTTAGTATGATAATCTCTAGGTCCATCCATATTGCTGCAAATGGCATTATTTCATTCTTTTTTATGGTTGAGTAATATTCCACTGTATATATAAACCACATCTCCTTTATCTATTCCTCTTTCTTTCTTTTTTTTTTTGAAGTTTTGTTTATTCCATTTCATTTGGTGGGAGGCTCTGTACATCTGGATCTATACCTCATCTTACCTAGGAGTCAGTGTTATTTATTTATTTAGGCTGCGCCGGGTCTTAGTTGCGGCATGCCGACTTCTTAGTTGCGGCATGCGAACTCTTAGTTGCGGCATGCATGTGGGATCTAGTTCCCTGACCAGGGATTGAACCTGGGCCCCCTGCATTGGGAGTGTGGAGTCTTACCCTACTGGACCACCAGGGAAGTCCTCTATTCCTCTTTTGATGGACATCTAGGTTGCTTTCATGTATTGGCTATTGTAAATAGTGCTGCTATGAACATTGGGGTGCAAGTATCTTTTTGAATTAGAGTTTTCATCTTTTCTGTATATATGCCCAGGACTGGGATTGCTGGATCATATGGTAACTCTATTTTTCGTTTTTTAAGGAACCTCCATACTGTTTTCTGTAGTGGCTGTACCAATTTTTACATTACCACCAACAGTGTGGGAGGGTTCCCTTTTCTCCACACCCTGTTTCCAGGATGTTTTCACCACCCCAAAAAGAAACCCTGTACCCACTAACAGTCACCTCCAATCCCAATATATCTAGGCCACCAGTGTTTTCAATGTTCGTCCATGTTGTAGCATGTACCAGTACTTTTTATGGCCCGGAAATATTCTGTTGTATGGACATACCACATTTTATTTATCCGTTCATCAGTTGATGGACATTTGGGTTATTTCTCCTGTTTGGTTATTATGAATAATGCTGCTGTGAACATTTTGGTACAAGTTTTTGTGTGGATGTATGTTTTCATTTCTCTTGGTTAATTACCTAGGAGTGGAATTGCTAGGTCACACAGTAACTCCATGTTCAGTCTTTTGAGAAACTGCCAGACTCTTTCCCAAAGTGCTGTACCATTTTACATTCCCACCAGCAATATACAGGGATTTCAATTTCTCTACATCTTTGCCAACATTTGCTATTGTCTGCCTTTTTGATTATAGCCATCCTAGTGGATGAGAAATGGGATTTCATTGTGGTTTTAATTTGCATTCTACTGGTGACTAATGATGTTGATGATACCAGATGCTTATTGGCCATTTGTATATCTTCTTTAGAGAAATGTCTAAGCCCTTTGCCCGTTTTTATTTATTTTTATTTTTTTCAAACCACCACTGTTTTGTTTGTTTATTTATTTATTTATGGCTGTGTGGGATCTCCGTTGCTGCGCACGGGCTTTCTCTAGTTGTGACGAGCGGGGGCTACTCTTCGTTGCGAAGTGCAGGCTTCTCATTGCGGTGGCTTCTCTTGTTGCGGAGAACAGGCTCTCGGCGCACGGGCTTCAGTAGTTGTGGCATGCAGGCTCAGTAGTTGTGGCTCGTGGGCTCTGTAGCACAGGCTCAGTAATTGGGGTGCACGGGCTTAGTTGCTCTGCGGCATGTGGGATCTTCCCGGATCAGGGCTTGAACCTATGTCCCCCTGCATTGGCAGGCGGATTCTTAACCACCGCACCACCAGGGAAGTCCTTGGTTTTTAAATTAGGTCATTTGTCTTTATAAAGAATTCTTACAACTCAGTATTTTATATATTCTAGATACAAGTCTCCTGTCAGATAAGTGACTTGCTAAACATTTCTCCCATTCTGTGGGTTGTCTTTTTACTTTCTTGATGGTGTCCTTTGAAGCATAAAATTAAAAAATTTTGATGAGGTTATTTACTTTTTGCTTTTGTTACGTCTTTTTTTGGTATCTTATTTAAGAAACCATTGCCTAATCCCAAGATCATAAAGATTTACCCCCGTGTTTTCTTTGAAGAGTTTTATAGTTTTAGCTCTTTTATTTAGATCTTTGATCCCTTTTGAGTTAATTTTTGTATGTGGTATGAGGTAGGGGTTCAACTCCCATTCTTTTGTATATGGCTCTCCAGTTGTCCTAGTATCATTTGTTGCAAAGTTGTCCTAGCATCATTCTTTTCCCATGGCATGGTTTTGGAACCCTTGTCCAAAATCAGTTGACCATAAATATAAGGGTTTATGTTTGGACCGTCCATTCTATTCCATTGATCTGTATTTCTGTCATTATACCAGTACCACACTTTGTTGATTTGTTTTATTTATTTTTGAGGCACATGTTCCCCTTTCCCCCACCACTTAAACTTAGGACATTTCACAATTGGTGGTATCTTAAATTTCATCAAAACTTGCATACTGTGTGTTAGTGGGTTGGGAAAGGATACTAGAGTCTAGATTGGAGCACTGTTAACTCTTAGGAACTGAATGGGTAGGAGATGGGGATGGGGATAGTGAGAAAGGTGGTAAATTGGATGCTCCCTCAGTGTTTAGCAGCAAACTGAAAGCAAGAGTCAAAAATAGTCTAGCTTTGGACTTCCCTGGTGGTGCAGTGGTTAAGAACCCACCTGCCAATTCAGGGGACACAGGCTCGAGCCCTGGTCCGGGAAGATCCCACATGCTGCGGAGTAACTAAGCCCGTGCGCCCCAACTACTGAGCCTGCGCTCTAGAGCCCATGTGCCACAACTACTGAGCCGGTACGCCACAACTACTGAGCCCGCGTGCCACAACTACTGAAGCCTGCGCACCTAGAGCCCGTGCTCCACAGCAAGAGAAGCCACCTCAATGAGAAGCCTGCGCACCACAACGAAGAGTAGCCCCGCTCACCATAACTAGACAAAGCCTGCGCACAGCAACGAACACCCAAAGCATCCAAAAGTAAATAAATAAACAAACAAATAAATAAATTTATTAAAAAAATAGTCTAGCTTTACATAATTTCAAAGCTGAGTACTAATGGTTCCAGTTTCTTTTTGTGGATTCTTTTAAGAAATACTGCATCACTGAATGCTATTGATGGCACAGAGGACAACACTGTGCAAAATAGGGACATTGACCACTCTTAGTCAAAAAGATTGACAAAAGTCCTATTCTGAATGTGAGGAAGTTTTAGGGAAACCTTGAACAATTAATTTTGCTTATTTTCCTTTTTGTGAATGTATGAGTAATAAATGAAAAATCTAAGTCTAAAATAACTCATTTAATAAGTCTAAGATAAATGCTAAGTGGTAAAGTATTATATCATATCTTATTTGGCTGTGTTTTATTAGTGCTACCTGAAATATTGGTGTCTTAGGTTTGAAGTACTGTTATATTCCTGCTTCTAGCTGTACTTACCACCTCAGAGGGAGTTGGGTCCTTTCCCAGAGTCAGTTCTATGAAATGACCTTTTTGTTTTCCGCTTCCTGCAGTCACTATATGTCCATCTGTTTTCTAGCCACTATGATTTTATTCTTCTTTCCCTTTCTCTTGGGCTTGTAGGTTTAAGCCTTTTTTTTCTTTTTAAAGAAGTCTCATATTATTATTCTAGTGGAGTTTTGAGTGAGAGTGGAGGTTAACATGTATGTTCAATCCAGTAGGAATATTCATTCAGTCACCCAAGAGTTGAGTTTATGGAAAATGACTTTTAGAAAAGTTGCAAAAAAATAGTACAGAGTTCCCTTTTTTCCTCCCCCTGCTCCTTTAATGTTAACATCTTATATTTCATAGTACAATTATCAAGAGTAGGAAATTAACATTGCTACAGTATTATTAACCAAACTACAGACCTTAATTCAAATTTCATCAGTTTTTCCACTGGTGGGCTATTTCTATTCCAGGATACTATCGAGGATCCCATGTTGAATTTACTTAAGTCTCATCTAGTCTGTAACAGTTTCTTAATCTTGTCTTTCATGACACTTTTGAAGAGTACTGATCAGTTATTTTGTAGAATGTCCCTCAGTCTTTTTGAATGAGATTGTACATTTCTGGCAAGGTTACTAGAAAAATGATGATGCATCCTTTTCATCCTTTCCATGATGACGCATTGTATCATGGATTTCCTAATGTTAATATGCCTTATTACATGGTGACATTTACCAAGATCCCTTGTTTAAATTGGCGTCTTCACTAATTTAGGGGAATATGTTTTCCCTTATACTTAAAGCATCTTGCGGGAGGTGTTTTGAGGCTATGCACATATCCTATATCTCCTCAGACTTTTGCCCATTAAATTTTTACCATTTATTGGTTGATCTATATCCATTAATTTCATATCATTTTCTAGAGTATGTGTGATAAACATTTGATTAAGTGAAAGTAGATCTGTGCCCTATAAGAAGCAAAGATCAGTTACAGAAAAGTCTATCATCTTTGTTAGTGTAATGCTAGCATCTGTGCACCCCAACTTTCAGGGGCTTAACACAACAGCAACTTTCCTTCCTGGTGTCGGCATTTCTGGTTGTGGAGATGGTTTTCTGCCACGCAGTGGCAAGGACCCCAGGCTAGACTTTTTATTTTGTAGTAATTTCAAATTGACAGAAAAGTTGTAAAAATAGTACCTAGAAATCTTGTACACTCTTTACCTAGATTTAACATTTGCCACATATGCCTTATTTTTTTCTCTCACTCCATATATGTATTTTATATCTATCCGTTCATCCATCCATCCATTTATCTATCATCTATCTATTCTAAACCATTTGCGATTAGGTTGCATACATCATACTTTTATGCCTTAATAGTTTAAACTCATATTTATCTATTTGTTTAGTTCTAGTATACACATAAAGAAGTTTCATAATGGCTAACTCACATTCCTGTGAGAAACACGTTCACTAACTAGATTATAGCAGGACGGTTCTTTTTTCTTTAGCCTTACTGTGAGTATCTAGTCAAGATATTGTTTTCAACAGTTTTCCACTGAAGTATTAAATTCGAAAATTGTATAGAAGGACATAAGTTATTCAAATTTAGGAAATTTAATTTTTTTTTAAGATTTTTTTTGATGTGGACCATTTTTTTAAAAGTCTTTATTGAATTTGTTACAATACTGCTTCTGTTTTGTGTTTTGGTTTTTTGGCCGCGAGGCATGTGGGATCTTAACTGCCCGACCAGGGATCGAACCTGCACCCCCTGCATTGGAAGGTGAAGTCTTAACCACTGGACCACCAGGGAAGTCCCAGGAAATTTAATACTGATACAGTACTTTTGTCTGAAGCCTATATTCCAATTTCATCACTTGTCCCCAAAATGTTATTTGTAGGAATCTTTCTGTTTTTTCCTGATACAGGATCCAACCCAGGATCACAAATTGAATTTATTCGTCATGGCTCTTTAGTCTCCTTTATCTGGAATAGTTCCTGTAAGCTTTTCTTTGCGACATTGACATTCTGAGCAATGACATTTCATGACTCTGTCTTGTAGAATGTAGCACATTTGGGTTTGGCTGGTGGCTTCTCTTGTTTAGATGAAGATTGTGCATTTTTGTCTGGATACTGCACCAGTGACATGCCCTTCTCAGGTAATGAATGCATTGGGGACACATGATGTCTCATTGCCCTTCATTGGTGATTTAAATTTTAATCATTTGTTTAAAGTATTGTCTAAGCCTGAATTGTTTTTAGGTATGAAGTATCTGAGTGATCAGTACCGTGAAGCCTCTCACAACAGTGTTTAGACTGAAAAATAATGATTGAAAGGTCTTTCAGAATCATTCAGATTGACATATACCTAACATGAAATCCAAACTGTTTTAACTTTTTTTGCTTGATTCATTTTCTACCATTGAAATGTTAATGCATGATTTAGCCATTCACAGCTGTTGGATTTTCTCATATGCAGGCATTTTTCCCTTAAAATTTTTGTACTGTAGTAAAATATATACAAAATATACCATTTAAACCATTTTAAGTGTCCATTTCAGTGCATGAAGTATATTCGCAAAGTTGTGTAAACATCATTGCTCTCCATTTCCAGAACTTTTTCATCATCCCAAGCAGAAACTGTGTACTCACTAAGCAGTAACTCTCCATTGCCCCTCTCCCCCAGCTCCTGGTAACCTTGTTTTATATGCCATAATAATGGTATTTTAGAGTAAACACCAGCTTCTTGTGTTACCTGGGATAAGGTCACTCGACTTTTGTTCCCATACCAGAACTATGATAAAAATTTACTTGCCATGTAATGTAGGGCAATTTCTGAATTTTGCCACGAGTTACTATTTAGTAACTCTAAAACCTGGTAAGGGAAGCAGTTTTATTGTGAAAGTTAACAGAAATAGTCATTAGTTTGATAATCTTTACCTGTGGGGTTGGGTATTTTAGATGGGATAAGGGCACGGAGAGGTAAAATTACTCCTCTAGGGTGGCAGACCAGAGTTTACATTGCCTCTTATGTTTTCCATCTTGGCTGTCTACCAATTGGATATAGTCATTCTCATCATCCATGCTTTTGTACATGGCTTGGTATATATAGATACATATAAATTTGAATAAATTCTAGCAGTGTTAGATGCCCAGGGTTCATAAAGACACTTTCCCACTGTGGTCTTTGTGTGTCCGTATTCCCTGGTCTGTAAAGTGAACATAACAAAATTAACTTCTCTCCAAAGGGTGCTTTGGGACAAAACTGTAACACACTTTGCACAGTAGAAAGGAGTCCTTATTCTTAGTAACAGTCGTCAGTGTTCTTTGAGGGCTCACCCACTCCCAATCATTCTTCTAACTGTATTAGGAATATTTATAGAACTCATTTTAATAGCACCGTAGAATATAGGTAGCACAGCCAAGTAGCCTGGTTTCCTTTGCAAATTTGACAAGACCTTGCGACTGTTGGCAGATTCCTTCGTTCAGGTGGGCTGTAGATGGATGGGAGATTCCAGGGCTAGCCTGTGAGTGTCCTGCTCTTGAGAGATTAGCACCTTGATTGGCTGCATAACCCACTATTAGTTAGGTGCCTGCCAAACAGTGCACAGGATTTTTCTGGGGGTTCACACAGAGAGGATTCCTAGAGGCAAGAGGTCATTCATCTGAAGAGTCGGCAGTTACTCTAGAGTGCGACTCCAGGCTTCCTGCTCTTGGGAGACCTTCACGTTCACTTGAATGAGGTAGCCCCTCACCGTTAGTGCCCCTGGGCCTTAATGATTCCTATTGGGATGAATTGGCCAGAAGTCAGGTGACCCACTTCCTGCTGAAACGAACTTTTGCCTGAGGATTGAGGGTAAGTGACTCTGCGCTCCTGAGCCAGCTACAAGGAAAGGAGCCTCGTTCACTTTCTACTAATCTGAAGAATGGTCAGGTGACCTCACCGTTACTTCTCTGCTGGTACCAAAACTCATGCAAGAAGTGATGACCACCTGTTGTGGTTCTGTATTGCCACCAAAAAACCCACCCCAGAACTTAGTGGTTTACAGTGATAACCATTCTCACAGTTTTGTTGGTTGGGGATTTTGGAAGGTGTCAGCTGGGCAGATTGTTTCTGCTCTAGGTGGTGTTGGTTGGGTGGCTGGGACTGGGGGTTCCCCTCTCAACGTGGCCTCTTTACTCTTAGGAATGGCCTGTCGGTGTCCGTGGCCAGTCTCTTTCCCTGTGGTATTTCATCATATGGGGATGAAATACCACACGACTTAGGCTTTTCACTCATAGTGGGCCCTGGATACTTGTGCTTCTTATAGGTGGTGATGAAACAAAAACCTCTATTTTTTTCTCTATTTTAAATTCAGTTAAATATTGGAAAACATATTTGGTACTGGGATTGTGATAGTTATCATTTTATTTTGTCATAACCCAGTCAAGGTAGAAACCTGAAGGAGAGAAGGAACACATTCATTCATTGCCTCTGCTCTTCCCGTGGACGATGGGTTGTCCAAATAGCAGGGGGTTCAACTTTTGCCTTGCTTTGGATTACTGAGCACCGTCCTTCGGAAATGATTTCCTAATGCTCTCCTGGCCATCTGGCATGAGCACAGAACCTTTTACTCAATACAAGTAAGCTGGTAATAATGACAAGTTGAAACATCTTGATAATAAATATATTTGTACAGCTTTTCTAATCCCAGGTTATTGAAATTCTGTCAGCCTTGGCTGGTATCCATGCTCTCTCTGTGCCCTTGTGTTTCCTTTTTTTCGTGAGTCACTCCTGCTGAGTGAGCCCTGGAGCATGAGGAGGAAGAGCAGCGCCTCAGGGGTGTAGGATGGGTGACAGTAAAGCCTGGGTTCAGTCACAGTCAACTCAGTTTTTGGTCAAAGAGGGGCATGGCATCCTCGCCACCATTTTACGCATAAGGAGGATGAGGTATATAAAAAGATAAAATGGCTTTTCTTACTGGCAGCATCTGATTTTCTACCCTCTTCACACTAGTACCGATGGATAACACAAAACAGATGTGCCTTGGACAAGAGAAAAATAGTAGAGCTGGATCTTTTTATGATGCTATGTTTATTATTTGTAGCACTGGATCTTTAAAGTAGGAAAAGCAATGTTGATGCTATCTAGAAATTTTGGACCTTTTAATAAATAACATGTGAGGGAAAATTGAAAGGTGAGAAAGCCAGGGGTTCCCGGTTTCTGACTCCTTACCTTCTATGGCATAAGTTAATAAATGGTCAGTTTTTAATGCAATAAAAAAGGAAACTTCTGATAAGCGTCAGAGTGCTGTTTATATTGCATACAAAATGCTAAATTTACCAAGCGTTGTGAGCACATCCTAGTCGGGGTTTTGAGTGTCCATAAGCCATTCTCTAGAATTATTTTGAATGCACAGATTGCAGATTTCCCCCCATACCATATATGTATTACCTAGCACTGCCAGACTCTTTATAGGGTGTCAAATATGTGGGAGGATTTAAACGAATTCTCTTAAATGCTTCATGGGATAAGATGATCCAATGGGAACTGAATGTTTTCAATTAGGACGTTTCCATGGATACCATTAAGACTGCCAAAATTCATAGCCACAGGAGATTTTACTTGCTTCAATATTGATTAAGAAATCTGAGAACAATCTCAAGGAGTGTAGGAGGTAGGTGGAGGATAAATTCTGGGGGTAGTATATATAAAATTTGCTTTCTCTCCTGTGGTTAAGGGCTAGTCCAGATAAAATTCTAGGCATTCAGCCAAGTCTAACAACAGGATTTATGTCAAGAGAATGTCCAGGATAAAAGTGAACATGGCTGGCTTCTTTTATCCCCGGTGATACTATTTATTTATTTATTTATTTATTTAATGTTCACTTTCTTGTGTGCTGGGTACAAGGCATTGGCAGTATAAAAAACAAATGACAAAAATCACAACCTTTTTTTCTATGTCATTTCTGAAGAAAACATTCTAAATGATGTTTCCAGACATCTTAAAATTTGCACCTGTCTGGGAAGAATTCACATCTTAGGTTATTATACTCATTTTAAAGCATAGATTCTTTACCTGGGTTCTCAGATCTCCAAGGGATCTGCGGATAGAATTCAAGGGGGACCTGACCTTGAATGGAGAAAAAGGAAATTTTTATTTTGACTAACAATGGATATTTAGTATTTTCATGAATTAATGAATGCAAGCAACAAATCACAGTACTATTAGCCCCACCTGTGACTTTGTCATCAGCAAATCAGTTCCATATTGCATCATAGCTGTTGCAGATATCTTGAAATATCATTTGTGCTGATCACTACTTCAACATTTTGGCAGTTATCAGTTTCTGCTACTTCTTGATACTTGATGCCATAATAAAAGAGCATATATATTACTATATTACAAATTTCTATAATATTTTAATAACTGTCTTAATATAATTGGGTTCCTTTGTAGTCCTGTATTTTATTTTTTGCATCTAAAAACATCATTCCTAAAATGGATCCAAAAGGCTTCGCCAGACTGCCAAAGGGTCCATGGCACAAAAAATGAAGAACCTCTTTCTTAATAGAGTGCAGATTATAAGAGTTATCATATCTTATTTTCTGACCATAATTTAAGAAAGCATCTTCCTACTTAAGGGCTTTTCATCGAAAATCTTTTAAAACAAATGAAAGGTTAAAAGGGAATCTGTTGGCTCATATGTAGGCCCTGCAAAGTACTTTGCAGTCACCTTTGACTTTCATTTGAGGATTTGTCTTCAGGGGATAAGTTATTACCACGGACAGAAGTTTGAGAAGAAAAGGTTTTCTGGTCTTTGATGGGCTGCAGTGCAGTAGAACACTGTTAAATCCAAGGGAGGAGAGAAAAGTTTCTGATTCAGTTTCTTGTGGATTGTATGACAAGTGCTGTCCTGTAAGAGAAAAAAAAATTTATTTTTTAAATTAATTTATTTATTTTTGGCTGTGTTGGGTCTTTGTTGCTGCATGTGGGCTTTCTCTAGTTGCGGCAAGCAGGGGCTACTCTTTGTTGTGGTGCATGGGCTTCTTATTGCGGTGGCTTCTCTTGCTGTGGAGCAGGGGCTCTAGGCACGCGGGCTTCAGTAGTTGTGGCATGTGGGCTCAGTAGTTGTGGCTCGCAGCCTCTAGAGCTCAGGCCCAGTAGTTGTGGTGCATGGGCTTAGCTGCTCTGCGGCATGTGGGATCTTCCCAGACCAGGGCTCGAACTTGTGTCCCCTGTATTGACAGGTGGATTCTCAACCACTGCACCACCAGGGAAGCCCAAAAGAAAATTTTTTTGTGTGTGAAATTTCAAATTCATTTTTATTCTCCACCTTTCTCCACCATTCTCCACCTGAATCTGGGTCCTCCACCTTTTGTGTCCAGATTACATTTTCTCCTTCTCCCTGTAGGGAAGCAGGTTTTCAGAGTGGGATCAAGCACTGTACCTGGGAACCTTGATCATCCCCACCTGTCGGCAAAAATTGTATCATGTTTATTTTATAGTGATCTGGAAAAAAGAGATGGCAACGATAAAAAAAAAAAGTCAAACGTTTCTATTCTGGCAAACTTGTTTTGGGTAATAATTTTATTACATATGAGTCACATATCACACAAATCACTCATTTAAAGTGTACAATGTGGTGGTTTTTACTACATGCGTAGGGTTGTTCTACCATTACCACCATCATATTTAGATCATTTTCACTACTCTCAATAAGAAACCCCATACCCTTTAGCAGCCCCCCACCCTAGCCCTGGGCAACCACTAATCTATTTTCTGTCTTTATAGATTTGTCCACTGTAGACATTTCATATAAATGGAATCATACAATATGTGGTCTTTTGTGTCTGGTTTCTTTGACTTCACAGAATGTTTTTAAGGTTCATCGATGTTTTAGCATGTATCAGTATTTCATTCCTTTTTCTGGCCAAGTAATATTCCACTTTGTGGAGATATACACACACACACACACACACACACACACACACACCACATTTTGTTTATCCATTCATCCATTGGTGAATACGGTGAGTCCTCTACATACGAACCTTCAAGTTACGAACCTTCAAGTTGCGAACCTTCAAAGATTCGAACGTGCGTTCGCATGTCCAGTCACGTAAGTTAGTTCCCATGTCTGGCATACATTGTTACATGCATGCATCCTCTAGAAATGGTTGTGCTTTCGTGCACTTTACTGTACAGTACTGTATAGAGTACAGTAGTACAGTATCTTTATTTCAAGCCCAGGATGTCCGGAAGCAAGTGATTTTCTTTATTGAGGAAGCATTGTTAGTTTTTGAGGCACAGGATCCAAACGTAGAACGGTACATGAAGGTTGCAGCAAGCCGTTCAGAATGCAGTCCAGTGCTACCGTGTCATCTATGATGAGAAAAAAAGAGCTACTACCCAGACATCACTGGATCGTTTTTTCAAGAGGGTAGATAGAATTGAATCCAGCAAGGAGCCAGAACCGGTGGCATCACAGTCAGGCATGAGTGAAATTGCAGCTTGCCCTCTGTCTCCTATTGCTGATGATCCTTCAGCTCTACCATCTCCCACCTCCTCTCCCTCCTCCAGTCAGTAACTCTTCTTGCCTGTTCACTCGATGCCAGCCCCTGGATGCCAGCTGTTGTACTGTACTGCTGTACTTTTCAAGGTACTGTACTGAAAGAGTCAATGTTTTCTTTATTTTTTCTTTCTTTCTTTCTTTCTTTATTTATTTTTGCGGTACGCGGGCCTCTCACTGTTGTGGCCTCTCCCGTTGCGGAGTGCAGGCTCCGGACGCGCAGGCTCAGCGGCTATGGCTCACGGGCCCAGCCGCTCCACAGCATGTGGGATCCTCATGGACCGGGGCACGAACCCGTGTCCCCTGCATTGGCAGGTGGACTCTCAACCACTGCGCCACCAGGGAAGCCCTGTTTTCTCTATTTTTTGTGTTTGTTTTTTATGTATTACTTGTGTGAAAAGTATTATAAACCTGTTATGGTACAGTACTATTGATATACAGCTGATTGTGTTAGTTGGGTACCTAGGCTAAGTTTGTTGGATTTATGAATAAATTGGATTTACGAACGTGCTCTTGGAATGGAACTTTTTCTTATATAGGGGGCTTACTATATTTGAGTTGTTTCCACTTTTTGGCTTTTAGGAATATTGCTGCTATGAACATTCACGTATAGGTTTATATGTGGGCATTTGTCTTCAGTTCTTTTGGCTACATACTTAGGAGTAGAATCAAATATATTTTTAGGGCTTCCCCGGTGGCACAGTGGTTAAGCATCTGCCTGCCAATGCAAGGGACCCTGGATCGAGCCCCTGTTCCGGGAAGATCCCACATGCCGTGGAGCAACTGAGCCCGTGCACCACAACTACTGAGCCTGAGCTCTAGAGCCCGCAAGCCACAACTACTGAAGCCCGCACGCCTAGAGCCCATGCTCCACAACAAGAGGAGCCACTGCAATGAGAGGCCTGCACACCACAATGAAGAGTAGCCCCCGCTCACCGCAAGTAGAGAAAACCTGCGTGCAGCAAGGAAGACCCAATGCAGTCAAAAATAAATAAAAATAAAATAATTAAAAAAACATGTATTTAAAAAAAATGAAAAACAAATTAGATGTTATAGAATCTCTGAAGCACTTATAGAAACTGTTCACTTCCATAGAGAACAGGTTGAAAACCAGTGTTAAAGTGGAGAGAACGTTGATTTTTTTGTATGCGTGTTGAGTAAATATGGGTTGAATCTTGGTAGACTGTGGTGAGTTTTGTCAAGTTACCTGTGAATACCTTTCTTCGTGTATAAAATGTTAGTACCTCTGGATGTTTTAGGGGTCGATAGACTGCATAATTGCTTACAAAAGTTCAGTGTCCCTTTCTTGATATCATCTTTGGCCATGGATTTGCTTTGGCCAGTGGCCTGTGAGGGGAGGCGATGTGTGCCTTCTTCCAGGCAGAAGCTTTAAGAGCTAGCATGTGGTTTGTCATGTCTCTTTTACCTTCTGCCATGCCGACTGGTGATGTAGACACAGGATGACAATAACGTTGGGCAGAGAGAGTCCCAGTACTGAATAGACTTTGTAGCATGAGCAAGGAAAAAAATGTCAATTTAAGCCTTTAAGATTTGGTGACTGTTTGATACTTTAGCACACAGGTCCTCAAGTAAGAGGCATTTTTGCACTCCTTCCCCTGAGACATTTGGCAGTGTCTGGCGACATTGGTTGGTTGTCAGAGCTGGGGAAGGTGCTGTTGACATGTAGTGGGCAGATGCCACCAAACACCCTTGAATGCACAGGACAGCCCCCACAGCCAAGAATGATCTGGCCCACGATGTCAGTAGTGCTGAGGCTGAGAAACCTTGCTTTAGTGTAACCTAGTTTACCCAGATTAATGCAGGGGTGTTGAGAAAAGGTTAAATGGATTAAATTATATAAAACACTCAGCACACAGGGTGGCCCCCTTGTTTTTGTAATTACGTGGTAGGCCCGGGCGATGGCTTCAAAGTCTTTCCTCGCATCCTTGGGAAAAGGGTTCTTTTCCAGCTTTCCTAGGGTTTAGTAGTTTAGTTTAATTGAAGTTTTGTTCATAAATTGTCTCAATTTTAGCAGAACCATTTACCCTTTAAAATAGCGAGGGAACTAACATTAAATGCTTATTTAGTGCCAGGCTCTTTATATGTACAGTTGACCCTTGAGCAATGTGGGGTTCAGGGTGGACCCTCCCCACAGCGGAAAATGATGTGTGAAGTCCGCCGAATCTGTAGTTCCCTTGTATCTGTGGTTACACATCCACAGATTCAACCAACCACAGGTCATGCAGTACTGTAGTATTTACTATTAAAAAAGTCTGTGCGTAAGTGGACCTGTGCAGTTCAAATGCATGTTGTTCAAGGAGCCACTGTTTTTTGATTTTTTACAAATACTCTATGAAATTGATTTTCTCATCTCCATATTGTTTTAGATGAAGAAATTGAGGCATTGGAATTAAGTAATTTGACCAAGAATACACAGGTTGTAGGTGGTGGGCCTAAGAATTTGACCCAAATCTGTTTGCCTGCAGAACACTGTTCTTTCCACACTACCATACTACCTGTTTAGCATTGGCTTCAACCTAAAGAAAGGAAGGCGATGCCCAAGTGATAACAATTATGTGTTGTATTAGTTATCTATTGCTGTGTAACAAATTACCTCAAATCTTAGCACTTTGAAACAATAGACATTTATTATCTCACACAGTTTCTGATAATCAGGAATCCAGGAGAAGCTAAGCTGTGTGTTTCTGGTTCAGGATCTCTCTTTTTGTAAAAAAAATTAATTAATTAATTAATTTTTGGTTGCATTGGATCTTTGTTGCTGTGTGCGGGCTTTCTCTAGTTGCAGCGAGCAGGGGCTCCTCTTTGTTGTGGTGTGCGGGCTTCTTATTGTGGTGGCTTCTCTTGTGGAGCACAGGCTCTAGGTGCACGGGCTTCAGTAGTTGTGGCACGCGGGCTCAGTAGGTGTGGCTTGTGGGCTCTAGAGTGTAGGCTCAGTAGTTGTGGCGCATGGGCTTAGTTGCTCCGTGGCATGTGGGATCTTCCCAGACCAGGGCTTGAACCCGTGTCCCCTGCATTGGCAGGCGGATTCTTAACCACTGCACCACCAGGGAAGCCCCAGAATCTCTCTTGAGGTTGCAGTCAAGTGGTCATCCAGGGCTGCCATCATCTGAAGGCCTGATTGGAGATGGAGCATCTGCTTCCGTGATGGCTTATTCACATGGCTGTTGGCATGAGGCCTCAGTTCCTCACCACATGGGCCTCTCCTTAGGGCTGCCTGAGTGTCTTCAGGACATGGCAGCTGGCTTCCCCTAGAGTGAGGGTTTGAGAGAGACAGCAAGAGAGAAGCCATAGCATCTTTTATGTCCTTGTCTCAGAAGTCACATATCATCACTTCAGTTGGTCACACAGACAACCCTGATACAATGTGGGAAAGGGCTGTACAAAGGCATCATGAATACTAGTAGGTGGAGATTATTGGGGGCCATCTTGGAGGCTGGTTGCCACATACGTAGGATCCTTATATCCCATAGTTGCAAAATTATAAATTGCATTTCCTTTTCATATTCTAAAATTTCAAACCAGAATTTCATACTTTAAAATATCCAAATCATTCACAACATAAATGAAAATATAAATTTGCCTTTATAAATTTGCCTTTATAACCATTTGTGAATGGGCAAAATCAAATACTTACTATAAAAGCTATGTTGCAAATACTTCATTTGGGAGATTTGTATTTCAGTGGGCTGAACTAGCAGAGGCCTCTTGAGTCCTGAGAAGTTTGGGCTGCTGACGCTTTCTTTTCTTTCCTGGAAAATCACCCTCTACCAAACACTGAATTCTTCATTTTCTAAAGTCCTTCCAACATCCTTATGTTCTCATTGCTGGTTTGGTATACTTGAGTGACAGCCAAAGTATGAGATAAATGGTAGGTAAAAAGACTGGGCAGTTTCCGTGGAAGCTTCTTGCAGGAGCTCTTCCTTTCTTCAGCCAGCCATTGCTGGGAAGCATCCCCTTCCAGTTTATGTGTGGTGCCCATCAATTCGAGTGGCTCTTGGAAAGGGGGTTTGTTTAAACAGATTCAGAACTGAGTTTTTATAGATATCTTTAAGGTTCAAATAGGTTTTCCTGAAACTTGAGGATGTTGATGGGTCCTCTTCCTGAAGCAGTTTAACTGTACTTTTGTTTATTACAGTTGGTTTGAGCTTTGGGAATTAAGGAAGGGCCTTGCCTAGGTACAGAGCTATATGGATTTATTGTATTTAACTGTGTGACCATGAAATCAAAAACATTTCCACCTCAGGAATCAACCCATTACTTTGAACCACTATTGATTGCATTGGCTTAGAGCTTCTTTAAGTATTTTCCTTTTTCTTTCTTTTTTTTTTTTTGCGGTACGCGGGCCTCTCACTGTTGTGGCCTCTCCCGTTGCGGAGCACAGGCTCTGGACGCGCAGGCTCAGCGGCCATGGCTCACGGGCCCAGCCGCTCCACGGCATGTGGGATCTTCCCGGACCGGGGCACAAACCCGTGTCCCCTGCATCGGCAGGTGGACTCTCAACCACTGCACCACCAGGGAAGCCCCCTTTTTCTTTTAAAATTGTGTTCAGTTGGATGTGACCAGTTCTACATGGAGGCTGGCTAACTCACTTTTCGTTTTTGATTCCTACTGTCCCAATGTCATGCTTCATTTATACAGTGATGCCTTTTCTTGACTTTATCTGTTGACTTGATATCCTATGCACCATATTTTTCTTTTTTAGATATAGGAAGATTGAAAAAAAGATCAGTATTTGAAGAACACTTGAAAAAGTGAAGAGCGTTGTGAGAGACAGCTTTAATCTTAATTTTCACTGTAGCCAGAATAGGTGGCCACCTGATGGGCAGACCTGCCTTTCTTTGTACACTGCCCAGGGTAGGTGCCTATATCAATCAAGGTTAGGCTGGTCTCCAATACTACTACTGACTCTTAGTGCTGGGGACCTTACCATAATTAATAGAGGTTATAATAAAAACGAGATATCAACAATTGTCTGCATGGGTGGTAGCGGGGAGGTGGAGTAGTTGTCTAATATGTGAAAGTTGGAAAGCTGGAGGTTTCAGTAATTTAAGATATCCATTATTAATTTTAAGAATTTTCTGATTATTATAAATGCATGACAGATATTATTTTCTGATCCTGTGGTTTTGTGGGCAATCATTTTGAAAAGGGGCCAGAATGAGAATAAAAATTAATTATGAAAATCGATTTGAAAAACCGATTATGCTATGATTCATCACAGACATTTTATGCAACTTATATGTTGTGTTTTTGCCTTTGGGACTAGCATTCTTTTTTTTTTTTTTTTTTTTTGGGACTAGCATTCTTAAGAGCTGATTTTTACTTTGGCCTTTCTAATGTGTGTCAGCTATATCAGTTCACAAGCATGTTTTCATCTGTGCATCATGTTATATTGGGACTTGGATGGAATGTAAATCTTTTATTGGCCTAAATCTGAGTCTAATCTTCTGCATGGTTTTGGTAGAAAATCAATTTCTTCTGCTCTGTCAAGATTTTTCAGGTCAGTGCTCTTTGGAAGTTTCCCAGTTCTCTTAGATTAAAATAGATTTTGTTTTTGTGCTACATATTGGTATTCTTTAGTAGGACGCTGGGATCTAGGAAGTGAGAAGTTAGAGCCTGACAAGATATCCATGAGTTCTTCTCTTTCAGTTAACTTGTTGACACACTGCACCTTTAAGGAGCCAAGGAGTTTGTGTTCTCTCAGAGACATCATTTGGGGAGCAATTGTAAGTGACACCTGTAGGCGAGGTGGTGTGCTTGACTTTAATGAGTTCCACTTGTTTACCTGCTCACTAGGCTACTAGAAGTGAATGGAAAAGAGAAGGACTAGTTCTGCCATGCTCAGTCCATTTCACTAGTGTGGGCCATTGGAGCTGGAAGGAGGGTGACCAACTCGGACTTTCTCAGTTTTAGCACTGAAAATCCTACATCCTGGGAACCCCTCAGGCCTAGGCAAACCAGGATGGTTGGTCTGGTCATCCTAGCAGTGAATAGCATGGTGATGGATGGTTTGGCACTGGTGAGTACCGCTTGTAGATATTTTAAAGAGGGATTTATTATAGACACATAGCATCTTGCTGTTCAGTGATGTTAGCAGGTGAGTGATTCCGCTGTGATTTGTCTGAAAAACAATAAAACGAGAGTAGATGGAGGTTCTTCTACCTTCTGAACCTAAGAGGATGTGTTTAGGGGATGTTATTAGTATTTGTCTTTATCTTTTTTCCTGGACAATTCAAGGCTCTTTAACTCTACTTCTCCCACCTCCCAATGTATTTTTACCGTATATTTTAATATTGTGTATGTATTTTTTAATTGAGGTAACGCTGGTTTGTAACATCATATAAACTTCATGTATACAATATTATGTTTCTAATCATACACACTCTATAGCATATTCACACCAAAAGCTTAGTTTCCATCCATCACCATACAGTTGACCCCTTTTACTCATTTAACTCCCCCCCGCTTCCCCTCTTGGAACCACTACTCTGTTCTCTGTATCTGTGTATTTGTTTTTGTTTGGTTTGGTTTGTTCATTTATTTAGTTAGTTTTTTAAAAAAATATTTCACATATGAGTGAAATCCCATGGTATTTGTCTTTCTCCATCTGACTTATTTCACTTAGCATAATACCCTCAAGGTCCATCCATGTTGTTGCAAATGGCAAGATTTCATCATTTTTTATGGCTGAGTGGTATTCCACTGCATATATATATACCACATCTTTATTCATCTGTTGATGGACACTTAGGTTGTTTCCATATCTTGGCTATTGTAGTGATGTAAATAATGCTGTGATGAAATAGAGGTGCATGTATTTATATATATTGGATATTAACCCCTTATCTGATATCTGACATATCTTCTCCCATTCAATAACTTGTCTTTTCATTTTCTTGATGGTTTCCTTTGCTGTGCAGAAGCTTTTTAGTTTGACGTAGTCACATTTGTCTATTTTTGCTTTTGTTTCCCTTGCCTGCAGAGACATACCCAGAAAGATATTCCTAAGACTGAAGTCAAAGAGCATACTGCCTATGTTTTCTTCTAGGAGTTTTATGGTTTCAGGTCTTACATTCTTTAGTATTATATATTAAACTCTGCAAGAGATTATTTTATGCAGGCATTGTTTGTTCAGCAATCTTTTTCTGTAGAGGGCCAGATGGTAATATTTTAGCTTCTGTGGGCCACATGGTCTCTGTTACAACTACTCAGCTCCACTGTTGTAGTGCCAAAGCAGCCATAGATAATATGTAACTGATTGTGCATGCCTATGTTCCAATAAGACTTTATTTACAGAAACAGGGAGTGGACCAGATTTGGCTTGCAGACCTTAGTTTGCCAACTACTAATTTATTTATCTACATATTTACTACTTTATTTTTCTTCATTTCTTGTTACATCTCTGAGGTTCTTCTGGGTTCATTTTCAAGGCATGGATGTCTCCTCCTACCTCTGGTTTTCAACATTGCTCTGGAAGTTCTAGCCAGTGCAGTTAGGCAAGAGAAGGAAATAAAAGGCATACGATCAGAAAGGAGGAAGTAAAACTGCCTCTATTTGTAGAGGATGTTATTGTCTGTGTATAAGTCCCAAGGAATGTACAAAATAACTTCTAGAACTAATAAGTGGGTTCAGCAAGTTTGCACGATAAGGATAAAACTATACAAATCAATTGTATTTCTATATATTAGCATTGAAATCACAGTAACAGTTACAGTTGTTCAGAAAATAAAGTGTAAATCTAACAAAGCATGCACAGGACTTGTATCCTGAAACGTACACAGGGCTGATGATAGAAGTCAAAGAAGATCGAAATAAATAGAGAGACATGCCATGTTCACGGATTAGAAGACTCAATGTAGTAAGATGTCAGTTCTCCCCAAATTGATGTATAGGTTTAACATAATTCCTATAAAAATCCCAGCAAGTTTTTTTGTAGATACAGATATGGTTATTCTAAAATTTATATGGAATGGCAAAGGAACTAGAATAGCTAAAACAGTCTTGAAAAAGAAGAATAAAGTAGGAAGAATCAATCTGCCTGATATCAAGACTTATATAACTATGGTAATCAAGACTATGTGGTATTGGTGGCAGAATAGATACATAGATCAGTGAACAGAACAAAGAACCTAGGAATAGGCCCACAGAAATATACCCAATTGATTTTGACAAAAGTGTGAAAGTAATTAAATGGAGGAGGAAAGACTGCCTTTTCAAGCAATGGTGCTGGATCAATTGAACATCAGTAGGCAAAAAAAAAAAAAAAGAGAAAAAAGGAAAAAAAGAACCTCTATCTAAATCTCACACCTTATACAAAAAATAACTCAAAATGGATCACAAAGTTAAATGTAAGGCTTAAAGCTATAGAATTTTCAAAATAAATAGAAAATATTCAGGACCTAGGACTAGGCAAAGAATTATTAGACTTGACACTGACAGTATGATCCATAAAAGAAAAAAACATGATAAAATTGATACCATCAAATCCATTTTACGCTGGTGAAGATCTTGTTAAGAGACAAGCTGCAGGGGAGACCTTCAAGATGGTGGAGGAGTAACGCGTGGAGCTTCCTGCCAACAAATACATCAGAAATACATCTTCATGTGGAACAACTCCTACAGAACACCTACTGAACGCTGGCAGAAGATCTCAGACCTCCCAAAAGGCAAGAAACTCCCCACGTACCGGGGTAGGGCAAAAAAGAATAAACAGAGACAAAAGAATAGGGCCGGGACCTGCACCAGTGGGGGGGAGCAGTGAAGGAGGAAAGGTTGCCACACACTAGAAGCCCCTTCGCGGGCAGAGACTGCGGGTGGCGGAGGGGGAAGCTTTGGAGCCGCGGAGGAGAGCGCAGCAACAGGGTTGTGGAGGGCAAAGCGGAGAGATTCCTGCACAGACGATCGGTGCCGACCGGCACTCACCAGCCCAAGAGGCTTGTCTGCTCACCTGCCGGGGTGGGCGGAGCTGGGAGCAGGGGCTCGGACTTCGGTCGGACCGCAGGGAGAGGACTGGGGTTGGCGGCGTGAACACAGCCTGCAGGGGGTTAGTGTGCCACGGCTAGCCGGGAGGGAGTCCGGGGACAAGTCTGGAGCTGCCGAAGAGGAAAGAGACTTTTTCTTCCCTCTTTGTTTCCTGGTGCGCGAGGAGAGGGGATTAAGAGCGCTGCTTAAAGGAGCTCCAGAGACGGGCGCGAGCCATGGCTATCAGCGCGGACCCCAGAGACGGGCATGAGACGCTAAGGCTGCTGCTGCCGCCACCAAGAAGCCTGTGTGCAAGCACAGGTCACTCTCCACACCTCCCCTCCTGGGAGCCTGTGCAGCCCGCCACTGCCAGGGTCCCGTGATCCAGGGACAACTTACCCGGGAGAACGCACGGCGTGCCTCAGGCTCGCCCTGCATCCGTACCCCTCCCTCCCCCCGGCCTGACTGAGCCAGAGCCCCCAAATCAGCTGCTCCTTTAACCCTGTCCTGTCTGAACGAAGAACAGACGCCCTCAGGCGACCTACACGCAGAGGCGGGGCCACATCCAAAGCTGAACCCCAGGAGGTGTGCGAATGAAGAAGAGAAAGGGAAATCTCTCCCAGCAGCCTCAGGAGCAGCAGATTAAATCTACACAATCAACTTCATGTACCCTGCATCTGTGGAATACCTGAATAGAAAACGAATCATCCCAAAACTGAGGCGGTGGACTTTGGGAGCAACTGTAGACTTGGGGTTTGCTTTCTGCATCTAATTTGTTTCTGGTTTTATGTTTATCGTAGTTTAGTATTTAGAGTTTATTATCATTGGTAGATTTGTTTATTGATTTAGTTGCTGTCTTCTTTTTTATATAGATATATATATATTTTTTCCTTTTTCTCTTTTTGTGAGTGTGTATGTGTATGCTTCTTTGTGTGATTTTGTCTGTATAACTTTGCTTTCAGCATTTGTCCTAGGGTTCTGTCTGTCTTTTTTTTTCTTTTTTAAACTATAGTTTTTAGCAGTTGTTACCATTGGTGGATTTGTTTTTTGGTTTGGTTGCTCTCTTTTTTCTTTTTTTATTCTTTTTTTAAATTACTTTTTAATTTTTTATTTTTAATAATCTTTTTATTTTTTATTTTAATAACTTTCTTTTCTCTTCTTCCTCCCTCTCTCTCTCTCTCTCTCTCTCTCTCTCTCTCTCTCTCTTTCTCCCCCCCTTTCCTTCCTTCCTTCCTTCCTTCCTCCCTCCCTCCCTCCCTCCCTCCCTTCCTCCCTCCCTCCCTTCCTCCCTTCCTCTCTTCCTTCCTTCCTTCCTTCCTTCCTTTCTCCCTTTTCTTCTGAGCAGTGTGGCTGACAGGGTCTTGGTGCTCCGGCCAGGTGTCAGGCATGTGCCTCTGAGGTGGGAGAGCTGAGTTCAGGACATTGGTCGACCAGAGACCTCCCGGCTCCATATAATATCAAACAGCAAATGCTCTCCCAGAGATCTCCATCTCAGCACTAAGACCCAGATCCACTCAATGACCAGCAAGCTACAGTGCTGGACACCCTATGACAAACAACTAGCAAGACAGGAACACAACCCCACCCATTAGCAGAGAGGCTGCCTCAAATCATAATAAGGTCACAGGCACCCTAAAACACACTACTGGATATGGTCCTGACCACCAGAAAGACAAGATCCAGCCTCGTTCACCAGGACACGGGCATTAGTCCCCTCCACCAGGAAGCCTACACAACCCACTGAACCAACCTTAGCCACTTGGGGCAGACACCAAAAACAGTGGGAACTACGAACCAGCAGCCTGCGAAAAGGAGATCCCAAACACAGTATGTTAAGCAAAATGAGAAGACAGAGAAATACACAGCAGATGAAGGAGCAAGGTAAAAACCCACCAGACCTAACAAATGAAGAAGAAATAGGCAGTCTACCTGAGAAAGAATTCAGAGTAACGATAGTAAAGATGATCCAAAATCTTGGAAATAGAATGGAGAAAATACAAGAAACGTTTAACAAGGACCTAGAAGAACTAAAGAGCAAACAAACAATGATGAACAACACAATAAATGAAATTAAAAATTTTCTAGAAGGAATCAATAGCAGAATATCTGAGGCAGAAGAATGGAGAAGTGACCTGGAAGATAAAATAGTGGAAATAAATACCACAGAGCAGAATAAGGAAAAAAGAATGAAAAGAATTGAGGACAGTCTCAGAGACCTCTGGGACAATATTAAACGCACCAACATTCGAATTATAGGGGTCCCAGAAGAAGAAGAGAAAAAGAAAGGGACTGAGAAAATATTTGAAGAGATTATAGTTGAAAACTTCCCTAATATGGGAAAGGAAATAGTTAATCAAGTCCAGGAAGCACAGAGAGTCCCATACAGGATAAATCCAAGGAGAAACACGCCAAGACACACATTAATCAAACTATCAAAAATTAAATACAAAGAAAAAATATTAAAAGCAGCAACGAAAAGCAACAAATAACATACAGGGGAATCCCCATAAGGTTAACAGCTGATCTTTCAGCAGAAACTCTGCAAGCCAGAAGGGAGTGGCAGGACATATTTAAAGTGATGAAAGGGAAAAACCTACAACCAAAATTACTCTACCCAGCAAAGATCTCATTCAGAATCCACGGAGAAATTAAAATCTTTACAGAGAAGTGAAAGCTCAGAGAATTCAGCACCACCAAATCAGGTTTACAAGAAATGCTAGAGGAACTTCTCTAGGCAGGAAACACAAGAGAAGGAAAAGAACTACAATAACACACCCCAAACCATTAAGAAAATGGTAATAGGAACATACATATTGATAATTACCTTAAATGTAAATGGACTAAATGCTCCCACCAGAAGACATAGACTGGCTGAATGGATACAAAAACGAGATCCATATATATGCTGTCTACAAGAGACCCACTTCAGACCTAGTGACACATACAGACTGAAAGTGAGGGGATGGAAAAAGATATTCCCTGCAAATGGAAATCAAAAGAAAGCTGGAGTAGCAATTCTCATATCAGACAAAATAGACTTTAAAATAAAGACTGTAACAAGAGACAAAGAAGGACACTACATAATGATCAATGGATCAATCCAAGAAGAAGCTATAACAATTGTAAATATTTATGCACCCAACACAGGAGCACCTCAATACGTAAGGCAAATGCTAATAGCGATAAAAGGGGAAATCGACAGTAATGCAATTATAGTAGGGAACTTTAACACCCCACTTTCACCAATGGGCAGAGCATCCAAAATGAAAATAAATACGGCAACACAAGGTTTAAATGATACATTAAACAAGATGGACTTATTTGATATTTATAGGACATTCCATCCAAAAACAACAGAATACACTTTCTTCTCAAGTGCTCATGGAACATTCTCCAGGATGGATCGTATCTGGGCCACAAATGAAGCATTGGTAACTTTAAGAAAATTGAAATCCTATCAAGTATCTTTTCTGACCACAGTGATATGAGACTGGATATCAATTACAGGAAAAAATCTGAAAAAATACAAACACATGGAGGCTAAATAAGACACTACTAAGTAACCAAGAGATCACTGAAGAAATCAAAGTGGAAATTAAAAAATACGTGGAAACAAATAACAATGAAAAGACAACGACCCAAAACCTATGGGATGCAGCAAAAGCAGTTCTAAGAGGGAAGTTTATAGCAATATAATCCTACCAAAAGAAACAAGAAACATCTCAAATAAGCAACCTAACCTCACACCTAAAACAATTAGAGAAAGAAGAACAAAAAACCCCAAAAGTTAGCAGAAGGAATGAAATCATAAAGATCAGATCAGAAATAAATGAAAAAGAAGTGAAGGAAATGATAGCAAAGATCAATAAAACTAAAAGCTGGTTTTTTGAAAAGATAAACAAAATTGATAAACCATTAGCCAGACTCATCCAGAAAAAAAGGGGGAAGACTCAAATCAATAGAATTAGAAATGAAAAAGGAGAAGTTAAAACAGACGCTGCAGAAATACAAAGCATCCTAAAAGACTACTACAAGCAAATATATGTCAGTAAAGTGGACAGCCTGGAAGAAGTGGACAAATTCTTAGAAAAGCACAACCTTCTGAGACTGAACCAGGAAGAAATAGAAAATATAAACAGACCAATCACAAGCACTGAAGTTGAAACTGTGATTAAAATCTTCCAACAAACAGAAGCCCACGACCAGATGGCTTCACAGGCGAATTCTATCAAACATTTAGAGAAGATCTAACACCTATCCTTCTCAAACTCTTCCAAAATATAGCAGAGGGAGTAACACTCCCAAACTCATTCTACGAGGCCACCATCAGCCTGATACCAAAACCATACAAAGATGTCACAAAGAAAGAAAACTACAGGCCAATATCAGTGATGAACATAGATGCAAAAATCCTCAACAAAATACTAGCAAACAGAATCCAACAGCACATTAAAAGGATCGTACACCATGATCAAGTGGGGTTTATCCCAGGAATGCAGGGATTCTTCAATATACCGAAATCAATCAATGTGATAAACCATATTGATAAACTGAAGGAGAAAAACCATATGATCATCTCAGTAGACGCAGAAAAACCTTTTGACAAAATTCAACACCTATTTATGATAAAAACCCTCCAGACAGTAGGCATAGAGGGAATTTACCTCAACCTAATAAAGGCCATATATGACAAACCCACAGCCAACATTGTTCTCAGTCGTGAAAAACTGAAACCATTTCCTCTAAGATCAGGAACAAGACAGCGTTGCCCACTCTCAGCAGTGTTATTCAATATAGTTTTGGAAGTTTTCGCCAGAGGAATCAGAGAAGAAATAGAAATAAGGAATCCGAGAAGACAAAGAAATAAGAGGAATCCAATTCGGAAAAGAAGTAAAGCTGTCACTGTTTGCAAATGGCATGATACTATACATAGAGAATCCTAAAAATGCTACCAGAAAACTACTAGAGCTAATCAATGAATTTGTTAAAGTAGCAGGATACAAAATTAATGCACAGAAATCTCTGGCATTCCTATACACTAATGATGAAAACTCTGAAAGTGAAATTAAGGAAATACTCCCATTTACCATTGCAACAAAAAGAATGAAAAACCTAGGAATAAACCTACCTAAGGAGATAAAAGACCTGTATGCAGAAAACTGTCATAAGACACTGATGAAAGAAATTAAAGATGATACAAACAGATGGAGAGATAATCCATGTTCTTGGACTGGAATAATCAACATTGTGAAAATGACTATGCTACCCAAAGCAATCTACAGATTCAGTGCAGTCCCTATCAAGCTATCAATGGTATTTTTTCACAGAACTAGAACAAAAAATTTCACAATTAGTATGGAAACACAAAAGACCCCGAATAGCCAAAGCAATCTTGAGAAAGAAGAACGGAGCTGGAGGAATCAGGCTCCCGGTCTTCAGACTATACTACAAAGCTACAGTAATCAAGACAGTTTGGTACTGGCACAGAAACAGAAATATAGATCAATGGAACAGGATAGAAAGCCCAGAGATAAACCCACACACATATGGTCATCTTATTGTTGATAAAGGAGTCAAGAATATACAGTGGAGAAAAGACAGCCTCTTCAATAAGTGGTGCTGGGAAAACTGGACAGCTACATGTAAAAGAGTGAAATTAGAACACTTACTAACACTATACACAAAAATAAACTCAAAATGGATTAAAGACCTAAATGTAAGGCCAGACACTGTAAAACTCTTAGAGGATAACACAGGCGGAACATTGTATGACATAAATCACAGCAAGATCCTTTTTGACCCACCTCCTAGAGAAATGGAAATAAAACCAAAAATAAACAAATGGGACCTAATGAAACTTAAAAGCTTTTGCACAGCGAAGGAAAACATAAGGAAGACGAAAAGGCAACCCTGAGAATGGGAGAAAATATTTGCAAATGAAGCACCTGACAAAGGAGTACTCTTCAAAATTTACAAGCAGCTCACGTAGCTCAATATCAAAAAAACCAAACAACCCAATCCATATATGGGCAGAAGACCTAAATAGACATTTCTCCAAAGACGATATACAGACTGCCAACAAACGCATGAAAGGATGCTCGACATCACTAATCATTAGGGAAATGCAAATCAAAACTACAATGAGGTATCACCTCCCACCGGTCAGAATGGCCATCATCCAAAATCTACAAACAATAATTGCTGCAGTGTGTGGAGAAAGGGGAACCCTCCTGCACTGTTGGTGGGAATGTAATTTGATACAGCCACTATGGAGAACAGTATGGAGTTCCTTAAAAAGCTAAAAATAGAACTACCATACAACCGAGCAATCCCACTACTGGGCATATACCCTGAGAAAACCATAATTCAAAAAGAGTCATGTACCACAATGTTCATTGCAGCTCTGTTTCCAATAGCCAGGACATGGAAGCAACCTAAGTGTCCATTGACAGATGAATGGATCAAGAAGATGTGGCACATATATACAATGGAATATTACTCAACCATGAAAAGAAAGGAAATTGAGTTATTTGTAGTGAGGTGGAAATACCTAGAGTCTGTCATGCAGAGCGAAGTAAGTCAGAAAGAGGAAAACAAATACCGTATGCTAACACATATATATGGAATCTAAAAAAAATGGTTCTGATGAACCTAGGGGCAGGACAGGAATAAAGACGCCGACATAGAGAATGGACTTGCGGACACGGGGAGTCTCAAGGGTAAGGTGGGATGAAGTGAGAGAGTGGCATGGACATATATACAGTACCAAACGTAAAATAGATAGCTAGTGGGAAGCAGCCGCATAGCACAGAGAGATCAGCTCGGTGCTTTGTGTCCACCTAGATGGGGGGGATAGGGAGGGTGGGAGGGAGACTCAAGAGGGAGGAGGTATGGGGATATATGTATATGTATAGCTGATTCACTTTGTTATAAAGCAGAAACTAACACATCATTGTAAAGCAATTATACTCCAATAAAGATGTTAAAAAAAAAAAAAGGAGAGAAGCTGCAGAGTGGGAGAAAATATTTGCAAAGCAAATGTCTGACAAAGGACTATCTGCAATATAGTAAAAATTCTCAAAACTTAACATTAAAAAAAGCAAACAGTCCAATTAGAAAATGGAAAAAAAAGAGAAAATGGCCAAAAGACATGAAGAAATATATCAGTGAAGAGGATATACAAATGACAAATAAGCACAGGAAAAGATGTTCAACATCATGAGCTATTGGAGAAATACAAATTAAAGCCAAATGTGATATCACTACATACCTATCAGAGTAGGTGGATTAAACAATAGTGACCTCACTAAATGCTGCAGAGAAATGGGATCACTAATCCCTTGCTGATGGGAATGTACAGTGATACAGCCCCTCTGCAAAATAGTTTGACAGTTTCTTAAAAACACTAAATATGTAACTACCATATGGGACCCAGTAATTATACTCCTGGGCATTTATCCCAGAGAAATGAAGATTTATGTTCATACAAAGGCATGTACACAAATGTTTATAGCAGCTTCATTCCTAATAGCCCATAACTGTAAATGATACAGATGCCCTTCATTGGGTGAATGGTTAAACAAACTGGTACATCCGTATCATGAAATACTACTCAGCAGTATAAAGGAATGAACTACTGATGTACACAACAACCTGTATGGCTCTCCAGAGATTTATGCTGAGTGAACAAAGACAGTCCTGAATGGTACATATTATGTGATTCCATTTATATAACTTTTTTTAAATGACAAAATTATAGAAATGGACAACAGATTAGTGGTTCTCAGGGGTTGAGGGGGCAGGGGTGGGAAGGAAATGATTGGCTGTAAAAGGGTAGCATGAAGGTCCTTGTGGTGATGGCAGTGTTCTCTATGTTAACTGTGTCAAAGTCAGTAACCTGGTTTTGTTCTTTCATTATAGTTTTGTAAGATGTTACCGTTGTGGGGAACTGGGTAAAGGTTACACAGGGCCTCTGTGTATAATTTCTTACAACTGCATGTGAATCTATAATTATTTCAAAATAAAAATTTTAATTTAAAAGAAGTATTTTAGGAAAAAAATGATCTGAAAGGATCAGAGTCAGAAGAATCATAAATATTAAATAATGTAGCACTTTTGTATTTGGTGATGTTCTAAGGCCCTGGCCCAGTTTTGTTCTGAAATGGAGCCATGGAGGGATCCATGTGAGTCTCTGTACAAAGGTGTATGATTGACTTGTTTCCTCAAGTACTGCTAATTTGAGATGCTATTCAGTGTATGCCCTTTGAGTACCTTTTGCCTCTGGTTTTCTGTTATACAGAAACTGGTTTTTTCATTTCAGTTCCAAGGTCATTTCCAACCACCATTAACTTTTATCATTTTGTTGCTGCAGTGGGTCCTCACCTAAGGACCAGAGTGTCTAGACACTGACTTGTTTTCCTGAGTGATTTTTCTCTTTGCCTATGTGATAGAGATTTCTTGCTGTTCCCTGATCCCTATCCCCTTCTTCTCTATGGTAGTAGAAACTCCATTTTTGAGGTGGGCACATGGCTGCCCAGAGTAGATGTTGCACTGCTCAGATTTCATTGTATCTCAGTGTGGTTGTGTCACCAAGTACAAGCCTTATGTTTTGATTAAGCTGTACATTAAACAGAGCTATCATTTTGCTGTAACAAACACTTGGTGAATAGGTAAAATCAAATACTTTATATAAAAGCTGTGTGTTGTGGGTGGAATTGTGTCCCCGTAGAAAGATACGTTGAGGTCCTAACCCCCAGTACCTTGGAATGTGACCTGATTTGGAAGTAGGTCTTTGCAGATGTAATGAAGTTAAGATGAGATCATACTGGAGAAGGGTGGAATCCTAATTCACCCAGGAACAATGCCATGGGACGATGAAGATTGGAGTGATGTATTTACAAGCCAAGGAACCTCCTGGGGCTGCCAGAGGTTAGAAGAGAGGCATGGAACAGATTTTTCCTCAGAACCCTTGGAAGGAGCAAACCCTGCTGATGCCTTGATTTTGGACTTCCAGCCTCCAGAACTGTAAGGCAACAAATTTCTGTTGTTTTAAGCCACCGACTTTGTGGTATTTTGTCACAGCAGCCCTAGGAAAACCAGACACTGTTGTTTCAAAACTTCTTTTTGGTGTATTTAAGAAAAGTGGGTTGGGGACTTCCCTGGCAGTCCAATGGTTAGGACTCCATGCTTTCACTGTAGAGGGCCTGGGTTCAGTCCCAGGTTGGGGAACTAAGGTCCCACGTGCCGTGTGGCACAGCCAAAAAAAAAAGATAGCGTTGGGTATGCATAGGCTTCTTAATCTGAGTCCTGATATATTTGGACTGATTGTGCCTTCTTTTTTCTGGAAAATCTCACTGTACCAAACACTGACATTCTTCATTGCTCCAAAGCCCTTCCATCTCCCTTACGTTTTTTTTTTTTGGCCGTGCTGCTCGGCATGTAGCATCTTACCCCCATAAGGGATCAAACTGCATGTCTGCTGCAGTGGGAGCGCAGAGTCTTAACCGCTGGACTGCCAGGGAACACCCATCTTGCTTACATTTTTATTGCTGATTTGATGTGCTTGAATGTCAGCCAAAGTCTAAGGTAAATGGGTTGATGTAAGGATTGGGTGGTTTCCATGGAGACTTCTTGCAGGAGTCCTCCCTTTCTCAGTTCAACAGTTGTCAGGGAAACATCTAATTTCAGTTTGTGGGTCTGACAATTTGAGTGGCTCTTGGAAAAGGATATAGTTAAATCTTTTCAAATAAATTCAGAGCTTTTTAAGATTCCCTTCAAGTTATAGTAAGTTTTTCTGTTACTTAGGCATATTAACTAGTCCTCTGCCTGAAGTGATGAAAGTACCGATTTGTTCATATGCAGAAAATGTTGATTTTGAGCTTTGCCAGGGAGGAAAGCTGAGGTTCAGAGAAAGAAAGGCCCAGAGCCAGAGATCTGGTTGTCTGATGCCACATGATTCTAGTCCATAATCTTCAGCATGCCCTACAGTAAAAGAGATCCAAGCGGCCTGCCCTGTACAAAACTGTTCACAGGCTGCAGAGTTGGCAGGCTCAGCACTGTGTGTTTATTGCTTCTAGTTAGGTATTGTTGAATCAGTGGCTGGCATTGGTTGTGGTCAAAGGGAATGGTTGTGAGAGCATAGATTCTAGATGTAAGCAGTTCTAATAAATCGGAATCCCTATTGTGACAGCTTCCCCATGGGGCTATGTACGAAACAGTCAGGTATGGTAGATTTCAAAATTCCCCCGATACTGTACAGCTCCTTTCATCAAGAGGTGGAGCCTGTGTCTCCATCCTTAGAGTCTTGGCTGGCCTTGTGACTTGGTTTGACCATAGTATACAGTAGAAGAGACCTTGGGTAAGTTCTGAACCTAGGCCTGAAGAAGGATTTCAGCTTCAGTTCTTGCTCCTTTGGGAACTTTGCCACCATGTGAAAAAGCCCAGGCTCACCGGCTGGAGGATGAGAGGCCATGTGGAGGAGAATGGAGGCGCCCAGTCAGCCCAAGGCTAACTGCGGAAGTATAAGCGAGTCCCACCTGAGTTCAGCAGAGTCTGGCTTAGATCGGTATCATTGCTCAGCTGAGCTCAGCCCACATTGCTGATCCCCAGAACTATGAACTAAATAAATGTTGTTTTAAAGTTTCGGGGTGGTTTGTTTTGCAGCAGTAAATGATTGATACAGCCAGGTTTGGATGCTCTGGACCAATCAAGGCTTGCCTTTGACCTGTCCTCTGTAACACCCAGGATTCTTAGTAACACTGTCCCATTAGTAACAGAAATTACCTGTGGGTAATTTAGGCAGAAAGGGAGTTTATTGGCAGGATATTGGGTAGCTCAGTCTTTCTTTCGGAAAACTGGAGAAACATCTTGAAAAATGCACAGCTAAGGGGCAACAGTGCCAGAACAACAGGCTCATTACAGCACAGAATTGGTCCAGTGAGGATGCTGGAACTGTAGCTACTGAATATTGGATGCCTCCAGCCACACCACACATTGCCTGCCCTGGGCGTCGGGCGTGAGGCTGGGCACCTTGCCGCCCCTGGGCACCGGGGTTGCTGCTGTTTCCAGAATACAATGGTCTACTATTCCTGCTGCCTCACATCACTCATTACTGATTCAAACACCTGTGTGTTGTATCTGGCCACGCTTAGGTGCTGTGCCCATACCCTGATTGAGAAGAAATCACGAAAGTGGGTATCTCACGTTTTTAGCTTATTGAGCTGGAGGCAGGTGGAAAATTTCATAAACGTTGGCAAGGGGTTCTGATGCTGGGCAGCAAAAGAAAAGTGGCAAATGTTAATCAGTTTCTGTTCTGTACTCTGGTTAGCTTAGCTGGTTACAACACAGTTAGGATGAAGTGTGCTTTGTGGTTCATTCCTTGGTTCATTTGAGAGAATATACTGAGTTCTGAGGCTGTACCCTTTACACCTGCTCCTTCTCTCACACATGTGTGTCCATGGCCATTTGGAAGGCCAGGGAATCGTGGGACCTAATTTGTATTATCTGTGGCTGCCAAGGTGCAGATAGTTTGTATCTTTCAGTTGGTAAGCCCGATTCCATTCACTGCCATAGTGTGCTACCTAAGAGGACTGAATGGATGGTATCTTAGTGAACATAAGGGGTTGCCTATTCGCTCAGTGAATTTGGTTCACATGACATCTCTAATAGAAATTGTCGGCAGCAAGATCTTTCAGTTCAGGTGGTTTCTCATTTTCCAGAATTTCTCTAATAACCTTTCTAAACCCTGAAGTACTTATCTGAAAAACCATTCATGTAGGATTAGTTTAAATGTTAGAAATGAAACATAAAAGAGAAAAGTATACTGCCTGGAGGGTGGGTAGCGGGGGTTTGAGGAATGTTCATCCTTTTTCCTCAGACTTCTTAGATACACACACCCCAATCAGATTATGTCTTACTTAGCTCAGGCTGCTGTAACAAAATACCACAAACTGAGTGGCTTATAAGCAACAGAAATTTACTTCTCCCATTTCTAGAGGCTGGAAATCTGAGATCACGGTGCTAACATGGCTGGGTTCTGGTGATGGCCCTCTTCTGGGTTGCAGACTGCCGACTTCTGGCTGTGTCTTCACATGGTGGGGAGCAGAGAGAGGAAGCAAGCTCTCTTGTGACTCTGTAAGGTACAAATTCCATTCCTGAGGGCTCCACCTTCATGACCTCATCTCATCCTAATCACCTTTCTTTTTTTGCCACGCGGCTTGTGGGATCTTAGTTCCTTGACCAGGGACCGAACTTGTGCCGCCTGCAGTTCAAGCGTGGAGTCTTAACCACTGGACCGCCAGGGAAGTCCCCTTAATCACCTTTCAAAGGCCCCATCTCCTAATATCGTCACATTGGCGGGTAGGGTTTTAACATATGAATTTGGGGGGTTCACAGACGTTCAGTCCATAACAACAGATTAGAAACCCTTTGAGGGCAGGGACTCTTCTTTCTGCATCAATTATCTCTAAGTTGTCAAATCTTTAGGCATGACTTGTGAAAGTGGAGCGGACTTGGGAAAGAATACCTTGGGAGGAATCAGGACCTAGGTCTCAGCTCATCCATTGTGGTGGGGGCACCTGTTTAGGGGGACGGGTAGATTGTATCAGGTCAGGCAATGCAGTCTGTCTGGGCTGATGAATTAGTGTCTCCATGTGATTGAAGGGAGGACCCACCACTCCTGGGTCCTAGGGATGTCCCTCCTGGCAAGCACAGCTCATTGGCAGGAGATCTAAGAGCAGGGAAAGTTTGGGCATCAGGGAGGTGTCAGCAGGTAGCTGGGGGTGAGGTGCAGGAGAAGGACAGACAGGTGAGAGCAAGGCCAGGCCTTCAGCGATGGGTGTCTGTCATGCTAGAGAGGGAAGAGGATGGACTGTGTAGCTGGGGCATAGAAAGGGGATTTATTTGGTCATGGAAAGAGGTGGGTTTGGTCAATATAATGTAGCCACTGGGTCACAGTAGGAGCAATAGCATGATAGGCTTGGGGCTGGGTTCCAGCTAGGTGGGCTGAAGCCCCTTAAAGCCATCTGGATTTGCCATGATGATGCGGGGGACTGAGTGTGCTGGTTGTCACAAGGCCATGCTGGGTGGAGGAGAACTGTCTTGAACAGGGAGGGGCCGTCTCCAGCTTTGGTGCCCTGCAGTAGCCTGCTTTGATGGGGGTCAGCATCCTCAGAGAGGAGGTGAGTGGGGCGTTTGTTATTTTAACAGTTGGATAGGGTCTTCACTAGGAACTCGACAAAGAAACCCAATTAATGAAGTCAGGTTGCCTACCCCACCAGAAACTGCTGTGCCTGGTATAAGTTTAACTCTGCTGGAAGGTTCCAATCTGTCTGGGTTCATACTGGAGACTGAGAACTCTGGTGTGATCTGAGACTGAACTTGCACTTGTTCATTCCCTCTGAAGCATTTCAAGGATCTGTGTATAATAAACGGATGCTCCACTTACGTGAGATGTCCTGGCGTGCTCTGTTTGTCTCGCTAAGGCACTAGTTTCTTTATTCCTTTCTCTCTCATTTTTTTTGGCACTAGTTTCTTTAAAAATGAAATGTGTGTATGAGTGTGTGTGCGCGCGCGTGTGTGGGCACAAGTATGTATAAAATAAAAGATATAAAATATAGAATGGAGCGAAATCAACAAACTTATAAAAATACCAAATAACCTCAACCTGTAAGTTTATTTATGAAAAGCACTAAAAATGTCAGTAAACAAATTGAAAAGCGAACCCTTTGGCTGCCGAGGTAAGTCTGAGTTGCCAGAACCAGTAAAAGCTTTGTATGATCCTGGCAGCATGTGTGTTCACCTGAGATTTTGCCGCCTCCAGCAGCATGAAATACCGTGATGTGCAGAGGCTAGAAACCTGGGCCACAATCCCCAAAGTTTCTTTTGTAATCTGACCTGTAATTTGCATTTTAATTCAGTTCTAGTGTTAAGACTGCTTTTTTGTGTGTGTATGTTTCCTTCATCTCATCAATTCCTGGTGTTTAAGAGAGTGCCTGGCGCACAGTCGGCCGTCAGTGAACATTAGTTCTTACTGGGGATTCTACTGTTCTCCTCCCCTAACCGTTCTCCTCCATCACAGTGACTCTCTTCTTGTGGTGGCGGGGGTGTTTCCTTTGTACCTCGGTGGTTCACCCCTGGTGCGCTCTTCCCCTCTCCTCCGCCTTGAGCTGTTAGATCCCGGTTTCTCCCTGGGCAGGTGCCAGCCCCGAGGAACTCCTGACCCTGATGAGGGTGCCCGCATGTGTGCAGCTGGCTTGGGCAGCTTCCAGAGCTGTGGCACTGGCTTGCCGAAGAAGGCCTAGATAACAAAAGTCATAATGAGAAATCATTGTTATCAAATCTCTTCACTACCTATAATCCTTCCTCATTCCAAAAGACGATCTAGGTACATGATGAAAAAAATCTGTAGAATCACTCTGTCAAACCTATATATGCCAGTCCACTGTGCAAAAACCAAAGAAGCTAGCCTGAGTGTTGAACTTCTTTGAATTCTTGTCTTTAAGAGCCGTATTAATATCATATTCGACCCCTTAGCATATTTTTGTCATTTTTCTTTTTTTTTTTTGCGGTACGCGAGCCTCTCACTGTTGTGGCCTCTCCCATTGCGGAGCACAGGCTCCGGACGCGCAGGCTCAGCGGCCATGGCTCACGGGCCCAGCCGCTCCGCGGCATGTGGGATCTTCCCAGACCGGGGCACGAACCCGTGTCCCCTGCATCGGCAGGCGGACTGTCAACCACTGCGCCACCAGGGAAGCCCCATATTTTTTTCTTTTAATACAAAAATGTTCCTTCTCCCTCCCCTGTCTCCCCGCCCCCCCAGACAAACCAAACCAAACCAAACCAAAACAAAACAGAGTACATTCAAAGCCCTGGAAGATATGTTGTACAGTTGGCCCTTGAACAACATGGAGATTAGGGGCACTGATCCTCCGAAGTCGAAAATCCACATGTAACTTGGAGTATGCCCTCCATGTATGTGGTTCCTCCACATCTGTGGATTCAACCAGCTGCAGCTCGTGTAGTATTTACTATTGAAAAAAAATCCACGTTATAAGTGGACCTGTGCAGTTCAAACCTGTGTTCAAGGGTCAACTGTGTTTCTCTTTGCCTTTGCTTTCTTGACATTTGGTGATTACAAAATGATTTACCTGAGCTCACATCAGGTTCTTGCTATCCTTTAAAACTTAAAAATTTTTTTGGGGAATAGGTTGATATATTCACCTATAAGTCACAATTCAGAGGTACAAAGCAACATGCATAGGGGTTCTATTAGTGAGTGAAGAGTTAAGTCAAAGTAGGCATATTTAATTCATTCCGTAAGCCTTCCTAATGAGAAATCAGTGGGATGTGTGCTGTGGGGAATGCAAGGATGGTTTTTAAAAAGAAATCCAGGACTTGCCCTCAAGAGACTTATAGCCTTGTTTTAGGGGGATGTAGCAGGTATCCTCAGAACCATAATACAAGTAAGTGCCAGAGGGAGAGGTTCAAACCATAGTTTTAGCTTTCACCCGTACAACTCCTTTTTTTAGAATTTTTGGATCTAGAGAAAGCTTTGTGTTCTATATAGTCTGACTGCTTCATTCCAGTAGATGACATGGAAGACCGAGGGAGGTCAGGTGCCTTCTTCATGGTCACCCAGCTAGATAGAGCTACCTTTGACAAAGATGACTAGTTTTTATAAAGCAAGCTGCTATTAAAAAATACCTTGAGAGGGCTTCCCTGGTGGTGCAGTGGTTGAGAGTCCGCCTGCCGATGCAGGGGACATGGGTTCGTGTCCCGGTCCGGGAAGATCCCACATGCTGCGGAGCAGCTAGGCCCGTGAGCCATGGCCGCTGAGCCTGTGCGTCCGGAGCCTGTGCTCCGCAACGGGAGAGGCCACAGCAGTGAGAGGCCCGCGTACCGCAAAAAAACCCACAAAAAACCTTGAGACAAATGACAATGAAAACACAACTGTACAAAATCTATGGGATGCAGCAAAAGCAGTCCTAAGAGGGAACTTCATAGCGACACAGACCTTCCTCAGAGAGACAAGAAAAATCTCAAACAACCTAACCTACCACCTAAAAGAATTAGAAAAAGAACAACAAACAAAACCTGAAGTCAGAAGGAGGGAAATAATAAGGATCAGAGAAGAAATAAATAAAATAGAGATCAAAAAAATGATAAAGCAAGCTGCTGCCTTGTCCTATGTTGACAACTTAGAGGAAACAGCACTTTGTGTGTGTGAAATCTGGGCTTGGTGAGGGAGGACTTTTGCAGCTTTCTCCAGGTGGGCACTTTGTTTTGAAATCGCCCTTCGAGCAGGTGACAGGTGAATGGTTTTGGGGTATGTCTATACTAGTTCTTGCTGACGTGGGTTTAGTCTCTTTTTAAAAAAAATTATTAATTTATTTTAATTTATTTTATTTTTGGCTGCGTTGGGTGTTCATTGCTGTATGCAGGCTTTCTCTAGTTGAGGCAAGCAGGGGCTAATCTTCGTTGCTGTGCGTGGGCTTCTCATTGCGGTGGCTTCTCTTGTTGCGGAGCACGGGCTCTAGGTGCCCTGTCTCAGTACTTGCAGCTCACGGGCTCAAGAGCGCAGGCTGAGTAGTTGTGGCACATGGGCTTAGTTGCTTTGCAGCATGTGGGATCTTCCTGGACCAGGGCTCAAACCTGTGTCCGCTGCATTGGCAGGTGGATTCTTAACCACTGTACCACCAGGGAAGTCCAGGCTTTGTCTCTTTCTCTTTACAACTTTTCTGAATTCATTTTTAAAAATAGATCATACATTCACATGATTCAAAATTCAAAAGGTACAAAATGAAATACAGTAAACTCTTCCCTACCCCTGTACCCTAGCCAACCTATTCCCTTCCCTGGAAGCAGCTGCAGCCAAGCTTGTTAGCTTCAATTTCCAGAGATAGTATATGAATATATAAGTCAATGCATCTAGATTCAACCCCTTTAAAAAAAAATACCTGCCATGCCCTATTGTGCATCTTGCTTTTTTCTTTTCAGCAGTTTAACCTAACGATCTTTCCATATGAGTGCACAAAGAGCTTCCTCATTCTTTTTTATTTGGTGGCTTTTGTGGCAAACAACTGAATCCACTCCAGATGGTTAAGTCAAAAAGGTATTAGGATTTTTAGGCAACTCATGGAATCGTTTGGAGGTCTGGAAGAAGAGGGCGCATCTAACTTTCCAGAAACAATGGCCAAACCGTGCGTAGTTCTAGTATTCGGTGGGAGCCACCCATGCTCCTGCCTGTACTGAGCAGCAGGTAGCAGGGATTTGACTGGACTGCAGTTGCTTCCACCGTCATCCTGAGCCAGGAAGGCAGCTTCCCCTGCAAAAGTAGAAGCTCTGAGCAGAGTCTCTTGTCTTACACTTCTTACTTCTCAAAGTCTTGTGTGGATATTCCCATCAATGGAGACCTGGTCACATGTTTGCAGTTTAGCTGCAAAGGAGCCTAGGAATTGGATTCTCAGCTTTCAAGCTGGGATGTGAGATTTGTAATATGAGAAATTTCTCAGTAGAGAAAGGCTTTTTAAGAGATGATGGGCAATCACAGATATGACAGATCTCTACCAGAGCTGCCTAGAATTCTGTTGTGTGAATGAACCACGATTGATTAATATTTTAGATGATGGACCTCTAGGTGTTTTCAAATCTGTATCTTAGATGATACATATTGAATGAACTTGTACGTATGTCATTTTGCTTGTATAAAGTGGAATGTAAATTCCTAGAGGTAGAATCGCTAGGTCCAAAGTTTGATTATAATTATTATTTTTTATTGTAATTTTTATGGATGTTGCCAAATGGTCTCTGTACTGTTCTGTGCTTCCATTGGCAGTGTGTAAGTTCCTAGTTTTTTGCCCAGAGTCTTTTCCCTGTTCAGATTCCATGTGAGCCAGAGTGGCAGGTTGGGTCTTCCCTACTACTGGGGTGAGTTTTGGCCTTGGGCCACAAATGTTGACAAGCTGGATCTGGGGTCATAACCTCTGCCATTCATTCATTCATTCATCTATCAATTAATTATCTTGGCTGGATTCGGTCTGCAATTTAGTATAGGCTCTCTGGTCCTAAATTAAATGGCATCTTGGGGGATCTGAAAGATAATGGAGCTTCCAAAATTGATTTGCAACTTGGGAGTAGCTTACATGTTGGGAGATCTTGGATCATTATGTGTTGACAGATGCATAGGGATGTTTTCAAAGAATGGTTATGAAGATTTATAACACCTTCTTCTTTTAAAACTAAAAAGCAAATAAGTGAAATAAGACAGATGAAGACAAATACTGCATGGTATCATTTATATATGGAATCTAAAAAAAGAAAAAAATACGTTGAGCTTATAGAAACAGAATGGAATGGTGGTTGCCAGGGGTTGTGGGGTACAGGAAATAGGGAGAGTCACTGGTGAAAGGGTACAAACTTTCAGCTCTAAGATGAATAAGATACGAGATTCTGCTGTATAACATGGTGATTGTAGTTGATAGTGGTATTGTGTAAGTGAAATTTGTTTAGAGAGTAGAACTTAAGTGTTCTTACACACACAAAAAAGGTAAATATGAGAGGTGATGAATGTGTCAATTAACTCGATGGTAGGAATCCTTTCACAGTCTATATGTACATTAAGTCATCACACTGTACACTTTACATATGTGGCAATTTTATTTGTCAATTATGCTACCTCAATAAGGCTGAGAGAAGCAAAATATCATTTTTAGCATGTGAATTATTACATAGATTTTGCTCATATCTGAAATATGGCTCTAGTTGGTTATTGTGGAAGTTTACAGTAATGTAGGAAGCCTTAGTGCAAAAGCTCCTGAAAAATTTAAACAAATGTATATAAATGGGTGGAAAATGGGTGGGGATACATGTGTGTTCTTTTCTTCTACTGGAAATGTTCACTCTTTAAGTTGGAATTTACTTAGTGTGGCTGATAGTTTAGGAAAATACCTTTCTGCCCGGCTTTGAGCGTATCTGCAGGATGTCATGCCTCTGGGAGGCAGTGTCTTATCAGGGCTTGCTAACCCTTTCTGTAAAGGGCCCGGTAGTAAATATTAGGCTTTGCGGGCCAAGAGGCAAAATTGAGGATATTGTATAGGTACTTATATGACAAGAGAGAAAGCAAACTTCCACAAAGTTTTTATTGACAAAATTCAAAATATGATAATTGAGTACAAGTGTTTTTTTGCGGGGGTGGGGGATTAATACAGATCTACTAGTAAGAAGCATGGAATTCTTGTTTTGGGGATAACATTTTACCTCATAGAATTCAAAGTTAGTGTTCCCTATCATCAAATTGACTGCAAATGTTCATCTGTAAAAAACATTCTCAGCACATACAAGACCAGGCAGTGGGCCAGATTTGGCTTGTGAACATCAGTTTTCCAACCCCTGATGTAATGGAAAAACCTTTACATTTGGACCCAGGCCCATGTAGGTCTGAGTACTGGCTCTGAACCTGTGACCTTGAACATCTCACTGAACTTTCTGAGTTGTGGCATTTATTTGTGCATAAACTGGAGGCAAGGATAGCCACCTCATGGAATAAATATCATCCCCATGTTTGTTACGATTTTTGTGTTAAGATTCCAGTTCTGTAGATGCTGATGTAATTTAGCTAGGCTTACTTGCAATTAGTATTGGGCAGAGTCAAAAGCTGATTTGTCAGGGGATAGAATTTTCAAATGGTCTCAATGTACTATGTGAAAATATGTTTTTGCAGTGGAGAGATCTAGCAGTCACCCTCTTAACCAAATGGCCAAGCTTGGCAATTAGTGGTGGGATGTTCTGAAAGTATGTACCCCTCACTGTTGTGTACCTCTTACTGTATCACAGTACCACCTGTGTGGTGTTCTTGCCAGAAATGTTTGACTTGAATGTTATCCCAAGGAAACAGAAATCCAAAATGTGGAACATTCTGCAGGACAACTGGCCTGAACTCTTGAAAGGATTCAGTGTCAGTGAAGAACGGAGGTGGGATTGTTTTAGATTAGGGAAAGACAGAGGAGACATAAGATAAAAATGTAATGCACAAACATTGATTAAATCCTGGATGGGAGAGGGGAAATTCAGTTCTATAGGCCATTTTTAAGACGATTGAGGACATGAGAGTATGGACCATATGTTGTGTGATAATATTAATGTTGACTCCCTCAGATGTGGTGATGATGGGGGGATAGTGTAGGAGAATAGTCCTGTTTTGGTAGGTGAATAGTAAACTATTTAGAGGTGGGGGAGGGAGGAAAAAGAGGCAGGGAGGAAAAGGGAGTTGGAGGAGGATGAGAGAGAGAGAAAAGAGTAAGTCGTTTCGTTCAGCACGGCTTACTTCCTGTCTTGGCACTGAGTGTGGTACTTTCAGTGGGGAGGTGCCCAGGATACTTTAATAAGTACTTTCAGGTATTAGTGGGCTTCCGTGTCTGAAATCACACGTGAGCCCTGAATGTCTGTTTTCTCTTTAACGGGGTGGGACTTTGGCTTAGGCATGTGGTGGGGCGCCTCATGTTGGGTGATCAGATCTGGGGGTTCGTATTTTCTCGGGTGGCTCACCCAGGTCCCCCTGGACTGAAAGTCCCTCTTGATATTTAGAACGTTTACATGAGTGGGAAAGGAAAACCCAGGACAGTGGACCTCACTCTTCAGCTCTTTCCCGAGAGGCTGAGGTACAACTTTTACACATGTACTTCAAATCCTCTTTATTTCTGTTTTCGAGGGGGCCTGTATGGAGGCTGGCGTCTCCTGGGGGTACGCTAAGCAGAAGGAGGCTGGAGGCAGAAGGCCGTGATGCATCTTTAGCACACTGAGTGGCTGGAGAACCACTGAGGTGTTCTAGATGGCGAGGCCAAGGGCCAGGGGTAGAGGCCGAGGGCCGGGGTAGAGGCCCAGGGCCAAGGGTAGGGGCCGAGGGCCAGGGGAAGGGGCCGAGGGCCAGGGGTAGGGGGCCGAGGGCCAGGGGTAGGGGCCGAGGGCCAGGGCAAGGGTCTGCGGGCCAGGGGTAGGGGCCGAGGGCCAGGGGAAGGGGCCGAGGGCCAGGGGAAGGGGCGGAGGGCCAGGGGTAGGGGTCAAGGGCCAGGGGAAGGGGCTGAAGGTCAAGGGAAGGGGCGGAGGGCCAGGGGAAGGGGCCGAGGGTCAGGGGAAGGGGCTGAGGGTCAGGGGAAGGGGCTGAGGACCAGGGCAGAGCATGGTGTAGTCTGATCCTCATTCTCTGACCCTGCCTGGTCCCTCCTAGCTGACTGAGCAGGGAGGGGACAGAGCAGCTAATACGCTGTTATATTCCTGCAGGAGCTCTTCAGCCTCTATGGTGTGAGATGACTAAAGCCCATTTAGCAGTCACTTGTAAAAGTAATTACAAGATGAGAGAAAGAAGAGCATTCTGGGACTATGGGCTGTGAAAGCCAATTAATTCAACAAACATTCGTTGAGCAACCGACTATGTAGTAAGCATCGTAAAGTATTAGTCCTGGGGGATACAAATGATAAAGATATACTCTTGCCTTGTGCTGGGCACTTGAGGGGTATGGGAAAGAGATGCGGTACAGGGGAGACAATGACCAGAATAGTGATTTTGCTCTATTAAAAGGCTAGTGATGTGACAGAAAAGTAGTGAAAAGGACTATGGGAATACAGAATGGAATTGACTGTGGTTTCAAAGATAAGGTTGGTCTTGAGGTGATTTGAAGAAAGAGTCTGGTGGGTAAAGATGTGGGGAAGGGGGACTTTCCTGGTGGTCCAGTGGGTAAGACTCTGCACTCCCAATGGAGGGGGCCTGGGTTTGATCCTTGGTCGGGGAACTAGATCCCACATGCATGCCGCAACTAAGAGTCTGCATGCTGCAACTAAGAAGTCCGCATGCCACAACTCAGAAGTCCACATGCTGCAACGAACATCACATGTGCCGCAACTAAGACCCAGCGCAGCTGGAAGGAAGGAAGAAAGGGAGGGAGGAAAGAAAAGAAAGAAAGGAAAGAAACATTTAAAAACAAACAAACAAAAAAGAAGTGGGGAGACATCCAGCTTCCAGGTGAGAGACATGCCAGGTGCTGAGAGGCCTGCATGGCTGTCCTGTGTTGAGAGGCCGGTTGGCATCTGGAGTGGCTGAAGCCTTGGATGCAGGAAGGGGAGGAGACAAGCTTGTTGGCAAGGTAGTTTGGGCCAGAGGAGAGGGCTCAAAACCATGCTCAGGGCTCTGGGTTTTACAAGAAAGGGCACGAGGAGCCCCGGAAGCCTGCTTGAGTTGGGGGGGCGGTCTTGTTTTAATAAGATATCTTGGAGGGAATGTGGAGTATGGTGTGTGAGGTCTCAGGAGTCTGGGGGCCGGACTTGAAGGAGTAGGTTTGTGAGCAGAGACTATGAACTTGGGGAGCTGTGGTGGAGGGAGAATAGAAAATAGGGGTCCACTAATGTTCTTGGAGAATTCTTCCAACCCCTCACGCCAGGACGTTGAATTTTTAAATCTCTCTGAGGAAGTCTTTAAAAATACTTGAAGGAGGAAGCTTATTCAAACCTTTGAACAGTTTTGAAAATTTATTACATTTCAGCTCGGAAGGAAAGTATTATTTCAGGCAAACTGGAACGGGTGTGGACTGATTACTCAGCACAGCCACTTAATCTTTCAGAATTAGGTAGGAGGGAAGCTATTTTAGTGGCCTTCCATCTTCTTCCAGAACTTGGTCCAGGTTCCTCCCAAATGGTCAGTGAATTTTTCTGATGCATGTCCAGCACCCCGACAGTTGAGCGTACATCTGTAGGCTGTGAGGAAGTTGATTTCATCCATTCCTTTTTTTTTTTCATCCCATCTCTTGCCTTCCACCTGAGAAAACAAACATGAGTCCATAGGTTCTTGTTATGTGTTAGAACTTTGCACAATGTGTAACCTAAGATGGGTCCAGCTGAGAGGGTTGCAGGTTTGGAGTTTAGACTAAAGAAGAGGAGTGGAGTCTTTTCATTTTTTCTTTATTTTGAGAAAATCTTGGCAACTGGGACTGTTTGAAGGAGCAGTTACATAAAATATCTCCTGCTAGTTGAGTATCTGGGATAAAGCACCACAATTTTTTCTTTAGACTGCATTAAAACGTTTCTACCCACAATTTAGAACTTTTCCACGGAGAATTTAGATTTAGAACATTTTGAACCTCAATAAAGAAAAAAAACTTACAGAATTAACCTGCAGTTTGGACTGAGAAGTCTCAAGCTTACGAGATTCCATATGTAAGTTCCAAAGGCCTATAATTTATCATCCTTGCGGCTTGACTATTTCAGAAAGTTCTTGGCATGTCTCATGGAGGTTTGGTGTACAAAGAGCAAGAAGAGTGGCCTATGGGCTTACCTCACTTATGTGTGTATATTCTACATTGGCTACAAAGCAGTGATTCTACTGGTATATGGGAGCAAAGGACAGATTCCAAGGTAAATGAGGCGGTTTACTAATGCCAGATTTGGGTGTTAGTCTTGAAGTACCACAGTGAATATTTTAGCAGCAATTTCAGTTACCTTTAGTTAAGAGCTTTTCTAGTTCTGTGTGATAGTTGTGCTAAAAAGGAAGGTTACCTTGATAATAAATTAACACTGACTGAAATATAGTTGTTAAGTTGTTCACGTGGCAAGGATTACAGTTTCTCAATATTAGGAATTACTCTGCAAGACACCTATATTGATGATGTTAGTTTTTTTCCATGTATAGGCAATCCTGTATCCGAAGATGTGTAATTTATTTATTCACAGTAAGGAATGTATTATAAAACACAATTACTTGAGCTTCCCTGGTGGCACAGTGGTTAAGAATCCGCCTGCCAATGCAGGGGACATGGGTTCGAGCCCTGGCCCGGGAAGATCCCACATGCCACGGAGCAACTAAGCCTGTGTGCCACAACTACTGAGCCTGCGCTCTAGAGCCCGCAGGCCACAACTACTGAAGCCTGCACACCTAGAGCCTGTGCTGCGCAACAAGAGAAGCGATGACAGTGAGAACCCCGTGCACTGCAACGAAGAGTAGCCTCCGCTCGCGGCTACTACAGAAAGCCCGCACACAGCAACGAAGACCCAATGCAGCCAGAAAAACAAACAAACAAACAAACAAACAACTCAGTTACTTTTTATTTGTGAGGGTTGCTTCATTCACTTGATGGAGAATTTTTTGGACTGTATACTGTATGCCTATCCTTGCGCTAGGAGATAAATAGAAATTAACCATTGCCCTTGGAGAGAAGACATTTTAATGGGAGGCAGAGATAAACAGATAATTATAATATTTGATAAGTGCTGAAATAGACATTAAAAAGCTTGAATATGGAGAATTTCTAAATGTATACAAACATACACAGTAGGAGGATGAGCCCTCACAAACCCGTCACCCAACTTCAGGCATTTTCAACTCTCAGTAATGCTTGTTTCACCCATACTCTCCAGTTACTCCCTTTCCTCCTTTTATTTTGGAGCAAATCCAAGACAATAAGGTATCATGTGATAGACATTTATAGACATTTGAATAGTCAGAGAGTACACTGGGAAAAGAGACTATACCTGGTGAGTTGAGAAGGAGCTACAGAGCAGTAACATTTGAGTTTAATCTAGTGGGGAGTGAGGATGTTCTAGGTCGAGGTGAATGGAATGGAACCCAACAATTATTGAACACCGTTAAGCATCATATCAGGTTCATTTAGTACATTATTTAATTTTTTCCCTCATAGTCTTATGGGAGAGACAATCTCTCTATTTTATCAATATATACGAGGAAACTAGATTTCAGCCTGACCAACCTTGACTTCAAGGCTGTTTAGTTTCCCATCTTCTGCACCGTGTACCTTAGGCACAGAAATGTAGAAGATCAGGATGTGCTTGGGAAAGCAGGAGAAGCTGAATGCAGCTACAGAATTGTGTGCATGTGTGTGTCCAGAGATGAAACTAGAGAAGCTGCTCAGGGCCAGGTTGTGAAGGAAGTTTAATGCTGCACTAAGAAGATAGGATTTTGTCCTGAGGTGGTGGGGATCCAGGCTGAGATGCCTTTAAGCATGAGAACAGTATTGTTAGCTTTTAAAAGGCAGATATGCAGGCACTATGGAGGATGAACTGGAGTTGGAAGATGAGCTGAGGAGAGACTGGTTCGAGAAAATTATTTGTTCAACCACTATTTATTAAGCATAATCAACGTGGCAGGGAAAGGAACTGGTGAGCAAGACACACATCTCCCTATTTCATGGAGCTTAGCCTAGTAGAGAATCAGTTACGTGCAAATGGCCTATTGTGATGTGATTTTATAATAAGAAATATATATTTGGTCTTCAACCCAGTTCCTGGCACAGAGCTTCAAAAACCCTTGGGATTTCCTGTGATAAGAGCAATAAAAGTGTCTTTTATGTTAACGAGGTGACTTTTGGAAAAGTCCCTAGGTAACAAGGTTGGAAGCTGCTTCCAGGGAACCAGATGGCTAGAGGGTTGGAACTTTCAGTACTCCCCCGCAATCCCCACCGAAACTGGAAACCATACAGATGTCCAGTGGCAGGGGATAAATAATACTGAGTGACAACAAAAATGAGTGAACCACAGTTTCACTCAACAACTTGGAAGAATGTCACAAACAAGTTTAGAAACAAGCAAGACTAATCTGTAGTATTAGAAGTTAGGAAAATGACGGGTGGGTAGTGACTGAAAGGAGCTTCGAAGGGGGGCTTCTAGAGGCTTGTAAGTTTGGATTTCTTTCATTTTTTTTAAAAAATTATTTATTTGGCTGCGCCGGGTCCTAGCTGGGGCATGCGGGATCTTCGTTGAGGCACGTGAGATCTAGTTCCCTGACCTGGGATTAAACCCAGGCCCGCTGCATTGGGAGCGTGGAGTCTTAACCACTGGACCACCAGCGAAGTCCCTGTTTCTTGATCTGGGTGCTCGTTATGTAGTTGTATTCAATTTGTGAAAACGCATCTAACTACATACTATACACTTATTTGTATGCTTTTCTGTTTGTATATTATGCTTTTCTATAGGAATATACTTCAATAAAAAGCTAAATATATAAATTATTGGAAAAAAGTTTAAGTTTCAAGAGCAACATTTCTTCTAGAAACAAATTCTGATAATAAGTATTGATGCCTCCTTGTACACCTGAGGAAAACTGACACACTATTATATGAAAGTCACACTTTAAAAGAGAAACCTGTCCCTGTACAGTAATTTGTGTGAATTCTATTAAAAAATAAAATATGTCACGATGGCCAGGTGAGATATTAGGAAGGATTAAGGCAAGGCAAAGGAGAAGATAGCCTTGATTTGGCAGATGGTTCTGTGATAGATGTGAATGTGGTTAGCATCGAAGATAAGTTTCTGATTTGGGATATGGAATTGTTGATGCCAGCAACTGAGGCGAGGGCTGCTGGAAGATCTGTAGGTTCAAGGATATGTGGGGAAGGGCAAATGAGTAGGGCTTATTTAATTTATGTTATGTCTGAGATGGCTTAGGGTATCCACGTAGAGTTGTCCAGTAGTGTTTTGGAAAAGTGCATGAAGTATCTGAGTTGTTAGGTTTGGAGAGAGCGGTTTGGTGATCATTAGCATTTGGATTGTCACCCATGCCTGGGCCACACCACTGACCAATTAAAGCAGAATCTTTGGGGGTGGAGGCTAGGTCTCTATTTTTCAAAAGCTCCCGGGTTATTCTAATATGCAGCTAGAATGGGAACAAAATAAACAAGTAGACCAAAAAATTAGACAATGGCATGTTTATTGAATGGACACTGTTGTGGGCACTACTACTTTAGCCTTCATGAGGTAAGTACCTGTTTACACTTAAGGGGAGACTGAGGCACGAGAGATAAGTAACTTGCCTTAGGTTATACAGGTAGCCGGTTGGTGCTAGGGCCAGGATTCACACCTAAGTCATTTACTCCAAGAACTGTTCTCTTTACCATAACACCCTATTGCTTCTCCACTCAAGAATGAATCCGGGAGGGTTGAGACTTTGGAATGACAGTGTGAGAAACTCAGCAGATCCTCTTTCCAGTGAAAGAGCCTCTTAACTGGTAAAAATTGTAAAGGATAATCATTTAAAGTCTCTGGAAATTGACCTGAAGACATACAGCAAACGTAGAAACATTTATTCAAGAAAATCTCCTAAATCTTAGTAAGAACAGTGAGCCAGCAGCCTCTGAGCCACGACCTCTTCCTCTCCCCACCCCCACCAGTTCCACATGGTGGAGGCTCTGTTTTCCGTGGGTCTAGCTGAGAAGACAGGACTCACTCCCTGCAACCCCAGCTCATAGTCTAGGGCTAGGAGAGGTGGACTGTGGGCTACTGGAAGTACCAGAAGTACCAACAGGAGAAAGAGAGAAAGGGCCAGAAAAATATTTGAAGAAATAATAGTGAAAAACTACCCGAGTTTGATGACAAACAGTAGTCTTCACATCCAAGAAGCCCAGCTCTGTCCTGACTCCTTCTGTGGCTGCCAGTCTCGCTGTGACTGCAGGCAGGGGATGCCTGCAATACAGTGAAAATACCTGGAATGCGGGTGGGAGAGAATGGAAGTAAGGCCACTTAAAATGCCACAAAGCTTGCTGTTTTTCCTGAGATTCAGCTGTTTTTCTTGAATAAACACTCCCCGCATTGCTGCAGACTTTTGGTTAATTTCCAGAGTTGTGTCCATTTTTGTTGGTTTCTCATTGCTCTGATGGAGGAGAGAATTTTTGGAGACCCTTATTCTGCTATTTTTTGTTGACATCCCAGTTGAATTTTAATAGGAATTTTCTTCAGATTACTTAGTGTCTGTTTATAGTTTGTTCTGAAAGTGTTTGTTAGGTTAATTATTGGAAGTCTAAAACTCTATCCATAGGACCAACTAAGAATAATAATAAAAAATGCACAGTGTATCTTTATAGCAGAATATTATGCAGTTGTTAAAATAAAGTGGTAATTTTAACTGTGCGCTAGAGAAAAATATTCAGGGGATGATGCTAAATGAAAAGCAAGTTGCAAAATAGTATGTGGTATTCTATTTTCATAAAGTTTGAATAAGCAACAAGAAAAACAGGTGTGTGCTATATATATATGCTGAGAACATTTCTAGGAGAAATGAAAATGTTTTCCTTTGGGGCACCAAAGGGAGTGGGGGTGCTTGTTACTTCTTCACCCCCACTTACTATTATTTGAACTTTTGAGTATCTGTTACTTTGAAGTAACTTTAAAGAAGTCATTGAAGGGACTTCCGTGGTGGTGCGGTGGTTAAGAATCCACCTGCCAATGCAGGGGACATGGGTTCAAGCCCTGATGCCACATGCCGCGGAGCAACTAAGCCCATGCACCACAACTACTGAGCCTGTGCTCTAGAGCCTGTGAGCCACAACTACTGAAGCCCATGCGCCTAGAGCCCGTGCTCCGCAACGAGAAGCCACCGCCAGGAGAAGACCGTGCACCGCAACGAAGAGTAGCCCCCACTCACTGCAACTAGAGAAAGCCCACGCGTAGCAACGAAGACCCAACGCAGCCAAAAAAAAAAAAAAAAAAAATTTAAAAAATAATTTAAAAAAATAACTCACTTTTAATTTCGATCAACTAGGATAACCCACAAGTAGTGATTATGACTAATCTGTTCTCTCTTCACCCCGGTGACTTTCTAGACTTTAGACTTTGTATGTTACAATCCACCCCCTGAAAAAGTCACTCTTTTGTAAGAAGCTTAACAGCCATTCTTCGTCACCTTTATTTTTATCTTTGAAAGAGGAGGAATAACCACCCAGTCCTGAAACATCACGCGTAGGTAGAATTGAATTATCCAAATTGAAAACCTCCCTGCAAACTGGAGGAAAAAGAATCCAACCAGCGTGTACCCATAGGTTCTCCAGGGACTTTTTGGTTAGTTACCCCATGAAATCCTTGAGATTTCATAATCTATTTTGTCTCATTTTGCTGTTATGAAATGGAGTTTTCAGCATCCCTTCTCTTGTCTGTTTTCAGATCACAGAACTCTGTGGTGCCAAGCGGGTTGGTTATTTTGGTCCAACACAGTTTTACGTTGCCCTGAAATTAATTGCTGCAGCACAGTCTGGCCTCCCCGTGCGGATAGAGAGTATTAAATGTGGTAAGTATCTCCCATTGATACATTTTATTATCCATGACAGGTTTCCTGTTTATGATAACCATTTTTAGTGGGTTTAAGGCCTGTTCTATAAGCATTTGTGGAATTTTTCCTTTCTTCTTCCAACTCTTCTTTAAAGTAAAATAAAACTTACCAGGTATCTTAGTGGTTTTTTTCTTTTTTAATGAGAAAAAAATTCAGAGTGACCTGAGATTAGTTCCTTTTAACTCACTTGCAGTTAAAAATAGATTTCGTTCTTTAGCCGGCAAAGATTGGGATGGGGATTCTAGAGCCTGTGGCAAAATAATAAGACCGTTTAATTTTCCACTCGAGGAATCTATAATGTCGTTTAAGGCTCTATTAGGGCTGAGTAACTAGGAGAATTTGAGTGGAACTGCCCCTTCTGTCTCTCTTCTTTCCCTGCCAGGCACGTCAGGTATGATCATCTTTTAATCTCCCAATTCCCAAAGCACTATTTTCATGATTGTTAAGTACTCGGGGGCTACCAAGATTTTTGCAGAATGAATTTATCTTCTCAAAGTTTTGATTTACCATTTTCTTACCTTGCTATCCCTGCCCCCAACCCAGGACATACTTGAGCACTTAAACCAAGAGTAAAGCCCCAAACTCTTAGCATCATTTGCACTTCTTCAGTACTGGTTTTACCACGCTGTTTAAAGAAGGTGGTTATTCAGTGGATGTGCTGAGGTCCTTTTTTAGTTCACTCTGATATGAATTACTTTCCTGTGGCCACACAGCTATGCAGGAACTTTGTCCTTTTCCTCATTTTGAGATAAAAATGACTCCGCTGTTCCTACCTGTTCTGTGAAGTCCCTGGTGGACCTCGACGTGGGTTGAGGATTTATGGTTAGTCCGTGACAACCTTGTAGGACAGCTGCAAATAGCAGAGAAGATTCTGATAGCTTGACTATGGGAAATGAAAGCTTTTTACACTAACGGCCGCAATCATCCTGCTAACCTTTATTAAAGGCTTAGTGGGTGTCAGACACCATCTCATTTAGTCCTCATGACATCTACCTACATTAGATAATTGTGTCAGTTTCCATTGCCTTCGATAAGCTGTGATAACAAGTACCATTGAAATCTCAGTGCCTAATGGAATAAAGGCTCGCTTCCTGCTTTGCGGTGGGTCAGGCTGAGTAACTTGCCTAAGGATTGTAAGGTTCTAACCAGCTCTAGCCAGGAGCTCAGCCTCCAGTTTCCGTGCTCTTCATTGCTATGCAGAGTAGCCTCTTCTTGATGATTCTTTCTGTTTAGTAAGGTGCTGACTCTAATCTGTAATCCTGGATGTTTTCCGAATGGGAAAAAAAATCTGACCCCCAAAGCATCCCTCAGTATTAGAAAATTTGGTTCCAAAATAGGTTTCATGATGAAGTATTATTTCAGTGGCCGGTTTGGTGTCTAATGGTCACTGCTATCATTCACTTGCTGTGATTAGTTCAAAGTTACAGCTCACTGAATTTCGATTTGTGGTAGGCAGTGATAGTTTCCATTCCATTGTAAATGGTCATTAAGCTTTATTGTAGTATCCCCCAACTTCATCTTCTGGAAGAGTTAAGAGTTGCTTTATTATATAAAAGAATAAACTTCTGACACCTTTGTTGCGTATATTTGGTTAGACTGAAGTCTTTTACCTGATTTGTGCTCAGATCTACAGCTTAATTTCCTGGGGGGACGGGGTGGAAGGGATGGACTAAGTTATCACTTGTGTAAAGGATTAACCCTTTTCCCAAATACAAGGCTTTCTCCATTGTATTTTATAAATCCTGATGCTGCCTTTTACCTCTGAGGGTTTAAGTATACTCAGAGTTAATTCTGAATTTCCTTCCTTCATTTAAAGATTTATTAAATGATAGTTATTTGTAGTCAGCATATGTTGAATAAGGATGAGGGCAAGACAGGGCCAAACTTTGAGCTGCTACTTAGCATTTTCCGATTTGTTGCTTGAAATCCATTAGCTTAATGTTTGATGACACAAACCTTGAAGGCCAAAGAGAATGCTCTCTGAGAACCTAATCTGAAAGACTGCTACCTTTAAAAGGCCCTGTCACACCCAAGGAGTTGTGAGTCTACCCTTCCTTCTGTAAGAGTCATACCCTTATTTCATGAATGACATGTGCCTGTGTGTATGTTAACCTCTAACCCCTAGCCATTCCCATTTTGCTGAATACCCCTACCATATGCAGTTGCTTAAGCCAGGAACTTAGAAGCCATTCTTTTTTTTTTTGATATTTATTTTTTCTTATTTTATGGCTGCACTGCACAGCATGTGGATAGAAGCCCTTCTTGATTCCCCCCTTTCCCTCATTCACAATATAATCCATCAAAATCCACTGCCCATTCCCTCCATCTCTCTGCTTCTGCTGGACCAGGCCACCTGCAGCCACACCTGAGCACCACGATGATTTTGTCATTGGTTTCTTGGCCTTCTCTATTCTCTACGCCAGTCTCTTTTCCCACACAGCGGTAAGAGTGGTCTTTTCAAAATAGCCACCAGATCATTTTATCCAGCTTCTTGAAACCCTCCCAGTGGTTGCTTGTGGTACATAGTGCTAAGTTCGGAGTCCCTACACTGATCTGTAAGGCCCTGCATAACCTAGTCTCTGCCTACTTCTCCATCCTCATCTCAAACCTCTTCTTCTTGCTTGCAGTCTGTCCCCCAGCCTCACTGGCCTTCTAGCCATTTCTGGGCCACCTCTTTTCCTGTTGTAGGAAAGACCATATGTTATGTCGAGGTGTTGGGTTGCTAGCGGTCTGTTCTTCCCCCTCTCCTTCCCATGCTGGCTCCTCCTCCTTATTCTTCAGGATTCCGAGGCCGCCCCCACCATCCTTTCTAAAGTATGTCCTGTCAAATTATTCATCAACAAAGGAACCAGCATGTAGTAAAGCTGGTTCAAGAAAGTCAGAAGTATTTATAGTCATGGAAAGAAAGAATGCTGGAATAAGATTGCTAAATTACATATAAAATTGATTAATGCCCTACAGTGCAATAAAACTGTAACTGGGTTATTATACTCTTTTCTAAGATAAAATTCATTTGCATTGCTGTCAGACAAGAAGTATTTGTTAGCTAACAGTTTTCTACAAGTTAATATCTACACTTTCAGAATTGTAAAATGCCTAATCAAGAGTAAATAGTAACTTAAAAAGCACACATCCCTAGGGAATGAGGTACTCCTTGGATGGGCCCATTAGATAATGCTAGGTAATGTGGCAGGCCCCTCCCTACTTTATTCTCTCTCACCGCCCGCTCCTTCATAGCACTTTTATCAGAGTTTGTAAATACTCCTTTACAGGTTTGACAAGTTTTTTGTCTGTCTTCCTTAGCAGTCTGCAAGTCCAAGGGGAAAGGAGGAGCTTCTGGTAATCCCTGCACTGAGGGGCCTTGTGGGTACTCAGAGCATGTTTGTTGAATGAATGAATGAATGAATGACTGACTGAATGAATGAAGACATAAATGCCTGTGCATGGGGAGCGAGTCTTAATCAGCTGTCACTCTTTAAACTCAAACATTTGGAATTCAGGTTCACCTGGAACTGCTGAGGGATGCCTACAGAAGTCATCTTTCTCAGGCTTTGGTTCCCACCCTCGTCTGCCCTTGAGAATCGTCTGGGTAACTTTTTTTTTTTTTTTTTTGCGGTACGTGGGCCTCTCACTGTTGTGGCCTCTCCTGTTGCGGAGCACAGGCTCCGGACGCACAGGCTCAGCGGCCATGGCTCACGGGCCCAGCCGCTCCGCGGCATGTGGGATCTTCCCGGACCGGGGCACGAACCCGCGTCCCCTGCATCGGCAGGCGGACTCTCAACCACTGCGCCACCAGGGAAGCCCCATCTGGGTAACTTTAAATGCAAAATAAAAAATACGAGTACCTGGGGCCACCTGCAGAAATTATCATTAAATTAGCCTGGGGTGTGGCCTGAGCGAGGGGGGTTTTCAGAGCTCCCCAGGTGATTCTTCCGTGGAGCCAGGGTTCAGAGTGACTTCTGAAGACAGCTGGGTGGAGTATTTTCAGGAGCTTTGCTTAAGCTCTGAGTACAGATTTGGTCACATCAGGGCCTGAACTGGGGGTAGGCAAGAGGCACCCAGGGTGTATAACTCCCTGCGCTCGCTCCCCGGGCCCTGCAAGTGCTGACACTGCCTTTCCACGGCCCTGAGAGGGCTGGCCCCAGGCTTCTCTCTGGCCTCACCCTAGTGGGAGCTGGGGCGACACGTTTGGTGAAAGCTGACTTAGAAGGACGGACGGCGGGTGTGAAGTTCAGGGCCAGCAGAGAATTCCTGCAGAGGAAACCACGTGCGAACATTTGCCCTGGGAGCTCCTGTACCTTCCTCCTTTCCGAAGACAGGCCAAGAGTGGGTGTGAGGACCGAGGGGAGGTGTAGCGGGGTCAAGAGTAGGGTTTTGAAGCTTTTTGGTGCCATGGGCCCCTTTGGCAGTGTGAAGCTTCTGGACCCCTTCTTGGGGTAATGTTTTTGTTTTTTTTAAAGAAGTTTTTATTGGAGTATAGTTGCTTTACAATGTTGTGTTCTGCTGTACAGCAAAGTGAATCAGGTATATGTATACATATATCCCCTCATTTTTGGATTTCCTTCCCATTTAGGTCCCCACAGAGCAGTGAGTAGAGTTCTCTGTGCTATACAGCAGGTTCTCATTAGTTCTCTATTTTATACATAGTACTGTATCTATGTCACTCCCAATCCACCAATTTGTACCCCCCCCCACTTCCCCCCTTGGTAGCCATACGTTTTTTCCTCTACATCTGTGTCTCTGTTTTGGAGTAATATTTTAAATGCGTACAACGATGTGGGATTATAAAGGAAACCAATTAAAACTGACCCTTGAACAACTGGAGGGTTAATCCATGTATAATTTATAGTCAGCCCTCCATATCCACGGTTCCTCCACATCCATGGACCCAGCCAGCCGCAGACCGTGTAGTTCTGTAGTATTTACTCTTGAAAAATATCCGCGTGTAAGTGGACTCACAGTGTTCAAAGCTGTGTTGTTCAAGGGTCAACTGTATTTTGAAATTAAAACTGAGATATTTAAAAAAGTTGTTATATAGCAGTATACATGCTTCTTTATTAATGTATTAAATAAAAGATCTGTGATCCAAATAACTAGCGTACTTTCAGAGTAGTGATGAACATAAACAGTACTTCAGGATGTCCACAGCAACTGTAATGTGATATAAAAATATCTGATTTTGGCGGGTGACAAAGTTGCAAGCACTGCTGACGATATTACAGCAGTTCATTGCTTACATTCATAATTGAAAGAAATGCTAACTTATGGTTAGGGTAGGGAGAATAAAGATGTAATTTACTTTCTTATCCAACATGACAGACCCCTTGATTTTTTCCCACAGCTCCTTTAAAGGGGAGTCTCTGAACCCCAGTAGTGCAATAATGTGATTCATGTGGTTTCTAGGGCTGTGTTCCTCATTCCTGACCTGGTGGTAGTCTGGCACAGTCTGCAGGGAAAGGAGAAAGAATTAGGACAAAGGATTGAGTTATTTATAAAAGGAAATGTGTTCAATTTTAAGATGGTTTTTTTGGTTTCCTTTTGTTAAATGTGCTCTTTTATGAAATTGATAATGGATAACTGTAACTTACCATCACCCCTCCAAAAAATTATAAGATCAGCCTTCCCACAGCAGCCTTTACCTGCTCATCTAGCTATCTAGCTTCCCATTTCCAAATTAGCAACAAATTTTTCCAAATTAACAGGTGGATAGCGCAGATAGGCGATTATAAGGCTTTGATCAACCCAGGTTTGGGTTAGTAAGACCAACCTGATGTTTTTCCCAAGTAACTTAAGGAAAATGTGTGGGTTTGGCTTCACTTTGGAATTACTGAACATCGTTGTCATTAATTTTTGTTAACCTATAAGTAACTGGTATAAATGGATGGGCAACGAAAAGTAGTGGGAAGAGAAGGGAGCCCCAGGAGGCCAGGAGTGTTGTTAAGACTGTAGCTCTGCCGCCATTTTGCTGCATGAGTAAGACAAGACCCACCCTCCCCTTCTTGGGCTTAGTTCCTCACCTGTAAGATGTGGATACTTCCAGTAGATTTTCTCTAGACCATTTCCCCCTCTGACACGCCACAGTTTCAGCCTGAATGTTCAAACCTGCAATACAAAGACTATTTTAATTTTCAGGATGACAGTGTAGCCTAGTGGCTAAGAGTGTAGGCCCTAGCAGTAGACTACCTGATTTTGAATCCCTGCTCCATCACTCTTTATTTGTGTACCCTCAGGCAAGTTTCTTAATCTCTTTGAGCTTAAATGGCTCACCTGGAGAAGGGGTATCCCAGTAGTAGCTGCCTTGTAGTTTTTTGGCCAACCATCTAAACTGTGCTGTCTCATATGGTAGTCACTAGCCACGTGCGGCTGGCTATTGAGCATTAAAAATGTGTGTAGTGCGAGTGAGGAATTGAATTTTTAATTAAATTAATAATTAATTTAAATTATTTAAAATTTAAAAGTCAATTACTGTAAAATATTTTTCCATTAAATGCAACTGTATTGTTTTAGTAAGACTACATTTTACTTGAACCACTGTATTGTGTAAGACAGGGGTCAGCAAACTTTTCCTGTAAAGGGCTAGGTAGTGGATATTTTAGGCTTTGTGAGCCATATGGCCTTTGTTGCAAATATCCAACTCTGCCCCAGAACTGTGAAAGCAGAAGTGGACAATATGTAAACAAAAGACTGTGGCTGTGTTCCAGTGAAACTATTTATGGACATTGAAATTTGTATTTCATAATTTTCACGTCCTGAAATATTTTTCTTTTGATGTTTTCCAAACATTCAAAAATGTAAAACCCATTCTTTTTTTTTTTAAATTTATTTATTTATTTGGCCATGTTGGGTCTTTGTTTCTGTGCGTGGGCTTTCTCTAGTTGCGGCGAGCGGGGGCCACTCTTCATCACGGTGCGTGGGCCTCTCACTATCACGGCCTCTCGTCGCGGAGCACAGGCTCCAGATGCGCAGGCTCAGCGGCCACGGCTCACGGGCCCAGCCGCTCCGCGGCATGTGGGATCTTCCCACACCAGGGCTCGAACCCATGTCCCCTGCATTGGCAGGCGGATTCTCAACCACTGCGCCACCAGGGAAGCCCAAACCCATTCTTTTTTTAATGGTAATACTATTTTTTAAAACTGAAGTATACCTTGATGTACAATATTATATGTTACAGGTATACGGTATAGTGAGTCACAATTTTTTAAGGTTATACTCCATTTGTAGTTATTATAAAACATTGGCTATATTCCCTCTGTTGTACAATACATCCTTATAGCTTATTTTGTACATAATAATAGGCAGCAGGTTGAATGTGGTCCATAGGTATATCCCCAAGATAAATGAATTCATGTCTGTCAAAAACCATTTATAAGAATGTTCACAGCAGCTATATTCCTAATGGCTCCAAACTGGAAACAACCCAAATGTTCATCACAGGAGACTGGATTTAAAAAATTTCAATGTATTCATAAAAATAGATTATTCCATAGCAATGAAAAAGAATGAACTATGTCTTTGGATGATTATGTGGTGCATTGGATGATTATCACAGACAAAGTGTTGGTCAGAGAAGGTGGTCACAAAGATTAATATTGTATGATTCCATTATGTGAAGTTCTATAATGGCAAAGGTAATCTGTGGATTTAGAAATTAGAATAGGTTGCTAAGTGGGACAAGGCGAGGGGATTAACTAGAAAGGGATATGAAGGCAAATTCTATATGATGGAAATGTATCTTAATTTGGGTGTTTGCTATGAGCTTATACATACATTTGTTAAAAGTCTTCAAGTGGTACACTTAAGCTTTATATAAATCATCCCTCCATACAAAATACTCCTTACGTAATTTAAGAAGAAATCAGTTAGTTGTTAACATTTAACATTATAGTATTTCTTAGTCAAATCCAGATTTCTGGCCATAATGGTCCACATTCCTTCATAGCAACCATCAGCCAAACTGTGCTGTTCCAGTAGGGTAGCCAGTAGCCACACTACTGCGGCGCCTGAGTGCCTGAGATGTGGTGTATCTGAATTGAGGTCTGTGGTACAGGTAAGTACACATGGGGGTTTGAAGCATTAGTCTGAAAAAAGAATGTAAACTATTATATTAATTTTTATCTTGATCACATGCTGTAATCTATAACATTGGGTTAAAATACACTAAATTAATTTCACCTGTATCTTTTGTGCTTTTTTCAATGTTAAAAATTTTAATTGTGACAAAATATATAGAACATAAGATTTACCATCTTCACCATTTTTAAGTGTACAGTTCAGTAGTGTTTAGTATATTCACGTTGTTGTGCGACCAATCTCGCCACCTTGCAAAATGGAAACTCCGCCCCTGTGAAACAACTCTTCACTCCCCTTCACCCCCGGCCCCTGGCACCCACCATTCTACTTTCTGTTTTTATGAGTTTGACGATTGATCCCTCATGTAAGTGAAACGATGTAGTATTTGTATTTTTGTCACTGGCTTCTTTACTTAACATTTTTTTTTGGTAATGTAGCTACTACACAATTTACAATGGTATATGTGGCTGACATTATATTTCCAGTGGACAGCGTTGGAGGACACTGCACAGCAGCTGCCACTTTGTAATTTGCCATTTGTTACTGCATTTATGCTGCTTATGTTTCTTCTAATGAATTGAAGAGATTGAAGTATTTCTTATATTCATGACTCCATCAAACGTGGGAAAACAAAGGATTTTTTCCCTTAGAGGGTCACGTGTTTAAAAAAGGAGAGGCATAGTTCTCTTTGTGGAAGGGAAAAATAGTCATTTCTATTTAATATACAAAGCATTTCTGTGTTCAAAGAATACAACGTAAGATGCCATTGTGAAACAAATGATTGCTGTGCTCATGGTGTCCTTGGCCCTTATCAGTATTTCATTTGAACTCTTGATGTGTTTCTTGGTGTTAATTCAGTTTGGGAGAAAAGATTCTAAACAACTACTACAAATAAATCTTCTCCTGTGATTACTTGACATAAATCACTGGATAGCAGGTACTTTATTGATTAATTTTCTAATAAAGTTGCACTGTTACATTTGGTGTACACATGACTAGGAAACAACATTTAAACTGAACATCGACAAACTAGAGTTTTACTTTTCACTTTTTAAAAGCTTGCAGCATTAAAAAAAAAAAAGCTTGCAGCAGCTTAAGAAAAATAGCACCTTCATTAACCTTTTCAATGATAGGGATATCATTATATATGGTTACAATTCTGTTAAGTGAGAGTTGTTTACAACCTTGTAAACAAAGAAAGTACGAGGGAAATTCAGCTGTATTTTGTCTTTTGCTACCGGCGGGGGGAGGGAGGTTCTTTCCCAGGTGAACAATTTTGGAGAAATGCCATAGCCAGGGAAGGAGAGCGTGTGACATGACGGTGTCCTAAAGGACAGCTGGGGGCTCTAGTGTAATAGTTGATATTCATCAGCCGGGTTTGTGTTCCATTGCTCCCAGAGTTATCTGTTGAACACCAGTGAAACGCTGGTCAGGGAGCTTAAAAATGCCAAGCATTTACTTCTTTTCTCCCTCAAATAGGGCTTGGAAGTAGCATCATCCTCTCATGGGCAGATTAGAGTGCAAGTTATTTTATGTGATCTCGTTCCATGTGTTTTAGATCCTTTTTGCAGACTGAGTTGAAACAAATACCTTTCTGAGAAGAGAACCATAGGATTAGCTGATATTTGATTTACTAAGAATCTAGACTTTCTTTTTTCTTGCCTTTTTTCTTTTGAAGTCCATTCCTGCCTTGAGTGTTGGAGAGCTGCCATGGTTAGGGAAGAGTAAAACATTAAAAATGGTGGCCATCCTGTCTTTAGAGGAAAGTCTTGGTTTAATTTTCCAGATTGGTTATTCTATTTATGTCTCTTGGGCCCTTGGCTGATTGATCACGCAGGGATTTGTCATATTGCCTACTTCTTTAAATCAAATGTGGACATAGCAACTAAAAATAAACATGATGTGGATATTAGAGAACCAGGGGCCTTCTTTGCCTGGGGAGCTGGGATACTGCTTGCTGTTGCTAAGAGGTTTTCTGGCTTTAGCACAGCTTCAATCATTGGAAGTGCAGCTGTGTTTTTGGAAGAGGGAGCTAAGGGAAGGCAGAGGCACACTGATGAGTATTATCCCGAACAATGGATCCAGATGCAAATCATTATGCCTAATCCAGAATATTATACCCATTTTTGGCATTCTTGTGCTGTGTTGTGTGTGATTTGCTGTGCTGAGAACTCGAAGTGTGCCAAAGTATCATTTCTGTTTTCAGAATAGTTTTGTTAGAAATTTGAAAGCTAAGTAAATATACCAGACAGTTGGGTTTCAGCTCTTTGTGGCATAGAGTGTAGCTAATGGTTTTGACAGTAGAATCTGACTGAACGTTGGACTGATTGCTCTAACTTTATACCATTTTCCTTATTCCATTATGAAAAGACAACTGGAGATTGAGTGTGAAAATTGTTTAAGCAGTGACATAAGGTGAGAAAGTGTTGTATGCAGTAGGTTTGTCCTGGGAATGAGGGGCCTTTCTGTAGGTCAGCAGCACTGGCTGGTGAAGAGCCAGCTCTGCCACAGATGAGCTGTGTCTTCTTAGCTTCTTCTGCTCTGTTTCCACATCTATAAAAGGAGGCTAATGATCATCTTACTGTAGTGAGTTGTGAGGATTAAATGAGTTAATATTTGCAGATCTTAATACAGTGTCTGGCATATAATAAGCACTATATAAGTTCTGCCTGCTACTGTTTGTCACTTGATACTGAGTTCTACGATGTCGCGTCCTTTTTCTTGGTGCCGAACTGAAGGCTGAAGTGGGAGATCTGTCCAAAACCTGAATTTGTTCTGAGATGATTCAACAGCATTTAAAAACGTTGAGCCAGGATACCGTGTTAAACTGTAGCATTTTTCTATTATGACATTATTATAGGAGTCCTTATTGTGTTGAAATCAAATTTAATCTATATTTAGTGTTCTGGAATTTTTCCTCAAAAGTGACTCATCTTTTGGCCATTGAGTTCCCTTTTTTGCAGTTTTCAAATAAAGTCTCACTTGAGCTTCTCTGATTCTGCTCCTAAAGAACTGCCGCTGCCTCGCTTTATGATGTCAAAAACTGATGCTGAGATCCGGTTTGGGAACATGGCTGAGCTGCATGGAACTAAAGTTCAGATTCCATATTTAATCACAGAAAAAAATACCTTCAAAAGAATGGATGATGAGGATAAACAGGTAAATAGTCTGATCAGGCATGTCTGTTTGCTTTTGACCATGAATCCTCACAGAGCAGTGCCTCTTAGCTGCTGTCAAGCTTCCAGTGAATTGCACCATCTGGGTTACAATTATAGACTTGGAAGTGAGCCAGTAAAGTTTCCTTGTAGCAAGGAGAAGAGGCTGATGCATAGAAATTACCATTACCGTGAGCCACCTATGGGCCATTTAGAGCTTACTTTAACGTAGAATTGGGTCTCAAGTAAGGCTACTGATTTAACACACTTATTTGCTGTCTCTAATCACCATTTCCAAATGGGTTCTTCGAAATGTAACTTCTAGGAGTGTTTAATAAGTCCTTTCTTCCAAAAAAACCTGGAGAAAAGGTTTCTCTGGTTAAATATGTTTGGAGAATGCTGCTTCATGGACTATTCTCGGGGGAAAGGCTAAATACTCAGTCTTAGACGTTCACAGTGCACATTAGCACAGTAGAAGCCCTGAGAAGTCCTGTAATAAAGAGACATGGAGATCGGCATGTACTAAACTCCTTTCACCAGGGAATCCCTTCTTGGGGAGCATGTTTGGAGTGCCGTGTTGGGAAATGCTGCCATTACCTGTGTAGCCGGAAGAAGAATAGGGTGGATGGGCGTTTAAAATTAGACCACTATTTGCAATAGTCAGATAGTGACTGGTAGAGACCAAAGTGTAAATTCCAGATGAGTGAGCCTGTCAAGAAGAGGTAAAATAGACTTACACATTAGTGAACCCTCAGGGCATCAGGGTACATCCCATACTTCCAATGAAGATAAGATACTGAATTATGCAGAAAAGTCAAATTATATTCAATTATAGTATCTTCCATAAGGAAGAGAAATCTGTTATGTTTAGGAAGACCAATCAAAATGTTTTCAAATGCAAGACAATTAAAGGATTAAGTTGGAAAACTAATGTATATGGCTCACCCTGATAATGCTGGATATTTGAGGTATCGTTGCAGAAGTTTCATATTTAAGTTAGGTGTAGCATGTTCTGTTGCTTTCATAATTCTCATATGTTTAAACTAGTTCTTCAGGGATTGATTGATTGATTGATTTTATTTTATTTTTTTTAGGGATTTAGATAAAAAGGTGTACAGGCGCATACCTTGGAGGTAGTGCGGGTTCCATTCCAGACCGCCACAATAAAGCGAGTCACATGACTTTTTGGTTTCCCAGTGCATACAGAAGTTACATTTACACTATACTGTAGTCTACTAAGTGTGCAAGAGCATTAGGGCTAAAAAAACCCCCAATGTATATACCTTAATTAAAAAAATACTTTATTGCTAAAAACTGCTGTCATCTTAGCAATTAGTAGTAGCATCAAAGATTACTGATCACAGATTACCTTAAAAATACAATAGTAATGAAAAAGTTCGAAATATTTGTAAGAATTACCAAAATGTGACACAGGGACGTGAAGTGAGCAAATGCTTTTGGAAAAATGGTGCCAATAGACTTGCTCGATGCAGCGTTGCCACAAACCTTCAATTTGTTAAAAAAAAAAAAAGAGTAATATCTGTGAAGTGCAATAAAATGAGGTATGCCTGTATCAGAATCTTCAGCCAATACTCTTTGGCATGTTTTCCCACCAGCATTTGGAGAGGAATGAGGGTCCACTATCCCAGGATGGTTGGATGCCCTGGGAACTTTCCAGGCCCATCCCCTGGCTGCGTGATTGAGGACACATCCTTTCACTTCAGTCTGGGCTTATGCTAGGCCCACCCAGTCTGTGGGTGTGAGCTTACAATTCAAAGCAAATATTCTTTTCTTTTACTTGAAAAAGAGTACTTGATTAGTATCTCAGATTGCATTATTATTATTATTTTTGACTAAGAGCACCTATATAGTCTCTATATTGATGAAAAGTACTGTTTCCTCATTACTTGGGTATTCCAAAGTTACCAGTCTATTGGTAGCATTAAAAAAAAAAAAAAAAAAAGGAGGAAACCCAGTAGCCGAGTTAGAAGGTTGCTTGTCTTGCCTGGGGTCCTACATAAAGTTCACATTCGAGTTGAGATTTGAATTGTAGTTTATTAAGGCTCCATCCTAGTGTTTAGGAATAGGCTAGTTGGAGTGGTTTACCCATAATGAATTGTTTTGCAATTTCTCAGTATAAAAAAAAAAGCTGGCATTTTACTTTGGCTAGCCAGGTCCCAGAATATTTAGCATTAACCATTTAAAATATTAAAAAAATAGCCACATTGTTGGAAGACTTGGTAAGTGTAAATCCAGGAAATAGGAGCCTTTATTAATGAATGAAAATTGAATCTGTTCACGAAGAGATCAAAATTGGGGAGTATGAATGTTATTTCATGTGATCAGTGTCTTTCGTTTCCCCAAGGAAAATATTATTGGAGTAACTGGAAGTGTTTCAGGCTTGTTTTAGTAATTTAGGTAACTGAGCTCCGGCGAGACTGTTCTCTGGGAGACTTCTGAATCCTCAGACACTGCTTTTTAACCAAGCTGCGTTTCTGAGAAAATATTCTCCTCCATTTATTAAAGCAGCCTGCTTACTGGCAGTAGAGTTGCGTTATACTTCATAACTGCAGCTCAGAGCGCCAGGCTCCTTGAGTGATCGTCTCTGAACTCTGCTCTGGTTCTTTGAAGCAGGAAACGCAGTCTCCCACGATGTCACCCCTCGCCTCCCCTCCTTCTTCCCCACCTCATTACCAGAGGGTGCCCTTGAGCCATGGCTACAGCAAACTGCGGAAAAGCACGGAGCAGATGCATCCAGGTAAGAGGCCAGCTGTCCCAGGCAGTGTCTTAGAGGCTCCTTCATCTATCGGGCAGCAACGCCACCAGCTGCTCAGTCTCCTGACTTAATTACCTCTGGCTTTGGAGACAGGGCTCAATTTAATTTTATACTCTCAAGCAAGGTTAAAAAAAATATAAAATGAAATCTGTGTTAGTAATGCCTTGTTTTCTGTCCTACAAACTAGTTCATCTTTAGACTTGTAGATAATGATTTAGATGATTTAATCCTTCATATACAAGTTTCGTTACACAGGAACATAGCACATGAAGGATTTGTATTGTTTTGGAATAGTTATTCCTTTCTGCAAAGCCACCAAACATATTTATATGATAACTGCTCTTATGAAACTACTTAAAAAATAGAACTCTGCAGAAGAGTTGATTCAACCTTTAAAGACTGAGCACATAAATGAAAATATTTAGCTCTTGTGTTTGGGACTAAGAATAAGGGAAATGCCAGGGGAGGCATCGTGCTCAGGTGTGTGAAGTGCCCAGTTGTGGGGTTGCCTGCTTGCTCACATTTGCACTGTGCTGGCCATGTTAGTGGTAGAATACGTTACTTGCTTCTGAGAATGACTTGCAGAGTTGACTCCCTGGCTGCAATGCTTAAAGCTCCATAAATTCACGGCAGCATCTTGTCCTTGTGGGGCTCAGGTTCCTAGCTTAAGATATGACCAATTAAAGTTATTCTAGAATTGGATATCCATAACTCCCCCCCTCCCCGCCTTTTTTTAAAATTCTGTGAGCTGTAACTGAAAGTGACCCAGTTTCTGCAGGTTTTTGCTGCATTGAAAATAGTGGCGACTTCTAGAGGGAAACAGATTTTAAAAAAAAATGTGTGCTAGGCTGGACTGAAGAGAGACTATAATCTTGCCGAGAGAAGCAGGTGTAGCATGATGGAAAAATCTTTTGATTGGAATCAGAAGGTGAGGGTTTATGTGACTAGCTATGTGACCTTGGGCAAGCCACTTACTGCTCTGAACCATGATTTTCCTCTCCTCTTTTTAAATGGAGTAATAGTATCCTATAGGGGTGTTGTGAGGATAAGCGAGAACATGAGTATAAAATCTGATTGGAAATTGAATCCTATGCAAATGCAAGATAACGTTGTTGGGGGATAGGAACGAAAAATCACTCCCCTGGAACCTGAGTGTCCCATTGGTGTCTGAAACAAAACGGGGTTGAGAATTCTTCATTTTCCTTATAGTCTCTCCTGCCGAATTTCCCTATTTTTAGAAGTGGGTTTTTTTTCCTTAATTTCATCTGGGTTTGGAAATTGGAGTACTATGCCTAGCATGGTGTCTAGTTTTTGGATTTTAATTCACAGGTGAGTCGTTTTTTGTTCTACCGAGTCACCAGGTTCTACTCTTTTTTTCTGATATTCCTTAAAAAAACTTGTCTGTACCAGCTCTCTCTGCTTCATGCTCCATTTTCTCCTCATTCCATTCAAATTGGGCTTTCATTCCCCCAGTGGCAAGGAAATGACCTGCTTCTCTCCTTCGCTCTTTTAGCGCGTGTGTCAAGGTTTTCCATGCTTTCATTCTTTCTTAGCCCTTTTTAAAAAAAAAGTGAGGTAAAATTTACATGTGATAAAATGCACACATTTAAAATCTTCAACTTGAGGGACTTCCCTGGCGGTCCAGTGGTTAAGACTTCGCCCTCCAGTGCAGGGGTGCGGGTTTGATCTCTGGTCAGGGAGCTAAGATCCCATATGCCTTGGGGCCAAAACAAAACAAAACAAAACAAAAAACCAAAAAAAACCACCCCAAAACATAAAACAGAAGCAATATTGTAACAAATTCAATAAAGACTTTAAAAATGGTCCACATCAGGACTTCCCTGGTTGCGCAGTGCTTAAGTATCTGCCTGCCAATCCAGGGGACACGGGTTCGAGCCCTGGTCCGGGAAGATCCCACATGCTGCAGAGCAACTAAGCCCATGCACCACAACTACTGAGCCTGCACTCTAGAGCCCGCGAGCCACAACTACTGAGCCTGCGGGCCACAGCTACTGAAACCCATGTGCCTAGAGCCTGTGCTCTGCAACAAGAGAAGCCACCGCAATGAGAAGCCTGCACACTGCAACGAAGAGTAGCCCCCGCTCGCCGCAACTAGAGAAAGCCCACACACAGCAAGAAAAACCCAACACAGCCAAAAATTAAAACAAAAAAAAGGTCCATATCAAAAAAGAACTCTTTAAAATAAAATAAAATCTTCAATTTGAGTTTTAACAAATGGATATACTCATGTATCCACCATTTTGATCATGAATAAGATATTTCCCTACTATATGATCCAGCAATTCCACCCCTGAGTATATATCTGAAGAAAATGAAAGCACAAATTTGAAAAAATACATGGACCCCAGTGTTCATAGCAGCATTATTTACTATAGCCAAGGTATGGAAGCAACCTAAGTGTCCATCAACAGATGAATGAAGAAAGAAGATACACGTACATACACACACACAATAGAATATTACTCAGCCATAGAAAAGAATGAAATTCTGCCATTTGTAGCAATGTGGATGGACCTAAAAAGGGAATTACGCTTAGTGAAATAAGTCAGACAGAGAAAGACAAGTACTGTATGTTATCACTTATATGTGGTATCTAAAAAATAAAATAGATGAATAAATATAACAAAACAGAAACCTACTCACAGATATAGAGAACAAACTAGTGGTTGCAGGGTGGGGGAGTAGGGGACTAAGAGGTACAAACTACTATGTAGGAAATACATAAGCTACAAGGATATATTGTGCAGCACAGGGAAATACAGCTATTATTTTATAATAACTTTAAATGGAATATAATCTATAAAAATATTGAATCACTATGCTGAAATTAATATTGTAAATCAGCTATACTTCAGTAAAAAAGTAGTCTGCTTGACATTAAAACCAACATTTCCATCACCTCAGAGATGCCCCTTTCCAGTCACTCCCTCCCTGCCCGTGCCCCCCCAGTGCAAGCATAGTTCTGAGTTTTATCATCGTAGGCTAGTTTTGCTTTTTCTAGAACCTCATATAAATGGAATCATATTGAATGACTGTACTCTCGGGTGTCTTTCCCTCAGCATAGTGGTTAAGATTCTCCATGGTGTTGTATCTCAATAGTTTGTTCCTTTTTATTACCCAGTATTGTTCCATTGTATGAATGTATCATGGTGTGACGATCCATTCTTCTGTTGATGGACATTTAGGTTATTTCCAGGGTTTGGCTGCTATGAATAAGGATGCTATGAACATTTGTGTGTGTCTTTTTGTGACATTGTTGTCATTTTCCTGACACCTAGGAGTAGAATTACTGCACCTTAGGGTAGGTGTATAAGAAACTGCCCGAGTTTCACCAAGTGGCTGCATACTCCCACTGGCAATATATGAGAGTTCAGTGCTCCTTGCCAGCAGTTGGTACTCTAGTTTCTTTCTTCAGTGTTTTTAATCTTAGCTATTCTATTACATGTGAAGTGACATCTCCTTGTGGGCACTCTTTTGTTCTTGAAACATTGTTTTCTAAGTTTCTGTTGCCCCTTCCTACATCATGATCCTTAAACTTGGATTTATGCATTTTCAGAAAGCAGCTTAGCTGCTAGGACAATTTCCTAGGAATACATTTTTCTGGGGTTGTTCTCTGTCCAAGACCCTGCCATGATTCCTGGCTAATGGGGTGTATGTGTATGTTTTAAATCAGACTGAGCATCTTTGGACCAGTCTGTGATTCAGAGCCTCTCTTCTGCCTCTCTTCTGGGCTCCTGCTAGCTTCCTTTGCTGGATGTATCTATAGCTTATGCTCATTGGGTAAGACTTATGTGTCAGGCATTGTTCAGAGTTCTTTATGTGCACTATTTTCTACTTATCACAACCCTCAGAGGCAGATACTGCCATCTGTATTTTATCTATATTTTAAAAGATGATGTTTAAATTGCAGTAATACTTCTTCCCACTCAACCTGTTTCTGGTCTCCAGAGGCAACTACTTTCTATCCTTTTTTAAAAATTGTTTATTTTTTTAACTGAAGTACAGTTGATTCACAATGTTTCAGTGTACAGCAAAGTGAATCAGTTATACATATATGTATATGTATTCTTTTCCAGATTCTTTTCCATTATAGGTTATCACAAGATATTGAATATAGTTCCCTGTGCTATGCAGTAGGTCCTTGTTGTTTATCTATCTTATATACAGTAGTATCTGTTAATCCCAAATTCCAAATTTATTCCTCCCCTCCTTTGCCCTTTGGTAACCATAAGTTTGCTTTCTATGTCTGTGAGTCTATTTCTGTTTTGTAAACACTTATTTATTTATTTATTATTTATTTATTTTTTGGCCTCTCCACACAGCATGTGGCATCTTAATTCCTCAACCAGGGATTGAACTTGCGTCCCCTTCAGTGGAAGTGCGGAGTGTTAACCACTGTACCCCCAGGGAAGTCCTGTATCACTTTTTTAGATTCCACATATAAGTAATATATTTTTCTTTCTCTGACTTACTTTGCTTAATGTGATAATCTCTGGGTCCATCCATGTTGCTGAAAATGGCATTATTTCATTCTTTTTTATGGGTAAATATTCCATTGTATGTATATGTGTGTATATATATATAAATATACACACCACATCTTTTTTTATCCAGTTATCTGTTGATGGACATTTAGGTTGCTTCCATGTCTTGGCTGTTGTGAATAGTGCAGCTTTGAACATTGGGGTGCATGTATCTTTTCAAATTAGACTTTTGTCCAAATATATGCCCAGGAGTGGGATTGCAGGAGCATATGGCAACTCTATTTTTAATTTTTTAAGGAACTTCCATACTGTTCTCCATAGTAGCTGTACCAATTTACATTCCCACCAACAGTGTAGGAGGGTTCCCTTTTCTCCACACCCTCTTCAGCATTTATTATTTGTAGACTTCCTTTTTTTTTTTTTTTTTTTTTTTGCGGTACGCAGGCCTCTCACTGTTGTGGCCTCTCCCGTTGTGGAGCACAGGCTCCGGACGTGCAGGCTCAGCGGCCATGGCTCACGGGCCCAGCCGCTCCGCGGCATGTGGGATCTTCCCAGACCGGGGCACAAACCCACGTCCCCTGCATCGGCATGTGGACTCTCAACCACTGCACCACCGGGGAAGCCCCATTTGTAGCCTTTCTGATGTTGGCCATACTGACCAGTGTGTGGTGATACCTCATTGTAGTTTTGACTTGAATTTCTCTAATAATTAGCGATATTGAGTATCTTTTCATGTGCCTGTTGGCCATCTGTTTGTCTTCTTTGGAAAAAATGTCTGTTTAGGTCTTCTGCCCATTTTTTTATTGAGTTGTTTGTTTTTTTGATATTGAGCTGTATGAGCTATTTGTGTATTTTGGAAATTAAGCCCTTGTCAGTCACATTGTTTGCAGATATTTTCTCCCATTCCACAGGTTGTCTTTTCATTTTGTTTATGGTTTCGTTTGCCGTGCAAAAGCTTTTGAGTTTAATTAGGTCCCATTTTAAAATTTTTGTTTTCATTACTCTAGGAGACAGATCCAAAAATATATTGCTCTGATTTATGTCAAAGAGTGTCCTGCCTATGTTTTCCTCTAGGAGTTTTATAGTATCTGGTCTTATATTTAGGTCTTTAATCCATTTTGAGTTTATTTTTGTGTATGGTGTTAGAGAATGTTCTAATTTCATTCTTTTACAGGTAGCTGTCTATTTTCCCCAGCGCCACTTATTGAAGAGACTGTCTTTTCTCCACTGTATATTATTGCCTCCTTTGTCGTAGATTAATTGACCATATGTGCATGGGTTTATTTCTGGGCTCTCTATCCTGTTCCATTGATCTATGTGTCTGTTTTTGTGCCAGTACCATACTGTTTTGATGAGTGTAGCTTTGTGGTATAGTCTGAAGTGAGGACGTGTGATTCCTCCAGCTCCATTCTTTTTTTTAAAAATACATTTATTTATTTATTTTTGGTTGCATTGGGTCTTTGTTGCTGCATGCGGGCTTTCTCTAGCTGCGGCGAGTGGGGGCTGCTCTTCGTTGCGGTGCATGGGCTTCTCATTGCGGTGGCTTCTCTTGTTGCAGAGCACAGGCTCTAGGTGCACGGGCTCAGTAGTTGCGGCACGAGGGCTCAGTAGCTGTGGCTCGCGGGCTCTAGAGCGCAAGCTCAGTAGTCGTGGCGCACAGGCATAGTTGCTCCACGGCATACGGGATCTTCCCAGACCAGGGCTCGAATCCATGTCCCCTTCATTGGCAGGCAGATTCTTAACCACTGCGCCACCAGGAAAGCCCTTCAGCTCCATTCTTTTTTCTCAAGATTGTTTTGGCTGTTCGGGGTCTTTGTTTCCCTACAAATTAAAAAAAAATTTTTGTTCTAGTTCTGTGAAAAATCCATTGGTAATTTGATAGGGATTGCATTGAATTTGTAGATTGCCTTGGGTAGTGTAGTCATTTTAACAGTATTGATTCTTCCAGTGCAAGAACATGGTATATATTTCCATTTGTTTGTGTCGTCTTCCGTTTCCTTTCATCAGTGTCTTATAGTTTTCTGAGTACATGTCTTTTGCCTCCTTAGGTAGGTTTATTCCTAGGTATTTTATTCTTTTTGATGTGATGGTAAATGGGATTGTTTCCTTAATTTCTCTTTCTGATACTTCTTTGTTAGTGTATAGATATGCAACAGATTTCTTCATATTAATTTTGTATCCTGCTACTTTACTGAATTCACTAATGTGCTCTAATAGTTTTCTGGTGGCAGCTTTAGGATTTTCTATGTATAGTATCATGTCATCTGCAAACAGCGGCAGTTTTACTTCTTCCTTTCCAATTTGGATTTCTTTTATTTCTTTTTGTTGTCTGATTGCTATGGCTAGGACTTCCAAAACTATGTTGAATAAAAGTGGTGAGAGTGGGCATCCTTGTCTTTTCCTGATCTTAGAGGAAATGCTTTCAGCTTTTCACCATCGAGTATGATGTTAGCTGTGCGTTTGTCTTATATGAGCTTTATTACATTGAGGTATGTTCCTTCTAGGCAGAGGCAACTACTTTTGACTCTTATAACCTGTTTCTTCTGATATCTAATGTCTTATCTTAAAATCAATGTCTGTTCTACTTTTTCTTATACATCTTATTCTGATGTATCAATTCTAGGTATCTTCTCACTTAAGAGCATGGGCTGTGATGTCTGTCTCCTGGGCCTAAAGGTAGACTTAGTGGGCCTACATTTCTAATTTCTCTCCATTTCTAGCCTCTGTGACTATGGGTATTTTGCTTTTCTCAGCCTCAGTTTCCCTTATCTGTGAAATGGAATAATCTCTGCCTCAGAGGTTTGCTCTGTGGATGAAACGAGGAATGTTATATAAACATCTGTTCCTAGCATAACTCGTGGCACATTGTAGGTGCTCAGATATTCCCTCATATTTCCTTTTGTGTCTCTAGAATCTGGCACCCGTTTTATTTATATTTATTTATTTATTTATTTATTTTGCGGTACGCGGGCCTCTCACTGTTGTGGCCTCTCCCGTTGCGGAGCACAGGCTCCGGACGCGCAGGCTCAGCGGCCATGGCTCACGGGCCTAGCCGCTCTGTGGCACGTGGGATCTTCCCGGACCAGGGTACGAACCCGTGTCCCCTGCATTGGCAGGTGGACTCTCAACCACTGCGCCACCAGGGAAGCCTCCGTTTTATTTTTGAAGCTCTTAAGTATTCTTGAAAGTCACCTTCTGGATATCATTCATTGGGTGACTGCAGATGGGGAGTCTTTATGGGGCAGTTAGTTGTGGTCTCTGTTCTAGTTTGACACGAATCTCAGAGTGATGAAATCTTTAGGGTTCATTTTATACTCCTCCCCTTGGAGAAAGGTGGTACTTCTAGTTCCTTATTCAACCTCTTATAAGGGGATCTAAGAATTGTTTATTTTGCACTGAGTTGCATGTTTCAGGCTTTATTTGGGAGGAAGGAGAGTAGAGGCAACGAGCCTTTTACCTTTTACCTTTTTACCTCCTGAGTTCAGCTTTAGTTGAGGAGCGAGGCAGGAGTCAGACTGATGGTGGCCTGAATATCAGCTGTGGTACCAGTAGAGCTGATTGGAGCACGTGTCTAAGATTTGCGACCAGAGGGCTTTAGACACTCATCTTTCCAGTCACAGGCAGGTGTGGACAACTCAGGCTTCCCACAGGAGTAGGAAGAGAAAATTTGCCATTGAGGCCAGGCTTCTCCAAAAATGACCCACCATGCGGCTGAGTGTTCAGGCTTTATTGATAAGATGTGTTTGTCTCTTCCAAGGGAAGGAAGACCCTTGTTGGTGAGGGACTGGAGCCATGGGCCAGGTGCCCTCCCTCCACACGTGTCCCTCCTGAGCAGTAGAAGCTCCCTCCCTCTGAGGGGAGCCAGAGGCAGAGGCATGTGAGGTCAGCTTCCCAGGAGAAGCTCATGACCACTGGTATCGCAGCCGTGGTACAGTTTGCTGTGGTTCAAGCCTCCTGACAGGAGTTAAATTTGATGTTCCATCTAAATGGAATGATCTTAAAAATCCTTCTTTGAGGGCAGCACCTGCTTACCATGTGAGGCTTATTTAAGATTTGGACTGTGTGTTCTCTGTGTATGTTTCTTTTGCAGGTTTTGTATTTTTAATACTTTCTTAGCAGGGTCAGGAAATCCATGTCATGGTTTGCCAGGCAGTGATTTTGATGTTTTAATGTAATTTAATGTGTTATAATACTGTGTTCCAGTTCCTTGGAGGAAATACAAAGAGCAGTTGTGAGCTAAGAGTGGTTTGTTGTTCTTAACGTGCTGTTATACCTTCTTTATTTTAAAAAGTTCAAAGTATGCTGAAGGTGATGCCATAATAGGCTGCTCTGCTGTCTCTACCTAATTTTATTTATAAGAAGCTACAGAAAAAAGGCATTTTACTTGTTTATATACTTCCAAAAACCTGAACTGTTAACCCACAGAGATCAGAAATGGTTTCATTTTAAGTGATAATTTCTCCTTTCTGTTGGAGCTGAATACTACCTGGTTACATTTAACTTTTCCTACCATATTGGCAAGGTTGTTATTAAGTGTTCTGGAAATAAAAGGAATGAAAAAAATGCATTCATTTTGGTGGCTTAAAACCTTTTCTTAAAGGTAGCAAAATTATTTTTAGTTTGGTTATTAAGTGATAAGATAATAAATATAAAATGCATTTATTCCTTTTTGTAGTTTTCTCTACTTGGTTTTACATTCTTTCCGTTAAGGAAAAGATGACAGTGGCATTTATTTTCAAAAATAAAACAAAATAGGGGCTTCCCTAGTGGCGCAGCGGTTAAGAATCCGCCTGCCAATGCAGGGGACACGGGTTCAAGCCTTGGTCCGGGAAGATCCCACATGCCGCGGAGCAACTAAGCCCATGCACCACTACTACTGAGCCTGCACTCTAGGGCCCAGGAGCCACAACTACTGAGCCCACGTGCCACAACTACTGAAGCCCACGCGCCTAGAGCCCGTGCTCCTCAACAAGAGAAGCCACCACAATGAGAAGCCCATGCACCGCAACGAAGAGTAGCCCCCACTCGCCGCGACTAGAGAAAGCCTGCGTGCAGCAAGGAAGACCCAATGCAGTCAAATAAATAAATTTTAAAAAAAGTATTAACAAAATAAAACAAAATAAATGACAATGTTGATTCTTAATGTTCAAAATGCATATTCCTTTTCTTCTTTGGGGGTGTGGATGATGAATGGAAGCCTTTTAAATAGCAGGGTATATGTAGAATTTACCTTATATTTAGAATTTGAACCCTTAAAACATGGCACTTTTCTTTCTTTCTTTTTTTTTTTCTTTTTTTTTTTTTGCGGTATGCGGGCCTCTCACTGCTGTGGCCTCTCCCGTTGCAGAGCACAGGCTCCGGACGCGCAGGCTCAGCGGCCATGGCTCATGGGCCCAGCCGCTCCGCGGCACATGGGATCTTCCCGGACCGGGGCACGAACCCGTGTCCCCTGCATTGGCAGGCGGACTCTCAACCACTGCGCCACAAGGGAAGCCCATGGCACTTTTCTAACTACTCTCATTATTTTTTATCCCAGTTTAGATTCACATCATTCTACCTTTCTAATTTATTCCTAATCTTAACCTGATATAAATATTTTCCTGCCTTATCATGAATTGGGTGACTGTCTTTAGATTGTTCAGTTAAATTGTACCCAGGGGCACCAAGGTTTGTTTGTCTTAGGTTGCCCTATCCCTGTAAACTCTAATTCTTTTGCTAATTCTTCCCTGAAAAGCAGACACTGTAGCAATTTGTGTGTGAAATCATAATTTTTGGGTGGAATCTTTGTCTACCATGCTGACTTTCCCTCCTGCTGTTTCAGCTCCTTATGAAGCTAGACAGCCCCTTGTCCAGCCTGAGGGACCCTCGTTGGGGGGCCCAGGAGCCAAACCCCTTCGGCATCAGGCTTCCCTTATCCGGGTAAGTGACGCTGCTGTGGGGTTATGCCAGTGGGAGACTTCGGGGGTATGGCTTCTTGATGGCCCTGTTTTTGTTTGTTTGTTTGTTTTGTTTTTGTAAGCAGGACATATAACTGCCCCCTAATGCAAATATTGTACTTCTTGTTCTGTTGCTTATGTATTTTCCTAAATCGTTTCTACTGTGTGTGTTTCTCCCCTTCTCAGTGTCTCTAGACTAATCCGGGCTGGTTCTTAGTCTTTGGTATGTCTAAAATGCCCTTCCACCTTTATCTGCTTAATCAGTAGGCACCTCCTTCAGGAGGCCTCTACTTTTTCCAAAACAGCCTATCTTATCTCTGCCTTATTCTTTAATATTACTTATTCAGTGCATAGTTCGCTATTGCCCATTTTGTTTTGTGCCTCCAGTTATACTGCAAGCTTTGGAAGGCAGAGGTGGTTCTCCTGTATTTTCTCTCAGTGCCTAGTTCAATGCTGTTTGGAGAACAGTTATTTTACAAGTGGCAGCAACTAGTTTCCTGTTTGTAATCGATACCATATGGCAGAAGCACAAGTGATCTCCCAGTTTCTCCTGGCTACACCACAACTTAGCAAATTTCAGCTTCCCTTTCTCCAGTGTTTCCTTTGGATAAAGAGCTCTTATTTTTTCCCCGTGTCTGCAACTGTTATCTTGTGTAGTATTTCTGAGTCCTATGCTGGTGAAGTCATAGTCCCAAAAAAGGGTGTATGTGTATGTCAGCATGAGAAAAACCCTGAGAAAACTGGATTGGCTGTTTGATTCTAAAGACAAGAGGAAGTAGGGTGGTTTGTATAACATTTCAATTGTCCAACTTAGGAAGAAGGATCATTCATGCTCAGGGATTTCTCACAGTAGACCGGTGATGTCAGATAGTCCCATAAAGAAGTGGGCTGGTATTCTAGAAGAGAATAAACAAGGCAAAGGGAGATTGAGGTGTTCACTTTATAGCCTCTGGGGATGCGGCTCTGTGTTAGGCGTGGTACAGAACTTAACTTCTGAGGTAGAACTCTGTGTACAAAGAATTTTCTTAAAGGTGGTAGATAATTCAGCCATATGCTGTGTATTTGTGTATAATTCTTCCTCCAACTATCAGATCTAGGTATTGTTGTATCTCTTAGTATAGATGAGGTAACTGGCCGAGAGAGGTCAAGTCATGGGTCTAAGGTTTCATTCATAACTAGTAAGTGGCAGAGCCAGAATTCGAACCAGGCCTGCCCAATGTCAAAACCTGCTCTTTCAAATACTTTCCTATATACATTAGAGTCCCATGTTACAAGGAGGCTAGGTTCTAGCGTTGCTGTATAAATAAACATAGGGTGTAGTAAAAATATTCCTGAAATTCCCTTATTGGTACCTAGGTCCAGTAGAGCTCAGTTTTACCCCCAAGTTGGAACGGACAGTTGTTTCTTCAGCTGAGCCGCAGATGGAGTAGTTGGCTGCATTTAGAGGTCCTGTGGTACAAAAATACGTGTTTTTAAACATGAGAATCACACCCACTGTGGAGTGATGGTTACATTAGGAAAGGTATCGGAGGGACTGGGATTCATGTAAAAAATCTGTGAGGTGTGGCCATGCATGTTTCTACAGAGTCTGTTCTAGTGCTGTGGAGACCACATCCTGAACTGTTAGAATGACGGTCAAACAAGCAGTAAATCCCGAACCTCGCCGTGGTTGGATGGGGCTCACTGGGCCCCTTCTGCGTAGCCACCTGGCTGAGATGGCCATGGGCTCTCACTTGGACTGGTGTCCTGGGACTTCTCTTCTAATCTCTAGGTCCGTTTTTCTGCTGGTAAACGTGCTTCTTGAGCGCTTCAAGCAACTAATGTTTACTAAATACCTATTAAGTGCCAGGTATTGTGTTGAGAATACAAAAATGAGGTATAACACATCCAGTCCCTGCCCTCATGGAGCTTATAGACTCTTGGAGGAGATGGCCATTGATCAGACCATCACAAAGTAAATATATAATTATGATATGTGGTGAGTGGAAATTACAGTGTGGTTTGAGGATGAAAAATGGCGGCGGGAAGTTAGGTCCTGGCCTTGGCAGGCAGGGGCTGATCAAGGAAGGCTTGCAGAGGGGAGTCACACTCCAGCTGAAAGGGAAAGCGTTGAACCATGTTAACCAGGTGGGGGGTGGGGCGGGGGAGAGCAGGCAAGAGGATAGAGGGAGCTGTGCGTACAAAGATGTTTTCTATGAGCTTAGCACTTTATACACACCTCTCTTGCAGTGCTCAGAGCTATCTTATGAGGTAATTCCTGTCATTATCCCATTTTTCAGATGACAAAACCTGAAGTATAAAGACCTTACTTAGTTTGCCTTCGGTCACAGCTAGGAACTGGTAGGGCTAGAGTTCAAACACTGGACACGATTTCCTGGCCTTTGTCTCAGGAACCGCATGGATGGTGATATCATCTGTTAAGCCTAGAAGCCCTGAATGAAAAGCTAGTGTTGGGAGTATTGAGGCAAGATCATGAGATCGGTGTTGCATATTGGAATTTGAGCTTTAGAGACAGCCAAGAGGACGTGTCAAGGAGTTGGTAGGATATATGGGGCTGGAGCTGTGGGGAGAGCTGGGGCTGGATAGAAGTATTTGGCAGCCAATGGCCATTAGAAGGACTCATGGGATTGTGCAGAAAAGCCAGACACGTTCTCACCCAGGTCCAGGCAGACTCTGCATGCCCTTGGGCAAGTTCCTTCTCTTTTCTGTAACAGGAATGAGCTGGAATGGATTTAACAGACCATTGTAATACTCTGCAGCAGTCTGATTCCCTTAATGTTTGTTTGGTGTCAGTGTAGGTCCCCCCTCCTGTTTGGAGCATTGCCTTCTGTTTAAGATGAGAGCAAGGGGCCTTTTTCGGGACAGCAGTCTGTGGTTTTCATGGCTGATGTGTTTTTCTTTCTTCAGTTCTTAGGTTTCCTTCTTACTCCTTTCAGCTTGGTTTGGTTGAACTCCATGTCCCCGACAGCAAAATGCCAACCTGAGTTAGCCATGTAGATGAGAGGATGTAAAGTGGAAGATTTTGGTGGTAGGGGATTAATAGGGATTGGGTGTGATGCCAGGCTGGGCTGGAGTCACTCATTCCCCATGTTGCCATGCGCTTGGGCTGATGGCAGCCTCGCTCTGTCCTAGCTTCCTCTGTGGCCTTGTATTCAAGTCCTTCCTGCCTGATTGGAAGAGGGGTGGCCTCTGGGAACGGGGGAAGGCTTTTAGGGACTCTGAGTCAGCAGTGTTGCAGCTCATGGGCTTGGCATTTCAGAGGTGCTTATGTGGAATTCAGTCCCAGCCATTGGAATGAACAGTCTTAGTATTTTCGCACTTTTGATTTTTTCGTTCAGGTGTTGGATGTTTTTCCCCTTGAAATTTCAGATACTGAGCACATCCTATGTTGGTGGGTGGTTGACAGTGGTGTGTAAAGAAATGGTAAATAATCTTCCCTGCTTCTCTGTCGTGGTGTGTTGATAGGTCATTTTGTGGTTTACTGTTCACAAGTGATCCTAACCACGTAGGTCACGTAGTCGTTTGTGATTTTGCTGGCGTGGGTTTAGAATTGACCGTCCTGCTCCCATTGTCCTCTCCTGGTTTGTCTCCTGCTTCTGTGACTGCCTCTTCCTAAGCTTTTTATTTCAATTTCCCTCCTTCACCTGCCCCTTGCGTGTTGGGGATCCCTGGGTCTAGTTTTCACTCTGTTACTATTTAGCTACATGGAGCCTGATGGCCACATCTCACCACCTGCCAGATGTCTTCACTTGAATGTCCCACTGTCACTTTTTTTTGTTTTTTAAATATTTATTTATTTATTTATTTGGCTGCCCCAGGTCTTAGTTGCAGCACGTGGGATCTTTGTTGCCACGTGCGGAATCTTCGTTGTGGCATGTGGGATCCTTTTTTTTTTTTTTAAATGATAGTTGCGGCATGCGAACTCTTCGTTGCGGCATGCATGTGGGATCTAGTTCTCCGACCAGGGATTGAAATGGGCCCCCTGAATTGGGAGCATGGAGTCTCAGCCACTGGACCACCAGGGAAGTCCCCCCACTGTCACTTTAAACATGTCTTTTCCCACAAAAGCAGTTCTCACCCTCCCGCCCCTGGCTCCACGCCCCTGGCACGTGGGCCAGTACACGGCTGGCTGTTTCTGATGCCCCTCTCATCCCGTCTGCCCATCGGCAGATACTAGCCATATCACTTTCTAAATACCTCTCTCCATTGTCTGTTTCTCTGCACTTCCTCAGTTCATGCTGCCCTCTGTCACCTAATCTAATCTGTCAGCCTCTGACTCTTTCTTCCTGCTTCCACCACTGGCCTCTTCAAATCCGTTATCCTCGTCTTGGACAAAAATCATCCTAAAAAACACGAATGTGATCCTCCTGCCCCCTTGATTGAAGCCTGTCCCTCTCTGCCCACTGCTCCCAGCAGATCACCCGCGGCTCTTGGGGCGCTGGTGTCGGGCCCCTGCGCACCCCCGTAGCCACAGCAGGCCCCGCACAGCTGCCCAGTGTTTCCCACACAGTCAGTGTTCTCTGCATGGGAACCTTACTCTTCAGCCTCGGTCTTATCTTCCGGGTTTTCTCCTTTGTCTCAATTCATCTATGCTTTTTCTCCATTGATAACACGAAGTGTGAGAACTTTCTAATATTTCTTGTACGTGTGAGGTTAACGTATTTTCATTCTTAAAAAGCAGTTCATTGCTCGTCTGCTCATTTATCCGTGAGGATCAGCTGGAGGGATGGGCGTCTGATCTTTCTTGGTTTTCCTTCCCAAAGGCAGCCAGTGTGGTCTGTTTGTTTTGTATTATCCTGGGAATGTTTTATGTGTATATGAGCAAATACAGGTATTCTTATATATCTAATATATGCAGTATACCTTTACCTGGTTTTAGGGAGACTGGTTTGGGAAATGCAATTTCCTTCCAGCCAGATCCCACTAAAAAATATCTTTTATTTTAAACCAAACACACTTACTTTTTTTTTCCCACACTTACTTTTTAAACCCAAAACATACATGCTGTGATTTTTTTTTCTCTTTTTTTTTTTTTACATCTTTATTGGGGTATAATTGCTTTACAATGGTGTGTTAGTTTCTGCTTTATAACAAAGTGAATCAGTCATACATAAACATATGTTCCCATATGTCTTCCCTGTTGCGTCTCCCTCCCTCCCACCCTCCCCATCCCACCCCTCCAGGCTGTCACAAAGCACCGAGCCAATATCCCTGTGCCATGCGGCTGCTTCCCACTAGCTATCTACCTTACTGCGTTTGTTAGTGTGTATATGCCCATGACTCTCTCTCGCCCTGTCACAGCTCACCCTTCCCCCTCCCCATAACCTCAAGTCCGTTCTCTAAGAGGTCTGCGTCTTTATTTCTGCTTTACCCCTAGGTTTTTCATGACTTTTTTTTTCTTAAATTCCATATATATGTGTTAGCGTACGGTATTTGTCTCTCTCTTTCTGACTTACTTCACTCTGTATGACAGACTCTAGGTCTATCCACCTCATTACAAATAGCTCAATTTCGTTTCTTTTTATGGCTGAGTAATATTCCATTGTATATATGTGCCACATCTTCTTTATCCATTCATCCGATGACGGGCACTTAGGTTGTTTCCATCTCCGGGCTATTGTAAATAGAGCTGCAATGAACATTTTGGTACATGTCTCTTTTTGAATTATGGTTTTCTCAGGGTATATGCCCAGTAGTGGGATTGCTGGGTCATATGGTAGTTCTATTTGTAGCTTTTTAAGGAACCTCCATACTGTTCTCCACAGTGGCTGTATCAATTTACATTCCCACCAACAGTGTAAGAGGGTTCCCTTTTCTCCACACCCTCTCCAGCATTTATTGTTTCTAGATTTTTTGATGATGGCCATTCTGACTGGTGTGAGATGATATCTCATTGTAGTTTTGATTTGCATTTCTCTCATGATTAGTGATGTTGAGCATTCTTTCATGTGTTTGTTGGCAGTCTGTATATCTTCTTTGGAGAAATGTCTATTTAGGTCTTCTGCCCATTTTTGGATTGGGTTGTTTGTTTTCTTGTTATTGAGCTGCATGAGCTGCTTGTAAATTTTGGAGATTAATCCTTTGTCGGTTGCTTCATTTGCAAATATTTTCTCCCATTCTGAGGGTTGTCTTTTGGTCTTGTTTATGGTTTCCTTTGCTGTGCAAAAGCTTTTAAGTTTCATTAGGTCCCATTTGTTTATTTTTGTTTTTATTCCCATTACTCTAGGAGGTGGGTCAGAAAGGATCTTGCTTTGATTTATGTCATAGAGTGTTCTGCCTATGTTTTCCTCTAAGAGTTTGATAGTTTCTGGCCTTACACTTAGGTCTTTAATCCATTTTGAGCTTATTTTTGTGTATGGTGTTAGGGAGTGATCTAATCTCATACTTTTACATGTACCTGTCCAGTTTTCCCAGCACCACTTATTGAAGAGGCTGTCCTTTCTCCATTGTACATTACTGTCACCTTTATCAAAGATAAGGTGTCCATATGTGCATGGGTTTATCTCTGGGCTTTCTATCCTGTTCCATTGATCTATCTTTCTGTTTTTTGCCAGTACCATACCGTCTTGATGACTGTAGCTTTGTAGTATAGTCTGACGTCAGGGAGCCTGATTCCTCCAGTTCCTTCTTTCGTTCTCAAGATTGCTTTGGCTATTCGGGGTCTTTTGTGTTTCCATACAAATTGTGAAATTTTTTGTTCTAGTTCTGTGAAAAATGCCAGTGGTAGTTTGATAGGGATTGCATTGAATCTGTAGATTGCTTTGGGTAGTAGAGTCATTTTCACAATGTTGATTCTTCCAATCCAAGAACATGGTATATCTCTCCATCTATTTATATCATCTTTAATTTCTTTCATCAGTGTCTTATAATTTTCTGCATACAGGTCTTTTGTCTCCTTAGGTAGGTTTATTCCTAGATATTTTATTCTTTTTGTTGCAATGGTAAATGGGAGTGTTTTCTTGATTTCACTTTCAGAGTTTTCATCATTAGTATATAGGAATGCCAGAGATTTCTGTGCATTAATTTTGTATCCTGCTACTTTACCAAATTCATTGATTAGCTCTAGTAGTTTTCTGGTAGCATCTTTAGGGTTCTCTATGTATAGGATCATGTCATCTGCAAACAGTGACAGCTTTACTTCTTCTTTTCCGATGTGGATTCCTTTTATTTCCTTTTCTTCTCTGATTGCTGTGGCTAAAACTTCCAAAACAATGTTAAATAATAGTGGTGAGAGTGGGCAACCTTGTCTTGTTCCTGATCTTAGTGGAAATGCTTTCAGTTTTCACCATTGAGGATGATGTTTGCTGTGGGCTTGTCATATATGGCCTTTATTATGTTGAGGAAAGTTCCCTCTATGCCTACTTTCTGCAGGGTTTTTATCATAAATGGGTGTTGAATTTTGTCAAAAGCTTTCTCTGCATCTATTGAGATGATCATATGGTTTTTCTCCTTCAATTTGTTAATATGGTTTATCACATTGATAGATTTGCGTATATTGAAGAATCCTTGCATTCCTGGAATAAACCCCACTTGATCATGGTGTATGATCCTTTTAATGTGCTGTTGGATTCTGTTTGCTAGTATTTTGTTGAGGATTTTTGCATCTATGTTCATCAGTGATATTGGCCTGTAGTTTTCTTTCTTTGTGACATCCTTGTCTGGTTTTGGTATCAAGGTGATGGTGGCCTCGTAGAAGGAGTTAGGGAGTGGTCCTCCCTCTGCTATATTTTGGAAGAGTTTGAGAAGGATAGGTGTTAGCTCTTCTCTAAATGTTTGATAGAATTCGCCTGTGAAGCCATCTGGTCCTGGGCTTTTCTTTGTTGGAAGATTTTTAATCACAGTTTCAATTTCAGTGCTTGTGATTGGTCTGTTCATATTTTCTATTTCTTCCTGATTCAGTCTTGGCAGGTTGTGCATTTCTAAGAATTTGTCCATTTCTTCCAGATTGTCCATTTTATTGGCATAGAGTTGCTTGTAGTAATCTCTCATGATCTCTTTTATCTCTGCAGTGTCAGTTGTTACCTCTCCTTTTTCATTTCTAATTCTATTGATTTGAGTCTTCTCCCTTTTTTTCTTGATGAGTCTGGCTAGTGGTTTATCTATTTTGTTTATCCTCTCAAAGAACCAGCTTTTAGTTTTATTGATCTTTGCTATTGTTTCCTTCATTTCTTTTTCATTTATTTCTGATCTGATTTTTATGATTTCTTTCCTTCTGCTAGCTTTGGGGTTTTTTTGTTCTTCTTTCTCTAATTGCTTGAGGTGCAAGGTTAGGTTGTTTATTCGAGATGTTTCCTGCTTCTTAAGGTGGGCTTGTATTGCTATAAACTTCCCCCTTAGAACTGCTTTTGCTGCATCCCACAGGTTTTGGGTCGTTGTATCTCCATTGTCATTTGTTTCTAGGTATTTTTTGATTTCCTCTTTGATTTCTTCAGTGATCTCTTCATTATTAAGTAGTGTATTGTTTAGCCTCCATGTGTTTGTATTTTTTACAGATCTTTTCCTGTAATTGCTATCTAGTCTCATGGCGTTGTGGTCAGAAAAGATACTTGATACAATTTCAATTTTCTTAAATTTACCAAGGCTTGATTTGTGCCCCAAGATATGATCTATCCTGGAGAATGTTCCATGAGCACTTGAGAAAAATGTGTATTCTGTTGTTTTTGGATGGAGTGTCCTATAAATATCAATTAAGTCCATCTTGTTTAATGTATCATTTAAAGCTTGTGTTTCCTTATTTATTTTCATTTTGGATGATCTGTCCATGGGTGAAAGTGGGGTGTTAAAGTCCCCTACTATGAATGTGTTACTGTCGATTTCCCCTTTTATGGCTGTTAGTATTTGCCTAATGTATTGAGGTGCTCCTATGTTGGGTGCATAAATATTTACAATTGTTATATCTTCTTCTTGGATCGATCCCTTGATCATTATGTAGTGTCCTTCTTTGTCTCTTTTAATAGTCCTTATTTTAAAGTCTATTTTGTCTGATATGAGAATTGCTACTCCAGCTTTCTTTTGGCTTCCATTTGCATGGAATATCTTTTTCCATCCCCTTACTTTCAGTCTGTATGTGTCTCTAGGTCTGAAGTGGGTCTCTTGTAGACAGCATATATAAGGGTCTTGTTTTTGTATCCATTCAGCTAATCTGTGTCTTTTGGTGGGAGCATTTAGTCCATTTACATTTAAGGTAATTATCGATATGTATGTTCCTATTCCCATTTTCTAAATTGTTTTGGGTTCGTTATTATAGGTCTTTTCCTTCTCTTGTGTTTCTTGCCTAGAGAAGATCCTTTAGCATTTGTTGTAAAGGTGGTTTGGTGGTGCTGAACTCTCTCAGCTTTTGCTTGTCTGTAAAGGTTTTAATTTCTCCATCAAATCTGAATGAGATCCTTGCTGGGTAGAGTAGTCTTGGCTGCATGTTTTTCTCCTTCATCACTTTCAGTATGTCCTGCCACTCCCTTCTGGCTTGTAGGGTTTCTGCTGAGAGATCAGCTGTTAACCTTATGGGGATTCCCTTATGTGTTATTTGTTGTTTTTCCCTTGCTGCTTTTAATATGCTTTCTTTGTATTTAATTTTTGACAGTTTGATTAATATGTGTCTTGGCGTATTTCTCCTTGTATTTATCTTGTATGGGACTCTCTGTGCTTCCTGGACTTGATTAACTATTTCCTTTCCCATATTAGGGAAGTTTTCAACTATAATCTCTTCAAATATTTTCTCAGTCCCTTTCTTTTTCTCTTCTTCTTCTGGAACCCCTATAATTCGAATGTTGGTGCGTTTAATGTTGTCCCAGAGGTCTCTGAGACTGTCCTCAGTTCTTTTCATTCTTTTTTCTTTATTCTGCTCTGCAGTAGTTATTTCCACTATTTTATCTTCCAGGTCACTTATCCGTTCTTCTGCCTCAGTTATTCTGCTATTGATCCCATCTAGAGTACTTTTAATTTCATTTATTGTGTTGTTCATCGTTGCTTGTTTCATCTTTAGTTCTTCTAGGTCCTTGTTAACTGATTCTTGCATTTTGTCCAATCTATTGTCCATTCTATCTCCAAGATTTCGGATCAACCTTACTATCATTCTGAATTCTCTTTCAGGTAGACTGCCTATTTCCTCTTCATTTGTTAGGTCTGGTGGGTTTTTATCTTGCTCCTTCATCTGCTGTGTGTTTTTCTGTCTTCTCATTTTGCTTATCTTACTGTGTTTGGGGTCTCCTTTTTGCAGGCTGCAGGTTTGTAGTTCCTCCTGTTTTTGATGTCTGTCTCCAGTGGCTAAGGTTGGTTCAGTGGGTTGTGTAGGCTTCCTGGTGGAGGGGACTAGTGCCTGTGTTGTGGTGGATGAGGCTGGATCTTGTCTCTCTAGTGGGCAGGTTCACGTCTGGTGGTGTGTTTGGGGGCGTCTGTGGCCTTATTATGATTTTAGGCAGCCTCTCTGCTAATGGGTGGGGTTGTGTTCCTGTTTTGCTAGTTGTTTGGCATAGGTTTTCCAGCACTGTGGCTTGCTGGTCGTTGAGTGAAGCTGGGTGCTGGTGTTAAGATGGAGGTCTCTGGGAGATTTTCGCCGTTTGATATTATGTGGAGCTGGGAGGTCTCTTGTTGATCAGTGTCCTGAAGTTGGCTGTCCTACCTCAGAGGCAGAGCCCTGCCTCCTGGCTGGAGCACCAAAAGCTTTTCATCCACAGGCTCAGGATAAAAGGGAAAAAGTAGAGGGAATTAGTAGAAGTATGAGGAAAGAAAGAAGGAAAGGAGGGTAGGAAGGAAGGAAGAAAGAAAGAAAGAAGCAAAGAAGGCAAGAAGGCAAGAAGGAAAGAAAGGAGGGAGGGAGGAAGGAAGGAGGGAAAAAAGGAAAAAAGACAGAAAGAAAGAAGATACAGTAAAAATAAAGTATAATAAAGTTATTGAATTAAAAACTTCTTATTTAGAAAAAAAAAAAGGGGACGGAAAGAACCTTAGGACAAATGTTGGAAGCAAAGCTATACAGACAAAATCTTACACAGAAGCATACACATACACCCTCACTAAAAGAGGTAAATGGGGAAAAATCCTAAATCTTGCTGTCAGAGACCACCTCCTCAATTTGGGATGATTCGTTGTCTAAAGGAGGGAAGGAAGGACGGAAAGAAAGAAAGAAAGAACGAAGGTAAAGTATAATAAGGTTATTAAAATTAATTATTAAGAAAAAAAATTAAAAAAAAAACATGGACGGATAGAACCCTAGGACAAATGGTGGAAGCAAGACTATACAGACAAGATCTCACACAGAAGCATACACATACACATTCACAAAAAGAGGAAAGGGGAAAAAATCATAGATCTTGCTCCTAAAGTCCACTTCCTTAATTTGGGATGATTGGTTGTCTATTCAGGTATTCCACAGATGCAGGGTACATCAAGTTGATTGTGGAGCTTTAATCCGCTGCTTCTGAGGCTGCTGGGAGAGATTTCCCTTTCTCTTCTTTGTTCTCACAGCTCCCAGGGCTAAGCTTTGGATTTGGCCCTGCCACTGCGTGTAGATCGCTGGAGGGCGTCTGTTTTTTGCTCAGACAGGAAGGGGTTAAAAGAGCCGCTGATTGGGGGCTCTGGCGCACTCAGGCCGGCGGGGACGGAGGGGCACAGAGTGCGGGGCGGGCCTGCGGTGGCAAAGGCCGGCGTGACTTTGCACCAGCCTGAGGCGCGCTGTGCGCTCTCCCGGGGAAGTTGTCCCTGGATCCCGGGAACGCGGCAGTGGCGAGCTGCACAGGCTCCGCGGAAGAGGGGTGTGGAGAGTGACCTGTGCTCGCACACAGGCCCCTCGGTGGCGGCAGCAGCAGCAGCCTTAACGTCTCCAGCCCGCCTCTGGGGTCCGCGCTTTTAGCCGCGGCTTGCGCCCGTCTCTGAATTCCGCGCTTTCAGCCGCGGCTCGCGCCCGTCTCTGGATTCCGCGCTTTCAGCCGCGGCTCGCGCCCGTCTCTGGATTCCGCGCTTTCAGCCGCGGCTCGCGCCCGTCTCTGGATTCCGCGCTTTCAGCCGCGGCTCGCGCCCGTCTCTGGGGTCCGCGCTTTCAGCCGTGGCTCGCGCCCGTCTCTGGGGTTCGCGCTTTTAGCCGCGGCTCGCGCCCGTCTCTGGAGTTCCTTTAAGCAGCGTTCTTAAACCCCTCTCCTCACGCCCCAGGAAACAAAGAGGGAAGGAAAAGTCTCCTGCCTCTTCTGCAGGTGCAGGCTTTTCCCCGGACTCCCTCCCGGCTAGCTGTGGTGCACTAACCCCTTCAGGCTATGTTCAAGCCGCCAACCCCAGTCCTCTCCCTGCGCTCCGGCCTCAGCTCGCAGCCCCGCCCGCCCCGGCGGGTGAGCAGACAAGCCTCTCGGGCTGGTGAGTGCCGGTCGGCACCGATCCTCTGTGCGGGAATCTCCCCGCTTTGCCCTCCGCACCCGTTGCTGTGCACTCCTCCGCAGCTTCGAAGCTCCCCCCTCCGCCTCCCGCAGTCTCCGCCCGCGAAGGGGCTTCCTAGAGTGTGGAAACTTCCTCCTTCACCGCTCCCTCCCACTGGTGCAGGTGCCGTCCCTATTCTTTTGTCTCTGTTTTTTCTTTTGCCCTACCCAGGTACGTGGGGAGTTTCTTGCCTTTTGGGAGGTCTGAGGTCTTCTGCCAGCCTTCAGTAGGTGTTCTGTAGGAGTTGTTCCACGTGTAGATGTATTTCTGGTGTATCTGTGGGGAGGAAGGTGATCTCCGCGTCTTACTCTTCCGCCATCTTCCGCCTTCCCCCCTTTTTTTTCTCTTTATGGAAGGATGAACTTAACAGTCTTTTGGGGGCAAATTCTCAATACTTGGTGCTCTTCTTATTTCAAAGACAAACTAATGACAAACAGAATTTAGAGAACTTTATCATCGTGCCATTCTAATTGGGGGTTTGGCTATGTTTTCAGTGAAAGTTTTCTGATGAACAGGTATAGGAGGAGATGTTAGACATTGGTAGCCAGCCACCATATAAATCTAAAAGTCTGCAACTTGAAAAACATGTATTTAACTTAGTTGTCTCCTTTTTCCCCTCATTCTCAGTCAATCTCAATTTCTTGCCGTGCCCCCCTACCCTACCCCATAGGTACTTATGGCCAGAGATGGGTACTGTCTGCTCCTTTGGTCCTTTTGGTGTGGATCTAAATAGCAAGGACCGTGTCATGGGTGGTGAAAGAAATGAATACCCCCACGCTCTGTTGGAGTGGTGTTGGCATAAATCCGGAGAGAATTGATAGTCACCACAAGTGAATTGTTCATTCTAAGAGTTTTGATGGGAACAGGGAGAAACAGTCTTTCTGGGAGGCTGACACTGCACTGAGAGAACTTTCTGTGGTGGGAAAGCTATTTTATAGGTAGACTGGACCAGCATGCCAGGAGGACAAGGAGACTAGAAACTAGAGATTACTGTGGCGAAGGATTGGGGTGGGATGAAGTGAGGTGGCTGAGAGTTGAGTCATAAGGGAGCTGGTGCTCCGAGTTTGGAGCAGAAAGAAGCAGGAAGCAAGTAGGGCACACCAGGTCCTGCCCCAGCCTCTGTGGTTCCCTTCCCTGATGCTCAGCCCAGGGGGATGATCCAGGAGGTAGCCAGCCCGTGGCGGCTCTTTCAGGGTCTGGGATGTCCCTAGCAAGGCATCATTTGGCCTGTGTGTGGGTTGGGTTTTTTTTTTCAGTAGGGCCTCAGGCCTTTCCCCCTTACTTAGGAATCTTTCCCATCGCCCCTTTTCTGCGAGCTCTGACTTTGCCCCCTGTGAAGCTCCCCGCGTCTCCTCCAGCACCGGGCCACTTCCACTAGTCCTCAGGTTGCAGGCCGACCACGTGCCGTTCTCCCGAGTGGCTGGAGCCCAAACACCGCCTAGCGATGATCTCCCTCCTCACTAGGCGGCAGCCAAAGCGCCCGAAGATTTTGGTTGCTTGTTTCAGATTCTGCAGTAAACACCATGCTGTTATTTTATTGGATCATGGGCTGTGAGCTTTCAAATACTCTTGTTCTTCAGAGCAATTAAAAATTTTTTAAAAATGTAAAAAATTCAAAAGATACAAAAGGGTACAGAGAGAAAAGTATCCTTCCCACTCTTTCTCCCAGCCATCCAGTTCCCCATCCCAAGGCACTTGAGATTTCTTTTGTATCATTAGAGGATTATTTTATGCATATACAAGTGAATATAGGTATTCTTATATGTAATTATATATAATATATGCAAAATATATAGTTCCACTTTTTTACATGTGTGGTAGCGTACTACACATCTGTTGTGCACTTCGCATTTTTTTACTTATCAATAAGCTTTAATAACAGTCTGTAAGAGTACATAGAGTATGTCCTCATCTTTTTGGTTTTATCGAATGCATAGTAGTTCCTTGTGTACATCTGCCAGAAATAATGTAACCAGTCCCCTCTGATCAATAGCTAGAACTTGCAATCACAGTGTTTGTATATATGTAGGAATAGTTCCTAGAAATGGAATAATTGGGTGAAATGGCTACACATTTTAAATTTTTGGTAGAGATTTTCAAATTGGAGGCGGTGGCCATTTACACACTTACTAACAAATGTGTGAAAGTGTATTTTCTCATACCCATGCAAACGCAGTGTGCTAAGCAACTTAGGGATCTTGGCCAATCTGATAGGTGAAAAATGAAATCTTGGTGTAGTTTTAATTAGCACTTCTTTTGTGTGGTCGAGAGGAGGTCCTGGGCCCCTGATGCCCTTAGAGGAGGTTAGGGACCCCACTTCTTTTTGGTTCTGGAGTGCCCCAGGCCCACTGGCACTGATTTCTTGTTTCTACCTTTATGACAATAAAGTTGAATTAGCTTATGGCTAGAGATTAGGGCTGGGAAATTTTTCTGTTTTAGGGATGGTAAAAGTCACCACAGTGTGTGTTGTGTGTGTGTGTGTGTGTGTGTGTGTGTGTGTGTGTGTGTGTGTACCTGTCAGCATTGCTCAGACAACTAAATTCTCTTCCTCTGACTGAAATGGAAGGGTGAGGGGAAAGGGGGGAGGAGGAGGAGGGAGGGAGGGACAGCAGGGAGGGAGGGAGAGGGTATATGTGTGTTTGCCTTTGTGTGTAACAGGAAGAACTGGTTTGATAAAATTTATCGGAATGCACGTGACTTGCTCTCGGTTTGACATCTTGTTTTACCAGATTTACTCCCTATTTGATTTGAAACCCTAGATGGAGTTTGGTCATCTCCTAAGGGGTGAAAGGTTGATGTGTTCTACTTCCCCAGATCTACCTAGAACACACAGATATCCCAGTGGTCACTGTTATTACCACAAAGAGGTCCTATTTTTCATAGCATCCAGCCTCTTTTTCCTACTTATTTCCTTCATCTACTTATTATTCTTTTTCAGATTTTCTATCCCTTATTTTTGAAACGTTTTATTGAATGATACTGAAATTTGCTTTTCTCAGCCTAAATCTTTTGTAGCTGTCGCTTATGGTATTCCCCAGGTGCTCCCCATGTACCCACACTTCTTAATGATTAAAGTGATGGCAGTCACCTGGTTTCTTCACTGGGCGACACTTCTACATGAAAGGCAAAAATGTTCTGTGTTATGAGATGAGAATAGTGAAGAGATACTGGATCGTTGAAAGAAATGTGACTCTAGGATATAAGAGGAGGGTGCCTGTGATAGAGATTGAAGGATGTTTATGGGACAAAGATATTGATTCAGTAAATATCATGACTGATTGGGGTGCCGCCTTAAGGCCTTTCAGAATCCATGCTTAGAGGCGGTGGGGAACGTAAGAATGGTAGGTTGGTACACATTAGGATTCTAGCATCCATGGGGTTAGACAGGTTGGTTAGATGAAAGCAAATAAGCACATTTTATTTGTGGGATCAGTGTTGCTTTTCCACCCCAGCTGTGAGCATTTCATTAAAGACTTATGGTGTCCAGAACTTTCCTGCTAGTAGCTAGGGCCCGCACTGATTTGGTAGACAAGGTGCCTCTGAATTAGCCTCTTGGATATAACTGAAAACACCCAGTTGAACTCCTGGTGTCAGAGAGTACTTTGTAAAGCTGGAAGGGAGTGTGGTGTTTGTTTCCTAGGACCTTTTGGTCTCAGTAGACAGTGTGGTGTGAACAGGAAAGGCTCCCTTACAGGGGCACCATTTTACCCCTAAGCGCATCAGTGTCCCCTGATCTCAGGGCAGCAGGCGATGTCATGCTCCCCATCATCTGTCCCAGCAAGAGGCACTGCCGACAGAGTGCTTCTCCGGGCCCCGTGCTGTGCCGGCCTCTTCACTAGTCTGTGCCCTTTCGTCCTCCCAGCAGTCTTGATTGCAGGGTGGACTGCCTGCCAGATTGTGTCCTCGACTCATCCATTGGGAAGTACTTACTAAGCGGTCTCTGTGGGTCAGCAGCCATGCCAGCATGCCCTGAGGATGACAAACATGGTCCCTGCTGTCGAGGAGCAGTTGAGCGGGGGAGATGGATGGGAATCGCATGATCCTGCCTCTGCATGTATAATGGAAAACTGACAATTGCCCTGAAGGCAAGAGAGCAGTTGGATAGCATATAACAGAGAAATGGGCCCTGGGGCTGGAAAGTGAAGGGAGGCTTCCCTGAAGAAGTGATGCTGGGCTAAGCTGTGAAGGAGGACTTGGAGGGATGGTGCTGGGAGGTGAGGAGAGGGGTGTCTCACACCCCAGGAAAAGTCTGGACAAAGGGCATGCTTCACTGTTGACACCAGAATCTACTCTGACTAGCTGAAGCAAATAGGGATTTAGAATAAGGGGTGTGGAGAGCCTGCCGACTCTTTGGAAGGACTGAAAATTCAGACTGTGTTCTGAGACTGCAGGAACAATTCCTAAACCCCACAGCAGAACTGGTAGCTAAGGAAGCCTCGCCTCTGCCGCGAGCAGAGCTGTGGAATGGGGCAACTGCTGCCCTAGCTTTCACCCCGGTGCCCCACCTGCATGACCAAGGCTGGCAGAGTGAACGCTGTGTTCCCTGCCTCTTTCACCGTGCGACTCGGTTCTTCATCTGTCTTCCGTGGGCGTGTTTAGTGGAACCTGACTCCAATGTGGCATTCTAACAGCAGAGGTGTTCAGAAGGTGTAGTTTTTATGTAGCCGTTGTCTGCAGTGCAGGGCGTTATGCTAAGAGGGGGTGGAGCCCGTGTCTAGTGAGCCCTTGTGCCCCGTGTAGCATGGAGTACTGGAAGAGGACTGGCGTGGCTGGAGCCTGGAGTCGTGGGGAGGTGAGGCTGGAGAGGTAGGTGGGGAACTGTTGGCTCAGAAGTGAAGTAAGTGACCCAGGTCTCATGGTGAGTAAGTGACCATCCGAGATTTGAACCCAAACCTGTCTGCCTCCAGAACCTGCACTTTTTTTTTTTTGCGGTACACGGACCTCTCACTGTTGTGGCCTCTCCCGTCGCGGAGCACAGGCTCTGGACGCACAGGCTCAGCGGTCACGGCTCACGGGCCCAGCCGCTCTGCGGCATGTGGGATCCTCCCGGACTGGGGCACGAACCCGTGTCCCCTGCGTCGGCAGGCGGACTCTCAACCACTGCGCCACCAGGGAAGCCCCAGAACCTGCACTCTTGTTGCACCTCCAGTCTGTAGCCTCACTCTCTAAAGCATTCCGTGGATTCAGCCTGAGTTCTTGGTGCATCTGTTTCCCATCTGACCTCAGGCTGCCTTGAGTGTTAAGGGGACGACAGTGGGGAAGAGACAGGCAGCCTTGACCTCATCAGCAAGGATGGGGCTGGCACGTTAGTGTAATAGCACCGGAAGCCCTCAGCCTCATCCAAGGCTCTTCTTACTGCTGATTTCTTGCTTTCTCCTGCTCTTGCCCTCTAAGTGGAGAGCAAAATCCTGACAATCGTAAAGGAAAAATGCCCTTCTGAGCAGGAGATCTTGGCTCCCGGTGGAAGAATTGGAGACAGTGATTACTCATAAGCATTTCTTTTGTTAATCAAAATAGTGTTAGTGCCACATACTAAAATAACAGCGCAGTGATTTAATATCTGTATTGTATGACTCTCTACAGGGTTCTTTCCTGATGCGAAAACACGCCAGATGCTTATAAGCAAAAGTTATGTGAGAAATAAGATGGTGCTCTGTCTGTATGATTTAATAGTTCTCTGGCCCAAATCTACAACTAAACTAGGTAATGGAGGGGGAAGTGGAAGTATGGGATATTTGTATCCTCAACTCAGATCCTCAATCTGCAGAATTGCGGCAGTATTTTAGGCATTACAGTGAGGTTAGTTCTTAAAAGGAAATGGTGCATGGCTAAAGGATGGATGGATGGTTAAGAGCGGGGAACCACAGAGCTCGCTGAGTGAGTATACACTCTGGACTCCGTTCATGTTCTGACTCTACCATTTACTAGGTGTGTGGTCTTGGTAAGTCACTTCCCTTTCCTAATCCTCAGTTTCCTGTTCTGCAAAATGGGACTAATGGGACCTACTTTGCAGGGTTGTTGTGAAGATGAAAGTAGATCCTGTGTATTAGGTGCTTACAGTGTCTGGCACGTAATGAATACATGTTATCTGACATTCTCTGATGTCTGTGGTGATCATCTAAAAAATTTAGTTTATCATAATAAGCAGCAACTGTGCGTTGCTCATTAGACTCAGAGATTCCTATAGTCTGGGCTTCAGCCTTCTAAGCTGTTGAGATTAGATCCCTAAGTAAGTTTGGCAGTATGTGATTAAAGGCATCTTTGTGAATTTATTTCCACGAAGAAACTGATAAAGTTTTAGTTGTTAGGATTTAATTGTAACTAACTTTGCTACAGGTAAAAACAGAAGTTATTTATTGCAACTTCCAGCGGACCTATAGTATTTTAAAAGAAAAAGAAAAAAAAAGTTTTCTTCCCCCTCTGATTTCATAGGTAAGGGAGAGGGCCCAGCCTTTACACTCTTGGGTGACAGTTGTTTGGTAAGTGCATCTAAACTTCAGCTCCAGTCATTATAGGAGGGCTCAGGTTAACCATTCTGTCTATGAGTCAGAATTGACAGCTTGTCCCATCATTTGTTTATTTTATTTGTTCACTTATTCGCCGAACGTCTTTTGAGTGTTTCCCATGTGATAGGCACTTTTCTAGGCTCTGAGGTGTAGCTGTTGCCAGAATAGACAAAATTTCCTGTCCTCATGGGCCTTAACATTAGAATGAGAGTGAGGTGGGAAACAGTATAAATGAGGCTATAGAGTATGATACGGAACAGTCGAATGTGAAAAACAAAATCGCAGAGCTCCACCTCCTTCTTTAGCTCCTTTCTTCATTCCCCATTTCCCAGTTTTTCCCAGTTTTACCACAACCGTCTTTTCTCTTTACTCTGTACTTCCTCCCTGATAATCTCCTATCAAACTCATATTAACCAAGCATAGAAAGACGGCTGTAAAGATGCATCCACATGCTGTCCCTGAAGACAGTCTTCGTGAACAATCAAATTAGAAAGCTTTTTGGGCTCAGAGCGGTCTCAGGTCATTAGGTGGTCAGATTACAAAAGGAAGATGGCTTCATGCTTCGTCTTCAATGCAGGAGTGGCTGTGCTGTTGGCGCTAGGCAGGTGTGCCTTTCCTTTGGGCCTCGCTTGAAGGGTAGGTTGGTTGGAGTAACAGCCGCTCTAACAAATACGCCCCGCATTTTAATGACTTCCCACAGCAGGTCTGCTTCTCACTCATCTCACAGATTGGCAGGCAGCTTTCCCCCACATGGCGATTCAGCTGACAGGCTGCTTCTGTCCTGTGGCTGTGCCGCCCCTTCTCAGTGGGCTCATGGGGACAAGCGTAGAGGAGGACCACGGGGTGCTAGGCCTGCCTGGCAGTGGTGCAGGTCACTTGCGCTCCCACTGCATTGGCTAAAACTCAGTTGCATGGCTGTGGCTAATTGCAGGAAGGGCTGGAAAATGTCATTACTGGCTGGGCAGCCACTCGGTGACACCCGTACACCAGGCATGTAGGGCGTGAGTGGTCAGAGGACAGCCACCATAACTGCACATAGAAGCACGGCTATCGTTTGCTTCCCTGACTCTTCTTTTTTCTCTGCCCCATGACGGATCAATCCCCAGATCTTTCTGTAGGCAGCTTAATTGTCACGTGGGCTGTGGTCTAGTCTTACCAGCCTGTGAGCCAGTCTTCCCCTTTAGGGTGGTTGAGTCTTCTCATATCTTTGCTCATGAGATCATGCTCTGATCAGTGGTCGCAGTATGGTGTTCTTATTTCCAAAAGGTCGTTGGCAGGGGAGGTGTCCTCACAGAGTCACTGTGGGCTTGCTAGGAGGTTTTCCTCCCCCAGACAGTTTATTTGCTAAGGCACCAAAAGGATGTTGTTCTAACAAAGATCATCGCACCCTCAGGTGAAGTGGCTGGACTCTAAGGCAGCATTGACAGGAGGCCTCCAGGGTGGAGTTATATTCTAAACAGAAATGTCCTGTGGTTGAAACAATACACACCCCCTTCTTAAGTTCTCCCTGACAGTAGTGCTTCCTTGCAATTCATACTTTTCATCTATGTTTGATTTTAAGATACTTCAGGGGTAAATGTCACCTTTTGGGATTTTATTAATAGTATTACTTTTTTTTTTTTTTTTTTTGCGGTACGTGGGCCTCTCACTGTTGTGGGCTCTCCCGCTGCGGAGCACAGGCTCCGGACGCGCAGGCCCAGTGGCTGTGGCTCACGGGCCCAGCCGCTCCGCGGCATGTGGGATCTTCCCAGACCGGGGCACGAACCCGTGTCCCATGCATCAGCAGGTGGACTCTCAACCACTGCGCCACCAGGGAAGCCCAATAGTATTACTTTTTAATGAGTCTTTTGAAGTCTCTTTCATTATAAACAGCCTGTATTCCCCAGAGATAACAAGTTGCAGTGCCAGATATTTGCATTTCACTTGAAACAAAACCAAGGGTTTGAATGTTTTAAATATAAGCAAATCTAATTCTCCTGTGTCTAGAGAAACTGTATAATGAACCATATGTATGAGGCTTAAGCACACAGATGCGGAAGATTCTCTGTCTCTCTTGTTCTCTCTCTCTCTCCCTCCTTTTATATTTTCTTAAAAACGCTGGTAGAGCTCAAAATTGGCACCAAGTAGCAAAAATCTCCACCCAGCCAAGCAAATCACTACAGCTGGAGTGGAACTGGGGCTCCTGTTGGGTGCACACGGAGGTGGGTCTCTTCCTGGTTCCGGCTTCTCCTCGGAAGTCCAAGGCTCCATCGTTCCCCCGCCCCCATTGCTCAGCGCCTCCAGTCTTTGCAATTAGACATTCTCTCTTAGGTGACTGATTTCAGGTCTTTGTTATGGTTGCCTTATGGGTTCATTTGGAGGAGATGGCCCCCTAGCTGCTGCCAGAGAGGTCTCAAGCCGCCATCCCGCTGCTGGAATGGGCCTTCATCTGGTGGGGGCCCTATGGCTTTTTTCTCTTACTCCCCTCATAGCCCTCCCTACCTCTGGGCCACCTTGACCTCTGGCCGGGGTTGCCGATATGGCCTTAATTGGTCTTCCGACCTTTAGTCTTCCCTTCCATTCTCCTCACTGAAGTGATCTTTCTGCAGCTCAAATCTGGTTATTTCATTGGCCTGTGTCATACTTATCTGTGGCTCCCGATTGTGTTCTAGATACACTTTAAAGCCCTTAACCTGGTGCACCTGAACCTTCATGGTCTGGACCAGGGGTCCCCAACCCTTGAGCTGTGGACCGGTAGTGGTCCGAGGCCTGTTAGGAACCGGGCCGCACAGCAGGAGGTAAGTGGCGGGCGAGGGAGCAAAGCTTCATCTGCCGCTCCCCACCGCGCCCCATCGCTCGCATTACTGCCTGAACCATCCTCTCCCCGCCCCACGCCCCTGGTCCGTGGAAAAATTGTCTTCCACGAAACTGGTCCCTGTGCCAAAAAGGTTGAGGACCGCTGGTCTGGACCGTCTTGAGGCAACTCCACTCGCATCTCCTCTGCACTGTCAGCCCATTCTATCTGTATGTAGCTCAACCAAGCTACTTTCAGGAGATGGCTATTTTCTGGCATTTTAAGGTGTCTTTGCAAATGCTGTTCCTTTCCCTTGCCTTGCCCTGCATGTTTTGTAGCACTGCTTCTCAGACTTGAGTGTGCTTTGTATCATCTAGAGTGCCTGTTAAATCTCAGATGCCTGAGCCTCATTCCCAGAATTGATGATTCACTAGGTGTGGCGTAGGGCCTGGGCTTCTGTATTTCTGACGAGTCCCCAGGTGATACGGATGCGGGCGGTCGGTGGAACGACTCCCAGCCGCGGAGCTCCAGAGTTCCCTGTCTCACCACAGCTCACACCTCACTGTTTTGCGACTGCCCGTCTTTCTCCCTCACTGGACTCTAGGCTTCCTAGGAAAAAGAATGTGTTTGACCATCAGAGAGTATCCCTAGTGACTAGTGTCTGGGATGTTGGTGATGTTGAATAAGTGTCTGTGAATGAATGAATGAGCAGGTCAGTGTTTCTGCAGCAAAGTTCACATCATTTGGCTTCTTGTAGTATAGATTAGCTTTCTTTTGGAATATTTCGGCTTCAGGGAACGTGGAATGTGATCTGCCCCTTCTACCTGTCTCTGAAATCACTCACTTAATGAATAAGGAACTTGAAACCTCTCCATAGAGATCAGACCATGGGACCGACAGGGACGTCTGTTGATAGATCTCAAACTTTAAAATATGAAATGGGGACTTCCCTGGTGGTGCAGTCGATAAGACTCTGCGCTCCCAGTGCAGGGGGCCTGGGTTCCATCCCACTGGATCCCACATGCATGCCGCAACTAAGGAGCCTGCTGCCGCAACTAAGACCTGGTGCAACCAAATAAATAAATATTTAAAAAAATCAAGTTATTCTTTAAAAAAATAAAATAAAATATGAAATGGACTCATGGGCTTTCTTTCATTACACGCAGCATAGAGTAGTGTTTTTGCATCTCTTTCAACATAAGACATACCCCTGAAGTTGTTAGAGCCCGTCAATAAGTGGCCCCCACCCGACTTCTGTAGTGTCTGTGCTGAGCCTGCTAGGGGCTATGTGCAGAATGAAGGCTAAGATGATATGGTTCTCGCCCTCCAGATCGAAACCTGAATGAAGATATTTAACAAACAGCACTTTAAATGTTCAAACTGTGTGATACTTAGCATACTTATAATAAGGATTCATATTTTCTAAGATGCTCAAATCACTTGATTTATCAAATCAATTCAAAACATGCAGTGAGAAGCAAGGGGAAAGAGATGGGGGTAGGTTAAGATGTTTTGGGCAGGCTGGTAGAAGGGCCACACCAGGTACGGGTTGCCTGGTGTTCACATGCCCTCTCTCATTGTTGGAAGGCACTTTTTTTTTTTTTTTTGGACTGCGTTGGGTCTTTGTCGTTGCGCGCGGGCTTTCTCTAGTTGCGGCGAGTGGAGGCTAGTCTTTGTTGTGGTGTGCAGGCTTCTCACTGCAGTGGTTTCTCGTGTTGCGGAGCACGGACTCTAGGTGTGCGGGCTTCAGTAGTTGTGGCACGTGGGCTCAGTAGTTGTGGCTCGCAGGCTCTAGAGCGCAGGCTCAGTAGTTGTGGCATACGGGCTTAGTTGCTCCGCGGCATATGGGATCTTCCCGGACCAGGGCTCAAACCCGCGTCCCCTGCGTTGGCAGGCGGATTCTTAACTACTGCGCTACCAGGGAAGCCCTGGCACTTTTGGTTTTAAGGAGCAGGAATTCTCCTTGTCAGCTCTTAAGTTTTCTTGAGAAGGAGGAAGGGGTTGGGGTTCTAATGGGAATCCAAGAAATGAGAGACGAGGATTGGCCCAGTGGTCCCTAGGAATGGGAGTTCTTGGTTATTCATGTTTGTTCCGCCATGAACAGACTAGTTGAGTTTGCTTCACTGTCCATTTGCCTTTTGGCTGCCAGCAGCCACCCTCACCCCGGACTCTTTCTAGTACTTGCACTCCTCACAGATTCTGCTTGTGCTCACTTCTTGCTCCCTTGTGACTTTAAGTCCCAGTTGGCCTTTGCTTGGCACCCCCGCCCTGCTATGCATCTGCTCAGGGTCTGCTTTCTCTGCTTGTTGATCTTTCTGCTTTTTATCCACATCCACAAGAATGAGCATCTGGCACAGCTTGTCCTCGCTCGAGAAAAGCTTTCTGTGCCAGGGCATCCCAGAGGCCAGCAACTGTGAGCCCACCCACACTCACTTGGACTCAGCTGGGGGAGACCGGGCATGAGGTGGGCCATGCTGTGCACATGTGGTTCCAGACCCATCTTCGTAGCCAAGCTGAGCTGGGGGTTGGGGGCAGGTAGCGCCTCTGCAGTGGCTGTGGGCCTGGCAGGTACGTCAGAGAGTCCTTTGGGGCCATGGGACTTGAAGATGGGTAGGATTTTTTTTTAATTAATTAATTTTATTTTTGGCTGTGTTGGGTCTTCATTTCTGTGCGAGGGCTTTCTCTAGTTGTCGCAAGCGGGGGCCAGTCTTCATTGCTGTGCGCGGGCCTCTCACTGTCGCGGCCTCTCTGGTTGCGGAGCACAGGCTCCAGACGCGCAGGCTCAGTAGTTGTGGCTTATGGGCCTAGTTGCTCCGCGGCATGTGGGATCCTCCCAGACCAGGGCTCGAACCCGTGTCCCCTGGATTAGCAGGCAGATTCTCAACCACTGCACTACCAGGGAAGCCCAGATGGGTAGGATTTGGGGGGGCTGGGATCAGAGGAAGGGTGGTCTGGGGAGAATATGCAAACCTGACCCATGAGGAGAGAGCATGTGGGCTATCAGAAGCCTGATATGAGTGACCAAGGAGGAGGCTGGATTATAAGGGCCCTAAAAGCCAGGTGGAGGAGGGGGATTTGTTTTATTGGGCAGTAGGTCATCCTGAAAGCTTTTAAGCAGAGGAATCGGTCACTTTCTCCTGTCCATTTCCGATTCCTGCTGTCAGATTAGACTTGAGACCTGCTAAGAGACCACTGATGCCACTCAGGGGTCAAATAATATGGGAGAGGAAATAGGGTGAGCAGATGGTTATGGGATGACACTACCAGCAACGACTGGGTATGGCAGCTTTGGTTCCAGGTGGGAAGGAGAGTGCATTTTAGGGGAGTAGAAGCTTCCATGTCAGCGCCAGGGAATGCAGCAGCCAATACCTAGCATGGAGATTTTGGCAACAGATTAAAAAAAAGTGGACACGTATTTGCTGACTGCAGGGGTTCAGTGAAGGGTATGGGCATGTCCCTTAAGCTCTGTGAGCCTTGGTTTCCTCATCTGGGAAAAGGATACTAATACCTGCTGTGTCTACCTCTCAAATGTTTGAGGTGGTCAGGTGAGATAGGGGTGTATGAAATGCTTTGTAAATTTCAAAACACTCTATGAATTTAAGGCATTAACTACTGGATAGTGACTTTCAGGGCATTTAAAAACGGTTTGATTTAGATTTAGTGGAAACTCATCTAGTATGCAAACTTCAAAGATGGCATCTCAAGGTCATATCACAGCTCAAACTTTTTACAGAGTTGTTTCTTCTCTGAATGGCATCAGAGGAGAGCCAAGTGTTCCAGGGAAGAGTTACTTCCAGAATGTGGTGTGTGTTTGTTGTGGAGGTTGAGGCAGGGAGCAGAGACGGTCTGCTGTCTTTTCTGGGGATAGTGAGTAGAATACCCTCCTAATGATTAATTCCTTGGTAGTGTGTTCATTCAGAAGCAGGCACCTTGATGGGTATTAGTAGTAATACCTCTCTCCTTCTTTCCTAGTCTCCTTTTGTCTTAAAGGCTCACCCTCCTTGTGTTTACCTTTTAGTTCCATGAAGGTGGCCCTTGGCAAGTAGCACCTTAGCCTTAGGGTAGATGGGAGGGATGCAACAAAGCCCTGTGCTGCTCCTTCCAGAATCACCATTTTTGCTTCTTTCCCCATTGCTTAGCAGAGCTCTTTTCTCCTGCACTACTACTTTGGTTCTCTGTATCCTTAAAATCTCAAATTTGGCTTGCATGCCCCCTAGTGGCAGGTCGGATGCACCCCTTGTTACCCTGTTTGTTGTGGTACCATGACAGCCCATCTTTGCACTCAGCTCTATTACTAAGTAGAACCCCCAGTTCACAAATGTGGCAGGAGAGGTTTGGTGATCCTGACTTGCCACTCAGGTGGGACCTGGGGACGTGGGACTTGATTCGGAGCTTTTGATTCCCAGATTTATACAACGGGAATGCCTCAGAAAGAAAGATGGTGTGGTTATAGCTGTTCTAGATTTAAAAAAAAATGGTTTAAAAAGAATCTAGATTATCTTACTATCTACTCAACTAATTTGAACGGATCAAAATGTGGTGAATATTTGAAGAAAAGAACGATTGTATTTTTTTCCCCTTCATCACATTGGAAAATCTTTTGTCACTCACCCAAGTGTTCAATATTTCATGCTCAGACCTGTTAACAACTTTGGGAGATACAAAAGAAAGGTATAAAGCATGATGTCTGACCTTCAGAAGTTTACATTCCCATTAAATTCTACTCACAAGGTGTTTAAATTCATTCCCTTGAGGAAAAAAAATTATAATGCTTGGGTTTAATATTTCTACTTCGTTTCACAAAAGACAGATTCTGTGAGCATCTGCTTATTGATTTCTTTTTAAAGTCCTTTTCAGTGGAGAGAGAACTGCAGGATAACAACAGTAGTTACCCAGATGAACCGTGGAGGATAACGGAAGAGCAGCGAGAGTATTATGTCAACCAGTTCCGGTCCCTTCAGCCTGATCCGAGTTCCTTCATTTCAGGTAACAAAGTCTGGTGGGTGAGAACACGGGTCCCAGCTCACTGTCTCACATAAATAACAGCGCCCATCTTGAGAAATAGTCCACACAAAATGAGTACAACAACCTTCTATGATTTTAGTTTGTTTTTCTCTGAGGTTGAATGTCTCATCAATTATAAACCATGCAGAAAAACACTTGGCAGTGATATTGGGAAAGTTATGTTTCCGTTTCAAAGGGGGGTTAAATGGGAATTTGGAGCATCCTGGTTCAGATCCTGTGCCTTATTAGCTGGAGCAGTTCCTGAAATTAGTGCCGCACCTTTAATTGCATACTCACTATGTTGGTGTTACAGCAAGGACATAGTGTAGCCTCCCAAAGAGTTGCTGTCACAGGTCTCCTTATGTTATATACACCTTAGAGTTCAAGTTCATGTTCGTTTTCTTTGGCTGCAGTCTTTCTCCTCTGGTTTTTCTGAGAGAAAATATGGGAGGAAAATTGGCCAGCATTTTTATGTCCACATGTTAGTTCTTCTGGGTTATCTTCAGAAATACATATTCCTATTGAATTCTCATGCAAAATTCAAGCTGAGAGGAACTGATTTAATTCCCACGTGCCTACATTTCACCCGGCTGAAGACTAAACAAACAGTGAAATAGTAGAGTCTGGAAGACAAATTCATAAAACTTCCTTTTTATACTTCAATTGTGAAGAATAACAATATGTGCTTGATAACTGTAACCTGACATATCGCAGTGTGGACTAAGATTAATTTTCTCTCATGAAATAAGGTGCGTAGTTGAAATGTACCTGTATAAACGCAGATATCATTTTCTGGTTGGTGGTAATGGCTTTATTTGAAGGCAGAATATTGTAGATACAAAAAATTAACGTTGACAACGTGATTTTAAAAAAAAGCAGAAACCCAGATTGCATTTATTGACCACTTGCTAACTTTACCCACTGCTTAAGTGAGTTTTTTCACAATGTATGCAGATATTTAACCAAATACAAATAGGTAGCTGTTAGGAATGTTTTTATTTTCTTTTAACCTTTTCATTTTGCAGAATTTCAAATACAGACACAACTGAAGTGGCTAGTATAACAAACTCCTATGTACCTATCAGTCAGCTCTCACAATTTGGTTTTATTTATACCCTCTCTCAGCCTAGACGGTTTTGAAGCAATTACCAGACTATTTCATTTGAAAATATTTCAGGATGTATCTGTAAAGATAAGACCTCTTTTAAAAACATAACCACAACTCATTAGCACATTAAAAAAAACCCCACAAATTACTTAATATCAAGTCTTGTTCAGACTTCCCCAATTGTCTCACAAATGCCTTTTAAAAAAGTTTAGTTTGATCAAGGTCAGGAGAGGTTCATACATTGCAATTAGTTGATGTCCCTTTTTAGAAAGCATCTTTATTTAGATGTAATTTACATACTCTAAATTCACCCATTTAAAGTATACAATTCAATGATTTTAGTGTAGTATAGTCACAATCTAGATTTAGAGCACCTCCCCCCAATAAACTACCAACTTATTAGCATTTATTCCCCATTCCTGCTCTCCCCACCCCCAAGCCCTAGGTTACCGTTAAACTACTTTCTCTCTATATAGAGTTGCCTGTTCTGGGCTGTTCATATAAATGAAATTGCATAATAAGTGTTTTTTGGTGTCTGACCGCTTTCACTTAGCATAATGTTTTTAAGGTTCATCCATGTTGCGGTATGTACCAGAGCTTCGTTCCTTTTTATGGACGAATATCATTCCATTGTATGGATAGACCCCATTTTATTTATCTGTTCATCAGTTGATTGACTTTTGGGTTGTTTTGGCTGTTAAGAATAATGCTGCTGTGAACGTTTGTGTACAAGTTTTTGTGTAGATGTATGTTTTTATTTCTCTTGGATATATACCTAGGAGTGGAATCGCTGGATCATAGGATAACTCTGTATTTAACCATTTGAGGACTAGTCAGACTGTTTTCCAAAGTGGCTGCACAATTTTACATTGCCACCAGTAGTGTCTTACTCCACATCCTTGCCAACACTTGTTTTTATCTCTTGATTGTAGCCGTTCTAGTGGATATGAAGTGATATCTCTCTCTGGATGAAGAATGACATTGAGCATCTTTTCATGCTCTTACTGTCCATTTGTATATCTTCTTTGGAGAAATGCCTATTCAGATACTTTGCCATTTTTTAAAAAAAATCGTTGAGTGGAAAGAGTTCTCTGTGTATTCTAGACACAGGTTCCTTATCAGACATATGATTTGTAAATATTCTTTTCCCAATCTGTGGCTTGTCCTTTTATTTTCCTAATGGTATCTTGCGAAGCAAAAAAGTTTAATTTTGCTGTTCCGTTTATTTTTTCTTTTGTTGCGTGTGCTTTTGGTGTCATATCTAAGAAACCATTGCTTAATCCAAGGTCATATTAATTTTTTTATTATTATTATTATTATTGGCCACGCCGTGTGGCTTGTGGGATCTTGGTTCTCAGATCAGGGATTGAACCTGGGCCCTGGCAGTGAAAGCGCAGAGTCCTAACCAGTGGACTGCCAGGGAATTCCCTATGTTACAGTTTTATTTCTTATATTTAGTTCTTTCGTCCAATTTGAGCTAAGTTTTGCATATGATATGGGGTAGGGGTTCAAATTCATTCTTTTGCATGTGAATATCTAGTTGTCCCAGCACCATTTGTTGAAAAAACTATTCTTTCCCCCATTTAATTGTTTTAGGTTCCCTGTCAAAATTCAACTGACTGTAAGTGTGAGGGTTTATTTCTTTACCAATTCTGTTTCACTGATTTGTATGTCTAGCCTAATGCCAATACCACACTGTCTTGATTATTATAGTAAGTATTTGAAATTGGATAGTGAGAGTTCTCCAACTTTGTGCTTTTCAGTTTTATTTGTTTTGATTTCAAGTTTTAAGGATTGTGTTCTTAAAATTTAATTTTTTACTTATATAAAATATTAACACAGTCCTGAAGTTGAGTCTACAAAACAAGCTACATTCAAAGAAGTCTAGTTCCTGTCCCTATCTCCTCTACCTTGTTCCTATAGGTAAACATCTTGTTTAATGGCTTATTTGTCTGTTTTTAAAAATAGAAGCAAATACGTGTATGCACATATCTCTCTCTCTATGTGTGTGTGTGTTCTTATCTCCGTATTTTCTTAGATAAGTGGTAGCATACTACTTACTCTTTCCTCCACCTTGCTTTTTTCACTTAATATATTCTGGTGATTACTCTGTAGTCGTATGTAGAGATATTATTTCTTGTTTCTTCTTACAGATTGTGTGAATGTGCAGTCATTTATTCAGCCAATTCTTTATTGGGATTACTTCTAGTCCTTTGCTATTACATATATTTCTCTTGTAAATAGCCTTCTGCATATGTCTTTTTATATTTTTGTTAGTGTATCCTTGGATAATTTGGAAGTGGGATTACCGGGTCAAATGTGATTTTGCAAAACACCCCTTCTTTGGGGTTGTGCCATTTTGTCACCCCACCAGCATTGTATGAGGTGCCTGTTTTCCCATAGTCTTGTTATCAAAACACGTTATTGAACTTTTGTATTTTTCCCATCTGATAGGCAAGAAATCATGTCTTTGTGTGGCTTTAACTTACAGATGTCTCACGAACAAGGTTGAACATTTTTTTTCAATATGATTAAGAGTCAGTTGCATCTATTTCTTTGAACTCTCATAGCTCAATCCATTTTTACAGTGGTTTACTGGTCTTTATTATTTTTTAAAAATCTGTATATATTGGATGTATTAATATTCAGTCACTGATGGATCAATGCTGTGGGTAGCTGTAGTTTACTGGGCTGAGAGACCCCTTGTAAGAAAAAGTCTGGATTCATGGTTTTGATCTTTGACTGCTGACAGCTTTTAAGCCTCCCTTCTACCTCTTCTGCCCCACATGTGGCTCTCGGGTGGATCTGAAAATGGCTGGAGAGAGCAAGGAAAGGAGACTTGTTTGGGGTTTCTCTGTTGCTTGGGGGTGGGGCTGGGGCGAGGGTTCCAGCTCCCCGTTTGAACTTCTGTCAGCACCGAAGGAGGGAGCACCTGGCTTGCTCAAGTGCTCCTTCTCTGCCCTCGTTAGCCATCATCTTCCCTGTGGGCGCCACCCAACCACTCTGGGACACTGTGGGCCGACAGTCTCTCTCTACTGTGTGAAGTCCAGGCCAGGTCTCTAGCTGTGGGTTTGAGCCTATTATACTTTGAAGAAAGGAGATCAGGAGGGAAAAAGAAGAATGAAATTAGGGGAGAATGCCTTTCTATGTATAAAATAGCTGGCAAATGGGCTTTCAAGACATTTCTGACAAATGTTTGACAAGGCAAGGAGGCTGCATGGATGGCCAACAGTCCTGGGTCAGCATTATTTCCAGGATGCTCTTGGGGAGAAGGCTCATTCATTTATAGGGTACTTTGTCTTTGATCCTTCATCTATCAAAGGAAAATAAGTCTGCCTTAGGGTCCACTATAATCCTTTGTTTCAAGGCCAGTTAGAAGTCTCGTGCTGGCTAAGGAAAGATTTTTGACTTTATCAGTTTAGAATAGAGTTTAGGGCTTTGATTTGAGTGTTCTTTGTGTTAGACTTGAGGCTTTTGAATTGTGAAACTGTTTTGAGAGCAGAAAGCCATAAAAATTTCAATCTCAGTAAGGATTGGGTGTAAACATTTTAAGTGCAATTGGGACTTGAAGCTACGTTACATGTAAAATGAAATGATTACCTGATTTCCATTGATATTGGTAAATTTGCAATGAATAAAGAAAGTAGCAAGAGGTTCCTGGATACGATTCTTGAAGAGCCACCAAGAGATCTTAAATCTCACTGAAACGCTTTCTCAAGATGTCTGTCTTCTTATCTCTAGTATGATGAGATTAATGGTGTTAGTTTTTCTTTTTTGCTGTTTCCTACCATGATCGTGTATTACTTTTGCATCCGTTCATTAAAAGTGCTCGACAGATTTTTACTTTGATAATTTTGATAGTTATCTTTTGAATTTTTAGTAAATTTTGCATATTTTTGGAAATAGAAGGAATTCATATAATTTTCATGTCATAATTAAGTATTATGCCGTTAGTTCTTTTGCCCTATTGTAATTTACATACTCTTTTAAAAGCTGTTTGTATGTTGCTTTTAGCCACACAATTCGTAGTTGCTTTGATGAATAATTATATTTGTGGTTATATGGTAGGAGTTGCTGAGTGAAAAAAATGGTGATTCATTTACATATAAATATAAAAGCTGCTCTAGATAAGTAATTCATGATTTATTTAAACAATGACTCTTGACAGGTTCTGTGGCCAAGAACTTCTTCACCAAATCAAAGCTTTCCATTCCAGAACTCTCCTATATATGGTAAGTACAGTTAATGCCTCATAGTATCATACTGTTATCCATAGCCATCCCTTAGCTCCTACTTTTGCATTTTAAAAATCTAATCTTTTGAATTTTTTAAAAATCAGACTAAGAGAATGAAAAGAACTTAGATTATTGTTGCTTTGAAGATTAAGTAAGTTATATGAAAAGCACAATGAATAGCGTCTGGCACATACTACGCACTGTTTTGGCTCTTACTTAAAAAGCAATTTCCTAATTATTATCCTCACGTAGATGCCTTTTCAGTCTAAGCAGTTGTGTGAGCATATGAGAATTTCCATCTTGTGTGTTTTATTTTCAGATTTTTCTACTTGATGTGGTGTAAGTGACCAGAGAACCTTGAAAAGCTATTCTTTATAATATTTTATGAGGCCAGGTGAACAGAAGTTCCACAAATATTTTGGAATTAAGTTAAATTTGACTCTTCTCGCTGCCTCTGAGCTTCGTAAATTTGGCTGGTGTTTATCAGCTGGGCCCCGGTTCAGACTTGCACATGTGGCGTGCCCGGTGCTTTGCTGCAGTGCCGGCTCCATCACCGGCTCCAGAAGGGCTGTGCTGGTTGGTCCAGATGGCTCTGTTTGCGTTTATGGAAACGCTCCATACCTCTGTAAACTCCCGGCTGCGTGTGGGCTCTTCTTCCTCAAGACTGGGCGGGAGACCACACTGTGATAAATATATAATTAAAATATTGGAATATTTATGTAAAACTTTTTTTCATGAGGATTTACAAAAAAATTAGAGTTTAAAATTGCTTGTCATGTTTTGTGCATCATATTGGAAAACTATTCCACTGACACTTGTGAATGCCACCGTATCTGGGATCCTGAGCTGAATTTCGGTTTTTCGGCAATATATTATAGCATTCAAAAAAAAAGTGGCAAGCCTTATTAGGCTTTAAAGCTAGGAAAAAAGAGGAACTATCATTTTGTAAAGAATACAGTCTGTTTTGGCAGAATTCCCAGTCTTAACATTATTGGCATGAGGATTTCTCTCTTTTTGTTGAGACATATCCATGTAAGCTTTGTGGGATTCTCTCCACCCAGTGTTTGAAACAGTTCCCTGGCTCCTCACCTTGGGGAGCTGGTGCTTTCTGAATATTCAAGGGGGACAAGGATGTGAAGGGTCCAAAGGAAAGTTCCGGAGCTTACCTTCCGTGGTTTTTCTTTCAAATAGTAACCCCCTTTCTACTATGATTGTATATGCCTTCTCGCTCTGCTTGTCCTAACACAAGCGTACTCATCTCTGTACACCTGGGAGACTGGTTGAGCTTATGGGGTCTTAGTTACTTTGGCAGATAGGCCCCTGCTTTTCAGTGGGAAACAACGGCTGAAGCAAAGATAAGCCTTTTCAAGCCTCTCCCTTTCTTCCTTTCTATCTCATCTGGTTCCAGCCTTCCCTAGTTGCTAGTTTTATCTGAAAACATCATTCAGCGAGTATTTACTGAGCTTACTTGTGTTTTCCCAGGAGGGAATTCTCAAGCAAAGTTTTGATACAACATTTGCAACTTGAAAAGTTCAAGGTTTTTCCTTAAAGCTGAGAAATGAAGTGCTTGTATCTGAGCTTGGGTAACTGAATAATGGCCAGGACACCGGTGAAAGGGCAGGGCCAGCCCTTCCTCTGACTGTTTTGAGCACCAGGTCCGGGGCTGTTCACACAACTCATTTACTGAATGACTGTCAACTAAGTGTGAATTGTGGGCATCGTTTTCCTTTTTGTCCCATAGTGTGTTTTACTTGTGTAGTCTGTTGTAAAACAGATCTATTGGAGAATCTGAAGAATTTCAATTTTTTTTTATAAAGTGCCACTCATGCTAGTGGTGTCGATTTTTCTTCCTCCGTGTGGCCCCCTGAGATTTTATATGGGTTTGGGGACCCTGCAGGGCCTCCACCAGAGAGCCTGGGAGTCATGTTTGCATGTTTGAGGCTGAGTAACTTTCCGTCTGAGCCCCGTGTTAGGCGCTCATAACATCTGCTTTCCTTAGGGAATTGAGCGATGCTGACTGTGATGGAGCCCTGAGCCTGCCGGAGTTCTGTGCTGCGTTTCATCTCATTGTGGCCCGGAAGAACGGCTACCCACTGCCTGAGGGCCTGCCTCCAACTCTGCAGCCAGAGTACCTGCAAGCAGGTAATGCCTCATCATAAATCCTAAACCTTAGGCGTTTCCTTCCAGACCTTGGAAGAGAGTTTTGTTCCTTAAGATGTTGTCCAGACACTTTGTGGAGTCCTTTGTATACACAGTTACTGTTCATTAACTGATATTAGACTCTCACAACTTATAATGTGAGGCATAGGGATGATCTAGCAAATGTGAGTCATCTCTTATCTCCATTCTAGTACTGTCTGGATGGATTTGAACCAAAGCCACGTAACCCTTTCATGAAAATTGTGGACCAGGCAACTACTGAATCCCCAGCTGATAAAAAATTAGGAGGAAGATCTTCCTGTAGAGCCAATGCTGACTTAGCATCTTTAGGCCCAGCCCGATGTCCCCGAGTGGCCTTGGGCAACGGAATGGACTAGGAGTCCTGTACCTAATGAAAAAGTTTAAAAATTACATGCAGTGAAATGTATGAAAGGCTCCGATCTTAAATGTACACTCAATTTTTAAAAAATGTATCCACCCATGTAACTGCAATCAGATATAGAACATTCTAGCACGCCAGAAAGTTAGAATAGAGCTCTCTTTGTCTTTCTCATTAATAAAACAGTTACCCCCAAATCCTTTGGATAGGAAAGAGTCATGGTGAGTCCAACCTTTGTATTAACTTCTTTGGAAGATTGAAAAAATTAATAGTGTCTCTTGCCCTTTCAAAGGCAGTGGGCTGATTTCTGATGTGAATTTTATTATTCACAGAAGTATAGCCTTCATCGAAAGGGTCCAGAAATAGCTGGTGCTTTCAACAGACTTTCTCACTTTTTAGAGAGGGCCTCTAAAACATGAGAGCTTAGTCATTGATGATTATTGGCAGGAGGGAACCAGTGTCTAAAGAAAATGTGATTAGTCATGAACAGATCATAAATTTCCTGGTTAGATCTGGAAAGGCCTTAGATTATCTTGTCTTGTCTCCTCCTCATAACGACACTAGATTCAAAGTACCCAGTGACTTATCTAAGTCAGTCTTCGGGACTCTGACTCTTAAATAAAAAGTCTGTCATTCTGTGTTAGGTAGTGACGGGGTGGAGGCTCAACCAAAAGGAAGAGACTAAGTATGTGGCTGGTGCCAGGGACCGGTGAACATGTTGGGGGAAGCATGACCCATTCTGGAATCTTGCCCAGAGGCCCTCAGATAATGTACAAAGGGGAGGGTTCAGAGAGCAAAAGCTATTACTTGTTTCAGAGCTTGGACTTTGCTAATAGCAGCTGCTTTCTGACTCCAGCGGGCCGTAACTCCAGCGTGTTCCCCTTCCTTACAGTCTGGGGGAGACCCTCAGGGGTCCCCAGGAACTAGTTTGCAGTTGGGCAGCATGACGCACTGCTCTGTTTCCTCTTTAGTGTCTCTCTCTGTGTCCCTGTCTCTGTCTCGCTGTCTCTCCTCCCTCTCTTTCCTGTTTGGGGTCTTGAGGAATGCTGTTTCCTTGTTCTTATGTGGTGTGGCTATGGAACCTAGGCTGGGTGTCATGACTTCTTATTTGAGGAGTCACTTTGTAGGTGTTCAGGTGTTTCACGGAGTGTTTCAAAAGTCACTGATGAAATTTTTAAAGGTCTGAAAGTCCTGAGCAAAAAGTGTATTAACAAAAGAGAAATAGCCTCTTGATTCCTTTACTGTTGCAAATGGCTGCTTTTACCTTGCTTACGCAGTACAGGGGAGTCTAAAAAATAGAGCCTTAGTCAAGAGCATCTCCCTTTATTTTGAATGAAGTCCACCCCCCATTTCTTAATGGCCTTTTTTGGAGCATGCATTTATATAGAGACAACTGAAGAAGAATCCATCATATACCCTTCAATTAAACAAAAATTGCACATCATTTCCAGAGTTTGTGGGATTAATCTTAAGTAATAATTAAATAGTTCTAACAAAACCCATGAGAGACCTCATAAAACCCCATTAAACTTAGTGATAGTATGGCAAACCCTAAGGGTTTAGTAGTTGACTTTTAAATGGTTTATTAACCTTGTTTATTTTTGTATTTGGTTCAAGAAAATGGCCAGAACTCTTTGGGTCTTCTCTGTGCTTTTTAATTGTTTTAAATACATTTATTTATTTTATTTTTGGCTGTGTTGGGTCTTTGTTGCTGCGAGCGGGCTTTCTCTGGTTGCGGCGAACAGGCTTCTCATTGCGGTGACTTCTCTTGTTGCGGAGCACGGGCTCTAGGCACGCGGGCTTCAGTAGTTGTGGCATGCGGGCTCAGTAGTTGTGGCTCGCGGGCTCTAGTGCAAGGCTCAGTAGTTGTGGCGCAAGGGCTTAGTTGCTCTGCGGCATGTGGGATCTTCCTGGACCAGGGCTCGAACCCACGTCCCCTGTGTTGGCAGGTGATTCTTAACCACTGTGCCACCAGGGAAGTCCCTGCCAATCTATTTTTAACATTTGATTCAAAAAAATGTTTTTAAACATGGCACTAAAATTTTGATTTCTTAATAGCTGGTCTTGACAAATTTGATTTGTAGCTTCTGTTTACTGTCTACCCCAGTCTGCTTTTCCTCTTTGGAATAATGACAATTTTCCTAGTTGTTGAGACATTTTTTTTTTACTTACTTTGTGACAAAAGTGGTGAAACAGAATCTGTTTCTAAGAAATAGTGTGAGTGTTCAGTGTTAGCTTACCAGGTAGGATGGTTTTTCTTATGCTGATCCACTCAGCTACCCAGCTAACAGCTGCTGTCACTATACTATGTTGGAAGAAACCCATAATGTGATTATCTCATTGTTATAAATCAGGAAGAACTTGTGTTCTTATTTTTGTTATTCCTGCTAACCAAAAGAAATGAGTACTTCATAAAGCTTTCTTCGGCACATATCATTGTAAGATCTTGTCTATTTACTTCCAGTAGTAATAGCTAAAATGAAGTATTTCCTCAGTTAATGTTTATGGTATTCAAACTATCACCATAGTTACTGCCATTTTAAAATGCTGCTAGTAGCTTAGTTGAAACTGAAGTATTGTGATAGTGATGGTTAAGGTGGAAAATGACTTCTGTGTTACAACATGAAATGCTGACAGCATGGACCTTCCAGCAGGAGTGCTGGCAGTTCAAGCCCCTGCTCTTCATTTACTGGCTCTCTGACCTTGACTAAGGTGCTTACCTTCGCTGCTCCTTAGTTTTATTGCGTGTAAAGTGGGCATGGCAGAAGTACTAGCTTGTACACGTAAAGAACTTGAAATACTACCTCACCGTGATTAGTGCCATCTCTCGCATATAGGAGCTGGCTGATTTTGTTGCTCTATTTACCAAGCACAGAAAAGCTGCTAGGAAACGATGACCACCATGACTATAGTATATATTCTTATGCATTCTTTTTGTTTCTTCTTAGCCTTTCCTAAGCCCAAGTGGGAGTGTGCGTTATTTGATTCTTATTCTGAGTCAGTGCCAGCAAACCAACAACCCCGTGACTTGAATCGGATGGAGGTAAAAGATCTTCATATGTTAATAAGTAAGGATGTGTGTACTATTAAATCCATTAGCTGATTGTTCTTTACAAACTCTGGAAAATTTGCTTTCGTAACGATTTCTCTTAATACTTAGTACTTACCTTGGAGCTCAGCATTTCAAATCTAGACACCAGATATATCTATAATTATCTTTTTTTCTCTTCTCCCTAAAACTAGATTTGGTGAAAAAAGCAAAGTAGCCTCTTGACCTTTTAGAGGTGAAAGTTAGGTATAGCCAAACTAAGCCAGGAAAACGTAAGCCAGGTTATTTGCTTCAACTGAGCTTTAATTTTGAAGTAAACATTGTAAAGTTGTATTTTTAGCAGCTGATTATTAACAAGGTGTAATGAATCAGAACAGTTTTGAGAGGAGGTTTGAGAACTGTATATGAGGGCCCCAGATCACATTGAAAGCTGCCTGATTTGGATGGTCCTCAAGAGAAACCCGAAGAATTCCTATAACGTTGGGCCACTGATGCAGGGGCTTCACTGTGTGCTTTAGGGGTCCTTATGGTTATTGTTAATATCAGCACTTTCGTCACCGTCACCACCATTATGATTGCTGTGATGACAACTTATGATATCTGCTGTTCCCAACCTGAAAAAAGTCTGGAAATGTTTCATAAATGGAGGTTTGTTCATAGGCTCCTATTACAGTGCTCCGACGTTGCAAGATGATAGAAGTCAAAGGCAGGATACAGGGCCATTTAAAAAATTTCTTGTGATTGTGTGTGATTATTTATTCTTTCCCACAAGGCTCTCGTGCCTGTAGTGCATGTTGTGGATGCCATCCTCTGCTCTTCTCTGAGCGAATCAAGCCTGCTTCTGCTGCGCCCCCTCTGATAACGTCTCTCTTGACCTCTCTACTGCTCTTTGAGTCGTAGCCTCCGTGTTCCTTTCCTCAGCAGATTTCTACTCTTGGGAAGGAGATAAAGTGATTTCAGGTGGAGTGATAGAGGTGCATTCTAAGAGTTTTGGCTTTTTCAATTTCTTTTTCTGTAGAATGTGTATGATGGTGAAGCAAGTATGATTGTCAGTCACTTTTCCCGGCCCTCGGTGTACTCTGGGGTTGCTGACAGTGTACGGAGAAGTTTGTCTGTCAGGCCAGGACAGACATCTCTACAACTGTCTTATGCAGTTGCCCTGTTTTATTTTGTTTGTTTGTTTTGGTTTGTTTTTTGTTTTATTTTTAAATTTTTTTTGCTATGGGTACCCCTGCTTGTGTAAAATTATGTTGTTGTTAGGTGATTTACTAAAAACGTCATAATTCACATTTTTTCTAGTTAAACATTTTGTTCCAACTTGCCATGCTATCAGATGATCTTTGCTTTTCCAACAGAGATAAATAATGCTGTTTGTTTTTGGAGAAATTAATTACTGACTCACGTTGCTGTTCTTCGTGCACTCACTTATCATCTCTAAAAGGAAAGGAGCAAATATCCAGGTGTCTGTGAAGCCTGGAAATGGAGATATTTTAAACACAGGAATGCATGCTTGGAGTTTATTTTATTTTATTATTATTATTTTTTGGCCACGCCACATGGCTTGTGGGATCTTAGTTCCCCAACCAGCGATTGAACCTGGGCTCTTGGCAGTGAAAGCGTGTAGTCCTAACCACTGGACTGCCAGGGAATTCCCCAGGCTTGGAGTTTAGATAGATCTTGGTACCAGCCCTGTGAAGGATGACTCCGTAAAGGTGTTTGTTGTGAATGGAGCTATAGCTGAGTCAGGTCTTGAGAAGTTTGCTCAGCAGTCCATCTTTTTCTAAAGACAGCAGAGCTGTACCATGTACTTATTTCCATCAAGAATTAAAGATTATAATTTCAGGGACACTTGTCTTTAGCAGTGCTTCTTAGGTTACTGGATTTCTTTCTTTTGTAAACAGGCTTATTGAGATAAAATTCATATACCATATTCATCTAAAGTATACAATTTGTATAAAGTATTCAGTGGATTTTTTTATATTGACAGTTGTGCAACCAGCACTATAGTCGAATTTTAGAACATCTTCATCACTCCAAAATGAAAACCTGTACCCATTAGCAGTCATCTACTGTTCCCTGCTTCCCCCAGCCTCTAGTAATCATTAAGCTATTTTCTGTCTCTGAATTTGCCTATTCTGGACATTTCATATAAATAGAAACGTAAAATATGTGGTCTTTTGTGACAGGCTTCTTTCACTTAGTATAATGTTTGCTTTTGATCTTCCAGTTTTATTGAGATAGAGTTGACATATAGCACTGGATAAGTTTAAGGTGTACATACAGCAAAATGATTTGACTTACATACATCTTGAAATGATTACTGTGTTAAGTTTAGTGAACATCCATCATCTCACATAAATACGCTATTAAAGAATTAGGAAAAAAAAATTTTTCTTGTGATGAGATCACTTTGTGTAATGTTTTAAAGTTCATTCACATTGTAGCATGTATCAGTGCTTCATTCCTTTTTATTGCTGAATAGTATTCCGTTGTATGGATACTAACACAATTTTTGTTGGTCCATTCTTGGTCTGATGGACATTTGGGTTGTTTCCCCTTTTGGGCTGTTAGAAAAAATGCTGCTCTGAATGTCTATGTACAGGTTTTTGTGTGCACACGTTTTCACTTCTCTTGAGTATATATTGAGGAGTGGAATCATTGGATCATATTGTACCTTGTGTTTAACTTTTTGAGGAACTCACAAACTACTTTCCAGAGCAGCTGCACCATTTTACATTCCTCCACCAGCAGTGTATGAGGGTTCCAGTTTCCCCATATCCTTGTTAACATTGGTTATTATCTGTCTTTTTGATTTTAGTCACCCTAGTGGGAGTGAAGTGGTATCTCGTGGTTTTGATTTGAATTTCCTAATGACTACTGATATTGAGCATCTTTTTGTGTGCTAATTAGCCATTTGTATGTCTTCTTTGGTGAAATATCTATTCCTATCCCTTGTCCATTTATAAACTGGGTTATTTATTGAGTTGTAAGTGTTCTTTATATATTCTGGATATAAATCTCTTATTAAATGTATAATTTGCAAGTATTTTTCTTTGTTTTTCCCTCCCTTTCTTGATAGTATCCTTTGTAACACAAATGTTTTGTATTTTGATGAAGTTCAGTTTATCTAATTTTTTTCTTTTTTTGCTTGTGCTTTTGGTGTCATATCTAAGAAACCATTGCCTAATACAAGATCATGAAGGTTTATGCCTATATTTTCTTCTAAGGGTTTTATAGTTTTAGATCTTACATTTAGGTCTGTGATCCATTTTGAGTGAATTTTTATATATGCCGTGAAGAAGAGGACCAACTTCATTCTTTATTTTTATATGGATATCGAGTTGTCCCAGCATCATTTATTGAATAGACAATTTTCTCCCACTGAATTGTTTTGTACGCTTACTGAAAATCAGTTGACCACAAATTTAAGGGTTTATTTATGGATTCTCAATTCTAGTCCATTGATCTATATGTCTGTCATTATGTGAGTACTACAGTGTCTTGATTACTATAACTTTCTGGTAAGTTGTTCTTCTTTTTCAAGAATATTTTTGCTATTCTGGGTCCCTTACATTTTTATATGAAATTTACGACCAGCTGGTCAAATTCTGCAAAAAAGCAAGAAGGATTGCTTCAAATCTGTAGATGGATTTAGAGAATATTACCATCTTAACAATATTAAGTCTTCTGACCATGAGCACGGGGTGTCTTTCCTTTTATTTAGATTTTAAAAATTTCTTTCAACAGTGTTCTTTTGGATTTCTTTTTATCCATATTTTCTACTCCTAAATTATTTTATTCTGCTAAGGATCTGGATTACAATCCACGTGGGACAAGAAAATGAAAGAAGGACGCTGTTGAGATACATTCTCTGTTCTAAATTACATCTGGAGGCTTCATTGTAATGCCAAGAATGACTTGCCTGTGGATGGCTAAGCCCTAGATCAGGTTACCACCAAGCAGTATTCTAACTCCATTCTTTGAAACAGTTTGGAAACAGAAGTATTGCTTAGGTCTCTTGGGCTGTTCAGATTCTGAGAGGTAAACCAGTTAACCTTTTGGAGCACCGGCTAACTCCAGGAATTTACCCTACTTCTTTAAGTTTTAAAATTTATCTTTATTTGATTTTTTTAATATGTTTAAAATAAAAAGAATATCAAAAGGCATATAATGGCAAGTTCTCCTCTTATCCCTATCCCCACCTACCAATCACCCTTCAATTTTTATATATCTTTCTAGAATGTGTTTACATATATATATCAACTATGAATATGTATTATCCTTTAATCTTATCAGAGGACAGAGTCCATGTTAATTGAGAGTGTAGAAGAAATTATAGTAAGTAGATTTTACATAGAATTTTAAACTAATCAATACTTGATCAATTTGGGTATTCATCTTCTTAGTGTAAGTGAGGACTTCTTCCTTCAGTGAGTTAGCAGAAAATTTTGTTCCGCTCATCAGTAAAATTCTCTTATTCCATGACAAGGAGGCTGTTTGAATCAGGGTTGAACACCCTCTACATAAGAGATCCTGGCAAATACCCATGTGATGGGGCCACTTGTCAGAACCTCTCTCTGCTTGTGAGAAAGTACCTAGAGCACAGGTTTGTTCTTGACTGGAGTCGTGGGCAAATGCTCCACAACTCTGGCTGAGTCCCACACCAGATTGAGATATAATGCGTGGTCTATACATGTACTTCAATCTAAGTCATTATTTTTTCCCTCTGTGTATATAAATTTTTCAATACAAATTAACTTATACCCCACTAGAAATCTAAAAAATAAAATAGTATTAAATGTCAGGGTTTATGGGAGACAGAAATATTGGCAAGATACATAGCTTTTAAAAACATTTGCATCAGATGCGCACATCACTTCATTTCCATTCCAACCCATATTATTAATTTACTTTTCTTTTCCAAGAAGCTATCTATTAAAGACATGGCCGACTTTCCTGTCCCTACCCAAGATGTGACTGGTGATGACAAACAAGGTATGGAAAGAATGAGTTTTCTCCCTTTAGGGACATTTTACCTATATATATTTTTAATCTACTTCTCTTGGAGTGGCTGGCTTCTAGAGCATCTGAGGACTGTTCTCTGTATATGAAAACATTTGGATGGATTAAGTAGTTCCAGTTGCTGTGACGAAACTATAGTTCATAAAGTGGTAACAAGACCTTGAGTGTCCACAGCCCTTCGGTTATGACCCTGTGCTCACCACTGACCCTCAGGCTACTCCAACACCTTTTATTGGAATCTGGTCGTACTAATTAGGAAATGACTAGAAGCTGAACGGTTTGTGAGCATAACATCTTGTGTTGGCAGATGTGATCCCAGAATGTCAATATACATGCACATTTGTACACAGGTCTAATCCTCGAGGAAGTTACCTTCTGGAGAGAGTTTCTACCCCTGGGCTTTATTCTCTGTGACTTCGTGGGTGTTGGGTTGTGATGATTTGCTTATCTTACTGGACGGGTGAGAGCAGTGCAGCACGGTGTTCCGTGTTACAGCTAGCATCAAGCACAGGGATGAGTTGGCCAGGGACTTATCTAGAAGAGCAGGAGGAACACCCCACCTCCTGCCATACTTCTATATAATGCTTTATAATCTATCAGGTCCTTCCTCATGCACTGTATTATTCAGTCCTCACAAAATGGAATGGAGGCTGGTATGTTTTATCACATAAAATATAGAGATGAGTAAACTAAAGTTCAGGCAGTATGAATTATTTGCTCAGTAAGAAAAAGAGCAGGGATAAGAACCAAGATTTTCGAATTCTCAAGCCCGTATTCCTTCTATTATCTGATATTGATTCACTGCCCATGAATGAAAGGCTTATCTGAAGGGACTAAAAATCAGTGAAGCTATTTCAGGTTTTGTTATCATGACCTGCCATGGATGTAGCTTTGTATGGGAGTTAAACATGAAAAATGTTTCCCATTAGGAAATAGTAATTGCATGCTCTCTGTTTCAGTATTTGCTCAAGAGAGGCAGGCAGACCTAGATGTTATCTGTGGCAGCAAGTACTCTGATTACTGTCTTTACTAGTGGGTCTTAGCCTTGACTACCCATTGGAATAACCTCACGAGCTCTAAAAATCCTGAATCCTGGCTGTCACTCTCAGAGAGGTCCTTGTATCTTTGCTCTGGATGTCAGGAAAGAAATGGGGAAATTTGATACTTCCTGGTAATACTCCTCCCAGCCACTAGAGGCACTCTCTCTGGAACATTGAAAATACCTCTGTTCTCTGTAGGAGGAGAACCTGTTACCATAGTTTAGGAGACTTTTATTGTTTTAGTAAGTGCTATAGCAACTTATAGATGTTTGTAACACCGTTTTCATAAGTGATGACTAGGGGTTCTTTGTTTTAATGTAATGTGTCTGAGACATAAATTTTTTTTTTCTTTACTTTTCCCTCTCTTGTTCTTTAAAAACAAAACGAAACACTGCTAGCTTTGAAGAGTGCTACGGATGAAGCCTTACCAAAGGATATGTCCGAGGATTCAGGTAGGAGAAAACCAATTTAATATATTTTTAATGTAGTTATTTCTTAAACAAACAAACAAACCAAAACAACCCTGTAGTTTCAGTGAGAAAACTGGTACATCTGTGATAGTGTATATATATATATATATATATATATATATATATATATATATATATTTCTGTCCAAATATTTGTCTTGTGTTTTATTCTAAGGAAACCTTTTGGTTTCTTTTTTACTCCTCCCCTCTTCTCAGGTATGAGAAGAGGGTGATTTCTTTTTAATTTCTGAATATAGGTTTCACTGAAAGGATTTCTCAGTTTGAATCGAGGGTCTCATTGTCACTAAGTATAAAATTGTGAAGGCTTGGATTTGGGAAGATTTCAACAAGCCATTGTGATTTCTGTGTAGAGTAAGCTGATGGGGTGGATTAATGGGAGGCTCACAGGTGAAACTTTCCATTTCCAAAGCATAAATCTCAAACGCTTTCATTATGCTTCACCACCAAGAAGGCAGGTAAATGTGCTTACACATGGAGTGGATTCCAAGGAGAGAAATAAAAGTCGTATTTGCCCAGGTTCTTGGAGAGTCAGAACTGTGTCTGGGAACCATGGAGATGGTCGGGCCTGTGGCCTCAGCTTTCTCGACAGAGCCATCACTGAACCAAGATGAACCTAGCTGAGAACAAACTGGCTAGGGATGGCATTACTGTTTGGAGCTCTGGTTATGAGCACATGAAAGAAGTTGCTGCTTTCTCTTTTAGTGTTATCTCTCTTAATATTTCATAAGTAAATCATGTTTGTTTTGGCTTACTAGCTATCATCCAGGCTTCATTTTTTTAAAGTTGGAACAAAGGAATCAATATACATCGAGGCTTATGCTACAGTACAGTATTTCCCAAACACTAAGTTCATTTAAGGTTTAAAAGAGAGAGGGGTAGAGGGAGAGAGAGGGACGGAGGGAGGGAGAATGAATATGAATGAGAATATATGATTGATTGCAGTGATAAGGCCTAAGAATCTGTATTTTTAGGCAGCCCCTCCCTCCCAGGGGGTTCCAATGTTCAGCCTATTTTGGGAACCACTACCTCTAGAAAGTGACGTTAAGAAATAGAAAATTAAGATCGTAGATCAACTATGACTCCAAAAGTGGTAGGAATTCTCAAGCCTAGTTTTGGCTTTTGGAACTGATTCAGGTTCCTTCATCATAGACGGAAATGCTCTATTTGTGTAGGACAGATGCCTGAGGTAGGTACTTTCCAACTCTAATTTCTGGAAATGAAGTGGATACATCCTAGTTCTTGTAAACTTCATGTTATGGTATCAGTAAAAGTTATTTAAATTTGGAGAGTTAAATTGTGCTTCTCCAACAGCCTTTTAGGCTAATAACTCTTCCTATTTTTTCCATGAGCATTTCGTGTTCTCTGGGACATGAGCTTTAGATGTCATTTTCAACATTCCTTCATTGAATGGGGCATGGCGTCACCAGACAGAACCTATCAGGGTGTGCGTGCCACAGTACGTGAAGTATATCTGAATTTGTTTCACATTCTGTCTGGGAGCATGCTATGTGGTTTCTGATTTGTTCTTCCCTTTGCTGCCCTTTCTGGAGTGGATATGAGGGAATCCCTCATCTGAAAACGTATTTAATACCCTCTTTTCCGGGGAATGTTTGGATTCCTAGAGGGAGACACAAGAGTTTCAAGGTGGTGGTTTCTAATTCTGGAAGGCTGTCCGTGCCATGTGGGCAGTTCACCTCAGTTGAGTTGCCGCCTTCTGGAGAATTAAACTTTAGGCTTGCCCTCCTATCCTGTTTCTGTTTCCTGGAAAGATGACATGCCTGGAGTGTTCTAGGAAGTTCTCATTCTTCTTCCCTCTGCCCAGCTCAGTGAGAAGCTGTGATCCGCCCGTGGGCTTCTGCCTGGATTCTGACCCAACCTGCCCTTGCCATTTTTGTGGATATTCACATGCTCCAAATGCTGAGTCTGACTTTCAGGGGCTTGGAGGCTGATGGAAGACTTAACTAAAATCGTGTTCTCCAGCTTTTTCTGATCTCGAACCTGTGGAAGCTTACCAGCCCTGCCTGGGATCTCATTTCCCTCTTTTGCTCTTCCTTCCACAGTGGGTGGTGATAACCATGATAATAGTAATGGTGGTGAAGAAAATGTGGTGGCTTACAGATGGGATATGGGACTCTGTCATCAGGGAACGCGGTATTCCTTGTTACATCTTTTTCTCATAGACCTTTACCCTTTTAAGTACTGAACATGTACATATTAGTGGAATCTGATGGATTTCTTAGCTAATGGCACATTCTAGCCTAATTCAAAAGGCTATACTGCACCGTGGCCATCTTTTTCTGTGTGTCTCTAGGTCCTGCCGAGGGCGTCGGGCCTGCTCGCCCTCACGCTGTAGTCTTCAGCCTGCTGTTGGTGATTCTCATAGCTGCCCAGTTGCTGGCAGCCACCCCTTGGTCTCTCTTTCCATTCCCTGCACCCACCTGCACCTCCCGTGCTGTCCTAGAAGGAACTGAATTTCAAAACCAGATTTCTAATCTTGAAAAATTAGGAACACCCTACAGCAGTAATACGTTGCAATTCTAGAATACATTTAAGTTTTTAAAGCGCCTTCACTTTCTTATCTCTCTGAGTGAGAAAGGGGCCTCATTTTTATTATCTTCATTCTGTAGGTGAGGAGACTGAGGTTCACGGAGGTCACAGCTAGAGAGCGTTGTGGCCAGGAGTAGCCCCTGGACCTCAGGACTCCTAGCCTGGTCTCCACGGCTCAGCCACACCCATCACGCCATCTGCCTGCCTATCTCTCACCAGCAGGGTTCCCCGCTCCTTCCACACCCATCCCTCCCCCCCCCTCCCCGGCACAAAGGCAAAGATAGTGGCACTGGACAAAGGAAGTAACGGTTACCGCGGTCTGGTTTGGGGAACAGTGTTTTAAAATGGCTGAGACTTCTGCCCACATATTTCTGGGAAGCAGTGGGGCCTGAGAGAAGCGGGCTGGAGCCAGCCGTGGGCGGCCCGCTTGGAGGGTGGCCCTCAGCCCCGTGGTGGGTGGCCCTTGCAGCCCCAGGTGGCCCCAGGTAGCCTGCTGGGCTGGAGGAGAGGCTCTCTTGGGCCACCATCTTTTGCCGCCAGGGGGCTGGAGCAGGGGAGGTGGTTGTCCATCTTCGTGTGGGCGCACGAGACCGGCCAAGGCAGGCTCACACTGCTTGGGCCTCCCGTGCTTCTCGGGGCTCCGGCAGCCTTTCAGTGGTTTGCAGTTAAAAGGTGCTCGTGTCCTCACTCCAAGAAGCCAGAGCGCTTCAGTTGGGAGAAAAGCACGTCTTCTATAGCTGACTGAAGCTAAGGGGACGTGTGTTGCTAGTTTGCTTTGGGCCTTGTTAGCATCTCAGCTCCGCATTCTGCCCTGCTTATCCAACCCAAGGAGTTTAATGATCGTCAGAAATCCAGCATGCTTCATACCAAGGAGGGGTTTTATCTTTGGAGTAATGTTAAAGAGGATGGCATCATGCAGTGCGACATTTTCTTTCCGGAAAAATTTGTGCAAACAGTGTACAAACTATATTCTCCTTGCTCCTAGTTAGTAGCACTTTTTCTTTGAATGTTTATGACATTTTATGATGAAAAATTTGCAACGTTTGCAAAACCTTAGCACAGCTAGTGGTTTCTAAAGTTGTCTTCCACAGAGGATTGAAGACGTAAAAAGAGGATTAATGTTTTTGTAAGTATTTCTCATTACTCCCAACAACTTATGATGGGAAAGTAGGCTCCATGTGTGTTGGTAGTGAGCAAGCTAGTTCATGATTTAAATTGGAGAAGGAAAAGTTGTATGGTTGACAAAATATTTTAATGATTTCACTTCATAATATTCTCTCTACGATTTGGGACACAAGAATATTTTCTTACAGGAAAAGCTGCATAGATCATTTAGACTTAACTGTGGGACTTTGATTTCTTGTGGTCATGTGGTCCTGGTGGTGTATTTTAAGAAAATCTTAAAATATGTAGCCCAATACATTTCTTCCTAGCCTTCAGGGGAGACTGGTTCAAACTCTATTATTACTAGGCTATCATGATAGACCGAGAAACCCTCAAGTCTGAACCCATCATTGTATAAATAGATAACCTCTTGAGAGAGTTGTCTTTTAGGCCAGAATTGGTTCATTAATCAACTTCGATTTGAGAATGGCTTCATGGCTAATGCTCTGATGAGAGGAAAAATATGTTGGTTTTTCTTTCTTTTTAATCGTGCCTTTAGCTTTAGAAATAAAATTATGGAATCACAAAAATGTGGAAGCGGTCAAGTTTTCCACACGGATACCTGTACCTCATGTTTACCTGTTGATGTGTTCTGTACTAGCCCAGGTGCTGCTTAAAACCTGTTTAACTGCAGACATGAAACCCAAGCAAACAACAACTAATCTTTGTTTCAGCCACTCCTAAGGATTCCAACAGTCTCAAAGCAAGACCAAGATCCAGGTAGTGTTTGTTTAACTTCTACTTGAATGCCCTTTGTGCCATGCCCCTGACTAGAAATAAACCTCCCAACCCAAAATCTTTTCCCTTCAATTTGAAGCTTAGGATGAGGGTGAGTTCACTCGTCATGAGGGGCCTGACTGGAGCCCGCAGTGCTGCTGGGGAGGTGCTTAGTTTCTGGGTTTGTTGGTGCTGGGAGAGGGGCTGCTGCTCTCCGGCCACCTAACACAAAGAAGGGGCAATGTGATGTGACCCTCTTGCTGCAGGATGATAACGAATAGGGGGAAAGTAGCTTTGGAAAGCGGGAAATACCGTTAAAAGGTAACTAACATTGAAATGTCCTATCATGACAAGGTGCACACCAAAAAATAGGAAGTCTGGGGGATAAAATCTAGAGTAGGGAACTAAAATGCTTCGGCAATTTCAGTGCAGCTCGGAACTTCAGGTAAGCAGTGTTTGTGGACTGTTTCATCCTCTTAGAGCCTCTTCTCAACTTCACAGTTTTTAAGTCAGTAGAGGTTAGTAGAAGAGGGAGAGCCAGTAAGGCAGTGCTGTGGTTGACATCAGACATCAGAAGGGAGGAATGAAGAGAAATACAGACTCTCATAGAAATACTAGAACCTCAAAGAGGGGAAATGGTGTTGAGACTGCTCTTTACCAGTAGACTGCAGTGGGAGACAGGATGCTACGTGTGTGTTTTCCAAGTTTTGCTTTGGCTCTTAGTGACTTTTTTCCTCCTTTGGCTGCTAGATGTATTCCTGAGAAAGTGAATTTAAATCGGATCGTATTTTGTATGCTTGCAATATTGCTAATTTAAGGAGCTCTCGTCTCCTTGTAAGTCAAAGAGTTACCCCTTGTAGAAGGTACAGATATCTGTGTTCATATTTTTAAAAATAATAGGTACACTAATTCGTTTTGGTAGGAAAAGAAGTTATAGTTCCTGTTTCTCTCAATGGCCACCACATTTGCTCATCCTGTTTTTGAAGGATGAATGGATCTTTTACAAGTTAGTCCGTGCTGGCTTTAGGATGTAGGAATAGTAACATTTATCTGCCTTCATAGTAGGCAAACCCTTCTCTGAATGGCAGAAATTGAACCTCACAGTTTTTACTTCTGCTGGCTTCCTCTCAAAGCGAGTGAAATGACAAAATCTCAGTCACATATTCTATTATTAATATCTCTGCTAAATTTTATATACGATTCTTTTAGGGATTGGTCTCTTGGTCTAATTTGGATGTTTTTGTTTTCACTACACCCAACTGGGTCCTTACTGAGACCGTGAGAATTAAATTATTGTAATCCTCCTTTTTAGAATAATAAAGCCATGTAGAAATGTAAGGGAAAGGAAAATCACCCTTCTAACACTGCTGCGTTCATCATTTTGTTGATTCCCTGCACATTTATGTTTTAATTGGTTGCAGTCATAGTTTTACTGTATCACTTATTGGATATTCATTTAACTTTCCATATAAAAATACAAATACGCAGGTTATATATGGAAGTAAAATGGAATAAGATGTAGTATGAGATTGTGTGCTCAATTATATGTATGTGTGTATATATACACACGCACACACATGATTTATACATGTGCACATTATTTTCTCTCTCTTGAGTGAAAAATGTCACTAGAGCTGTATCTGACATAGAAAGTTCTTTCTAGCCAGGGTCTCTAATTTCCTTTTTTAATCAAGAGTTTCCATTTGAAAACTTTGTTGTCCTTTTCTATGGATTCCCTTTTATTCTGGTTGAAAGGATCAGAGCACCCTTCCTGTTAGTTCCTGCCTGCCTTTGTCTTGCCTGTCTTGCCAGTTGTGTTACAGGGACCACCCCAGAGCATGTCACATGCCATTATGGTGGCTTTATTAAAGATTGCAACCTTGCATGACAAAAAACCTCTGGACTACCACAAAGAAACCTTGAGGAAGTTATTCAGGAAAATAAGAACTTGCTGTGTCAAAACCAGCTTTACTAAGAACTGAAGTTGCTTAATAGTAATGGATAGATTCTAATTTCCTGAGTGCCACTGTAATAGCTAAATACCAAGACACTTTTCTGAGTTTAATTTATCTGTAGGGCACATCTCTGATCAAAGGTCATTTTCTTCTTTGACAGGAAGTTAGCTCAGAAGCTGAATAGAACAGACATAAGATGTACACATGAGCTTCTTAGAAAATCATATTGGGAATTCATCCACAAACTTATTCCTAACCGATAGAGTAATGTACTGAGTTGAATTAATTTAGAAAATAAGTAGGGCTCTAATATATAGTCTAGCTGTGCCCCAAGTTTTCTTCCCTGGCTCATAGGCAGGCAGTCTCAGAACATTTTAAAGATACAATTTAGAAACTGAGACTGGAATTTGAATGAAACCTATGTAACCTTCTAGCTATGTGACCTTTAGCAACTTACTTAGTTCCTTTTTCATTAAATGCTGTGAATTGGAGTTATAATCTCTGAAATTGCCTAGTTAGCTCCTGCCTTGTTACAGATTGAGAGAGAAGGTTAAGAGGAGGCTTTTGCTTTGAAAATTTCCCCAAACCTGTATTTCTCATGGTAAGACAACCAAGGCCCCTCAACCTGACTGATGTGTGTTTTCCTCTCCTGAATTTCATTTGTGGCATATTCCGTTGAACATTTGATTCTTACTCTCAGCTTATCTGTCCCAGTTCCATATGTGCCTGTTATCACATTTGCATGTAAACAGGAGAAGGGTTCTGCGGTCAGTTAATACCATGAAGCCCTTCTATTAAAGTATGGAAGTACCTAAGTGGAAGGGTTTACGTGTTATTAACAATTCCAACCGAAATGGATTTGAATTTACAGAAAGCGTTCCCTCTGGGGTAAGTTCAGGTCTAAGGTGTAATAAGAGCAAAGAGTTTAAAAAAGGTTGTGACTCAGGGTTGGGGGTTGGGCGCTTGTTGCAGCTGGTGTGGTATCCAGGGGGCAGCACCGTATCTGGCTCCTCCGGGAACTCAGCAAGCCTTGGCAGTCGCTTTGCCTTTTGTGGGTATTTTCTGTTTCAGCCCAGTTTCAGAGAGTAAAGCTTTGCTGTCTGCCTTCTGACCTTCCCTTATTTTGCTGCAGATCCTACTCTAGCACCTCCATAGAAGAGGCCATGAAGAGGGGCGAGGACCCTCCCACCCCGCCACCGCGGCCACAGAAAACCCATTCCAGAGCCTCCTCCTTGGATCTGAATAAAGTCTTCCAGCCCAGTGTGCCAGGTGAAGCGCCCCTCTGCGCCCCAGCCCTTCCCTTTCCTGTTGGAGTCATTGGATGGGTGTCACTACAGAGGCCTCTGTGCGTCCAGAGAACGAGCAGACCTGGCCCAGACGGCCTTCACGTGGCTGGCACATAGATATCACGTGTGTCTGGAGCCTTGCCCACACTTGCTATGGACCGGGAATTATGAAATTCTGTACCCAGAGGATGAAAATGCTTCCTCCCCAGACAGTGCACTGAGTGTGTGGCCAGGGTCTTGTTCTCTGCATCGTGGTGATTTGTGTCCAGGATTGCCATCTGTGATTTCCTCAGACGCTTATGCCGTTCTTCTGTGAAAGGTCTCGGTGGTCAATGCCTGGCCGGAATTTTCTGCATTTTATCCTCTGGTGAAGATCCTGTGTCCTCCAGGCTTAATGCTTAAGGGGGCTCTGCTTTCTAAATCTGACTGATGGTTAGGTGTTTAGTGTGGGCATCTGGGTCAAGGGCTCCTTCAGTTGGGCTGCTCTGGGGCTTCTGGGGATGGGACTTGCTCAAGGCAGCTGCTGTACAGCTGGGCTGGAGGCGGGGAGTGTGGGGCGGCCTGTCTGCTCCCCTGGCTCCTTGTGAAGAGGAGCTGTCCTCCCGGGAGCCTGCGGAACCGCAGATGCGAGCCATGCCTTCACATGAGTGAAGGTGCTAGCGTACAGCTGCTGTCCCAAGTGTTATTTTGGGAGGCGCAAGGGCCTTTCCACTGACTAATGCAGGCAAGCTCTAAATACAATGATTTCCTGGAACTTTTTCTGTATCTCTGTGCATTTTAAATCAAGCCAACCTCAGATGCTAGTGATTTGCAGATGATTATCTTTTTTACTAACGCAAGGAAAGAATCTCCTTGGCTCACACATGAGCGTGACCCCTGTGTCCCGGCAGAGCTCAGCATGTTTTATTTGTTCTAATAAAGTACTCTCCTCATAGTAAAGTTATAGATTGTTTTTTAATATACCAGAATCTGGAACTCTCTATGAAATTTGATTCTCTGCCATGAGTTCATCAGATAAAAATTTGTCTTGAATTTTCCCCCATACTTTGATCCAAATTCTGGCATAATTTCATAGTAACTGGTATTTGGGGTGGGAGTAGCCACGGATGATGATGCTATAAAAAATTCACGTGGCTGGTGGATGTTGACCTCGAAGGTTTTTCTGTGGACACAAGAAGGTTAAAACAATCTGGGCAAGCATCTCCGTACGTTTTCCTTGCAAGGAGAGGCTGGAAACATGCCCCCCCCTCAGGCTGTGTCTCTCTCCCCATGAGGAGCGCCAGCTATGCTGCAGAATGGATGGGCCGTGGCCTTTACCACGTGGCACCCTAGAGTGGGAGTGAGAAGACTGAATTTGGAGTTCAGCTCAGCTGCTTATTAACTATCTGATTTTCAGCAAGTGGCTTAATCTTTTCTGCCTCTCAGATTCCTAATTTCGAAAACAGGACCAACCCTCAAGAGAATTACAGGGTGTTGATGAGGTAATAGATGTCATTCAAGTAGTGCCATGTTTGGCTCCTAGGCACTCACTCCCACGGAAGACCGACGGGGAGAGGGGGGTCTGAGGAAAGCCCCTGACTTCCTGACCCCCGGTGGGACAGTTCTGTGCCTTGTTCCTTGCAGTCCCCGGGATGGCTCGCAGAGGTACCGAGCTGTGGCCACCTGTGGCAGTAGCCCCTCATTAACATACCTTGTCTGGGTCCACTGCCCTCCTGCCCTGTCGTGCTCGCCTCACACCGAAATCAAATGCCCGCTCCCAAGTCCCAGCGGTAGGGGCTGCTTTCAGGAGAGCCTGAATTCAGACGGCTTCTCTTTACGTCTCCGATGTTGATAGGACTTCAAGGGAAAAGTATTTTCATTTGATAAATGCCAAAGAATAGCTAGGTGGGTGACATCTGTATTCATAGCTTAATTCCATCGTCTTTCCAGTACAGGTTTACACAAATGAAATTTTAACAAGCAGTTTAAATTGATCACATGAGAAACAGAGCATGTCTGCATTATGAAAAGCAGGTGGTACCATTTCATCTACTTAATTTGTTTGCCTGTGGGTTAATTCTCACAGGAAAGTACAAGGGTCTGTCTAAACTATGTAGAATTTTAGTGTAGTGCATATTGCTAGAAATTACTTATTAAAACTCTGACAAGCTAGGAAAGCACGTGGTAGAGTCTAAACCAGTCACCATAGCACCGTCAGTGAGAACCGTGGTGCCCACGTAGTCACCCCTCTGCCACACTTGTCTTCATGTGTCACTCTAGCTAAGCTGGGTCACACTGTGCTTGCTGTCCTATATCCTGAGCTTCCTGATTAACCCTCTTTCATAATATGGAGCTGTGTCATTTCTTCGTGCCTGGGTGACGTGGTTGATTGCGCCCTGTGGGGCTTTCTGTGTCCCCGTCTCCCCCCATCTCGTTCTCCTGTCTCTACCTCATAGTGTCCTCTCGTGCTAACATGCTGCTCCCCTCTCCTCCCCTTCCCTCTCTGTTTCTCTCCTCTCCGCCCGCCCCCACGGAGGCATGGACCTCTCTTTCCCAGGCTCCGCCACCAACCTCTCTCTGCTCTCATGTCATAAACAAGGTAGAGGTTATTAATGACTTCGTATCTATATCTTTGTTTCCTTGTCTACTTATTTTCTTGGGCTGAAGTCGGAGATGCTGAGTCAGAGGCCATATACCTTTGAAGTGTAGATACAGGTTGCCAAACTGTGCTGTCAAAAACTTGTACCTTATGAACTTATCCCACTGGTTACGTCACCTGAGAGTGTTTCCTCACACCCTCATCAGCACTGGGTAATGTTCATCTTTTTTTTTTTTTTTAACATCTTTATTGGAGTATAATTGCTTTACAATGGTATGTTAGCTTCAGCTTCACAACAAAATGAATCAGTTATATACATACATATATTCCCATATCTCTTCCCGCTTGCGTCTCCCTCCCTCCCACCCTCCCTATCCCACCCCTCCAGGCGGTCACAAAGCACCGAGCTGATCTCCCTGTGCTATGCGGCTGCTTCCCACTAGCTATGTACCTTACGTTTGGTAGTGTATATATGTCCATGCCTCTTTATCGCTTTGTCACCGTTTACCCTTCCCCCTCCCCATAACCTCAAGTCCATTCTCTAGTAAGTGTGTGTCTTTATTCCTGTTTCACCCCTAGGTTTTTCATGACATTTTTTTTTTAAATTCCATATATATGTGTTAGCATACGGTATTTGTCTCTCTCTTTCTGACTGACTTCACTCTGTATGACAGACTCTAGGTCTATCCACCTCATTACAAATAGCTCAATTTCATCTCTTTTTATGGCTGAGTAATATTCCATTGTATATATGTGCCACATCTTCTTTATCCATTCATCCGATGATGGACACTTAGGTTGTTTCCATCTCTGGGCTATTGTAAATAGAGCTGCAATGAACATTTTGGTACATGACTCTTTTTGAATTATGGTTTTCTCAGGGTATATGCCCAGTAGTGGGATTGCTGGGTCATATGGTAGTTCTATTTGTAGCTTTTTAAGGAACCTCCATACTGTTCTCCACAGTGGCTGTATCAATTTACATTCCCACCAACAGTGTAAGAGGGTTCCCTTTTCTCCACACCCTCTCCAGCATTTATTGTTTCTAGATTTTTTGATGATGGCCATTCTGACTGGTGTGAGATGATATCTCATTGTAGTTTTGATTTGCATTTCTCTCATGATTAGTGATGTTGAGCATTCTTTCATGTGTTTGTTGGCACTCTGTATATCTTCTTTGGAGAAATGTCTATTTAGGTCTTCTGCCCATTTTTGGATTGGGTTGTTTGTTTTTTTGTTATTAAGCTGCATGAGCTGCTTATAAATTTTGGAGATCAATCCTTTGTCAGTTGCTTCATTTGCAAATATTTTCTCCCATTCTGAGGGTTGTCTATTGGTCTTCTTTATGGTTTCCTTTGCTGCGCAAAAGCTTTTAAGTTTCATTAGGTCCCATTTGTTTACTCTTGTTTTTATTTCCATTTCTCTAGGAGGTGGGTCAAAAAGGACCTTGCTGTGATTTATGTCATAGAGTGTTCTGCCTATGTTTTCCTCTAAGAGTTTGATAGTTTCTGGCCTTACATTTAGGTCTTTAATCCATTTTGAGCTTATTTTTGTGTATGGTGTTAGGGAGTGATCTAATTTCATACCTTTACATGTAGCTGTCCAGTTTTCCCAGCACCACTTATTGAATAGGCTGTCCTTTCTCCACTGTACATTTCTGCCTCCTTTGTCAAAGATAAGGTGACCATATGTGCGTGGGTTTATCTCTGGGCTTTCTATCCTGTTCCATTGATCTATCTTTCTGTTTTTGTGCCAGTACCATACCGTCTTGATAACTGTAGCTTTGTAGTATAGTCTGAAGTCTGGGAGCCTGATTCCTCCAGTTCCTTCTTTCGTTCTCAAAATTGCTTTGGCTATTCGGGGTCTTTTGTGTTTCCATACAAATTGCAAAATTTTTTGTTCTAGTTCTGTGAAAAATGCCAGTGGTAGTTTGATAGGGATTGCATTGAATCTATAGATTGCGTTCGGTAGTAAAGTCATTTTCACAATGTTGATTCTTCCAATCCAAGAACATGGTATATCTCTCCATCTATTTGTATCGTCTTTAATTTCTTTCATCAGTGTCTTATAATTTTCTGCATACAGATCTTTTGTCTCCTTAGGTAGGTTTATTCCTAGATATTTTATTCTTTTTGTTGCAATGGTAAATGGGAGTGTTTTCTTGATTTCACTTTCAGATTTTTCATCATTAGTATATAGGAATGCCAGAGATTTCTGTGCATTAATTTTGTATCCTGCCACTTTACCAGTTTCATTGATTAGCTCTAGTAGTTTTCTGGTAGCATCTTTAGGGTTCTCTATGTATAGGATCATGTCATCTGCAAACAGTGACAGCTTTACTTCTTCTTTTCCGATTTGGATTCCTTTTATTTCCTTTTCTTCTCTGATTGCTGTGGCTAAAACTTCCAAAACTATGTTGAATAAGAGTGGTGAGAGTGGGCAACCTTGTCTTGTTCCTGATCTTAGTGGAAATGCTTTCAGTTTTTCACCATTGAGGATGATGTTTGCTGTGGGCTTGTCATATATGGCCTTTATTATGTTGAGGAAAGTTCCCTCTATGCCTACTTTCTGCAGGGTTTTTATCATAAATGGGTGTTGAATTTTGTCAAAAGCTTTCTCTGCATCTATTGAGATGATCCTATGGTTTTTCTCCTTCAGTTTGTTAATATGGTTTATCACATTGATAGATTTGCGTATATTGAAGAATCCTTGCATTCCTGGAATAAACCCCACTTGATCATGGTGTATGATCCTTTTAATGTGCTGTTGGATTCTGTTTGCTAGTATTTTGTTAAGGATTTTTGCATCTATGTTCATCAGTGATATTGGCCTGTAGTTTTCTTTCTTTGTGACATCCTTGTCTGGTTTTGGTATCAAGGTGATGGTGGCCTCGTAGAAGGAGTTTGGGAGTGTTCCTCCCTCTGCTATATTTTGGAAGAGTTTGAGAAGGATAGGTGTTAGCTCTTCTCTAAATGTTTGATAGAATTCGCCTGTGAAGCCATCTGGTCCTGGGCTTTTCTTTGTTGGAAGATTTTTAATCATAGTTTCAATTTCAGTGCTTGTGATTGGTCTGTTCATATTTTCTATTTCTTCCTGATTCAGTCTTGGCAGGTTGTGCATTTCCAAGAATTTGTCCATTTCTTCCAGATTGTCCATTTTATTGGCATAGAGTTGCTTGTAGTAATCTCTCATGATCTCTTTTATTTCTGCAGTGTCAGTTGTTACCTCTCCTTTTTCATTTCTAATTCTATTGATTTGAGTCTTCTCCCTTTTTTTCTTGATGAGTCTGGCTAGTGGTTTATCTATTTTGTTTATCTTCTCAAAGAACCAGCTTTTAGTTTTATTGATCTTTGCTATTGTTTCCTTCATTTCTTTTTCATTTATTTCTGATCTGATTTTTATGATTTCTTTCCTTCTGCTAGCTTTGGGGTTTTTTTGTTCTTCTTTCTCTAATTGCTTGAGGTGCAAGGTTAGGTTGTTTATTCGAGATGTTTCCTGCTTCTTAAGGTGGGCTTGTATTGCTATAAACTTCCCCCTTAGAACTGCTTTTGCTGCATCCCACAGGTTTTGGGTCGTTGTGTCTCCATTGTCGTTTGTTTCTAGGTATTTTTTGATTTCCTCTTTGATTTCTTCAGTGGTCACTTCATTATTAAGTAGTGTATTGTTTAGCCTCCATGTGTTTGTGTTTTTTACAGATCTTTTCCTGTAATTGCTATCTAGTCTCATGGCATTGTGGTCAGAAAAGATACTTGATACAATTTCAATTTTCTTAAATTTACCAAGGCTTGATTTGTGACCCAAGATATGATCTATCCTGGAGAATGTTCCATGAGCACTTGAGAAAAATGTGTATTCTGTTGTTTTTGGATGGAATGTCCTATAAATATCAATTAACTCCATCTCGTTTAATGTATCATTTAAAGCTTGTGTTTCCTTATTTATTTTCATTTTGGATGATCTGTCCATTGGTGAAAGTGGGGTGTTAAAGTCCCCTACTATGAATGTGTTACTGTCGATTTCCCCTTTTATGGTTGTCAGTATTTGCCTTATGTATTGAGGTGCACCTAAGTTGGGTGCATAAATATTTACAATTGTTATATCTTCCTCTTGGATCGATCCCTTGATCATTATGTAGTGTCCTTCTTTGTCTCTTTTAATAGTCTTTGTTTTAAAGTCTATTTTGTCTGATATGAGAATTGCTACTCCAGCTTTCTTTTGGTTTCCATTTGCATGAAATACCTTTTTCCATCCCCTTACTTTCAGTCTGTATGTGTCTCTAGGTCTGAAGTGGGTCTCTTGTAGACAGCAAATATATGGGTCTTGTTTTTGTATCCATTCAGCCAATCTGTGTCTTTTGGTGGGAGCATTTAGTCCATTTACATTTAAGGTAATTATCGATATGTGTGTTCCTATTCCCATTTTCTTAATTGTTTTGGGTTCATTATTGTAGGTCCTTTCCTTCTTTTGTGTTTCTTGCCTAGAGAAGTTCCTTTAGCAGTTGTTGTAGAGCTGGTTTGGTGGTGCTGAACTCTCTCAGCTTTTGCTTGTCTGTAAAGGTTTTAATTTCTCCATCAAATCTGAATGAGATCCTTGCTGGGTAAAGTAATCTTGGTTGCAGGTTTTTCTCCCTCAACACTTTCAATATGTCCTGCCACTCCCTTCTGGCTTGCAGAGTTTCTGCTGAAAGATCAGCTGTTAACCTTATGGGGATTCCCTTGTGTGTTATTTGTTGTTTTTCCCTTGCTGCTTTTAATATGTTTTCTTTGTATTTAATTTTTGACAGTTTGATTAATATGTGTCTTGGTGTATTTCTCCTTGGATTTATCCTGTATGGGACTCTCTGTGCTTCCTGGACTTGATTAACTATTTCTTTTCCCATATTAGGGAAGTTTTCAACTATAATCTCTTCAAATATTTTCTCAGTCCCTTTCTTTTTCTCTTCTTCTTCTGGAACCCCTATAATTCGAATGTTGGTGCATTTAATGTTGTCCCAGAGGTCTCTGAGACTGTCCTCAGTTCTTTTCATTCTTTTTTCTTTTTTCTGCTCTGCAGTAGTTATTTCCACTATTTTATCTTCCAGGTCACTTATCCGTTCTTCTGCCTCAGTTATTCTGCTATTGATCCCATCTAGAGTACTTTTAATTTCATTTATTGTGTTGTTCATCGTTGCTTGTTTCATCTTTAGTTCTTCTAGGTCCTTGTTAACTGATTCTTGCAATTTGTCCATTCTATTGTCCATTCTATCTCCAAGATTTCGGATCAACCTTACTATCATTATTCTGAATTCTTTTTCAGGTAGACTGCCTATTTCCTCTTCATTTGTTAGGTCTGGTGGGTTTTTATCTTGCTCCTTCATCTGCTGTGTGTTTTTCTGTCTTTTCATTTTGCTTATCTTACTGTGTTTGGGGTCTCCTTTTTTGCAGGCTGAAGGTTCGTAGTTCCTGTTGTTTTTTGTGTCTGTCCCCAGTGGCTAAGGTTGGTTCAGTGGGTTGTGTAGGCTTCCTGGTGGAGGGGACTAGTGCCTGTGTTCTGGTGTATGAGGCTGGATCTTGTCTTTCTGGTGGGCAGGTCCACGTCTGGTGGTGTGTTTTGGGGTGTCTGTAGACTTACTATGATTTTGGGCAGCCTCTCTGCTAATGGGTGGGGTTGTGTTCCTGTCTTGCTAGTTGTTTGGCATAGGATGTCCAGCACTGTAGCTTGCTGGTCGTTGAGTGAAGCTGGGTGCTGGTGTTGAGATGGAGATCTCTCGGAGATTTTTGCTGTTTGATATTATGTGCAGCTGGGAGGCCTCTTGTGGACCAGTGTCCTGAAGTTGGCTCTCCCACCTCAGAGGCACAGCACTGACTCCTGGCTGCAGCACCAAGAGCCTTTCATCCACAGGGCTCCTTAATTTGGGATGATTCGTTGTCTATTCAGATGCAGGGTATATCAAGTTGATTGTGGAGCTTTAATACGCTGCTTCTGAGGCTGCTGGGAGAGATTTCCCTTTCTCTTCTTTGTTCTGACAGTTCCCAGGGGCTCAGCTTTGGATTTGGCCCCGCCTGTGCCTGTAGGTCGCTGGAGGGCGTCTGTTCTTTGCTGAGACAGGACGGGGTTAAAGGAGCCGCTGATTCGGAGGCTCTGGCTCACCCAGGCCGGGGGGTAGGGAGGGTCACGGAGTGCGAGGCGGGCCTGCAGCGGCAGAGGCCGGCGTGATGCTGCAGCCTGAGGGCGCCGTGCGCTCTCCCGGGGGAGCCGTCCCTGGATCCCGGGACCCTGGCAGTGGCGGGCTGCACAGGCTCCCCGGAAGGGCGTGTGGCTAGTGACCTGTGCTCGCACACAGGCCTCCTGGCGGCAGCAGCAGCGGCCTCAGCGTCCCATGTCCGTCTCTGGGCTCCGCAATCTTAGCCGCGGCTCGCGCCCGTCCCTGGAGCCCTCTCAAGCAGCGCTCTTAATCCCCTCTCCTCGTGCAGCAGGAAACAAAGAGGGACGTAAAAGTCTCTTGCCTCTTCGGCAGGTCCAGACCCCTCCCCGGACTCTCTCCCGGCCAGCCGCGGCGCACCAACGCCCTGCAGGCTGTGTTCACGCCGCCAACCTCAGTCCTCTCCCGGCGCTCCGACAAAAGCCGGAGCCTCAGCTCCCAGTCCCGCCCGCCCCGGCGGGCGAGCAGACAAGCCTCTCGGCTGGTGAGTGCCGGTCGGCCCGATCCTCTGCGCTGGAATCTGTCCGCTTTGCCCTCCGCACCCCTGTTGCTGTGTTCTCCTCCGCGGCTCCCAAGCTCCCCCACTCCGCCGCCCGAAGTCTCCACCCGCGAAGGGGCTTCCTAGTGTGTGGACACTTTTCCTCCTTCACAGCTCTCTCCCGCTGGTGCAGGACCCGTCCCTATCCTTTTGTCTCTGTTTAGTTTTTTCTTTTGCCCTAACCAGGTACGTGGGGGGTTCCTTGCCTTTTGGGAGGTCTGAGGTCTTCTGCCAGCGTTCAGTAGGTGCTCCATAGGAGTTGTTCCACGCGTAGATGTACTTCTGGTGTATCTGTGGAGAGGAAGGTGATCTCCGCGTCTTACTCTTCCGCCATCTTCCCGGAAGTCCTCTGTTCATCTTTTTAATCGTTACCTATCTGATAGACAAATGTTTGCATTTCCTTGATTCCTAGTGAGCCTGAACAGCTTTTCCTGTGTTGTTACTAGACATTAATATTTCTTCTTTGGTGAATTGCCCGAGTGGAGGCACACTTAGCTTCCGGCGCTCCTGCTCTTTGCCCAACCACAGAAACCGCTTGTCTCCTCTTCATTTTTCCTGTGAGGGCCTGGACCTGTCTTATCTCAGGCCCTTGGGAATGTGAAGGTGGCCTTGGGGAGCCTAAGCTAACCTGCTCCTTCATGCGGTCCATGTTCTTCCAGCCCCCAGTACCCCATCTTTTAGCCAACTTTATCACTTAAGACAGACTCTACCTAGGCCATCCTGTTTATAACAATAAAAGAACGAGGAAAGGGTAAAGAAAACAGGGAAAGATAATGTGCGATGAAATAAGATATGAACTTGAATTGAAAAGGAAAGATAAAGTGAAGCTAATGTTTTTAAAAATGAGAATCACAGGATTGTGAAAAACAGAGTGAATGAGGCTAAGTTGCTGAGTCAGAGTAGCCTAAGGTGGAGCAATAGTGTGGAGAAGAAGTAGGATGGAGAGAAGATGCAAAGAAGCAAGAATGAAAGAGGGAAATGAAGGAAAAGGTGAGATGGTTGTTATATAGTGGTGATGATGTTTATACAGAGGGAGAAGCAAATAGGATAAGAGCCTGAGGAGACCAAGCGGGGGCGAGCCCACAGACTCGGTATAGGATTCAGATAGCATTCAAAGGACTCTTGGGAAGGAAGGAATAGCTCAGAAGTGGGTGGCATTAATGCCTTCAAATTTATGATAGGTAACATAATATGGAGAAGAATAATGAAGGATTGTTTTAGATTGTAAATCTATAAAAATGAACCAGGCCAACTCTGGCAGTGTGGGATAGTTGGCTTTAACCTTGATATCTGCAAAGAGGGTGTGAACATGTGATTTGCAGGAGTCTAGACTATCCCAGGGCTCGAGATAGGTAGGTGCTAGCATTACACCTAAAGCGTGTGTTTTCATAGGGAGAAGTTGACGTAATAGGATCGCTGTGCGGAAAAGGGAGCTCACCTTTGTCATAGCTGATTCAGGCCGTGGAGCCATCCTTTCACAGTCCCATTGTAGCTGCTCTGTTGGAGAGAAAAAAATGTGCAAGAAGGTCTAAGGCAGTGATGATGCAAGCATACAAAATCTAGAGGCAGTCAAGCCTGGGACTTGCTCAGTGAGGTTTAGATTTTATAGCTCTAGACTTACAGCCACGTAACATGTTTTATTACTGAAATTCCTGTGAGAAAAATCAGCCAGTGAAGACGATACTTTTTAGATCCTAACCTCTTTTTCCTCACTGGAACAGTTGTTTTCATAAGGCTTCCCCCCACCCCCGTAAAAGGGTTTATTCTGTTTCACTGTGTGGGGTGGGAACTCCCCTCCTCCCACTTTTGACACTGCCCTGCCTCCTCCAAAGCCATGGGTTTGCAGCCCGAGGTTTCCATAGTGACGGTCAGCTGCCTCAGTGCTACACACAGCCCTGTCCAGCCACTGAGCCTCCGCCTGGCAGAAAGGGCAGAGATTACGGAGTGTGGGGGGGGAGACGTAGCCATGCCTTTAGAGATTCAGACCAAGAATCTTCATCATGTCTGCACAAATCTAACAGGGGCAACTTGGTCCCTTGGATAGAGCTAGCTGCTGCGCAGTGGGAAAGGAAGTCCCTGGCAGGGCCGCCACTTCCCAGTGCCACCCCGCTTACGTTAAGAAAGGAGAGTGCATTTTGGTGGACAGCTCTTTCCACCACATCCCGTATGGCCGAGGACACTGAGAGCCACATGTTAAAACCATTACGATGGCCAAACAAAACACATCCATGGGTAGTATCTGCCCATGGGTAGATAATGTCCTCTCTCTGCTTTAGACACACTGATAATAAAAGTTCACTCCATGGTTAAGAAATTATGGTACATCCATCTCATGGAATCTTATGAAGCTGTTAAAAAGAATAAGGTACGTGTACTAAGTGGAGAGCTGTCTGAGACGAGTGAGAAAGGCATTGGTGCGTGATATGTATGTTTTTCATTGTATAGACAGTTTTTCGGAAGGATACTTGAAAAAGTGGTAACAGTGGTTGCCTCTGGGGAAGAGAATAGGATGACCGGGGCCCAGGTGTAAGAGAGAAACTTACTTTTCATTGAATATCCATTTGTATCTCTTCCGTTTTGCCTCACGTATAGATATTACTGACTACAAAAAATATACTTTTCACTCTATAGCTGCAATGACCAGATGGCACCTGAGAGTACCACAGATGGCCTTCCCGGATGAGTTTATCTGTCTCAAACCTGCCTACCAATCTGTATCCAGGGTATTTTTACAACCGATCTGCTGCCACCTCCTAGAATGGAGCTGAAATGACAGAGCATTGTTTAAGGCTCTGATATGTTCTTCGGATTCCTCCTCAGTGGTCCTCCAGCACTGAGGAATAGTTTTGGAGGACTTCCCATAGCCTCCATTGTGAGATGTATGGATGGGCAAAGGGTTGTGATAAGGGCTCTGTCTTAATTTGGTGGTGGTGGGGATGTGTTTATTGAGTGATGAGCTGAGAACAATCTTTCCTGGGTTTTCTACAGATGAATATTTCTTTCTGCAACTTTAATTAATTAATTTATTTATTGGGCTTCTTTGGGTCTTTGTTGCTGCACACAGGCTTTCTCTACTTGCGGCGAGCGGGGGCTACTCTTCCTTGTGGTGCGCGGGCTTCTCATTGTGGTGGCTTCTCTTGTTGTGGAGCACAGGCTCTAGGCACGTGGGTTTCAGTAGTGGTGGTGCACAGGCTCAGTAGTTGTGGCTCGCGGGCTCTAGAGTGCAGGCTCAGTAGTTGTGGTGCATGGGCTTAGTTGCTCCGAGGCATGTGGGATCTTCCCGGACCAGGGCTCAAACCTGTGTCCCCTGTATTTGCAGGCGGATTCTTAACTACTGCGCCACCAGGGAAGCCCTCTTTCTGTAACTTTAGAAAAGGTAAACCCCTTGGGAGTAAGAGATGGTCTCAAGACCAAACTTGCCTTTCAAGTTTTCTAAAGGATGAATTTGGCCACACAGATGGCTATGACCTTATAGATTTCCTTATTGTATCATTGCTGTGAGAGCTACTTGTTCCCTTTTAAAATCTAGTAGGATTTTGAAATCTAGTGGAATTATGGGATTCCTGCCCCATGCCCAGACTTTGGGGTCCACAGTACATAGCCAGCCAAGGGTTCAGTTTGTCAGTCTAGACAGTTCTTTTTTTAAATGAAAGCTTTACTGAGGTATATATAATCCACGTTCTATAAAATTCACCCTTTTAGAACACTCTTGCACTGCTGGTGGGAATGTGAATTGGTTCAGCCACTATGGAGAACAGTATGGAGGTTCCTTAAAAAACTACAAATAGAACTACCATATGACCCAGCAATCCCACTACTGGGCATATACCCTGAGGAAACCAAAATTCAAAAAGAGTCATGTACCAAAATATTCATTGCAGCTCTATTTACAATAGCCCGGAGATGGAAACAACCTAAGTGCCCATCATCGGATGAATGGATAAAGAAGATGTGGCACATATATACAATGGAATATTACTCAGCCATAAAAAGAAACGAAATTGAGCTATTTGTAATGAGGTGGATAGATCTAGAGTCTGTCATACAGAGTGAAGTAAGTCAGAAAGAAAAAGACAAATACCGTATGCTAACACATATATATGGAATTTAAGAAAAAAAATGTCATGAAGAACCTAGGGGTAAGGCAGGAATAAAGACGCAGACCTCCTAGAGAACGGACTTGAGGTTATGGGGAGGGGGAAGGGTGAGCGGTGACAGGGCGAGAGAGAGTCATGGGCATATACACACTAACAAACGTAGTAAGGTAGATAGCTAGTGGGAAGCAGCCGCATGGCACAGGGATATTGGCTCGGTGCTTTGTGACAGCCTGGAGGGGTGGGACAGGGAGGGTGGGAGGGAGGGAGACGCAAGAGGGAAGACATATGGGAACATATGTTTATGTATGACTGATTCACTTTGTTATAAAGCAGAAACTAACACACCATTGTAAAGCAATTATACCCCAATAAAGATGTTAAAAAAAATTTACCCTTTTAAAGTGTACAGTTCAGTGGCTTTTAGTGTATTCACAGTGTTGTACAGCCACCAGTATTGTCCAATTTCAGAACATTCTCACCACCCCCAAAAGACACCCCATACCTGTTAGCAATCATTCTCCACACCGCTCTCCTCTCCCCAGAGCCATGGGCAATCACTAACCTACTTTCTGTGTCTATAAATTTGTCTGTTCTGGACAAATATATATATATAGTCTTTTGTGATGGGCTTCTTTCACTTAGCATCATGTTCGCGAGGTTTATCCATGTTGTAGAATGAACCAGCACTTCATTCCTTTTATGGATGAATAAATAATATTACATTTTATGGATATGGCACATTTTATTCATCCATTTGTCAGTTGATGGACATTTCGGTTGTTTCTACCTTTTGACTATTATGAATAATACGGCTGTGAACATTCATGTACAAGTTTTTGTGTAAACAAGTATATGTTTTCCTTTTTCTTGGGCATATACGGGAGTGGAATTTCTGGGTTATATGTTAACCCTTTGTTGAACATTTTGAGGAACTACTGAACTGTTTTCCAAAGCAGCTGTACCAGTTTACCATCTCAGTAGCTGTGTATGAGGATTGCAATTTCTTCATATCCTTGAAACCTTTGTTACCGTCTGTCCTTTTTATTTTAGCCATCCTAGTAGGTCTGAAGTGATGTCTTATCATGGTTTTCATTTGCATTTTCTAATGACTAATGATATTGAACATCTTTTCCTGTGCTTATTGGCTACATTTATGTCATCTTTGGAGAAATGTCTATTCAGAATCTTTGCCTATTTTTAAATTGGGTTATTTGTCTTTTTTTGTTGAGTTGTAAGGGTTCATTATATATTCTGGATACAAGTCTCTTTTCAGATATATGATTTACAAATATTTTCTCTCATTTTGTGGGTTGTTCTTTCACGCTTTTTGATGGTGTCCTTTGAAGTGCAAAAGCTCTTCATTTTGATGACATCCACTTTATCTGTTTTTTCTTTGGTCATTTGTGCTTTTGGTGTCATATCTAAGAAACCATTGCCTAAGGCTTCCCTGGTGGTGCAGTGGTTAAGAACCCGCCTGCCAACGCAGGGGACACGGGTTTGAGCCCTGACCTGGGAGGATCCCACATGCCGCAGAGCAGCTGGGCCCATGTGCCACGACTACTGAGCCTGTGCTCTAGAGCCCGTGAGCCACAACTACTGAACCCGTGTGCCACAGCTACTGAAACCTGCACACCTAGAGCCTGTGCTCCACAACAAGAGAAGCCACGGCAATGAGAAGCCCGTGCACCGCAGCGAAGAGTAGCCCCCACCCGTCGCAACTAGAGAAAGCCCACGCACAGCAACAAAGGCCCAATGCAACCAAAAATAAATAATAAATAAAATAAATAAATTAAACAAAAAAAGAAGATACCATTGCCTAACTCAAGGTCACAAAAATTTACTCCCCTTTTCTTTTAACAGTTTTATATTTTTAGCTCTCACATTTAGGTGTGTGATCCATTTGAGTTGATTTTTGTATATGGTATGAGATAGGGGTCCAGATCCATTTTTTTGCATGTGGCTACTCAGTTGTCCCAGTACTATTTGTTGAGAAAATGATTGATTCCCGTTGAATTTTCCTGGTACCCATGTTGAAAGTCAATTGACCATCAACATAAAGGTTTATTTCTGGACTCTCATTTCTATTCCATCGATCTATATGTCTATCCTTATGCCAGTACCGTACTGTCTTGATTATTACAGAATTGTAATAAGTTTTGAAATTGGAAAGTGCATAACTACCCACTTTATTCTTCTTTTTCAAGATTGTTTTGGTTATTCTGGGTACCTTGCATTTTCATATGAAATTTAGGATCAGCTCGTTAATTTCTGTTTATTAAAAAAAAAAAGCCAGCTGGGATTTTGTTAGGGAGTGTATTGAATCTGTAGATTAGTTTGATTAGTATTGCTATATTAATATTTTTTCCCCAACTTAATTGAGGTTAATTGACAAATAAAAATCGTATATATTTATGGTGTATACATGGTGTTTTTGATTTTTTTTTTTTTGCGGTATGCGGGCCTCTCACTGTTGTGGCCTCTCCTGTTGCGGAGCACAGGCTGCGGACGCGCAGGCTCAGCGGCCATGGCTCACGGGCCTAGCCGCTCCGCGGCATGTGGGATATTCCCGGACCGGGGCACAAACCCGTGTCCCCTGCATCGGCAGGTGGACTCTCAACCACCGTGCCACCAGGGAAGCCCTGTTTTTGATTTTAACAATATTAAGTCTTCCAGTCTTAATGGAAGAATGTATTTTCATTTGTTTAAGTATTTCAACAATGTTTTGTAATTTTCGGCATACAAATTTGTACTTCTTCAAATTCTTACAGACAGCCCTCTGTATCCTCAGTTTCTGCATCCACTGACTCAACCAATTGTGGACTGAAAATATTAGGGAAAAAAATTCCAGAAAGTTCCAAGCAACAAAGTTTGACTTTGTTGTGCACCAGCAACCGTTTGTGTTAGGTAGTATACGTAATCTAGAGCTGATTTGAAGTATATGGGAGGATGTGCATAGGTTATATGCAAGTATTACACCATTTTATATAAGGGACTTGAGCATCCTTGGATTTTTGTATCCACAGCGGGTCCTGGACCCAATCCCCCAGGGATACTGAGGAACGACTATGTTTTATTTATTTTGATTTTATTCTAAAGGAAATTGTTTTCTTAATTTCATTTTTGCAATCTTCATTGCTAGTGTATAGAAATATAATTGTTTTTTGTATATTGACCTTTTATCCTGTAACTTTGTTGAACTTGTCTATTTGTTGTCTGGACACATCTTATCCTTAACTTAGATAATGAGGTAGGGAACATACTCATTATTCGACTTCAAACTGTTTATCTAATCCTGCATCTTTCCACAAGTCAGGGAGGAAATCCCTTTTAGTGTTTGGGAAGCATGGAAAGAATCATTACTGAATGCTTGCAACCAGTTTTACTTTTTCTCTCATTTGTGAAACCAATTGATCTAGTCCCATTTATTGAATAGTATATTCTTTACCCATCAGTATGCAATGTCCACTCTGTCCTAAGCGAAGTTTCCCTGTTTGCAAGAGTTGTTTCTGGGCTCTCTACTCCATTAACACCAAGTACTAGGTATCATAGTGTTAACGGCTGATATGAATTCGAGGCTTACTTTGTACAAAGGACACATTTAAAGTACTTTATATGCATCATCTCTTATCCTTACAACAATCCTAATGAGGTAGATGCTGTTTTATCCTTACTTTAGAGATGCAGAAACTGAGGTACAGAAGTTAATTTGGCCCAGGTCATGGAGCTAGTTGATGGTGGAGCTAACGCTCAAACTCATGCAGTCCAATGCTGGAGCCTGTGCTCTGCTGCCTCAAGAAGGGGCAAGTATTTCTCTTCTCTGTACCCTACTTGCCTCTCCCAACTTGTCTATTTGGCCAGATATTTACTAGGCACGTCTCTCTCTGTTCAGGTGCCTCTGCTGCAGATTGAGTTCTTAAGAGAGGGTAGAAGGCAGAATGCTATTATTCCTGTTGGTTGCAGGCCTCAGCCTGCTTCACCAGCCAGCCGAGGACTGGGATTCATCTCCAGACCTGGGCAACTGGCTGCTACTGCAGTCATTTGTCTTTGAAGGGCCAGGGAATGCCTTCCAATTTTCTAGACCTGAATCCTTGCTTTCAGGCCTGGTCTTGTTTGTGGAGGGGTCTATCGTGAGAAGTAACACACTCAGAATTCATTAAGTTTTCCCCTTGGGCTTCTCAGTGGTTGATAGATAAAAGGTGTTGGCTTTTATAAAAGGTATAGTGTCACTTTGTCATGAGATTTGAAGTCTGGAAGTTCATTTAAACATAGAGAAGTAGATGTGACTGGGCTGTTGGGCTCGGTGAACATTTTTGGAGGTAAAAATACAGTCCAGGGGCTTCCCTGGTGGCGCAGTGGTTGAGAGTCCGCCTGCCGATGCAGGGGACGCGGGTTCGTGCCCGGCTCCGGGAGGGTCCCACGTGCCGCGGAGCGGCTGGGCCCGTGAGCCATGGCCGCTGGGCCTGCGCGTCCGGAGTCTGTGCTCCGCAGCGGGAGGGGCCACAGCAGTGAGAGGCCTGTGTACTGGGAAAAAAAAAATACAGTCCAGGTGCTTCAGGTTTGTCTGTGCCAGTGTTCAGTGTGTTCATCCAGACTCAGGCCAGTCTCAGCCTTTCGAAGCTGTGGTTGCAGTGTACTGTCTGTCTTTGGCTTCTTTTTGCCTTTTCCTGTTCCTTTCTCTATTTATAGAGGTTTCTTCTTTTCCAGTAAGTTATGTGAGAGTTTCTATAGTAGCACAGTGCATGCTTTGTATCTGTAAAAGACAAAAAGCTGGAGGTTTACAGAGGCCTACTGAGGTGAGGGTACAGCTGGTCCTGCCGTTGGGCAGCGTGCTTTCTCTTTTAGATCCACCGTCCAGTTTTACAGCCCTCCCTGCTGGCTGAGTGCTTTAACTAGGGAGTGTGGGGAGGAACAGGACTGGAATCTCTGGAGGATGGGGTGGGAAATATTACTGTAACCTTTATTTTTAAAATGTTTGTAAAACTCGTTTGAGTAATAGAAAAATACTTTCTCGTGTATAAAATTCATACATTACAGATGCGTCCCTTAACCTCATCCCCACCAAGCCCAGTGTCCTCCCCTGGGAATGTATTTCTCTGACATTTTCTAGTGCACTTATTAATGTATATGTGTACCTGTGACATCATTTTTGTTTTTTGTATTTAAAATAATTGGCGTCACGCTGTGCATGTTTCCCCCAATGCTTTTTCATACTATATTATTTCTTGGAGATATATCCATATCAGTACTGGTAATTTTGTCATTCTTTTTTTTTTTTTTTTTTTTTTTTTTTGCGGTGCGCGGCCCTCTCACCATTGTGGCCTCTCCCGTTGCGGAGCACAGGCTCAGCAGCCATGGCTGACGGGCCCAGCTGCTCCGCGGCATGTGGGATCTTCCTGGACCGGGGCACGAACCTGTGTCCCCTGCATCGGCAGGCGGACTCTCAACCATTGCACCACCAGGGAAGCCCATGTCATTCTTTTTATATGTGTTCTACACACTGGCTACTCTGTTAAAAGCTGTATTGTGGAAAATTTCAAATGTGTGTAAAAGTAGAGAACCCCCTATCCCCAGGTTATTTTGATGCAAATCCCAGGTAGTGTATAGTTTTATACATAAATACTTCATATGTATCTCTAACAGATAAGGCCTTTGAAAAAAATGACTAAGGCTTTATCATATGTAACAAACTTAGCAATAATCCCTCAATATCATCTAATATCTAGCCAGCGTTCAGATTCCCTGAATTGTCTCAAGTATGTCTTTTTTTATAGTGACTTGTTCCAGTCAGGATCCAAACAAGTGCAACATGCATATTGTACTTGTTTTGCCATCTGTTAAGTCTCTTTTTATTGATAGGGTCCTTTTTAAACCCCTCCCTTGCTATTCATTCATTCGTAAGAAAATCATCCACCCCGTAGACATTTCCACGTTCTGTATTTGACTTGTTCTCTGTTCTTCCATCTCCTGTATTTCCTATAAATGAGTAGATAGATCTAGACTTCTTTAGAATCAGATTCTACTTTCGGCAAGAAGACGTCCAAGTGATAACTGTACTTCGTACTGCATCACGTTAGGAGGTTCTCAATGTCTAATGCCTCTGTTTTTGTCATGTTTGATTGATCGGTGGGTTCACGTAGTATTAGCCTGATTCATCCATTATGATAAAGATCCCCAACAGCCTTTCAAATAATGGTTTTATCAGGTATTGATCACCATTGCCTGCATCTAGCGGCATGTTAGTAAATGGTTAACAACTGGCCATTATCAGTTTTTATGGTGTAAACATTCCTGCCATGGCAAATTTCACTCTTACTGATGGGTCGCTGAATGTGGGGTTTAGACAGATCTGCACAGTTGGCTCTCACAAGCTGGTATGAGCTGTTTCTAGCAAACCACTGCTTATAGATCCATGATTTCATTGGAAGTTGCAGAATGGCGATACTCTATTTTATTTCTTTTACCTTTATTAACTTGGACCATGACTTATTTAACCATTTTCCTATTGTTGGACATTTTCCTTATGACCCATATAATTCTAGTGAGCTGAAGAGTACCACAATACAATTTAGTTGTCCGTACATCACTAAATTCCTTATATGCATTTGAGTTTATAGAATTGTATGAAAACTGAAATAGACTTCAGTACTGGTGATCAGGAAGAGTGTCTTATTCATTTAACCAGTACTTACTTAGCACTTAACTGTGTCCTTGGTACTATGGAGAATTCCAAGAGGAACATGGATATGGCCACATCGTGCCAATCAGTATTACAGTTACATGGGAGAAGGGTGCTGAGTCTCAGTGGTTTCTAACTAGCATGATCTGTGGATGTGTTGGGGAGGGGTGTGCAGACTTGTGTAAGCTAATCTCTGAAGGGTGGATATGATTTTTGCAGTCAAATTCTGTTCGTTTTTCTTCGGTATCTGCCTTGGTTCAGTTTTTATTACCACTTGCCTGGGAGGCTACTTAAGTAATCTCCAGTCTGGTTTGCTTGCTTCATTCTTCACTTCATAGAGCAACAGGATTAATTGTTTTGAGCACAACTATGATGTGTCACCTCCCTCCTCAAAACCCTTCAGGACCTTCTGTGTAAACACTAGATTCCTTTGTCTTGACAACTGGACCTGAAGCCATTAGAGTACATGAATTCAGTAAGGGACATAGTACCATGACCTGGCATACCCAGGGAGGAGTGTATTTCAGGAATAGGTGGAGACTGTAAGTCTAAAAGTCCGCTGACTGGCCAAGGAGAATGGAGACTAGGGGCGAAGGAGTTTGTAGGAAGTCAGAGGAGTCCATTGGCATGGTAGGGTTAATTCGGATTGCAAAAGGTTATGGAGTGATTAAGAAACTTTGGTGTGAAGTAGTTATCACAAATTCATTTTGAAATGTTTAAGACTAAAAGTTGGTTTGACTATATGTCATATTTTAAAAATTCATCGTGGAACAGAGACAATTCCAATAGACTCTTTCTCCAGGTTGCCTGTCTGCCTGCCTTCCTTCCTGCCTACCTTCCTTCCTTCCAACACACACACCTGTGCGTACGTGCACATGCTCGCGTGTGCATGCATGTGCCCACGCACGTGTGTGCACACACACAAGGCTGGTGATTTAAGGAGTTTGGTAGTAAAATGATTAGGAGAAATACATTTATGTAAATGTAACATGAGAAATGAAACTTGCCTTTCACTGAAGTTAAATCTTATGTGTTTTTGTCATTTAACTCTGTGTCTCCATTTGAGAGCTAGCTAACCCATGTCACATATCCCATGGTGCAGGAACAAGGAGTTATTGGTAAACACTGGCAAATAAATTCTAGAATCATAGAAAGTCAGTGCTAAAAGAGAACTTGAGTTCTCTTGTCATCTTGGCCAACTCTCACATATTACAGGCTAGGAGACTGAGATCCAGAGAATGTAATTGTTTTGTTCTCCATCAGAATCCTTTGAAGATGGGAAATCTTTGTTCAGATTTTTGTTGCAGCAGATTTGGTGTCAGAGAAAGCAATCTATATTAATTTAATTTGGGAAGCATGCCTTACGATTTTTCTATGGGTAATAACACTAATTAATATCTAAAGTTAAATAATATATTAAAGAATAAATTTGTTGCCCTCTATATGCAAGAAACTAATATCATTTTCCTGTTTCCTTCTACGTGATTTACAGTGTTGGACAGATTTCCCTGAGGTACTTCAGGGAGACAGGAAAGGAAGTTTTGCCTTCATAAGTACTTGGAGATGTTAGGAATATATCTGTTCTTTTAATGATTAAAAAATTAAGTTATTATCAAAAACCTGATGTGTGTCTGTGAGAGAGAGAAAAGGACTAGAATGCTGAACCCGTAGCTTCAATAATTATCACTGTGTTTCACCCATCTTGTTTCACCTGTATTTGCATATGATTAATTATACTTTTTCTCCATGCGTAGCTTTAAAAAAATATATTGAATAAACCACAAGATCCTACTGCATAGCACAGGGAACTGTATTCAATATCTTGTAATAACCTATAATGGGAAAGAATCTGAAAAACAATATATATCTTTATAAAAAAAAGTGAATCACTTTGCTATACACTGGAAACTAACACAACATTGTAAATCAACTTCAATGTAAAGAAAACAACTATTGAGGTATAATTTGCAGACCATAAAGTTCATCCATTTTAAGTGAACAACTCAATGATCTCTAGTAAATTTATGAAATTTTGCTACTGTCACCATATTCCAGTTTTAGAACATTTTCAGCACCCCAGTAACATCCCTTCATGCCTTAGAGTTAATCTCAATGCCCAGCCCCAGACAACTACTAATCTACTTTCTGTTCCTGTAGATTTGCCTTTTCTGGACATTTCATAATAAATAGAATCATACAATATGGGATTTTTTGTGTCTGGCTTCCTTTACTTTGTATAATGTTTTTGAGGTTCATCCGTGTCGTAGCATGTATCAGTATTTCATTTCTTTTTATTGATGAATAGTATTCCATTGTATGGCTACACCATTTTGTCTATCCATTCTTCAGTTCAGTGGACATCTGAGTTGATTTTCCTTTTTGCCTATTATGAGTAATGATGTCAGGACTTAAATGCATGAAAATCTTGTGTGAACATATGTTGTCATTTCTTTTGGCAAGATACCTAGGAGTGGAATTGCTGGGTGTATGGTACATTTATATTTAACTTTTTTTTTTTTTTTTGGCCTCTCCGAGTAGCACGTGGGATCTTAGTTCCCTGACCAGGGATCGAACCCACGCCCCCTGCATTGGAAGCGCGGAGTCTTAACCATTGGACCACCAAGGAAGTTCCTAAATTTAACTTTTAAAGAAACTGCCAAACTAGTTTTTAAAGTTCATGTACCATTTTACATTCCCACCAGCAATGCTTACTATTTCTTAACATATTCACCAACACTTATTATTATCTTTTTTGTTATAGCCATCCTAGTAAGTATGACATGGTATTTCACTGTGGTTTTTATTTGCATTTCCTTGATGGCTAATGATATTGAGTATCTTTTCATGTGCTTATTAGTGATTCCTATATCTTCTTTGGTGAAATATCTACTCAAGTCATTTGCTCACTTTTAAATTGGGTGTTTGTCTTCTTATTGTTGAGTTGTATATTCTGGAGTTCTTTTTATATTCTGGATACAAGTCTTTTATCAAACATGTGACTTGCAAACATTTCCCCCCAGTCTGTGCCTTGTCTTTTCATTTTCTTAACCGTGTCTTTGGAAGCAGAAAAGTTTTGAATTTTGATGAATGCAAGTTATGAATTCTTTCCTGATTGGATCATGCTTTTGGTGTCACAGCTAAGAAATCTTTGCTCAACACAAAGTCTTGAAGATCTTCTCCTGTTTGCTTCTAAAGGTGTTATAATTTTAGCTCTTACATTCACATCTCTAATCCATTTTGATTTAATTTTTGTGTATAGTGTGAGATAAGGGTCTAAGTTCCTCTGTTTATATGTGGATATCCACGTGTCCCAGTGCTGTATGTTGAAAAAATATTCCCCTTTCCCTATTGAATTGCCTTGGCATCTTGGTCGAAAATCACTTGATTGTAAATATAAGGGTTTATTTCGCAACCCTCCATTCTGTTTCATTGATCTGTATGTCTGTATGCCATTACTACACTGAATATTTTCTAAAGCAGGGGAGTTACATGTAGGCTTGTGAAGAGGCATTCATATGAATCAGAAGGCTAAATATTTGCTGCAGTGGCACATTTTTAGGTAGTGTTTAGCATCTTACTTAAATGAGTTTGTGGTATGTAGCATATGCAGAAGCATCCTTTAGTTTCAGTATTCTTGATTTATAGCCTTCTGACATACTTATTCTCTGGGTATAGAATAACCCCTTTGCAGCTGCTTATTTCCCATCTCAGTGCCCTCTTCTGCTGTTTACCACTACTTGTCCTATAGGTTCAAAATGTGATACTGATTGCTGCATCACAGTAGCCTTGTGACCTTGATGATGTCATTTTACTGCCCCAGGCTTTAATTTTCTCATCTGTAAAGTGAAAGAATGGAATTTGATTTCAATACTTTTCCAAACGCAATCATTAGTATTTTCCTTCTTGAACAGTTCCAAGGCATATGTAAGTACATTTCTTTTAACTGGTGAAAAAATTATTCCGCTTAACAGAGAATTTAATGATCTTTTATTTTTTTTAGGGTAAGTTGGTCATTATCAGGGGATCAAGGCAGGTATTGTTGGAAAGGTACTCCTGGCACACACTTCATCATATATATATATATATATATATATATATATATATATATATATATATATATGTGTATATGACGTAGTGAACCTATCACTATGTGTAACTGGGTGATCAGGGGGCAGGCATAGGCTCACACATGCTTTTGTGATTAGAAAGGAGAGAAAGGGGACTTCCCTGGTGGCGCAGTGGGTAAGACTCCACACTCTCAATTCAGGGGGCCTGGGTTCAATCCCTGGTCAGGGAACTAGATCCCACATGCATGCTGCAACTAAGAGTTCGCATGCCACAACTAAGGAGACCATGTGCTGCAACTAAGGAGCTGGCAAGCCGCAACTAAGACCCAGTGCAACCAAATAAATAAATAAATATTCTAAAAAAAAAAAAAAGAGAAAGAAAGAACAATTTCTTTTACAAAGAAATAGCCATTTTTATAAACTTGCCAAGAAGAATGATCCTTACTGATGAAATCCTTGAAGTTTTGCATATGGCCAACTCTACTTGATTGATACTTAAAAGTGTAGGTCCCACAGGCAGGCTTCTTTCAACATTTTCCATCCTTTAAGGGTGTTTTTTTCCTTTGGCATTTGAATGCTTTTATTTTTTTCATAAAATATTCCTAGTTTGGGGGAATGGGAGCACTTTTCCACAGCTGAAGTTATTCCAAGTTTTATTCCCCCAAAGAATCGGCTTTCTGTTCCTTGAAGCTTTCGGTTGCTACATCTGCTGCTTTATTTCCACTCAGTAAATTGGAACATGTTTTCATTTAGTCATTGATTTGGGGCTTTGTAAAAACCTGAAGGAAATTAGTAAATAGGCAGTAATATAAATGAATAATATTTTGTTGGGAAATTTCTAAGCATAATGTAGTAAGAGGATAAAAAATTTTAGAGGTTAGTGTTTTGGATAAAGATACTAAGAAGCTGAGATTCAGCAGATCAGTGTCAGAAGATGCATATCTTTCAATAAATTTAATAAACACTGGAAATTATTACTGTGTTTTCTGAATTTAGGATTAAATGGTAGTTTCTTTTATGAAGTTTTTAATCTATTTTTCAAGTTATGGGTATTTATTACTTTTTCCCTGATTACACTTATAAAAAATTTTTAAATCAAGTATAGTTTATTTACAATGTTGTATTACTTTCAGGTGTACATCATAGTGATTCGATATTTTTGTAGATTATACTCCACTTAAAGTTATTATAAAATATTTGTTGTATTCCCTGTGCTGTATATTACATCCTTGTGTCTTATTTATTTTATACCTAAGTAGTCTATATCTCTTAATCCCCTTCCCCTATCATGCCCTTCCCTTCAGCCCTCTCCCCACTGGTAACCGCTAATTTGTTCTCTGTATCTGTGATTCTGTTTCTATTTTGTTATATTCATTCACTTATTTCATTTTTTAGATTCCACATACAAGTGAAAACATGCAGTGCTGGCTGTTCTCTGACTTAACTGAGCATAGTACCCTCCAGGTTCATCCATGGTGCTGCAAATGGCAACATTTTGTTCTTTTTTATGGCTAAGTACTATTCCATTTTGTACATATACATACCACATCTTCTTTATCCGTTTATTTGTTGATAGACACTTATTTGACAAAGCCTTACTGATACCTGGTGTCCCATCTTATTAACTGTTAAGACTTTAGGAATAAACCTGTAATTGCTTCACGGGTACGGTTGCTTTTAATGTATGCAGAAAATGTGTTCACCTCCCCTCTTTTCTCTCCTTCTCTTCCTTTCTGGGAAAGCAGGTGGTACTATTAACAGGTACATTGTCATCTTTTGCATGTGTACACGAGATTATTCAGCTGAAGTACATTTTCAATTTCACTTTGCTTGAAGGTGTACTTTTTTTAAAAAAGTGGTTAGAGCATGCTGGATAAAATATTTGAATCTAATTTAAGGTCATGAATGGGCTGAAAATATTATAAGAAAGACTTTTCACTAAATTAAATTCCAGTTATTCACCCACTGTGTACTTACTAAACACAAGGTAGTGTGCTTAGGCTCCACGGGAGACCAAAAGATGAATTAGACATAAAATTGGAAGAATGAAGCTAGATTAATATCTCCTGCCATTAAAGGAAATGAACACAGAATCATAAACACATGGAAGAAATTTCTCAGCAATAACCAAACAAGGAAAGATGCATGAGCTAGTGCCATTTTGGGGGGAAAGGGTAGCAGCTAAGGGAAAAACTGAGGCTTGGCGGTGCACTCTTGGCTCTGCCTGCCTCCTTCCAGGAGCCATGTGTGTGAGTAGGCAGATCTTAAGATTTCTTTCTTTTAAAATATTTATTTAGCTGCGCCAGGTCTTAGCTGCAGCATGGGGGACCTTTGTTGCCCTGTGTGGGACCTCCATTGCAGCATGTGGGATCTTTTAGTCTTGAGATTTCTTACTGATGCTCCAAATCTGAAGTGAAGTGGAATGAGTGGGAACTCTTAGTTTTCCCTTCTCTTGATTGAGGGTCAGTGGACATGACTTCTGGAAAGAGGGGGAAGAAGCTGCAAAAGTGAGTAATCACAGCTGATATCCTGATACCATGGCGTTGAAGGCCAGGGCTCCGTGGTGAACTGACGGGACAAACTGAAGTGTGGGAAGTTCCTCCGAGGCCATTGATTTACCTCAAGACTTGGGAGAATGCACTCTGCTACAGAGTTTTTTTTTTTTTTTTTTTTTTTGCGGTACGCGGGCCTCCCTCTGTTGTGGCCTCTCCCGTTGCGGAGCACAGGCTCCGGACGCGCAGGCTCAGCAGCCATGGCTCACGGGCCCAGCCGCTCCGCGGCACGTGGGATCTTTCCCAGACCGGGGCACGAACCCGTGTCCCCTGCATCGGCAGGTGGACTCTCAACCACTGCGCCACCAGGGAAGGCCCTGCTACAGAGTTTTTAATGTTGCTTATTTTGATATTTCCTTCATATTTCAAAATAAGATACTTGTATAACCTCTTGTTGACTGTACAATTTTAGTCACTTACTGTCTTCCCTCCCCTGTCACCTTTCCCCTCTTCCACCCCACCAATATAGTATTATTATCATTTTGGTTAGATTAATATTAAGTGTTTATATTATTACTATGGCTATGTAGTCATATAGAAAATTTTTCACTTTTCCTACTGCACAGATTTTTGTTTGCTTTGGAGTGAATAATCATCTTGTTTCTTTTTAGTGTACTTTCGCCTGAATCAACTGTAGACTCCCTCAGTTTTCTAAGGTTACTCTTATGAAATTCTGAAACATCAGGTATTAGTTTCATCTTTTTGAGGAAATCTAAAATGATTATGTTCTATGCCTGGTATGTAGTTTTCATCATGGCTTCTCCTATACTGTCATCCAAGGATCCCCTTCCTATTTCTCCCATGTTGGATCTCCTTTATCCTGTACCTCATGTCTTACTCTTTCTTGGTTTACTCTTGTCTTGGTAGAGCACATCCTTGAGTAGCTTTCCTGGAAAGGGTACATGGTGCTCAATTTGAGACCTTGAATGTCTAAAAATATCTTTAATTGAACCATCATGCAGGCTGCTAGTTTGGGTATATAATCATAGGTTGGAAATCAGATTCCTTCAGAATTTTGATGGTACTGCTCCAATGAATTCTAGCTTCCAGTGGTATAATAAGAAATCTAAAACCATTTGGACATCTGATCCTTTGTATGTAGACTTCCCTCCTCTCCCACCCCCTGGTGGAAAATAGTAGAATCTTCTAACTCCAGTTTTTTGAAATTTCACGTTGATGTGCCGTGCCATGGGTCTGTTTTCTTCCACTGTCCTGGGTACTCAGTGGGCTCTTTTATTTTATTTTTTTATTTTTTCAAAAACAGTGACTCTTTTTTTTAATTAATTTATTTTTGGCTGCGTTTGGTCTTCGTTGCTGCGCACGGGCTTTCTCTAGTTGTGGCGAGTGGGGGCTACTCTTTGTTGCGGTGCGTGGGCTTCTCTAGCAAGGGCTCTAGGCATGTGGGCTTCAGTCGTTGTGGCTCGCGGGCTCAGTAGTTGTGGCTCGTAGGCTCTAGAGCGCAGGCTCAGTAGTTGTGGCGCACGGGCTTAGGTGCTCCGCAGCATGTGGGATCTTCTCGGACCAGGGCTCGAACCCATGTCCCCTGCATTGGCAGGCAGATTCTTAACCACTACACCACCTGGGAAGTCCCTCCGTGAGCTCTTTTAATTTAGAAACTCATATTCTTCATTTCTGGGAAGTTTTCTTGAACTAGTTAATTGATTTATTACTATTTTCTCTATTTCTTTTTGTGGAACTTTTGTTTGGATATTTCCCTACTTTCTTTGAGATTTCCTTAGACTTTGAACCTTTCTATTAAGCTTTTCCTCTTCTGCTGTCATGTTTTTAATTTCCAAGTGCTCTTTTTAATTTTTTGAATATTCTGTTTTCAGTAACATCCCATTATTTCATCTTTGCAAATAACATTTTTTATCTCTTATTGAGGCTTTCCCTGTTGACTGTATTAAAAATTTCATCCCTCACTCCTACCCCATTATCTGTCTTATCAATGAAATATAAGCTTCATGCGGATAAGACTTTTTTTCCTGTGTATTTTTTTCCTACTGATATTTTCCCAGCACCTTAAACAGTGCCTGGGACATAGTAAATGTTTAAATATTTCTGGATTAAACCGAATAATCATTCTGATGATATTAATAACATTAAATTTTTTCTCCTTGTATAGATCTAATCTGTTTCTTTGAGGCCAATTGTTTTCTATTTTTATTGCTCTGTCTTAGGTTAGAAAATTTTCTGCAGATACCTGGTGGTAGTTCATCACCTGCTTATATTTAAGAATGGGGGCTAAAAAGCTGATTGGAATTCATGAGTAAATGGATGGGACTTGCCATGCATGGGCGTCATGGTAGAATGATCTGGCTGAACCATCTTCTTGGAGATCTCTTGATGTTGATATCTAGATCTTCATTCTTGGCTGGTCCAATTCCCTGGAGCACAGTTTTCTAGTCTCTGGGTAAAATAGTCTGGGAGCAGATAGGGAGAGGGCTGGAAGTGTCTCAGCGTCCAGAGTTCTACATTTACTGTTTTCAGTGTGGCCCCTGTGCCTTCACCTGGGCCTTGTGTCCTCCCTGGAGAAGAAAATATTTCTAGCATTTTTCTGGAGTGGGAGAAAGGCTGAAACTGTGCAGAATGTGTGAGAAAAATCTCAGAATCTAACTGCTCCTAAACTCCTTCAATCAGCTTTTTTAAAATGTAGGAATGGAGCATAATAGTATAGTTCTTTCTTATGGTAGTTCAAACAAATATTTGTTGGTCACTTACTATATTCTGAGTTATCCAGGTGCATTAGAGGCAGAAGGGACCACAGGAGCAGGGATCCTGAAGCCCAAAACAGCATGAGGTGTAGCTGGAACCAGATCTTCAAGGGTCTACGCCTTTCTCCTGAAGGATGGGAAATCATTACTTTCCTCATTTTTTTTTTTGCGGTACGTGGGCCTCTCACTGTTGTGGCCTCTCCCGTTGCGGAGCACAGGCTCCGGACGCGCAGGCTCAGTGGCCATGGCTCACGGGCCCAGCCGCTCCGCGGCATGTGGGATCTTCCCAGACCGGGGCACGAACCTGTGTCCCCTGCATCGGCAGGCGGACTCTCAACCACTGAGCCACCAGGGAAGCCCCTACTTTCCTCATTTTACCCCTACTTCTTGAAGAGTTTGGTGTCACCAGCTCTTGAGAACTGGAAGCTTCTCTGGTCCAAATTGGTTACTCTCTGCCTTCTCTACTGCTCATTCAGCTATCAGTCACTCATCCTTTTTCCCAATTCCAAATTTAAACAATTTAAACAAGAAAATTTTAACAGTTCTCATCACTGTTCTGTTGATGAGGTAAGAGTGAGATTAGTTGCAGACATTCAAACTACTATCTTTACTCAAAAGTCGTATTTATAGGACATTTAACAAAATATCAGGACAGCAGAAACTAGGAATCCTACACATTATCAAACCAAGATTTTAGTTTAAAGTGGTCCCGGGTTGGTAGTGCCTTTAGATTTCTGGCAGAAGTAATAGAAGAGGAACCCACTTCCCGCTTAGGCCCCGAAGTATTCCTGTAGGTAACGTTTAGAATTAAAGGTTGCATTCAGAGTTAAAGGTTGCCAAGCACTCTAGGAAGTGGAACACAATGAGAGAGAGCCCACAGAAGCAACAAAACAGTAGGAAATACAAACCCCTCAGATTTTGGAATTATCAGACACAGAGTGTTAGGTAATATGTTTAGTATATTGAAAGAAAAGGAGATGAAGAAAATGAGTAAGTAGCCAATCAATTATAAAAATGAAAAAGCCATTTTGAAAAAAGACCAAATAGAACTCCTAGAAATGAAAAATTTAGTAATTGAAATAAAATGAAAGACAGGCTTAACAGGACATTAAGTATAGTTGAAGAGGGTACCTCACGGTTAGACAAAGAGCTTCAGAAGGAGAGGTGAGAGAAAATGGTGGAAAGATTATTTGAAGAATCGCTTACAGTTTCCCAAAGTTAATGGGATGCCACATGGTTCAGAAATTCTGACAACGCTTAGCAGCTTATGAAAGAAAAAGTAGGTGAAGAAATACACATGCAGATGCAAAGTAAGATTGGTACTGCAGGGTACCAAAAACAAAGAGTAGATCTTAAAAGCAACCAGAGTGAAGACAGACCACCTACCAAAAACAATGATTCTATTGACATCTGACTTCTCAACAGCAATAATGGAAGCCAGAAGACAGTGAAATGTTATTTTCAATGTGCTGGGAGAAAATAGCTATCAGTCTAGAATTCTGTACTCAGTGAAATCACCTTTCAAGAATGAGGGCAAAATAAAGAGTTTTTAGTTAAAACGACTAAGCTTGCTACTAATGGGCTCTCAATAAAGGAAATTCTAAAGGATGAACTTCAGACACAAGGTATTATCATGAAAGAAATTGTAATGGAAATCAGGAAAATTTAAAAACTGAATGGTATCACATATCAAAAGCTATGGGAGTATATTAAAGAGATACTTGGAAGAAAGTTTATAACCCTAAATGTTTACGTTAGAAAAGAAGAAAAGCTGGAAGTTAATGAGCCAAGCAACCAATTTAAGCTAGAAAAAGAACAATAGGATGAGCCCAAAGAAAGTAAACGGAAGGAGATGAGCAGACACGAATTGAACAGAAGAGAAGCATGTAATTCAGAGGCTCAAAAAAGTTAAAGGTTGGCTTTTTGAAGAGTACTAAAACTTGACAAATGTCAGGTGAGATTGATGAAAGAAAACTAGAGTGATGACACAAATGGTATTAGGAATGGAAAAAGAAAATTACATATGCAGAGGTTAAGATGATAAGGGGGGTTTGAACACCTTTATGGCAGTAAATATGAAAATTTATTAGAGAAAATGAATAAATGTCTAGAAAAATATCATTTATCAACACTGACAAGAATTAGAAAGTCTGAATAATCCTGTAATAGTTAGAGAAGTGAAATCATTAAAAATCTCATTTCAAAGAAAACTGAGGCCCGGATGGCTCTGCTGTCATGTTTTACCTCACATTCAACAACAACAACAATTTTCGATCTCATACAACCTATTCCAGAGCATAGACAGGGGGAACACTCTCCAGCCGAATCAAGCATATCAAAGGAAACTGACTTGTCAGTCGAACTCATGAATATAGTTGCAAAAATCCTAAACAAAGTATTAGCCAACTAAATCTAGCAGATAGAAAAACCTGACCAAGTTGGGGTTATCCTAGGTCTGCAAGAGTGTTTTAATATTAAGAAATTCATAGTGTAATTTACCATATTAATAAATCATAAGGGAAAAAATCATACCATCACCTCAACAGATAGAGATGTGGCTTTGGTTAAAATTTGACAATGAAGTTATCATGAAAAAAAGTCTCAAAATAAATGGGAATTTTTGTAATCCATTAAGGGGTATCTACAACAAACCTACAGCAAATGCCATACTTAATGGTGAAATAGTGAAAGCCTTAGCTTTGAGATCAAGAGAAGACAAGAATAGAATGCTCATGTCACCGTTATTTGACTCTATAGTAGGTGTTGTAGCCAGGTAAGGAAGAAATAGATAAAGGTACTGGAAAGAGGAAAGAAAACTGCTGTTAATATTTATGATGTAATTTTACCCCAAAGTATATTCACAACATACCCTTACATCATCTTTTACAAATACAGCGCATTTGTTTTGAAAAATAATAGTAAAAATGAAATTAATCAGATGTGAATCTGGAGGCAGGTTCTGTTTCTAGTAACTCGCAGGGCTGTCAGCAGGGACAGTGAGTCACAGAGCTCACCTGGTTTGTTTCCTGTCTCTCAGGGATCACTGTCTTTTGTTGCCTGATTTTCTGGTGTCTTAAGAACTGTTTGTTTTATATAAAAAACATCTATATGTTTGTTTCTGGCTGTTGAAAAGGGGAGGGTGAATGTGGCCTCTGTTAGTCCATCTTGGCTGGAATCAGAAGTCATTTAATTAAATGGCTTATTGCTTCTTAGTCCTCTTTTGTTAATGAAGGGTTGCTTTTTTTTTTTTTTTTTTTTTTTTTCTGGTACGTGGGCCTCTCACCCTTGTGGCCTCTCCCGCTGCAGAGCACAGGCTCTGGACGCGCAGGCCCAGCGGCTGTGGCTCACAGGCCCAGCCGCTCCTCGGCAGGTGTGATCCTCCCGGACTGGGGCACGAACCTGTGTCCCCTGCAGCAGCAGGCGGACTCTCAACCACTGCGCCACCAGGGAAGCCCTGAAGGGTTGTTTTAACATACACTTCATTCTGGTGCAAGACCTCTCCTTTAAAAGCAAGCATAAATTTTGTGTTTTGTTGGTTTTTTCATTTTATTTTTAAAGTAACCCGTAATTTAAAGGCCCAATCCATGAGGACCTATAGAGTGGGGGCCCTGAGGTGGATAATTCCTGAGGCTTTTGTCATTCTCTCTTGCTACATGCTTTGTTACCGAAGGCTGTTCAAGGTCTCACCACCTCTGGAGTTTTGACTCACTGATGTGTTTCATAAATGTTAATGAAAGACAGATTGAGAGAAATCACTGATGGGCCAACATGGTTGTACCACATCCATGCACTGACTCAGGAGGAAAATCTCTATGAAATTACTCTGAGTTACCTTTGTGGAAAGCCCTGAGCTCCACCTTCTAGCTCGTCTGATCTAGCTGGGTCAAATCAAAAGTGATATGCAAAAACCTTTATGTTCTTGGCACATTGCTATGATTTATTTTATTTTATTTTTTTGTTATCTGAATAATTATTTTCTTAACATCTTTATTGGAGAATAATTGCTTTCCAATGCTGTGTTAGTTTCTGCTGTATAACAATCAGCTATATGTATACATATATCCCCATATCCCCTCCCTCTTGCATCTCCCTCCCACCCTCCCTATCCCACCCCTCTAGGTGGTCACAAAACACCGAGCCGATCTCCCTGTGTGATGCAGCTGCTTCCCACTAGCTATCAGTTTTACATTTGGTAGCGTATATATGTCCATGCCACTCTCACTTTGTCCCAGCTTACCCTTCCCCCTCCCCGTGTCCTCAAGTCCATTCTCTGTGTCTGCATCTTTATTCCTGTCCTGCCCCTAGGTTCTTCAGAACCATTTTTTTTTACATTCCATATATATGTGTTAGCATATGGTATTTGTTTTTCTTTTTCTGACTTACTTCACTCTGTATGACAGACTCTAGGTCCATCCACCTCACTACAAATAACTCAATTTTATTTCTTTTTATGGCCGAGTAATATTCCATTGTATATATGTGCCACATCTTCTTTATCCATTCGTCTGTCGATGAACACTTAGGTTGCTTCCATGTCCTGGCTATTGTAAATAGAGCTGCAGTGAACATTGTGGTACATGACTCTTTTTGAATTACGGTTTTCTCAGGGTATATGCCCAGTAGTGGGATTGCTGGATCATATGGTAGTTCTATTTTTAGTTTTTTTGTTTGTTTGTTTTGTTTTTCAATTAATTAATTTATTTTTGGCTGCATTGGGTCTTTGTTGCTGTGCGTGGGCTTTCTCTAGTTGCAGTGAGCGGAGGCTACTCTTAGTTGTGGTGCACGGGCTTCTCAATGCAGTAGCTTCTCTTGTTGCAGAGCACAGGCTCTAGGTGCGTAGCCTTCAGTACTGTGGCGCGTGGGCTCAGTAGTTGTGGCTCATGGGCTCTAGAGCACAGGCTCAGTAGTTGTGGCGCATGGGCTTAGTTGCTCCGTGGCATGTGGGATCTTCGTGACCAGGGCTTGAACTTGTGTCCCCTGCATTGGCAGGCAGATTCGTAACCACTGTGCCACCAGGGAAGTCCCTTATTTTTAGTTTTTTAAGGAATCTCCATACTGTTTTCCATAGTGGCTGTATAAATTTACATTCCCACCAACAGTGCAAGAGGGTTCCCCTTTCTCCACACCCTCTCCAGCATTTATTGTTTGTAGATTTTTTGATGATGGCCATTCTGACCAGTGTGAGGTGATACCTCATTGTAGTTGATTTACATTTCTCTAATAATTAGTGATGTTGAGCATCCTTTCATGTGTTTGTTGGCAAACTGTATATCTTCTTTGGAGAAATGTCTATTTAGGTCTTCTGCCCATTTTAGGATTGGGTTGTTTGTTTTTTTGATATTGAGCTGCATGAGCTGCTTGTATATTTTGGAGATTAATCCTTTGTCAGTTGGTTCGTTTGCATATATTTTCTCCCATTCTGAGGGTTGTCTTTTCGTCTTGTTTACGTTTTCCTTTGCTGTGCAAAAGCTTTTAAGTCTCATTAGGTCTCATTTGTTTATTTTTGTTTTTATTTCCATTTCTCTAGGAGGTGGGTCAAAAAGGACCTTGCTGTGATTTATGTCATAGAGTGTTCTGCCTATGTTTTCCTCTAAGGATTTTATAGTGTCTGGCCTTACATTTAGGTCTTTAATCCATTTTGAGTTTATTTTTATATACAGTGTTAGGGAGTGTTCTAATTTCATTCTTTTAATGTAGCTGTCCAGTTTTCCCAGCACCACTTATTGAAGAGGCTGTCTTTTCTCCATTGTATATTCTAGCCTTCTTTGTCAAAATAAGGTGACCATATGTGCGTGGGTTTATCTCTGGGCTTTCTGTCCTGTTCCATTGATCTATATTTCTGTTTTTGTGCCAGTACCATACTGTCTTGATTACTGTAGCTTTGTAGTATAGTCTGAAGTCAGGGAGCCTGATTCCTCCAGCTCCGTTTTTCATTCTCAAGATTGCTTTGGCTCTTCGGGTCTTTGGTGTTTCCATACAAATTGTGAAATTTTTTGTTCTAGTTCTGTGAAAAATGCCATTGTTCGTTTAATAGGGATTGCATTGAATCTGTAGATTGCTTTGGGTAGTATAGTTATTTTCTCAATGTTGATTCTTCCAATCCGAGAACATGGTAAGTCTCCCCATCTGTTTGTATCATCTTTAATGTCTTTCATCAGTGTCTTATAGTTTTCTGCATACAGTTCTTTTGTCTCCTTAGGTAGGTTTATTCCTAGGTATTTTATTCTTTTTCTTGCAGTGGTAAATGGGAGTGTTTCCTTAATTTCTCTTTCAGATTTTTCATCACTAGTATATAGGAATGCAAGAGATTTCTGTGCATTAATTTTGTATCCTGCTACTTTACCAAATTCATTGATTAGCTCTAGTAGTTTTCTGTTAGCATCTTTAGGATTCTCTGTTTATAAGTATCATGTCATCTGCAGACAGTGACAGTTTTACTTCTTCTTTTCCGATGTGGATTCCTTTTATTTCTTTTTCTTCTCTGATTGCTGTGGCTAAAACTTCCAAAACTATGTTGAATGACAGTGGTGACAGTGGGCAACCTTGTCTTGTTCCTGATCTTAGTGGAAATGGTTTCAGTTTCTCACCATTGAGAATTTTGTTGGCTGTGGGTTTGTCGTATATGGCCTTCATTTTTTATTTTTTTGCGGTATGTGGGCCTCTCACTGTTGTGGCCTCCCCCGTTGTGGAGCACAGGCTCCAGACGCGCAGGCTCAGCGGCCATGGCTCACGGGCCCAGCCGCTCCGCGGCATGTGGGATCTTCCCGGACCGGGGCACGAACCTGTGTCCCCCACGTCGGCAGGTGGACCCTTAAACTACTGCACCACCAGGGAAGCCCTGGCCTTTATTATGTTGAGGTAAGTTCCCTCTATGCCTACTTTCTGGAGCATTTTTTTCATAAATGGGTGTTTTGTTTTTTTTTTTGTACACGGGCCTGTCACCGTTGTGGCCTCTCCCGTTGCGGAGCACAGGCTCCGGATGCGCAGGCTCAGTGGCCATGGCTCACGGGCTCAGCTGCTTCGCGGCATGTGGGATCTTCACGGACCGAGGCATGAACCTGTGTTCCCTGCACCGGCAGGCGGACTCTCAACGACTGTGCCACCAGGGAAGCCCATGGGTGTTGAATTTTGTCAAAAGTTTTTTCTGCGTCTCCTGAGATGATCATATGGTTTTTATCCTTCAGTTTGTTAATATGGTGTATCATTGATTGATTTGCGTATATTGAAAAATCCTTGCATTCCTGGGATATACCCCACTGGATCATGGTGTATGATCCTTCCCCACTGGATCTTGGTGTATGATCCTTTTAATGTGTTGTTGGATTCTGTTTGCTAGTATTTTGTTGAGGATTTTTGCATCTATGTTCATCACTGATATTGGCTTGTAGTTTTTTTTTGTTTGTTTGTTTGTTTTTTTTGCGGTACACGGGCCTCTCACTGTCGTGGCCTCTCCCGTTGCAGAGCACAGGCTCCTGACACGCAGGCTCAGGGGCCATGGCTCACGGGCCCAGCCACTCCGCGGCATGTGGGATCCTCCGGGACCAGGGAACAAACCCGTGTCCCCTGCATCGGCAGGCGGACTCCCAGCCACTGTGCCACCAGGGAAGCCCTGGCTTGTAGTTTTCTTCTTTGTGACATCTTTGTCTGGTTTTGGTATCAGGGTGATGGTGGCCTCGTAGAATGAGTTTGGGGTTTTTCCTCCCTCTGCTATATTTTGGAAGAGTTTGAGAAGGATAGGTATGAGCTCTTCTCTAAACGTTTGGTAGAATTCGCCTGTGAAGCCATCTGGTCCTGGGCTTTTGTTTGCTGGAAGATTTTTAATCACAGTTTCAACTTCAGTGATTGTGATTAGTCTGTTTATATTTTCTATTTCTTCCTGGTTCAGTCTTGGAAGATTGTGCTTTTCTAAGAATTTGTCCATTTCTTCCTCGTTGTCCTTTTTATTGGCATATTGTTGCTTGTAGTAATCTCTCATGATCCTTTGTATTTTTGCAGTGTCAGTTGTTACTTCTCCTTTTTCATTTCTAATTCTGTTGATTTGAGTCTTCTCCCTTTTTGTCTTGATGAGTCTGGCTAATGGTTTATGAATTTTGTTTATCTTCTCAAAGAACCAGCTTTTAGTTTTATTGATCTTTGCTATTGTTTTCTTCATTTTTTTCATTTATTTCTGATCTGATCTTTATGATTTCTTTCTTTCTGCTAACTTTGGGGTTTTTTGTTCTTCTTTCTCTAATTGTTTTAGGTGTAAGGTTAGGTTGTTTATTTGAGATTTTTCTTGTGTCTTGAGATAGGATTGTATTGCTCGAAACTTCGCTCTTAGAACTGCTTTTGTTGCATCCCATAGGTTTTGGGTCGTCATGTTATCATTGTCATTTGTTTCTAGGTTTATTGTTTAGCCTCCATGTGTTTGTGTTTTTTACAGATTTTTTCCTGTAATTGATATCTAGTCTCATAGCGTTGTGGTCTGAAAAGATACTTGATAGGATTTCAGTTTTCTTAAATTGACCAAGGCTTGATTTGTGACCCAAGGTATGATCTATCCTGGAGAATGTTCCACGAGCACTTGAGAAGAAAGTGTATTCTGTTGTTTTGGGATGGATTGTCCTATAAATATCCATTAAGTCCATCTTGTTTAATGTATCATTTAAAGCTTGTGTTGCCGTGTTTATTTTCATTTTGCATGATCTGTCCATTGGTGAAAGTGGGGTGTTAAAGTCCCCTGTTATGATTGTGTTACTGTGTATTTCCCCGTTTATGGCTGTTAGCATTTGCTTTGTGTATTGAGGTGCTCCTATGTTGCGTGCATGAATATTTACAATTGTTATATCTTCTCCTTGGATTGATCCCTTGATCATTATGCAGTGTCCTTCCTTGTCTCTTGTAACATTCTTTATTTTAAAGTCTATTTCATCTGATATGAGTATTGCTGCTCCAGCTTTCTTTTGATTTCCATTTGCATGGAATATCTTTTTCCATCCCCTCACTTTCAGTCTGTATGTGTCCCAAGGTCTGAAGTGGGTCTCTTGTAGACAGCATATACATGGGTCTTGTTTTTGTATGCATTCAGCCAGTCTTTTGGTTGGAGCATTTAATCTGTTTACATTTAAGGTAATTATTGATATGTATGTTCCTATTCCCATTTTCTTAATTGTTTTGGGCTTGTTATTATAGGTCTTTTCCTTCTCTTGTGCTTCCTGCCTTGAGAAGTTCCTTTAGCATTTGTTGTAAAGCTGGTTTGGTGGTGCTGAATTCTCTTAGCTTTTGCTTGTCTGTAAAGGTTTTAATTTCTCCATGGAATCTGAATGAGAACCTTGCTGGGTAGAGTAATCTTGGTTGTAGTTTTTTCCCTTTCATCACTTTAAATATGTCCTGCCAGTCCCTTCTGGCTTGCAGAGTTTCTGCTGAAAGATCAGCTATTAACCTTATGGGGATTCCCTTGTATTTTATTTGTTGTTTTTCCCTTGCTGTTTTTAATATTTTTTCTTTGTACTTAATTTAAAAAAATGTATTTATTTATTTATTTTTGGCTCTCTTGGGTCCTCGTTGCTGTGTGCGCGTTTCCTCTAGTTGTAGTGAGCGGGGGCTGCTCTTGTTTGCGGTGCATGGGATTCTCATTGTCGTGGCTTCTCATTTTGCAGAGCACGGGCTCTAGGCACACAGTCTTCAGTAGTTGTGCATGGGCTTATTTGCTCCACGGCATGTGGGATCTTCCCGGGCCAGGGCTCGAACCCGTGTTCCTTGCATTGGCAGGCAGATTCTTAACCACTGTGCCACCCGGGGAGCCCATGTATTTAATTTTTGATAGTTTGATTAGTATGTGTGTTGGCATGTTTCCTCTTGGATTTATCCTGTATGGGACTGTCTGTGCTTCCTGGATTTGATTGGCCATTTCCTTTCCCATATTAGGGAAGTTTTCAACTATAATCTCTTCAAATATTTTCTCAGTCCCTTTCCTTTTCTCTTCTTCTTCTGGAACCCCTATAATTCGAATGTTGGTGCATTTAATGTTGCCCCAGAGGTCTGTGAGACTCTCCTCAATTCTTTTCATTTTTTTTTCTTTATTCTGGTCTGTGGTAGTTTTTTCCACTATTTTATCTTCCAGGTCACTTATCCGTTCTTCTGCCTCAGTTATTCTGTTTTTGATTCCTTCTAGAGAATTTTTAATTTCATTTATTGTGTTGTTCATCATTGTTTGTTTGCTCTTTAGTTCTTCTAGTTTCTTGTTAAATGTTTCTTATATTTTCTCCATTCTGTTTCCAAGATTTTGCATCATCTTTACTGTCATTCCTCTGAATTCTTTTTCAGGTAGACTGCCTATTTCCTGTTCATTTGTTTGGTCTGATGGGTGTTTACCTTGCTCTTTCTTCTGCTGTGTGTTTCTCTGTTTTCTCATTTTGCTTAACTTTCTGTGTTTGGGGTCTCCTTTTCGCAGTCTGCAGGTTCGTACTTCCTGTTGTTTTTGATGTCTGCCCCCAGTGGTTGAGGTTGGTTCTGTGGGTTGTGTAGGCTTGCTGGTGGAGGGGACTAGTGCCTGTGTTCTGGTGGGTGAGGCTGGATCTTGTCTTTCTGGTGGGCAGGGCTGCATCCGGTGGTGTGTTTTGGGGTGTCTGTGAACTTAGTATGATTTTAGGCAGCCTCTCTGCTGATGGGTGGGGCTGTGTTCCTGTCTTGCTAGTTGTTTGGCATGCGGCGTCCAGCACTGGAGCTTGCTGGCCATTGGGTGGAGCTGGGTCTTAGTGTTGAGACGAAGATCTCTGGGAGAGCTCTTGCTGATTGATATTACATGGGGCTGAGAGGTCTGGTGGACCAGTGTCCTGAACTCGGCTCTGCTACCTGGGAGCGTCAAGCCTCACAGCAGGCTGGAGCACCAAGACCATGTCAGCCACATGGTGGATGGTCTAAGGAGCCCTGCCTGGGCACCTGGAGTGTAGTGGGTGTGCGGTGAACCGCAGCCCAAGATCTACGTGCCCAGTGGAATCGCAATCTGCCAAGGAAACACAGAGCTGAGTTCCTGTCCTGGCAGCAGGAGAAAGGGTATGAATTATTTTTAAGGCATAGAAAGTTGTTTAAATATTAGGCCACATATTACAGATTTGGAAATAAACTGCATATAGTTATATAGAGCATGGTGTGCTTTTCTAAGGAGTTTGTAAAGAATGTGGTTTAACTTGGCCAGTGTGTGATGATAAACTTATTTCTTGCGTGTGATCATGGGCCTTATTTATAATTCGATAGCAGATGTTTGTTTTCATTGTTAAATTACAACTCAGACATTCTTGGCTTAACTCCAGCTTTCTCTGCATCTCACAAAAATTTTTTAAAAGGTTAGAATGAAACTTTCTTTCAGAAGATGCTTCAAATGGGGCCAGATTTTTTTAGAAACAGATTTAATTATCCCTGATAATAAGGATCAGAGGGCGAAAAGGAAATTGAGATCTTTGAAGAATCCCTAAATATCATTTTAGTCCATCATTTGCAGCCTCTCCTACTGCTCTCAGACCCACTCACAGGGCAGCAGTGCTGCCTTGTTGGGATTCTGGATTTCTGGCTGCCAACTCAAGCTAATGAGCAGTGTAATGGCTGAGAGCTTGGGAGAAATAGGAGAGGAGTCAAAGGGCCTAGAGTATTTGAAACTAAATAATTAACATCAGATTAATTGGGGATTGACTGTGCTTCCCGTGCTGGGTTCCAGTCTTTTGATCAAAGAGTGTCATTTCCTTACTGTTTTACACTGTCTTAATCACAACAGCCTATATAGATATTTGGATTTTGGATAGGAGGAAAATGAAAAAGGGATTGGAAATAGCATGTACTCATTTTTTTTTAAGGAAAAAAAAGCCCTCAGATAGATTTTAAAAATTTAAAATTGTTAAATGCGATAGCTCTTCCCAGTTAACAAGTGGAAGAGTGCTGTGTGTTGTTTTCGGTGGTCCTTAACAGTGTGTATTTTTCTTTTCAGCTTCTAAGTCAGGATTGTTACCTCCACCACCCGCACTTCCTCCGAGACCTTGTCCATCGCAGGTAGGAGACGACGTTGGTTTCTGAGAACTGTCAGCAGGCAGTTGTCCTCCCACTTTGGTTCCTTTGCGAGGGTTGATCACCACAGAACTGGCTGGTCAGGTTCCCAAGATGATGTCTGGACTGGACCGGGAGAGCAGAGTGGGGTTGAATTTCTTCCTATCCAGCCAGCCCCCAGCCTCATGTGGAAAGGGGACAGTTTCCTCAATAAGCAACCAAGCAAATGTGTGAAACAGTTCAGTCTTGGCTGTAGAGGGTTGCATGTGGTCTTCATTACAGAGAGAGGAGCAGAAGGGGTGCCTCTCCGATTGGTGCTGGGGAACGTGGCTTTTCTGTGTAGTATGTGCAGTCTGAGTGCCTATATTTTCCTCAGTGTTTTAGGAGCTGTGTTAATTCTGCATAAACTAAAAATAAATGGTCCTCAGCATGGAGTTAGTGCGCCCACAGTGCTTTTTTTAGGATGGTATTTTCCTTCGGGACAAAAAGCTGAATCAGCAGCGTTGGGAGACTGTATCACCCGAATCTGTTTCACCTGTGAATCAATTCCGCCTTGTTGACGTGTGCTACTATGGCCTTTTACATGAACACTCTTTGTAGAGTTGAAAATGAGAAGCAAAACAGCAAATCCGTGGAGTGTGGTAAAGAGTGCTACAGATCCTTCCTTTCATTAATTGCTCCTGAAGAAACTATCTTTAAAGACTCTCTCTGACTTTGGGCAGGAAATGTTGAGAAATTTCTCTATAAAGCGACCCAGTTTCTACCTCATTGCTCTGGGTAGTTCAGAGCATACGTTTCCATATGGTGCATCTCAGGACTCGCTGAGTCACTGAAACCACTTTAAACATTGGCTTGTCCTTCTTTTAGAGAATTAGGTGGTCTTTAGTGTCCACTCAACCTCGAGATGCAAATACCATGAGACATGGGCTTCCTCCTTCAGTTTGAAGGGTAATTAAACCCCTCTTCCTCCTGACCCACATATAAATAAGTGAGAACCGTTTTTTCAATATTCCAGTGTTAGCTTTACGAGAGGTTAATTAACCAGTCAACAAGTGTTTATTGAGTCCCTGCTATTTACTACTGCCAAGCTTTAGTTCTATCCTTGCCCTTCCTTGCCTGTGATTTCTACTCACTTAAATTATTAGCTGTGTTTACTGAGCATCTATAGTAGAGCACGCATTTGTGCTAAGTGCTTTCAATGCATTATTTAATCTTCACAAAAACCCTATGAAGTGTAGGTATAAATATTAACCTTAAAAAAAAACCAAAAAAAAACAGATGAAGAAGTTGAAGCATACAGGGGTTAAGCAAGTTACCCAAGGTGACATAGCTAGTAAACAGTAGAGCCAAGGTCCATCTCCTGAAGCTTCCTCCCCCTTCCCATTGTTGGAGTCAAAGTATCCGTGTGTACAGGAAGACAGGGCTCCATTGCGCTGGCAGTTGAGGCTTTCACCATGTCCCCCAGGAGGACCTAGATGAGCTGATGCTCCTGATTTACACCAACAGCAAGCCTGTCACAGCAACATTAGTGGGCGTTCCGGAGGTGCTTATCTACCAGCTGCTGGTTTCAGACCAGGACTTGGGAGCCACCTGGATGAATGCTTGGAACACTTGTCTGAAAGGGCTTTTGTGACCAACCTCCTTATGTTTCTCCTGCTGCACAAGTGACAGTAGTTAGTTCCCGGTTGTGAACCGTGCTGCCGCTATCAGCAGTCCTCATCTGAGCTGCTCTAGGTGGGCTTCCTGCCTGCTCTGGGGCTTGGTGACTGAGGAGCTGGTGGGGACCTGGGAATTCTGAAGTCAACTGTTAACAAAAGAGACTGCTTGTTTGTCTATCAGATTTCCCATCACAATGTATAAACAGTGAGCCTAGCACTCCGCCCAAGCCTCCAGCTCAGCTGCCTAACTATGGAGTTTTCAGACTATAGAAACAGGTGTGTACGAAAAGCAGGCAGAAGAGCCCTCCACCACTTCGCTCCCCTACACTCCCCTCCTCGCCCACTGTACGTGGGACACACACGGTCAACAGAGGAAGTCCTGGCTGATCCACACATGGTGGTGTTTAGTCTTTGTGCCGTGTCAAATTCCTACTGTTGGCCCCAGGAGAAAGTCACCTAACCATCTGTATGGAGCACCTATATGTTTCAGTCTTTCCCAAACTACTTGTGATGAAGCCTTCTCCTGGGAGATATTAATAGGGCTGTGTGGTAAGACAGATTTGCTGCCTCTGTACCTGCTCTGGGAGATTTGCAGTGCACGCCAGCTCATTAAGGGCTTTGAAGTCTTACAGTAAAGCAACCTGGTCAATTTTTTTTTTTTTTTTTTTTTTTGTGGTACGCGGGCCTCTCACTATTGTGGCCTCTCCCGTTGCGGAGCACAGGCTCTGGACGCGCAGCCTCAGCGGCCATGGCTCACGGGCCCAGCCGCTCCACGGCACGTGGGATCCTCCCGGACCGGGGCACGAACCCGGGTCCCCTGCATCGGCAGGCGGACTCTCAACCACTGTGCCACCAGGGAAGCCCCAACCTGCTCAATTTTGTTAAAGCTGGCAGCTTTCTAGCTTGTGACCATTCATCCCTTTATTTATAAAATACTGTTAATATCCTGAGGGCGTAGCACATGATTATACACCAGCCTTAAGGTATTGGTAAGAACATTTCCAAACATCTTTAATCTGTCACCTCATCTATATATTATGTGATTAAAGTTAAATTTTTATATCTTATGCCAATAGGTTTCCCTAGAAGAGGTGAAAATGAAAAAGAAAGTTTACCACACATTAGCTTGGGATTTCAAATTGTTGTGTTTTAGTTTTGTTGTGTTTTCTTCGTTGCTTCCTCATGAGAGAGGAAGAAGGAACAGAAAAGCAACAAATTTTATTTATAGAGAACTTAAATACTCTGAGTTATTCTTTTGCTATGTTAAAATTTTTTTGACTGTTCTTTGGTATATATGGACAATCAAGGTGACTTTGGAAAAAAATATATATATACTTAACTACAGAGACTTCTTTTGTAGGGCTTAAACTGTAGTACTTAGGGGAGAAACCAGGAAGCCTGGTATAGTTAAAATCATTGTATTTATTAGTAGCTTTGAGAAGAGATTAAGATTAAAAGTTTTTGGATTTAACATTTTCATATTATATAACTTGATAAACGGGCAAGACTAGATTATAATAAAGAAAACATTTTATTCCCCCAAGAGGAACACTATTTAAAAAACTATGTGGCCAATCAGTAATGCACTATCAGTTTTTAAGTATGTAAGAGAGTTTGTACAGTTGCAGATACGTGCACAAAGATATATATATATATATATATATGTTTATATATATATACAGATAGATAGATACATACATACATACATACATACACCAAAAGTCTGTCTCTAATTTTATCAAGTGAGAGATGAGATTTAGGTTTTCAGCATAAAATGCAGCCTCACTGGCCCTTACTTAGACCAAGCACCACCATGGTATGAACATCTGGATTAAGTTATACAAATGGGGCCTTGGAGTTAGGAAAAGGAATAAATTCAAAGAAACTGATCTTATTTTTCATGCTATATAGGTAAGATCAAGAAGGACCAAGTGAGCATATAAAGAATCAAATGTTTTGGTCCCACGTTTTCCTGTGGACAGGCCGGAGAGCAGGGTGTAGTATTTTGGCTCAGGCTAGAGGCCAGAGGTGACACTTTTTTTTTAAAAGACTGATTCATAGTGTAAATGATTAAAAAGCAATTAGAGGTAACTGTTTCATATGGAGCAGTGTTAAAATGAGAGTTAGTTAAACTTATTAGCTCATTGTGTGCATATGAACTGAGTAAAATGCCATTCACAGGGTTGGTGCTTGTCCTGTAGGTCTGTTTTCTGCTCGGGGCCTGTGTGGTACTTCAATAGCCAAATCCCTTTAATAGTGTTGATCTCGGGCCAGATTTCTTATAGCAATTGTGATAGAGCCACAGCTTCAGTGTAATTATCTTTAATAAAGAGGAGATTTTTTTTTTGGTCCAAAGGATAATATTTTCAGTTTTGTGTTAGCACCACATTTGATGAATTGCAGCTCCCTATAGACTCATGTGCTCCGAATTTTCCTACTTATACCACTAATTTCTCACTTTATAACGGCAAGTGCTCTTCGCGAGCAATGCAGTGAGCACTACAATAGCATTGTGGGATGAAAGTGCTATGAAGGAAGCATTTTAGCAATACTTCTAAGCTCAGAGAGACCAAGAGGGCTTCATGCAAGGGCCAAGGTTACCAGTGAAATGAGTTTTACAGAATCAAGAGAACTTTTCTTTTTAATGGCTGAGGGGTTCAGAACATTACTGTAGAGAAAAAGCAAATGCAAAGAAACAGGTGTACAAGAGGTCCCTGTGTGTTGGAGGAACTGCCCGCAATTTGGTAAGCTAGGAGGTTTTAGACGAGAGAGATTTCATGTTCGGAGGTGGCAGTGAAGAGCAGCCAGCCTGCTCACTTTAGTCCCGGTGGTGCCAGAGCTGTGGGAGAGGAAAGGCCCCCGATGAGAGAGTTCTGTCTGGGGAGCAGCTGCTGAGGGGACAGCACAGGGTGTCACTCAGCACAGCAGCGCTCACCCTTGCGGACACCAGCATCGTTTGGGGGAGCTTGCAACCTACTGAGGAGTTTGTAGAAGCTCCCCAGGTGATTCTGAAGTGCAGTCAGGATTGAGAGGCACTGGATTAAGGTGAGAGGAAGGAATGTTCAAAGAAGAAGTTGAGAATATAGGGGATCTGTTGATGCTCCACCGCGAGTTCTTAAAGGGCACGGTGGGAGGCTTTCTCAAGCTGGGGAGGGTGGGAGACACGAAGTCCGGTTAGGGGATATATGCAGACCCTGTGGGGACAGGGACCCTGATCACAATGAATGTCCTGGGGGTCCCGGGCTTCTGGTGATAACTGATTTCAGCAGGGTCAGGGGGCATGATGGGAAGGTCTTGCTGGAATGACTAGTCGCTGTGTGCCTGCAGTCCTCTGTGTACTGTTGTGAAGGACTAGCCATGAACACAGATGGCCTTGAAAGGACTCCATAGTCCATTCAGCTAATGCGTCATCTGACTTTGCCATCTGGCTAGGATCAGGTCTCTAAGGCTGTACTGAATCCAGTAGGGATATGCTGGGCATGCCGCTTTACTTCAAAGCCAAATTTCTTAGATACAAGTTGATATAAAATACTCTCTTCATTTAATTTGCAAGGGAAGACTGAGGCTCACTTAAACTCAAATGGCAGTTTGTAGGCCCTGAAGTTCTGAAATATTTGATACTCCATGCTTTGTTTTAAAAAAAAAATACATTGTCCTTGTAAATGAGTATCTTTTCATTTCAAGACTGTTTTCCTTAAGTTAATATAGTTGATGATACAAAATAGTAAATTCTCCTGGGAGACGTTTAAGAGTTTTAGAGCTCTCTCTCTTTTTTGGCATTACTAGTGATTATGTAAGTCTCTTACAGGGTTATGTAATATGTTTTTAAAATGTAAATTTGATTAAAGTATAGCATGCATACTGAATCCATTTTAAATTCATACTAAATCCATTTTCAGGAGAGTAAAATGAAGTATTATCTCACTGGCAATTTTCAAATATCTATAAGAAAACAGCAAGAAACATTCTTGAAATGTAAACAACATAGAAATGTTACTGCTTCTAAAACTTTGTGGCTTTTTTCTTTATTAAATTAGAACCCTGTGGGCGTATATCACATATCATGAGATCTTTTGCTATAATGTGTTCAGATGATGTCATGTAATGTACATTAGTTACTAAATCACCTTAATATATTGGTTATGTAGATGAAGCATATTTGTAAGCTTTCCAAGGTATATACGGCATCCTGATTTTCACTCATCAAAATATAAATTTAGTATATGTCAAGAGGTAGTCTTCTATGTACTTATGTATTAGAAACTCAGTAATTATTTTGAAGAGAATTTACAAACATATATCACCTAAGATGCCATCTTCATTTTCTTCCAAAGTGTTACTCTCTTCTGTCCTACGGTGCATGCTGAAGATTAGCTGAAAATCACAGTATGTTAGTGAGTGTTTCAGTGATTAAGGAAAGAAGATCTAGGTCCAGGATTTATCTTCATCTGCGATGATGAAAGAACGTAATGAAAGCTGTACAGCATTATACAAATGTGTCTGTCCGTGGTCTTATTCTTAGCCTTACTATTATGAAGCTCTATGGCTTTATGGGAAGTAAACAAATTCATGTGACGGACCTACTATCTCTTCTAGAAAATGAGAAGATTAGACTAGATAGATCCTTTTAGTGCTTAAAGTTTCTGATCATGTGTTGTATTCCTCGGTCCAAGAAAAATTTTGTTGCAAGTATAGATGAAACATCACAAAACACAATTGAGGACAAGATGGCTTAGACTAATTTCTCCCTGCTCTCCCACTGCTAAGTACAACTAAAAACTCTAGGCATAATATGGCAGAAAGAGGATTTCAAAAGATGTAAAGAGGAAAGCAGGCTGACTAGGGCCTCAGGAGTTGAGGAATAGCATAGTAGTGAGTCCCCTGAGTTTTAACAAATCTTTCATATATCCTGGACTGGGCACTGGAGGAGCCTGCAACCCAGAACCACTGACAGATGCAAACAAAAACATATACTCCCCAGCCAAAGCACTGGGAAGGAGGTAGCTAAGCTGGATATAGACCTTTTTAACAATACTTGCTGTACCCCAGCCAAACACCATGGATGCTCCCCCCTCTGATGTCAGCAGGGACCTACTGGAGAGGCTGGTATTTTGCTCCTCATGTGGTAGCAGTAGACAGCCCAGAGTGGTGCTTTCCTAGTCAGCAAACATGGCTTCAGCAGAGACCAAAGGGGGAATCTAGTCTCTCAACTGTGACTGATGGCAGCAGATCGCCTGGGGAGGCACTTTACACCCCCACAGACAGTGTCACTGGAGACTGAAACATTCCCAGATAAGCAAAACCTCAAGGAATTTGTCATTAGTAGACTTGCCCTGTAAGAAATGCTAAAGGATGTCCTCCAGGCTGAAATGAAAGGATATTAGACAGTGCCTTGAGGCTCTAAAAAGAAAAGAAAAAACGTAAAGGTAGCTACATAGGTAAGTATAAAAGCCAGTAGTGTTGCATTGTTAGTTTGTAACTCCTTTGTTTTTCTATATGATTTAAAAGGGAAATGCTTAAAACAATAACTTAAAATCTGTGTTAATGGGCACACATGCATAGAGATGTAATTTGTGACAATAGTAATATAAGGAGGCAGCAGGGCTGTGTAGGAGCAGAGGTTTCTATACTATTGATATGAAGTTGGTATTAATTCAAACTTGTTATAAAGTTAAGATATTAACTAATTCCTAGGGTAACTACTAAGGAAAAAACTAAAAAAAAAATGGAAAAAATGAGAAGGTAATAAAAATGTTACACTAAAAAAAAAAGTCAGTTAATCACAAAAGAGGATAGTGATGGAGGAATTGAGAAGAAAACAGGTATAAGACCTGGAAAACAAACAGCAAATGGCAAAAGTAAATCTTTCCTTATTAGTAATTACTTTAAATTATATGGATTAAAATCTCCAATTAAAAGGCAGAGACAGGACTTCCCTGGCGGTCCAGTGGTTAAGACTTCACCTTCCACTGCAGGGGGTGTGGGTTCGATCCCTGGTCAGGGAGCTAAGATCCCACATACCTCATGGCCCAAAACCAAAACATAAAAGACAGAAGCAATATTGTAACAAATTCAATAAAAATACATTAAAAGAAAATATATATATTAAAAAAAGGCAGGGACAGACAGAATGCATTAAAAACTATCCAAATATGTGCTGTCTACAATAGACTTCACTTTAGATCCAGTGATACAAATAGATTGAAAGTGGAAGGGTGGAAAAAGATATTACATGCAAATAGTAACCAAAAGAGAGCTGGGGTGGCTATACTAATATCAGACCAAAATAAACTTAAAGACAAAAATTGTTACAGGAGACTTAGAATGACATTATGTGTTGATAAATGAGTCAATCCATTAATGTGATAAAAATTATAAACATATACACACCTAACAACAGAGCACCAAAATATGTGAGGCAAAACCAACAGAACTGAAGGGAATAATAGCCAGTTCTACAATAATAGAGACTTTAATATATCACTTTCATTAATGGATTGACAACTAGACAGAAGACCAGTAATGAAATAGATACCTAATAGACGTCTATAGAACACTCTACTCAACAACAGCAGCCTACACATTTTTTCTCAAGTGCACATGGAACATTCTCCAGGATAGAAAATATGTTAGGCCACAAAACAAATCTCAGTACATTTAAAAAGACTGAAATCATACAAAGTATCTTCTCTGACCACAGTGGAATGAAAGTAGAAATCAGTACCAGAAGTAAAACTGGAAGATTCAGTAATATGTGGAAATTAGATGACATACTCTTAAAAAACCAAGTGGCCTTAAGGGATACACAAAACAACTAGATGTACAAATGCAGAGTTGTTAAAATGCATTTGAAATTAAGAGATGGGCAACTTAAAACAATCATATATTATATGATATTTATAGCATATTTTATATATTGCTATATAAAAACTTCATGGTAACCACAAACCAAAAATCTATAATAGATGTACACACATAAAATAAAAAGGAATCCAAATATAACACTAAATATAGTCATCAAATCACAAGAGAACAAAAGAAGAAAGGAACAAAAAAGACCTAAAAAAACACCAAACAATTAACAAAATAACAATAAGAATATACATGTGAATAATTATCTTAAACGTGAATGGACTAAATGTTCCAATCAAAAGACATAGTGTACCTGATTGGATATAGAAACAAGACCCACATACATGCTGTCTACAAGATACGCAGTGTAGAGCCAAAGACACACACCGACTGAAAATGAGGGGATGGAAAAAGATATTTCATGCAAATGAAAATGACAAGAAAGCAGGGGTAGTAACACTCATATCAGACAAAGTAGACTTTAAAACAAAGGCTATAAAAAAAGACAGAGAAGGGCATTTTATATGACAAAGGGATCAATACAGGAGGAGGATATTATACTTGTTAATATATATGTACCCAATACAGGAGCACCTAAATATATAAAGGAAATATTAACAGACATAAAGAGAGAAACTGACAATAATACAATAATAGTATGAGACTTTAACACCCCCCATATATCAATGGACAGATCAGATGGAAAATCATTAAGGCAACAGTGGTCTTAAATGACATAATAGAGCAGTTGGACTTAATAGTAAGGACATTGCATCTGAAAAGACCAGAATACACATTCTTTTCAAGTGCACATGGAATGTTCTCCAGGATAGATCACAAGCTAGGGCACAAAGGAAGTTTCAACAAATTTAAGAGGATAGAAATTATATCAAGCATTTTTTCCAACCACAGTGGTATGAAACTAGAAATCAATTACAGAAAAAAACAGGAAAAGCACAAACACATGGAGAGTAAACAACACACTCCTTAAAAAACCAATGGGACAATGAGGAAATCAAAGAGGAAATGAGAAAATACCATGAGACAAATGAAAATAGAAGCACAGCTTTCTACAGTCTGTGGGATGCAGCAAAAGTAGTTCTAGAAGGGATGTTAGAGGGATACATGCCTTCCTCAAGAAACAAGAAAAATCTCAAACAACTTAACCTAAGCGTTCTAAAGGAATTAGAAAAAGAAGAACAAACAAAGCCCAAAATGAGCAGAAGGAAGGAAATAATAATGATCAGAGAGGAAATAAATAGACCAAAAAAAAAAAAAGAAAAGATGAAACCAAGACCTGTTTCTTTGAAATGATAAACAAAATTGATAAGCCTTTAGCCAGGCTCATCAGGAAGGAAAGAGAGAGGACCCAAATGAACAACATAAGAGATGAAAGAGGAGAAATAACAACCAATACTACAGAAATACAAAAAATCATAAGAGAATACTATAGACAGTTATATGCCAACAAATTGGACAACCTAGAAGAAATGAACAAAGTTCTAGAAACATAAAACTTGCCAAAAATGAATCAGGAAGAGACAGACAATTTGACCAGACCTATTGCTAGTAGTGAAATTGAATTTGTAATTAAAAAAGCTCCCAGCAAACAAAAGCCCAGGACCAGATGTCTTCAAAGGAGAATTCTCCCAAACATAAGAATAACTACTACCTATCCTCAAACTATTCCAAAAAATTTAAGAGGACAGAACAACACTCCCAAATTCATTCTGTGAGGCCACCATGACCCTGATACCAAAACCAGACAAAGACACTACAAAAAAAGAAAATTACAGACCAACATCTTTGATAAATATAGATGCAAAAATTCTCAACAAAATATTAGCAAACTCAATTCAACAATACATAAAAAGGATCATACACCATGATCAACTGGTATTTTTTCCAGGGATGCAAGGATGGTTCAGTATTCACAAATCAGTGTAATACACACCATCTTAACAAAAGGAAGGATCACTATCATGTAATCATCTCGATAGATGCATAAAAAACCTTTGACAGAATTCAATATCCATTCATGATAAAAAAAAACTGTCATCATAGTTGGTATAGAGGGAACATATCTCAACATAATAAAGGCTCTTTATGACAGTCCCACAACTAACATCATACTCAGTGGTGAAAAGCTGAAAGCATTTCCTCTAAGATAAGGAACAAGACAAGGATGCCCACTCTCCACCACTTCTATTTAACAATGTATTGGAAGTTCTGACAGCAACAATCAGAGAAGAAAAAGAAATATCAATAAAAAGCATCCAAATTGGAAGGGAAGAAGTAAAACTCACTATTTGAAGATGACATGATACTATACATAGAAAACCCTAAAGTCTCCACCTCAAAACTATTAGAACTAATTAATGAATTCAGTAAAGTTGCAGGATACAAGATTAATATACAGAAATCTGTTGATTTTCTATACACTAATAATGAACTATCGGAAAGCAAGAGCAAAGAAAAAAAAAAAACACCAAAAAACAACCAAAAAGCAGTTGCCCCAAAAAGAACAAAATACCTAGGAATCAATTTAACCTAGAAAGTGAAAGACCTATACTCTGAAAACTATAAAACATTGATGAAGGAAATTGAAGATGATACAAAGAAATGGAAAGATATCCTATATTCTTGTATTGTTAGAATTAATATTGTTAAAATGTCTATACTACCCAAAGCAATCTACAGATTTTAAAAAATTTTTTATTTATTTATTTTTGGCTGCATTGGGTCTTCGTTGCTGTGCACGGGCTTTCTCTAGTTGGGGCAAGCGGGGGCTACTCTTTGTTGCGGTGTGTGGGCTTCTCATTACAGTGGCTTCTCTTGTTGCAGAGTACGGGCTCTAGGCGCACAGGCTTCAATAGTTGTGGCACGTGGGCTCAGTAGTTGTGGCTCGCGGGCTCTAGAGCGCAGGCTCAGTAGTTGTGGCACACGGGCTTAGTTGCTCAGCAGCATGTGGGATCTTCCTGGACCAGGGCTTGAACCCGTGTCCCCTGAATTGGCAGGAGGATTCTTATCCACTGTGCTGGGAAGCCCCAATCTACAGATTTAATGCAATTCCTATTAAAATACCCATGACATTTTCCACAGTAGAACAAAGAATCCTAAAATTCATATGGAACCACAAAAGACCTCAAATTGCTGAAGCAATTTTGAGAAAAAGAGAACGAAGCTGGAGGTATCACTCTCCCTAACTTTAGACTATACTGCAGAGCTACAGTAAGCAGGACAGCATGGTACTGGTACACAAACAGACACATAGATCAGTGGAACAGAACAGAGAACCCAGAAATAAACCCATGCACTCATGGCCAATTAATTTACATCAAAGGAGGCAAGAATATACAATGGAGAAAAGACAGTCTCTTCAGTAAGTGGTGTTGGGAGAACTGGACAGTTACATGTAAAAGAATGAAATTAGAACGTTTTCTCACACTATGTACAAAAATAAACTTAAAATGGATTAAAGACCTAACTGCAAGACCTGAAAGCATAAAACTAGAACACTTTGACAAAAGTAGAAGCAATACATTTTTGGATCTGTCTACTAAGAGAAAAGAAATAAAAGCAAAAATAAACAAACGGGACCTAATTCAAGTTAAAAGCTTTTGCACAGCAAAGGAAATCATCCGCAAAACAAAAAGACAACCTAATGAATGGGAGAAAATACTTTACAAATGATATGACCAACAAGGGACTAATATCCAAGATAAATAAACAGCTCACACAACTCAATATTTTTAAAAAAGCAGCCTGGCTAAAAAAATGGATAGAAGACTTGAATAGATGTTTTTCCAAAGCAGACCTGCAGGTGGCCAACAGGCACATGAAGAGATGGTCAGTGTTGCTAATTATTAGAGAAATGCAAATCAAAACCATGATGAGACATCACTTCACACCTGTCAGAATGGCTGTCATCAAAATGACCACAAATAACAAATGTTGGCTAGGATGTGGAGAAAAGGGTACTCTTGTACATTGTCAGTGGGCATGCAAATTGGTGCAGGTACTGTGAAAAACAGTATGGAGGTTCCTCAAGCAACTAAAAATAGAACTACCTTATGATCCAGCAATTCCATTCCTGGGTATACATCCAAAAAAAAATGAGAACACTGATTTGGAAAGATACATGCACCCAGTGTTCATAGCAGCATTATTTATAATTTCCAAGGTGTGAAAGCAACCTAAGTATCCATCAACAGTGAATGGATAAAGAAGTGGTGTATATATATAAAATGGAATATTACTCATCCATAAAAAGGAATGAAATTCTGCCATTTATAGCAATATGGATGGACTTAGAGAATATTATGCTTAGTGAAATAAGTCAGGCAGGCAAAGACAAATACTGTGTGTTATCACTTACGTGTGGAATCTGAAAGGTAAACAAATGTATATAGTAAAATAGAAATAGACTCACAAAGAAAATAAACTAGCAGATACCAGTGGGGAGGGGCAAGATAGGCATATGGGATTAATAGGTACAAACTACTATGTATAAAATAGGTTAACAACAAGGGTTAGGGTTAGGGTGCAGCACAGGGAATTATAGCCATTATTTTATAATAACTTTAAATGGAGTATAGTCTGTAAAAATGCTGAATCACTGTGTTGTACACCTTAAACTAATATAATATTGTAAATCAAGTATACTTCAATTAAAAAAAAGAGGAGGAGCTAGCTAAACCCAAAGCTAGCAGAAGGAAGGAAATAATAGAGTGGAGATAGATAGAGAATCGGAAAACAACAGGGAAATCATTGAAACCAAAAGTTGGGTTTCTTAGATGATCAACAAAATTGACAAACCTGTAGCTTGACTGACACAACTCCTCTCGTGTTGTCCTCTAGTTAAAATAAAAGGCTGTATTTTAAATTAAAATTAGGTTCTGATAAATTTCTCCCTCACTGTAGATAACATTGTTTTGAATTTATCAAGGCTGAAGATTCAAGTAGATTATTCTGCTTTGTGTAAGACCTTTTTTCATATATTGATTTTGGCAGTACATTTTACTCTATGGTACCTAGCTCTAGAATTGTTTCATAGTTTACTCAAAAAGCTAATCATATTTCCAGGTTGGTGTAGCATGAAGAAACAGTTGTGGTTTAGACCAGTCTTTGTTGATAGAATTTTGAGAGCTCTCCAAGTCCTTTTATAAGGATTTATTAAAGGAATTTGAAAAGTACTATTCTCATACAGCTGGCGCTGAATGAGAAATTCAAAAGGCATAGGAAATGGCCGTAGTGAGAAGTTCAAGGAGAAGAGAGAGTGATGAAATACTGGCATTGGAATAGAGGAGGAAAGATTAAGTATAAATCCCCTCCTTTTAAAAGGAGCACTCAGAGTTTTCCAGCTATCAACAAATGCCATTAGAATTTTCCCCAAGAGCTTGTTCAAAAGAAAGGAAAAGTTCTATGATGACATTTATTTTAGTATTATTGATAAAAATTAAAACAATACAGACAATACAAATGCCCAAGAAGGCGGCTCTGGTTAAGAGTATTGTATGTATATCCACCCAATAGAGTATTAGACATCCATTAGAATGTTTACAGGGAAAATAGTAGAAAAGATCCAAATACAGAAATGTTTACTGATTGTACCACATAAAAGTATTCAGTAGAACTTTGATAGTAAGATATTCTACTCTCTGAGAGTGATCTTGAAGGTCCATAGAAAACACTGATCGGCCCCTTTGCTGTGGTCAGAGTTTAAATTCCTTTTCCTTTGTTGCTGGCCAGTGTTCGCTCCTCATTGGGCCTTTGAACTTTGAAGTTAACTCCTCAGTGAATTTCCACTAACTCTTTTTAGGGGTCTAAAGGGGTCGCTTAAGTAATTCATCTATAATTTAGCTATCTCATATTATGATAAATTGTTTATATAAGTACATTCTCTATTTTGGGGAGACTTTTTGTGAGAGGTAGATTTGTGAATTTGGGTATCCTTGAAGGTCTCTATACGTTTCAATCACAAATGTCACGTATCTACTGTTGAGCATTTGGAAGTGGACTGCAGTAACTGGTAGAAGTTTAAATAGCTGTTTTGGTTGGGAAATTAGGGAGTTTTTCTTTTAAAGATTTCCTCTTTCAATTAAAGATTGGGAGAAAGGGAAAAAATGCTCTCTGTTATGACAACTAGAATAAAACAAAGTCAAAGCTCTATCAGAATAAAATGGCCTTTGGAAGCTACTTTTAAGAGACCATGCTCTCAGAACTTGTGATGAGGCATATAATATTGCATAATCGTATAGTTAGGATAACTCCAGCAATTGTGAGGTTCACATAAACCTTTTACTGAAATACATAACCTAGTAGTTTTTTTCATCCGTGTTCTCTGGATGGTAAACTTATTGCCCTTTCTATTAAGTGGTAATTTTGCTGCATGTATGAATAGAATTCTAGGTTGAAGATTATTTTCCCTCAGCATTTTGAATGTATTATCTCCTTCTCTTCTGGCATTTATTTTTGTTGCTGCTGAGTATTCTGTGAATCTATTTTGGGTTCCTTTGGAGTTACTATCTTTTCTCTGTGGTGGCTTTTAAAACTTTATTTTTGATGTTCTGTTGCAATTTCACTGTGATGTGTCTAGGCATAGATTTAAATTTATTTATTCTAGATGATGATTGGTATGCACTTTCCATCTGGAAAATCATGTCTTTAATTTTAGAACACTCTTAGTCATATCTCTGCAGGTTTTGATTCTCTACTTATTTCTTCTATTTTCTTCTCAAACTCATTAGCTATGCTTCTATATCTGGTAACACATCTTTTATTTCTAGTAGTGGTACTTTCATCTTTTTATGTCATGATCTCTCTGGGTTGGCTGTGGATGAAATCTTTGACTTCCAAATTTATAACTGTTTATGATTCCAGGTTTTATAGTCCATTCTTTTTTATGTTAATCTGTTCTTGTTTCACTTTTCCCAATTTCTGTTTCATAGTTCTCTGTTCTTTTTCAGGATGCATTCCCTACTTTTAACTTTGTGGGTTCTAAACAAAATTAAAGTTATTTTCAACTTGTTCTGTCTTCATTTTAGTCAGGAGTAAATTCATCTTATTTTTGGGAGGCTGTTCTTACTGCTGGCTTTTTTCCTTCCATGCTTTTTGGAAATTTGCTTAGCAGTCTTATTTGGTATCGGAGTTTCAATTTCATTCTCAGTTCTCCGAGCTCCTCTCTTCCTAGCAGTTCAGTGGTGTCCCTGCCAACCATACCCCACCACCCTGCGCCCATGGGCCTCTAGTCTGGGGCCAGTTCTTCTCCTTGAGGTTCAGCACTTCTGTCTGGTACAGATGTAAGTGATCATGCAGATGTCACCAGATGGTGGCTGAGCCCAAGACCAGGCTAAAGTGTTGTATCCGTTTCTGCTTCCTTTCATTAGGAGGCAGCCCCGAGCACCTTCACAGGCTTCTTCGTGGCTTTGCAGGTTTATAGGTAGTGAAGTGTCACCTTAGCCTCTGGCTTTAGGGAATGAGCTTGGTGCGGGAACCCTGCCTCATGTGGGGCATTTAAATCCCTGTTATTCTGCTGGGTATGAGCTCTCAGCTGCCTCCACCTGCTGCTGAACCTTCAGCCTGGCCTACCACTTGGGGTTTTTTGGGCTGTTTTGGATTTTATTGTTTTTATACAACAGGTGCTTATTAGTTATCTATTTTATGCATATGCCTGCCACTTTGTGATTTGGCCCCACAGGGATCTTTGTCTTGCTGCTGAGTGTGTCTTAGTCTTTCGAATTTTATCACTTCTGTGCTCATGCTCTCCTTTGTCATTGCATAGCATTTTACAGAACAGGAAGTTGAAGTTCAGAAAGCAGAAGTGAACTACTTGGGACCTCTTCGTTAGTAAGTGACAGAACCAGCTTTTGTAGAACAGGAGAGCTGGGAAAGGCTTCTGGGCTGGTGCTAGAAATTTAATGATAAACCTTGAGAGAGAGAGAGAGAGAAATCATTCATCGCACATCATAAAAATTAACTATAGGTATGCTGAGCACAAGTTAATAAGGATTTTCAGTCTCTCTGCCCATTTTCTAAATATGAAGTATCGATACTTCCTAATATTAAGCTAAAACGTTTATTGTTTAAAGTGCCTTCCCCAGGGAAGACTTAACGTTCAGCTTTGCCAAAATAGGTTGCACAGTTTGGTCACTGGGCCATATTTGGTGTAGCCGAAGGCCAAGTGTAATCCATATCCTGCTTTCAAAAAGGGAAAAAAAGGCAGAAGTTTTACATCATAAATAATTATTATTTATGCATTTCAGAATTGATTTTAGAAGTATACAAACCATTGAGGCTTTGCGATTATTTATTTTATAAATTTATCATGTACTTAAGTATAGTGTTTATGTGTCAGATGCTCTTCTAAGTCCTTTATAAATATTAACTTATTTAATCCTAGCAACCATGTGCAGTAGGTTCTGTTGCTATCGTCACTTTGCAGATAAGCAAACTGAGGCACAGAGAACTAGAAATTTGCCCAGAGTCACCCACAGCACGTTAAAGCTGTGATTCTGACCCTGACTATCTAGGCTCAGAGTGCCGGCTCCACCCACCATGCTCTGCTATGCAACCACGTCTCACAGTTATTTTCTTAACCTCTCTCTTATTTATTTATTTATGCATGCGTGGGCTTCAGTAGTTGCAGCACGTGGGCTCAGTAGTTGTGGCTTGTGGGCTCTAGAGCGCAGGCTCAGCAGTTGTGGCACACGGGCTTAGTTGCTCTGCAGCATGTGGGATCTTCCTGGGCCAGGGCACGAACCCTTGTCCCCTGCATTGGCAGGCGGATTCTTAACCACTGCGCCACCAGGGAAGCCCACCTCTTTTTTCTTAACAACAGAGTTGACATATTATCACCAATACATTTTATGTTCTGAAACCTCTTAATAAATTAGCTTTATCCTACCACTGGTAACTTGTTTTCTTTCCTAGGTTTCCCCTCCTTATGACATTTTGCTTGTAATGTTATTGTGTAAAGCTTACTGTGCTAGCATCACTCCTCTGAAAGATGCCTTAAGTTCATCTAATCAGTTCATCAGGTGTTAATGAAATGCGCTTACGAGAGGCCCACACTTTGCTGACAGCTGTGGGATCACAAGGGTTGTGATGTGCTCTTTCTCCTCCAGCTCCTTTCCCCTTCCCCACCCTCTGAAAGCGGCCACGCCTAACACCTTCCATCCTGTAGTCTCTCATGGTGTATGTATGTAACTGTGTCATTTTCCATGTGTCTAATCTAAACCCATTTTCTCATGCTCTGTGCTCAAGGATTGTAGGCGATTGCTGGACACCATGTTTCCTATAACTAACAAGATAGCCCGGTGTTTCCCCTGGGAGTCAACTACGGCTGGTTTGTAGGTTCCTGAACAAAGGAATCCTTATTTCTCTTCTCTGACACCCCCACACAGTGCTAAAAAGCAGGAAGCACCCCTAAGTGTCAGGGGAGAAGCAGGATGGGATGGGAGGGTGCCCCCCTGTGCTGTGGTGTCACTAGGAGAGGATGGTGGAGGATGCCCAGAGGGTGGGCCCAGGGAGGCAGCCTGACAGAGTAGTTAAGAACGTGGGCTTGGGGTACAAATCCTCTCTCTGCCTCTTACTGGCTGTGTGTCTTTGGACACATTTACTTAGCCTCTCCGTGTCTCAGTTTCATCATCTGTGAATGAGGATAGTTGTAGTGTCTACTCTCATAGGGTTGTGATAATTAAGCGAGTTAATATCTGTAAAGCACTTAGGATGGTGCCTGGCACATGGTTGGCTCTCACCAACAATGAACTATTATAATTATCAGTACAGGCCCAGCGAAGCAGAGGTGGAGTCTAGTTGGCAAACAGAAGAACAGACTCAGGACAGCCAGAACTTCATGATCACGAGCCCAGAATGAGTGCCGGGCTGGCTTACTAAACTACTTGTGTTTAAACCACCTTCTTTCCCTTCTGTGACCTTTCGCGACTGGCCTTCTGCCTACATCAGGGGTCAACAAACTACAATCTATAGGCCAAATCCACATGTCACCTGTTTCTGTAAATAGTGGAAATGAAAAGGAAAAGAATCAACAGAAAGACAGTTCCCCCATCAGCCTTTTAACCCACCATCTCCTAACACAAGGATTGCAATGCCTGTGTCTGTAGTTTGCGGCTTTGCCTTGAGGACCTTTTTCTGATCAAGATGCTCTGTCTTTCCAACTTTACTAGTAAAACCTCGAGCAAATATCATTTATTCACCTGGCAGCTTCCAAGGCTTGCTGTGGGTGGTCCTTCTCAACTCTGTGTTTCTGAAGCATAACTAGAAGAAACCAACTAAGGCCTTGCCTTTAAGGTGAGGAAGAGGGAAAGAAGCTTGTCCTGGGAAAACACGATAAAGGAGTTGTTTCTTCCCGTCTCCCTCCTGAATACCCTGCTCTGCTCAGCAAGTTCTGTAGGTATCCCTTACTTGTGTGCTGGTAAATCTTCTCTCTGAGAAAAGAAAAAGCCCCTATTTGTAGCTGTTGCCAACCTCTGCTTGTAAATATTCCCACATGGTTGATCGCAGGTGCAGTTGGGAAGGGGTGTGCCTCATCATTGGCTCATTGGTACCAGTGTGCCCTGTGGTAGACAGCTTTATTTTGCCACTGAATCTTTGTGTCAGTATTCTCTGTGCCAGGGGAAAGGTTTTTTGTTGTTTTGTGGGGTTTTTTTTCGTTTGTTTTTAAATCTAGGGCACTGTTCCAGCCCAGTCCCAAACTGTGCTGAGAGAAATGGGGCCATGTTTTTCAAGTCAACTTGAAATGAATCTTCCTTCTTGTTTACATTTAACTTGTGCCACTAGGTGGCACTTTAAGGACATTACAGGAAATTGGCTTTACTGGATTTATTTTTTTAACTTTTTATTCAAGTATAATATGCGTATTGAAGAGTACATATTGAGTGTTCAACTCAGTGAATTATCACAAGCTCAACCCACGTGTGTTATTGGCACTCAGATCAAGAAGCAGAATATTACTGGTGCCTAGAAAGCCCCTCTTATGCTATCTTTCAGTTCCTATCCCTTATTCTTAGGGTTCCCACTATTCTGACTCGCAGCAGCATAGGTGAGTTTTACTTGTTTCCTGCCTTATATAAGTGGAACCATGTAGTATATACTCTTGTGTCTGGCCTCTTTTGCTTACACGCTGTTTGTGTGATCCATCCAGATTGTTGTATGCGGTTGTAGATCATTGCTGTATAGTATTCCGTTGTGTATGCAAATATGTCACTGTTTTCTCTTTCTTTTTTTTTTTTTTGGCTGTGTCGGGTCTTTGTTGCTGTGCCAGGCTTTCTCTAGTTGTGGCAAGCAGGGGCTTCTCTTCATTGAGGTGCGTGGGCTTCTCATTGTGGTGACTTCTGTTGTTGTGGAGCCATGGGCTCAAGGTGTGTGGGCTTCAGTAGTTGTGGTGCGTGCAGGCTTAGTAGTTGTGGCGCACGGGCTTAGTTGCTCCAGGGCCTGTGGGATCTTCCCGGACCAGGGCTCGAACCTGTGTCCCCTGCATTGGCAGGTGGATTCTTAACCACTGAGCCACCAGGGACGTTCTATATCACTGTTTTCTACTGTTGATGGATATTTGGGTAGTTTTCAAATTTTGGCAGTTATAAATAATGCTGCTATGCATATTCATGTACGAGTTTCTGAGTGGATGTATGTTTTCATTTCTCTTGGGTCTATCCCTAGGAGTAGAATTTCTGGGTTATATGGTAAGCATATGTTCGGCTTTAGTGGATGCTGCCAAATGGCTTTATAAAGTGTACTGATTTATGCTCCATCAACAGTGTTCTCATTTCACTTCCACATCCTCATCAATACTGAATTTATTTTATGGCTGGTTCCTAACTCTTACATAATTTTTACAGCTCTCTCTCTAGCCAGCTATTTCTAATTGAGTTTCTTCTAAAGCCACTTTTCTCTGATGGACCTGGCTCATGCAGGAAGGGCCGTGTCATCCCAAAAGGGGACATTTATCACAGTCTAAGTATGAGCTATCAGCAGTTAGAAGAAATGTTATTGAAACACTCCATCACTAATACAGAGCAATGGGAATGGGAAAGGAATTCAAAATTATAAGTGTGGTAAAACATCGAGTGAAGCTAGGACTTTGAGGCGCTTTGAAATTTTTATATTGTATTGTTGCCAGTCTGTGTATGTCAGGTGTGAGGGACCAGCAAAAGATTTTTAAAGGCCTTGTAACCAGATGCCTTTGAATTTTGATGGTGGTGGGTACCTGTTTTAGTAAGAGTCTGTTTGGTGTGGCAAGGGGCGTTCATATAGCATCTTTCTTCAACCCTACAGTGGGGAAAATGGGTCTCAGGAGAATCTTGCTGTATATCACCTGTGTTGTTGACTCTTTGGGCTGTGTTATAATACGGCTTTACATATGGGATGAATAGAGGGTGGGGCTCAGACTTGGTTCTATTACTAGAAAAGAACCAAAATCTAGTTATGGTCAAATATTTTTCTTTTAGACCAAAATGCAGTGCCCATAGTCCTCTAGTTGTAACAGGAAGTCTGTTTCGTGGATGTTGTCCATAATCCAGTAGGTTCCAGGAATCCCTGAGTGATTATGCTTTGTGACTTTTGTATCCAGGGGCTAGTTGTCCATTATAGTTGCTGATTATCCACTTCGTTGAAATTGTCCCTGAGCTCCTCTGTCAGTGTTCCCCCGAGTGTCCCTGATGTTGGACTGGCCTGCTGTAAGGGCACCAGAGATACTCAGTGCAAGCTGCCTGAGATGTTTGTACTGAGGCAGCCACGAAATCTGCTTTTATTTGTAAAAATGTCTTCCCTCCAGTATTGGTAGCAGTAATATCCAGTGGCACAAATTTGGATTGTGGGCAGCCTGCTCTATGGGATCTGCTTATTATCTAAGCCAGAGTCAGCACTCTCCCAGTCAAGGTTTTCATCTTTTGGCAAGAGGGGAAAAGTCCCTCATGTTGAGTTAGCTTCTACTTACAGAAATAGATCCTGTGCCTGGGAAACCAATTGTAATTTTACTCCCGATTATGATAGTAGCTGCCATTAGTGAATAGCTACTGGGTTACTGTGCTTAGCACCCGAGACAGATGTTTCACTTAATCTTCACAATGCTAGGAGTTAGATGGATTATCCCCTTTTGCAGATGATGAAATTGTGGCTCAGAGAGGTTAAGCCCATGCCCAAGCCAGTGCCAAGCCTGGATTTGACTCCAAAGCCTGTGCCCTGTACCTGCTGTGCTCTGTGGCCCCAGCTGCCATGGGATGAAGTTTTTGACTTGTCCACTGGAATATGAAACAGTGTTGGATTCATTACTAGTTCACTGCATACATTGATCAGAGGACCTGCTGTTTGCTGGTCTTTAGCTTCGGCACTGGGAAAGCGAGAGTGAAACAAGACCCAGCTCCTGCCCTCCAGGTGCTTATACTTCAGCTCCATTTTTGTCTCTCATAAGTGACTTGGGTCATGGATTTTGGTAATTGTTCTTACAGAGAACTCAGTCCTCTGGATTTTCTCTCTGAGACTGACTGTCGAATGATGGGGTTTGTTGTGGCCACTGTGCTGCTGGCTGTTGGTTCTGCATCTTCTATGCCTGGGTTTGACCACAGGGCTTTCCGGTGTGTCCTTAACCAGCAGAGATTGGGGTCAGGTTAAAGTCAAGCACCAAATGACACTGAGACTACCACTAAGATGCTGGAGATCCCCTAGATACAGTAGCAGGATTATCTGCTCATCTGCCTAGAAATTAGCCTTGACCTTTGTGATTCTGTCTTGGGATCTGCCTGGATTCTTGGGAGGTAAATGAAGCTTAAGTTTCTTTTTCTAATCTGTCAGTAGCATGAATATGTGACTCTTTGCTTGTTGCAAATTCGAGTTGTATTTATTTTTTAAAAACACATTCATGTTTCTTTTTTTGAAAGTTTTTTTTGATGTTGACCATTTTTTTAAAAAATTAATTTATTTATTTACTTTTGGCTGCATTGGGTCTTCGTTGCTGCGCGCTGGCCTTCTCTAGTTGCGGCAAGCGGGGGCTGCTTTCGTTGCAGTGTGCAGGCTTCTCACTGTGGTGGCTTCTTTTGTGGAGGAGCACGGGCTCTAGGCACGTGGGCTTCAGTAGTTGTGGCGCGTGCGGGCTCAGTAGTTGTGGCGCACGGGCTTAGTTGCTCTGCGGCCTGTGGGATCTTTCTGGACCAGGGCTCGAACCTGTGTCCTGTGCATTGGCAGGTGGATTCCTAACCACTGCACCACCAGGGAAGCCCAATGTTGACCATTTTTAAAGTCTTTATTGGATTTGTTACAATATTGCTTCTGTTTTATGTTTTGTTTTTTTGGCCGTGAGGCATATGGGATACCAGCTTCCCCAACCAGGGATTGAACCCGCACTCCCTGCATTGGAAGGCGAAGTCCCAACCACTGGACTGCCAGGGAAGTCCCTCGACTTTTAAATAAAAGTCTTACTGGTAAAAATTTTGCCCAGCTTCAAATATGTATTTATTTGTTTATGAAACCATATTGCATATACCACCTATTGCCTCCATGGTAAATGGAGAAGAAAACAATTAAGAAGCCTGGTTAGTTTTTGCTGGAGCACCTGTGGCCTTTTCCAGACCAGGACCTTGGAGACTTGGTTTTCTCATTTCTTAAATGAAGAGTTTGGGCCATCAGTGGTCCCTAGCTGGTCTGGGCTGGCTACATAAAAATCACTCAGGGAGCTTGTTAAAATAGAAGTTCTAGTGTTCCAGCCCTAGGAGATTCTAATTAGAGAAGTCTGGGGTAGTATCTAAAAGTCTGTAATTTATAAAAATTCCCCAGATATTTCTCTTGTGTAGCTATATTTGGGAACCACTGGGCTAGAAGTTCTAGAATAAATAGAATTGAGTTGAGAAGAAACTTGTGGTGTGTTTGAAGATTCAGGTAATACTTACGTGCCTGGAGTGGGTTCCCGATTGGCAAACTAATGCACTTATGATGCAGAGGTAAATTGGAGCCAAATGATGGAGGATCTTTTTTTAAATTTTTTTTCCTATTTCTTTATTTTATTTAATTGATTTATCTATTTACTTTTGGCTGTGTTCGGTCTTCGTTGCGGTGCACGGGCTTCTCATTGCAGTGGCTTCTCTTTGTTGCGGAGCACGGGCTCTAGGCGCGTGGGCTTCAGTAGTTGTCACACGCGGGCTCAGTAGTTGGGGCTCGCAGGCCCTAGAGCGCAGGCTCAGTAGTTGTGGCGCACGGGCTTAGTTGCTGCGCGGCATGTGGGATCTTCCCGGACCAGGGCTTGAACCCATGTCCCCTGCATTGACAGGTGGATTCTTAACCACTGCGCCACCAGGGAAGCCCGATGGAAGATCTTTAACTGGCCGAGTGGTTGTGTTGTGTGCCACAGGCCTTAGGGACCCATCGAGGGGCCTTGAGAAAAAGTGTTTTGATGAGAAGGCGCTTTACAAGATGAGTTCCTCAGTGGTCTGCAGGGTTGATTAGACCAGGGGAAAAATCGAAGGCTGGAGAAAGACCCACTGAAGTTTCTGCAGTGGCCCAGGTTGGTGGGGGGGTGTGATGAGTACCTGGGCTCAGATGGGAGCCTCAGGGCCTTTGTGAGCTCACCTGCCTGGGTGGAACTGGAACCTGAGACGTGTTGTTTTTAAGCTACTTCAGAAAAAATATCCATAAGTTATCAGTGTTCTGTTCATGTGTTTTAACTACCATAAGGAATGATTTTTATTGTGTTTGTGTCCAGGAGGTTTTAGAGGAGTGCAGTAAATAAATTCTTGCAGAGAAGTAGTTGGCGGCAGCAGCGAGAGCTGCTACTGCAGGAAAGCGGAGAGGCAGGGAGGGAGCCCTTCTTGCCCAGCAACAACACGTCCTCACCCTGCCTCACACGCTTGGCCAAGGCTAGAGGCAGAGGGATGTACATTTGACTTGAATGGAGTCGGCCATTCAAATCAAATGGAATGGTTTTCCTTTATTCCTCTAGAACCCAGTCTGTAGGTCAGTGTTTCCCCAAGTGTGTTCCACAGAACATTAGTTTTGCTGGATGGTAATGTGAATTACATGAGAATAAGGAGTCGAAGCCAAATACGTTTGTGAACTGCTGGGTTAAACAAGGGCAGTGGCTTCCTTTACCTCACAGGAGTTCAGGGTGTGTGGCGTGCTGTGCGCTCTCTGGATTTCTAAGAGGGAGAGACTCTGCAGTGTTTCCTAAGCTTATGTGTAGAATCTTCTCCCCTCCAGGTCAGGGACTGGCAAACTATCACCCACACACCGAATCTTATCTTGCCACCTGTTTCTGTAAATAGTTTATTGGGATGTAGCCACGCCCGTTCCTTGTATTGTCTGCACCTGGTTTTGCACTCAGCAGCAGAGTTGCAGGTTGGCAGCAGAGACCTGGAGACCCAGAGACTGAATGACCGGGACCACTGAAAGTATTTACTATCTGGCTCTTTCTAGAAAATGTTTGCCAGTCCCTCCTCTAAGAAATTCGTGGAACTGGTGTTCCCTTGGAACCCTTATTGGGTGGGTTGTTCTAGCACTGGTTTGTGATGAGTCTGCTTAATTTTATTCAGCTACTGTGCTGCCATGTTTCTTTGCTCTTGCTTTAACTATTTCCTGTCTCAACCATTTGCCCATTGTCTAAGATGGAAGCCAGGACTCCGTGTATCACTGTTCTTTCACTTCCCACACTCCACCAATCTCCAAGGAGGTATCCAGTTTCCAGTCTAAATAGTTCTCAAGTCTGCCTAACCTAACTCTCACCAGACTGGTTTGAATGACCATCGTCTCTTGTCTTGTTTTCTTCTTTAGCCTTCTAATTGAGTTCCCTTCCCCCAGTATGTGTCGCTTCCAATTTGTTTTACTCACTGGGTCCAGAATGATCCTTCTAAAACACAAATCTAGTCAGCTCACTTCCCTACCTGAAATCCTGCATTGGCCCCTTTGGCCCTTGGGATAAGCTCCAAATCCTTGTACCAACCAAGGTGTAGTCAGGCAAACAGAAACTGCTCTAGGTGTTTCACACTGGAAGAGATTTCATTCACGGAATTAGGTGCTTACAGAAAGAATTAGATGTGCTAGAGGAGCAGAGGTGAGTGAAGGCTACCGCTATCAGCTTTACCACAACTTACTGGAAATGCAGATATTCCAAGAACTGAAGGAAACAGCTGGAGATGCTCAGGATGCCTGCAGCATGGAAGTCATGATTTGCAGGGAAATGCCCAAGGCCACAGCAAGATCTTCTGACTGCTGAAGCCCATGCTTTTCTGCCCGCCGCTGCCAGAGGAGCAGTAATATGGCTTGTTTTCTCTCACCTCCTTGGTTTCATGTGAGTGACTCTCAGTGGCAGTAAGGAACTGTGTTGAAAGGAGATTCTATAAATGTAGTTCCCAGGTTCTGACCCACTGCAGTGTAGGGAAGAGCATAGATGTGGGGAATGGTACTGAGTGGCTGATAAGTAGTCCAGGATGACAATCTGTAAGACCATGTGTGGTCCAATCCACTGCCCTTCTCCAACTTCAGCTCTCCCATTGTTCTCCACTGTTCATGCTTATTCCACCCTACTAGACCCCAAGTTCCAGACTTACTAGAGTGTATTTTTTTAAGAGGCCTAAAACTATGAACATTTATTATCTCATAGCTTCTGTGAATTAGAGATTCAGGAGCAACTAATCTGGGTGGTTCTGGCCCAGGGTCTCTCATTAGGCCACAGTCAAGACATCAACTGGGACTGGTGTCATCTGAAGGCTGGATGGGGGCTGAAGGATCCACTTCTAAGACGGTGCATTCACGTGGCTGTTGGTAGGAGGCCTCAGTTCCTTCTTATGTAGGCCTCTCCACAAGGCTGTCTGAGTGGCTTCAGGACATGGCAGCTGGCTTCCCCCAGAACAAGTGATTCAAGAGACAGCCCAAGGAGAAACATACTAGAGTGCTTTAACTCCCCTCTTCTGGGAGCAGGTCCAGTTGCCTAGAAGCAGAACCTGAGCTGAGGATTCTTGGAAAGTGACACATCAGATGTATAATATAATTATCTGTATAATTGAATAACTGAATGATCCCTTCTTCTGGTGGAGAATCCAAATGCTTAGCCTCCCTGGGCCTGTGTCCCTTTCTGGGGAGCCAACTGAGCAGAGCCCATGTTGTTCCATCAAAACCCCACAGCAGTTCTCAGCGTCCTGAGTGGCAGCACCTTCCAAGTCCATGTGACCTGTCCAGGTTTTTCATTGCAAAATTAGAATGAAAATATGTTTCTCATTTCTGGATAGGAGAGTATTCAAATGACAGTTATATTTTTAAAAGGGACCTTAGCTCAAGTTTCAATGAGCTCTTGGCTAAAAGTGCCTTTTCCTGGCTTGTCATGTCCCAGCTGGGTATGTGTTGTTACACATGGAGCCATGAGGGAAGGGCTGATATTCCAGTATAATTGTAATCCACATATTTATTTCTTTCATAAAGTTCAGGCATTGGATTTCGCTTCAGACAACAAGAACTTTTGGACAAGGACATATTGTCCATATTGATAGCAGAGTTGTTCCCCCATTTCTCTAATACACAGAGAAGAAAGGGAGCCACTGAGGTCCCCCTGTTTTCATGGGTTTTCATTCTCCCAGAATTGTTAACTTAGAAAAGTCTGAAGAAATAGCAACGGAATCTCCCACTTTGACCTGCTTGCCAGCTGCTAAGTCTTCTGTGAGCTTCACACTGTTTTCATGAAGGGAAGTGGAATAGTTTATTGGGAAGAGGGGCTTTTGCGTGTCTAAGTCTCATCTTCAGGTTTTTTTAATTTCTTTTTTTTTTTAAGCACAAAGCTAGTTTTCTTTTTCCATCTCTTTTCCTGGGATAAGTTCTGGCTGGGGTGAGGCTCTGCCTTTCCAGGTCCTTCCTGATTCTTGTGTTCTAGGCCCCTCCTGAGATTTGCTCTTTTGAATGTTGATAGGTGGACCCATTTAGAATGGATCCTGGACCAGTAGAAAGTGGTGGGGAGGTCTTGAGTTTCCTCTTAAGGAGACTGATGGTTAGATCAGCCTGACTTAACACTGCAGAGTTGTTTGTTATTAGTCATAGAGCTAGAAAACCCAGGCCCTTGAATACAATTTCAGGAAGGTAAATTTTATTTTTTTTAATAAATTTATTTATTTATTTTTGGCTGCGTTGGGTGTCCGTTGCTGTGCGCGGGCTTTTCTCTAGTTGCGGCGAGCGGGGGCTACTCTTCGTTGCGGTGCGCAGCCTTCTCATTGCAGTGGCTTCTCGTGTTGCGGAGCACGGGCTCTAGGTATGTGGGCTTCAGTAGTTGTGGCATGCAGGCTTCAGTAGTTGTGGCTCGCGGGCTCTAGAGCACAGGCTCAGTAGTTGTGGTGCACGGGCTTAGTTGCTCCGCGGCATGTGGGATCTTCCCGGACCAGGGCTCGAACCCGTGTCTCCTGCATTGGCAGGCGGATTCTTAACCACTGCGCCACCAGGGAAGCCCAGGAAGGTAAATTTTAAAATGGAAAACAGTTTTCAGGCCTCACAACTGCTCCTCATCCTTCCCAAGCCCCACCCCATTGTTGTTGGTGATTTAGAGATGTTTACAAGAAAAGGAAGTCAGTGATACAGACACGCTACTGCTTTTGCTGTGCTCAGAATCCTCATTTTTGTTGAAAAGAGGATGAAATTTATCATTTCCCTCAATATTTCCACAAGAAGGAGACTTCACTCATCTCCCCAGGAAAGGGAGCATTAGGACGGACACCTCTCTCCACCTGCCTGATCATACGGAGGGGAACTGACCAACTGAAAGGTGGGGTGACTGGTCCGTCACTTCTCTCCTCTCTGCCTGGCTGCTGGGCCATGTGGGCGCAAACCTCTGGTCCCTGTGGAGAGCGGGTGGGCCGTAGCAGGGCAGGCCGTGGATTGGCAGTGGAAGGCGTGTGCGGGCCTCAGGTCCAGGTCCTGTTCTTCAGCACAGGTCACGGGCAGCCCTGCACTAGGTGCCTGTCAGGTCCTTGCTCAGCCATTCAGAAAGCTGACATTGGACTAGTGCATCTTGGAGTGTGATGCCATCTGTCCGAACCCCCGAGAAGGTGGGGGAGCCTGACTGTGAATGGCTCTTGACCGACTTCACTTGGATGCTTCCGGGTACTTCAAACTCAGTGTGTCCCAAAGCAGGCTCCCCTTCCCACCTGCTTCTCCCTCGGTTCCTGTTGCGGAGGTTGACCTCCGTGCTCTCATGGTACCCCAGCCTGCCCTCCCGGGTGTCAAAGCCTGGGAAGCCCCTCAATCCTCCTTTCTCGCCACCCCTGTGCAGTGCCCCTCTGCACCCAGCTCGCAGCCGGGATGTCACCTTTGCCTGAGTGTTGGTGACCCACAAGGCCGGCTGCTGTTGTAGCCCCCGCACACCCTCGCTGTAGTCCTTATTCCCCTGAAGCCTGTTTGCTCATTCTCTGCCTTTCCCACTAAACTGCAAGGTCCAGAGCTTGTTCATCCTTGAACACCGGTGCTACTACAGGGGCTGCCTGTCATGGCTGTTGGATAGGTACTTCTTGAGTGAATAACACTCAGGCCCAAGAGTGCTGGAGGCGGTAGAGCATAGTGGTCACAGCCCAGCTTTGGAACCTGAGGCCTGGGTTTGGACTCTGCTATTTGTGTGATATTGGGTGAGTCCCTTACCTTCTGGGTCCTTAGTTTCTTCCCGACTTCCTAAGACTGTGATGATGAAATGCAGTAATCCATGCAAAACATCTAGAGCAACATGTTGACACATAGCAAGTGTTCGGTGGTTCATAGTACACATCTATTAACAACAACAACAACAACAACAATAATACAGTTACCCTTAATGGAAAGGAGAAGGCTATAAGAGAAACCTGGAACTAGAAATCATGCATGTTGAGTGCCTGCAGCGTGGGTTTCAAAGAGGCGGGGAGTTGCTTGGGCACCAAGGATTCCAGCGCGGGCAGTGGAAGTGTAGGAGCAGACGGGCTTACTGTGGGGAAGAGTGGACAGGGAGGGAAACATGGAGCAGGAGAGCCGAAAACAGGACCTTGAGAAACCGCTCACGTGAGGGACAAGAGGGGCCAGAACAGGAAGAGAGAATGATTCCAAGTAGGAGACTGCGACTCATCAGATGCCAGGGACAGGACCTTTACAAACACAGCTGAGGGTGCCAAGCTGGGCTGCTGGTGTCTGAAGACTAGAGGCAGCTGGAACGTGCTGGGTGGGGCGGTGGTTGGGGAGGAGTAGGGTCACAATAAGGAAGAAGCCAGGCCCCGCAAGGGTTTGAAGAGGGCTGCTTAGCGACGACCCATAGGTTGTATGCTGCAGTGTGTGTTTCTGTGATGCAGATTAGCTTGTGGGTCAGTAGAGGACTGATAATGTGGAGGTCACGTTGGTTCACATGTTATTAACATTTTGCATCCCTGGCTAATAGTGGCTGAAAGCCAAGGACTCCAGCAGCGCTGAATGTAGCAAGCCCGGGAGATAGGAAGCTGAGCAGGGGCACCCGCGCTCCCTGGGCTCTGCGCCGGGCTGTGTGGCCCCGCTGTCTTGCAGGCCTTTGGGGCCATTCCTCCCCTGTCTTTGTGCTTACATTCACGGACTCCATACCACTCAGCACCCAGAATCCCTCTGTTTACCCCTTCCATCATGCTTACCCCTCACCTTTTTTTAAGGTAAAGAGTCATATCTACTAGAGTGTTTTATCAGAAATTTAATATTTAAAAAACTTTCAGTGCTTTTCATTATAATTATTGTTTTTGTTAGTGATCGGGTTGAAATTTTAACTTCTTTCCCCACCCTATTTTTCTGATACGCTTTGTTATTTTTAGTTTGTGCTTTCGAAGCATTAGTTTTTAGCAATACATACATCCAGTTATAGAAGACATTCCTGTGACTTCTTTCCCTAAGATTGAACAATGCTGGGAGGAGGGATGGGAGGGAACAGCAGGGTCTACAGAAGCTTTTCTCGAGGATTGGCAGCCCCGACCATCCTTGGCTCTTTCTCCTTAGTAACTTTCTCCTTAGTAACTCTTTTCCTAAGCTCTCTTTCTCCTTAGTAACTCCTTTCCTAAGCTCTCTTCATTACATGTTTAGGTGGTTATGTTTTTACATTTTTTTCCTTTCTGTGATCTTTTGCTACAGTCTGAACAAGCGTCTGAGGCCGAGTTACACCCCCAGCTGAACAGAGCCCCTTCCCAAGCTGCGGAAAGTAGTCCAGCAAAGAAGGTAAGGCCAGCGTGAGGATGTTACTGTGATGGTCTTGGGACCCCTCCCTCCCCTGGGCTGCTTGCCGCTGTTAGCAGACATACCGTTTTAAAGTTTTCATGCCCTGACATGAATGTTTATGGTCCAGATTTCCTAGAATCTGGGTTCTTTGTGAAGATTAGGGTCCTGATGATTCCTGGGCTCCACCTTGATGTTTCTGACAGTTTGTACTTCCCTCTTCAACCTCCCAGCTAAATATGGTGGCCTTGCTTTTGGCAAGACCAAGAGGTGCAGTGGGGAGCCCTGCATCCTGCTAAGCCTCGAGGAGCAAGCTGGGGGCTGGGGTGGTCTCCCCTTCCTAGTCTTTTTGCTACGGTCTCCCCTTGCCCACCCATGTCACCAAGTCCTGGGCCATTTGCTTGCTCACTCACCGTGCCCTCCCATTCGTCTTCTCCCCCTCCTTTCTCCTTGCCCATTTCCTCAGGCCCTCCTCCCATCACAGAGCACGTGGGCCTGGGCTCGGGAGCACAGGTGAGGCAGGGCCTCCAAGGAAGCAGGCCAACTGTCTCCTTCCAGAAGACACAGTGGCTCGTCAGCTTGGCTTGATGTAGGAGCCGGGGGTTGGAGAATGATGAGCATATGACAAAGACCTCTACAAACTTTAAAACTTAGAACAGATTCAGAACATATTCCCAAAAGCCCCAAAGTGAGGCAAGAGTGAATTTTGTCTTCAGTAAGGAAAGGCCCTGTGGTGTGAGATGCACACAGCATTTAAAAAAGAAAAGAGGGGAGGGAGAGAGGGCATCTGAGTCCTGTGTCCTTCCAGGTGACAGAAGAGGTAATAGGCTGCAAGCATGAAAAAAAAGAAAAAGAAAGAAGGAAAGGCCCCTGGAATCTGATGCCCGGGTCTCTCCAGGTCTTGCCAAGCCACGAATCAGCCACTTGTCCTGAGGTGTGGAGTTTGAATAGAGCACACGACTGACTTTGGGGATACGCCGAGAGTAACATGGGGCATCGACGTGATGGGTGGCATTTGTTTAACTTTTTGGTTTTTTTTTTAAATCCACAGGATATACCGTATTCTCAGCCCCCATCAAAGCCCATCCGTAGAAAATTCCGACCTGAAAATCAAGCTACAGAAAGTCAAGAGCCTACTACGGCTGTAGGCGGGCCAGCTTCTGTAGCAACCGTGAAACCCCATCCAACAGTGCAAAAGTAAGTAGAATGGATAAATGCGCGAAAGGTCGGAAAGTTTATTTTAAATCTGCTTATACATATGTAAATGTAAACTTACATTTACACTCATCACCATGGACAGGTGTGATTTTAATGGTTATAGTCTTACCTTACTCATTTCTATGATGGGATTACAGTCTCCCGGTCACATAGAAAGAGGCTTTCTAAGTGATGGGCTTAACTTGACCCCAGGGACCAGCAGGCCCCAGGCTGGCGTGTGCTTTGGGTTGGTTTGATTTCCTTCCCCTCCTCCCCTCCTCTTCCTTTCCTTCCTACCGCTCTTCCTTGTTCTGGCCTGTGTTTTCCTGGGAAGAAGACAGTAATATAAATGGCAGTTTCCCTCTTTGCCTGTCTTATCTCATGTTCCCCGGTGCACGTGGCCAGCTTTAAGACCCTCAGACCCAACTTTGAGTAGATGTGGTGTATGATTCCTTTTCATCCCCATGAAGGGGTTCTGTTGTTGAGCATCTCACATGCAGAACTGCTAAGATATCTGTCTGTATGATCAGCTGGATGGAGGGTGGGGGCACCTGTGGACATGGCCCGGGACCGAGAAGACCATCCTTCTCCAGACTTTGGCTTTAAGAAGAGCCATCACTTGCCTCAGTGAAATTGAGCCAGGTGTCCAGGGCAGAAAACTGCTGCTGCGTGTTACTTCAAGTGAGCCTGACTAGTCACTAACACAAATGCTCGGGATACGTCATGGCACCGCTCCAGGGGCCCTGTGGGTCTCAGGGGCTGCTTCGGAGTTACTCCTGCTTACACTGTTATGGGAAGAAAAGCAACAGGTTCTGTGGGTGCAGCTTGCCTTTGAAGCCAATCCCCATTCTGAATCTGTGCAGCACTCTTCTTCAGGTAATGGCTTTTGTTTTTTCCAAATAGACAGTTCCCTGGTAGTATTAGTGCTTAAAGGAAGTATATTTTGTCCTTAATAGTCACTGAAAGCTTTGGCCATCTTCCAGCCACCTTCCAGCCTAGAGGATGCATCTCTATCAGGGACACAGACAGCCAAACTTGCTTCCATGTTCTCCCCAGCTTTCCACTGTAATCTGCACTTCACATCAATGCTAGTCACTCAGTGGTGGCTACGACATCCTCCAAATTGGATGGCAGGGCCGCTGGTGGAGTTCACGCAGAGATCTTCTTTTTTCATCTTTTATTTTTAAATATATAAATGTACTTACTTAGTTTTGGCTGCGTTGGGTCTTCGTTGCTGCGCACGGGCTTTATCTAGTTGCGGCGAGTGGGGGCTACTCTTTGTTGCGGTGCATGGGCTTCTCATTGCAGTGGCTTCTCTTGTTGCGGAGCACGGGCTCTATGTGTGCGGGCTTCAGTAGTTGTGGCACGCGGGCTCAGTAGTCGTGGTGCACGGGCTTAGTTGCTCCGCTGCATGTGGGATCTTCCCGGACCAGGGCTCGAGCCCGTGTCCCCTGCATTGGCAGGCGGATTTTTAACCACTGCACCACCAGGGAAGTCCTCTTCATCTTTTTTAAAAGACAACTTTATTTAGATACATTTCATATAGCATACAATTCACTCTTTTAAGTGTATACTTCAGTGGTTTTTAGCATATTTACGAAGTTGTGCAACCATCATAACAGTGTAATTTTAGAACATTTTCATCACCCCCAAAAGAGATTCTGTGCCCATTAGCAGTCACTTTCCATTCTCCCCTGCCCCACGCCCCAGGCAACCGCTCTCTACTTTCCGTCTTCATAGATGCGCCTGCTCTTGCCATTTCATTTAAATGGAATCATACAACATGTGGTCTTCTGTGATTGGCTTCTTTCACTTAGCATCATGTTTTTAAGGTTCATACATGTTGTATAGTAAGTCAGAACTTAATTTTTTTAATTGCTGAATAATGTTCCATTATATGGATATACCACATTTTATTCATCCATTCATCAGTTGATGGACATTTGGGTTGTTTCCACTTTTCAGCTAATAAGAATAATGATGCTGTGAATATTTGTGTACAAATTTTTGTGTGGACTTACCTTTTCATTTGTCTTGAGTATTTATACCTAGGAGTAGAATTGCTGGGTCATATGGTAACTCTATGTTTAACAGTTTGGGGACCTGCCGAACTGTTTTCCACAGTGGCTAAAGCATTTTACAATCCTGCCAGTAAAGTATGAGGGTTCCAAATTTTCCTCCTCTTTACCAACACTTGTTATTTGATTTTTAGGGTTTTTTATCATAGCCATCTTAGTGGGTGTGAAGTGGTATCTCATTGTAGTTTTGATTTTTATTTCTTTAATGAATAGTGATGTTGAGCATCTTTTCATGTGCTTATTGGCCATGTGTATAACTTCTTTGGAGAAATGTCTTCTCAGGTTTTTGCCCATTTTTAATTGGATTATTTATCTTTTTATTTTTAAGTTATGAGTTCTTTATATGCTCTGGATGCAAGTCCCTTGTCAGATGTATGATTTGCAAATATTTTCTCCCATTCTGTGCATTGTCTTTTCACTTTCTTGATGGTGCTATTTGCAGCACAATATTTTTAAGTTTGATCAAGTCCAATTTATCGAATTTTTTTCTTTTGTCACTTGTGCTTTTGCTGTCATACCTAAGAAACCATTGCCCAGTGGCATAGGGAGGGTGGGAGGGAGATGCAAGAGGGAGAGGATATGGGGTTATACGTATACATATAGCTGATTCGCTTTGTCATACAGCAGAAACTAACACAACATTGTAAAGCAATTATACTCCAATAAAGATATTAAAAAAAAATTTACCTTAGGAACCACTGCCCAAATCAAGTTCATGAAGATTTGTTCCTGTGTTCGCATCTAAAAGCTTTATAGTTTTAGCTGTTACATTGAGCCCTGTGGTCTATTTTAAATTCATTGTTGTGTATTATATAATGAAGGGGTCCAGCTTCATTCTTTTGCATATGGATTTCCAGTTTTCCCAGCAGCATTTGTTGAAAGGAGATATTTTCTTTTATCTGCCTATTCAGTCACTGCCCCTCACCATGATACTCTTTCACTAGTTAGGTGACCACATGGGGTCAGGCTGAGAGAGGCTAGCACCCACCAGCAGCACAAATAGTGCTGTAAATGGCAGGAAACTTTATAAGACTTACTTCAGGTCCCAGACCAGTTTATTTTGGAGTGATAAGGAGCAACTTAGCATTCATAATTTTTTAAAACCTGGAGAGAGGACAGCCAGACACATGATGGTTAGTCTGTATGGCCCTTTCTCAACTAGGGTTCTGGGAGAGAATTAAGCTCTGATGCCCTTAGACACCCATTGTATGTAGTAAGTTAATCTCTCTCCAGTGCATTTAGAGTGGTCGTTACTATATACCGTCTTTGGGAAAACCGAGAAAAGAGTCACAAATAAAGTTGCAAAATGGTCTTCATCCTTTGGGGAAATTAACGTTAGAACTGATCTATTAATAAGAAACAAATTCTGCTTCGGATATCATCACTGTCTGCTCCATTTAGGGGAAAGGAACTAATAAAATATTCTCTCCAGGTGTGCGCTCCTGAGTCCAGGTTACAAGTAATAAACAGCTCTCCAATTGTGTCATCATTAATGAGCTACCCGTAAGGACAGAAGTGGGTTTTTCTTAGAAATAATTTAGCTTGATTTTTTCCCCCCATATCTAATGTATCTGCTAAGGATCGATTTTGGGAAAATAGAGTTGTTTGAACAGTTTAGAACTAGAGGATGTTGTGTGGCAGTACTGTGACTGAACCTGTGCCAGCCTCTGTGGCCTTTGCTCTTCTCTGGAACCCCAGGAATTGTCCTGGGCCACCCCAGGGCATTCCAAGGAGCTTGCGTGGCAGTGTCTGCTTGTCTGTATGACGTTCTCAGTGTGGCTGGGATTCTGTTTCCCTTCCCTCCTCATGTTTGGCAACACTGGAATATCTTTGGGGTTGATGATTGGCATCTCTAATGAAAACCTACCATTTCCAAGAAGAGAAAAGGCAGTATAAACTCACTTCTTAAAAGCTGTACTCAGAATTCCGTGGGAGAAATCAGGGCCCAGTGTGAAGGCTAAGAAGATTTTTCTCATCTAGAGACCCCAGTTTATATTCCTTCAAACATTGGTTCAGTTGCTTGAACATAAACCAGGTAACAGTCACTCACATAACATAGAAATTAACTACTTTCTTATGTAAAAGTCTGAGTTGGTGAGTGGTCCAGAAGAGTACCTGCCCAGAACCCAGGTACCTTCTGTCGTCTTGTTTTAGATCCCTGTGAGGGTTGCCTTTATCCATAGGGTTGGAGGTGGCTCACCTCTAACATGTTCGTGTTCCAGGTCCCAGGAAGGGGAAAGGAGCAAATGGAGAGAAAACAGATTACTTTTAAGGGCATGACTCAGAAGTGGCATACATCACTTCTCTCGCATCCATTTCACCCAGACTGAGTCATGTGGCCTCATCTACTTGCCAGGGAGACATGGAAATGCCACTAGTTTCTAGTTGCATGGCCATGTGCCTGGCTCAACCTGAGGAGATGCTACTGAAAACAGGAAGGCATGAGAAGAGGATTGGAGGACAGTCTGCCACAGAACCTTCAGTGGGTGAGCCTCACAGTACGCAGTTCAAAACCGAGAGATCGCCTGACGTACAACAGCAGCAGGCGAAATAAACACCTTGCTGTTATTCCCTTATCTTCCTCCTTGGAAACCAGGCCACTTAGAGCCCACCTTGGAACAGTGAGTAACGAAGTTAGGAGAACCTGGAGAGACAAACTCTAGAAGCAAGTCTTAAGAGGTGAGGCAAGTTAGACACCTTTACTGAACCCTTAGGTTTTTGGGGCCGGATACTGTCTTTGCGTTACTTAGGGCTCATTTGGTTGTAAAACATAAAGAGCAACTTGAGCTAGCAAAACCCTGTTCATTATTATAAGAGTACAGGGGTGACTCATGGAAACCAGGAGCACGGATGGATGGGAGAGAGGACTGTATACCTGTTGGCTGTCCTCCTGATTCTTCTCTATTTTCTGTCATTTTTATCTGTGAAGACTTCTCAACCACCTTCAGCTCCAGATGTTACATTCTCACTGTGCAGGGCCTAGGCTAAACCAAACTCTTAACCAGGACCCATACATCCCTGGGAGAGAGAATCTGGTCAGCTTACGACAGGCCGGGATCCGTTCAAGTGTGAAAACAGAGCTGAGCGTTTCTTAAGACAAATAGGACTGTCTGCCTGGGGCGCATCCCTGTGGAGGGAGGGGGAGGGGATGGAGACAGTTCCCAGAGGAGGGGAAACTGTTATAAGCTGGCACACTTAGCGAAGTATTTGTTTAAGTAGGGGCATCCAGTTCTGATCAACATGTATTTTCATAAAACTTTTGGGCTTCCCTGGTGGCGCAGTGGTTAAGAATCCACCTGCCAATGCAGGGGATACAGGTTCGAGACCTGGTCTGGGAAGGTCCCACATGCCTCGGAGCAACTAAGCCCGTGTGCCGCAACTACTGAGCCTGCACTCTAGAGCCCGCGAGCCACAACTACTGAGCCCACGTGCCACACTAGAGCCCGTGCTCTGCAACAAGAGAAGCCACCACAATGAGAAGCCTGCACGCCACAACGAAGAGTAGCCCCCGCTCGCCGCAACTAGAGAAAGCCCACGTGCAGCAATGAAGACCCAACGCAGCCAAAAATAAAATATAAATAAATAAATTTATTAAAAAAACCAACCCTTTTTGTTTTGTAATAATTATAGATTCATAGGAAATTCAAAAATAGTATAAAGAAGTCCTGTGTATCTTTCACCTAGTTTCTCTCAATGATTGCATTTAACCTAACTATAATATAATATCAAAACTAGGAAATTGACGTTGGGACAGTGTATATGTATAGTTCTTTGCCATTTTATCACGTGTGTGTGTCTTGTAACCACCACTGTAATCAAGGTACAGGAGTCACCCTTACCCCATCTTCTTCTTTACTCCTTACCCATGGTAACCATTGATCAGTTTCCCATCTCTATAACTGTCATTTTCTGAATGTTATATTCATAGAATCACACAGCATGTGACCTTCTGAGTTTGGCTTGTTTTCACTTGGCATAATGCCCTTGATATCTGTCCAAGTTGTTGTATAAATCAATACTGCTAAGCAGTATTCTATTCTATGGGTGTACCACAGTTTGTTTAGCCATTCACCTTTTGAGAGACATTTTGTTTGTGTCTAGTTGTCGAGTATTACAGATAAAGCTGCTGTGAGCATCTGTGTACGGGTTCTTGTGTATACGTAAGTTTTCATTTCTCTGGGCTAAATGTCCAAGAGTGTGATTGTTGGGTTGTGTGCTAAGTGTATATTTAGTTTTTAAAGAAGCTGCCAAGTTGTTTTCCAAAATGGCTGTACCATTTTATCTTCCCACCAGCCAGCACTGTATGAGGTTCAGTGTCTCCACATCCTCACCAGCATTTGGTATTGTCACTGTTTGGTTGTTTTTTTTTTGTCACTGTTTTTTAAATTTAGCTGTTCTAATATGTGTGTAGTGGTATCCCACTGTGGTATTAATTTGCATTTCCCTAATGGCTAGAACATCTTTTCATGTGTGTATTTGCCATCATGTGTCCTGTTTGGTGACATGTCTCTTCATCTCCTTTGCCCATTTTCTAACTGAATTGTTTTTTAATGTTGAGTTTTGAGAGTTCTTTATATATTCTAAATACAAATCAATGTGGTTTGCAATGTTTTCTCTCAGTCTGTGGCTTGTTTTTTCATCCTCTTAAAAGAGTCTTGCAGAGCAAAAGTTTAAAAATTTTAAGGAAGTCCAACTTACTTATTTCTTTTCCTTTTATGGATTGTGCTTTTCTTGTCACCTCTAAAATCTCTTCACTAAGCTCTAGGTCCTGAAGATTTTTTCTCTTACGTGTTCTTCTAAAAGTTTTATAATTTTACACTTTACATTTCAGTTGGTGATCCATTTTGTGTTAATTTTTATATAAGGGGTGAGATTTGGGTCAAGGTTCATTTTTTGGCCTATGGATATTGAATTGCTTCAGCACTTTTGTTGAAAAGGCTGTTCTTTCTCCATTGACTTGCTTTTGCACGTCTGTCAAAAATAAGTTGGTTGTACTAGTGTGAGTCTATTTCTGGGTTCTTTATTCCGTTCCATTGATCTATGTGTCTTTCCCTCTGCCAATACCACACAAGATAGTAGTGAAGATTAGTATCTTCATTACTTCACCACTTGATAACTATAGCTATATGTCTTCTGTTTTTCCCACTTATAATTATTTTTCAAAATTGTTTAGCTATTCTGATTCCTTTGACTTTCCATTTGATTTTAGAATAATTTTGTCTTGAGCTACAAAAATCCTACTGGGATTTCTATAGGAAATCTGGGGAGAGTTGACATCTTTTACTATGTTGAGTTTTCCAATCCGTGAACATTTCTCTATTTATGTAGATCCTATTTTATTTTTTTCATCAGTGTTGTATAGTTCTCAGCATGTAAATTACATATATGTTGTGATATATCTAAGAAAATCAGCTTGAGTCTTTATAAATGAAGTTGTATTTTTGATTTTCAGGTGTTCATTGTTAGTATATCAAAATACTATTGATTTTTGTAGATTAATCTAGCTTGCAAATTCACTTCTGTCCTTACTGAAATCACTTGTTAGTTCTAGGAGTTTTTTATAGATTCCTTGAAATTTTCTACATGGACCGTCGTGTCATCTGCAGATAGGGACAGTTTTGTTTCTTTCTTTTCAATATTTGTACCTTTTGTTTCCTTTTCTTGTATAATTGGGCTGGCTAGGACTTCCAGCACTATGTTGAAAATAGTGATGAGAGTAGAAATTTTTGCCTTGTTCCTAAGCTTAGGGGGAACCATTCAGTTTTTCATTAAGTATGATGTTAGCTATAGTTTTTTTGGTAGAGGTTCTTTATCAAGTTGAGGAAGTTCACCTCTATTAATAGCTTTCTGAGAGTTTTTATTATAAATTGGTGTTGCGTTTTATCAGGTGCTTTTTCTACATTAGTTGATATGATCATTTGATTTTTTCTTTCACCTGTTAAGATGGTGAATTATATTGATTGTTTTTTGAATATTGAATCAGTCTTGTATCTCTGGAATCAACTCCTCTTGGTCATGATATATAATTTTTTTATATTGCTGAATTCTATTTGCTAATATTTTATTAAAGATTTTACATCTGTATTCAGGAGGGATATTGTGTCTAATCTTCTGTCTTGTTAGGTTGCCCCTTTCCAAGTCCTTTGGCTAGAGAGAGCAGAATTGTGGGGAGGCTTTATATTATCTGCTCTCATTGGCATTGATGGGATGCATGAAGTGAAAAAAGAAAACCCAGGGAATTCATGGCTATTCTTTCCCTGGGTACTGAGTTCCCTAGCTGGTTTGCCTTCTTCACTCCACTTCACTTCACTTTGCAGAGTCATCTTATATTATTCTGTATATTATGTCCAGGGTTTTAACTGTATTTAGTGGAAGGAATAGAGAGAAGTGTGTCTACTCCGTCTTATCCTGAAACCAGAAATGCAATCTATATCTTGTAAAAAATAGATTTTGAAGCCTCTTCCCTGCCTATTTATGGGTTAAAAAATATTAATCTTTCAACTTGTTGGGGAGGGAGCATGCCTTCTACAGGTGAGCAGAGCGGCTAGCATAGTGTGTATTCGCAGTGAACAGTCACCAGATCTCTCTAGTGGTCACAATGCATTCTAGTTCAGTCGCTCTGGCCTGGAACCCTTCTCCCAGTGATTACAAATACGTTTGTTTTTCTAGGGGAACTTAGATTGCCCTTTTGCTCTGAGGATTCAGTATTTCTTGCTGTGGGATATAAGGATATAGGTTCTACAACCACATTGACAGTTTTGAGGGGGAAAGAGGGTGCTAAGAAAAATTAGGGCCAGACAGGCAGTGTAAGCAGAGACGGTAATGGGCTGGGTGGGATGTGTGGTCCCCTTAGTTATACCTGTTCTGTGAATTTACTCTTGACTTAATTTGGGAAGACTAGTATTAAAACATTTTTGTGTTTTTCTCAAGTGCCACAGAATGTATGTTGGTGTATGCACATGCGCACACGCACTCACACACATACACACTCAGGCATTCATGCCAAATAATAAAGAAATAAAAGAGAGGTATGTAGGCTGGCTAAGTTAATGTAGGATTTTTTGCTAAAGGGAATATTCTTCTATTCTTTTCCTTCACACTTGTCCGCGGGGCCACTTGCAGTTCTTTTAAACACCATTAATAATTGCACAAAAAGGGCATTTCAGTTAATGTCGTTTGTCAGGAAGAAATAGTTATTAAAATGTCTTTGGATAAATGGAACGAAGAGTGTTTGAAAAGGCCCAATTCACAGCTTTTCTTCAAGTTATAAAATGGACATTATTTCAGGTGCAAATAATTCATCCCAACAAATTTGTTTCCTTTGGTGTGTGCCTGCCTGCCTGCCTGTGTGAATATCTGATTTTATTTTTGGAGCCCTGTGACATTAGCCCCTTGTTAGTTTAGCACTTACTGTGAATCGGAGAGTTCTGACCCACAAGGATCCAGACCTCTAAGTTCTATTTCAGTGAACTTTTTGTACTTTTTTGTAGACAGTCTTCCAAACAGAAGAAGGCTATTCAAACTGCTATCCGCAAAAATAAAGAGGCAAATGCAGTGCTGGCCCGGTTGAACAGTGAACTCCAGCAGCAGCTCAAGGTAAGGAGCTTCCTCAATTTGGATTACCAGGCTTTGTGTCTGTCTGTTGTATTTTGTTTTGACAAACATTGGTTGAGCATCTGGTTCCATTCCTGTTGGTAAGACTTGCTCTTCGTTCTCAAACTCCTTTTGGAAGGCAGAGTTGCTGTATTTAAGTTTCATAGGTTGGTTCTTGTATGCTTAGAGGAAGACTCGTACCTTTAATATGCAGGCTGCATATTGTGTGCTAGTTAAAAAGACAGAGAAGCTATTACAAAGGCTCTTTGAAGCATTCTTTATTGTCCAAGCCTTCTGGGTAAACCCCTCATTTGTTTAGATCCTCCATGAATGATGCTATACTTATTTCAATGGAAGAGGGTGGCCCTGATCCTCTCGAAGGCTAACTCCTGCCCTGGTGTCTTGGAAATGGTTCCATGTCAGCTTCTCAAGGACATTACCCCATCCTCATCGCCTGTTTCTCTTCACCATTAATCTCCCCTGTATTAGTTTCCCAGGGCTGTCCTAACAAAGCGCTACAAACTTGGTGGCTTAAGATAGTAGCAACTTATTCTCTCCCAGCTCTGGAGGCTAGAAGTCTGAATCACGGTGTCAGCAGAGCTATGCTATCTCTGAAGGCTCTAGGGGGGGAATTCTTCCTTTCTTCTTCCGGTTTCTGGTGGTGGCTGGCAGTCCTTGGCTGGTAGATGCATCACTCCAGTTTCTGCCTCTGCTGCCACATGGCGTTTTCTCTGTGTCTCTGTGTCTGTGTCGGAATTCCTCTTTTTATTGTGCCCTCTTTTTATAAGGATACCAGTCATTGGGTTAGGGCTCACCCTAATCTAGCCCAGTCTCATTTCTAACTAGATTATATCCACAAAGACCCTATTTCCATAGAAGGTCACATTTATAGGTACGGGGGGTTGGGAGTTAAACATATATTTTCGGAGCACCCACGACACCCCGATTCTATGCTGGATTATTGCCACCCACACATAAACATGCTCTGGTGTTGTCCAGTGTAGTGACGCCACATCCTCCTTCAGCTGCTGCCCCGTCTCTCTGGTCTCCTTTTCACAGCCAAGTTTCTTAAGAGTTGTTTTCATTTATTGTTTCTCATTCCTCACCAGCAGTTTTCTCTCCCTCCACTTCGTTGTGGCTTTCATTCTCCTCCGCTTACACCCCTCTTACAGCCAAATTCAGTGGGCCTGTTTTAACATTATTTGGATTTTCAGAAAAATCTCTGCCATTGACCGTTGACCATTCTTTCCTCTAAATGTCCTTTCTAACTGGTTTTTGGGATATCATACTTTCCTTGTTGTCCTTCTACTTCACTGGTGATTCCTCTTTAGCAATCTCTGCCGTCCCTTCCTTTTTTATTTTCTCTTTCGTTACTACCCTGCTTCGCCCTAATTTTTTTTTTTTTTTTGGCTGCGCCATGTGGCTTGTGGGGTCTCAGTTCCCAGATCAGGGATTGAACCCAGGCCATGACAGTCAAAGCCCGGAATCCTAACCACTAGACCACCAGGGAGCTCCCCCTAATATTTTATTATGAACATTTTCAAGCATACAAGAAAGTTGAAAGAATCATACAGTGAATATTTTCATAGCCACCACTTCAGTTCTACCATTCACATCTCGTTATACTTGTTTTATCACGTTTTTCTATCCCTCTTATCTGTCCTTCAGTCCATCTTATTTTTAACATGTTTTCAAGTAAATTGCAGACATCTGTATGCGTCCCCTAAATATTTTAACATGCATATCATTAACTAGAGTTCAATATTTTTACAAGTTTTTCTCATGTTGTAAATTTTACATACAATGAGTGTACAAATCTTAAGTGTACACTTGCTGACTTTTAAACAAATGCATCTACTTATGGATCTCAACCCCCTATCAAAGATATAGCACATTACCATCTCCCCGGAAAGCTCCCTCATGCTCCTTCCCAGTTAATTTCTGCCCCACTCACATAGAGGTAACCACTATTCTAAACTTCTTAGGCCATACTGTTGCCTATTCTGTAACTTTATGTAAATGGTGTCCTCTGACATGTACTTTTATGGAAAGCTTCTTTCACTTAGTATTATGTTTTTGAGATTCATTTTCATTGTTGTATGTCTCAGTAATCTGTTCCTTTTTATTGCTGAGTGGTATTCTATTGAGTGAATATGCTGCAATTTGGTTATCAGTTTTCCTATTAGTGGACACCTGAGATGGTTCTAGTTTTTGCTATTTTGAATAAAACTACATTCTTGGATAAGTCTTTGTGTGGGAATATGTTCTCATTTCTCTTGGGTAAATTTCTAGGATTAGGATTAGTAGGTAATATGGTGATTGTGTGTAATTAGTTTTAATAGAAACTGCTAGAGCTTTTCCCAAAGTGGTTGTAGCGTTTAGTACTCCCACCACTACTGTGTGAGAATTCTGGTTGTTCCTCATCCTCGCCAACACTTGGTGTTATTGTTTTAATTTTTAGCAAGTCCTGTGGTGAGATAGTTTTTATTTTGCATCTCCTTAGCACTTTTCTATGTGATTATTTACTTTTCATATATTTTATTTTATGAAGTGTCTTTTCCAAATATTTGGCCATTTAAAAATCATTTTCAGCCGTTTTTTTGGAGTTGTAGGTAGATGCTTTTTATATATCTTGGTTACCAGTCCTTTGTCAAGGTATATATTTTATGAATGTTTTCTTCTAGTCTTTGTTTTGCCTATTAATTTTTTTAACTGAATCTTTTCATGAACAGAACTTTTTAATTTTGATAAAGTCTGATTTATCATTTTTTCCTCTTATGGTTTATTAACTTTCTTCCTATATAGGGAAACTTTGCCTACATCTGAATTATGAAGATATTCTCTTATGTTTTCTTCTAAAGTCTTTATTGTTATAACTTTTACATTTAGATCTATGATAACATTTGTTTTTTTTTAAACTACTTTATTGAGATAAGATTGTACATACCTCAGTAAAGCTGTACATATTTAATGTATGCAACATGATGAGTTTGGAGATAATTATACATCCATGAGTCTGTCACAGTTTATGCCATAAAACTGCCCATCACCTCTAAAAATTCCTCTCACCCTCATTATTAGTATTTATTTTTATTGAAGTATTGTTGCTATAGTTGCTGTACAATGTTATGTAAGTTATAGGTGTACAATATAGTGATTCATGATTTTTAAAGGTTATACTCCATTTATAGTCATTATAAAATATTGACTATATTCCCTGTGTTGTACAGTATATCCTTGTAGCTTATTTTATACCTATTAATTTGTACCTCTTAATCTCCTACCCCTATAATGCCCCTTTCCCCTTTTCTCTCCCCACTGGTAACCATTAGTTTGTTCTTTATATCTGTGAGTCTGCTTCCTTTTTGTTATATTCACAAGTTTGTTGACTTTTTTTTAGATTCCACATATAAGTGAGATAATACAGTATTTGTCTTTCTCTGTCTGACTTATTTCACTTAGCATAATGCCCCAAGTCCATCCATGTTGCTGCAAATGGCAAAATTTCATTCTGTTTTATCACTCACATAATTATCATTTCTTTTATGTGGTGAGAACATTTAAGATTTACTTTCTTAGCAATTTTTAAGTATGTAATACAGTATTGTTAACTATAGTCACCATGCTATACATTAGATCCCCAGAACTTATTCATCTTATGATTGGAAGTATGTACCCTTGCCCAACATCTCCCCATTTCCTGCACGACCCTCCCCTCAGTCTCTGGCAACCACCATTCTACTCTGTTTCTATGAATTTGGCCTTTTTTAGATTGCATATATAAGTGATATCACATGGTATTTGCCTTTCTCTGTGTGACTTATTTCACTTAGCATAGTGCCCACAAGGTCCATCCATGTCACAAATGGCAGAATTTCCTTCTTTCTTACAGCTGAATACTACCCTATTGTATGTATGTACCACATCTTCTTCATCCATTCGTCTGTAGATGGAAATTTAAGTTGTTTCCATATCTTAGCTATTGTATCAATGCATAATGCTGCAGTGAACATGGGAGTGCACATATCCCTTTGAGGTCCTGATTTCATTTCCTTTGGATACCCAGAAGTGGGATTGGTAGATTATATGATGGTTCTTTTTTTTTAATTTTGAGAAACGTCCATACTATTTTCTGTAGTTGCTGGATCAATTTACATTCCGACCAACATTGCACAAGCATTCCCTTTTCTCCACATCCTTGCCAACACGTATCTCTTATCTTTTTGGTGATAGCTATTCTAACAAGTGTGAGGTGATATCTCATTGTGGTTTTGACTTGCATTTCCCTGATGATTAGTGATGTTGAGCACATTTTCATGTAGCTGTTGGCCATTTGTTTTAGAATGTTGTCTTTCCGTTTTTATTTGTTTCAAGATATTTCTTTGATTCCCCTTTTGACTTCTTCTTTGACTCATTGGTTGTTCAGGAGTGTTTTGTTTAATTTCCACATATTTCTGAATTTTCTAGTTTTCTTCCTGTTACTGATTTCTAGTTTAATAACTTTGCAGTTGCTAAAGGTACTTGGTATGATTTTGATATTCTTAAGTCTGCTAAGACTTATCTTGTAACCTATCATATGATATATCCTCAAGAGTATTTCATGTGCGCTTGAGAAGAATATGTATTCCGCTTCTGTTGGCTGGAATGTTCTGTATATGTCTGTTAGCTCCATTTGGTATAAAGTATAGTTCAAGTCCAACACTTCCTTGTTGATTTTCTGTCTGGATGATATACCCACTGTTGAAAGTAAGGTATTGAAGTCCCCTACTATTATTGTATTGTTGTCTATTTCTTCCTTCAGACCTTTTAGTATTTGCTTAATATATTTAGGTGCTCTGATGTTGCCTGCATGTATATTTACAATTGTTATATTTTCTTTATGAATTAATCCCTTTAACATTACATAATGACATTCTTTGTCTCTTGTTATAGTTTTTGGCCAAAAGTCTATTTTGTCTGGTAAAAGAATAGCTACCCTGTTCTCTTTTGGTATCTACTTGCATGGAATATCTTTTTCATCCCTTCATTCTTTCTTATGTGTGACTGTAAAACTGAAGTGAGTCTCCTGTAGGCAGCATATAGTTCAGTCTTGTTTTTTAAATCCATCCAGCTGCTCTATGCCTTTGGACTGGAGAATTTAATTCACTTACATTTAAAGTGAATATTGATACATAAGGATTTACGAATACCATGTTACTATTTTCTGGCTATTTTGTAGTTCTCTTGTTCTTTTCTTCCTCTCTTACTGCCTGCCTTTGTGAATTGATGATTTTCCATAAAGGTATGCTTTGATTGTCTTCTCTTTATCTTTTGTGAATCTACTCTAGGTTTTTGTATTTGCTTTGTTGTTATCATGAGGCTTACATAAAATATCTTGTAGATATAACAGTGTATTATATGCTGATAACAACTTAACTTGGACTGTGTATAAAAACTCTACCCTTTTACTTCCCCCTTTTTGTTTTTGATGTCATCATTTACTTCTTTTCATATTTTGTATTCATTAACAATTTATTGTAGCTACAGTTATTTTTAATATTCTTTTCCTTTAACCTTTATACTAGATTTAAGTGGTTAACACACTACCATATTCAGTATTAGAGTATTCTGAATTTGACTATATACTTAACTTTACCCCAGTATATTGTATGTTTTCATGTTACTAATTAGTGTCCTTTCATTTAGCTTGAAGAACTCCTTTCTACATTTCTTGTAAGGCAGGTCTAGTGGTGATGAACTCCCTCAGCTTCTGTTTGCCTGGGAAAGTCTTTCTCTCTCCTTCATTTCTTAAGGATAACTTGGCTGAATAGCATATTCTTGATTGGCAGTTTTTTTCTTTTTCTTTTAGCACTTTGGATTATCATCCCACTCTCTCAAAGGGTGCCTGCTGAGAAATCCACTGATAGCCTTATGAGAGGTCCCTTTTAAGTTACAAGCTTCTTTTCTCTTACTGCTTTTAAGATTTTTCTCTTTGTCTTTGATTTTTGACAAATTTATTATAATGAGTCTTAAAGAGGAACTCTTTTTTAAAAAATAAATTTATTATTTTATTTATTTATTTTTGGCTGCATTGGGTCTTCGTTGCTGCGCGCAGGCTTTCTCTAGTTTCGGCGAGCAGAGGCTACTCTTCATTGCAGTACCCACGGGCTTCTCATTGCGGTGGCTTCTCTTGTTGTGGGGCATGGGCTCTAGAGCACAGGCTCAGTAGTTGTGGCGCACGGGCTTAGCTGCTCCGCAGCATGTGGGATCTTCCCGAACCAGGGCTCGAACCCGTGTCCCCTGCATTGGCAGGCGGATTCTTAGCCACTGTGCCACCAGGGAAGCCCAAGAGGAACTCTTAAGTTGAGTTTGTTTAATGATCTGTGAGCTTCATGAACTTGGATATCCATATGTCTCCCGAGATTTGGGAAGTTCTCAGCCATTATTTCTTCAAATAAGCTTTCTGCCCTCTTCTCTCTCTCGTCAACTTCAGGAACTCTCATAATTCACAAACTGTTTCTTTTGATGACATCCCATAGATCACGTACCTTTCTTCATTCTTTTAAATTCTTTTTTCTTTGTTCTTCTCTGACTGGATAGTTTCAAAATCCCTGTCTTCTATCTCAGATTCTTTCATTCTGCTTGATCCATTCAGATGTTGATGTTCTGTATTATATTTTTAATTGCATTCATTGCATTCTTCAGCTCCAGAATTCCCGTGTAGTTCTTTTTTATGATTTCTATCTCTTTGTTAAACTTCTCATTTTATTCGTGTAGTGTAGTTTTCCTGAATTAATTGACTTCTCTTTCTGTGTTTTCTTGCAGCACATTGAGTTTCCTTAAAATAGCCATTTAAAATTCTTTATTGGGAAAATCATAGATCTCCATGTCTTTGGGATTGGTTACTGGGAAATTGTTGTAATTCTTTGGTGGCGTCATGTTTCCTTGAAGTTTTGTGTTGCTGTCTTCACATTTGAAGTAGCAGTCACATCCTCCAGTCTTTACTAACTGCCTTCAGGAGAGAAATACTTTCTATCAGCCCTATTAGAGATTCTGAGAATTTCTCAGATCTTCTATGGGTACACTTGCTCAACATTTCTTGTTCCTTCTTGTGGCAGAATTCTTAAGCTTGTATGCCTTATTCTGATCCTGCACAACACCAGGCCAACTGCTAACAGCCTCCCTTTTGTTTCCCAAAGATGGCACTACAGCTCAAATTTGTGGTCTCTCATGGTCCACACATTTGGGCCAGCAAAGCTTTCTGTATGTGCTCAGTCAGTCATGCTGCTGTCATCAGGAATGTGAACAGGAAGCTTGCCACAAGTTGGTGGTGTGTGTAAGTCCCATGGAGTGCTGAGAGTGCCCCATGGCCAGTTGGAGGATCCCCAGGGGCTTATGGGTGGGCTTCTTGATGGAGTCCCTGGACACATTAAGTAAGATCCACGTTCCTTTAATCCTCTTTTGAGAGTCCTGTTTGCCACTCTCCAGCCTCTTCCCCCCCTCCCCACCCCCCAGTCATGCAGTTCACAATTCAGTGCTCTGGATGGGGCGAGACAGGAATGAGCCTCTTTGACAGTGTCCCACACAGCCAGGGAAACTGGGTGCTCACGTATGTGCTCTTCCTTCCCCCATGAGAGAAATCATAGGCCAAGATCTTTTTTAGTCCTAAGCTGTGCTGCTTTGTGAGAAGGTGATGTGAGTAGTCAAACAGTTCTTCTTACCCCCCGCAGTGCATCTAGACTTGTATTATTTTTCTCTAGCATTGTGCTGGAACTTCTCTGCTTGAAACTTGAACTTCCACAAAGGCTGTTTCATCTGTGGGTGATTGTCTAAAACAGTGTTTTCCAGGGTCTCTTGGACTGTGGCCGAGAGGGGCTAGAGCTGCTTCATGGTCCCCTGCTGGGTCCAGAGCCAGAACTGAGGTCTGTGTGCCTATTACCCAATGCATGGCTGGACGAGACTCCTCCTGGGTCCCTTGGTGTATGGTGCTGGATCCCAAAGCTCCCAAAAAGGCACTTTGTCTGTGAATAGAGGCCAAATTGTTATTGGCAGGGGGATATGGACGAAGGATGTCTTACCCAGCCGTGCCGCTGGCATCACACCTGGTAGTTCTATTTTTAATTTTTTTTTTTTTTTTTTTTTTTTTTTTTTTTTTTTTTGCGGTACACGGGCCTCTCACTGTTGTGGCCTCTCCCGTTGCGGAGCACAGGCTCCGGACGCACAGGCTCAGCGGCCATGGCTCACGGGCCCAGCCGCTCCGCGGCATGTGGGATCTTCCCGGAATGGGCCACGAACCCGTGTCCCCTGCATCGGCAGGCGGACTCTCAACCACTGCGCCACCAGGGAAGCCCTCTTTTTAATTTTTTAAATGAATCTCCATAGTGTTTTCCATAGTGGCTGCACCAATATCTATGATACATTTTGAATTAAGTTTTTTGTATGCTGTGAGATTAGGGTCAAAGTTCATTTTTTTCCATACCAGTATCATTAATCTAGAACCATTTGAAGAACAGAGTTTCTTTTCCTCCTTGGATTACTCTGGTGCCTTTGTCAAAAATCTAATGACTGTATAAGTGTGATTTATTTATGGGTTCTTATTCCACTCTATTAACCTATTTGTTGATCTTTTTTTTAACATCTTTATTGGAGTATAATTGCTTTACAATGGTGTGTCAGTTTCTGCTTTATAACACAGTGAATCAGCTATACATATATATATATATATCCCCATATCCCCTCCCTCTTGCACCTCCCTCCCACCCTCCCTATCCCACCCCTCTAGGTGGTCACAAAACACCGAGCTGATCTCCCTGTGCTATGCGGCTGCTTCCCACTAGCTATCTGTTTTACATTTGGTAGTATATGTAAGTCCATGCCACTCTCTCACTTCATCCCAGCTCACCCTTCCCCCTCCCCGCATCCTCAAGTCCATTCTCTAAGTCTGAGTCTTTATTCCTGTCCTGCCTCTAGGTTCTTCAGAACCATTTTTTTTTTTTAGATTTTATATATATGTGTTAGCATATGGTATTTATTTTTCTCTTTCTGACTTACGTCACTCTGCATGACAGTCTCTAGGTCCATCCACCTCACTACAAATAACTCAGTTTCATTTCTTTTTATGGCTGAGTACTATTCCATTGTATACATGTGCCACATCTTCTTTATCCATTCATCTGTCGATGGACACTTAGGTTGCTTCCATGTCCTGACTACTGTAAATAGAATTGCAATGAACATTGTGGTACGTGACTCTTTTTGAATTATGGTTTTCTCAGGGTATATGCCCAGTAGTGGAATTGCTGGGTCATATGGTAGTTCTATTTTTAGTTTAATAAGGAACCTCCATACTGTTCTCCATAGTGGTTGTATCAATTTACATTCCCACCAACAGTGCGAGAGGGTTCCCTTTTCTCCACACCCTCTCCAGCATTTGTTGTTTCTAGATTTTTTGATGATGGCCGTTCTAACTGGTGTGAGGTGATACCTCATTGTAGTTTATTTTTGTTTGTTTGTTTGTTTTTGCGGTACACGGGCCTCTCACTGCTGTGGCCTCTCCTGTTGAGGAGCAACAGGCCCCGGACGCGCAGGCTCAGCGGCCATGGCTCACGGGCCCAGCCGCTCCGCGGCATGTGGGATCTTCCCGGACCGGGGCACGAACCCGTGTCCCCTGCATCGGCAGGCGGACCCTCAACCACTGTGCCACCAGGGAAGCCCCTCATTGTAGTTTTGATTTGCGTTTCTCTAATGATTAGTGATGTTGAGCATCCTTTCATGTGTTTGTTGGCAATCTGTATATCTTCTTTGGAGGAATGCCTATTTAGGTCTTCTGCCCATTTTTGGATTGGAGTGTTTGCTTTTTTGATGTTGAGCTGCATGAGCTGCTTGTAAATTTTGGAGATTAATCCTTTGTCAGTTGCTTCATTTGCAAATATTTTCTCCCATTCTGAGGGTTGTCTTTTCGTCTTGTTTATAGTTTCTTTTGCTGTATAAAAGCTTTGAAGTTTCATTAGGTCCCATTTGTTTATTTCTGTTTTTATTTCCATTTCTCTAGGAGGTGGGTCAAAAAGGACCTTGCTGTGATTTATGTCATAGAGTGTTCTGCCTATGTTTTCCTCAAAGAGTTTGATAGTTTCTGGCCTTACATTTAGGTCTTTAATCCATTTTGAGTTTATTTTTGTGTGTGGTGTTAGGAAGTGTTCTAATTTCATTCTTCTACGTGTAGCTGTTCAGTTTTCCCAGCACCACTTATTGAAGAGGCTGTCTTTTCTCCATTGTATATTCTTACTTCCTTTATCAAAGATAAGGTGACCATATGTGCATGGGTTTACCTCTGGGATTTCTATCCTGTTCCATTGATCTATATTTCTGTTTTTGTGCCAGTACCATACTGTCTTGATTACTGTAGCTTTGTAGTATAGTCTGAAGTCTGGGAGCCTGATTCCTCCAGCTCCGTTTTTCTTTCTCAAGACTGCTTTGGCTATTCGGGGTCTTTTGTGTTTCCATACAAATTGTGAAATTTTTTGTTCTAGGTCTGTGAAAAATGCCAGTGGTAGTTTGATAGGGACTGCATTGAATCTGTAGATTGATTTGGGTAGTAGAGTCATTTTCACAATGTTGATTCTTCCAATCCGAGAACATGGTATATCTCTCCATCTGTTTGTATCATCTTTAATGTCTTTTCATCAGTGTCTTGTAGTTTTCTGCATACAGGTCTTTTGTCTCCTTAGGTAGGTTTATTCCTAGGTATTTTATTCTTTTTGTTGCACTGGTAAAGGGGAGTGTTTCCTTAATTTCTCTTTCAGATTTTTCATCATTAGTGTATAGGAATGCAAGAGATTTCTGTGTATTAATTTTGTATCCTGTGACTTTAACAGATTCATTGATTAGCTCTAGTAGTTTTCTAGTAGCATCTTTAGGATAATTTATGTATAAGTGTCATGCCATCTGCAAACAGTGACAGTTTTACTTCTTCTGTTCCGATTTGGATTCCTTTTCTTTTCCTTCTCTGATTGCTGTAGCTAAAACTTCCAAAACTACGTTGAATAATAGCGGTGACAGTGGGCAACCTTGTCTTGTTCCTGATCTTAGAGGAAATGGTTTCAGTTTTTCACCATTGAGAACGATGTTGGCTGTGGGTTTGTCATATATGGCCTTTATTATGTTGAGGTAAGTTCCCTCTATGCCTACTTTCTGGAGGGTTTTTATCATAAATGGGTGTTGAATTTTGTCAGAAGTTTTTCCGGCATCTCTTCAGATTATCATATGGTTTTGATCCTTCAGTTTGTTAATATGGGGTATCACATTGATTGATTTGTGTATATTGAAGAATCCTTGCATTCCTGGGATAAACCCCACTTGATCATGGTGTATGATCCTTTTAATGTGCTGTTGGATTCTGTTTGCTTGTATTTTGTTGAGGATTTTTGCATCTATGTTCATCAGTGATATTGGCCTGTAGTTTTCTTTCATTGTGACATCTTTGTCTTGTTTTGTTATCAGGGTGATGCTGGCCTCGTAGAGTGAGTTGGAGAGTGTTCCTCCCTCTGCTATACTTTGGAAGAGTTTGAGAAGGATAGGTTTTAGCACTTCTCTAGATGTTTGATAGAATTCACCTGTGAAGCCATCTGGTCCTGGGCTTTTGTTTGCTGGAAGATTTTTACTCACAGTTTCAACTTCAGTGCTTGTGATTGCTCTGTTTATATTTTCTATTTCTTCCTGGTTTAGTCTCCGAAGGTTGTGCTTTTCTAAGAATTTGTCCAGTTTTTCCAGGTTGACCATTTTATTGGCATAGAGTTGCTTGCAGTAGTCTCGTAGGATGCTTTGTATTTCTGTGGTGTTTGTTGTAACTTCTCCTTTTTCATTTCTAATTTTATTGATTTGAGTCCTCTCCCTCTTTTTCTTGATGAGTGTGGCTAATGGTTTATCAGTTTTGTTTATCTTCTCAAAGAACCAGCTTTTACTTTTTTTGAGCTTTGCTATTGTTTTCTTTGTTTCTGATTCATTTATTTCTGCTCTGATCTTTATGATTTCTTTCCTTCTACTAACTTTGGGTTTTGTTTGCTCTTCTTTTTCTAGTTCTTTTAGGTGTAAAGTTAGATTGTTTATTTGAGATGTTTGTTGTTTCTTGAGGTAGGATTTTATTGCTATAAACTTCCCTCTTAGAACTGCTTTTGCTGCATCCCATAGGTTTTGGATCATCGTGTTTTCATCGTCATTGGTCTCTAGGTATTTTTTGATTTCCTCTTTGCTTTCTTCAGTGATCTCTTGGTTATTTAGCAGTGTATTTTTTAGCCTCCATGTGTTTGTATTTTTTTACAGATTTTTTCCTGTAATTGATATCTAGTCTCATAGCGTTGTGGTCAGAAAAGATACTTGATAGGATTTCAGTTTTCTTAAATTTACCAAGGCTTGATTTGTGACCCAAGATATGATCTATCCTGGAGAATGTTCCATGAGCACTTGAGAAGAAAGTGTATTCTGTTGTTTTTGGATGGAATGTCCTATAAATATCAATTAACTCCATCTCGTTTAATGTATCATTTAAAGCTTGTGTTGCTGTGTTTATTTTCATTTTGGATGATCTGTCCATTGGTGAAAGTGGGGTGTTAAAGTCCCCTACTATGATTGTGTTACTGTTGATTTCCCCTTTTATGGCTGTTAGCATTTGCCTTATATATTGAGGTACTCCTATGTTGGGTACATAAGTATTTACAATTGTTATATCTTCTTCTTGGATTGATCCCTTGGTCATTATGTAATGTCCTTCTTTGTCTCTTGTAATAGTCTTTATTTTAAAGTCTGTTTTTTCTGATATGAGTATTGCTACTCCAGCTTTCTTTTTATTTCTATTTGCATGGAATATCTTTTTCCATCCCCTCACTTTCAGTCTGTATGTGTCCCTAGGTCTGAAGTGGGTCTCTTGTAGACAGCATATATACCGGTCTTGTTTTTGTATCCATTCAGCCAGTCTATGTCTTTTGGTTGGAGCATTTAATCCATTTACATTTAAGGTAATTCTTGGTATGTGTGTTCCTATTACGATTTTCTTAATTGTTTTTGGTTAGTTATTGTAGGTCTTTTCCTTCTCTTGTGTTTCCTGGCTAGAGAAGTTCCTTTAGCATTTGTTGTAAAACTGGTTTGGTGGTGCTGAATTCTCTTAGCTTTTGCTTTTCTGTAAAGGTTTTAATTTCTCCATGGAATCTGAATGAGAACCTTGCTGGGTAGAATAATCTTGGTTGTAGGTTTTTCCCTTTCATCACTTTAAATATGTCCTGCCAGTCGCTTCTGGCTTGCAGAGTTTCTGCTGAAAGATCAGCTGTTAACCTTATGGGGATTCCCTTGTATGTTATTTGTTGTTTTTCCCTTGCTGCTTTTAATATTCTTTCTGTGTATTTAATTTTTGATAGTTTGATTAATATGTGTCTTGGCGTGTTTCTCCTTGGGTTTATCCTGTATGGAACTCTCTGTGCTTCCTGGACTTGATTGACTATTTCCTTTCCCATCTTAGGGAAGATTTCAATTATAATCTCTTCAAATATTTTCTCAGTCCCTTTCTTTTTCTCTTCTTCTTCTAGGACCCCTGTAATTCGAATGTTGGTGAGTTTCATGTTGTCCCAGAGGTCTCTGAGACTATCCTCAATTCTTTTCATTCTTTTTTCTTTGTCCTGCTCTGCAGTAGTTATTTCCACTCTTTTATCTTCCAGGTCATTTATCTGTCCTTCTGCCTCAGTTATTCTGCTATTGATTCCTTCTAGAGAATTTTTAATTTCATTTATTGTGTTGTTCATCATTGTTTGTTTGCTCTTAAGTTCTTCTAGGTCCTTGTTAAACGTTTCTTGTATTTTCTCCATTCTATTTCCAAGATTTTGGATCATCTTTACTATCATTACTCTGAGTTCTTTTTCAGGTACACTGCCTATTTCCTCTTCATTCGTTTGCTCTGGTGGGTTTTTACCTTGCTCCTTCATCTGCTGTGTGTTTTTCTGTCTTCTCATTTTGATTAACTTACTGTATTTGGGGTCTCCTTTTCGCAGGCTGTAGGTTTGTAGTTCCTGGTGTTTTTGGTATCTGCCCCGTGTGGCTAAGGTTGGTTCAGTGGGGTGTGTAGGCTTCCTGGTGGAGACGACTAGTGCCTGTGTTCTGGTGGCTGAGGCTGCATCTTGTCTTTCTGGTGGGCAGGACCACATCATTGGTGTGTTTTGGGGCGTCTGTGACCTCTATGAATTTAGGCAGCCTCTCTGCTAATGGGTGGGGTTGTGTTCCTGTCTTGCTAGTTGTTTGGCATAGGGTGTCCAACACCATAGCTTGCTGGTCGTTGAGTGGATCTGGGTCTTAGCATTGAGATGGAGATCTCTGGGAGAGCTTTTGCTGTTTGATACTACATGGAGCCAGGAGGTCTCTGGTGGACCAATGTCCTGAACTCGTCTCTCCCACCTCAGAGGCACAGGCCTGACACCTGGCTGGAGCACCAAGCCCCTGTCAGCCACACAGCCTTTGCTTTCTTCTGCCAGTTTTCCCCAGGATTCTGCCGGCTCTGGAGCGAGTGGGATGTCCCACCTGGTCTTATCCTGGGCACCAGAAGCTCGTGAAGAGGTGGAAAAATAGTTTGCCCTCTTCTTTTTTTAGTGAGTGCTTGGCCGAGAACCCTTTTTTTTCTAGGGCACCTTGTAAATGGAAAAGCTTATCTGGGTTAGAAGTTCTTGCTGTGGCTGCTGTAATTCATGGTTATCTTGCGTAAGGTTAATTCGCTTTTCGGCCTTAAAAGAAAATTTATTCACCTGATGCCTCACACTGGGCCCATTCCAGCTTCAGTCTGGCCCCTATTTGTTGATCTTTATATTGGTACTACACGGTCTTGATTTCTGTAAGTCTTGAAATCAGGTCGTATAAATTTTTCAAGATTCTCTCTCTAATTGTTTAGATTTTAGAAAACACTCCTCTCAGTGGTTCTGAGTGTGTAAGTATTATGTGTCTTTTGTTAAATTTGTTCCCTTGTTTTTGGTGACACTATTGCAAATTGAACTGTTTCTTAAAATTTCATTTTCTAATTGAGTTTATGAAGGTCACAGAATATAAGGTCATACAGAAAGCAATTATATTCCTATATACAAACAATGAACAACTGATCACAGAAATTTGAAAAACAGTACCATTCATAATAGCTCGCCCCTCCCCCAAATGAAATACTTAAGTATAAATTCATCGTAAAACACAGGATCTGTATACTGAAAACTACAAAATGGTGCTAAAAGAAATCCAAGAAGACCTAAATAAAGGGAGAGACATATGCTGTTTGTGGATTGAAAGACTCAACATAGTAGTGATACTTTTTTCCTCCAAAGTGATCTAGAGATTCATTGCAACCAATCATCAAAATCCCAACAGGATATTTTGTAGATATAGACCAGCCTATCCTGTAATTTATATATAAGGGCCAAGGAACTAGAATAGCTAAAACAAATTTGCAAAAGAAGAACGAAGGTAGAGGAATCACTTTTAGTATCAAGCTCCAGTAATCAAGACAGTGTGGGATTGATGATAGATCAGTGGAGAGGGATTGGGAGTCCTGAAGTAGACCACATGAATATAGGCGTTCGATCTTTGACAAAGGTACAAAATCAATTCATTGAGGAAAGGATGGTCTTTTCAAGAAATTGTTTTGTAGCAGTTGGTCATCCATCTGTAAAAAAATGAACCTTGATCGAAGACCTCACTCCTGATACAAAGATTAACTTGAAATGGATCATAGATGCAAATATAGAACATAAAGGTATAAAACCTGTAGAAGAAAACGTAGGAAAAAGTTATTGTGACCTGGGGTTAGAAATGATGCCAAAAGCACAATCTATAACAAAAAAAATCAATAAATTGGGCTTTATCAAAATTAAAACTTTTACTCTGCCAAAAACACTGTCAAGAGAATTAAGAGACAAGCTACAGACTAGGAGAAAATATTTGCAGCCCACGTATTTGACAAAGGACTAGTGTCCAGGTTATATAAAGAACTCAGTAATAAGAACTCTCAAAGCTCAACCAACTCAATTTAAAAATGGGCAAAGGACGTGAACAGACACTTCACCAAAGAGGATATAAGGACGGCAAGTAAACATGTGAGAAGATATTCAGCATTGTTAGCCATTAGGCAAATGCAAATTGAAACCATGATCACAGACCAGTATACACAGTGATAGAATTGCTAAAACAGAAAATCGTGACAGCATCAAGTGCTGGCAACTGGAACCCTCGTGAATTGGTGGTGAGAACGCCAAATGATACCCCACTCTGAGTAACTGTTGGGCATTTTCTTATGAAGTTATATATACATTTAACCTTGTGACCCAGCAGTTCCACTCCTGGGTATCTACCTTAGTGAAATGAAAAATTTATGTTCACTCAAAAACCTGTACACAAATGTTCATAGCAGTTTTATATGATAGTGGAAACGTGAAAAAAACTCAAATGTCCTTCAAAGGATGAATGGATAAATGGAGTATGATGAAATAGTACTCATCAGGCAAAAGGAATGATACACGTAGCAATTTGAATGAAACTGAAAGTTGTTATGCTACGTGAGACAAGCCAGCGTCAAAGGGTTATGTACTGCATGATTCCTTTTATTTGACATTTTTGAAAAGGCAAAACTGTAGTGCTGGAAAACAGACCACTGGTTGTCAAGGGTTATGCATGAGGTGAAGGTTTGTATATCAGTGAGTAGTTCCAGGGAGCTTTTTGGTTGTTGGAACTGTATTGAACCCTCTTTGTGGTGGTGGTGTCACAAATCTATATGTGTTAACATTTGTAGAACTGTACAATAAAAGAAAAGAAGTCAGTTTTACCATATGATAATAAAAAAATTTGTAAAATGTCGCACTTCGTTCTGTTTTATGGATCTTTGTATGTGACCTCGTTTCTGTTTTGCAGTTTGCTTTTGCCTCCCCCTGCCCCTACCTTTGCTTTGGCGTAGGTCACTATTATCCATTGGTCTCTATATTTGGTAGGACCTTTTAATTGGGAAGCCCATATTCCTCAGTTCTGGGAGTTTTCTTGAATTTTATTGACCTCCCTTCCCCCATTTTCTCTGTTCTCCCTTCCTGGAAGTTTTCAGACACTGGACTTCTTAGTTTGGTTTTCTAATTTTTCTTTTCTAGTTTCTTTCTTTTCTCTTCTTTCTTTTGTCTGTATGTGGAGACATACTTATTTTTTAAACTGTACATCTCCTGTGTTTAATAACCAAGAGTTCATTTTTGTTGTTGTTCTCTGATTCTTTTCAATGGCATCCTATTCTTGTTTCAGTGTTGTAATATCTTCTCTTAATGGTAGTTTTTCTTCTTCCTCAATACTTGCTTTTTTTGTTGTTGTATACACTTCTAATTAGATACTTTCCTTCAATAGCTGATGGTCCTTCTCTGCTTATATTTAGGAGGAGGATGAGAATGCATATTGCAAGTTCATAGCCTGTTGTGGGGCTTGTCAACTTTGAGCTTCATTCTCCCCCAGTTTGGCTGAGCTATAGAGTTGGGGAACCCCCAAAGACAGTGTCATTTGCTGTTTCCTCTTGGTCTGGTTGGAGTCCTCAGGGAGGAGACTCTTGTGCTCTCCTGCATGGAGGGAAGACCTGGTTCAGTGGAGGAGAGGGATCTGGTTCTCAGCATTCAGGGCATTCATTTAACCCCCCTATTTCCAGTCCAATTTCTAGTCCTTAATTGTATCTCTCTATTGCTAATCCAGAGGCCATCTGTTTTACCTTTCAAAGAAGTAAACCTTCAGTGTTCTACCATAGTGGCAGGAAGGATTCGGGGATCTAATTACTTCTGAAGCAGACTTTCAAGCAAAACTTATTTAAGCCAGTCGTCCTCCCCTCTTTCACTCCCACTTTCATAGGTATCTGGTGCTGCCAATTTGAGTTTTCAGGGATTCTTCTATGTGAAATCGGATTGGTTCTTGTTTTATCCCCATGCTTAGCTTGCAGTTCACTTTTCTTTACTTGATCTGTAGAAGTGAAAAAGTTCTAGGTCTAGTGGACAGAAGTCTGAAGAATCATCAAGCAGAGCTCTAGTCATGGCTTCTTAGTCAGTTCCCAGGCTAAGTCAGTTTACAGATACAGAACCCTTGCATAAAGGGGCCTCTGAGTCACCTTTAGGAAGGACCGTACTCTGCAGCCAAAAGTTTATATTGTTAATCTTTCTCCCAGCCCTTCCCAAAGTGTGTGACTGTGCACTGGGGAAAAGGGACTCATCAGATTTAGGGGGGATTACTGGACACAGGCTCTGAACTGATACTTATTCCAGGAGACCCAAAACATCACTATGATCCACCAGTTAAGAGTAGGAGCTTATGGAGGTCAGGTGGTCAGTGGAGTTGTAGCTCAGGTCCTTGTCACAGTGGGTTCAGTTTATCCCCGAATCCACCCTGTGGTTATTTTCTCCAGTTCCATGATGCGTAACTGGAAGAGACGTATTCAGCACCTAGGAGAATCCCCGCATTTATTTTTCCTGGATTTGCTAATTCATTCAGCATTCATCAGTTTGCCTTCCAGTTTACCAATTTTATTGTTATCACCTCTTCCCTTTTGTCTTCCCTGTCCTTGTGTGTCTATGACCATGCACACACCCCCAGTTAAAAAAATTGTTTTAGTAGAGTTGCAGTAGGGAATGAGTTTGGTACATATGTTAAGTTCTGTCTTTACCTGCAGCCTCCATCTATTGGGTTGGCCAAAAAGTTCGGGCTTTTCTGAAAGATGCTGTGGAAAAACAGAACGAACTTTTTGGCCAACCCAATATATTATTTTGCTGAGTGTTGTTACATAATCCTATGGCTTTGAAGGCTATCCAACCTCATAAATTTATGCCTCAAGCCCTATTTCTCTTTCTTCTAAGCTCTAGACATGTATTTACAACTGCTTATTCAACTTTTCTCGTAATATATCTGATACACATCTCAGATGCTTCATTCCCAACCCTCTCCTTGAAATGCCCATTTCTCATCCAATCTTCTTGTTCTCAATTAATACCACACTACCAGCCTCCCACTTGCTCAATCCCAAATTCCTTTCCTTCTTTCCTATATCACCTTCATCAACATCTCCTATTAGTTCTAGATTTAAATTATGTCCAGAATCCATCTCCTTCTCTCTATCTTTATGGCTGCTACCTGATCTAAGCCATTTTCATTTCTCACCTGGTTCCATGCAGTAACCTCCCAACTGCTCCCTGCTTCCACTCTTGTCCTGCTACAATCCATTGTCTACGCAGTAGCCAGTGTGAAAATTCTGAATTCTAAGTTAGGCCGAATGCCTTTCCTGATTCAACGTCCTCGTTGCCGTACACTTTGAATCCTTATTGAATCCATCCACACTCCTTATTCTGTCCACAAGGTGCCTGCCTAACTCTTTGACTTTAGCTCCTGCCAAGGTCTTAATTGTCTCCTCTGCTCTGGTCACACAGGCCTTTTGGTTCATCAAATACACTAAGCTTGTTCCCTCCTTTGGGGCCTTAGCGGTTGCCATTTTATCTCCCTGAATATGCTTCGCCTGTATCTCCATGTGGCTCACCTCTCACTTCATTCAACTCTCTGCTCAGTAGCATCCGCTTTGAGAAGCCTTCCCGGGCACCCTCTCCACCTTTCTCCCAGATCCCCCACATTACTCTCTATTACATCATCTTATTTATTTCCTTCTGAAAGTATCTCGTTTTTTTTTTTTTTCTTTTGACTTTCTTGTTTTTCTCTAGCCATTTGAGTATGAGCCCTGTGAGGGCACTGGTTTGATCTATCTTGTTCCTTGGTGGTATCATCACACCCAGAGCAGAATCGGGCCCATAGTAGATAGATACTCAAAGACTGTTGGATGGTAGGTAGGAGGGTGGGTGAGTAAATGTTTGTTGAGTTCTACGCTACTATTAGCATGTTGTTTCTTCTGGGACGTCTCAGAATTGAGCCTTTATTGTTTTTTTGTTTTGTTTTGTTTTTTTGTTTTTTTGTGTGGTACGCAGGCCTCTCACTGTTGTGGCCTCTCCCGTTGCGGAGCACAGGCTCCGGACGCGCAGGCTCAGCGGCCGTGGCTCACGGGCCCAGCCGCTCCGCGGCACGTGGGATCTTCCCGGACCCGGGCACGAACCCGTGTCCCCTGCGTCGGCAGGCGGACTCTCAACCACTGCGCCACCAGGGAAGCCCAGAATTGAGCCTTTATACAGAATTCCTTCCCACCTTGACTGATTCTACTTCAGAGTGCCTTTACGTGTTCCCATCTCTCCGTGCCAGTAGGTCTGTTTCAGGGCTCAAAGTTTGAATTCCCAAATAGCAGATTGTGGATCCTGTTTTCCACCTTTAGCCAAGAAGTCACACCTTCAGCCATAATTTATGCAGGAACCTGGATGACACTTCGGTGGAAGGACGACCAGTGCCCTTTCTCATCCCTCAGTCCTAATCCAGTATGGTGCTGGAGTGGAAACAAGAGATTGCAACTACAGATGTAGTCCTGATGGCTCGCCTCTCAGTATTAGGGGTCTGCTTTTGCTTTTCTGCTCCCTTCCAATCATTTCTTTAAATTTTTAACATCATTCTGTGCCAGCTGCTGTTAAAACTGAGGGTGAGATTTAGGTGTGGGGGGTGGGGAGGGTTGGTCAATCAGTTTCATTTCATCATCTTAAGAAAGGAGTCGAGAGACTGCAAACTGTGAAGCTTCCTGTGTCCGGTCACCAGCTTTAAATCTGATGCCTCCCAGCCCACTTGTCCTTGAGTCACGTGGCACCTAAATGCTTGTGGGTCCAGTCATAAGTTTCTTTTCAGTATCTGATGAAGTAGGGATGAACCCAGGAAATGACCCCTCTCTTCTCTTTGTTTTGTACAACTCAGGAGGTTCATCAAGAACGGATTGCATTGGAAAACCAACTGGAACAACTTCGTCCAGTCACTGTGTTGTGACCCCCAAGATTCAAGTAACAGTGGGTGACCTTTCCTGCCAAGATCTTTCCTTTGAATGTTTCAACGCAGCTACTTGTCATAGATGTCTGAGACTGTGTCAAAAGCTCTTAGCGGCGGAATATAATCCATATCACCTTTTCTTTTGTGCTTCACGTGTACGTTTTACTGTGGTGGAAAAAATACAACTGATTATCACACTTGAAATTGTAACTATCAGTGGGATTTACCTCCCATTCTTAAGTACTTTCTCAAGGTGTTAGATGTTGCTCCTTACCCAAAACCAATCTTCTAGCAAATAAAAACAATTTAGAGCAGTACTTATTTCAAGAATTTATAACTTGTACAAAACCTTGTAATCCAGTACCTTCAGGATGCTTGTTTTATTTTCGTATGTATATCATATACAGTAGATTGGTTTCCTGAATAATTGTGATTCCAACTGGATAGTCTTTGGCATGATGATAATAAAAACAAAAAGGAGAAGAAAACAAAAGCATCAGCTTTAGACTGGCTCCGTGCCCTCCACCACTACATGCCAAAAATTGCTTCTCTAGTGCCATCTTGATATTATATCTAGCTATAAATAATACATGACTATTGTTTTCTATTGAATGGCAAAGACTTATTCAGTCTTTACACCTCTGTAAAGTAGTAGTTTTGTCCATGATCTATTTAACTTGGCCCAGCTAAGCCGTCAACCCAGACAACTCAGCCCTTTCATGTAGATTTTTGGGCAAGAGAAATCTGCCTGAGCTGCCTTGCCCGATCAAATTAAATAAATAGTTGCCAGGTCTCTACTTTTATCCTGCACGGGTTAACATATCTGTAAATGCATGAATTTGGAAACCACCCATCAAATGTGAACGGCTGATGAGACTGTTTGGACTGATAAATATTTGTTGTTTGAACCCAGGTATTCAAACTAGGGAAGAAGGGGCAATGGTTGTTACCAGTAACGCAACAATCTCTGGTAGTTATTTTTGTCTTTGTTATTTTAACCCGGATCGTGAGTGTATTGGGTATGAAGAAATAATGAAAGAAAGCCGATCCTCACACTGGATATATGACTATTTTGTTCTCTGTGAAGTGTACCCTTGGGAAGGGATTGGTTTATGTGCAGTTCAGAGGCGCCCAACCGACTCCAGTGTAAGTGATGTGAAACAGTAAGCTCAAATTGCAGGAGCCAGTACTCCATAGAAATTTACATAGCCTATGCTTCTCCTGTAAGCTCAAGTTGAAAGTGGGAATTGATCGACCCTCCCAGGTATCCGGCCTCGCCAGCTTTAACATCACTTCAGGAGACGGATGGCAAGACACGCGGTCTCTTGTGCATTTTGCTAATTTACCGATTCTTAGGATAGCAGGGTGGGGTGTGCTAGGGTCCTTTCTGAAGTGGTTTAGGATAGGTTTGCGGTACGCGGGACTAAGCCTTTGATTTCAATAGAGTTGACTGCTTTTAGAAGAAGTAGGCTTTTGTTTTAATGCTTTCTTACTCCATTAAGCTTTATCAATAGCTTAATGACAGAAGAGAAACGCTCAAACAATGATGCTTTTCCAAAACAAACCAAATTGTTGATTCTGTTCTGTGCATATTAAAGGATTCTGAATTGCTTGGATTTTGAAAATCACAGGACTTGAACTATTTCTCTAGTCCCCCTTTCCTTCCCTTTTGGCTGCCTTTTTTGTCCCTGTGGGAGGGGTTCGGAGTCAGTTTAAACCCTTCCTAAGATTATGAATGGGTGAGTGCACATTTTTTAGGTAACCTCTTTTCACTTGTTCTGAGATCTGGGGGCTGCAACACATTTTATCAACAGTGTCCTTGTCACAGACATTTCATTATCATGTTTGCCTTTTGTTCCATTCAATCCAGGAAAGACTAGCATATGCACTTCATCTCATAGTCTTCCAGGACATATGCACACACTCCAGATAGCACTTCATATCCATTAAGCAGACATATAAACTAAAGAATGTTAGTCTATGTTATGCATTTTTAAAATATTGACATGTTTTTCTCCCATCAAGCCAAGGCCAGAGTGAGCCAAATTCGGAGGTTGGGGTTTTGTTTAGTTAGCTTGGATTTCATTAAATGAAAAAACTTGCATTGGACAATCGAAGCCTCATGCATTGCACAGTCTAACCAGTAATTTAACATAGGCATTGCATTAAAACCCACACCAATAATATCTCCACCCCACCTTCTTGACTGAAGAGTGACCACAGTTTCTTAGTTGCCTAGAAGTGGATTTTTAAAAAAACAATTACACCCCCCCGACACACACACAGAACATGATATTACCTAACTAGCGCTCATCCTCTCTTTCTCTGTTTTCGTAGGATGTATACTTTTATTTAATTTAGGATTATAACTCCTGATAATGTTTCTGTGAGCCTTTAATATGATTTATAGGAAGGCTGGGTTATTGATATCACCATTATACCTCTTCTATAAAACTACTCAAGCGTAAGACCTTGTTGGGCAGAAGTCTCTGGGCAGAATGTTGATGTTGCCCCCATCCATGGGGGTTTAATAACCTTATTGTTAAGTGGTCTTCCTCCATGGGAGTCCCATAGTCCCAAGGATGAAAACACGGTAGGAGTAGATCACCAGCTTATTGGGTACCTCAGTGTCTCTGGTAGTGGCTTATTGCTTTGGCCACCTCCCTATCCAGCAGCCATGAAGCAAACCCAAAAGGTAGATTTCTGGAATTGCGGAGTGTGTTGGAATCAAGGCAGACATTTGCCTTAGTTGGAGGGATCTGACTGCTTTATAAATATTAGAGAAGTGCTTTGGGTCTGGTTAGGAGAAGGAGGCAACTTAAGCTGGGAGCTGTGCCCATTTTCTTCTCATTGCACAGTAGGATGTCAGAGATGAGAGGACCCCTTCCCATATCCTGCATTTGCTTGTGGGGAGACCAAGGCCCTAAGAAACCACAGTTCCTAGTCCAAGAATCCATAGAAGGAGGGAGCTGGTGGCAGAGTTGGGATTTTATGGATTCTCAGTCGAGTCCTCTCGCCACTAGCATTACTAAAAATAGATTAGAAGGGTTTTTTTCTATGTACCATGTTGAATTTTATTTACTTAATTTATCAGTCTTAAAATATGAAAACAGGTCTTAGTGAGCTTTAGATCTAGATAATTCTCTTGGATTGAAGCAAAAACTAAAATCTGAAGAGAAAGAATATGATTGAAGTATTTGTTCTTCAGAACACCTCATCTTTCATGATGCAGTAAATTACCCTGAGTTTCTTGGCAGAACTTTTGACAGCTGTTGCTTTGAATAGATTCCATTCCTGTATTCCTTATGGGAGTTTGTTTTTAAAATAGACTACTGTGATTGAAATGAACTCAATATGTAGTAAGTTATAGTTTTCTTCAATATATCTTGGGTTACTTGGGTTGCAAATGTTCAGTTTCAGTACAGTTTAGGGTGAGTAATCAAAAACATGGATTTTTCTTTGATTTCCTAGTAGCGTCTGAACTATCATGAAACATTCTTCTCTTCATGTGACTTGATTCTAGTCTGTTTCTAAATGATATTTGTCCATTTCTTAGATGAGCTCACAACCATGGTAATGATAGATGTGCTCTTAGAATATCAATAAGAAAAGAATCTGGAATGGATGTTTTCCTTGAAATTAAGGCAGCCATTTGCAAATGTAGTAGTTGGAAAGATCTCAGTTTCATTACAACACCTTAGAGCTAAAAACATTTGTTCAGCACAGGGTAGAATCACACCTCCTGACAAGATATCACTAAGGGAATTTGGTTTGTAAAATATTAAAGAAAAAGAATTACAGATATCATAGCACCCAGATCTTCCCATATTGCTGAGAAGTAGGGCTCAGTAGGTTGTGGTTTGAACATTATGAATGTGAACAAAATGAAATCTCTGTTGAGAGGTCTTTTTCTTCTCTAGTTAAAGAGAACATGCTAGTAACTTTGGTTTCTCTTTCCGACTGGTTTACTCTGTTTCAAGTGTACTCTTTTGAAACTGATTTCAAAGGATCGCTTGAATTTACACTTTAGTTATGGGTGCTTTGTTACAGATTTTTGCCTCAGTGTGGTTCAAATTCCTAGTGAGAGGTGGGGGGATGTGGGCTTTTGCAGTCCTGAAGTGGCATATTCTGCTTCCCCTTCAGCCCAGGCTAAGGGAGGCTGCCCACCAACGCCCACAGATTAGTCATCCATGGCAGTTCATGAGAGTCTTACTCTAGGAGCCTCCCCACTTTGCTGTTTGCAGTGAGAAATGTAGCTGGTTATGTGACCCTCCCAAGAGCAACTGTAAGAACAGCAGACCAAGAGGGGCAGACATGAAGAGCAATACCAACTGATTCTCCCCAAAATAGACTTTCAGAGGTTGCCTTACTAAGTGTTCCCTGAAACAGCCAGTCTGTGAATGTGGGGAGACATCCCAGGTGCACGGTCACTTTTAGGCTTGTCTCGTTATTTTCTACATTTACTGACGCATATGATTGATAAAGGAACCTTTTCCGAAAGGCATTACAGCGTTTCAATCGACAGGATTTGTTCTAGTGACAGAAGTCTTGCTCTGCTCTCAGCACTTGAGGAGTGTTTAGTTTTTGTGTTTTGGGGGTTCTACTGCCCTGCTCTAAGCTAAGTTCAGGACTGTGGGAGGTTGGAGCAAGTGGTTTATGATTCTGAAGACCAGAGGACACTGGAACTTAAGCAGGCCAGAACTGGAGTTTGAGGGCTGCAGTAGGGAAACTTCTGGTCCCAGTTCTGTCCTAAAGCACTATGTCAGACATCAGGACTGGACCCTAAAGCTCCTTCAGGGAGCCCTGACCTGGGAATGGGACAGGTGGCGCAGGGACCGCCTTGTATGGAGACTGGATCAACTGAGTTGTGTTGGTTTTATTTTGTTTTAAGGTAACTTGTGTGAGGGCTTCAGCTGCAGCCAGCCTGGGAGCTGGGGTGTACCCTTACCTTTAGCCATTCTTTTTGTCTTCAGCACAAATCCAGTGTTCAAGTGAGCCAGAGGTGGGAAGAGCCATTTTACTCCTTGTAGCTGTGGGCCTGGAGAGATAATGAGTTGATGGTCTATTTTAACCTCGAAAGTAAAAATGTATATTTTTTCACTACAGTTACATTGAACAGTAAAATGAGGAACAGCAAAGTATATATTTGATGCCTTCTGTCTTTTCATGATAATGTGCTAACAAGTTGTGTTAGTATTTTACTCAGCCAGAGTCTCATTCGTGTGCTAAGCATTGGGAACTGTATGTATATTGATCTCAAACATAAATAAATACAGGGTGTCCTATATTTGGATTGTGACTTGTCGACTCAAGCTAACCTTACTGCCTCTCTTTCACACTTGTTGGAAAGTCTGTGGAGAACATAGTAGGTTGAGAATCTCCAACTCTGGAAAATGTACATGCTGTGAAACTGGGGTGCTATGTGAAAAAATAAATGTCTGATAACGAAGCGTGGCTCTGGTGGAGTCTTAGCGTCAGTCAGTATATTGTGGTCCGCATTTGGTCTCGTGTATTTAATGCAAGTGACGTGAAAAGGAGTTGGAGGTCTTCCCAGTTAAATCAAAGTCTGAGATCTGGTTATTTTCACCTCCTGGTGATCTGAGCTGGGTCCTTAAATATCTGTGCACACTTGACACTCGGCATTCATGGGGTATCATGGCCAGCTCACAGTGCATTTTAAAGTTCCACCGAACTGAAAACTTGGATTAATCTAGGGTCAAGTTTTTTGCCTCATCTTCTTGACATTCTTTTTTGCGGTACGCGGCCCTCTCACTGTTGTGGCCTCTCCCGTTGCGGAGCACAGGCTCCGGACGCGCAGGCTCAGCGGCCATGGCTCACGGGCCCAGCCGCTCCGCGGCACGTGGGATCTTCCCGGACCGGGGCACGAACCCGTGTGCCCTGCATCGGCAGGCGGACTCTCAACCACTGCGCCACCGGGGAAGCCCTCTTCTTGGCATTCTTTGTGCTCAGAAATGTTTCCATCATAATGCCCTTACCTAGCGTGCAAGGGAAGGGGAGGGATCAGGAAGGGTTGGTTTTAAATCCCCACCAGATAACCTGGCACCCCAGTTGCAGTTTCTTATCTTTAACACTTGGGTAATTTGAGGAGCCACCAGTCTCCTATCAGGTAGGAGTTTTATTCCGTACTGTGAATGCAAATTGGCCACACATAGGATATTTCCAACCTAGTGGTTCCAAATGCCAAACTAACTCTGGAAGAATCATGCATGATTTGGCTTATAAGCTTGAGCACTGGAGACCACCAGGCCCTGACCGTTCCCAGGGATCTGAGATCATCTAGGCAAGTGGTTCCCAAGTCTGGTCCCCAGACCATCATCAGGGAACTTAACTCAAAATGCAAATTCTTGGGACCCACCCCAGACCAACTGAATTAGGAACCCTGGGAATGAGCCCGGCAATCTTCCTGTTAACAAGCCCTCTAGGGGACAGTGATTGCTCACTAAAATTGAACTACTGATCTTGCTAACCACATTTTACAGTCGGGGACACTGGTGCAGAGAGGCAAAGGTGACTTATCTAGGGTCTCAGCTAATTCTGAGCAAAGGGTAAAAATGTTCCCAGGGCCGACTTTCTGCTGTGCTACAGTGTCCATTCATAAGTTTGTTCCCTCTCCTGACCTTCCTTCCACAGATATTTACTGTGGCCCTACTCTGTATCAAACACTATGTTAAGAGCTCGAGATGAGACCTATAGGACAGAGTCCCTTCCCTCAAGGAACTCACAGAGACCAGATGACTTGCAAGGCAGTGCGGGGTAGGCGCTATGATGTATTAGTCAGTGCCAGCTAACTGCTGTCTATAACGAAGAGCCCTGAGAGTTCAGTGGCTTGACGCAATGAAAGTTTCTCATTCAATGTATAGTCCAGAGTGGATGTTCATAGTCGTGCCATTTTTCTTTGTGGTTATGTAGGGACCCAGACCCCTTCTATGTGTGCTTCCGTCTTCCTCTAGGGCTAGAGAGTTTTCTCCTTTTAGCCAGTGTGTGGAAGAAACAGAGAACTGTAGAGAGGACACAATTTCTCTTCACACATCACTTCTATGCATATTTCATTTCCTGGAGCTCGGTCATGTGACAGGAGTTAACTGCAAGGGTGACTGGGACATGTAGTCTAGCTGTGAGCTCAGGAGGAGTAAGTGGCGGTGAACACAGCATCCGCCAGAAGGCACAAAGCCAGGTGGCTCTGAGAACACACAGGAGGGGCATCTAATTCAGACTGTGGCAATCCAGGAAGGCTTCATGGAAGTCTTAGAAGAGGGGGCGTTAAGCAAGAAAAAGAGGGTGTTCCAGAAAGAGGGAGCTGTGTGTGCTAAGGCAAGGCTGGAAAAGAGCGTGCCACCTTCTGGGAACTGCAAAAGAGTCTCCTCTGGACGGAATGAGGGGAGGAAGTGGCCAGAGTCAGGCACAAGGCCAGAAGAGAAGGCCTTGCATGTCCCAGGAAGGCATAAAGCACCAGCCGTTGCAGCCCGCTTTGAGATTTAAGCACAGTGAATGATGTCACTTCACTGATATTCAAGGAGTGGTTTGTGTTCTCCCAATTTTTTTTCCCCAACCTCCTCCTGAAATGCTTCACTGGAAGATTGTAAACTAGTGTTTATGGCATGAACCAAGCCCGCTAGTGTGATTTGTTACATTTCTGGCATGCGTTTGGACAAAGGGGCAAAGCCCAGAACACAAGGGCGTAAGCCCTGGTAGGCAGGAGTCCTACCAGATGACATGAGACTTTATCCATCCTCAACTCTTTCTTTGGGGGCAGGGGGAGATATCAGGGGCTCTGAGGTGACCGAGAGGTGCAAGGTCCCCCTCTCCCCCTTTTCTTTGGCGAGAAGGCTTATCAAAGTACAGAAATGAAGAGTTTAGAAATGAAGCTGAAATATCCAATTCCATTTGAATAAGGATTCTCAGTTGAGTTTATTTAACAATTTTGAAAAATCCCTGAGCCTGGAGGGGAAATGCTCCAAGTATAGCATCTCAACGGCTAAATGCAACTTCAGAGAGCCCTTCCATATTGTTTTGTAAATATAAGGTGTTCTGGAAGAGCCAACTTTAGTGTTTGCAGGTATTGGAGTGGTTTTCCCCTCCCTGCATTTTTCTTTCAAACACTGAATAAAAAGTATCTTTGAGAATAAGATTGTAACCCAGATATACATTCCTTTATTTGCCCTGAAATCCTCTTAGCAGATTTGATAGGAAAAAGGAATTGGCACAGAAGCTGTATAAAATTTTCAAGGTTCACCTGTGAATATCCTGTAGCATTATAAGCAAAAGCAACATCAGCAGAGGACATAAATATTTGTGTGTGTGTGTGTGTGTGTGTGTGTGTGTGTGTGTAAAATATTTATGTTCTCTGCTGATGTTGCTTATGCTTATGATTATAAATATGTATTAAAAAAATAACGACAGTAATCATTTGGAACATAGACCAAGAGAATCGGGGGCAGGAGGAGGGGTGTTTTATCACTGACAAATGTCTAAACAATTTTGGAAGTGCTGGTGCACGCTGATTAATAAAAGCAGACTGACTTTTAGTCAAATTTATTAATGTTTTTAAATTTTCTACCGAAAATGTACCCCTTATTCTCGTAACTGCGTGGACTGCTCCCATCCTTGGGACATCACTGGGGAACAGGGTACAGGCCTCCACCCCTGCATTAGACTTCATCAATGCTATGAGGCTGAAGGAAAGCCAAGGGGAAGAAAGATAATGCTTGGGGAATGAAATAAAGGGACCACAAAGCAAATTAAAGACAGATACGGAGAATAGTGATGCAGGACCTTTGAAATGCAAATGAAATTGGCTTGAACCTCAACCCACGTGTGCTGAGAGCCTGCATCTTTATCTTTCTGGAGATTCTGAGAGGCAGAGGTAATGGTGAAGGAGCTGATGTTTTTATCCTAGTCACTCGGAATGGGAAAGGGGCAGGATTTATAGACTATTTAGAGAGATGGGAGCTTTTTTAAATAGTTTATATCTAGGGCCACACATTGCACAACTCTAGGGGACATTGTTCTTATATTTTACACAGAAGATGCCCCTTGGAGTTTGTGAAGCCGCTGTCCTGCTCACAGCTCCCCGTGGCACCATCCACTCTTTCTCTGTCGGTCTTCCTCTCCTTCTTTGTAGATCTCTTGTTCTGCGTGTTGAGGGAAGGTGGGTAGATGGGAGCTGCAGGGGTCCTGCCTGTGTTCCTAACCCAGGGCCCGTACCCCCTACACATCTCCCTTCCTTTTTCCTGTTTGTGCTCTGGGTCTAGGCCAGCAGTTCTCAACTGGGTGCGATTCTACCTCTGCTCCCAGGGAACGTTTGGCAACGTCTAGAAACGTTTTTGGTTGTCACAACTCGGGAGAGCATCTAGTGGGATCCAGGGATACTGCTGAACATCCTTCAGTGCCCAGGACAGTCCCACCACCAAGAATGATCTGGCCCGCAGTGTCAGTAGTGGGCATATTGAGAAACCTGCTCTGGAGGAGCCCCTCGGCCATCCTTCCGTCTCCCTCAATTATCCAGAGCTATGCAGCCTTCTCACCATCACCAGGAAGGCCTCTTCATATGGCCAGAGCTACGGCAACAGGCTCTGCTAAACTAGTCCATTCTTTCATATACGCCCAGGATCCAAGCAGCAAGGTAGATGAGTGAAGCAAGTCCAGAGTAAGATGAGAGATGTCAGTGGCCCAACTTCCTCAGTGGTGGGGAGCGGTAGGTGGGGCCTGTCACAGATTGGAGCTTGCACACCGTGTCTAGAAAGGCAGCTCTAGACTACTGCCATACAGGCTTCTGTGTTGCTAGATTTCTGATTCTTTGAGAGAGGCTCAATATCTCATCTCCCTTAACCCCCAGAAAGTCCCTTTTGTGTTATTTTTCATTGAGGCTTAACATTGATCCATACATACGTGCACCAGTGTTAAGTGTCCATCCCAATGAATAGTCAAGATAATCTTGAAGAACAGATTGCAAGACTTACAGTACTAGGTTTCAAAACTTACTAGAAAGTCACAGTAACTGAGAATGTGGCATTGTTGCACGTTAGACAAAAAGAGCAATGGTACGGAATAGAGAGGCCAGAAACATCCACACATATATGATCCCTGGATTTACAATAAAGGCACCATCATAATCCAGTAGGGGGTGGTGGGGAAATGGTGTTTTCAATAAATGGCGCTGGAGCAATTGGATATCCACATGGCAAAAAATGAACCTGGATCCCTACCATGCCCCCAGATTATTTCAGTATGGGTCTTAGATCTAAATGTGAAAGGTAAAACAATAAAGCTGCTAGAAGAGAGCATAGGGTAATATCTTCATGAATTTCATAAAGAGGTTTTTTTTTTAAACAGGGCATACAAAGCAGTCGCCATAAAGGAAAAGACTGATAAATTGGATTTCATTGAAATTAGGAACTTCTGTTTGTCAAAATTCACAACTAGGAGAGTTTTGGCACACTGCAGAACAGTAGAACTTATTTGCAATACATCTGTCAAAGGATTCTTGCCTATTTTTTTTGTATGTTGGCCACTATTTCCAATTTAAAACACTGAGGGGGGAAAAAGCCCCACTGTGCAGGCTAACATTCTGCAGGCCAAACAAAACATGTCTGCGAGCCAGCTTGGCCCCTGCGTGGCCAGTTTGCAACCTCACCTTTAGCGGCATAGGAGAATGATAGAAGCTCTCACATTTCCGTATTTTCTCATTCTTTCCTTGCCAGCCTCTGTAAGGGGAAGAAACAATGTAGAGATCTATTTCTCAATAATAAGAATTTTTCCCTTGATGGCAGAATGGCTGATAATGAATTTAGCTTCTAAGTAGCACTTCCCTCCCTCTGATAGACACAATAATTTTAAAAAATATTTAAAATATGATTTGATCAAGTTTTTTTAAAAATTGAAGTATAGTTGACTTACAATGTTGTGTTAGTTTCAGGTGTACAGCAAAGTGATTCAGATATATATATATATGTATATATATATTTTTTCTGTTTCAGATTCTTTTCCATTATAGGTTATTACAAGGTATTGAACATAGTTCCCTGTGCTATACAGTAGGATCTTGTTGTTTGTCTATTTTATATATAGTAATGTGCATCTGTTATTCTCAAACTTCTAATTTATCCCTCCTTCCCCTTCCCTTTGGTAGCCATAAGTTTGATCAAGTATTTTTAATTGGCCTCCACTGTGTGTTCAGCCTGCTGGGCTCTGTGAAGTCCACAGCTGATCCGTTTTGCACTCTGCTCTCTAACTCTAAATTTTCTCAGCATCCCTGGAAGTCAGCTTCAAGCTGCAGTGAGGCAGAAGACGTGGAGAAATAGAGGTTAAACTTTTAACATTTTGAGCTCATTAATGTCCAACTTCCTTACTTTCGACCTCCTTCCCTAACTCTGGTTTCAGCCTCCTCCTTTTATTCTTCTCCCAAGCACCACTCTTCCTTAATTCTCTGATGGTCCAGTTGGAGGCAGTGGCGTCGGGTGGGAGGATAATTTCCTATTGTCACCTCTTCTGATCCCACTGTTAGAATGAATAAGAAGAGGTAGCCTGAAGGATGGCATTCTGGCAGCATGGCACACTGGTTAAAAGCATGAGATTGGGAGTTTGCCTGGACTCAAATCCTGGCTCCATCTCTTTTATTTATTCATTTACATTCTTTTTAAAAATATTCTTTTCCATTTTGGTTTATCATAGGATATTTTCTTTAAATTTTTCTTTTATTTTAAAATTTTACTTATTTTTGGCTGCATTGAGTCTTCATTGCTGCGTGTGGGCTTTCTCTAGTTGTGGTGAGCGGGGGCTACTCTTCGTTTCAGGGTGCGGGCTTCTCATTGCAGTGGCTTCTATTTGTTGTGGAGCACGGGCTCTAGGCGCGTGGACTTCAGTAGTTGTGGTGTGTAGGTTCAGTAGTTGTGGCGCACGGGCTCAGTAGTTGTGGCACATGGGCTCAGTAGTTGTGGCGCATGGGCTCAGTAGTTGTGGCTCATGGGCTTGGTTGCTCCGCGGCATGTGGGATCTTCCCGGACCAGGGCTCGAACCCATGTCCCCTGCACTGGCAGGTGGATTCTTAACCACTGCACCACCAGGGAAGTCCCTACCATAGGATACTGAATATAGTTCTCTGTGCTCTATGGTAGGCCCTTATTGTTTATCCCTTCCGTATATAAAAGCTTCCATCTGCTAACCCCAACCTCCAACTCCGTCACTCCTCCAACCCCAACCCCAACCTCCTCCCCCTTGGCAACCACAAGTCTGTCCTCTATGTCTGTGAGTCTGTTTCTGTTTCATAGCTAGGTTCATTTGTGTCATATTTTAGATTCCACATATAAGTGATATCATATGGTATTTGTCTTTCTCTTTCTGACTTACTTCACCTAGTATGATAATCTCTAGGTCCATCCATGTTGCTGCAAATGGCATTATTTCATTCTTTTTATGGCTGAATAGTATTCCATTGTATGTACATACCACATCTTCTTTATCCATTCATCTGTCAATGGACATTTAGGTTATTTCCATGTCTTGGCTATTGTGAATAGTGCTGCTATGAACATAGGGGTGCATGTATCTTTTTGAATTATAGTTTGTCTGGATATATGCCCAGGAGTGGGATTGCTGGATTGTATGGTAGTTCTATTTTTTGTTTTCTGAGGAACTTCCATACTGTTTTCCACAGTGGCTGCACCAATTTACGTTCCCAACAGGGCAAGAGGGTTACCTTTTCTCCACACCCTCTCCAGCATTTGTTGTTTGTAGACTTTTTAATGATGGCCATTCTGACTGGTGTGAGGTGGTACCTCACTGTAGTTTTATTTTTTTAAAAAAAATATTTATTTATTTATGGCTGCGCTGGGTCTTCGTTGCTGTGCGCGGACTTTCTCTAGTTGTGGCAAGTGGGGGCTACTCTTCATTGCGGTGCTCAGGCTTCTCGTTGCAGTGGCTTCTGTTGTTGTGGAGCACGGGCTTTAGGTGCGAGGCTTCAGTAGTTGCAGCACTTTGGGCTCAATAGTTGTGGCTCGTGGGCTCTGGAGCACAGGCTCAGTAGTTGTGGTGCACTCAGTTAGTGGCTCCACGGCATGTGGGATCTTCCTGTACCAGGGCTTGAATCCGAGTCCCCTGCATTGGCAGGCGGATTCTTAACCACTGTGCCACCAGGGAAGCCCTCAGTGTAGTTTTGATTTGCATTTCTCTAATTAATAATTTGCAGTGTTGAGCATCTTTTCATGTCTGGCTCTGTCTCTTAATAACTGTGTGATCTTAAGTAAGTTACTTGCTTCTCTGTGCCTCACTTCCTCATCCATAAGTTACCAGTAATAGTGCCTATATGTTAATATAAATATAAAGCACTTAGAATAGTGCCTAGTAAGCGTTAGACATGTGTTTGTTAAATTAAAAATTGACAGTTGGTGGTTGTCAGGCCTTGGCATTGTGTCCAGTGTTGGGAAGTAGAAGACACAGGAGCTCCTATCTCAGAGATCATCTCAGAGCCCCAAAGCCCTGGTTTCAAGATGGGCAAACAGCTTGGCCAAACTGCTCTCCCCTTCCTCGAACTGGCCAAAATGTGACCACTGGGTCATTTGATGACATTCTTCTTGTGGAGCCTGGTAATGGCTGAAATCCGAAGCCCATCAGAAGATGATTAAGGTCATTCTGTGGAGTATTCTCTCTCCTAAAATTTAAAACTAGAATTATTATGCAGATGAGGAAGTTTTTAACCCTGAGAAGTGAAGTAACTTACTTAGGACATGGCAGCATGACAGAGAAAAGCCTAGATTTCCTTGAACAGACTCTTAGTAGAAATACGGATATTAAAGGATGCTGGTGGGGGCTCAGAAGGATTAAGGACAATTACAGAGAAAGCCTAAATACCATAGAAAAACTGAGTAGAAATCTGGACTAGGAGGCCATGAGGAATGGATGCATGTGGAATGGATGGGAGTCATGGGGGCCACCAGAGGGTGGATCGTGCTAAGCAGAATTTTGGCCCCAAGGATCCTAGCCCTGTGGTATTACTCCTGTAGTTATGTTACGTGGTAAAGGGGACTTTGCCGATGTAATTATGGTTGCTAATCAGCTGACTTTAAAGTAGGGGAATTATCCAACAGGCCCAATATGGTCACATAAGCTCTTAAATGCAGAAGAGGAGGACAGAGAGATGTGAAGCGTGAGAAGGACTTGCAGGTGGAAGGGGCAACGTGATGAGGAATGCTGGCGGCCAAAGAAATTGAGAGAGGCTTCTAGCTGACAGCCAGCAAGGAAACGGGACATCAGCCCTGTAGTCACAAGGAACTGATTCTGCCAACACCTTTAATGTGCATGGGAGCAGATTCATCCCCAGAGCCTCCAGAAAGGAATACAGCCCTGCCACACCTTGATTTTGTTTTTGAGAAACGCTAAGCAGAAGACTCACTTGAGCCATGCTGTACCCAGATATCTGATTTCCAGAAGTGTAATATAAGAAATTTATGTTGTTTGAAAACACTAAATTTGTCAGAATTTGTTATAGCAGTGATAGGAAACTAATACAAAGTCCTTATTCTACCAATAATTTCCTGGGTTTGGAGTAGGAAGGGATAGGGGAGAGGCCAAAACATAAAAAGCCCTTTCTGACCTCTCCCAGCATTCATAGTTTTTATGAGACTGTCTTGAAAAGTTTAAAAAAAGGTCATAGAGGTACAATGGGTTCTTCTAGTGGGTTTCTAGGGGAGATTCTGTTCCTATCTACATCAGTCCTGCAGGGTTATTATTTACTCCTCAGTTCGTGAGCCTGGCCATGAAAGCAGCATTTCTTAGCACAGTTATAAATAGATGCTGTAACAATGACATTAGGAAAGTGAGCATCAAATGGCTGGACTGTGTGGGGTGGGAGTTAGGAGTCCCTGGAGACTCCCACGTCTTCCAGAGGAGGACCCTAGGGCCAAGTACTGGCTCCTGGGCCCCAGATGTCCACAACACAGAACAGAAAGAGAAAGAGCAAGAGATCTGGGATCAGAAGGCCTGGGCCGGAGGTTTGATGATCACTTCCAGGCTGTGGCTGTGTGACGTTCACTTCTCCTAACTTCTCCTTGGCTTCCTATCACAAAGTGGAGACGAGAAGACCCACCTTAAGGAACTGTAGCCCCAATTAAATAACACGATGCACGTGGAAGCATTTTGTCAGCTGTACAGACAGCATCACATAAGTCACGGTTGGGATTTGTGACAGCTGTGATACTGACACAAAACTTAAGTCAACAGACATCAGTTGAGTTCTTCATACAAAACATCTTGGAGAGCATAAAAGAGACCCTGCCATGGCTCCTGCTGATGGCAGATGTGGCTGCCGACATGGGACCCCCCCACAGCCGTATCTCCAGTATCCCAGAGGATCGCTACCTTCTTCATGGCTCCAGTGTGGGGCAGAGGCAGGAAGTGGAAAGCTGCCTCCTACCTCTTTTCCACTTCCACCCAAGGTGGTTTTCTTGGGAGGGCTGGGGGAAGCTGAGGTAGTACTACGTTGAGGGGTTCGTGGCATTTTGATTTCTGAGTGATTTTTCAGGTAAAAACCATTTCTCCAGGAGCATGGTATGAGGAGCTGTGCACCTGTGCATGCGTGTACACGTATAGTGGTGGGCCTGGGAAGAGGCCCCCACAGCGTATAGGGAAATACTGAAATTAATTGACGTGAGATTGGGACTAAAAAGAGAGAGATCCATTCTGTTGAAGGTCAGGTTCCTCCTGATTGGGGAATCTCAAGTGCCTGTGGACTACAGATAGGATCTGGACGTGATGCACCTGTGTTCTGTCCTACCTTGGTCTCTGTTTCTGGGAGGGCTGGAATGGTTAGGTTCTGTAAGTGGTTACGTTCACAGGGCTTGACTTTTATAACAGCAGGAATGGTACATGTCTGGTTTCTGCAGGTAAATAGAAAAGGAGTGTTTTCAAAAGCTGAGTTGCCGGAAAATGACTATGGGAGTATCTGGAATCATTCAGGGAAATCTCCAGAAGCCTGCCAGCTTCCAGGCAGCAAATATAAATAAAAGAAAAAAAAAATGAAAGCATTTGGCAAATATCCCATCCCTAGGACATCTTAATAGTGGAATTTATTATCTTACAAAATAAAAAGTCCTAAGCAAGAGTGGTTTTGTGGCAGATCAATTAAGTGGCTTGACAACCTATCCACGACTCAGGTTCCTTCCATCTTTTTGCTCTGCCGTCTTTAGAAGGTTGTAATTCCTCAGACTTGTCTCTTCCTGACCTCAGGGTGGCTTTAGCAGTCCCAACCACTTTATTCTTAACAATAAGGTGGGAAAAGCTATTTTCTCTCATGTGTCTATTACTTTTTAGATTTAAAAAAATTGACATAAAGTTCACATAACATCAAATACACCATTTTAAAGTGAAGAATTCAGTGGCAGTACATTCACAATGTTCTCCAACCACCACCTTTATCTAGTTACAAAACATTCTCGTCACCCCAAAAGGAAACCCCATACTTTAAATGGGGTTTAATTGAGCAGTCATAGCCCATTCCCCCTCCCCCAACCCCAGGCAACCACTAAGCTGCTTTCTGCCTCCCTAGATTTGCCTATTCTGGACATTTCATGTAGTTGGAATCATATAGTATGTGACCTTCCTTTCACTTAACACAACGTTTTCAAGGTTCATCTGTATTGTAGCATGTATCAGGACTTCGTTCTTTTTTATGGCTAATGTTCCGTTGTATACCTGGTAGACCACAATTGATTTATCTAGTCTTTCGTTGATGGGCATTTGGGTTGTTTCCATATTTTTCATATTATCAATACTGCTGATATGAATTATTTGTGAATGAGTTTTTGTGTGGACAAGTATTTGTATTTGGTGGCAGGGGGTACATGCTTAGGAGTAGAGTTGCTAGGTCATGATAATTCTGTTTCACTTTTTGAGGGCCTGCCAAACGGTTTTCCACAGCAAGTGTACCATTTTCCTTCCCTCCGGCAGTGTATGAGGGTTTCAGTTTCTCCACAACCTTACCAACAATTATTTACCCTGTTTTTTGGGAAAGCCTAGTGCATATAAAGTGGTACCTCATTGTGGTTTTGATTTGCATCTCCCTAATAACTAATTATATATCGAGCATCTTTTTTACGGGTTTGTTGGCCATTTCATTTGCCTATTTTAAAGGTTCCCTCCAGAACTTACATGATGCTCACATTTTATTTCTCTGGGCCAAGAAGAGATTCTTCCCCCTTCCCTGTATGTTATTTGTGGAGCGTTCATAGCTGGTGCCCCTGATACAGTTGCAGGTGTAAAGTAAATGCCGGGTGAATGGATAGGCACACAAAAAGCCACTGCCCGCCCGTCTTTCCTGTTGTTCTTTGCTGATAGAAACCCAGTTTGGTTCAGGTCATGGGTAGCCATATGATTCACGGGAGGCTAAACCGTTGAGACGCTGGTTGGCTCAGTATATAAACACTCCAATGATGAACTCAGGAAGGAAGAATGAAGACAATAACAGGGCTGGTTTAGCTTTACATTTTTAAAATTAAAAAGTACTGTCATACCTTTTGACCTAATAATTGTACTTTGAAGCATATGTCATAAGCAGATAACCAAAATGAGAGAAAAAGTGGCAAGGAGATAATCATAGTCTAAGAAGCGAACTTTTTATAATCCCATTCCCCTTGCCAGTGATTGGTTTAAGGTGGACATATGGCCAGTCCGTCCCATGGGATGTCAAGACAGGTCTGCTAGGGAGACTTCTTGGAAAGGTTTCCTCACAAGTCAAAAACAGACACTTTTGAATGTTAGTGTGTGAGGGTGTGATGGTTGTAACTGCTTCAGACACCTTGCGACCATGAAGAGACAAACCTGAGGACAAACCCAACATGCTAAGGATGGTGAACAAGAAGATGGGAAGGATGCTGATGGAATCATTGAGCCGTTAATTGGCCTTCTCTGAAACCACACTACCTTTGAACTTCTCATGTGAGACAAGAAGTCTCCCTACGTTTAAGCCGGTTTGACTCACTTGCAGTCAAAAGCTTCCTGAGACACACAGGATGAATTGGATGGCTCTTGTCTCTCTAGTTTTCATCCAGAAATTGAAAGCTTAGGTTATAATAGCTGGCCTCCTGATTTCCAGCCAAGTTTTCACTTGTTCAAATAAGTGTCAAGATGTGGTGGCTTTGTGATGTGTCGACTTGGCTAGAAGCTGGTACTACATTTCTCAGAGTTCCCTTCCTTGTATGTTTCTAGTTAGAGTTGGTCACAGGAGACATTTGCAGGAGGTTTGCAAAGGGGAAGTGAAGCAGTCGCCATGTTCGCTTTCAGAAACTCAGCATGGGTCAGGCCCTCTTAACAGTGAGTGCACATTTTGCTCGATCTCCTGCTCTTGTTTCCAGAGCAGCAGTCAGGTTCACAATTCAGCTACCGCGGGATCTCTTTCCTCAGCTTCTCCAAATCCTGGGTCAGATGTCAGTGTGGCTTCATGGCAAGAGCACCAGCTTCTCCTGCTCGTCACCCAAAGCATCGCGGCTGGAGGCTTGGAGATCAATGCAAGTTCCAGTTTGTTCCTTGCCAGTTCCAGTGGCCCCTATTCTCTCCTACCTCATGCCTACCTGATCCCAGGCTCTGTACCAGACACAGAAGAAGCGACCAAACCGAGACCGTTTCACTTCTTCCCATAATTGCTCAAGGTCAAATCCCTATAATAAATTCCTACTCTACGTCACTCCTCATGGTTCTGTTTCTCTGACTGAACCCTGTGATACACAGAGTCAAGTTTTCCTGATCCCAGGTTTTAGCTTTAGCTTTTACTTCCTGTTCGTAGCAGTGAAAGAAGTTTAAACGAATGGAGGTAAGCTCTCTAATATAGACTCAATTATTCTTGCTGGCTTAAAAGAAGACAAGAAATCATGGTTTCATCATGGCATAGGATCGCATCTCTATGGATGGTGGGCAACCGGTTTGCACCCGCTGACCTGGGTGTTTTAGAATCCATCCATCACTTATCTAGGTATTTATGAGTATTCAGATGACATGCTGAATTTACCCATTTTATGCGAATTTTGGGGTTTGTTGCCCAAGAAAGGATATACTCCTTAGTCTCCATCCTTACTGTATTAATTATCTGTCTCCATCAAATCACGGTGTAACAAATCACGGTGAAACTCAGTGGCTTAAAATATTAACTAAAAATTTAATGTGTCTGAGGGTTGGTGATTTAAGCTGGGCTCAGCTGGGCAGTATCTCTGGTCTTGCCTGAGCTCACTCACATTATCTGGCGATTAGCTGACTGTCAGCTGGTCCATGATGGCCTTGGCTAAAATGAGTGAGGTTACTCAGCTGTGCTCCACACGTCTCTTATCTACCAGCAGGCCACCCTGCGCATGTTTTCATGGTGTTGGCAGAAGGCAGGAGCGAGCCAGTCCAATCATGGAAGCTCTTTTCAAGCCTCTGCTTGTGTCTTGTTCGTCTCTGTCTGGGTGTCCTAAAGTAAGCCACATGGCTGAGCCACAAGGCACAGCAGAACACTGCAAAGTTACTTTGCAAAGAGAATATCGAAACAGGGAAGGGTAAAGAATTGGGGCAATTTTTGCAGTCTATCACAGTTACCAACATTCTCCCCTCAGAGGTGTTAAGTAACCATGTCAGCTGCTGCTATTTCCAGAACCATTTCATTTCCAGTATCTAGATTTCTCAAGGCTTATAATTGCCACGTTAATGCGTGATGCAAATTGTTCACTGTCAAAACCACTGTGTTCAAGCCTTGAGCTCAGCACCCCCTCTCATTAGGATAAGTAATCGTCTTAAAAAGCTGCAGTTTTGTGCAATGAGCTTGCTTTCGTCTTTTCTTCTCATGTATCTTATGAAAACAAATGAGTAAGGGATCACAAAAACAAAAACTCCGGGGGTGAAGAGTTGCTGACAAATAGACAAATATATACTGTTAGGCTGAGAATAAACTGAGTGATGGCCAACATTGCCTGAGTTCTCCGTCAGAAACGGTGAGGAGCAAATCAACTCTAAGTCAGTTGCATATATTATTGCTTACTTTTAATCACACTGGTTTTATAGACAGTAATTATAAACATATCGTAGGCTGAAAAAAACACAAATTTGGGGCTTCCCTGGTGGCGCAGTGGTTAAGAATCTGCCTGCCAGTGCAGGGGGCACAGGTTCGAGTCCTGGTCCAGGAAGATCCCACATGCCGTGGAGCAGCTAAGCCCGTGCGCCACAACTGCTGAGCCTGTGCTCTAGAGCCTGCGAGCCACTACTACTGAGCCCGCGTGACACAACTACTGAAGCCCATGCGCCTAGAGCCCGTGCTCCACAACAAGAGAAGCCACCTCAATGAGAAGCCTGAGCACTGCAATGAAGAGTAGATCCCTGCATGCCGCAGCTAGAGAAAGCCCGTGCGCAGCAACGAAGACACAACACAGCCAAAAAAATACATAATATAAATTAAATAAATTTTAAACCCCCCCACAAATTTTAGGTTCTTTTTCTTTTTTTCCCCAAACTGATGAATTACAAGTTATTTTTTACACTTAAAGGCTGACGAAAACCCATCTCTAATCCTATTAAAGTCCAACACAACATCTCAGATGAAAAATATGGTAACCATATTTACTCATTAAATACTGTTTTTTTAAAACACAACTTGGAAACAGCCAGCACGCATGTTTAATCTCAGTGCAATGGATTCAAAACCAAGTATACATATTACATGCATCAAAGCTAGATTGCACATTATCATAGTCATGTCATAATCTTCACATTTTCTTTTCAATGCGTTTGATGATTCATTGGCAGTATTTGTGATGACACCATGTTAGTTGTAATGAAAATGGTTTTGAACCTAATTTCATGAAGGAGTAATTAGAACATTCTGAACTACTGATGTTGCAGGAATTGATGCTTTTACAGATGGAGATTTTGAAGTGGGCATCTGTACTGTAAACCTCTGAGGTTGACTGGAGTCCCTCCTTTAGTTGACACAGACATGGTTTGTTGGGTTGGTGGGCCAAGTGGGGGAGTACTTCGTCTGCTAGTAACTGAACCAACACTTAACTGCGGAACTGTTATTCTTCCCGCAGAAGTAGGTACTTTTTGTGGTAAAGACTTACTTAAATCTATAATTTGGAGCAGTCAAACAATATCTATCAGGTGGCAGTCTAGGGCCTGAATATAGCTTCATCAATGGCAAAGGGATTTGATTTCTTTGCCTTGCAATATCTAATAAAAAATCTCTTGTGGGGAAGAGAGGTAAATGACTGGTCAGCACGACACTGGATTGCCAGTCGCACATCATCTGCATCAACAGTAGCTTTCTTAGCATGACTTGAATAAATTTTTGCATCATATAGAATTGTGGTTACATATCGGAATGCAAACTCCAACATCTGATATATAACTCTTGGCTCATCTTCTGTAATCCCCGTATCCTTCAGGATTTGTGCCATCATCTGTGTATCTTGCGGCATGCTCTTGGGAGAAGCCATCTTGCCAGACTCCATGATATACGGTGATCAGACTTCTCGAACTAAATCACCCACAGTAACATATTTCAGTCCTGATCTTGATGGAAGTTCTTTGCCTAGTGCGGTTTTCCCAATCCCTGTTGTACCGGTGAGCAGGATGTTCCAAAGCAACATGGTCCTCACTGCGCTTGCTCAGGACGCCTCTGCACATGCACCCTGCACGTGACAGGGAGGGGCCAAATTTTAGGCTCTTGAAGTTCTTGGTAGCTTTGCTATTCAAGAGGAGTATGTTCGTTAGCAAGATTTCTAAGAGATGCTCATTATTCACTAAAGGTGCCCACTACATATTTGTCTTAGTTTGGGCACCGCCAGAAGCCAGTCCTGAGACAAGGATTCAAGTGCAAGTAGTTTATTTGGAAGTAAAGCAAATGCCAGTAGGGAAGTGAGGAAGTGAGACGAGTATGGGAAGGCAGCCAATAAAAGATACATTATCAGGTACTTCTGTAGGCAATTGGAGAGCATAATCTTGTTGTGGAACTCGGGAAAATGGTGTGGAACACGCATTTCAGTTACTCCACCCAAGGGTTGAGGAAGCTGGGATATTTATATACCAATCAGTTCCCAGCAGTCACTGGTTGAAGGCAGTTCCTCTGGGGCCATTAATTTCCTGGCACTTCTGGCCTGACATATGGCAGGCAAACTAGGCTTCAGTAGCTAGAGAAATCCATCAGGCAAACACAGTTGCTGGCTGTTGGAAGTGGGAAGTGGTAAGGGTGTGGGCATAAGGGCAGACCACCAAAAGAGCCTGGATATGCTCTGGTACCTGAGCTATAAGTATTGGAACACTTCCTCTGCCTACAGAAGGTTACCTTCTCTAGTTGAGTGAGGCACCAAATTAACTTTTCACTGGAGAATAACATGCATTAGATTAATACATTTTCCAGTGATATTAAGGTATAATTGACATACAAGAAACTGCACATATGTAAAGTGTACAATTGGATGAATTTGACATGTGCATACACATCAATGAATCTTGCCCGCAGCAGGTATTGCTGTGGTGTTCTAAGGGTGATTTTCTCTTTCTCTCGTTCTTTCTGCATATGAAATTAATTGAAATTCTTCTGTATGGAATATTTGCTTCTTCATCCCCATTTATTATTCAATCATTTTTTCTCCCTTTATTCATTTTTTAAAATTAACTTTTATTGGAGTATAGTTGCTTACAATGTTGTGTTAAGACCCCGAATAGCCAAAGCCATCTTGAGACAGAAAAACGGAGCTGGAGGAATCAGGCTCCCAGACTTCAGACTATACTACAAAGCTACAGTAATCAAGACAGTATGGTACTGGCACAAAAACAGAAATATAGATCAATGGAACAGGATAGAAAGCCCAGAGATAAACCCACGCACATATGGTCACCTTATCTTTGATAAAGGAGGCAAGAATATACAGTGGAGAAAAGACAGCCTCTTCAATAAGTGGTGCTGGGAAAACTGGACAGCTACACGTAAAAGAATGAAACTAGAACACTCCCTAACACCGTATACAAAAATAAACTCAAAATGGATTAAAGATCTAAATGTAAGCCCAGACACTATAAAACTCTTAGAGGAAAACATAGAACACTCCTTGACATAAATCGCAGCAGTATCTTTTTTGACCCACCTACTAGAGTAATGAAAATAAAGACAAAAATAAGCAAATGGGACCTAATGAAACTTAAAAGCTTTTGCGCAGCAAAGGAAACCATAAACAAGACGAAAAGACAACCCTCAGAATGGGAGAAAATATTTGCAAATGAAGCAACTGACAAGGGCGTAATCTCCAAAATATACAAACAGCTCATGCAGCTCAATGTCAAAAAAACAAACAACCCAATCCAAAAATGCGCAGAAGAACTAAATAGACATTTCTCCAAAGAAGACATACAGATGGCCAACAAACACATGAAAAGATGCTCCACATCACTAATTATTAGCGAAATGCAAATCAATCATTTATTTATTTCAGTATGGACTCATGGATATTATTTATTGGGTTAAAATCCAATGCTATCATTAGTTATTTTGTTGTTCAAATAGTTTTATCTTTGGCAATTGGAAGTTAAGATGTTAATTATAATCCCCAGGGCAGTTGCTAAGAAAATAGCTAAAAAATATAATAAAAGAAATAAAAAGAGAATTAAAATGGTACACTAAATATATGTATTTAACACAAGAGAAGGCAGTAATGGAGGAATATAGGACTAAAAAAGACATAGTTCATGTATTTAGAAAACAAGTAACAAAATGGTAGATGTAGATCCTATATTATAAAATATAAGTGGATTAAACAATCAAAAGGCAGAGATTGGCAGAATGGATATTTGAAAAATGATCCATGATATGCTGTCTACAACAGGCACACTTCATCTTTTTGAGGCAAATATTTTTATTAAACATTAATATTATTAGTAAACTAATAATTTTACTGCTGCTATAATTGATATCACTACTTTTCCCAATTCTAGCAACTTGTGCAAGATCACAGCTATTTAGTGGAGACAACAGGATTTCGAATAGAGCAGAATATATTTTTGTGTGTGTGTGATGTTTATCTGAGTCAACAACTTTCAGTTGATTTAACACCTGGTATTGCCATCTATCACCTTATCAATCTGCAAAGCTGGGTTTTCCATTTCACATATGTATTTTTTCTTTTTTTATTGCGGTATAGTTCATTTACAATATTATTTAAGTTTCAGGTGTACAACATAGTGGTTCACAATTTTTGGAGGGTATATTCCATTTATAGTTATTATAAAATATTGGCTATATTCCCTGTGCTGTACAATATATCCTTGTAACTTATTTATCTTATACTCCTTAGTAGTTTACACCTATTAATCCCCTACCCCTATCTTGTCCCTCCCTTCTTCCCTCTCCCCACTGGTAACCACTATTTGTTCTCTATATATGTCTGCCTCTTTTTTGTTAAGTTCACTAGTTCGTTTTATTGTTTTGGTTCCATATATAAGTGATATTATATAGTATTCGTCTTTCTCTGTCTGACTTATTTCACTTAACACAATATCCTCCAAGCCCATCCATGTTGTTGCAAACGGCAAAATTTCATTGTTTTTTATGGCTGAGTAGTATTCCATTGTATATATATACCACACCCTCTTTATTCATTCATCTCTTCTTTTTCTTAAACTTAAAAATTTTTTTTAACATCTTTATTGGAGTATAATTGCTTTACGATGGTGTGTTAGGTTCTGCTGTATAACAAAGTGAATCAGCTATACCTATACATATATCCCCATATCCCCTCCCTCTTGCATCTCCCTCCCACCCTCCCTATCCCACTCCTTTGCTTTGTGGTCACAAAGCACTGAGCTGATCTCCCTGGGCTATGTGGCTGCTTCCCACTAGCTATCTATTTTACATTTGGTAGTGTATACATCTCCATGCCACTCTCTCACTTTGTCCCAGCTTACCCTTCCCCCTCCCCATATCCTCAAGTCCATTCTCTAGTAGGTCTGTGTCTTTATTCCTGTCTTACCCCTAGGTTCTTCATGACCTTTTTTTTTCAAAAATTCCATATATATGTGTTAGCATATGGTATTTGTTTTTCTCTTTCTGACTGACTTCACTCTGTATGACAGACTCTAGGTCCATCCAGCTCACTACAAATAATTCAATTTCGTTTCTTTTTATGGCTGAGTAATATTCCATTGTATATATGTGCCACATCTTCTTTATCCATTCATCTGTCGATCGACACTTAGGTTGATTCCATGTGCTGGCTATTGTAAATAGAGCTGCAATGAACATTGTGGTACATGACTCTTTTTGAATTTTGGTTTTCTCAGGGTACATGCCCAGTAGTGGGATTGCTGGGTCGTATGGTAGTTCTATTTTTTAGTTTTTTAAGGAACCTCCATAGTGGTTGTATCAATTTACATTCCCACCAACAGTGCAAGAGGGTTCCCTTTACTCCACACCCTCTCCAGCATTTATTGCTTGTAGATTTTTTGATGATGGCCATTTTGACTAGTGTGAGGTGATACCTCATTGTATTTTTGATTTGCATTTTGCTAATGTTTAGTGATGTTGAGCATCCTTTCATGTGTTTGTTGGCAATCTGTATATCTTCTTTGGGGAAATGTCTGTTTAGGTCTTCTGCCCATTTTTGGATTGGTTTTTTTTTGTTGTTTTTTTTGATATTGAGCTGCATGAGATGCTTGTATACTTTGGAGATTAATCCTTTATCAGTTTCTTCATTTTCAAATACTTTCTCCGATCCTGAGGGTTCTCTTTTTGTCTTGTTTATGGTTTCCTTTGCTGCGCAAAAGCTTTTAAGTTTCATTAGGTCCCATTTGTTTATTTTTGTTTTTATTTCCATTTCTCTAGGAGGTGGGTCAAAAAGGATCTTGCTGTGATTTATGTCATAGAGTGTTATGTCTGTGTTTTCCTCTAAGAGTTTTATAATGTCTGGGCTTACATTTAGGTCTTTAATCCATTTTGAGTTTATTTTTGTATACGGTGTTAGGGAGTGTTCTAATTTCATTCTTTTACATGTAGCTGTCCAGTTTTCCCAGCACCACTTATTGAAGAGGCTGTCTTTTCTCCACTGTATATTCTTGCCTCCTTTATCAAAGATAAGGTGACCATATGTGTGTGGGTTTATCTCTGGGCTTTCTATCCTGTTCCATTGATCTATCTTTCTGTTTTTGTGCCAGTACCATACTGTCTTGATTACTGGAGTTTTGTCGTATAGTCTGAAGTCCGGGAGCCTGATTCCTCCAGCCCCGTTTTTCTTTCTCAAGATTACTTTGGCTATACGGGGTCTTTTGTGTTTCCATACAAATTGTGAAATTTTTTGTTCTAGTTCTGTGAAAAATGCCACTGGTAGTTTGATAGGGACTGCATTGAATCTGTAGATTGCTTTGGGTAGTAGAGTCATTTTCACAATGTTGATTCCTCCAATCCGAGAACATGGTATATCTCTCCATCTGTTTGTATTGTCTTTAATGTCTTTCATCAATATCTAATAGTTTTTTGCATATAGGTCTTTTGTCTCCTTAGGTAGGTTTATTCCTAGGTATTTTATTCTTTTCATCGCACTGGTAAAGGGGAGTGTTTCCTTTATTTCTCTTTCAGATTTTTCATCATTAGTGTATAGGAATGCAAGAGATTTCTGTGCATTAATTTTGTATCCTACGACTTTACCAAATTCATTGATTAGCTCTAGTAGTTTTATGGTAGCATCTTTAGGATTCTCTATGTCTAGTGTCATGTCATCTGCAAGCAGTGACAGTTTTACTTCTTCTTTTCTGATTTGGATTCCTTTTATTTCTTTTCCTTCTCTGATTGCTGTAGCTAAAACTTCCAAAACTACGTTGAATAATAGTGGTGACAGTGGGCAACCTTGTCTTGTTCCTGATGTTAGTGGAAATGGTTTCAATTTCTCACCATTGAGAATGATGTTGGCTGTGGGTTTGTCATATATGCCCTTTATTATGTTGAGGAAAGTTCTCTCTATGCCTAATTTCTGGAGGGGTGTTATCATAAATGGGTGTTGAATTTGGTCAAAAGCTTTTTCTGCATCTATTGAGATGATCATATGGTTTTTATCCTTCAATTTGTTTATATGGTTTTTCACATTGATTGATTTGTGTATATTGAAGAATCCTTGCATTCCTGGGATAAACCCCACTTGATCATGGTGTATGATCCTTTTAATGTGCTGTTGGATTCTGTTTGCTAGTATTTTGTTGAGGATTTTTGCCTCTATGTTCATCAGTGTTATTGGCCTGTAGTTTTCTTTCATTGTGACATCTTTGTCTGGTTTTGGTATCAGGGTGATGGTGGCCTCATAGATTGAGTTTGGGAGTGTCCCTCCGTCTCCTCTATTTTGGAAGACTTTGAGAAGGATAGGTGTTAGCTCTTTTCTAAATGTTTGATTGAATTCGCCTGTGAAGCCATCTGGTCCTGGGCTTTTGTTTGTTGGAAGATTCTTAATCACCGTTTCAATTTCAGTGCTTGTGATTGGTAAGTTCACATTTTCTGTTTCTTCCTACTTCAGTCTCGGAAGATGTTGCTTTTCTAAGAATTTGTACGTTTCTTCCAGGTTGTCCATTTTATTGGCATATAGTTACTTGTAGTAATGTCTCATGATCCTTTGTATTTCTGCAGTGTCAGTTGTTAGTTCTCCTTTTTCATTTCTAATTTTGTTGACTTGAGTCTTCTCCCTGTTTTTCTTGATGAGTCTGGCTAATGGTTGATCAATTTTGTTTATCTTCCCAAAGAACCATCTTTTAGTTTTATTGATCTCTGCTATTGTTTCCTTCATTTCTTTTTCATTTATTTCTATCTGATTTTTATGATTTCTTTTCTTCTGCTAACTTTGGGGTTTTTTTGTTCTTCTTTCTCTAATTGCTTTAGGTGTAAGGTTAGGTTGTTTATTTGAGATGTTTCTTGTTTCTTGAGGTAGGGTTGTATTGCTATAAAGTTCCCTTGTAGAACCGCTGATGCTGAATCTCATAGGTTTTGCATCAGCGTGTTTTCATTGTCATTTGTTTCTAGGTATTTTTTGAGTTCCTCTTTGCTTCCTTCAGTGATGTCTCGGTTTTTTAGCGGTGTATTGTTTAGCCTCCACGTGTTTGCATTTTTTACAGATTTTTTCCTGTAATTGATATCTAGTCTCATAGCATTGTGGTCCGATAAGTTACTTGATAGGATTTCAATTTTCTTAAATTTACCAAGGCTTGATTTGTGACCCAAGATATAATCTATCCTGGAGAATGTTCCTTGAGCACTTGAGAAGAAAGTGTATTCTGTTGTTTTTGGATGGAGTGTCCTATAAATATCCATTAAGTCCATCTTGTTTAATGTATCATTTAAAGCTTGTGTTGCCGTGTTTATTTTCATTTTGCATGATCTGTCCATTGGTGAAAGTGGGGTTTTAAAGTCCCCTACTATGATTGTGTTACTGTCAATTTCCCCTTTTATGGCTGTTAGCATTTGCCCTATGTATTGAGGTACTCCTATGTTGGGTGCATAAATATTTACTATTGCTGTATCTTCTTCTTGGGTTGGTCCCTTGATCATTATGTAGTGTCCTTCCTTGTCTCTGTAACACTCTTTATTTTAAAATCTATTTTGTCTGATATGTGTATTGCTACTCCAGGTTTCTTTTGATTTCCATTTGCACGGAATATCTTTTTCCATCCCCTCACTTTCAGTCTGTATGTGTCCCTAGGTCTGAAGTGGGTCTCTTGTAGACAGCATATATACCGGTCTTGTTTTTGTATCCATTCAGCCAGTCTATGTCTTTTGGTTGGAGCATTTAATCCATTTACATTTAAGGTAATTCTTGGTATGTATGTTCCTATTACGATTTTCTTAATTGTTTTCGGTTTGTTATTGTAAGTCTTTTCCTTCTCTTGTGTTTCCTGCCTAGAGAAGTTCCTTTAGCATTTGTTGTAAAGCTGGTTTGGTGGTGCTGAATTCTCTTAGCTTTTGCTTGTCTGTAAAGGTTTTAATGTCTCCGTAGAATCTGAATGAGATCCTTGCTGGGTAGAGTAATCTTGGTTGTAGGGTTTTCCCTTTCATCACTTTAAATATGTCCCGCCACTCCCTTCTGGCTTGCAGAGTTTCTGCTGAAAGATCAGCTGTTAACCTTATGGGGATTCCCTTGTATGTTATTTGTTGCTTTTCCCTTGCTGCTTTTAATATTTTTTCTTTGTATTTAATAACTTTTGATAGTTTGATTTATATGTGTCTTGGTGTGTTTCTCCTTGGGTTTATCCTGTAGGGGACTCTCTGTGCTTCCTGGACTTGATTGACTATTTCCTTTCCCATCTTAGGGAAGTTTTCAACTATAATCTCTTCAAATATTTTCTCAGTTCCCTTTTTTTTTCTCTTCTTCTTCTGGGACCCCTGTAATACGAATGTTGGTGCTTTTAATGTTGTCCCAGATATGTCTGACAGTGTCCTCAATTCTTTTCATTCTTTTTGCTTTATTCTGCTCTGCAGTAGTTATTGCCAGTATTTTATCTGCCAGGTCACTTCTCCATTTTTCTGCCTCAGTTATTCTGCTATTGATTCCTTCTAGGGAATTTTTAGTTTCATTTATTGTGTTGTTCATCATTGTTTGTTTGCTCTTTAGTTCTTCTGTGTCCTTGTTAAATGTTTCTTTTATTTTCTCCATTCTCTTTCCGAGATTTTGGATCATCTTTACTATCATACTCTGAATTCTTTTTCAGGTAGACTGCGTATGTCTTCCTCATTTGTTTGGTGTGGTGGGTTTGTACTTTGCTCTTTCATCTGCTGTGTGTTTCTCTGTCTTCTCATTTTGCTTAACTTACTGTGTTTGGGGTCTCCTTTTCACAGGCTGCAGGTTCATAGTTCCCATTGTTTTTGGTGTCTGCTGCCAGTGGGTAAGGTAGGTTAAGTGGGTTGTGTAGGCTTCCTGGTGGAGGGGTCTGGTGCCTGTGTTCTGGTGGATGAGGCTGCATCTTTTCTTTCTCTTGGGCATGACTGCATCCGGTGGTGTTTTTGGTGTCTGTGAACTTATTATGATTTTAGACAACCTCTCTGCTACTGGGTGGGGTTGTGTTCCTGTCCTGGTAGTTGTTTGGCATGGGGCATCCAGCACTGGAGCTTGCTGGTCGTTGAGTGGAGCTGGGTCTTGGCGTTGAGATGGCGGTCTCTGGGACATCTCTCACCGATTGATATTACTTGGGGCCAGGAGGTCTCTGTTGGTCTAGTGTCCTGAACTTGGCTCTCCCACGTCAGAGGCTCACGCATGACACCCGGCCGGAACAGCAAGACCCTGTCAGCCACACAGAGATCCCAGAGGGGAGTTACTGCATGCCATGCAGGGCCACAGAGGATGGTCCAGGGTTTGGTCAGGTGGCAAAGACAGGAGTCAGAGGAAACTCTAGGCCAGAGCCTTGATGGGGTTTCTGAACTTGAGTTTACTGGGGAATAGCAGAGGAACTGCAATTCTGGAAGGCTCAGTGTTGCAAGTTACAGGCCAGTCTGTGGAGAGTTCAGAATGGGCTGTATTTATGGGGAAGGAACACACCTATTCATTCATCTCTTGATGGACACTCACTGCTATGAACATTGGGGTGCATGTATCTTTTTGAATTATTATTTTTGTTTTTTTTGGAAAAATACCCAGGAGTGGATTTGCTGGGACATATGGTAGTTCTGTTTTTAGTTTTTTGAGAAATCTCCATACCGTTTTCCCGTGTGGATGCACCAATTTACATTCCCACCGACAGGGTAGGAGGCTTCCCTTTTCTCCACATCCTTGTCAACATTTGTAATTTGTGGTCTTTTTGATGATAGCCATTTTGACAGATGTGAGGTGATATCTCATTGTAGTTTTAATTTGCATTTCTCTGATGATGAATGATGATGAGCCTCTTTTCATGTGCCTGTTGGCCATCTGTATGTCTTCTTTCGAAGAATGTCTATTCAGATCTTCTGCCCATGTTTTATTTGGGTTGTTTTTTTTTTTTTTTGGATGTTGAGTTGCATGAGCTGCTTATATATTTTGCTTATCGATCATATCCTTTGCAAATATTTTCTCCCATTCAGTAGGTTGTCTTTTTGTTTTGTTTATAGTTTCCTTTACTGTGCAAAAGCTTTTAAGTTTAATTAGGTCCCATTTGTTTATTTTTGCTTTTATTTCAAGAGGCACACTTTAGATCCAAAGACACAAATTGGCTGAAAGTAAAAGAAAAAGATAATATGAAAATGTAAGCTAAAAGCGTTAAAGTGTCTATACTAATATCAGACAAAAGACACTTTATTACAAACATTGGTACTAGAGACGAAGAAGGATATTTTCTAATGATAAAAGAGTCAATTCATCAGGAAAATAGAACAATTATAAATATATGTGCATGTAACAACAGACTCCCAAAAATCATGAAACAAAAGCTGACTGGATTGAAGGGAGATATAGACAAAACTTCTGGAATGCAACTCAAGCAGTGCTTACAGAGAATTTTATAGGTATAAAAGCCTATATTAAAAAAAGAATCATCTCAAATAAATAACCTAATTTTCTACCTTAAGAAATTAGAAAAGGAAGAACTAACTAAACACAAAGCAAGCAGAAGGGAGGAAATGACAAAGATTAGAGTGGAAATTAATGAAATAGAAAATAGAAAAGCAATAGAGAAATATCAATGAAACCAAAAGCTGGGTCTTTGAAAAGATCAACGGAATTGACCAACCTTTATCTAGATTGAGCAAGAAAAAAAGAGAAGACTCAAATTACTAAAGTGAGTAACGAATGTGAGGACATTGCTACTGACCCTATGAAAATAACAAGGATTAGAAGGGAATAATATGAACAATTATATGCCAACAAATTGGATAACCTAGATGACATGGGTAAATTCCCAGAAAGATACAAGTACTGAAACTGTTTCAAGCAGGAATAGAAAATCTAAATATAAGTAAAAACATTGAATCAGGAATCAAAAAACTTCCCACAATGTAAGTCCCGTGACCAGATGACTTTGCTCATGAATTCTACTAAGTGTTTAAGGAAGAAGTAACACCAAGCTGTTGCAAACTCTTCCAAAAAATAGAAAGGAGGGAATTCTTAACAACTCATTCCATGTGGTCAGTATTACCCTCATACCAAAACCAAAGACGTTACAAGAAAAGAAACTATAGACCAATATCCATTATGATTATAGATGCATAAATACTCTCCGAAACACTGGGAAACCAAATCCAAATATAAAAAGGATTTTACACTATGACCAAGTGATATTTATCCCACGTATGCAAGATGGTGTCAATGTATGAAAATCAATCAATGTAATACATCATATTAATAAAGAAGAAGAACCCCATAATCACTTCAATAGCCAAGGAAAAGCATTTGACAAAATTCAAGACCTTTTCATTATAAAAAAAAAAACACTCAACAAACTAGGAATAGAAGGGAACTTCCTTAACTTGGTATAGGGCATCTATGAAAAGCCCACAGCTAACACCATACTTGTGACTGAAAGCTTTCTCCCTAAGAACAGGAGCAAGATGGGTGTCCCCTTCTTGCTACTTCTATTCAACAGTTAACTGGACATTATTGCCAGGGCAGTCAGGCAAGTAAAAGAAATAAAAGGTATCTAGATTGGAAAAGAAGAAGTAAAACTACCTCTGTTTGCAGATGACATGATCTTGTATGTAGAAAATCCTGAGGAATTCTCACAGACACACACACACACAATTAGGGCTAATCAACAGGTCAGCAAAATTGCAGGACAAAAGATCAATATTAAAAAATCAATTGTATTTCTATACACTAGCAATGAAGAATCCAAAAATAAAATAAAATAAAATAATTCCATTTACAAAAGAGATAAAAAGAATAAAATGCTTAGGAGTAAATTGAACAAAAGATGTGTAAGACTTGTACCCTAGGAAGTACAAAACATCACTGAAAGAAGTTAAAGAAGACTTAAATAAATAAATGGAATGGCATCTCATGTTCATGGATTACAACATTGATCTATATAGATTGAGCACAGTCCCTATAAAAATCTTAGCTGCTTTGTTTTTAAAGCTAAAATTGACAAGCTTCTCCTAAAATTCACATGGAAACTCAAAATACCCAGAACAGGGCTTCCCTGGTGGCGCAGTGGTTGGGAGTCCTCCTGCCGATGCAGGGGACACAGGTTCGTGCCCCGGTCCGGGAAGATCCCCCATGCCGCGGAGCGGCTGGGCCCGTGAGCCATGGCTGTTGAGCCTGCGCGTCTGGAGCCTGTGCTCCGCAACGGGAGAGGCCACAACAGTGAGAGGCCAGCGTACGGCAAAAAAAAAAAAAAAAAAAAAAAAAAAAAAAAAAAAAACCCAGAACAGCTAAAACAATGTTGAAAAAGAAAAACAAAGTTGGAAGAGTCACACTTTCCAGTTGCAAACTTATAATACTTCAGAGCAACAGTAATCAAGATGGTGTGGTACTGGTATGAGTATAGACATATAGATCAATGGAGTAGAACTGAGATTCCAAAAATAAACCTTTACATTTATGATCCATTGATTTTCTGCAAGGATGCCAAGACAATTCGATAAGGTATGAATAGCCTTTCCAATAAATGGTGATGGGACAACTAGATATCCATATGCAAAAGAATGAAGTTGGACCACTACCTCACATCATATGCCAAATTTAACCTAAAAATGGACCAAAAACCTGAATGCAAAAGCTAAAACTATAAAACTCTTAGAAGAAAGTATACACATAAATAAATCTTCATATTCTTGAATTAGACAATAGTTTCTTAGCTATGATAGCAAAAACATAAGTGATGAAAGAAAAAAATAGATAATTTTGACTTCATCAAACTAAGAACTTTTGTGCTTCAAAGGACACTATCAAGAAAGTGAAAAGACAGCTCACAAAATAGGACAAAATATTTACAAATCATTTATCTGATAATGGACCAGTAACCAGAACATGTAAAGAGCTCTTACAACTCACCAATAAAAATCAAATAACCCAATTTTTTAAATGGGTGAAGTCTCTGAATAGATTTTGCTCTAAATAGGATGTACAAATGGCCAACAAACACGTGAAAAAATGTTCAACACCGTTAGTCATTAGGGAAATACAAGTCAAAACCATAATGAGATACAATTCATACACACTAGGTTGGCAATAGGAAAGAAAAAGCAAGAGATAACAAATTTTGCAATAATGTGGAGAAATTAGAACCCTTGTACAAAGCTGTTAAGATTGTAAAATGGTGCAGCTCCTTTGGAAAACAATTTGGCGGCTCCTCAAAAAGTTAAACAGAGAGTTACCACGTGACCTAGCAATTCTGCTTCTACACATATACCCGAGAGAATTGAAATGTCCATGCAAAAACTTGTACACAAATGTTCATAGCACCATTATTTATAGTAGCCCCAAAGTGGAACCACCCCAAATATCCATCAATCAAAGAATAGATAAACGAAATATGGTGTGTCTATACATATCCATAAAAGGAATGAAGTATTGACAAACAGGCTACAACATGGATGAACCTTGCAACATTATGCTAAGTAAAAGGAGTCAGACACAAGCTGCCACGTATTTTTTTAAATTGAAGTATAGTTGATTTACAGTGTTGTGTTAGTTTCTGGTATACAGCAAAGTGATTGAGTTATATACGTAAAAAGAATATATATATCCTTTTTCATATTCTTTGCCATTATGGTTTATTATAGGATATTATAGTTCCCTGTGCTATACAGTAGGACCTTGTTGTTTATCTGTTTTATATGTAATAGTTTGTATCTACTAATCCCAAACTCCTAATTTATCCCTCCCCACCACCTTTCCACTTTGATAACCATAAGTTGGTTCTCTATGTCTGTGAGTCTGTTTCTGTTTCGTAGATAAGTTCATTTGTGTCGTAATTTAGATTCCACTTGTAAGTGATATCATATGGTATTTGTCTTCCTCTGTCTGACTTGCTTCATTTAGTGTGATAATCTCTAGGTCCATCCATGTTGCTGCAAATCAAAATGCCACATATTGCATGAGTCTCTTTATATGAAAGGTACACAGTAGGCAAATCCGTAGAGGCAGAATGTGGATTAGCGGTTGCCAGGGGTTGGAAGGAGAGGCAAATAGGGAGTGACTGTTAATGGGTATGGGGTTTATCTTTGGGGTGATAAAATATTCTGGAATTAGATAGTAGTGATGGTTGCAGAACTTTGTGAACATTACTAAAAATCACTAAATCATACACTTTAAAAGGGTGAATTTTATGGTATGTGAGTTATATCTCAATAAAAATTAAATAATAAAAGTAACGTGCCTTTTATTCTCCGCTTTAAACCTTCTCCTGGTCCCCCTTCTGTTGGCTTGATTGTGGATTCCTTATTTTGAATGACCACCAGGGTGGACGGTTTGACAGATAGTACGAATTGCCCACTCACTTCCATTCCAACCCTCTATAGCGTGCCTTACTGCATGCTGGGGATTTGAAAGCTAAAGTCATTTCTCATTTTCTCTTATAGCTTGGATTCCATATGTGTCCTAGGTTTTGCCGTGAAGATAACCTCCCTGAGAGATTTGTTAAGTGGAAATGAGGTGGACACCATGCTTCTCGTGGCACACACAGTTGTAGAGTTTTGTTTCTCTGCAGCAGCATTTACAGTGGTCCCTGTATGAAGCCCTCCCTCCACGGGTGTTGAGGAACAGATCATGGGGCTTTTGTTTTGTTGAGGCTGTATGGTAATTGAGCAGGAGGTAACATACTTTTTCCTTTTTTAAAATTTTTATTTTATATTAGAATATAGTTGATTTACAGTGTTGTGTTAGTTTCAGGTGTACAGCACAGTGATTCAGTTATACATGTACATATATCTATTCTTTTTCAAATTCGTTTCCCATTGAAGTTATTACAGAATACTGAGTAGAGTTCCCCACACTATACTGTAGGTTTCCGTTGACCATCTATTCTAAGTACAGTAATGTGTATATGTCAATCCCAAACCCCCGTTTTATCCCTCCCCACCACCTTTCCCCTTTGGTAACCATAAGTTTATTTTCTAAATCTCTGAGTCTGTTTCTGTTTTGTAAATAAGTTCGTTTTTATCATTTTTTTACATTCCACATATAAGCGATATCAAAGATATTTGAATAAACTTTTTCTATAGAATGCCAGATAGTAAATATTTGTGGCTTTGAGGGCCATGTGGTCTCTGTTGCAACTATTCAAGTCTGCCATTGTAGCATGAAAACCAGCATATATAATACATAAATGAATGAGCATGGCAGTTTTCCAATAAAACTTTATTTACAAAAATTTGGCTCATGGGCCATAGTTTGCTCACCCCCTGTCCTAGAGCAATAATTGTGGTGATGGTAGTTTTATGATCTTTTATTAGCTTTTTTGTTGCAGCAGAGGTAGTATTTCCTTCATCAGGTCAGTGCTATGGTATGTTCTAAACAGTTGACTTATCTTTTAGTAATTGCTGTAGGGATTGCAAAATGCATGCTTAAGTTTTCACATTTTATTTAGAATCAGTGTTTTCCTACTTCGATGAAAATGTAGAAACCTTACGACCATATGGATCCCTCTCTCCTTCCCCCTTATACTATAGTTTTATATATTACATCTACCTATGTTGAGATCCCCATCATACAGTGTTATGTATTTTGCTTTCAACCTTCACGCATGCTTTAAAGAACTATGATTCGCCTATATTTTTACCATTTTTGTCTCCAGTTAACTTGTGCTCTTTCGTCTAGCTTCTTGAACGTATGGAATACAGTTATAATAACTGTTTTAATGAGTTTGTCTACTAATTCAATCATTTCTCCCTTCTCGGTCAGTTTCAATTGATTGATTTTTCCTGCTTCTTTGCTTTCCTGATATTTTTTAAAAGTAGATTCCAGACATTGTGAATTTTACCTTCTTGGGTGTTGGATATTTTTTTGCATTCTTCTAAATTGCTTTCCCTTTTTCTGGGATGTGGTTAAATTACTTAGAAACAGTTTGATTCTTTTGGGTCTTGCTTTTAAGATTTGCTAGGCAGGACCGGGCAGCATTCAGTTTAAGGCTCATTATTTCCCACTTTTGAGTCAACAGGCTTCTGAGTACTGTACCTGATGCCCCATGAATTCTGAGACTTTCCACTCTGGCTGGTGGGAATGGGTGCTGTATCCTGCCTCGTATGAGTTGTAGGTCATCTTGTTCCTGATTTTCCCTCTAGCTACTCTTCACTCTCTTGAAAATCTCCTCAACCCCGTGTCCTCATTGTCTTTTAATTGTACTCGCCTGACAGAACCCCACCCTGGATCAGTCTGGCACTCAGACTCATTCAATCTGTAGCTGCACGCACGGAAAAAAGCTCAGACAATGGCATATACAAAGTTAGATTGTCCAAGTTTACTGGGTCCTCAAAACTGTTATATAGTCATTCTCTGTGTCCTTAGATGTCTCTCCTGTTTTCTGCCAGAGTTATTTTCAAACTTCTCCATTTTCTTCAGCACTGCCCTCCACCAAGACACACACACGCGCATGCACACACCACCTGCATTGAATTTGCAGGAAATAAACTTGTCATCATTTTCCTAGAGAAAACAGAAGGCATCAGACGGGAACTTCCTCAGCTTCTGACCACCAGACTTACTAACAGCCCTGATTTACTCCACCCGAAGACAGATCCGGTGAGTCAGTCAGACTGTGAGAGAAGCCTTTGGCAATGCCTTTTAAAAACAAACTCTGCACATTTAACTGAGAGATGGACAAACCAGTGGGAGAAACTAGGGGAACCTGGACCTTTGCCCACTGCCACCAACAGAACCAAATTGGATCCCGGCTGCCTCGCTTGGGACGGGCTCAGCGATGAAGTGCCTATTTGTTTGCTGGTTAGAAATTGTTCTCAACATCTGGGAATCTTGTTCTCCCCTTGTGCATTTAAAGTGAGCCCAACATTTTCATGTGTCTCTTTCTCTCCAAGTTCTGTTTCAAGGGATGTCGCTCTCTCTCTACCTCTGAGGGGATTCTGGTTGTGACCCAACCTGCACCCTTCTGAGTTGCCTGAGGGAGGAGTGGAGTGTGTTTTCGAACAGACTCTGCTTTGGAAAGTTCTTTGCAGTCTGCCGTTTGCAATGCCCTGGCCTCACATCAGAACGTCATGCTAGGGAGATTGTTACTCATCACTCATTGACCTCCACGCTTGGGCAGGGGGCCGCTATGGAGTGAGGCGACGTTGGGTGGAAGGGAGGAAAGAGAGCAGCCTGGGTGCCTCTTTGCTCATGGTGATGAGAAGGTTATGCCCTGGCCTTATTCTCCAAGAGAAATGATGCATTGCTTTACGCAGGTAACCTGATCCCTCCCCACAAAAGTGTGTTTAGACGCTGAGGTATAGGTGAACAAAAGAGATGTTCTTTTTTTTTTCTCCCATATGCTCCACTGATTCTTTTTTTCATTTTAATTTTTTTAAAATTTTATTGAAGTATAGTTGATTTACAATATTGTTAGTTCCTGCTGTACAGCAAGGTGATTCAGTTATACGTATACATATGTCCACTCCAAAAGAGATGTTCTTGCATTTACTAAAAGAAAGAAAGACAGAGAGCAAGCAAGCTGTGACTTCATCTAAGGCTCTATTTCTAAAATTCTTTTAAGCCTTCCTGATTGTTATACATGTTGTTTTCCAAGACCGCACCAGCTTCCAGCGCAGGAGGAAGGTTAAATAATTGCCAAGCTCTGTGTTGCCGCTCTGATTCTCGCCCCTGGCATGGGTGATGATGGCAGTGGAGGATTTGGAAGTGGCTGGTGGGAAGAGAGGTGGGGAGGTGTTGTTTCCTTTGCCACCCACAGAGTCCCTGAATGTATTTCTCCTCTGATACCGGAGGGTTTGTGTCATCAGCAAAGCCCAGAAGAGAGATAACCAGAGTGGCTAAGACACAGAGAGCTTGGTCTTCTCTGTGACTCCAATGACCATGGGCTACTCCCCAGGAAGCGTATTTGTTTCCTGGCTACTAATCCACAGCCTGCTGTACTGGGGGAAAATAATAAATGAGCCCAGAATGTTCTGTTGGGTTTTAGCTCATTAACTTAAAAGGCTGAGGTATAATTTCCCTGAGATTCTTACAGGCATGAACATCTGCTCACAGGAGCCTGCGACATCTGCAGCCCTTGTAGTCATTCTTTGCAAAGGACCATGAAGTTTAGAGAAAAATGAATCCACCCAGACACAGAGGGTACCTGGGAGAGCCACCTTTCTGGCTGAGAAGCTGGTTATTTTGTCCTGGGACGTGGGCAGCAGGGCGCTGCGAGCCCGTCCCTGAGGACGTGTGGAAGAAGACGGGGTCCCCCGGCCCCCACCCCGCCCCAGTCATGTGTCCACCCAGCTACACTTCCGTGACCTCTGCTGCGCGCAGGGTGCTTTCTCATTTGTGTTGTTGCCTTAACCTCTCACAGTGACTCTGTCGGCAGCCGTGATCTCTCTCCCCAGCAATGTTTACCTATGTAGACAGACAATTTTAGGAGCACATACTGATTTGGAAAATCGCAAGCCCCGAATGTAAGTTTCTTGTCTGTACTCACAATCGTGTGGGGAGGAAGAAGAGTTAAATAGAGGCAGCAGCATGAAGAAGGCGCCCTGGATTGGGAATGGGGGACCTCCATTCTGGTCTCAAACCCTAGGGCCTTCCTACGTCCCTTGTTTTCTTTGGGCCTCCTGTTTCTCATTTCTTTCTTTCTTCTTCTTTTTTTGGCCGTGCATCTTACGGGATCTTAGTTCCCTGACTAGGGATCGAACCCGTGCCCCCTGCAGTGGAAGCGTGGAGTCTTAACCACTGGACCGCCAGGGAAGCTCCCTGTTTCTCACTTATATAGTGAAGAGGTTGAGCTCAATTTTCTCTGTCTCTTCTGGCTCTCATGCTAAATAAATCAGAAGTGACTTCAGTCATGTAACATGAGCGTGTAGGAGGAAGGTGAGAAGGAACTGCATCAAAATGTTTTTAGCAGATACCTTTGGGTGGTAGGATTGTGACGGGGTGGTAGCTCTATTCTTTGGGGTTTTTTTTTTTTGCTTTTCTAACTCTTCTGTAATGTGCATGTGTCATATTTATGGTCAGAAGGGCGTTGTAGACATATTGAACAATTTGGTGAAAACGGCCCCTCCTTTTATTGCATCATCTCCTTCTTCAGCTCAGCCTCCGTTATGGCCTTCAGACCAAATCACCACCTCCATTGAGGCTTCCCTGAATAACCGTCGTCTCACCAGATCATGCCCATGGCACTGCCTTAGACATGCTTCCTTTTAGACTTTATGGTGTATGTGTGGTGTATATACCCAATTAAATTCTTTTCAATATTGGGGACTGTGGCTCTTCTGCTGGGTTTTGTTTTTTTTTACAACCCTTGTAGCACTGCACATGGTAGGTACCTACGGTTACTTGTTGAAGGAGTGTCTGAGTGAAAGATGACAATGTCTTGGATCTAGGAAGTTTCTCCTCTTACTCAGCCAGCAAAACTGATAGGGCTTTGTGCTAGGGGCCAGCACAGGGGTCTAGAAAGTTCTATCCAATGTGGCCGCTGTCCTTAGGAGCTTGTAGTCCAGCAGGAGAGATTATACACACATGTGAATGTCTGCAATTAAAAACAGTGTATAATTGTACCATAGGATGATGGGAATTTCAGAGCACAGGATCCCTGAGGAGGGAGAAATCCCCTCCAAGCAGACATTAGAGAAATCATACCTAACCTCTTTGGTACCTCACAAAACACTCCCTGGTCTCTGATTTCAGACACAGCTGTAGTGGATTGTTCCAGGCAAGCTCAGGGTCTCAGGCTGAGAGCATCACACTTGGAGCCTGCACGTGTATCTTTCTGCCTCGGGTCTTTCCTCTCGTACTGCGGAGCTGGCTCAGTCCACATGCAAGAGCAGCCTGAAAGTGCAGAGAAGATACTGCTCTCCGGGAGCTGGTGGATAAAGGCTCCACCTCCACTTTAAAGGATGGACAGTTCTGAGAGGCATCCCGTGGCTGAGCGGATCCCTGTGGAATCAGCTCCCATGCCCATAGCAGTGATCTCAGTGAAGCATCCTTATGTTGGCTTTTCCTGTGTCTCTGTTCTACTCCTCACACTTCTTCACTCGATATCTGTACTCAAGCCCTTGTCTCAGACTGTCTGGGGGAGAGCCTAAGCTAAGGCAGAAGCCACCGTGGGATAGGAGGCATTTGAGCTGGAATGGTCCACAGGCAAAGACAAAGAGGAGGGGGAGGTTTTAGGTAGATGGCACATTGTGTGGAAGGCATGGAGAGTACAGTACTTATCTGGTGGAATCGTATTGAAGTTTCTTCGATCAAGAGGTGGAATCTCTTGTCCACTCTTTGAATCTGCACTGGCCTTGTGACTGGCTTTGTCCGATAAAGTGCTGCAAAAGTGAGTGACTTGGGAGTGTGGGCCTTAGGTGGCTCCGCCCAGTCTGCTCTCATTCTTCCAAGCCCGCCGCTGCTGTGTCTACAAGCCTGGAGTAGGCTGCAGGAGGATAAGAGACCACATGAAGCAAAGGCAAGCCGGCTCAGCTGAGAAATCCTCTGGACCCAAAGTCCCAGCCAACCTGGCAGCTGACCACAGACACATGAGTGAGCATCGCTGGACCAGAAGAACCTCTCAGGTGAGCTCAACCCAAACAGCCGGTCTGAGGAATTGTGAGCTAAATAAATGGTGGTTGTTTTAAGCCACTAAGTTTTGAATGGTTTGCTTTGCAACACAAGCTAACCGATATGTCTGGTGGCAAATTGGGTCATCCTGATTGGCTAGAACATGGTCTTCATGACTTGAATTGGAGCCAAGTTGAGGTAGGCTTTTTATTTTCTTTTTTTTTTTGCGGTACGCAGGCCTCTCACTGTTGTGGCCTCTCCCGTTGTGGAGCACAGGCTCCGGGCGCGCAGGCTCAGCGGCCATGGCTCACGGGCCCAGCCGCTCCGCGGCATGTGGGATCTTCCCGGACTGGGGCACGAACCCGTGTCCCCTGCATCGGCAGGCGGACTCCCAACCACTGCGCCACCAGGGGAGCCCAGGGTAGGCTTTTAAAAAAATTTTTTTAACTTATTTTTGCTGCATTGGGTCTTTGTTGCTGAGTGCAAGCTTTCTCTAGTTGTGGCGAGTGGGGGCTACTCTTCGTTGCGGTGTGCGGGCTTCTCGTTGTGGTGGCTTCTCTTGTTGCAGAGAGCACAGGCTCTAGGCATGCGGGCTTCAATAGTTGTGGCGTGCGGGCTTAGTTGCTCTGCGGCATGTGGGATCTTCCTGGACCAGGGAATTGAACGCGTGTCCCCTGCATTGGCAGGCGGACTCTCAACCACTGTGCTACCAGGGAAGTCCCTGGGGTAGGCTTTGAATGCCACCCTAAAGAGTTTGAAAGTGATTCACTGGGCAGAGAGGTGCTGTGGAATAGATGGCTGGCTGATGACCAAACATTTGTGTTCCACATTGCATAGTGTAGAGTTGTCTCTGGGAACAGACTGCCCAGCCAGGAGCCATGTTTCCCCAGCTCTCTTTTCACATGACTAGTTCTCTCCAGTGGGATGTGAGTGGTAGGGGTCTGTGTTACCTCCAGGTTGAGATGGCTAGGTATGAAGTATGAGATCCTCCATGCTCTCTATGCCCCACCTGGCAGCTGGTGATACCAGCTCAGCCTCGAACACACAGGATGGTAGAACCTCAAGATGGATACAACCTGGACTCCTGAGTCTCCCTTTAGAGGAGAACCACTCAGCAGAGTGGTCCTTGCATGAGCAAGAAATAAACTTTTATCATGTTCTACTTTACTTTATCACGTTAAACTTTTAGGTCATTGAGATTTGAGGGTTGCTTGTTACAGCATCTGGCATTACTCACCCAGACTAATGTAGGCACCATTGCAAGCTTTTGAGTGGGGGTATTGGAACCCTCAAAGCAGTGATTTGGGGATGCTGGCTTTAGCAGCCAAATGCAAGGTAGAAAGCCTCCTGCAGTATTCTGGGTCTAAGGAGACAATAATCTGGATGTGGCCTTGGCCATAAGAGCAAAAAGGATAGCACCAAAGTAGAGAGTCCTTTCAAGTTAGACACCTTCCTTCCAGGGGAGGAAACTAGTTACATCGTGGACATTCCCACATACACAGGAAAATACTTATGCCTAAATTGGTTTCCACCTGTTTGGTTGTGAATTAGAAAATGGGTCCTGGTATTTTAGGATTGGAATCGGAAAAGGCCAGTTTTTCAAAAATAAACACATCTGAAGGGTTTTTTTAAAGGATGATGATGATGATGATGGTAAAGCTTGACCCACCAGAGGGGCACTATTCTTCCTCTAAGCCTGGGGATAAGTGGCACCTTCCTCCCCATGTGCTACCGAGCTCCTAATCTAAACAGGATGGATGCCACTGTTTCACTGCTTAGTCCCTCGTGAGTGTGGAGACAGGTCCTCCTGAGGACATGTGAGGATCCTTTAGGAGTTGTCCTGGGGAAGATTTGGATGGATTTCCTTTTTTACCCTGTTCCCCCTGGGAGTAGCTCCACGCCTGTCCCTGGAAGTGTTTTGGGGCCACATGCTTCTGAGGGAGACTCAGCCCTTAGAATTGCTCCCTGGGACCACAAGCCACCCTTAGCATCTCCTAGCTGTGGCACTGCTACCAGCAGCTTGGCTCCCTTGTGCTGTCAGTGGCTTGGCCTAGCCTCTGCCCAGCAGTCTCTGCCAGACACCCAAGGCCAGGTCTGTCCCAGGCAATGAAAACTTTGTAGGACATCCCTGACTCCATCTGCCTGTCTGGCTGGCCATTCGCCTATTGCCTGTGGCCGCACAACCGGACACCTGGCCTGTAGGTCCGTGATGTCGGCCCCTCCCCTGCTCCAGCCTGTTTGTCAAGTCTCCTTGGCCTGGTCTGCCCCAGCTGACCCAGATTTTGACACTATCCTAAGGGCAGCTGTAGCTCTTCAGCTGTGCTTCATGGTGGCCTTGGAGTGCTTCCACCTCCCACCCAGTGCCCAGAGGCCCCTGGAATGTTGAGAGAGAGCGTTGCCCTAGAGTTGGCTCACCTCACACCATAACTAACCAGTTTAATGTAGCATGCAATCAACCTCAAACCAGCTTGACTCAGATTCTTAAAGGGCCAGTTCACCCCATGTCACCTAGCAGAACGTAACGTTAATTGTATTTAAGAACCTCTTTCTACCATTGAAGTGGGCAAAATGTGTCTTCAGCAACCCACAACGAAGCATCTACTTTAGGTCTTTAAAGGGTTGTGATATTCCTTTTAATATCTGAATTAATATGCCATCGTTATAATTCCTGTGTTTATCTTTTGCACTTGTTTTAAAAGCTGAACCTAAGAACAACACGAGGACTGAAATATCAGCCACCGCTACAATGGCAGGTTGGTTAATAATAATAATGATGATGGTAAACACTAACAAACATTTATTGAGCACTTGCTATATACCAGGCTCATTTAAAAATAAATTATATACACTGACTTATAGAATCTCCATGATATCCTTACCTTATGAGGTAGACATTATTATTCTCTCATTTTATAGATGAGGCTAAATAGTTTGCCCAACTTCAGAAAACACAGCAATTGGGTAGTCAGGCTTGGAATCGAGGTCATGTGGTACTAGAATTAATGCTGTTAGCTCTAGGTTATCCTGCATCTCTCTGTGTGGCAGACAGACTCTATGTGGCTAGTTTTCCTCTGTTAATTCAATCTGGAAGCACTGGTGGTGGAATTTTCTTTTCAATAATTGAAAAAAATAATTGGGAGTTATTTATTGATTGATATATTTTTTTAATTACACCAAGAAATGTCAACTCTTCAAAGTAGAAAAATTAAAATAACTTTCTAGAATTCTGGAATATAAAATTCAACCACAGTTTTACCACCCTGACACAACCACTGTCAACACTTGAATGTTTTATTCAGTATTTTTATTTTCAATGTTTTCTAGTGTCATACTAATAATGCAAGTAACTTTAGAAGAAACAGAGAATCGAAAAGAAGGAAATAAAAGTCACCCCAAGTTCTACTATATTTGCTTTTCCAGATTCTGTGTGTGTGTGTGAGGGTATTGGATCATATTGCTTTATAATCTGAGCTTATAATTTAGTTATATTTTGTAAATGTCTTTCATGTAAGAGAATGTTCTTCCATGACACCTCTATTAGTCTCTATTTCAGTGTAACAAATTACTACATATTGAGTGGCTTAAAATAACACACATTTGTTATCTCACAGTTTCCATGGGTCAAGAGCCCAGGCCTGGCTTACCTTGAGCCTCTGTTTGAGGTCTCACAAGGGTACAGTCATGGTGTAGGCCAGCTGTATTCTCATCTGGAGGCTTGATGAGGAAGAATCCACATCCCAGCTCATTCAGGTTGGTGGCAGATTTCATTCTCTTGAGGCTGTATGTCTGAGGGCCCCGCTTCTTTCTGGCTATTGGCTAGGGGCTGCTCTTGGGTCCTAGAGGCCACCCGTGGTTCCCCGCCATGCGGCTCTCTTAGGCAGCTCACAACATGGTGGTTGTTTCTTCCAGGCCAGCAAGGGAGTCTCTCCAGTGTGTGCTAGCAAGATCAGTATTCTATCTATGTCTATATCCACGTCTACATCTCTCTCTCTATCACTATTATAATCTAACCACACCAGTGACATCTCATCACCTTTGCCATTTTATTGATTGATTGATTGATTGGGCTGCATTGGGTCTTCCTTGCTGCGTGCAGGCTTTCTCTAGTTGAGGTGAGCGGGGGCAACTCTTCATTGCAGTGCACGGGCTTCTCATTGCCGTGGCTTCTCTTGTTGCGGAGCATGGGCTCTAGGCGCGCGGCCTTCAGTAGTTGCAGCACGTGGGCTCAGTAGTTGCGGCATGCTGGCCCTAGAGCGTGTGGGCTTCAGTAGTTGTGGCGTGCAGGCTCTAGGATGTGCAAACTTCAGTAGTTGTGGCATGCGGGCTCAGTAGTTGTGGCTCACGGGCTCTAGACCACAGGCTCAGTACTTGTGGCACACGGGCTTAGTTTTTCCACGGCGTGTGGGATCTTCCTGGACCAGGGATCGAACCCGTGTCCCCTGCATTGGCAGGTAGATTCTCAACCACTGCGCCGCCAGGGAAGTCTACCTTTGCCATATTCTATTGGTTAGAATTTGCAGGTCCTGCCCACAGTCAAGGGGAGGGGATTATGCAGGGTGTGAACATGAAACTACCCTAGAATCTGTTTGCTGCACACTTTTTTTTTTGGTTAAATTTTATTTTATTTTATCCTTGTTAAAGATTTTTTAACTCATTAACCAGTGAATATGGAATAACCAGGAATATGGTATAACCAGTTCGAAAGAAAATCCAAAGAACAGACATTTATAGATCAAGAATATTGGCATGAATGTGCCAATGGGGACAAAACCAGCCTCTTCCACAGTGGGAGAGGTCAGCCACTTGAACCTCTGTGGGACAGGACAGGGCAGGATTTGCATGTCTCTAAGCAAGAGGTATTTCACATCGCTATCAGTTATACAATTTAAAGAGTTGTAAAATAGCTTCCGCGGAATCAGAGTCAGATAACATGGAAGGGGTGCCACACACCATTTAAAACTGAGCCATGCGAGTTCAGTTTTTTTGATGTGCAATCATTTATTTAACGAATCCATTATATTCGAACATTAGTGTTTCCATTTTGTCATTATAAAAACTGCAGTGATCACCCTTGTGGTTAAATGTTTTCAAAGACATCCTTAATTATTTCCTCTGCATGACTTATGAGACTTCGCTCGGTCAAAAAGTTCACACATTTTAAAGGCAACTGGTAGGGCTGCTAAATTGCTCCCTAGAGCAATTCCCCGCAGGGGTGTAGGAAGGTACAGGAGGCTATTTTAGTGAACTTAGCCGAGTTCATATTATTTGTAAAGTGCTAGAATCGTGCTGGGCACAGCGGAAGGCCATATGTAGATACAAAGTAAAACAAATAAAGAAAATCGAGTTGTTTCATCCTCACAACAACCCTGTGAGGTAGGTTAATGATAATGTTCGTTTTATAGAAGAGCAAGATGAGGCCAGAAGGGTTGAAGAGAAAGATGAGTGAATTAAATACCCAAAGGCCTGGGCCGTCTCCCAGCTCCTTCACTTACCAAGCATCTGACTTTAAGCAAATGATTTTTCCTGTCTGAGTTTATTGTCTGCTCTGTCAAATGGGGCCAACATCAAGGGAGCTAATGCCTGGGTGAGAACTTGGAGGCTGTAGCCCAGTGATTCTTGCCCTTGGCCGCATAGTGGAATCACCTGGGGAGCTTTAAAGACCCCCCCCCCCCCCACCACCACCCCCCGCCTGGGCTCCAGCCCCGGAAACGCTGACGTCAGCGGCCTGCGCAGCGGGCGGTTTTTAAAGCTCCCAGGTGATTCCACTATGCAGGCAGGGCCGAGACCCACGACTAGAGCCGCCGCCACTTGCAAGGCATTATTTGTGTCTGCAGCCGAAGAAGCAACAGTCAGCTCCTGCTTGCTGCTCCGAGCTGTCAGGAAATGGCCCACTAGGGTCGGGCTGGAATCAAACCTCTGTCTTAAACTTCAGAGTCGACTCAGTCTGCTAAGTTAGTTTGGGAAGTCATCAATTACCTGCTGTTTTACCCTCCGGTGTGGGTCCCTGGGCAGCGGGGCGTCTGCATCGGCCGTGCTGGCAGGGCTGCTTTCCGGTAGAGCCTGCTGCTGCTGCCGCTGTTTTTCTAGAAGCCAGAGCAGATCTTCAGCTCCCTGCTGCCTGTCACTCACAGCTGCCCGACTGAGGCCGAGGGACCAGACGCCTGGCTGTCCGCCACTGGAGCTGGGTAGCAGATTTGCTGAGGTGTCTTTGGGGCCAGGCCAGCCTTCCAGCTCGCTGTGAGGACTGGGGATGAATTTCTCTGAGCAGCCAAACGCAGCTTGAAATGAACGTGATCCGTCAGTGGAATGAAAGCCTCGGTCCGGTTACCCCAGCGTGACAGAGCAGACCAGTACCGGGCCCTGTCTTTCTCCTGCACCTGATAAATTGCAAGAGGTATGTGTTTCGGCGATTTCACCGAGGTCACACACCACCCAGTGATTATGGGGGAAACTGGTAGTGTTGAGAAGTTTCCAGAGAAAGACAAGAGAACGGAAACTCATATTTAAGGGGGGCACTGTGTGGACAGTAGATGTGTCGTCTCATTGAATCTGAGCATTACAACCACCACAGAAACGGGATGTGCTTCTCTGTAGCTTACAGGTGAGGAGATCGTGCTTCAGAGGTGAAGTGTCCTTGCGAGGTCACACGACTAGCCAGTGACCGAGCCAGATTCACGTCTTGTCAAGCTGCATAGCGCTTGGTCTGTGTACACGATTCCTCAGACCGGGAAGGGGACTTCTGGATCCAGGGAGCTAGTTCTCTGTTGGTTTGTTTGCTTCTTGTGAGGAGGATTGTCCGTGGGGCCCATCCTTGGCCCAGTTGTGAAACATCAAAGGTTGCTTTTCTCATGGTTCAGCTTCCCTGCTGAATTAATGGAGGTAATGTCAGCTGCTGTAACAAAGAAACCCGTCAGTCTCAGGGGCTTAACGCAGGCGACATTGGGCTTAACACAGGCGACATTGGTGTGTGGCTCACACAAAGCCCAGCTGGCCATGTGGGGAGGGAGTTCGGCTCCACGGGGTCATGCAGGGCCCCAGATCCCTTCCACCTGTGGGTCTGCTCTCCTGGGCTTCGCTGTTGCCTGCGAGATCCTCTGCCTTCGGAAGGCAGGCGGGGGAGGGGAGCGCAGGGGCTCCTGGAGGAGGTTCTGTGGGCCAGACGAGGCCGAGTCGTCCACGTTTCTGTCCACATTACGTTAGCCAGAACTCAGTCACTTGTCAATGCCTAATGCAAGGGAGGCTGGGAAATGTATCCTGCTGTGTGCCAGTGAAGACAGGAAAGGGATTTGGCGACCACGCCGCAGGCTTGGCCGTAGCCCTGCATGCCCCTGGGGATCTCTTCCTCCCTGAGCCCTCTCCCTCTTGAGCCTCCCTGAGCCCTCTCCCTCTTGAGCCTCCCTGAGCCCTCTCCCTCTTGAGCCTCCCTGAGCCCTCTCCCTCTTGAGCCTCCCTGAGCCCTCTCCCTCTTGAGCCTCCCTGAGCCCTCTCCCTCTTGAGCCTCCCTGAGCCCTCTCCCTCTTGAGCCTCCCTGAGCCCTCTCCCTCTTGAGCCTCCCTGAGCCCTCTCCCTCTTGAGCCTCCCTGAGCCCTCTCCCTCTTGAGCCTCCCTGAGCCCTCTCCCTCTTGAGCCTCCCTGAGCCCTCTCCAGAACCCATCTTGTGCTTCGTGTACGCTCTCCTCGGGTTGACAAGGACCTTCTATCAAGTTTCTGCCTAGGATGCAGACATTGGGGCAGGGGCATCAAGGGTTCCTGGCCACGGCTTTGCTGAAGGTCTTCACGAGGCACCTGGGCCACAGTCCGTGGGCCTCTCACCAGCTACGTGGCTCGCCTTCCTGCCAGCCCTTCTGAGGAGGGAGCCAGTAATGTAGGTTGCCGACCCTTGGCTTTACTCTTCATTTGTCTAATGATGATGAATGTCGGCGTCTCTGAATCCGAAAGCCCTGGCCGCTTTTCCTGCAGGGTCTCCTCCTCGATGTGTTTTCTTTTTCCTCAGCTCTGCTAGCTTCGGACCCCAGGGGGAAGATGAGTTTTGCAGTGATGGACGGTAGGGATTTTTCTCACCTGCCAGTTCTGACATCCCAAGTCAGCAGGATCTGTGCAGCCGAGATACATGATTTAGAGGCGCTCCGTTCAGATGAGAAATGTTCCCTTAGCGTGTTCATGCTCCTCCGTGGTCAAGGACACCTCTTAACAGAATTCCCTTCAGAACAAGCATGGGCAGGAAAGGCTCCATGTGGAGTGAGAGTTCTTTGGTCGTCTCCCTTCCGCGGGAGAAGTGCTCCCACACCCTTTCCCACTGTAACCCCAGGATGAGTACTTAGCACTCAAACCTTTGTGCTGTCACCCTGACACCTGGCAGAACCACTCGGGCTAGCCCAAGCAAAGTTGACCGAGGAAGCTACTTTCGATGGCTTCTAGGAGACCTGTTAGCATTTGAGCAGAGAAGGTCTCGGCCCAGAAAGTTTGGTGAGCTTGCAATCCCTGGCCAAGGTTGGGGAGAGACAGGGCCGTTGGTGAGGGGAGCCAGGCCCTGTCACACCGTGGCTTGCAGCCTGGAGAAGGAACAGTGTTGGCCCGGGTGCCTGTCACCAGGTGGCGCAGACAAAGGTCGGAGGCTTTAAGCAGTCAGCTCCCCCTGCCCGGCCCTCACCGAAATCAAGCCCTTGGGAACGGCAGCCACCCCCAGTCATACTCGCCTTTTGTCTTAGGATGGGTTCCCTAAAGCACACCCTGGCCTGAGGCTTCATGGGACGGTGCTGTATTTAAAGACCGGGAGGGGAGTGGGAAGCGGGGCTGGGGAGGGAAGGGGGCCCGGCAAGGACGAGGCAACCGGCACAGCCCATGGGGGTAACTGACTCACGCCTGCAACGGTGCTCTGGGGTTTGTGTCCGCATTAAGGGACAAGAGGTGTTTACAGCCTATACCTGTCAGTACGTCACCAATACACTGTCTCTGGGCAGCTCATTGTCGATGCTCAGAGCAGCCCGCCAAACGAGACACAGGTACTGGTGATTGGGTGGGAAAGCGCACCAGGTGCCATGTGCCAAAATGGGGAATAGCTCTGAGGGCGTGTGGGTGGATGAGTGACATCACCGGCTTTGTGCCCAGTTGGAGGCTGCTTTTCCCTCGCGGAACAGCCGTTAATAGCAACTTTAGCCTAAGAGCACAGAGTGAGTTTGGCCTGGGTTGGGGAGATGCTTTGTTGTAGGTGTGGGGCTTCCCCCTCTCTGTATAGGGCAGTGGCCCGGCACGTGGAGCCAGACCATTAGAAACTTAAAAGCATTTTCAAAGGAAACTTCAACTTAATTCACATTCCTTTCACTGTGGGAAAGGGACTCAGATCTGATACTTCATAGCCTTTTAAGCTGAGCTTGCACTCTGGGGGTGGGAATCTGTGTGTGTGTGTGTGTGTGCGCGCGCGCGCGCGCGCACGTGTGCGCATCAGCAGTCCACGTTGACGGTGTCTGGGCTGGCACTCCTCTCCACCCAGCCCCGTCTGCAGAGCCATTCGCCTCTTGGACCCAAGCCCTGCAGTGTCCCTCCTCAGAACTCTCGTAATGCCTTGCGAGCATTTCTGTCGTTGCCTGAACCACATTATTTTACGAAGATTTGTTTATATGTCTGTGTTTTTTTAAATGAAGAATAGTTGATTTACAATGTCGTGTTAATTTCTGCAGTACAGCAAAATGATTCAGTTATACATATATATATATATATATATATATACCTTCTCTTTTGTATTCTTTTCCATTAGGGTTGATCGCAGGATATTGAATATAGTTCTCTGTGCTATACAGTAGGACCTTGTTGTTTATCTATTCTATATAGAATAGCTTACATCTGCGAATCCCAAACTCCCCCTCCATCCCTCCCCCAATCCCCTCCCCCTTGGCAACCACAAGTCTGTCCTCTCTGTCTGCAAGACTGTTTCTGTTTTGTAAATAAGTTCATTTGTGTCATATTTTAGATTCCACATATAAGTGGTACCATATGGTATTTGTTTTTCTCTTTCTGACTTACTTCGGTTGGTATGAAAACCTCTAGGTCTATCCATGTTGCTGAAGATGGTATTATTTTGTTTTTACTTATGGCTGAGTAGTATTCCACTGTACATATGTACCATATCTTTATCCAGTCATCTGTCAATGGACATTTAGGTTGTTTCCACGTCTTGGCTATTGTAAATAGTGCTGCTATGAACATAAGAGTGTATGTATCATTTTGAGTTATAGTTTTGTCCAGATATCTGCCCAGGAATGGGACTGCTGGATCATATGGCAATTCTTACGTGTCTGTCGTAATCAGTACGCTGAGCTCCTTGAGAGCAGAGTCTACATCTTATATTTGTCCAAGCTCTAGCCCCCAACTTGATGTCTGGATGTAGGGTAGGTGCTGAATGAATGAATGGTGTGGGAGAACTGAAGAGTTACCCAAGGAAAAAGCCAAGGTCATGAGGCCAGAACCATGACTGAAAGGGAGACAAAAGGATGGCGAGAACTGGAATCAGTAAATCCATGAGACCAGGATGTGGACCAATAGGAAGCCTCAGCCACTGCTTGTGGGAGAATGGCTGAATCTAGACTTTAGTATTACCACGTAGACCTGCCCATGTGCACGCCCTACAAGCAGCAGTCCCGTTCCACAGCGTATGCCCTAGAGAAGCTCTTGCACACACACACTAGGAGGTGTGTGCAAGAACGTTCATGGACGCATGACAGCTGCAAACTGGAAAAAACCCATGTGTCTGTCAACAACAGACTGGATGAATGAGTTGTGGTAGCACAGTGCATATAATGGCATACTATACAGCAGTGCAAATGAGGGAACTGCAGCTACCTACATCAACGTGGCCGAATCTCAAAAATTAGATGTTGCTGGGAAGACGTAAGTCACAGAGGGAGTCATGCAGAATGATTCCATTTGCCTGAAGTTCAACAAAGGGGAAATGAAAAAATTAAGAATAACTGCACAGATGATAAAAAATAGAAAGCAAACCAAGAGGGAGATTAATACACAATTAAGGATAACAGTTACCCCTGGTGGGGGTGGACAGGGTAGTTCAATTATAGATGGACATGGGAGTGCAAGGGCTTCTGGGGGAAGATGAAGTTTGAATTATTAGGCCGTGTGATGGTACATAGGTTATCAGTTCATTGCTCCTCTGTGGACTGTACATATGTTTTATACATTCTTTTGTATGTGTACATTTTTATTGATACTTTATTTTAAAAAAATAAAAGAGAGTTCTGAAGCATCTCTCCTCTCAAAAATTTCACACACAAAAAACACTTCCAAATTATGAATGGCGCCATGAAAAGCAAGGGATATTCTACAAGAGCGCTCAGGCTGCTAAGAGGTCAAGCTACTCATTTCTTGAAGAGTTACTGGGAATTTCTCCCCTTTTAGAAGCTCAGTGTGGAAGCATGGGTGGGAGGGGAGCTTGGGACAAAACAGTATTGTTTCCATGAGCACATTCACCTTTCCTTCTGGTAAACCATGGGTTGGCAAACTGGCCTGCAGGCCAAATCCTGCCAGCCATCTGTTCCTGTAGATAAAGTTTTATTGAAACACAGCCCTGCTCACCCATTTACACATGGTCTATGGCTGCTTTCATGCTGCAATGACAGTATTGAGTAGTTGCCACAGAGACTGTACAAGGCCCACAAAGCTGAAAGTATTTACTGTCAGGCCGTTGAGGAAGAATGTTGCCCACATTGCAGGCAGCAGGTCCCTGAGTCCACGGTGTGTGAGGCAGCGGTGCTCAAGCATTACCGTATATAGGAATGACCAGGGGGCGGGGCCTGTGCTTCTGCATTTCTAACAAGCTCCCAGGTGATGATGATGCCCCTGGTCCAGGGACACACCTCCTGCCTGTCCTTCATTCCAGAAACATTTGTTGAGTGTCTTCAATGTGCCAGGCCCTGGGGACACAGAACTGAGACCAAGGCAGCACCTGAGTTCGGAAATTTCTTTTAAAAGGGGAGGCAGAGGGGCTTCCCTGGTGGCGCAGTTGTTGGGAATCCGCCTGCCAATGCAGGGACACGGGTTCGAGCCCTGACCCGGGAGGATCCCACAGGCCCTGGAGTGGCTGGGCCCGTGCGCCACAACTACTGAGCCTGTGTGTCACAGCTGCTGAAGCCTGTGGGCCTGGAGCCCATGCTCCGCAACAAGAGAAGCCACCGCAGTGAGAAGCCCGCGCACGGCAACGAAGACCCAATGCAGCCAAAATAAATAAATAAATAAATAAATAAGTAAATAAGTAAATAAGGCAGAAACCCTCGAAAGGGACTTAATTCTGTATTAGCAGCCAGGACAAAATGTTGCCCAGAGGAGGGAGGCATCTCTTCCTGGAGTTGTCAGGGATTGCATCCTTGAGGAGGTGGCATTTGAGTGGGGCTTGAAGGAGAAACCATGCACTTGAAGCAAAGCAGTCGAAGTGAAAGGAAAAGCAGGTGAGGCCATGATCGTGGGGGCAGAACTGGCATGTTCTAGAATGTCAAGTTCAGTTGGTGTTGGTTGAGCTGCTGGAACTCACTGACCATCTCTGAACCTCATGGTAACCTCAGCGGGCTTCCTCGCCTTCCCTCCAGCAAACCTTTCCTGAGAACTACCAGAAGAGGCTAGCTCTCTGCCCTTTGCCCTCTCTCCGATGACAGAGGTACTCATGAGCCCTGAAAGGCACAAAGTTCCTGCTGTGGGGCGGGGGGGATAGTAGAGGAGCAGTACGAGCTGGAGGGCCCGGCCCTAAGGCTGCAGCACGGAAGCGAGGGCCCTCAGCTCCGCCCCAGAAGCCCGGACGAGGACGAGGACGAGGGCTACAGGGCTGCCTCCGGCCGTGGAGAGCCAGGGTGGGCCTCTTCTCTACTTGTTCACCACTCCCGGGCCCTTCCGCTGCGGCAGGTCACGATCCCAAAACGTCAAGGTTAGGAAGCACATGGAAGACCCTTTGGCTCACCCTCGTCATGGTGCACATGGCAGAATCAAACACCTGCGCGGGGGCTGTGCCGAAAAGTTATTATTTGATCCTTAATGAGCCTGCTAAGGCCCCCACCTGCTTGGTGGGGAAAAACGTACATGAAATGTCCAATCTGGTTTTGATGTAGTCAGTTGCGATCATGTAAATGGGCCTTTGAGGAGATATTCAGACTTTGAATTGGTGAAAACTTTGGCTCTCACAGCGCTTTCCCAACTCCAGGAGGAAAGGGGCTTGGGCAGGTTCCTTAGCCTCTTGGGGACACTAGACCGATGTCTTTTTTGCTGGTGCTACTTGGGCTCGGACCATTCTCTGGGGGTGGTCAAGGCCTCTGTGCAGCCCCCTGCAGGGTGACCTTGTCCTGCCAAGGTAGGCTCGTAGTGGGCCCTCTCGCTCTTAACTTACGTGTCATACCCTCTCGGGAACGAAGGCAGCTTGGGGAGACCAGAGACCGCTGTGCTCAATCCCATTACCTCCCAGTTGACTCTAAGGTGACTGTTTGAGGTTGGTCTGAGCCCCCCTTGTTTCTCAGTGTGGCTACTACACGTTCCAGAAAGGGGCGCCCAGGACACACCCCTGTGACTGCTTGCTCACCTCGCACTCTCCTACTTTTCACAAATTCGTAGGCTGGGAGAGGGGTAGGCTTTTATTTCCCTTTTGTCATGTTTCCTTCTTCCTGACTCCAGCTATGCCTTCATGGCAGACAAAGGTCTCCCCTCTTCCACCATAGTAAAAACCCAGAAGCAGAGTCGTCCAAGTTCATTTGCTGACTGGCTCCACGAGGTGACAAAGGATTCTGGAAAATCTTTCCTGAAGACCATCTCTTGGCTTGCAAGCCCCTTGCCTGCTGCATATTTCAATTTTGAATGTCAAAAGCCAAATATTACTTTGGTCTTTCTCACCACATTCCCTCTATAGGAAAATAATCTCTCACCCTGCCCCACCCCATCTCGCAGTAGATAGAGGCCTTAGGCTGACCAGGGCAAGGTCATGTCCTTGAAGAGGCACAGGAAAAAATGTGCCCTAAAATTGTGGAAAAAAATTGTCCTGGTGGTCTATACAAGAGGCAGCTGAAGATCATAAAGGTTATCTGTAGGACCCTCATTTCCCAGCTACTGGGAGCTTTGGCTGATAACTCAGAGCTGCTCCTGTCTCCGCAAGCTCTGCCCCTCCCTTACTTAAACCTCTCCCCCAAACCCCCACGACCTTGATCAATCACTGACTGGCATGGGGGTAGAAAAGCCTTCTGGAATTCTGACCGACTTGGTGGTGCTGTTTGTGATCCAGAGCTCCTCATAGGATCAGGCTGAAGCCAGTCTCCAGTAGAGACCACATCATTGCTTAGCTTCCCTCGCCCGCATCCTATCCTGCTCCCCCCACCCAATCATTTGCACAGAGATCCTCATCTCAGGCTCTGCTTCTAGGGAACATGACCTAAGACCAATTTTCTATTGCTGCCTTAAAAATTACCACAAACTTGGTGACTTAAAGAAGACAATTTTAGAAACTTACAGTTCTGTAGGTCAGAAGTCTGACATAAGTTTCCTTGGGCTAAAATCAAGGTGTTGGCAGGGCTGCATTCCTTTCTGAAAGCTCTAGGAAAAAATCAATTTCTTTGATTTTTCTTTATTTTATTTTTTTTTTAGCTTCTAGAGGCTGCCACATTCCTTGGCTTGGGGCCCTCTTCCATCACCTTCATCACATCTCTCTGACCATTCTTCCATCCTCACATATCTCTCTCTCCATAGTTGGAAAAGATTTTCTACTTTAAGGGCTCATGTGATGCTATAGGGCTCACTTGGACAATTCAGGATAATCTTCCCGTCTCAAAATCCTTTGAGTAACCTTAATCACATCTGCAAAGTTCCTTTTGCCATGTAATGTAACATATTCATGGGTTCCAGGGATTAGTGCACAGACATCTGTTGTGTGTTGAATTATGTCTCCCCCAAATAGGTTGAAGTCCTAACCCCAGTACCTGTGAATGTGACCTTATTTGGAGATAGGGTCTTTGCAGATGATCAAATTAAGATGAGGTCATTAGGGTGTGTGCTCATCTGATATGACTGTGTCCTTACAAAAAGGGGAAATTTGGACACAGACACGTGCACACACACACAGGGAGAACAACCATATGAACATGAAGGCAGAAATCAGGGTGATGCATCTACAAGCCGAGGAACATCAGAGATTGCAAGTAAGTGTTTTCTCCTATTCAGTAGGTTGTCTTTTCATTATGTTTATGGTTTCCCTTGCTATGCAAAAGGTTATAAGTTTAATTTGTTTATTTTTGCTTTTACTTCCTTTACTTGAGGAAGTGGATCAAAAAAGTATTGCTGCAATTTATGTCAAAGAGTGTTCTGCCTGTATTTTCCTCTAGGAGTTTTATAGTATCCAGTCTTACATTTAGATCTCAAATCAATTTTGAGTTCTTTTTTTATATGGTGTTAGAGAATGTTCTAATTTCATTCTTTTACATGTAGCTGTCCACTTTTCCCAGCACCACTTATTGAAGAGACTGCCTTTTCTCCATTGTGTATTCTTGCCTCCTTTGTTGTGCATTAACTGACCATAAGTGCATGAGTTTATTTCTGGGCTGTCTATCCTGTTCCACTGATCTATGTGTTTATTTTTGTGCCAGTACCATACTGTTTTGATGACTGTAGCTTTGTAGTATAGTCTGAAGTCAGGGATTCTTCTTTCTCAGGATTGTTTTGGCTATTCAGGGTCTTTTGTATTTCCATACATATTTTAAAATTATTTGTTCTAGTTCTATGAAAAATGCCATTGGTATTTTGATAGAGATTGCATTGAATCTGTAGGTTGCCTTGGGTAGTATGGTCATTTTAACAATATTGAGTCTTCCAATCCAAGAACATGGTGTATCTTTCCATGTGTTTGTGTCATCTTCCATTTCTTTCATCAGTGTCTTACAGTTTTCTGAGTACAGCTCTTTTGCCTCCTTAGGTGGGTTTATTCCTAGGTATTTTATTCTTTTTCATGCAGTGATAAATGGAATTATTTCTTTAATTTCTCTTTCTACTACTTCATTGTTTGTGTATATAAATGCAACATATTTCTGTATATTTATTTTGTATTTTGAAACTTTACCAAATTCATTGATGAGCTCTAGCAGCATTCTGGTAGCATCTTTAGGATTTTCTATGTATAGTACCATGTCATCTGCAAACAGTGACAATTTTACTTCTTTTCCTGTTTGGATTCCTTTTGGATTCCTTTTATTTATTTATTTTCTAATGTTTTTTTTTAATAGAAGTATTTACAATGTTCTGTTAACTTCTGCTGTACAGCAAAGTGTCTCAGTTATACACATATATACATTCTTTTTTATATTGTTTTCCATTATGGTTTATCCCAGGATATTGGGTATAATTCCCTGTGCTCTACAGTAGGACCTTGCCATTTATCCATTCTATATGTAATAGTTTGCATCTACTAAGCCCAAACTCCCATTCCATTCCTCCCCCACCCCCACCCTGGCAACCACAAGTCTGTTCTCTTTGTCTGTGAGTCTGTTTCTGATTCGTAGATAGGTTCATTTGTGCCATATTTTAGACTCCACATATAAGTGATATCATATGGTATTTGTCTTTCTCTTTCTGATGTACTTCACTTAGTATGATAATCTCTAGTTGCATCCATGTTGCTGCAAATGACATTATTTCATTCTTTTTTATGGCTGAGTAGTATTCCATTGTATATATGCATCACATCTTCTTTCTCCATTCATCTGTCGATGGACATTTAGGTTGTTTCCATGTCTGGGGTATTGCGAATAGTGCTGCTATGAACATAGGTGTGCGTGCATCTTTTAAAATTATAGTTTTGTCCAGATATATGCCCAGGAGTGGGATTGCTGGATCATATGGTAATTCCATTTTTAGTTTTCTGAGGAACCTCCAGACTGTTTTCCATAGTGGCTACACCAACTTACATTCCCACCAGCAGTGTAGGAGGGTTCCCTTTTCTCCACACCCTCTCCAGCATTTGTTATTTGTAGACCAGTTCAAAAAGATACATGCACCCCAATGTTCATGGCAGCATTATATACAATTGCCAACATATGGAAGCAACTGAAGTGTCCACCAGCAGAAGAATGGATAAAGAAGATGTGGTGTATATATATATATATATATATATATATATATATATATATATATATATATATATATATGGAATATTAATCAGGCATAAAAAAGAAGGAAAATTTGCCATTTGCAGCAACATGGATGGACTCAGAGGGCATTATGCTAAGTGAAATAAGTCAGAGAAAGACAAATACTGTATGATATCACATGTGGAATCTAAAAAATACAACAAGGTAGTGAATATAACAAAAAAGAACCAGACTCACAGTTGTAGAGAACAAGCTAGTCGTTACCAGTGGGGAGAGTGAGGGGAAAGACATTATAGGGGTGGTGTGATGGTAGGCACAAACTATTGGGTGCAAGGTAGGCTCAAAGATGTATTGGGCAGCACAGGGAATATAGCCAATATTTTGTTACAACTGTAAATGGAAAGTAAGCTTTAAAAAATGTATAGATTTTTTTAATTAAATAAAGGAAGAATAAAAGATTGACAGATAACCACCAGAGGCTAGGAGAGAGTCCTGGAACAGATTCTTCCTCACAGCCCTAACAACCTAATGTATATTTGGGGTTGCTAATATCCTACCTGTGCTACCAGGCCCACGAATTTGGAAACAACTAGAAGGCGTCCTGGAATCAAGTAGTGTCCTACCTGCAGCTCACATGACTGAAAGGATATCATGAGTTGGGGAGAACTTGCCATAGACGTTGGCCTAGAGTGTGTCTGCTGTCAGAGACTGGTCTCAATTCCACAAGCCTAATCCTCCTGAGTGAAGGAGGAACAGAGATTAGGAACTCCATTAAGGGGTTAGTGGCCAAGCTGTGGGGATGGGGTAGGAGGATGGAAGGTGAGGATGAGGATTGATTGTTCTTTGAGACAAATCGTTCATAGCTTAGTTAAATACTAACCCCCCAAAATAGATGAAGCCTCAGAACAAGGCTGTGGTTTATGTTTGGGGTAAATAAATGAGGCATCTAAGTGGAAGAAATAAAGAAGGTCAAAGACCCAAGGACAGTTTTTTAAAGATAATTTAATATTCCGAAATGCACTCATGCCTCACACTGCACAATAACACACCTCTCGGGCTTTGACTGTGCAACCATGTCCATTTGTGTGGTAAGTAGCTTTTCCTGCTCCAGCTGACCTTTTGTTCTTTTCATCTCCAGGTCTGAACTGCTCTACTCTGTCCAAACAAAAATGTAAAAAGAAAAACAGAACAAAAAGCAGAACTGAGTTATTTTACTTTCTTGCTCATGGTAGTATGAATGTATTGAGGCTGAATGAAAACTCCATTCTGGGACAGGTGGTAAATGATGAACGGGAGCAGCAGTGCTAGACAGATGTCCTCTGGAAGGGGCTTGGTTGCCAAAACCATTAGGAAGTCCCTGTGGCTCCTTAGCCACCGTGTCTTAACCTTGTTATGCTATAGGCAGAAAGGCATTTCACTGCAGACAGGGGCGTTTGAAGTCATTGGATAATCCTGGTAGGTTATTACCATAAGGTGTAGTGCACACTTGGCCCCTGTGTTCAATCTTTCCTTATGAAATAAAAAACAGACCAAGGTTTTAGTCTTAGTTCCATTACTTATTAGCAGTGTGATCTTTGTCTGGTAGGGCTGTATTTTCCAAAGATGCTGCAGTAATGTCTTCCATCCCACATGCTCTTCCAAAACCTTGCCCCTCCACCACCCCCATCAGAAGGTCAGAAGGTGGAGTCTAATTCCCCTACACTTGGATCTGGGTGGACTTGTGACTATTTCCCCAAATAGAATGTGGTAAAAGTGATACTGCATGACTTCTGAGGTTAGGTTATAAAAAGATAATGCAATTTCTGCTTGGTTCTTTTTGACACACTCATGTTTATAAGCCAGCCACCATGCTGTGAGGAAGCTCAAGTAGCCTGTGGAGTCGTGGTCCAAGTGGAGAGGAATTAAGGCCCCTGAGCCATAGTCCTGACTGAGTTCCTAATCAACAGCTGACAACCGCTTACTAGTCTTGTGAATGAGCCATCTTGAAAGTAGATCTCCCAGCCCACTGTTGAACGGATCCAACTGATACCACTGAGAACAGAGGTGATACATCCCTTCTGACTCCTTGCTGAATTGAAGATGATTTGAGGTCAAAAGGAAATTATTGTTATTTTTTAAGCCACTAAGTTTTGGGATGGTTTGTTGCACAGTAATAGGTAACTGCAACATTTGGGACCCAAAAGACCTACATTTCAGAAGATATTCTATAGACACACAATCATCGGTATATAAGTAAATCTAGAAAGATGTACTTGTGTCTTGCCTGCAGGGGAAAAAAACTCTTGAAGCAGCCAGAACACCAGTCAACAGAAAAATTGTTGCATAAATTGTGTATCCTATTCACAGTGCGTAGGCTGTGCAGTTTTTACAAAGAATTATTTAGATCTACATTAGTTGCCTTAGAAGGATGTCTGTGATGTATTGGTTTTTTTCCTGTTTGTAAAAAAATTTTTATTGGAGTATAGTTGGTTTACAATGTTGTGTTAGTATCAGGTATACAACAAAGTGAATCAGTTATACACACACACACACACACACACACACACACACACACACACACACACACACACACACACACATACATATATATATCTCCACACGCTTTTAGATTCTTTTCCCATATAGGTCATTACAGAGTATTGAGTAGAGTTCCCTGTGCTATACAGTAGGTCCTTATTATCTATTATCTATTTTACATATAGTAGTATATAAAAATGTCAACCCCAATCTTCCAATTTACCCCTCCCCCCATTCCCTCCCCAGGTAACCATAAGTTTGTTTTCTACATCTGTGACTCTATTTCTGTTTCATAAATAGTTCATTTGTACCTTATTTTAGATTTCACATATAAGTGATATCATATGATATTTGTCTTTCCCTGTCTGACTTCACTCAGTATGACAATGTCTAGGTCTATCCCTGTTGCTGCAAATGGCATTATTTCGTTATTTTATGGCTGAGTAGTATTTCATTGTATATATGTACCACATCTTCTTTATCCACTCCTCTATCAACAGACATTTAGGTTGCTTCCATGTCTTGGATATTGTAAATAGAGCTGCAATGAACATTGTGGTACATGCCTCTTTTTGAATTATGGTTTTCTCTGGATATACACCCAGTAGTGGGATTGCTGGATCATATGGTAGCTCTATTCTTAGTTTTTAAGGAACCTCCATACTGTTCTCCATATGGTTATACCAATTTACATTCCCACCAACAGTGCAAGAGGGTTCCCTTTTCTCCACACCCTCTCCAGCATTTATTGTTTGTAGATTTTTTCATGATGGCCATTCTGATTGATGGGAGGTGATACTTCATTGTAGTTTTGATTCGCATTCCTCGAATAATTAGTGACGTGGAGCATCTTTTCATGTGCTTGTTGGCCATCTGTATGTCTTTGGAGAAATGTTTATTTAGATATTCTGCCCATTTTTGGATTGGGTTGTTTGTTTTTTGATATTGAGCTGCATGAGCTGTTTGTATATTTTGGAGATTAATCCCTTGTTGGTCGCTTTGTTTGCATATATTTTCTCTCATTCTGTAGGTTGTCTTTTCGTTTTGTTTATAGTTTCCTTCACTGTGCAAAAGCTTTTAAATTTAATTAGGTCCCATTTGTTTATTTCTGTTTTTATTTTCATTACTCTAGGAGATGGCTCGAAAAAGATACTGCTGCGATTTATGTCAGAGAGTGTTCTGCCTATGTTTTCCTCTAAGAGTTTTATAGTGTCCGGTCTTACATTTAGGTCTCTAATCCATTTTGAGCTTATTTTTGTGTATGGTGTTACGGAGTGTTCTAATTTCATTCTTCTACATGTAGCTGTCCAGTTTTCCCAGCACCACTTATTGAAGAGACTGTCCTTTCTCCACTGTACATTCCTGCCTCCTTTATCAAAGATAAGGTGACCATGTGTGCGTGGGTTTATCTCTGGGCTTTCTATCCTGTTCCATTGATCTATCTTTCTGTTTTTGTGCCAGTCCCATACTATTTTGAGTACTGTAGCTTTGTAGTATAGTCTGAAACCAGGGAGCCTGATTCCTGCAGCTCCATTTTTCTTTCTCAAGATTGCTTTGTGATGTATTGTTAAGAGAGGCAATTTGCAGAATAATTTATAATATGATCCATTTTTTGTAAAAGTTAATAGCAGTTAACATCCTCTATACATGCGTCTGTATGTCTATAGGAGTATGGAGAAATGTTTAGAAAGATACACACCATGTTGATAATGTTGGTTACTTCAGCAAGATGGAGGTGGGGCAGGCAGAGACCATGATCATGATGGTGATCCTGAGGAGAAAGAGGGTCTTGGGGTAAAAATATTAACTTTATACACCTTTGGATTACAGTGGGCTCATGTTGTCTTTGAAAGAAAAGAAATGTAATAAAGGTAAAGAAACTTCCTAGTAAGTTCAAGAAAGGAAGGAAGGAAGGGCATGGTCTTGAACTATGACGGATCTAGTCTTGAGTCCTGGATCTGCCATGTACTAAGTAACCTAGAGCCATCCACCTGACCTCCTTGGGTTTCTGTTTCTTTACCTGTAAAGGAAGAGTTACACCTACCTTGCAGAGTGGTTGTGAGGATGAAATAAGAGCATCATTTTCTGTGAATAATCCCAATGGAAATGCAGCTCCGCATCTCCAGTCTTGGCTGACATCCCATTTGAAGAAACACAGTGTGGCAGACACAAAAGCAATGAATACTTAAGGCTTTTGTTCTGTCTTTCTGCAGGAAATATCAAAAGGGAATTGGTGGCAAGTGAACTGTTACAAAACTTCATCAAAATCCTCTGTCCTATCACTTCCCCTCTGTAACCTCCACACACATGATGGTGACCGTGATGATTCATTGATCCTTGACGATGTGCCAGGAACAAGTGTTTTACACGTATTATCACATCCCAAGGTCAAAAACAGTTAAGCAGCAGTGCGCCAGAATTGTTATCCACGCAGTCTGGCTGCAGAACCATTCTCAGCCATGTTGTCTCTCAGTGACACACCAAAATTCACTCTTTCTCTACCTCTCAAGTCCTCATTACTGCCAAGTTTCCCCTCACTCTTCTCCCATTCATACTTCTTCCTTGTCTCAAAATATGCTGCTGTCATTCCAGGCTAGAGGTGGCCCCTGGATGTCCCTTTGTGCCTGTGGACCACGTGGGGCTGCTCTAGTGTGCCCAGCCATTCTGGACACGCTGCTCCTGGTCCTCCCTGGCTCTCCTTGGGCAAAGCATAAGGAGTCTCAGCATGGCCGTTCTCTCACTGTGCTCCTCTTCTGTGAGAGATGATTGTGGAGTTGGTGAACGAAATTTGACTTCTCAGGCTGGGGTACGCTGCAAAAAATGGCTGCAAATTCTTCCCTTCCCTGCGTCCCCACTCCTGCAACATTTGTGGAGCTTGTCTGGTCACATGACTTGATTGGGGCCCTGGAATGAAAGCAATCGTGATGTAAGAAGACACTTCAAAAGTGCTCATGTAATGGGGATTGCGTCCATCATATGAACAGAGACCAGGTTGGGGAGAACGAAGGTGCCTCACCTATCAACTGGTGGATGATGTTGATGAGGCGCCAGCCAGCCCAGTTCTCAGCTGAAGCTGGTGTAGGGCAGAAAAGCTGGCCAGCTGAGTCTAATGCAAATCGCCTTCCTGAAGAATCATGGACTGAGTTGTTGTTGATCCACAGTCAGCTTTGTGCGCAGCATTCCGGGCATAATAGGTGCTCAATAAATATGAGTGTCCTTCTTCCCCTTCCCCGTCCTCCATAATCACTCTTTCTCTTCACGTGATGAAAGTAGGGCCATTCAGGTAAAGCTATAAAGTACACTGGCTCAGGTGGACCTGTGACTTTTTGTTCATGGTGGGTATCATCTCCTGGGCCAGCACAGGTCATGCTTCAATTGACTGACTCTTGCCAACTGTGGCAGAGCATATTTTCCCCAAATGTCCATAAATTTCCAGTCCCATGTGTTCTTCCACAACCTTCCCACTCCCCCATCCAGAGGTGGAGTCTAAGTTCCTTCCCCTTGAACATCTGGTGGGCCTTTCTGACAGCCTCAACTAGTAGACTGCAGTATTAGTTGTGACAAGTATGTGACTTCCAAGGCTGGCTCATAAAAGGCAGTACAGTGTCTGCCTGGCACATGTGTGCTCTCTCTCTCTCCTTCCCTCCCTCCCCATGTCCCGCCTCCCCTGCTCCCCTTCTCCACCCCTCTACAGGCACTGTTGGCATCCTGAGCTACCATATAGGAGGTCTGGCTACCCTGTGGCCGCCATGTCGGAGAAGCCACAGGGAGAGACCACACAGAGATAGAGATGCCCGAGGAGCCCCAGCTGGTCACATCCTCCCAACCCAGGCACTAGACATTTGACCTAATAAGCCTGCAAGATGACCTCAGTCCCAGTCCCTCTCTTAGTGCAACCTCAGGACTAGCTCTCCATCCACCTCTTTTGGAGCAGCAGGCAACTCTTCCATGACCATCTCTGGCATAGTCACCATGCACTGTGCTGCCGATGTGGTTGCTCTTACCTACACAATCCACAGTTGAGAAGTCAATGCTGGTGCTGCCCTAGCGGACAGGGAGCATGAAAACCAGGCGTGAGTGGACAACCTATAGTCAGAACTCACAGACACAGAAAGTTAGGAAGCGAATGCTGGATTAGGGAAAATCTGAAATGTGATATTTTGGGTTAATTTTTATTTTTATTTATTTTTTTAAAAATTTTTTGTTTATTTTTGACATCTTTATTGGAGTATAATTGCTTTACGATGGTGTGTTAGTTTCTGCTTTATAACAAAGTGAATCAGTTATACATATACATATGTTCCCATATCTCTACCCTCTTGTGTCTCCCTCCCTCCCACCCTCCCTATCCCACCCTTCTAGGTGGTCACAGAGCACTGAGGTGATCTCCCTGTGCTATGCGGCTGCTTCCCACTAGCTATCTGTTTTACGTTTGGTAGCGTATATATGTCCATGCCACTCTCTCACTTCGTCCCAGCTTACCCTTCCCCCTCCCCATATCCTCAAGTCCATTGTCTAGTAGGTCTGTGTCTTTATTCCTGTCTTACCCCTAGGTTCTTCATGACCTTTTTTTTTTCTTAGATTCCATATATATGTGTTAGCATACAGTATTTGTTTTTCTCTTTCTGACTTCAGTCTGTATGACAGACTCTAGGTCCATCCAGCTCACTACAAATAACTCAATTTCGTTTCTTTTTATGGCTGAGTAATATTCCATTGTATATATGTGCCACATCTTCTTTATCCATTCATCCGATGATGGACACTTAGGTTGTTTCCATCTCCTGGCTATTGTAGATAGAGCTGCAGTGAACACTGTGGTACATGACCCTTTCTGAATTATGGTTTTCTCAGGGTGTATCCCCAGTAGTGGGATTGCTGGGTCATATGGTAGTTCTATTTGTAGTTTTTTAAGGAACCTCCATACTGTTCTCCATAGTGGCTGTACCAATTCACATTCCCACCAGCAGTGCAAAAGTGTTCCCTTTTCTCCACATCCTCTCCAGCATTTATTGTTTCTAGATTTTTTGATGATGGCCATTCTGACCGGTGTGAGGTGATATCTCATTGTAGTTTTGATTTGCACTTCTATAATGATTAATGATGTTGAGCATTTTTTCATGTGTTTGTTGGCACTCTGTATATCTTCTTTGCAGAAATGTCTATTTAGGTCTTCTGACCATTTTTGGATTGGGTTGTTTGTTTTTTTGTTATTGAGATGCATGAGCTGCTTGTAAATTTTGGAGATTAATCCTTTGTCAGTTGCTTCATTTGCAAATATTTTCTCCCATTCTGAGGGTTGTCTTTTGCTCTTGTTTACGGTTTCCTTTGCTGTGCAAAAGCTTTGAAGTTTCATTAGGTCCCATTTGTTTATTTTTATTTCCATTTCTCTAGGAGGTGGGTCAAAAAGGATCTTGCTGTGATTTATGTCATAGAGTGTTCTGCCTATGTTTTCCTCTAAGAGTTTGATAGTTTCTGGCCTTACATTTAGGTCTTTAATCCATTTTGAGCTTATTTTTGTGTATGGTGTTAGGGAGTGTTCTAATCTCATACTTTTACACGTACCCGTCCAGTTTTCCCAGCACCACTTATTGAAGAGGCTCTCTCCTCCACTGTACATTCCTGCCTCCTTTATCAAAGATAAGGTGACCATATGTGCGTGGGTTTATCTCTGGGCTTTCTATCCCGTTCCATTGATCTATCTTTCTGTTTTTGTGCCAGTACCATACTGTCTTGATTACTGTAGCTTTGTAGTATAGTCTGAATTCAGGGAGCCTGATTCCTCCAGCTCTGTTTTTCGTTCTCAAGATTGCTTTGGCTATTCGGGGTCTTTTGTGTTTCCATACAAATTGTGAAATTTTTTGTTCTAGTGCTGTGAAAGATGCCAGTGGTAGTTTGATAGGGATTGCATTGAATCTGTAGATTGCTTTGGGTAGTAGAGTCATTTTCACAATGTTGATTCTTCCAATCCGGTTAATTTTTAAATGAAATGTTATTCTGCACCTTTCAAGTAGTTACGCCAACAAAGACATGTAGCCTGGTGACCGGCATCCTAAAGGCCCCTACTATGCACCAGAGCCTATTCTAAGTGCTTTCTGTGTGTTAGATAATTTAAATAATTTAATCATCACAACACCACCATATGGGAAATGCTATTATTGCCTTATTGTTAAAAACATTTCAAAGATCCTACAAGTAATAAATGGCAGAGTTAGAATTTTGACTGGGCAGACTGGTTCCAGAGTCCTTGATTTTTTAATCACTGAACTATACTGTTTCTCAATAATTGTCAAACAGATGTTTCCAAATTAACTTCTAAGAAAACTGGCTTTTTAAGGAAATAGTTTATAAGTGAATGTTGATATCTTGGGAGATGATAATGGGGATTCTGGTTTAAAAGGTTCAGAATGATTTCTGAATTGAAAAAAAAATTTAATCCTGTTCACAAAATTGTGAATATAAGAATTATGAACCAAATACTCCATTCTCTGTACAACCAGATGTTGGATTTAGGTTTCATCCACTTTTAAGTATAGGGAAGACCTCATGCACCAATAAAAACTGGTATAAAATATGAGTAAATTAAACACTTATTAAAAACTCTTCAGTAAAATTTTTGGAGTAAGCATATGGAGAGTAAAGCAATACCAATGACCTAAAGTTTATTAGACATTTGGCTCAAATAACAAACTTTGGTTTCAAGACAGCATATGTGCTGTAAGGATACTTTCCTTCCAAAATAGTTCGAGAATCTGACCCCATCCTCTGACCACCACTGATAGCTCCGTCGTCTAAGCCAGCGTCTTGGCTCGCCTGGGTTTTGCAGTAGCCTTCCGCTCTTGGCACCTTATGGGCCGTCCTCCACACCCACACTGCAGCCAGAGAGACCTTTCAGAGATGGGACTCAGGGCTTCCCTGGTGGCGCAGTGGTTGAGAATCTGCCTGCCAATGCAGGGGACATGGGTTCGAGCCCTGGTCTGGGAGGATCCCACATGCCACGGAGCAACTGGGCCCATGAGCCACAACTACGGAGCCTGCACGTCTGGAGCCTGTGCTCCGCAACAAGAGAGGCCACGATAGTGAGAGGCCCGTGCACCGCAATGAAGAGTGACCCCCGCTCGCCACAACTAGAGAAAGCCCACGCACAGAAACGAAGACCCAACACAGCCATAAATAAATAAATAAAATTAAAAAAATAAGCAATTCACACTGCATATCTCTTCCATGAAGGCTGTGTTTACTCCGTCTATAAATGTGACACCACCAGTCACAGAAGTATAGACGGAAGAAGGGACATGCATTTTAAAAGAAAAAAAGATGGGACTCAGATGGTGTCTCTCTTCTGTTTAAAACCCTCCCGTGGCTTGCTGCTGTGCTTTGCCCACCCCTCTGACTCCCCTTGGCCCTGTTCTCCCACTCTGCCTGGGCTCCAGCCACACTGGCCTTGGTTCCCTTTCTTGAAAACACACCTTCGAGGTTGTGCTGGCAGCCTCATCTCCCCTCAGGTCTTTTTTTTTTTTTTTGAGTTTTTGTCCATATTTTAAAATTAAAGTATAGTTGATTTGCCATGTTGTGTTAATTACTGCTGTACAGCATAGTGATTCAGTTATACATATATATGCATCTTTTTAACATTCTTTTCCATTATGTTTTATCACAGGATACTGAATATAGTTCTCCATGCTATACAGTAGGACCTTGTTGTTTATCCATTCTATATATAAAAGCTCACATCTGCTAACCCCAACCTCCCATTCCACCCCTCTCCCAACCCCCTCCCCTTTGGCAATCACCAATCTACTCTGTGTCCATGATTCTGTTTCTGTTTCATAGATATGTTCATTTGTGTCATATTTTAGATTCCACATGTAAGTGATATCATATGGGATTTGTCTTTATCTTTCTGATTTGCTTCACTTTGTATGATAATCTCTAGTTCCGTCCTTGTTGCTGCAAATGGCATTATTTTATTCCTTTTTATGGCTGAGTAGTATTCCATTGTATATATGAACCACATCTTCTTTATCCAATCAACTGTCGATGGATATTTACGTTGTTTCCATGTCTTGGCTATTGGGAATAGTGCTGCTATGAACATAGGTGTGCGTGTATCTTTTAGAATTATAGTTCTGTCCAGATATATGCCCAGGAGTGGGATTGCTGGATCATACGCTAATTCTATTTTTTGTTTTCAGAGGAACCTCCATACTGTTCTCCACAGTGCCTGCACCAGCTTACATTCCCACCAACAGTGTAGGAGGGTTCGCTTTTCTCCACACCCTCTCCAGCATTTGTTATTTGTAGACTTTTTAATGATAGCCACTCTGACCGGTGTGAGGTAGTACCTCATTGTAGTTTTGATTTGCACTTCTCTAATAATTAGCGACGTTGAGCATCTTTTCATGTGCTTGTTGGCCATATGTCTGTCTTCTTTGGAGGAATGTCTGTTTAGGTCTTCTGCCCATCTTTGGATAAGGTGGTTTGTTTTTTGTTGTTGAGTTGTATGCTGTTTGTATATTTTGGAAATTAAGCCCTTGTCGGTTGCGTTATTTGCAAATATTTTCTCCCATTCCATAGGTTGCCTTTTCGTTTTGTTTATGGTTTCTTTTGCTGTGCAAAAGCTTGTAAGTTTGATTAGGTCCCATTTGTTTATTTTTGTGCCCTCAGGTCTTCACCTTGCTCACTCCTTCCCCTCCTTTGGGTCTTAGCAAAAATGTCACCTCTTTAGAGAGGTCTTCCCTTGACTCACTTTCCAAATTTGTCACCCATAGTCCTTCTGCATCACACAACCCTGTTTGCTTCCTTTATTGTTCATGTCACAGTTTGTATTATATTGATCTTTTTAAAAATTTGTGTCCTTCCTGGCTTACCGTCTCCCCCTTTAGCAATATTATTATGGAACAAACTAGCCCAAAACCCAGTGACGTAAATCATTACTTATTTAATTGCTCATGAGTTTCTAAGCTGCCAATCTGGTCTAAGCTCAGCTGGGTTGTTCTTCTGCTTGTGCTGGACTTGGCTGATCTGGGCCAGGCCTCTCATGCTTCTGCTGTCAGCTGCTGGGTCAGCAGGGACTGGTTGGTTTATAAGGTGGGAAGGCGGGGGCACTGGGCCTTTCTGCACATGCTCTCTCGTCCTCTAGCAGGTTAGCGCAGGCTTGTTCACATGGTGGTCGGAGCGTTCCAAGAGCTTGAGAGTGGAAGTTTCAAGGCTTCTTCAGGTCTAAGCCAGGCATTGACACGGTGTCACTCCTGCTGCATTCCACGGGTGAAACAAGTCACAAGGCCAGCCTGGATTCAAGGGGTGCGGAAATGGACCCCACCTCTTGATGAGGGGAGCTGCCAAGTATGGCAGCCTTTATTGCATGTGACCGCGCCCCCACTGGCTCCCAATTCCTTGAGACTGGGGCCTTGGCCCTGCTCCATGGACTGGTGTTTGGAAAGTACTGCTCAACAGGACTGTGCTAGCTTCTGGTCAATCCCATATTCAGCCCTCCCTTTGGTTTAAGTTATTCAAGATGTGGCCATTCTGCCTTTCACATTAACCCACTCGGAATGCAACCACCAACTGAGAAACTGGCGCATTAGAGAAAAATTACCCCAGCCGGAATGACAGGAGGAGAGGGGGTAATATGAGAAACTTCAAATGAAAGAGTGAGGCCGAAAATCTGTCAAGTTCTGTAAGATAAAAATCTTCTCGAAAGGGCACATCCGCCAAGACTACGCTTTCACAGGCAGCCTTGCCTGGGAACGGGGTCAACGCAGAGCTAGTGTCTTCCCTGGCAGCCAGGCCTGGGGAGGGAGGGAAGGGATTTTGATGAGAACTCACTTGCATCCCCCAAAGCCCCTGCTCTGTAGCCCATCTTAAAAAAATAATAAGAAAGAAAGAAAGGAAAGCAACCTCCTAAGTTGGCAAGTGATGCTGGCAAGGGCAGCCTCATCCCTGCTGTGGACTTGGAATTAGGCTCCATGGACTTTCCCCTCCTCTCACCTGCAAGGTTTCAAAGTACACACCACTGAAATACATCCCGAGTTTCAGAAGTAAGTCATTTAATGAGTCAGCCCATCCGGAAGTATTTAGAGCTGACCTCGTATATTTGCAGCGCTGTGCTGCGTATCCTGGGGACACCAAGAAGTGGGAGGTTCTGCCTTCAGAGAACTTACTAGGGTCACACAGGCCCCGAAGGCGCCGACAGTGGCCCGGTCTGCTGGTCGCACTCCCCGCAGCTGGGGTCACGAGGCTGTCCTCCAGGGAGGATTTGGCATGCACAGCTCCACGTCTATCACGACTGTAATTTATTGAGAAATTCAAACATGCAGGCATTCTGCCGAGTGCTTTGTGCGATCACGCAGTTGAATTTTGATGACCACCCTCTCTTGATGGGGATATACTATTAGTATCACCATTTTATCAATGGAAACTGCAGCCCGCAGTTACAGCACTGATTAGTGGCCAAGCCAAGATTTCAACCCACGTTTGTCTAACTCCAAGCTGGAACACCATCTGGGCTGCCCCAGCTCAGATTCTCAGTGGTAAACATAAATGGTAACATTTATTCCTGCCACGTGCCAGGCTTTAAATGTATTATTTTACTTAATCTCCACCATAGCCTTAGGAGATAGTTATTATTTCCATGTCACAGATCAGGAAACGGAGGCAGAGAGAGGCGGAGCTCTTGCCCAAGGTCACAAGGCAGGTCAGGGTGGCCCTGGATTTCCTCATAATTTCATGAGCTGATGGTGACCCTCCTGTACGTTCTCGTTCTGGGTGCTGATCTGGTTCAGTGGTAGGGGAACTGCCACCCGTCCACCCACAAGTACCTTCAAGACCCACTCAAATGGGAATCCTGGCTCTTTGCAAGAAACCTTCCCACTGACCCTGATCCCATTCAGCGTGGGCCTGTTGTCAATTTCATTCCTCTTGCTGCCCTCGATCCCCTCCCGGCTGGAATTCTTACAAGGCTTCCCCTTCGCTCCTTCCTTGTTGGAGGATGGCTCTGCGGAAACCGCTTTCTTCCGCTCCCGCATCCGTCATGGTCTCCCTTCCTAGGTGGGCCGCGGAGCCCAGGGCACACAGCCAGCGAGGGGGCAGGAGAGTTTAGAAGCCGGCCCTCCTTGGAAGCTCCTGAGCAGCTGACGTTCTGTCGGCTTTATTTCTGGCAACGAAAGCAGACTGCAGAAGAAGGGGTCCAAAGTCACCCAGCCCGTCACACTTCTGCATGTGACACCCAACTTCTACCTAGACGATAGAAAGTCTGCTGGAGAGGCTTCAGAAATGACTGCAACGGACCCTCTCATTCTAGGCAGGATGGGACCGACGCTCAGAGAGGTCATGGCTAGTGCAAGGTCACAGAGCTCTTCAGTGACAGAGCCAGGCCTAGCGCCCTGGTCCTGAAGTCACTGTTCTTTCCAAGCACCATACAGCAGGGTTTCCAGCCTGCATCCCTTTCAGGATCATCTTCACTATTTTTGCCACGTCCGCGTGCCATCTGTGCCGTTGATTGCTTAAGATTTTCTTTAAATTGCCTAATGTTTTAAACAAATCAGATGAATTGAAAAGGGAAGCTTCAAATCCCTAGTTTGTTCTGTTTTTACATTTTGCTAATCAATATATCAAATATAAAATGAAATCATTTGGCACCCCGCTGGCAGTGTGCCTTTCATCTTTTGGAAAACAGGGCCTTCGAGGTAACCGCGAGGAGGAGCTCTTGAGTTCAAGTTTCTCCTGTGTCGCTTACAGTCTGCAACGCCACAGGCAAATCTCATCACCTTTCTGAGTCTCTGTTTCCTCATCTGTGAAATGAGAGTGACTGCATTCCTGGCAGAGTCGTTTCTGAGACTCAAACAGGAGAATGTACCCCAAAGGGCTTTACTTGCACAAACGAGCTAAACCCATGAAAGTTTTCATTATCACTCTACTTATGAGATTTATTATTTTCCCATTTGCAGTAGAAATATTTCTTTAGTTGCTCATCTTCAGGGAGATGTGGAGGTCTCCAAGTACCAGTTCCATCTTTTTCATGAAAGAGTGTCTTTGGCCAAATCTCTTACTGTCCTGTGGGGCTCTGCTCCTCCATGGTACCCACAGACGGCCCCAGGCAGATGATGAACGAAGGTTTATTTCCACACAGCTTAGTGAAAGGACTTTCCTAAATGGCGTTTAGGTCTGCACAGTCAGAGAGGAAAATCTAGGAAAGGCTGGGCTGGTCTAGCTCTGGACAGGGAAGGGAGAATGCTGACTTATAGCTGAGAAGTCTGGTCTGAGTTGCTGGTTATGAGTGACAGGAGGAGCCCTGCTCAGTGCTTCCGGGTCAGGGGGGCAGGGAATGGGTGGCTTTGTCAGTTTGCAACCCTTACTCACTAGAACCAGGGGTAAATTTCACCACAGATAAGAAAAAAATAGGAAATTAGTTATCTAGTATCTGCATTTAAAAATCTCACAGATTTAAAATTGGTGGAAGATGTGTGTGTGTGTGTGTGTGTGTGTGTGTGTGTGTGCGTGCGCGCGCGCGCACTTGCCCATCTATAGTACTTATGTGCCAGGCATTACTCTAGAATTTTACAAATATTAACTCACTTAATCCTCAACAACCTGTGAAGCAGGCACTGTTAGTCTCCTCATTTTATATATGTGGAAACGGAGGCACAGAGATGTTAAGTGGCTTATCCAAGGTCACACAGCTAGTATTGGGCAGATCTGGCATTTGAACCTGAACCGTCTGTCTCCAGAACCCCTGGCCTTAATGATTATAGTACGTTATGAAATGTAAACATACTGAAGATCAGATTTCTAACATCTTACAAGGCTCAGTGTTAAAGATTCCTGGTGCTTGGAGCCTCGCCTGGAGCCTCCCCTAAGCTCATACAAGAGAAACCTTCTCTTAATTCCATGTGTACTTTCTCTGTACCACTCTAGAGCGGCATACCACTTTCTACCTTGCATTACAATGATTTTTATATCCTATCTTTGTGTGTGTGTGTGTGTGTGTGTGTGTGTGTGCGTGTGTGTGTATGCCTTGATAGTCATTAGTGCTCTTCGCCAAATATTTCTGGCTCTCCACTTTTGGGCGTATGGTAGAATGGCATCCCCCCTTCTAGTGGAGTGCGGTCATTTGACTTGTTCTCGTCAATGACTCGTGAGCAGAATGTATGGGTCACTTCTGGGCTGAATCTTCTGTGAACAAATTTCTGGAATTCTCCTTTGCTCTGGTACAGTCACCGATAACATTTAAGGCAGTGGCTGGTCTATCTACCTGGGTCCCTGAGAGGCCATGAAGGGCAGAGTCCTCCTGTCAACCAGGAATGGGTATATACTATGAGCAAGATTTTACAACTTTTCCGCTGTAAGAGGTATTTGTTGTTGAGGCACCAGGACTGTTTTTTACTACAGCAAAACCTAACCTATCCTGACTGCTGTAGTTTAGTGGTCCCCACTTTTACTTATTAGTGTGCAGTATGAGAGAGAGGCATTATCTTAAGAACTGCGAAGTTTGGCTTTTGGAAGGGAAACATTTTAACCAGCCATGGGACTGACCTTAAAATGCGTATATAAAATGCCTCCAGGTTGGAAAGGAAGAATTAAACTTGTTTCTATTTACAGACAACATCATTGTCTATGTAGAAAAATCCCAAAGAATCTACCAAAAAAGCTTCTAGAACTAATGAGTAAGTTTAGCAAGGTCACAGGATACAAGGCAAATATACAATAAGCGATGGTGTTAGCAAAACAATTGGAATTCAAAATTTTAAAACAGTGCTATTTACAACAGCAACAAAAAATGCAAAACATTTAAGTGTAAGTGTAACAAAGCACATAGGATGTATGCTGAAAGCTATAATGCACTGAAGAAGTAAGTGAAAGAAGATCTAGGGGGCTTCCCTAGTGGTGCAGTGGTTAAGAATCCACCTGCCAATACAGGGGACACGGGTTCGAGTCCTGATCTGGGAACATCCCACATGCCATGGAGCAACTAAGTCCGTGTGCCGCACTCTGAGCCTGTGCTCTAGAGCCTGCGAGCCACAACTACTGAAGCCTGCGTGCCTAGAGCCTGTGCTCCGCAACAAGAGAAGCCACTGCAGTGAGAAGGCTGTGCACCAAAACGAAGAGTAGCCCCTGCTCACTGCAACTAGAGAAAGCCCACACGCAGCAACGAAGACCTAATGCAGCCAAAATTAAATAAATAAACAAACAAACAAATAAATAAAAGAAGATTTAAATAAATGGGAAGAGATAGCATGTTCGTGGATTGGGAAACTCAATGTTGTTTAGATGTCAGTTCTCCATAAATTGATCTATCAATTCAATGCAATCCTAATCAGAACCCCAGCATGATTTTTTGGGGTAGATATTGATAAGCTGATTCTAAAATTTACATGGAAAAGCAAACAGACTGGATTAACCAAAGCAATTTTGAAAAAGAACAAAGTCAGTGGACTCTATGATTTCAAGACTTACTATAAAGCTACATTAATTAAGACAGTGTGGTATTAGTGAAAGGACAGAAACACAGAACAGTGAAATAAGACAAAGTCCAGAAATTAACCAACTCAAATATAGTCAGTTTAGTTTCATTAGAGTTGCAGACACAAGTCGATGGAGAAAAAATAGTTTTTTTAATAAATAGTACTAGAACAATTGGACATACATACGCAAAAAGATGAACCTCTATCCAACTTCACAACTTATACCAAAATTAACTCAAAATGGATCATATATACAAATATAAAACATAAAAATAAAGCTGTAAAGTTTCTAGGAACACATAGGAGGAAAGCTTTTTGACCCAAGGAGTTCTTAGATATGACACGAAAATGATGATCCATAAAAGAAAAAATTGATAAATTAGACATTATCAAAATTAAAAACTTCTGCTCTTTGGAAGATACTCTTAAGAGAGTGAAAAGACAAGCCATAGACTGGGAGAAAATACTTGCATATCACACTTCTGACAAAGCACTGGTGTCCAGAACATAGAAAGATTTCCCCAAATTCAGCATTATTGCAAATAAACATCCCATTTAAAAAATGGGCAAAGGATTTGAACAGACACATCACCAAAGAAGGTATGAGGACGGCAAATAAGCATATGGAAAAATGCTCACCTTCGTTCGTCACTAAGGAAATGCAAGTTAAAACTGCAATGTACTACTACTTCACACTTGTTACAGTGGCTAACATTTTTTAAAGGTGAAAATACCAATAGCCAAAGCAGTCTTGAGGGAAAAAAACGGAGCTGGAGGAATCAGACTCCCTGACTTCAGACTATACTACAAAGCTACAGTAATCAAGACAATATGGTACTGGCACGAAAACAGAAACATAGATCAATGGAAGAGGATAGAAAGCCCAGAGATAAACCCACGCACATATGATCAACTAATCTATGACAAAGGAGGCAAGGATACACAATGGAGAAAAGACAGTCTCTTCAATAAGTGGTGCTGGAAAACTGGATAGCTAAATGTAAAAGAATGAAATGAGAACACCTCCTAACACCATACACAAAAATAAACTCGAAATGGATTAGAGACCTAAATGTAAGACCGGACACTATAAAACTCTTAGAGGAAAACATAGGAAGAACACTCTTTGACATAAATCACAGCAAGATCTTTTTTGATCCACCTCCTAGAGTAATGGAAATAAAAACAAAAATAAACAAATGGGACCTAATGAAACTTAAAAGCTTTTGCAAAGCAAAGGAAACTACAAACGAGATGAAAAGACAACCCTCAGAATGGGAGAAAATATTTGCAAACTAATCATCGGACAAAGGATTAATCTCCAAAATATATAAACAGCTCATGTAGGTCAATATTAAAAAAACAAAGAACCCAATCCAAAGATGGGCAGAAGACCTAAATAGACATTTCTCCAAAGAAGACATACAGATGGCCAAGAAGCACATGAAAAGCTGCTCAACATCACTAATTATTAGAGAAATGCCAATCAAAACTACAATGAGGTATCACCTCACACCAGTTAGAATGGGCATCATCAGAAAAATCTACAAACAACAAATGCTGGAGAGGGTGTGAAGAAAAGGGAACCCTCTTGCACTGTTGGTGGGAATGTACATTCATACAGCCACTATGGAGAACAGTATGGAGCTTCCTTAAAAAACTAAAAATAGAACTACCATGTGATCCAGCAATCCCACTCTGGGGCATATACCCAGAGAAAACCATAATTCAAAAAGACACATGCACCCCAGTGTTCATTGCAGCACTATTTACAATAGCCAGGTCATAGAAGCAACCTAAGTGCCATTGACAGATGAATGGATAAAGAAGATGTGGTACATATATACAATGGAATATTACTCAGCCATAAAAAGGAACGAAATTGGGCCATTTGTAGAGACGTGGATGAATCTAGACTGTCATACAGAGTGAAGTAAGTCAGAAAGAGAAAAACAAATATCGTATATTAACGCATGTATGTGGAACCTAGAAAAATGGTACAGATGAACCGGTTTGCAGGGCAGAAATAGAGACACAGATGTAGAGAACAAACATATGGACACCACGGGTGGAAAGTGGCGGGGGTGGTGGTGGTGGTGGGATGAATTGGGCGATTGGGATTGACATGGATACACTAATATGTATAAAATGGATAACTAATGAGAACCTGCTGTATAAAAAAATAAAATTCAAAAGTTCAAAAAAAAAGTGAAAATACCAAATGTTGGTGAGGATGTAGAACAAGCGGTACGCTTGTGCATCGCAAGTGAGAAAGCAAAATAGTACAAGCACTTCGGAAAATAGTTTGTTGATGTCTTATCAAGTCAAAGCTACACTTACCAGCAATCCCACTTGTAGGTATTTTCCCAAGAAATGAAAACATATGTTCACATGAAAACCTATATGTGAATGTTTGTAGCAGCTTTATTCATAATTGCCCCAAACTAAGAATAAGCCAGGTGTCCTTTAGTGGGTGGTTAAACTATTCCATCCATACCATGGAATAAAACTCAGTAATAAAACGGAATGAACTATTGATACACACAACAACATGGCTGATTCTCAGAGGCCTTATGCTGAGTGAAAGAAGTCAACCCAAAAGGCTCCATGGGACTTCCCTGATGGTCCAGTGGTAGAGAATCCACCTTCCAGTGCAAGGGACGTGTGTTTGATCCCTGGTCAGGGAACTAAGATCCCACATGCTGTGAGACAACTAAGCCCGCACGCCACTATTACTGAGCTCGTGCGCCTCAACTAGAGAGCCCGTGTGCCACAAACTACAGATCCCACATGCTCTGGACCCCACACACCACAACTAGAGAAGAGAAATCCTGCACGCCACAGCTAGAGAGAAGCCTGCGCGCTGCAACGAAGGGCACCCGCACTGCAATAGAAGATCCCGCACGCCACAACTAAGACCTGATGCAGCAAAAAATAAATAAATGAATAAATAAATCTTAAAAAAAAATAAAACAAAGAATTACCAAATATTTGAAAACAAAAACAAAAGGCTCCGTACTGTATGATTCCATTTATGTGATGTGGAAAAGGTAAAACTGTAGGGACCATAGGGCTGGAGAAGGGATCAGCATTGCCAGTGTTGGGTGGGACAAGGGGTTGATTACAAAGAGGCACCTCAAGGAAACTTTTTGGTGTGATAGAACTGTTCTGTGTCTTAATAGTAGTGCTGGTTCCACAACCATATGCATTTGTTGAAACTTATACTACTATATACTACAAAGAGTAAATTTTACTGCTGCCAATTAGATCAATAAAAAGAATAAATGCATATATTGTGTGAGGTTGGCACACCCTGCTGATTTTTCTTAACTCTCTATCTCTTGTTTTGAATATTTAAATCCCTCTGGAATCAGTGCCTGTCAGAAGTAGATTACTGTGTGTGTGTGTGTGTGTGTGTGTGTGTGTGTGTGTGTGTGTGTGTGTGTGTGTGTGTGTGTGTGTGTGTGTGTGTCTGTCCCCAGCTCAGGTTTCCAAGGGAGCGGAAATCATCCATGCTCAAATAATTCCTCCATCTCCGCCTCAGCATGAGTCACCCTTTTGTTCACTGGAGACAGGAAAAGTCTCTGGAGGCATTTTAGCATGAAATGCTTATCCTGCCTCCAACTGCCGTGCCAATCTCTCTCATCTGCTTTCCCACTAATTATACCCTACTGTTGTATCAATTTGGCTTCCCCAAATCATCCACTGGGTGGAGCGGTCAACTGGCTCTGGGACACATCCCCATGTCCATCAGATCCGTAGATGAGGAGGAGGAGGAGGGCAGGAAAGAAGGGTGGCCTGGTCCAATGTCCCCTGAGGTGAATGCGGAGCAACTCTCCCTTGTATTTTTTTTTAACTTAAAAAATTTTGGCAATAATATTTATTTAGGAAAGGGCAGATCTTGTGTTTTGCTTGTTGAATTTTTACCTATGTATATACTCAAGCAACCACCCCCCCAGATCAAGATGAGGCACCCTATATGGCTCCCCATGCCCCTGTTCAGTCAGTAACCATCTCCCATTCCCTCTAGAGGTAACCACTCTTCTAACTTCTGTCGGCATAGGTGAATTTTGCCTGTTCTCGAACTTCGTGTAAATGGTATCACACAGTATGTACTCTTGAGTTCAACCTCCGTAAGGTTCATCCCGGTTGTAAATATCAGTAATTTTTTTTTGCTCTTTAATATTCTATTGTATGAATATTCAGTACTTATTTATCCATTGTCCAATTGATGGACATTTGCTTATTATGAATAAATCTGCTGTGAACATTTTGGTACATGTCTTTTGGTGGACATGAGCATTCATTTCTCTTGAATTTATGCCTAGAAGTCGATTGCTGGGCTCTAAGAGATGCACATTATAGCTTTAGTAGACATTGCCAAACAGTTTTCCAAAGCAGTCGTCCCATTTGGTGTTCCTGTCAGCAGTGTATGAGAGCTCCTGTTGCTTTGCCCCTTGTCAGCACTTGGTATTGTCAGTGTTTTTAGTTTTAGCCATTGTGGTGGGTGTGTGGTGGTCTCTCAGTGTGATTTTCACTTCCCCCTTGAAATGTACACATGCCTCCTGACTGTTGTCACAATTTCAGAACTTCTGATTGGTTTCAGGGGTGTGGGGTGGGCATGGCAATTGTAGGCCATGGGCTGATGGGAGAAGCACTTTAAATAGGAGAGAGGGCTTAGGAATTGCCCCAGCGTTGAAGTCCCAAAGGAGGTAACATCCACGTGCCTATTTTCTCGAAGGCTGTCCCGTCAGAGCTGGCTCATTATTGACAGGCATACTCATTCTTCCAGGAGACTTACTTCAGTTATGACAGGCACAGTGTGTCCCTCCCCTGGGCAGATGGGCTGCTCTGAGGCTTTTTCTGGAACTGTATGAGCTGGCATGGCATTTCCAGTCATTTGTTTTCAAAATGACAGTGTGTCTGCTTAACTACCACTCCCCTGATACCTTTGTCAGTTGGCAGAGAAAGTGGGAAAAGAGCACAAGTAACAGTTGAATCTTGATCAAGATGGGGGAAACCAAATCTCACCTTCATCTTTTTATTTGGTTTGTTGATGAGCCCCTGAGCACAGGCTCCTCTGAAGCAGAAAACCATCGAGCAGGTGAGATACCAGGCATTTCACTGCCCATTTCCCCAGGCCTGTTCTGATTTATGGTGGGAAAATAATGAAGAAACCTGGCATTGCATAAACAGCCCCAAGTGCTCTCACTCTGAGCTCATTTTGGCCAGCCCGAGGCCCGATACCCAAGCTAGCCCAAGGGAAGAACCATCAAATCAACTGGCAAATAGCACTCATGGGCTTGGCACTTGAAGACCTTACCATTAGTGTGACCTTGGCATGTTAATTGGCATAATGGAGGCTCAGTTTCTTAATATATATTATAAATGCAGATACTAATATTTATTTCACAAGGATTTGGGGGGTAAAAATTAGTTGGGACAACAGATACAGAAGTACCTAACATATATAGTAGGTGCTCAATAAAGATTACTAATGTAATAACCCCAATTGGAAACAGCACAGATGCCCTTCAACAGGTGAATGGTTAACTAAACCATGCTATGTCTATCCCCTGGAAAACCACTCAGCAGAAGAGAGGAAGGAACTACTGATAGACACAAAACTTAGATAAATCTGCAGAGTATTATGCTGAGAGAAAGAACCCCTAAAAGGTTACATAATGTGTGATTCCATTTATATAACAGTTTTGAAATGACAACATTTTAGAAATGGTGAGCAGATTAGTGGTTGCCAGGGGTTAGGGGTGGGGTTGGGAGGTGAGAGAGATGTGGGTGTGGTTATAAAAGGGGACCATGAAGGAATTTTGTGGTATCTTTTTTTTTTATTGAAGTATAGTTTTACAAATTATGTTAGTTTCAGGTGTACAGCAAGTGATTCAGTTTTATATATGTGTGTATATATATACTATTTTCATATTCTTTTCCATTATAGGTTATTACAAGATATAGAATATAGTTCCTTGTGCTATATAGTAAATCCTTGTTGTTTATTTTATATATAGTAGTGTGTATTTGTTAATCCCATATTCCTAATTTATCCCTTCCCCCTTTCCCTTTGGTAACTATAAGTTTGTTTTCTATGTTTGTGAGTCTGTTTCTGTTTTGTCAGTAAGTTCATTTGTATTATTTGTTTTAGATTCTGCATTTAAGTGATATTGTATAATATTTATCTTTGACTTACTTCACTTAGTATGATAATCTCTAGGTCCATCCATGTTGCTGCAAATAGCATTATTTCATTCTTTTTTATGACTGAGTACTATTCCATTGTGTATATATATGTACACCACATCTCCTTTGTCCATTCATCTGGTTGGTCATGGACACTTAGGTTGCTTCTATGTCTTGGCTGTTGTAAATAGTGCTTCTATGAACATTGGGGTACATGTATCTTTTAGAATTAGTGTTTTCATCTCTTCTGAATATATGCCCAGGAGTGGGATTGCTGGATCATATGGTAGTTCTATTTGTAGTTTTTTAAGGAACCTCCATACTGTTCTGCATAGTGGTTGCACCAATTTACATTCTCACCAACAGTGCAAAAGGGTTCCCTTTTCTCCACACCCTCTCCAGCATTTATTGTTTGTAGATTTTTTGATCATGGTTATTCTTTTTTAATAATTAGTTTTTATTGGAGTACAGTTGCTTTACAATGTTGTGTTAGTTTCTACTGAGTAGCAAAGTGAATCAGCTATAAGTTTACATATATCCCCTCAGTTTTGGATTTCCTTCCCGTTTAGGTCGCCACAGAGCACTGAGTAGAGTTACCTGAGCTATACAGTAGGTTCTCATTAGTTATCTATTTTATACATAGTGTCAGTAGTGTACATATCAATCCCAGTCTCCCAATTCATCCCACCTCCCCTTCCCCGCTTGGTGTCTATATGTTTGTTCTCTACGTCTCTGTCTCTATTTCTGCTTTGCAGGTAAGTTCATCTGCACCATTTTTCTAGATTCCACATATAAGAGGTATTATATGATATTTCAATATTTGTTTTTCTCTGTCTGACTTACTTCACTCTGTATGACAGTCTCTAGATCCATCCACGTCTCTACAAATGACCCAGTTTCATTCCTTTTTATGGCTGAGTAATATTCCATTGTATATATGTACCACATCTTCTTTATCCATTAGTCTGTTGATGGGCATTTAGGTTGGTTCCATGACCTGGCTATTGTAAATAGTGCTGCAATGAACATTGGGGTGCATGTGTCTTTTTTTTTTCTGTACGCGGGCCTCTTACTGTTGTGGCCTCTCCCGTTGCGGAGCACAGGCTCTGGACATGCAGGCTCAGCGGCCATGGCTCACGGGCCCAGCCGCTCCGCGGCATGTGGGATCCTCCCGGACCGGGGCACGAACCCGTGTCCCCTGCAGCAGCAGGCGGACTCTCAACCACTGCGCCACCAGGGAAGCCTGCATGTGTCTTTTTGAATTATGGTTTTCTCTGGTTATATGCCCAGTAATGGGATTGCTGGATCATATGGTAGTTCTGTTTTTAGTTTTTTAAGGAACCTCCATACTGGTCTCCATAGTGGCTGTATCAGTTTACATTCCCACCAACAGTGCAAAAGGGTTCCCTTTTCTCCACACCCTCTCCAGCATTTGTTGTTTGTAGATTTTTTGATGATGGCCGTTCTGTCTGGTGTGTGGTGATACCTCATTGTTTTGATTTGCATTTCTCTAATAATTAGTGATGTTGAGCATCTTTTCATGTGCCTGTTGCCCATCTGTGTGTCTTCTTTGGAGAAATGTCTATTTAGGTGCTCTGCCCTTTTTTTGTTATTGGGTTGTTTGTGGGTTTTTTAATATTGAGTTGCATAAGCTGTTTGTATATTGTGCTATCTTGACTGTGATGGTGGATTCATGAACCTGTACATGTGATAAAGTTGCATAGAACTAAACACACACACACACACACACAGGGAAGTGCTAGTAAAACTGGGGGAATCCAATTAAGATTTGTGGATTGTATCAATGTTAATGTCCTGGTTGTGATATTATACTATAGTTTTATACAATGTTACCATTGGGGGAAACTGGATAAAGAGTTCACAGGATATCTCTGTGTTTTATCTTATGACTTCATGTAAATCCACAATTATCTCAATTAAAATTTCACCTAAAATACTACTGATCTCTTAGTATTACCTGCCATGGATTATAAGAAGCACTATTTAATGACAAGCTCAATTTAATAACTTAAGAAAAAAGAAGAAATGCACTGCCTCATTAAATCTATATGTGGATTGCAGGATAAATCCTGACTTGAGAAATTATTAAAATGTGTGAGGGAGGGAGAAATGACAACTTAAATCAAGGAGATATGATAGTTTCTAGCAGCTTCTCTACCCTTCCCCCAACTTCCATCTTCTATTTCTCTTTCTTCTTCCTGTTCTCTTTTCAGATACCCAAAGCTCTCATTAAGCCTAATTCCCAAAGGAAGGAAAACTTCTGGGAACTTCTGGGAAAAGTCACACTAAGGCGTTGCTGACTTTTAATCAATTTGTTGCTTCTCCCTCATCTCTGCCCACCCTCCATCCCAACACGTCTTTGAACCCTAGTATAGAGACTTGTACATAGTGCTCTTTAAATATTTGGTAAAGCTCGTAAGAAAATTTTAAAAGAGGACTGCTGATTAGGGTAATTCCTAGGTTAGAGAAATAACTCTCTAATGGTGAAATGTTCCACACCTTGGCACCTGGTTGGGGAAGGCAGTTAGGGATGGGGACCTTTTCTGGTTCTGTTCAAATAACCCAACAGAACCTCCTGCCCACTCTAATCTCATCCACACACAAAGCTCATCTTTTCCCAAATGTATGTTTTCAGGGTAAAGAAAAACTCACCCCAAAAGTGTAAGGGTGTGTACACATTGAGGAATCAGCTTGTCATTAACCCAAATGTGACTGCTGGTGGGTGTTGTAGATCTATCAGATGATGATTGCCGATGAGAACTTTGTCTTCTAAATTCATGATCTCGCTGCTTCTGTCCTGGGAAAACACGTTTCAAATGTTGTACCTGGTGTATTGGAGGTAATATTTAAAGATTTCTCCCTCTGGCTTCAAAATTCCTCCATGGATAATGATAATTAAGTTGAATTCAGATTTATGCAAAATGCAATAAAATAACTCAATGTTTTAATTATCAGCAAACCAATTTTCATTTTCTTAGAGTAGATGTAATTTAAAATAAAAGCCAATATACCACAACTTTTCACGACGTTACTCTTCTACTTAGCTTAGATAGTAGGAGACTATTTTAAAATATTATCCAAATGTGTTTTCCGTGTTTGGTAGGTAGGTTTTATTTAAAAAAAGAAAGAGAAGGGCTTCCCTGGTGGCGCAGTGGTTGAGAGTCCGCCTGCCGATGCAGGGGACACGGGTTCGTGCCCCCATTCAGGAGGATCCCACATGCCGCGGAGCGGCTGGGCCCGTGAGCCATGGCCGCTGAGCCTGCGTGTCCGGAGCCTGTGCTCCACAGCGGGAGAGGCCACAACAGTGAGAGACCCGCGTACCACACAAAAAAAAAAAAAGAAAGAAAGAGAAAAAGAATCACTTGCTGTTCTGTCATGAAGATTATGCCAAGAGATGGAGGCTTACTGTCCTGGGAAGAGGTGGGTATGGCGTAGGACACATGATTATTGCTTAGCTTGACATTTCAACTAGATTCTTAAAAGCCCTTCCTAGGACAGTAATCTTGAAAGGCAGACTAACAAGGGAAAGCAAAGGCTTTTCTCAGGATTCCGAGTTGGGCTCTTATAAAATAGAAATCGGAGCTTAGAGGGTTGACCATGGAAAAGGCATAGAGTAGGAAGGATGAGGACCCAGCGTGAGGAAGGGGGGCCACCACATGCAGGAGAGGGGACACCCTTCCCGTTCTGAGAGGTGAAGCTGGAAGAAGGAAATGTCCCCCCCATCTCCCCATCCTTCTCACCCTCCAAATCAGGCATGGAGGCTGAAGGAAGGGGTTATAGAAACATCCACCTAAGCTTGGGAGAACCTGAAAGCACTGGGGTAAGTGACCACCTCACCAGGCACATCCTGAATCGCTACGAGCATCTCAGGAACCTGCGACAGCATTGGGTTGCATCCTCCCGGACGAGGAAGAAGTGAGGCGACATCAGCCTCACAGCCTTGTGTACTCGCACCCAGAAGGCAGTAGGGAGTTCCTGGGCTCCTGACTCGGGCATGAAAGCATTGAGAGGGCAGAGGTACTCGAGAGGGCCTGAGGAGACCTCGCAGAATTTGGGGACCTTCCAGTGGAGGCAGTGGCAAGGGCTGCCGTCATCAGCAGGGGGCGCTGGTACAATGACCAAAGACCAGCCAGCCCTCAGTGGAGACCAGGGCAGGATGCCAAGCGATCAGGGGAGCCAAGCTACCCCCCGCCCCCCGTCAAGAAGAGCAGGAGAACCAGGCCATCTTTCCCCAACCATAAACATGCACCTGGTCACCATATCAGAAAAAAAAGAGGAGGAGGAATCCTTGATAGGGAGGCAAAATTCTGAAAAACTAAGTAACTACCCGAAAGAAGCAGTGAAAGCAAGAGGACACCGAGATGTCTGTAATCAGCTCCATCAATGGAGACAGGTGCTTCAGAGGAAGAAATAAGGTTAGATTTCTGTACACCCCAGTTTGTGAGTTTCAAATATTGATAGTGGTAGACTTTTAAAAGGATAACTTAAAAGTATAACTTATTCAAAGAAGAAGGGGCATAGAGTTGTGACGAATGCATGGGAGTGAAGAAGAGGGCTTCAGTCTGAGGGCTACTCCTCAATTTCCTGTCTGGGTGGCCGGTTAGTGCTGCCAAAACAGGAAATGAGGACGAATGCGGATTGGCAGAAGGAGATGGGGTGGCAGTGGGCCCGGGACCATGGTTAGAGATGCTGCTGGGATAACGAGTTGCAGACGCTGGGAGGCAGGGGCCTTCTTGCACTCTGCCCGCCTGCTACGACCTCCCACTCTTTCTGGGGTGTGAGCTGGCTCCCTTCCAGTGAAAGCTTTTCATTTCTTAAAAGACACCAGTTCAGTTTCCCCCAGCTCTATTTATGAAGGCTTTCCCACTCCCCAGCCTGGTTGTCATGGTCATCTATTGATGCATAATAAATTACCCCCGAACTCAGTGACATCAAACAACCACTTATTATGCTCATGGATTCTGTGGTTCCGTGGGTCAGGAATTTGGACCGGGCACAGCAGGAATGGTTTATCTCTGTTACACAGTGGGGCCCCAGAGGCTGATGATGACCTGACAGCCGGGGGCTAGAATCGTCTGCAGCCTTGTTCACTAACGTGTCTGGGACCTTAGCTGAGGTTCTTGGCCGGAACACCTACACATGACTTCTCTGGGTAGCTTGGGCTTCCTCACAGTATGGTAGCTCAGTTTCAAGGATGAGTATCCCAAGAAAGAGACAAGCAGGTAGAAGATATATTGCCTTTTCTAATCTAGTGTTGGAAATCACACGTCACTTCTGCATTCTGTTTGTTGAGGCAGTTACGAAGACCCACCCAGCTTGAAGGGGAGGGAGAATAGATTCCACCTCTGGAGGGGGGAATGGCAAGTTTCTGGAAAAGCATATGGAACTGGAAGTATTGTTAAGGCCATTTTTGGAAAATATCATCTGCCTCAGAGGTCTGTTCCCTTTCTCAGTACGAGACTAGAAGCCATTAGACCCCCTTCAACCCATTTCCTCTCCATCTCCTCATTTTACTGGGGTCTTACTCCACACTCTTCCCCTTTCCATCCTCTTTCAAAATGAGGGTTCCTCTGTACCTGCAGGGCTCACTTCCCCGTACATCCTCTTGATCCACCTCTCCTCACCCCAGCCTGCCCCAGTTACTCTCCTGTAATAAAACTCGCTGGCATATGCAGGTGTCGCCTGGTCCTCTTCACATCCCTCTGTGGGAATTGGGGCTTGCGAAACTGATGGAAACACTGCTGCCGATCTGGCTACTATTATTGCTGTAAGAAACTGTCCTTCGTCTCTGATCCAGGAGTCTGTGTTTTCTACCGGAATCCATAAAACTGTGGCAGGCTAGCTTGTTAGATTGCAAGCAGGGTAAGCTCTTACCCTTTACAGTTCTTGACACCTACTTTGTGCCACGCACTCCACATACAATATGGCTAATCTTCACGATAACCCTGGGGTCTAGGTGTCAATAGCCCCCATTTTCTAGATGAGGAAACAGATTCTAAGAGGCTTAGAAACTCACTCAAGTGAGTGGCAGTGTTTGGATTTGAACTCAGGACAGTCAGTTTCCAAAGCGGTGCTTCCCACAGTTCTGTAGGAATTCTGTGGCCATAGCTTCTCTTTGCTTCAGAGAAAGAGTGAATCTTGGTTACTTAATCACTGGCCAGTGTCCCAAAGATTATTCACCTACTGTGGAGGTGAACAGAGCCATTCCAAGAATTGTCTTCTCCTTGACTTGTGAAGTCTTTGGAAATTCAGGGCTACTTGAAAGAAAAATCTGTCTTCACTCTATTTTATTTCTTTGTGGCTTTTAACATATATTTTATGTTATTACAAAGCTCCACGTGGGATTTGAGAATCTGGCAGTTGGTAACTTTTCTCAAGGAAGAGAAACATTGAGACATTTGTTCTTGGAAAAAATAAATCCATGTATGTGACATGTATACCCGCGCATGTATACAATGGAGCAATCTATTCAGGATTTATTTTTATTCAGAGGACTGCTGTGATGCAAATACACACAGACCCACTCTATGCCTTAAAGACATTTGGTATATGGAGAACCAGGGGTGGCAGGAAGGAGGAGGGAACAGAAAGAAAGAGTCAGGATTGCAGAGACACACAGCAAATCTACCTTCCCTAGGCTCTTAGATGTCTTTGGAATAAATGTTGCATGGCGATTCGAAAGCACATTGAATATTTTAACTCCCCCTTTAGGAGTAGAGCTCCGAATGCTGGGGAATGGCTGCTGTGCCTTCCTGAGGTCCACATGCCTGTAATTCCACAGTAGCATCCGAGCCCCTTTGTTTAAGAAATTGAGTCAAAATAGCGACAACATCTGAAGTCCTCTAGATCACAAACCCAGTTTTAAAGCCCTTCTAGAATGATTTCCCCCCTGTCATTGGTGATGCCAGCTCAGGTTAACGGTGATGGCGTATCTTGCAGTCTGCTACTCCACACTCTGGATGGACTGTGGACGGCTTCCACGGCCCAGGTGTCAGGAAAATAAAAGGAAGATCAGGGGCCTATTGGCTTCATACCTAAGCCTTGAATGCAAAAACAACTGCTGATGCCGCCACGTGCTTTCCCATTCCCCTCCAGCCCACTGACTCAGGTCTGACTTCACTGGGTTCACCAGAGCTCCCTGGTTTAATTAGCATAACTGTGGCTGTGAGAGCACATGGCAAAGATTAGGGTTTCCATGACCTCACTGATTCTGGAGAACACTGATATTTGAGAAAATATATGTATTCTTTCCTTCTGGGATTAAGAATAAATCTGGTAACACATACAGGACACCCCCTCTGAGCCTTCTCTTACCATTCCCCCAGCATCCAAGTACAGATCCTCTTATTCCCTTTTCCACAAGCAAGTTCAAGAATGCGTTTAAATGAATTGAGGGTTGAGAGGTACCGAGATGGGCTGCTTATCAACACTCTACCCACTAGGTGTGGTCCATTGTCTCCTGCATCCCCCTTTTCGGAAATGACTGTACAGGGCCTAGCCTATAGTGTATAGGACGTACATCCCCTTTTCCCGACAGCCACATTTGGACAAGTAGGTGATTTTTTCCCTGTATAATTCTCCTCTTGGTGAGCTGCTGTCGTAGGAAGCAGCAAAAGGAGCTCCTTCCTAGCAGACTCCGGGAGTTCCCTCTCCATAACCCTTGAACTCTGTCATTTCAGAGTGCTCCACCGATTTCCACATGGCAGCATCTACATCTCTGTGCTGGATGGCTTCTTCTGGAACAGTGGGGGCCACCATGCTCCTGTGTGTGGCAGGCTTGAAGTGCCAAGGAGTTAACACCCCTGAGAGCAGCCTTCAACCAATGACTCTTGGCTGTTGGGGTATAAATACCTCAGCTCCCTTTCCCCGCATGTGGGATAAATTTGAGACTTGTGTTTTATACCATTTCCCAAGCTTCTTCATGGGATTCATTTCTAATTATCATCTGTTGTAGGTAGATGACTTGATAATGTACCACTTATTGGCTGCCTTCTCTTTTCTGAATCACTTTTCCACTCTCCTATTCGCTTTCCCCAAACCTCCCAAATAGACTATTTGCACTGAATTCTTTGGGGGAACCCAAACTAAGATACCCTCTAAACCTTATATAAGACCATTAAAGACACTTCCATTAACCCACTAGCTGTAAGGGCAAGGAAGCATGGGTCCATGATTCCGATAGCCTTCAGAGGCTCTGACAGAGGGGGGAGACTTTGGCCAAGAAGTTCCATGTGAGCAAATGCATTCACTTGGAGCTTTTGCCATTGGTCCATTATCCTCAAAACAAGCCAGCAGCCTTGGTTGAGTTGGGGAGTTTTTCAATGCTTGCTCATCGGTCAGTTTTCTTCACCCACTTTCATCTCTTCCAGTGGATAAGGTCAAGATGATTTCTGTGATGAGAATAGTCCACTACCTTTATAGATAAGGGATCTGGGTTTCAATCCCAACTCTCCCATTTGTGGCATAATTGGGCATGTCTTAAAATTCTTTTGAACTTTAGTTTACTTATTTCTAACTTCAGGGCAAAAATACGTATTAGGTAATTCATTCAACAAATATTTTTTGTGTTAGCTCCCTGAGGATACAGTCATGAATAGTTACAGTTTCTTCTCTCATGATACTCAGAGCATAGATATTGTGGGTTCTGGAATCAGGCAGCTTGCCTTCAAATTCTACTTCCAACTAGCTCCCTGACCTCCCGAAGCCTGTTTTTCTTTGTAAAGTGGGACCAATTTTCTCACAGAGTTGTGAGAAGTAATATCTATGATCGAGGTAAAGCACATAGCACATTATGTGCTTTATGTAGAAAATGTTCAATTAGTGGGTAAGTCATAAGAAGATTACGATAGTTAATATTTACTACATGCCCAGCACTGCTTGAACATTTGAAATTCATACACTCATTAGGTCACCCAAGAACCCTTAGACTGCTTCAACATTTTAAATACATACACTCATTTAGGTCACCCAAGAACCCTTAGACACTATTCTTTGCCCTTTTTACCATCCCCATTTTACAAATAAGGAAGTGCAGGAAGGCCCGGTAGCTTGTCAGAAGTCACACAGCTGATATACGGAGCCAGGATTTGAACCCAGCTGGTCTTATCCTTCCACCTTCACTTCTCAGGGTATGGTTCTTGGAGGAGCTTGTTAGAAATGCAGAATCTTGGGCCACCCCAGACCTACTGAATCAGAATCTAGAGTCTAACGAGGCGCTCAGGCAACTCACATGCACGTTACCATTGGAGAAGGACTGCTCGCCCCAATCCACGTGCACTTTGATGAGTTAAGGGCTTCTATGGTGGAGCTATGTCTCAGATGCTAAAGTCCAGGAAGGCCAGAACTGAAGAAAATTAAGTGAAATACAGCATGCCTTTTCTTAAAGTCTTTGGTATATAGGTGTTCAATAAACATACACACGTGTGCATACACCCCGCCCCCAAACATGCCACCATTGTGAACATGAACATGTAGGAGTGACTCGTGAAGGTCTAGCTTTCTCCCTGACCACAGCTGCCACCACAGGTGCCACTAGCCCTAACTCCGTATTTGTCATAGGCCACTAGACGTTATTGCGGGCAGACAGTCCGTTCTCTCTCACCTTGCTGGGTTCAGGAAAGAATTTGCATAGGCATAATTGGTTAGTTTTGTTTCCTTCCCGTCTTTGTTGTCATGGTTGCTCAGTTCATTTGCATCTTCAAGCTTCTTTCCTATTAACCTGAGAACCACTCAGAGAGTCTCCTTCAAGGGGAAGGGGAATCATACGTGAAGGGTGAGACAGAGCCTCAGGGTCTGGGTGATGGTTTTAGATGAAGGCATCTCCACAGTAGAAACAATTTCTAAGATCCAGCCTGAAACCACAGTTCATCTGGAGACCTCTTCTTCCAATCCGGGGTTGAAGCTCCGTGTCTTGCCTATGCGCAGAGTATAGGTCCTGAGGCAGAAAAGAAGTCATCGTTGTAGAGTAACTCAGCGCAGAGACCCTAAGGTGAAGGGGCACTTCCCAAGGCAATTCCATTCTTCCAGTTGCTCAGGGGAAAAAAAAGTTTAGCTCATTAAGCCTTTACCCCGATGATGTCAGTCACAAAAGCAACTCCAGGTTCCTCAGTCGTTCCTCACTTACTTACCCTAAGCCCCAGATGACTTTGTGTATCCCTGGTTCAGCCATCTACTGTACCCAAACCACTCAGAAATGTAATGGCTTAAGATACCAACCATTTTATTATTGCTCACGATTTAATGGGTTGTCTGAGCCAAGCTGGATGGCTCTTTTGTTGCAGGAGGAAGGGGAGCGAGAGAATAGTCGCATCCCAGGTCTCATTTGGGCCGCCAACTGAGGGCTCTTGGCTTCACTCAGGAAAGAATTCAAGAGGGAGCCAAAGTAGAGTGAAAGCAGATTTACTCAGGGAGATACACACTCCATAGACGGAGTGTCGTCTGTCTTGGAAGGCGAGAGAGAGGCCCTGGGGTACAGGGTGGTTAGTTTTTATGGGCTGGGTAATTTCATATGCTAACGAATGGGAGGAATATTCTATTTGGGGGGAAGGGGCGGTGAGGTGGGGTTTCTAGGAATTGGGCCACAGCCCACTTTTTGGCCTTTTATGATCATGGCGCCTGTGTGTGTGTCATTTAGCATATGCTAATGTATTACAATGAGCATGTAATGAGGCTCAAGGTCTACGGGATGTTGAATCTTCCACCATCTTGGGCCTAGTAGGTTTGAATCAGTTTTTTTAATCAAATTTTATTTTTTTAATTGAGGTATAATTAATTTATAATGTTCTGTTTCAAGTGTACAGCAAAGTGATTCAGTTATATATATATACATATATATATTCTATTCTTTTTCAATTCTTTTCCATTATATTATAGATTATTACAAGATATTGAATATAGTTCCCTGTGCTCTATTTGTGGAATCTAAAACAGTGATACAAATGAACTTATAGACAAGACAGAAATGGACTCACAGACATAGAAAACAAACTTATGGCTACCAAAGGGGATAGTGGGGCATGGAGGGAGATAAACTAGGAGTTTGGGGCTAAGCAGTTTTTGTCGTGTCCCGTTTCTCTCAATGGCTGTGTCATTCTTTTAATGGTTGTGCCCTGCCCTCTTTCTTCCCGTCTCACTTCTGCTCATGAGGTCAGCTGGAGCAGCACTCATCTGGGGGCCTGACTGGACTGCAGTAGCCAATATGGCTTGCTCACGTGGCTAGCCATTGAGGTGGGCTTTGACCGAAAGCTCCAGGGGGCAGCTGACCAGAGTTCCTCGGCACCCCTCCGTGTAGCATCTCCACCTGGCTTGGACTGCTCACAGCACAGTAGCTGAGTCGCAGAAGGGTGTAGTCCTAGGAAAGCAGTACTCTTTGGGTCAAGGGACAGCAATTCAAGGGGAGAGGAAATAGGCTCTCCACCTCCCGATGAGCAGAGCGAGAAGGCAGGACTCATTGGGGAATCCCTGGAGACTAGCTTACGCACCCCACTTCCTGACCTTTTTGTCCACCCTTTCCCAACTCCTTAAACTTTTCTACTGTGCCATCTGGAATTCTTGGTCAGTCGTCAGTAAAATTCCTTTTGTCCTAAATCTCTTCTCTGGATATCTCCTTTATCTTCTCGCTCGCCATGAAACCTGACTTTGTCTTGAGGACATAGCTTTTCCTACCATCTTCTCAGTGGTGGCTGTTTGCTCTCACATTCCTCATATCCCTGGACTGCGAGGCGGGATGGGTACCTTTCCTTGCTATTTATTTCTAGTTTCCCAGACCATTCTCTCCTCTTCCTCACTAATAGCACCTGTGTCTCCATCTTTGAATGTCAGGTTATCAGACTGTACCACCCACCTCTCCTCGTGGTTGCAGTCATTTGTCAGCCCTGTGTCATTCTCCTTTCCTCTAGGATTCTACGTCCTCCTGTCTGTCACTTTCGCTGACTCTGTTCCTACCCTGATCCTTGGGGACTTCCATACCATGTCAATAACCTTTCCAATAGTCTGCCTCTCTGTACTTTGACTTTCCTTCTTGCAGTGATTTTGTTTCTCCGCTCCTCAGCCACACTCTCCCATAGTCATACACTGGAATTATGTCCAGTTCCTTCATCTCCCTCACAGTCTCTGTTCTCCTAAGGCATCAGTCCAAGCAGTTGTTTTGATTCTATAAAAAGTAGAGCTGGGGCATTACAAAATTACACACAGTACCCTTAATGTGGGACGGCTTTAGCCAGTTTATTTAAGAGCTGCTGCGTGGAGATGAGCAATACCCACCAATAGCATGTTCAACACTGGAATGAAGAAACCTGCTAAATCCACAGGGACATGACGTAGTGTGGGGCACAATGCAGCCGCACTCGCGGGGGCGTTTAGAGGCTCAAGGGCTGGGTTTGAGATCCAGATTTGTTTCTTGGGTGCTGTGATGTATCGGGCAAATCACTTCATTCCTACGAGCATCAGTTTCCTTATATAAAACGACGATAAGACATTCCACTGAGTCTACCTCCTAGGATTGTTTTGAGGATTAAATAAAATATATATGTGATATTCTCATAAATTGTAAGGGTGTGGAGAATGGACAGGAGGGGCTAGTAATTGAGGTGAACAAGGCTGATAGCTTGTAGTAGCTGCAAATGGAGAGGCGTGGAAGGGTGGGAGCGAGATGTAGGAGGGAGCTCAACAGGATGGGGTAATGCTTGAGGCTTCAGTGTGAGGGAGGAGTGAAGGATGCCAAGAACAACTAACTGGCTTCAGCCCTGTATCCCTGGATGAGTGATGGTGCAGCTCACTGAGATAGGGAAGAGATCAGCAACAAGGATGAGGTTTGTTTTGGACGCTTAGGAGTTTGATTTGGAAGGGCTTGATTTGGGGTGCCCTTGAGCACCCACGAGGAGGTGTCAAATAGGCCACTGGTAGAGGTCTGGGATGGAGAAGAAATGTATGAGCCATCATCATATACATGTCTGAGGCATAGGCATGGATGAGACGTTTTAGAGAGAGTGGGAACAGGAGATGGTCAAGGGCCAAGGATTGAGGAAGCCCAGAATCTAACAGCTTGGTGGAAGAGGACCAACCTCGCCAGCAGACAGAGAGTCCAGAAAAGAAGCAAGAAGACCAGCAGGGTGTTATTTCATTGAAGCCAAGAGAAGTGAAGGTTTTGCCAAGTAGTGAGTGGTCCATGGTGGCTACAGATTTTGTGAGGTCAAGTCAGAGGAGAACAGAAAAATGTCTCCTGGATCTAATGACATTATCTAGTAAATTCCTCAGGAGTGTGGGACTGCCTATGCCCATGTATTGTTTTTTCTTAGTTTTTGAAATGAAGAAACTGAGTTACACTAGCAGAAAAAAACTGAGCCAGGGTGAAATCACAGCACCCTGAACTGGGTGGGGCCAGTTCCTCGTTTGGAGCTTCACCGTCCTGGTACCTGGGACCGCAGGCTGAGTTCACGACCCTCCTCTTCCTTCTCAAGGTCCACGTGACTTACAGGAAGTGCAGGACTCTATACATAGTTGGCACTCGAGAAATATTTGTTGATTGATTACGTGAACAACCCAGACATTTCTTCCTGACATGTATTCATCTCCCCCACAGGAATTAGCAGTTCTTACCCATGTACTGCCTCAAGGTCCTGAGTCATAATCAAACAAAACTTCTGTCCTATTCACTGAAGTGTGCTTTTCAAAAAACCACAATAGCTCTTATGTTCTCACATGCCCGAGAGATTATTTTCCTATTGTGCGCTCTTGGTCATTTCCTTCTTATGTGCAGAAATGTTTGAGAATGGTTCTTTGCGGAGACAAAATGAAAAGTTTGTTTGTTTGTTTGTTTTTAATGGAAGAAGGTGTTTTCGCTTTTTCATAGAAGAAAATGTTTTCGCTCTTTAATGGGAGAAGGTGGGAGAGACAGTAAGCAGGGAACCGGATGTCTGAGCTCCCAGCCTCGCTATGAAAAATCATCATGAACTAGCTTCCTGCGAGTTGCCCTTTCTTTTTGAAAAATGGGCTCAGGGCAGTTGCTGCAACTGAAGGCAACAAAGAGAAGTTATGAAAAGAAAACGAAGATCTGTGCGCGCGCGTGTGTGTGTGTGTGTGAATAATTTGGTACTTTAAGAATGAAGCAGATCCACCAGCATTTTCACTCCTACACTCAACAGAACTGCATACACATGTGGACGAGTTGTGTACTAGCACGTTCATAGCAGCACTATTGCCAAGAGCCCCCAAACTGAATGCTCGTTCTATCGGTTAGCTTCTGCTGTGTAACAAACAACTACAAAACTTAGCAGTTAAAACAGCAACCCGTGATTCTGCAGGTCAGCAATTTGGACTGGCCCCTCCTGGGTGGTTTTTCTTATCTGGGCTAACCGAGATCAGCTGAGTCTGGCCCAGATCAGAGAACTGTCCCGAAGAATGTAAACTAAATACTGGTTGTTGTCATACGTCACTACATTTTGGGTGGTTTGCTAGACAGCAATAGATCAGTGATACAAAGCTACCTCAGTTCACAGTCTAAAAGGGCATAGGCAACTTTCTCAAGTTCTTGGAATAAAAGATCTAGCAATGATTTCCCCCTAATTTTCCATTCTCCTTTGCTTAAAGATAGACTCGTGTTCTTGGAAACAGAGCAAAGGCGGTAACTGCTGAAATTGTCCTTAGTGAATTTAGTTATAGGCTGCTCTAAAATCAAATTGTTTTCTTAAATGCAGTGCCCTGCCAATTTGAACAGCCACCTGGAGCTTTATAAACTCCTTTAAATGAGGGTTTCTCAACCTCAGTACTACCGGCATCTTGGACCAGATAATTCTTTGTTGTTCTTTGCATAAGATGATGTTGAGCAGCGTCCCTGGTCTCTACTCACAAGACACCAGTAGTCTCCCTTTCTCCAGTTGTGACAACAGCATGTCTCCAGACACTACCAAGTGGCCTCTGGGGGCACAGTGGCTTCTGGTTGAAAACCACTGCTCTAGAGAAACTGTTCAGGGAACATCAACTCGGGAGTCACTCTGAAAACTGAGGAGGGTGATGATGAATGGGCGCCAGCGAAGCAAGTGAAGAGACAGTGAGACGAGGGATGCATGTTTACTCCGCCCCCACCGTGTGCGTTGCTTATGTGGCTCAAAGTCTCACAACAACCTGTGAAGAAGCTGCCATCACCTCTGTACAGATGAGGAGGTAACATCTGGCTGTGAAGGTAAATCTCATGATCCAATCCAGGGCTGTCTGACTCCAGTACCCGTGAGCTTTCCACCAGGAATCCAGGGCCACCTCCCACTGTGGCCAGGAGGAGGCAGAGATGCCAAGCAGCAGTGATGCCTGCCAGTCCCAAGGAGGGGACACTGGCTCTTCTCTTATGAGCTCAAAGCCAGTACCCGAGGTGCGCGGGGAGGACGAGGCACAGGGAGGGTTGCAAAGCAGGGCGCCACTGACCATCACAACTCTGGGTCACGGAATGTTCTCTAGGCCTGGGTGTACGATGTGGAGGACTGTTACCAGCGTAGGAGAGGAAGCGTGTGGGCAACTGAAACCCACCAATAACTCCCACACCTCATTTAACTCTCTAGTCCTCGTTACAAGATTTTTTAATCTTTAAAAAATTAACATATTTTAACAGCAAGGCATGCACATAGTACGAAATTTAAAAGATGCCAAAAGTAAACAATAAAGGGTAAGTTTCCCTCTTATCTTTATCCTCCAGATCCTTATTTCCCATTCCGGAAGGTAACCACTGTTGCATTTTTGGTATATCCTTCCAGAGGTACTCTATATGTAGTCAAGCATATATATGTATTTTTTCCATCATGGCAGCATGGTATATACGTTATTGAGGACCAGAACACATGCACTCTCTGTCTGTTGATCTATATCTGTGTATCTACCTTGGAGCACCTTTCATATCAGTACATGAGATCTGCCTCGTTCTTTTTAATAGTTGCACAATTTGGTAAATCAGTCTTTTAGGGATGGACATTCAGATTGTTTCCACTCTGTTGCTGTTACAAATAAAGCTGCGATGAACAGCTCTGTATACCCATTGTACCCCACGTATGTAACTCTGTTCACTCGGTTTTATTTCATAACCTTTCATTTTCCCCTTCTGCCTGCAGTGTCAGTGTACTGAGATCAGTATAACTTTGGAAGCCAGGGAAGGAAATAGCGTATCTGAACAAAATATCAAGTATACAGTTAACCTTGATAAATCAAGCCTCAGAACTAAAAATAGAAAAGAGGTTGATCACAGGTGGGAAGTTAAACGTTATGTCAGCTGGCTTCTCAGGCCCCACGTATCTCATCTAGAAACTGCTAGAGCAGGATGGGACCTCCGACATTCTTTAGTGCATCCCTCCCCCGTGTTTTTACATATAAGGACATCGGGATCCTGAGATGCCTGTAAATAGTTGAGCTTAGTTAGATTGAAACGTAGGTCCTCCAAGGTCCAATTCTGGGCTTCTTGAAACACACTATTACAATGTCTTTCCCAACCCCAGTATTTTTGAAACTGAGAACAAAATTATTATTTACAACCCAAACTGACTGTATCCAGCTCTGCCTTCCAAAGTGGTAGCGTAATTCACAGCAATAAAGAATGGAAGCTCTGCTCCCTTTCATCAGAGAGTCTGCGAAGTGAGGTACAAGGCAAGGATGGATGGTTCACTACCTTTGCCAGTGGAGTGTTTGGCCTGTTTTGTAGTAGAACATAGAACAGTGATGTACGGAAGGGGCTGCCCACCCAGTAGAGGTGTCGAGAGCTCAGTGACTTTGCATAATATTGTGAGAGGAATGGGGTTTTTGGGGCGACCCTGAGATGATGATCCCCAAACTGGGTAAGCAAGGAATTTTAGAAGACAAGCACCCGGGCTAAATAACATGGAGAGGTGGCCGAAATATTTTATAAGGACAAACCTGATAGTCAGTTCTATGTTGTTTTACCTTGTTGTGGCGTAGACGCAAAGCTTAAGTAAAGTCAGCTTCACACATGAACGTGTCCGGAGAATGGGTCGAGGATCGTTTCTTCAGCTCTCTCACGTCAGGGTGCTGGGTTAGCCCTGTGTGATTCTGTTGTTGCTTTTCTTCCTCAAGTTCACATGAAGGTTGCCATAGCTCTAGTCAAATCAGTCTTTGAAATACTTTAAAATTCAGGGAAGGAGGACGGGGATGGGAGAAAAGTGTTCTCCTTGTAACGCGGAGAAGAATCTTTCCCAGGCCCCCATCCCCTCTACCCCCAGGAGACTTTCCCTCGCTTTGACCAGAATTTACTCTCATTTCCATCCTTAGCTGCAAGGTGGGCTAAGAAGTAAGTACCCTAGTCTCTCACTTTGCAACTTTCATTCATTCTTGAAAGCCCTGCCACTGAGTGGAAAGCTATTCATTTTTTTAAAAATTCCATTAATTTCTGTGGGAAAAATGATAACCTGGTCTGTCCCAATCAAAGATACCCTGATAATTTTCACAGGTAAGAAAATATATTGAGTGAACAGTGAAAACAAGTTTTCATAAGAAATGGAGAACAATTTGAAAGTAAATAACTGCAGTCTGTACACGAACTATAATGTAGAAACAGTAGGCTTGGTAGGGATGGTGGTGGAGAGACTGGAGCAGTCATTCTTCGGAAGGTGAATTCTTTTGTCTCCACCATTGTCTCGCCAGCTTTCCAGCTTTTAGAGAGGGAGTTCTTGGTTACTTTGTACTCTCGGTGCACTTCAATATAAAGTTACAGCCTAGAAATTATCTTTAGGACAAAATAAAAGGTAAACACGAGAGTGCTTTGAAGCTTGTGAAATTGCACACGCACGAAGACTGAAGAGATGGAGATGACGCCTCTTCCTCCCTCTCGTTTGGTATCCATACGCAAAGCAGAACATTTTGGGCTCATTCAAACATGAGGCTCAGTCCAAATTCATTCCATATGGTGTGCTCTGACAAGTAACTGCATGTTGAGTAAAATTGGTGAGCGGGACTCAGGCTGAGACCTCGATGATGTCATATCACTTCTTATAGCATATTTGTTTAGTGTGTTTTGAGGTGGAAAAAGTCAGTCTGTTGGGGAAAAAAGGGAGTCATTGTTCACAAAGTGGTACAACTTTTCAAGAGCCGTTATGGCAAAACGTCGTTAACTGAACAGTCGTTATGTGAGGTAGATCAGTACCTGGAAAGGAGGGGGATGGAATTAGCATGATTGGTTTCTCATTTATCATAGTCGCCCTTTAGGCCTGGGCACGTTGCCCACCCAAACCAAATTAGAGTGAGTGTCTTCTCACTGAGAAGGGTGGGGGGTGGCGGTGGGATAGGCCCCTAAGCGTGTCTGCCACAAGATGTCCCTTCCACATTGCTTGGAAAATGGGCACTGTGCAAGGAGTTAACGGAGGTTGGTAATATGACTTACATATAATTTTAATCCCGGAGTTAATAGGTCATTATGGTTCTTAGAAATATTTCACTGGCACGTAATTGATGGCCAGGTTCTGGTGCAGGGTCCTCTGTATCCGAGAGACAGGCAATAGCCACCGTCCACGCTGCAGAAATGCAGCATTTGGCCCTTGCACTGAAATCTGAAGATCTATTTGCAGCATTGCCCGTTCTGCTTACCAGCCTTGGTGACGGCTCCAGCGACCGTCTCTTGGTGTCATTTGTCATGGGTATGAAGCATATCCCAAATCACTTTCCACATGATCAAACTTGGAACTTTCTTTTCCTTTCTGACTTTGAAATTGAGTTATCGATTCGATGACCCTTTACTGAACATCCATTGTGGGTTAGGCACTTTTCTCAGTCCTGTGGAAAATTTAGAGGCAAATCAGAGATGACCCTTCTCTCAAAGAGCTTGCAGTCTAGCAGGGTGATAAGACATGAATGATAATGGTAGAAGGTATAAAGTATTATCTGGACCGTAGAAGTGGGACAGATAGATGTTTCTGGGAAAAAATTAGGACTATTTATCGATCCTTAACTTTTTTCATCTCTCTTGACCTACTCATTCACATATATTTAACTTAGGGACCCTTGGACTCCTAGGAAATCCACATGTGAGCTTCAGATAAATTTCCAGAAAGTGTATGCAAAAGTGTGGTTGTGTTTGATTGCATTATTCTGGGAAGAGGATCCTTAATTTTGTCTAATTCTTAAATAAAAGCATTATTTAATTCACTACAATACTCCCACTTCTAGAAACACATCTTGAGGAAATAGACATGTACACAAAGATTTATGATTAAGGATGTTTATCGCAGCATTATGTATAATAGTATAAAACTGGAAACTACACAAATACGGAACAACTGAGCATAAGTCAATTACGGTACATCTGCACAATAGAATTTATGTTCCTGTTGAAATGAGACATCAAAAAGTTAATGACATGAAAATATGTTCATGATAAAATGTTAGGTTAAAAAAAACTATATCCACGGTATGCTCTCAATTATGTTTAAAAAAAGTCATTGAAAAGGCCAAAGGGATAACACAGGAAAATGTTAACAATGATTATCTCTGTGTGTTGTGGGATTGAGTGATTTTTTTTCTTTAATCTTTTCCATATTTCTCAACTCTTCTACGACGAGCATGAATCACTTCACAAATGAGAAAAAAAACGAAAGTTGTATCAGAACTAGTATAGATGAGGTATCATGGCAGTTGTGCAGTGAGATCTCTTTTATTTGGGATATCAGAGAGGCCTCTTAGAGGAGGTGGCCTTCAAGCATAGCTTCGAATCATGGCCACAGTCTTGACCTTCTGAGGGGCTGGGAGAGGGCAATGCAGGGGAGTGGTCGAAGAAGTCAAGAGTTGAAGGAGAGAGCTCCATGTAAAAGTTGAGGTGTGGCGGTGACCTAATCACTCTCCCTAGAAGTGTTGGAGCAGGGAGAGCTGGCCTGCTTTCAGGCAGAGAGCAGTTCTGGAGTGTGGGCTGACTCCCAAGGCCTCTCAGGACCCCTGAGATATAGCCTGTACTGTCCAGGGACCCTTCCCATTCCATGATGGAGAGTTCAACATGGGGTTACACTGGATAAATGATGGAAGGATAGGAGTAATCAAAAATTTGACAGGGGGACTTTTTTGGAGAGATTAGCCAAAAATTCTGACAGTACGATTGTAAGCCTCAGGGAAGAATGGTGAGAAAGCCACACACACACACACACACACACACACACACACACACACACACACACACACACACACACACACACACATCTTTGTGACTTAAATGGTTTTGAAGCCAGATGTCTTAGTGTGAAGCTATACTTTTTAATCCCTTGTATACCCAGAGGGAAATAAAAGCTAGTAACAGACTGATTAATGCCATACGGTGTAAGATTACACTGCATAATGTTTATTTATACTATTTACTATTCCACATTACCTTTAACAAGACAGTATCTTTTAAGGAACTGATTATGCACTTTGACCCATTAATTCATTTGGGGAATGACACTTAAGAAATTAACTCAAAAAGAGGGAAAGTAGATATTTGTGTAAACTAACTTCTTATAGCAGAGGAAAAAATATTAGAAATCCACTTGCGTGAGAACTCAAAGGTGCTTAAATATATTAAATAAAAGAAATATATTACTACCATGAAAATGATCAATTTATGGGTTTTGAGAGTTATATGGCTACATCAGTAAAGTCAGAAAAAAAGGGCACAAAACTAGTATGTGTAGACTGATTGCATTTTGTTACAATATATCCATACGATATGGGGTTGCAGTCTTAAGAACAGTGGGTGCTGTAAGGTTAAGAGGACTTGGCGGTCTGTGCTGAATGGTTTTATTTTGACAAGTATTCATCCCCATTTCTTTATATGGTCTCCCATATAAAGGGCTAGAAGGGCTAGAAGCCTAGTAGCTACATCTCCTAGAAACCCTTGCCAGCCAGCTTTCAGAATAGAGTCCTCCAATGATAGGGACCTTTGCAAGATTTGGAAAGCAGAAGAGAAGCAGAAGTCATTAGAATTGCAATAGGAATTGTGTGGGCTTTGCCAGACAATAGATGTGAGGTTTTCCAGCAGCTTCTAGATATTCTCTTGTAAATTACCCATTTCAGTGTGTCTGTCGCGGAGACCATGAATGGCAGCTTTCTACAATTTTTGCAAGTTCCTGATTTCTCTTTTTTTAAAAATAATTTATTTATTTATTTATGGCTGCGTTGGGTCTCTGTTGCTGCGCGCGGGCTTTCTCTAGCTGTGGTGAGCTGGGGCTACTCTTCGTTGTGGTGTGTGGGCTTCTTATTGCGGTGGCTTCTCTTGTTGCGGAGCACGGGCTCTAGGGTGCACGGGCTTCAGGAGTTGTGGCGCACGGGCTTAGTTGCTCCGAGGCATGTGGGATCTTCCCGGACCAGGGCTGGAAACTGTGTCTCCTGCATTGGCAGGCGGATTCTTAACCACTGCGCCACCAGGGAAGTCCGAGTTCCTGATTTCTTGAAAGCTAGGGACAGCTTTTCCTTACCGTCATTTCCTGAGCCCTTCCAATGGTTCTGTAAGCATTTAATATTTTTTAACTTTTTATTTTATATTGGAGTATAGCTGATTAACAATGTGATAGTTTCAGGTGCACAGCAAAGTGACTCAGCCATACATATACATGTATCCATTCTCCCCCAGCCTCCCCTCCCATCTAGGCTGCCACATAACATTGAGCAGAGTTCCGTGTGCTACACAGTAGGTCCTTGTTGGTTATCCTTTTTAAATATAGCAGTGTGTACCTGTCAATCCCAAACTCCCTAACTATCCCTTCCCTCCACCCTTCCCCCCGGTAACCCTAAGTTCATTCTCTAAGTCTGTGAGTCCGTTTCTTTTTTGTCAATACATTCATTTGTATCATTTCTTTTTAGATTCTGCATATAAGCAATATCATATGGTATTTCTCTTTCTCTGACTTACTTCACTCAGTCTGACAATCTCTAGGTCCATCCATGTTGCTGCAAATGGCATTATTTCATTCCTTTTTATGGCTGAGTAATATTCCATTGTATATATGTACCACATCTTCTTTATCCATTTCTCTGTCGATGGGCATTTAGGTTGCTTCCATGTCCTGGCTATTGTAAATAGTGCTGCAGTGAACATTGGGGTGCGTGTATCCTCTTGGACCATGTTTTTCTCCGGATGTATGCCCAGGAGTGGGATTGCAGGGTCATATGGTAGCTCTATTTTTAGTTTTTTAAGGAACCTCCATACTGTTCTCCATAGTGGCTGTACAAATTTACATTCCCACCAACAGTGCAGGAGGGTTCCCTTCTCTTCACACCCTCTCCAGCATTTATTGTTTGTGGATTTTTTGATGATGGCTGTTTTGTAAATTTTGGAGACTAATCCCTTGTTGGTCACATCATTTGCAAATATTTTCTTCTGGTCTGTGGGTTGTCTTTTCATGTTGTTTATGGTTTCCTTTGCTGTGCAAAAGCTTTTGAGTTTAATTAGGTCCCATTTGTTTATCTGAGTTTTTGTCTTCATTACTCTGGGAGACAGATCAGAAAAGATATTGCTGTGATTTATGTCAGAGTGTTCTGCCTGTGTTTTCCTCTAGGAGTTTTGTAGTGTCCGGTCTCACATTTAGGTCTTTAATCCATTTTGAGCTTATTTTTGTGTATGGTGTTAAAGAATGATCTAATTTCATTTTTTTACATGTAGCTGTCCAGTTTTCCCAGCACCTTTGTTGAAGAGACTGTCTTTCCACCATTGTATAGTCTTGCCTCCTTTGTCATAGATTGATTGACCATAGGTGCGTGTGTTTATTTCTGGACTTCTAGCCTGTTCCATTGATCTACAGTTCTATTTTTGTGCCAGTACCATACTGTTTTGATGACTGTAGCTTTGTAGTATAGTCTGAAGTCAGGGAGCCTGATTCCTCCAGCTCCATTTTTCTTTCTCAGGATTTGTAAGCATTTAATTTTATGCATGAAATCTTTTTCTTCTCAGAGTACATAGAGTGGTTTCTGATTTCCTGACCAAACCCTGACCGATATATGATATAGGGTCTTTATAATCCCTGGGTTTGCTTTCTATGATGAAGTTGATTAAACAGTTGAAATATATGTTCAACCATTATGTTATTATGTCCTTGTAGGTTAAATACATTTAAAAATATATATATAGTATGTATAGTATTCCTACCTAGATAAATTATATGATACCTCTTCCACTCACACCACGTTGTTTTTGTGACCTTTGGCATATGCTCCTTACACAGAATAACAGGGTGGATCGACACATGTTGTCATAAAAGGAAGAAAGTGAAAAGAAAATCTTATCATTTCTAGATACTTATTATTTAGCTTGAAAATAGAATGTGTGTGTGTGTGCGTGTGTGTGCGTGTATTTTATAGGGGATTATATGAATCAGCTTACAGATTGATGTGGAAACTTTCCGTTTCTCTCAGATGAATAAGTCAAGGTTGGGACTATTTATTTATTTGATAGACATTATCAGCACTGCTTTCACATACAAAAAAAGAGGTGCCCAGACTCTGCACTAGCATGCGTAGTTGTCACAGGAATGCAGCATGTATGTGTGTATACATAATTTCTCTATGTATATACATACATATCAGATATACATATGTGTGTGATTTTGTTCTTGTAGAGATATGGAAATGTAATTGAAACAATACCCTCTGGCAACTTGAAGCACTTCACATCTTTTCCTTTGTCTCCTCCAAACCGTTTCATTTTTCCAGAGGAAAAACATGAAACACGGAGTCCGACCAAGCCTGTTACACTGCCAGCCAGAGGCAAGAGAGATGCCTTGCATGGGCTGCTATCTCAAACGGCAGCAGGGCTCTGGGAGATGGTTTGCAGAAGTGGCCACAGTAACTGTGTCCTCTCTTGCATGCACCCCCTCCCTTTGCAGTGTGACTTTGTAACAATTCCCATCCAGGTATGGAGTCTGCTTTTCCACCCCTTGAATCTGGACTTGACTGTGTGACTTACTTTAACCCGCGGGGTATTTGAAAAACATGGTGGAAGCAGAAACTTGAGAAGTGCTTCTGCACTGGGCTCGTCCTCTCTTGATGCTCCTAGGAACGCTGAGAACTGTATCATCTGAATAAACTGGGGCTGGCCTGCCAAAGATGTGTGGCCCAGTTACCCACATGGTCCCAACCGACAGCCAGCACCAACCACCAGACATGTGAATAAGGCCACCCTAGACTAGCCAGCCTCCAGTCAGTCCTCTAGCTGATGGCAGCTGTACACATAAGTCCAGATGAGACCACCAGGAGAACTGTCCAGCAAATCCCAGGCCAAATCACTGACCCACAGAATAGCAAGCTAATACGTGATGGTTATTTTCAGCTCTCAACTTTGAGTGGTAAGAGTTAGGCCAGGTATAAAGTAGTGAGCCTGGGTCAGAACTGGAGACCTCACTTCCTGTCTTCCCTCTACCAAGTAAAATAAAAAACAAAAACAAAAACCATGGTGAGAGTAGCCAACTGCAAAAATGTATGACCTCTGCCTTAGAGGAAGGCAAAGAGCTAAGCGAAGTTGAAGACTCCTTTTCTTTCCATGCTAATTAGAAAATGTTGACAAATGAGTAGTTCCTCACCCGATTACCATCAAAACTCAATGAAGTGAAAATGATTTTGATTCATGGAGAAACGGAAGGAAATTAAAATGAACCAGAATCGGCATTCTCTCTTCATCCAGACCGCCACAGTTTTGCCTGACAAGAGTCCATCAGTTGGCCTTGCCCTAGACTCTTGGGACTTGCCCTCCAACCTGACTCTCTTCAAGTTTAGCCATCCTTGGATCCACGATAGCCCAGGAGCATGGTTTTGCTTTGTCCACCAAGTTCTGTTTCTCTGCCAGTGATAAGTAAACTAGAGACAGAAGAGAAAGGGAACACACTCCATGGCAATATTCCCTCCCCAAATAATAATCCTCCCCTCACCTATCATGTAGTTTTTTCCACCAGCCCGTCTCGAGAGTTAAACAGCCAAAGATTCAAACAGGTCTCACTTTTACAAGCCAGTGGTCACTTTCTTGAAATACGCACAGTGATCTTCCCAAATGATGGATCAGTCGTCTGTGTCATTCAAAAAGGGGCAAGGGGGGCTTCCCTGGTGGCTCAGTGGTTAAGAATCCAACTGCCAATGCAGGGGACACGGGTTCGATCCCTGGTCCGGGAAGATTCCACATGCCGCGGAGCAACTAAGCCCATGCGCCACAACTACTGAGCCTGTGCTCTAGAGCTCACGAGCCACAACTAGTGAGTCCATGTGCCACAACTACTGAAGCCTGCGTGCCTCGAGCCCGTGCTCCGCAACAAGAGAAGCCACCGCAATGAGAAGCCCGCTCACAGCAACGAAGAGTAGCCCCTGCTTGCTGCAACTAGAGAAAACCCACGTGCAGCAATGAAGACCCAACACGGCCAAAAATAAATAAATGAATAAATTTATTTACTTAAAAAAAGGAGAGGGAGGGGGCCATGCCTGATGCCCAGTGAGAGGAAGGAGACAGGGCTGCCTTCCCCTGGGGCCTGACTCTGAGCCGTTATCACATGGTCATCAGTGTGAGATCCACGGTCAAGGTTGATGATCATATCCACTTTTTCTCTTCTCGTAAGACCCACACGTTTTCCTGGTCTTCTAGAAGGCAGGAAGCTGAGGTTTTATTTTGAATTCTGCAGGTTTGCCTAGTACTGGTCCAACTTCAGAGGTGAAAGTGAAGACACCATGGGGAGTTCCTAAAGGCTGAGAGCTGATTCAGGAACATAATTCAAAGTGGACCAGTCATTTATGATGCCCTCAAAGTAGCAGGTTTTAAAGATATATTTCTTCTCCCTCTACCCCTCCATCAGGTGGATTTGGAAGTTCACCTACAAGCAAATTTGTCTCTGGAGATACAGGTTAAGGGATGAATGCAATGTATACAGGCATTGGGTAGATTTCCTTCAAGATACCTCATTAAGGATTCCCCTCACAAAGGAACTTCAGAGTGTATAAAATAGCTGGAGACAAGCTTGGGGATGAGCTTGGGCAGGGATAAAAGGGGGAAATGGAAATATATTGCCTGTGACATTGCTTGTGTTCTTGCCTGGAATTCTAATCTAGCTCTTGTGTAAGTATTTAATTCTTACTGTGCCTATGTTTTCTTTCTTCCTCCTAAGGAAACTGTGGCTTCATTGACGTTAGCAAACGCTCTCGTTTGCTTCTCTGAATCCTTCATATTACTGAGCACAGCATAAGCTAGATGGCAGGCTCTGTAAAGGCAGGTGATATATCTGTCTTGTTTACGATCATATCTCATACCTAATAGAGTACCTGGCACATAGTAGGTACTCAATAAATATTGAATGAATGAATGTGTAATTGTAGCATCAGATACCTTATAACATCTGTTGAACGAAAGAGTGAACTGATAAATACATGTATGAGAATAAGTCAAGTCTTGAAATTTGCCACTGGTACATTTGAAAAGCCTAGGGGTATGCATGTGATTGGAATACAGCCCCCAGGAGGAAGGACTACTGAGAGCATACGTGTGTTTGCATCTTCCGTGTAGAGAAGCCGATGATTTTCGCTACCTTGATTTTCACTGCTTCCTGAGACTTGAGTCACCTGGCTTTTAAAAATTGCTTCATTCATTTTCGATTCATTTCACTCCTTTGCTCAGCCTCTGTGCTTTAGGGTTTCATTTCCCACTAATGGGGCTTGCTGAGCTCGATGTGACACTACTCTGAAGACCTTGGAACAGTTTCCATGGTTACTTCTTCTGGAATTTTCCCTTTGGAAACCTTGTGTTCTTTCCTTACCTTTAACTTCCCTCTCAGAAATGTAAATACACGCCTTAGGGTTCTCGGGAGTGTTCACACGCTCCCTAGAAACACCTCAAACCACAGAGGAGAGAATCAAGGCCTGCATACTGCCTTTCTTCTCTCCTGTGTGGAAAGGGGGTCGATGATTTGATGCTGAAATGCCCCGAAGCCCAGAGATCCAGAAATTTCCCGCGAAAAACACACAAAAGACCCCCCAGGTTGCCAAAGCCACCATCTCCTTATTTCAGTTGGGTTCATATCCGCGAAATGATCACTGCCACCATCATGGAAGCCTTTTCTTTCTTCTTTTCTCTTTTCTGTTTTTAATGAGTGTTCCTGCTGATTGCTGGTGTGTCTCGCCTTGAAGTGCTTGTGCCTATTTGTGACCGAGAAGAAACTCAGAAAAGGGTAAGGGCCAGTGGAGGTGGGAGACAAAGGCGACTGATTTTCTTTTAGAGGAACTTCAAAAGCTAAACAGATTCTGAATTACATTTTGCTCTGTGGAATCTTCCAGCCTTTCTTCTCCTGGGATGATTATCTAAGATCTAGACAGTGGGAGACTGCTGGGGAATCAAGTTCTGAACCAGACTCGTGTTGGGTGCACCTGGGATACACCTGTGGCTCCCAGGGGACTTAAATGTACCAGTCATGCAATCAGTAATATAAAAATGCCCCCGGGGGAGCAGCCTTCTCTTTTCCGGCTCCCCTCCCCTGCACCTGTCTCTCCCGTATCCTCTCTGTGCTCTCATCTCCGTCCCCCCTCCCCCGGAAACCCTCATTCTTTCCTCAAACAGCTTCCAGCAAAGTCTCTTTCCAGCTTCCAAAGGCCCAGACATCAAAATGAGAAGCCGCCACTCCTGGCTGTTTCCCATGAAGTGCAGGGCACTGGGCTGTCCTTCAGATCCCGCGCTGCGTGCGTTTCTATCCAGGAGGGATGCTTGGTTCCGGATAGAGCCCAAGGCAGCCAGGCCTTTCTCTCTAAAATGAGGGGGGGCTCTACTTGATCTCCTCGTGGAGTTCCTGCCCTCACAGATCTTTACGTTGCGATCAGTCCTCATCTGAGGCCTGTCCCGGTACCGTGAGCCCATCCGCTGGGCCACTCCAAAGCCCCGAGAGTGGTGGCAGCCGCGGTGGGGCTGGAATCTGGTAGTGCACTGATAGGCGTTACAGCGTAGTTGCTCCAAGCGCAGACTCTGAAGCCGGACTCCGTGGGTTCGCGATGCAGCCTCACCACTTACGAGCTCAGTGATCTCGGGTGAGCTGTGTCCTGTCTCCTCATCTGTGAACTGGGGATGATGGTAATCCTGGTGCCTGGCTGTTCTGAGTGTCAAACGAGTGAACCGTGTAAAGCACTGAGAATAGCGTGTGGCACGTAGTAAGCGCCCAAAAGTGTGGTCTGTTGTTATTGTCCACGTCAAGTCTGCTTTTCCTTGTGGGCTGAGGACTGACTCAAGTCCCGGTCCTGCCACTTTGGGGCACTATAGTCTTAGAGCAACTGACATGGCCTGTGTGAGCCTCAGTTTCCCCAGGACAGTTGGGAAGGTTAAATGGCTTACTGGGCATGCAAACACCTGAACGTAATAAGCACATGTTTTCCTTCGTGCTCTTTATGACTGAGTGTGGGTAATATTTGGCATCTTCTTTCTCTTCTGTTTTTTCTCTCATATTTTTTTCTTTCCTTTGTTTTTTGATTCCCTTTCTCCTTCTCTGACACTCAACTCCTGATGTTCTTTTCTCCTACTTCATCTCTTATAATTCTCATTTTCTCAAATCGTGCCAAGCATGGGGGAAAAATGGGCCTGAGTAACCCTTAAAACCCACTTTGTAGCCTCACCTTTGCAGGCCTTCCTTTGGTGGGAGATAGAGTGACTGGAGGGGGGAGCCCAGTAGTTATTCTGGGGCCCAGATAATTGCAGCTAGGCCAAGGGCAGTGAGGACCCGGCGTACGGATCCTGTTTCCCCTCTGCTCCCTGGCCATCTATCCTGCTCAGCCTGGCTTGTGGGGCCGTCACGGAGCCTCCCCGTGGTTTGGAACGTGGTCTTCCAGCAGGTCTGGGCTTCTTCCCTGCTGTCTCCACCATGCACGGCCACAGGGGATGCTGGTACCTGGCAAACAGAGCCATTGTATTCCCTCCTGTATCGGTTGGCTTTTGCCGCATAACAAACCATCCCCAAACTTAGTGCCTTAAAAACAGTCAGCTGTTTACTCAGCTTACAGGGTTGCCGGTTCGGGCTGGGCTCAGTGGGGTGGCACTGCTGCTGTCTCGACAGGACTCACTCATGTACCTGCAGTCAGCTGCCACCCAGATATGTGTTCTGCTTCTGAGGATTGACTGACGGGAGGCTGGGATGGTGGGGGTGAGTGGATCGTATGTTTCTCAACATCCATCAGGCTAACTCAGGCTGTTTCATATGGAGGTGGTGGCAGGGACCCCAATAAGGGTAAAAAGGAAGGAAATTGCCAGTATTTGAGTAGTTTTCAAGTCTCTGCTTCTGTCATAATTGCTGTTGTTCCTTTGGCCAAAGCAAGTCACATGGCCAAACTCAGAGCTAGTATTGGAGATGACTACCCAAGGGGTGGATGGATATAGAGACATACAGAGAAAAAAAATGGGGGCCATCACTGTAATAGTCTCCCACATCTCCTGAGATTGCGAGGCATGGCAGCTCGTTCCAAAATCTCCTTCACATATTTTTCCCCATAGGGCCTAAGGGCCCTCATGAAAATAAGGACATCTGGTGTGACATCTGAGAATTCACAAATTGGATATGAACGTTGGTTCCTCAAAATGCTCCATTAGCCCTCTGTCAGAGTGCCTTCAAATGCAAGTATATGCTTCTTTAAGGAAATCCAGGCTTTGAAAACACCTACATTAGCAGTGGCTCTTAACTCTTTTTTTTTTTTTTTGGAGGTAGGAGGGTAGTTATAAACTCCTCTCAAAATCTACTGAGAGCTTAGTTATCTTCTCCTCAGAGAAATTCACATTTACACATAGACACAGAATGTTGCTTCTAATTTCATGGGATTCACGGATTCCCTGAAGCCAAACCCCAATTTAAGGAATCACTCATCACAGGGAGAATATATACTTTTAAAGGAGAATTCCTCTGAGCCCAAAAGGATTTGCCATAAGCTTGCTTATTTAAAGGAAATCTTATTGTTGCAAGTGATTCGTAAGCTACCACGACCTCAGGTTTATCGAGAACACTTCCCAAAACATTATCTAATTTAGTTCACCTGCTCTTCCACGTGGGAAAAATTCAGTTTCCACCCGACTTTAGGAGTTGTATTAACTAAAGGCCAGATGGGCTCATTTAGATGTGCTCCTGGTCTGTTCAGGCCGATCCTTACAGACACTACATGCATAATGACACTATGCTAGAGAACGTGGCCAAGCCCAGTGCAAATATATGGGCCATTAAGAACGTTGGTGAGCAGATCATCTGTGTATTAAAATCATTCTTTCGTATGTTTTTTTTTAAAAAACTAACTTCTAAAGCCTAAGGACTTCATCATATCATTTCAGTGTGGTTTTGGTTGCAAGCAACAGATAACTCAACTGAAATGGACTCATACAGTCCTATAGGACGTCTCTAGGGTTGGTGTAATCAGTGGCTCAACAATATGGTGGCCCTAGTTCACTTCTTTCATTTTCTCTTGTATTTTCTTCATGGTTCTGAGAGGATTGTGGCAATTCTGGGTGTTATGTGCAGGTAACAATGTCCAGAAGCAGAAGAAAAAAGATCCCTTTTCACAAGCAAGGCAAACCTTGCCCCGGGCATTCCCCAGTTCTCCTTAGCCGGCATTGCCCAACCGGACGGCGTCTAAATCGGTCACTTGCAAGGGAAAGGCTCAGCCCTGATTGGCTTAGACCCAAAAGTACTTCTTTGGTTTTGACCTTTCTGAAGGACGTGCCTTTTTCTGGAAGGTTAAAAAAAATATCAGTGTGTTCTTGGTAAGAAGAAAGGGATCAAGTGGCCATTGGTCGAGCAATCCACAGTGTCTGCCTCTGGTCTTTTGCTTAATACTCAATTTGAACGGTAACCTGCCCTTTCGTGGGGCAAGAGAGATGGAGGTGCTTTTGCTAACATAAGTCATGGGAGAAGGGGCTTCTGAAATAGCACAAAGGCTGATTCCTGAACAGTTGGGAAAGAAGTTGATGGTCGCCAGAGAGTGGGAAACAAAGAATCATGGCTCAAACGTGAGGGAACTGAGCAAAAGACAGTGAGTAGAAGAGGGTAGTCATATGGGTCGGGAGGGAGAGGAGGGGAGAGGAACGTAGTGCAGAAAAGATATTAAGAATGATGGATCAGTGAATAAAGTAGAGAATCCACAAGGACCTACTGTACAGCACAGGGGATGCTACTCAATATTCTGTAATGACCTATATGGGAAAAGAATCTAAAAAAGAATGGATGTATGTATTTGTATGACTGAGTCACTTTGCTGTACACCTAACACAACACTGTAAATCAACTATACTCCAGTATAAAAATTAAATTAAAAAGAATGTTGCATCAGGATTAAAGCAGAACGTGATGACAGAAGAGGAGGATAGCAAGTGCGTCACACGTTGTATTCGGCAAAACGGCAGAAGAGAGTCTGAAGGGGGATGGGATGGCGAAGGGTCAGGGGAGCAGGGCCGTGCCTGGCGCAGGCTGGCTGCTGAGAGCAGACGCTGTGATGCACTGCTTAGGGCCCACGATCCCGTCGGGGCGCTCTGGCGCCCTTCCACCTGCCTGCGTCCGCATCTCCGTGCACGCATGGAGTGGCCCTCAACAAATGACTCTCAGGGATTGGTCCACAAACACACCAGTTCCCTCAGTCCTTGTTTGGGGTAATTCTGAGCTGAGGGCCTCACACTGTTTCCCAGGGCTTTCCTTCAGGGTGAGATCCCAGCGGGCCACCGTGATAGCCAGCTTAGCAATGCGCCCTGTATTGGCCGCCCTCCCTTCCTGGCTTTACTTCCCCTGCTTCCCTGCCAGTCTTGTCTGCGCCTCCCGAATAAACTAGTGCCACCCAAAGCCTGGTACCGTGGACTCCTTTATACACATGATTTTGTCCAATCACCCCAGCAATCCTAAGGGTATAGTATCAGCTCCCATTGACGGATGACGTAACAGACTCAGGCACGTCAAGTGATCCTCTCAAGTTCATTCAGCCGGGAAATGGCAGAGCTCAGACTGAAATCCGGGTCTGTCTCGTGAAAGCCCGTGCTCTTTCCCTGGTAACAGTTTGTATCTTGGTGCTACTGAACAAGAAAATGCAAAGATGGGAGACTTTGTCAAAGGTTTCTCAAAGGATCCCCAGCAGAGTTGAGCCTCAGTTGCCGAGAGCTGTAACCCATTTGTTAATGAGCTCTTTTATTCGATTTTGTCCTTTCCCTGCGTCGCTATCGCAGGTTGCTTAATTTTCTTAAGCCTGTGAAATTAGGAGCACGTCTTCATCGTATGGTTGTTATGAGGATTAAATGAGCTCCTATCTTTAGAGTGGTCTGTACATAATAAACGTTCATTAGGAACATGGTGGTTGTTACATTATTGATTGATTCCTTCTTTTCGGCCTTTAGGCTCCATCCCTGCAGTTCCAGTTCCTCCACTAGGTGGCAGAATATCAACATTCATCATCCAGGGGAGGCCTGCCTCTTAGAAAGAGTAAGTAAAATACGTAAATTAGAGACCCCGAGGGACAATGGTCAGTGTGACTTGAGAAGGGCAAGGCTATGATTAAAACCCAATCCAAATAAAGAAAGCAGTGCCCTGAAATTCCAGCCTCGGTCAGATCGGTGTCTGATTCAAAGCTTTGAAAGGTAGAGACTGTTGGATGAATTCCCAAAGCAACAGGGGGAACCTGTATGCGAGAAGCAGGTGGAGTCTGTTTGCAAGAAATGACTGGGCGCTACTTTCCCATGCCTGGGGTAATCCTAAGTCATGGGAGATGGCTAGGAGGTGGGGGAATGGCAAGGAGCCAGGGAAAAAAACCAAACAATCACCTGAACAAAGTAGATCTTGATAAGAGTCAGCGTGATCCTCCAGTCAGCTTTGGGACAGAATCTTTCAGGATTATTTGGAATTCTTTTTGGTAAGATGTTTGCAGCATTGGACAGACCATACCAGCTGGGGGTTAATCAACTGTCTGGTTAAAGGATGGGGAGAGGGGACTTCCCTGGTGGTCCAGTGGTTAAGACTCTGCCCTTCCAATGCAGGGGGCGTGGGTTCGATGCCTGGTTTGGGGAAGTAGGATCCCACATGCCGTGCGGCGCGGCCAAAAAACAAAAAATAAAATAAATAAATTTTTTTTTTTTAAAAAGGGATGGGGGAGAATGGGGCATTTATCTGCTGGCTTCTGTCCGTCGTTGCTTGTGGGTTTACCCGGCGGCATCAACGCCGGTAGGCTTGCAAGGAGTTAAGGTGCGGGCACTCGAGGCTATTGGCCTGTTGGAAACCGTCTACCATATCTGCTGATGAATTCAGTGGACAGATGAGATACGGCGTGAGGTCCTCTGCAGTGACTGCCACAGCAGTGCGTCTCAGATTTTAGTGGAGATACAAATCACCCGGGGTCGTGTTAAAACACAGGCTCTGATTCTGTAGGTCTTAGGTGGAGCCTGAGATTCTGCATTTTTGTAGTTTCCCGAACGGTGGCCTAGAGAGTTTTGCTCTTATATAAAAGGGGGTATTGGTTCTAAAAGGCTGACAAAGACTGGATTTGATGATCTGTGAGACCTCATCCAGGTCTAATACCTTTCAGCTGAATTTTACATTAATCTCTCTATTATAATATCAAATTGCTGATTTGTGTCTGTCTTCCCTGCTGGCCTAGAAGCTTCTCTAGCCAGGGGCTCATCTCCATCTCTCTCACCCACTCTAGTGCCTGGAACCCAGCTGATGCTCAGTAAATCCTTGAATGCATGGGTCAATCTGTAGGTTCCTTCCAGGTCTAAAAAAATTGCGACAGCATGAGGTTGAACCACACACTGGCTTTTGCAAAGGGGTCTTTTAAGAGATTTTTTTTTGGACCTATATGGTACGATTTCCTTTGAAGCTTTATGGTAACAGAATTCTAGCCACATACAACCCTTTGCCCAGTTTTTAATAACCCTATTAATTCATGTGAGCTCCTCCAGAGTAAATACCATTTAGCGACATCCCAGTGATGATTCTTTGGCTGGAGAATTGTTTGAAAATGGTTCTTTGGAGTAAGAAACATCTGCCCTGGTTTGCCATGGAAGAGGAGTCTGTGTGGTACATTTGGATGGGCTCTGCCGGATTGAGCTTGCCGGGGACGGGGCGGAGGTACCACTAATTACATGTCTTGCATTATGAGTTGGAAATAGATACACAGAGCAAATGTTCTGGCCCACAAAGCCTCAAAAAGCGAGGAAAGCAACATCAACTTGAAGTTCATTTTCAAAATTCCCAGCATTGCAGAGCAGGGGCAGACGTACAATTTTTCCTCTTTTTCGCATGGCACTTAAGACACAGAAGAGTGAACCGACAGAGGATCTGGAAATCTACTTGTAAATTAAAAAAAAAAAAAAACCACAGTGGCAAAAAGGATATAGAAAGTGACAATGTTAACATGATTTTCACTGGAGGTATTAATTAGTAACTCCCTCGCGCCCTTGATGTCCTTGAAACGGGTCAGCACCCTTGCTTGACTTATACAAATTTGATTGCACTCAGTTAGAAATTGTTTTTCTCTAGGTGGGTCTTAGTTATACAGTGCCCAAAGAGACCTTCCGAAAAGGGAGAGAAGTAGTAGAAGCAGCGAGCAGAAAGAGTGCCCCAAATGGGCAATGAGGGGGAGCCCTGGAGAGGAGCCCTGCCCCAGGTTCAAATGAGGAATTCTAGTGCTTATAGGACGGGGAGGCCATCTTAGCAGCAGCCCATTAAGATAAAATCTGGTAGCGTTTGGGCAACAGCAAGCTCAAGAAAAACCATCAGTGGGATGCAGGTGCCCAGTGGCTAAATATCTGGGGCAGAAATCGTTAGACTCCATTTCCCAGCCTCCCTTGCGGTTAGGCGTGGCCATGTGACTGAGTCCTAGCTAACAGGAAGTGAGGTGCTCTGTTTCCTGGCCTATAACTGCGGCCCACACACAACTCTTTACGTCCTGGCCCCTTCTAGTTTGATACAGAGAGAAAGGGTGACTTTGGATGCTGTGTGTTGACTACGACAGAGCCACAAGTTGGAAGGGGCGTGGGTCACCACTGCTTGGAGGAGAGCTACCTGTCACCCAGGACTCCATGTACGTGAGAAATAAACCTCTGTTGTGTAAAAAGGCCTTGAGATATGGGGGTTTATCTGTTACAGTAGCTTTCATTACCTTAGTTACAATATCTGGTCTTCGGCTGTATTAGTGGAGGGATTGTAGGAAAAACAAAGGAGGGTGTCGCTTTGCTGCTCTTTCTGGGACATGACCTTGTAAGAGGGATTTTGTCAAACTGGAACATGTACATAAATGAGAAAGAAGAGTGGTGAAGAGGTGGGAAACGATATATTGGGGAGGATAAAAGGGGGTTTAGCCTAAAGAAGAGAAAACTTTGGTGTAAGAATATACAGTATTTGTCTTGTAAGTTTTGAAAGTATGTCACAAGGAAGGTTTAGACTTCTGCTGTGGAGTTCCAGAGAGCAAAGCTAGGAGCAAGGTTTGGGCTCAATATAAAGAAGAACCTTCCAGCACTGCTCCAAAGTGGATGGCCTTTCTTACCGGGTGAAGCCTTCTCCATCTTTAGTGGATGCTGTCGATTCATCACTCAGTATCCAATCCCCCCCACCCCCGCCGGCTTCTTGATTATAGAACCCCAATTTTGTTGAAGTATCATCTTCTTGTGGTTATGGGAGAGGGACCCTATCCCCAGGTCCAGGGACAGATCCCTGTTAGTCACAGCCATTCAGTACCTGGCATTCTCTTCATAGCTCTTACTGGTCCAGTGGTCGATATACACCCTAAGATCACCCAGTCAGACCTAAAGCAAGGTCTGTATCTCATGGTTGGGGAAGAGATTTTCTCTCCTTACTGCTGGATATGCATCAGGACTCATTAGTTTTGACTCTCACTGGCAGCCATCTTGTGGCCATGAGGGGAACCAGCCTTAAGATGAAACTAGCACTGTGGATGGCGGAGCAGAGAGGTGGAAAGAACGTGTGCATTAAGCCGCAGATCACCCTATGCTGGAAAGCTCCTCTAGCTCCGGCTTTCACTTTTAGTTGCGGTTTTCTATCATGTATAGCTTAAAACATCTTAGTTGATACAGTGCTTCTGAGGAGGTTTGGGAATACAGGTTGAATACTGCCTTGTCATCAGGAATGCCAGAGGGGAATTCTAACCTGGGCAGCAGGTGGACCTCGCAGGGTAACATCCAACCCCAAGAGTTATAAACTCCGGTGAAGGAGGTACAGCCAATCCATTTAAATTAAAATATAGGCTTCCTGACCAGGGTCTGGAAATACGTTTTGTAACAGACTTATGTTGGCTTTTGGCTGCCACACATCCTACCCTCTCCGTTTCTGTTGGCCCCCATCTCTCCTTGTGGGAGGTCTCCCACGATAGAGACACATTTTTGTCCATAGAAGATTTGGACCCCCTTTTGCAGAGTGTAGAATCATTGATTGTAAGCGTTAGCCTACCAGAAACTACATTTCCCATGCCTCCTTACGCGTAGTTGAGGCCACAGGACTGGTTCTCACCAATGGCATGGAAGCAGTAGTGATGTACGTGACGTCTGCTCAAGAAGCTTACCTTCATTGTTTTGATCCGTTCTCCAGCTGAATACAAAGGACTCTCAGGCCCGAGAGGAGGGTGGAGCCACAATATGGAAGGAGAAGCCTGGGTCATGAATAATCCTGGGAAGGCTGACTGCCAGCCAGGAATGTCTGTGTTGGACAGTTACGTGCCTGGTGAATACACTTCTGTTGTGTTAAGCCATTAAACCCTGGGGTTTGTGATAGCAGTTAGTATTGCCCAACTAATATATCCCCATCGGGCATGGTTTCAGTAGGAGGGCAATAGCCATCTCATCCTTCTGCTGGTGCTCCAATTATAGAAGGCAAAGGGGACAGCTCCTCCTTCTATCTGCCCCCGGTACACTAAGGTTTAAATAAACGGTTAGACACTTGATCCTGGGATACTGAATCTTAAACAAGGGGCACAAAGATGTAGGGAAAGTTCAGAATCAGATACATAGCAGTGGCAGCAGAAACAAAGAAAACACTGTGCTTGCAGCACTTGGGCTTCAGCTATGGTTTCTGTTGCTTCAGTAGCAGCCGTGGGTCTTCCTGCTTGTCCCAAGCCTTCTCCTCCAGCTTCTCATTGGTTCTGTTAGCCCTTGACAGCCTGCCAGTTCATTCCTCCACTTGCCTAAGATAATCTGGGTTTCTTCTCTTGCTTGCAATCACATGGTGGAGGGTTGTAATTTTTTTTTCTAGAAGAGGCCCATCTCAAACGTATGCATTTTATTTAGTTTTGCCTTTTGTAAGTGAAGTCTTTCCCTTACAAAATTCTGTCTTCATCTCGGCGTTTGCCTCTGCTTTACTCTCTTCACGATCTAACAGCAGTTACATACTTTTGCCTTCGTTTGAGGGTTCGGTCCCTCTCCTAGCTTTTAGCAGTTATTTTCCTCACTCACGGATTGTCCTTACTGTTGCATTTTTGTGGTATTTCCACTTGTTAATGATTTCTAGCATTAAACTGTACCATCCAATTAGCAATCTGTAACATTTTTTGGTGAGTGGCAGAGTTGGTGGAGACAGCACTGGATTTCTAGTCCCAAGACTCGTTTCTGTTTCTTACAAGGTATGTGACCTTGGGCAAATCATTGAACTTTTGTCTCTCCCTGAGACTTGTTTTGCTAAGTGATGAGAATGAGAAGAATACGTGAAAATCTCAGGGTCAGTTACAATGACAGCAGTTAATTAGAGGCTACGTGGCTTAAGAAACACAGTTGGAGGGGAGGTAGGAAAGTCCGAAGTCAGGAGGTCCACAGCCCTGCCTGGGAAGCGGGGCTGCGAGGGCGGTGAGTGAGGCAGGAGATCTTCATTAGTGCTTGCAGGCCACCATCAACTGATGGCAACCACCCAATTCCTTCTTCTTTTTCAGCCAGTTTTATACTTTTGGTTTGTTCTCAAATACAGTCCTTGAAGAGAATCCAAACAGGGCAGTGGCCCAGCTTCAACGCTTTATCCAATCCTCACACATCGTGAATGCAAGACAGATTTGACACCCCACAGCGACTTTTTACATAATGGAGTGTAATTTCTCAGTGAGCAATTCTTCTGCACCTCTGATCAAATATCTGTTCATATTTGCGACTGAACTTCATTAGGAACTTCACCTCCACCTCCCAGGGACTGTACTGGGGACCAGATTTGGCGACCCCCAACGCTGGGCCTCAGTTGCCTCACCCGTAAAATGGGGTGGCTCAGCTGGTGCTCCCAGAGCCGCTCTCCAGTCCCAGCCCACGATGATGCTGGAAGATAGTCTCGTGACCCCTACCTTGGGTGTCTGCTTAGATTCTTGATGGAGTTAGCTTTCCTTCCAAAAAGCAAAAGAACATGTCTGGCTGGAGTTTCTCCCTTGGTGAGAGCCTCCTCCTTCACCAGGGTGGAGCTTGTTGTCATGGTAACCTGCAGCCAAAGGCTCTGAGGTCGACACTAAATCCAGGTAAATGGTCCAAACCTGATGATTCACTAACAGGGAACAAAGCATTTAGCTGCTCTGGTACCTTTTCACAAAAATTTCGCTTGTTTTCTTAGAGGTCACTTGGCAAAATAAGAGAGGACTGGAGCCCATTTGGTCCAATTTGCCAATCTTGTCAAATATTCTTGCAGAGGGATGCGTTTATCTTAGGCCGTTTTTGAGTTGGAAAAAATTCCCTTCTGAAACATATTCTGTGAGTGCTTGAACTCGAGCCAAGGAAAGAAGACGACAGGGAACACAAACTGAAATAATCATATTCAGATACTAATAATCAAATCTTACTTGATAGCACTCCAGTCAGTATTCTGTGCAATATCATCTCCTGCTGCACACACACACCCCTACCCACCTTCCCGTATAATCAGATGAAACTTGAAGCAAAGAGTAACATCCCACACAGAGCTCGGAAAATGCTGGACTAAGTCCGCCTTTTTGATTACTGCACAGAAGTTCAAGGCCAAGTAGAGAAGCAGTTGGTTCAGGACGACGTGGTACCAGGGGGGAAGTGGAAGTGGAGGGTTATCGGAGTGCCTGAGCCGTTCATTTCCCATGGAGCCTCTAAAAATAAGGAGGTTTAGAATGTAGGCATCCCAGCCCTTTAGGTGCCACTGGGGCCCCTGGGATGCAGGCAAGCTCTTCATCTGATGCTTGGAATAAAAGGCGTGTTGCCAACTGGGACAAAGGAAGAAGGATCCACGCACACAAGAGACGGTGGCTGGGCTGTCAGGCTGTATTTGCATCTGCCTGAGCTGTTCTGAAAAGATCCTCCGTTTGTGAATCACCAAGATCCCCCACACACAATAGAGGGATGGAGTGGCGACGCGCACTGTGCTAAGCAACAGATTGGCCATGTGGGAGTGGGGCCTTTCATCTCGGCTCCGTTACCGATAGCTACCCCTGAGTCCGACCCTAATGGCCTCGGCTTCCTTGGCTCCTGGGGTGGGAGGATGAAGAGTCTGGGCCATCCCATCAAGCTGGTCTGAGACGATAAGTCACCCCTGTGACTCGTCCCCGCTTTGTGCCCCATCCGAGCCCCGGGCATCTCTCCCTGGGGTCTCAGCACTTGCCTTCCGCTCTTACCTCCCAGGAGCCGATTGCTCACCCTCACTCAAAGCAGAGAGAGCCTCTCAAGATACAGGTGGGACTGAGTCACCCTTCTTCTCACCACCCTCTGATGGCTTCCCGGTATTTTTATTATGACCTTCCAGGCCCTCCGCATGCTGCCTCGCACTCTTGTTACTCCTCCAACCTCCTCTCCTGTGACTTCGCCCCTCTTGTACTTTGTTCCAGACACACTGGCCTCCTTGCTCAAGCATGTCATTTCTGTTTCCATCTCCGAGTTTCCGTCCGCACTTGCTGTTCCCTCTGCCTGGAACGACCTTTCACGAGTTCCCGGCATTCTTCGTTGCTTCACCTCATTCAGATCTTGTGTCACGTGTCGTCTCCCCAGCGAGGCCTCCCCGATCACCTTATTTGAAATTGTGACTGTTCTGTGCTAGTCAGCCGTTGCCGGGATTTGGCCACAGAGTAAGCCACCTAAAGTCAGTGGCTTGCAACGAGCTCTTATTTCCATACTCCTGGGTTCGACTGAGACGTGATTGCCCTGGGATGGGCTTGTCAGCTCTGCTGTAGGCTGCAGACAGTGGGGTTCAGATCTGCTCTTTGTGTGCTTGTGTTGAGGCCCATAATGAAGGGGCAGTGGCTCCCAAGGCATGTTCTCCTGCTCTCTCGTCAGGGTCCAAGAGCCAATTCATGATCTCAGCTCGTTTCACACCCCACAGATATTCTACTGGTCAAAGGAAATCACATGACCAAGCCCAACATGAATAAGTTAGGGAAGTATACTCTGCCCACAGTGGGAGGGGGGAAGAGAGAGAATATTTGCTGAACCATCATCCAAACCATCACTCTTTCCCTCTCTCTCTCTCTCTCTCTCTCTCTCTCTCTGTCTCTCTCTTACACACACACACACACCCCAGCCCTGCCTGTACTCCTTATGTCATGTTCCCTGCTTTTTTTCTTTAGGGCTTATCATCACCCTATATATAACATATTTTATTTATCTATTTGGTTTATTGTTTGTCTCGTTGGCTAAAATGCCAACTTTTTGAGAGCACAGAGTTTTGTTTGTTTTGTTTACTGCTGTATCATCAGCACCTTGAACAGTGCCTGGAACAGAGTGGGTGCTGAATCAATACTTTTTGACAGAGTAAATCAGTCCACCTGTTACTGGGAGGACTCAGTAAGAAAGTTCACAAATGAATTCTAGGATCTTGCAGCCTTTGGAACAGGGACATAATCTCTGCAAAAGACTGGTCTTATATTTATCACACCACCGCTGCTCCCATCAGGAACTCATTACCTTCACTACCACCATCATCACTGTTACCATCAACATCACCGTCACCATCATAATCCCCATTAACATCACCACCATCACTGTCACCATCATCTCCACTACCATTACTGTCACCACTTTTACCACATCAGCATCAACGTCACCACTGTCTCTACCACACTGTCACTGTCACACACCATCATCACTTCTACTGTGTCACCGTTATCACCACCACCAGCCCACCGTCACCACACCACCATCACTGCTCCCATTACCATCCCATCCCTACCGCCTCATCGCTCTCATCTCCATCATCGCTGTCACTATCGCTGTGACTATCATCTCCATTAGATGAGGATGACTGACAGTGATACTTGTTGCACACAGGTCTCAATAAACTAATGGCAGTACAGGGAGCAGAAGGAAAATCACTTCGTCCCGGTGCTCTAGCTGCCGTGACAAAACCTCAGTCTGAGAAAATTATTCAAGAACCCCGGAGGAAATCTAAAGCAGTTATACAACCAATATTTATGACAGCTTCAGAAGGGCTTCCCACTCCTTTGGAGGTCTGCAGAAACAATCAAACCTCAAATCTCACCTCCTAAGAAGCCCTGAAATTGTCTCTGGCTCTTCTTCCTCTTTTCCTCTTGGAGGAAAAAAAGGTTTGTTTACGAAGTCATTTCTTTCACCACTTACTTATAAGTCGGTTACTTCTTGTTGCATAATAATAGACCACGTGACTTCTTGAGTACTTGTTTCCATCCTGAAACAAAAGCTTTTTCTGAATCGCTGCTGCTTCTCTAGTTCTTTGTAAACACTGAGTGACAAAAACGTGTGGGTGCGGGAAGGCCCCCAAATGCCAGGCGTAAGATTAAAGTCCATCAAATCTCCACTCCAGGTCAATTCTCCCTGCTTGCAGAGCAAGGCAGTGTCGTCTTTCTTTCACATCTACTTGTGTTCTTTTCAACATTCCTCTTTAAGGCCAGATTTCACCTTCATTTTAGCTGGTCTGTGACTCTGAAATGATTTGCTAAAGCCTCCACTTTATTTTTGCTGAAGTCATCAAATGCATCGATTTGAAATATGGAAATATTCAAGATATTCTACAAAAAGGTTTTCCTCCTGAAATAGTGTACCCTGGGGTTGCGGAAGGGTCTATTGAGGATTGTGCGAGGAAGGAAAATGTTGTTTAATTCTTAATAGCAATTTTTCTTTTTGTATCACCTTTGATTCTGTTTATATCGCAGAGTTTTATTATTATGTTGGTATTATGAATATGCATTTTGGAATAGACTGTGAATTTATTTATTTATTTATTTTATTGGGGTGTAGTTGTTTTAGAAAGCAATTTTTCTTTGAAGGGGAGAAATTGCCACTGTTTGGCTTTAGTCCCAAAGCTGCTATTATGCTGAAACACCAAGAGTACAGTTTATCACATCCTGATGGCAACGCATCTGATTTTGATTCTATCAAATACAAAGAAAAAACTGTATTGCTGGGGAAGGGGATGGTTGAAAGAGGAATGTTAGAGCCTCCTGAGAAGGCTTTCTTTTTTTTTTGTGGGCTTGAGAGAATGTTACACAGACAGAGGGAAAAATGGATGAAAGGCCTACGTGACTAATAAGGAGACGTTTGCCCAGCCGATTGTGTGACTGACGTCCGGTGTCTGCCACGGGCACCCGATGCGACAAGATGGTGGACCGGTCCGGGGTAGGAGTGAAGGGACTTAGCTGCCCTAGCGATCAAGTGAAAGCCAGCAGGTCAAATCTGTGTTTGGTAGTTTCCCATCATGTCCTTAGTCCCCTCAATGATTCTCATCTCTGGTTGGATCGGGGCTGGACTAGTCTGGGAAGACTCCAGGCTGAGCTCTGCCCAGGGGGGGCCACCTCCTCCATAGTAATCCAAAAGCCATCCCCAGCTAAGAGGAGCTCCAGGTAGTGGAAAACCCGAGCTGCAGCAACTTTGTGAATGAAGCCAGGTGAGCAGCTGGTCTGTGCCGGGGTGCCTCTGCCGGGCTGTTTTGCTGTGTGAGGCTGGGATTTGAGCTTGGGATGCGCTCAGTTGTGAAAAGATATTGGAAGCAGGCGCTTCCCATAAAGGGATTCGGTTTCAACTACACAGTGTTCAGTTTACAATTACTTTGGATCCGTAGAGGGAATTTTCGTCTGTTTGGATCATAACAGGATCTCCGAGTAGGGATGTGGAGACGTTTGTAGCCGAGCGGGAAGGAGGGGGACCGGAGAACAGAGTAGTGTCTTGTGAGTGAGACTCTGGTACTCTCTCCTTATCCGCCAGGCCTCTTTAGTGAAGACTCAGCCCAGAGGTAGATATGGGCTCCGACAGGTATCCAGTGTTTTATGGCTCAGGCCTGAGAAGGACACATCTGTAACAGGTTAGAGAGCATTGCCTGCTCTCTAACGCGGGAAAAGCATTGCCTTTCCCGCGAAGCCGACTCTGACGGAGAAATCAGTCGGCAGAGTTTATTAGGGGTGCTCTTAGGATTAACACCTGGGAAAGAAGAGAAACTAGCTGAATGAGGCAGGGGATAACTTGAGCTACAGTGCAGTCGCCACGAAGGCCTCTGTTGATCCCGTGGGGAGCTCTGGAGCGGAGATGACCTTTGCAGAGGTGTCTGGGCTTAGGGCAAGGGCCCAGGTCTTCATATCTCTGCATGGACCCCCCGTAAGGGGCACATCATTGTTGAGGCGGCTCTCTTCCATCAAGTGGCGATTGCTGGGCGGCCAGCACTCCAGTCAGCGGGGGAGTGAGTACTTCAATCCTGAAGGGAGGAGTGGGAAGGCACAGCACGGCCCCCACGGCGCTGACCTAGAAACAGAGCCAAAGAATTTTCTGTAGAAGTGAGCCAGCGACAGGTGACATACTAATCTACTGCTTCTTAGTATTGATTCTAGCCAATTAAAAACAAATTTCAGTGTTGACTGGGGTCCAGGCACTGTGGATACACAGATGACTAAGACAAGATTCTTGCCTTTGAGGGACCTATGGTTTGGTAGAAAGACAGATGTATCAGAAATTAACCAGCACTCGACATGATTATACAGGCATTGAACAGGTAGAATCGGGTGCAGAGGGGGCTGTCAGCTTAATGAATGTGTGATAGTGCAAGTTTTGTGCGGTATTAGCCTACTGAGCGCACAGCACCAAAGAAACACGTTATAATTTAGAAAAACAACCATTTCATGAAGTTTCCTTTATCCCATTCATTATGGGGGAGAGGTTTTCTCCTACTGAGTGGCAATGCATTTGTTGATAATGTCAGAGAAGCCAAACTATTTCCAAAAACATTTAGACTTCCTTTTGGATAAATAAATGTTTGTTGAGTGAAATCTTTAAAAAAGGAAGGAAGAAGGAAGATGGATGACAACAACAGGAGGAATAAAAACAGAACATGTCGGGACTTCCCTGGTGGTCCTGTGGTTAACACTCTGCGCTCCCACTGCAGGGGGTGTGGGTTCGATCCCTGGTCAGGGAACTAAGATCCCACACGCCACACAGTGCGGCCAAAAAACAAAACAAAGCAAGGAAACCCAGAATACGTCATAGCCACTGTAGTGGAAATGGGACTGAAACTCACGTTTTCTGTCCTTGGTTCAGCATTCTTTTCCCCCCTTTTCCCAGCACTGAATATATCAATAGTTTTCCCCTACAGTAGCCTTCCTTCCATTAATTGACGTTCTTTTTGCTGGAGTACCTTCTCTATGCTTGATTAGACAAAGCCTCCTAATGGTCATGGATTCGAGCCCCTCTGAGAGACTGTCAGCCTTCCTCTGTTCTCTGGCTGCAGAGTGGCATTCTTGTTGAGGTAGGCTACTGGACCCACTGCAGAACAAGATGAGAGAGGACGAGTACATCAGTACAGACAGATTAACAAGACTAAGGTGGGAATTACAACTATTTATCAGCTGTGCTTCATGGCAACCCGCCAGTCAGTCTGGGAACAACTGGTGCGGCCAAAGCTATTGCAGACAGGCTGAATACTAGGCTGTTCGGGATTAGTAAGAAATTGCAAGTGCTTAGCTTTTATTATTATTATTTTTTTAATTAATTAATTTATTTTTTTGCGGTACGCGGGCCTCTCACTGCTGTGGCCTCTCCCGTTGCGGAGCACAGGCTCCGGACGCGCAGGCTCAGCGGCCATGGCTCACAGGCCCAGCCGCTCCGCGGCATGTGGGATCTTCCCGGACCGGGGCACGAACCCGTGTCCCCTGCATCGGCAGGCAGACTCTCAACCACTGCACCACCAGGGAAGCCCCAAGAAATTGCAAGTGCTTAGCTTTTAAAAATAATTTCTGTTTATAAACAACATTGCAGTTGTTGTTGTTACCATTGAACCCCTTGTTTTTCTACTTTATTGAGCCACTAAATTATAGCATTGACCAGAAATTTATTAAGGGTGAACCCCTAGAGCAAGGATTAATGTGTTTCAGCTATGGGCAAGAGGTCTGGAGAAGATGCTAAAATTATTGATGGGACTTCCAATGAGCCTTCAAGAGCTGCAAATCTGAAGCCTGTGTTTATTTCCCTGTTCCTTTGTCTCTATAAAATGAAACCAACAGTGTTTCTTGATTATACCTTACATTCATCAAAATGACACTCCTGTGGATTCACAAATAAGCTTATTTTTATTCTTTAAAAGATGTTATAAATTTAAAGAAATAGAGACAATCTTAAAATAATGTAACAAATACCTGTGGTCTCACCTTCCAGAATTACAAATCCTAACATTTAGTAATTTTTTCCTTCAGATTTGAAGTAAAGTTGGTTTCCTCTTGCTAATTCCATGCTTCTCCCTCCCTCCTCCAGGCAACCAACACAGATTTCTTATGTCTCCTTCAGGCCCGGGGGTTCTCAACCCTGGATGCACACGTGGGATCACCTGGGAATCTTTTAGGAACCCCTGGTGCCTGGATCTCATGCCAGACAGATAAAATCAGAAAAGGGGGGAAGGGTAAGAAGGGGAGAACTCAAGCATCAGTTAGTTTTTTTTTCCCAAGTCAGAGTGATTCTTATTTGCTACTTCAGTATGATTTTCCAGATTCCTAAGCATGTTGTTGTATATACTTTGAAACCCCTGTTTAATGTAGGTATGGACAGGTCTTAGTTTTCTTTCTTGAAACTAGGGAGCGCTAGGTGACAAAGGGAAGGACTATAGGTTACCTTCTTTTAACATAGCCTGCATCAGTAGCTTTTAAAGCTCCCAAGTTGATTCCACTGTGCAGACGAGACTGAGAACCAAACCACTGTCTAGCTCGTGTCTGTATGTTTTTTTGGTACATGTGTATCTATCTATGAACAATGCATTTTATTGCTTATATGTGTCTGTGTATTTTAGAAGATTATGTTAACAGACTCATAGTGTAACATTCCGAAGTCTTGTTTAATTTAACATTAGGTGTTTAAAAAATTTCATTGAAATCACTTTAGATTTAAGGCTGAACACTAGCCTGTTCAGGATTATCAAAAAAGTGCATTTTGTTTTCAACAGAGAAATTGCAAAAATGGTGTGAATTTCCCATATACCCTCAACCCAACTTCCCCTACTGTTAACATCTTGTATAACCGTAGTTGCAAGTTCCACTTAAATCAGGAAATTGATATTGATAAATACTATTAATTAGTCTACAGGCTTTATTTGGATTTTGCCGGTTTTCCCACTGATGTCTTTTTCTGGTCTAGGATCCAATCCAGGATCCTACATGGCATTTAGATGTCTCTTTAGTCTCCTGCAATCTGTGACAGTTCCTCAGTTTTTCCATGACTTTTGCACTTTTCAGGAGTACTAGTCAGTTACTTTGTAGAATGTCCTTCAATTTGGATGTGTCTAATGTTTTTTCATTTTTTAAAAAATTGAGGTTATGCTTTTTAGGCAAGAATTCAACAGAAATGATGTGTCTGTTGTATCGGGGGTTCATGATGTCAGTGTCTCATTACTAGTGATGTTAACCTTGATCACTTGATTAAGGTGGGGTCTGCAGGGTTTCTCCACTGTAACGTTACTGTTTTAACCCTTGTAGTTCAAAAGTGTCATGTGAGGGGAGACATTGAGATGATGTAAATATCTTCTGATGATACTTCTGCACACTAATTTTATCATCCATATTGGTCTGCTGGGGCTGCCATAACAAAATACCACAGACTGAGGGGCTTAAACAACAGAAATGTATTCTCTCACAGTCCTAGAAGCTGGAAGTTCAAGATCAAGGTGCCGGCAAGATTGGTTTCTCTCGAGGCCTCTCTCCCTGGCTTGCAGATGGCCGCCTTCTCACTGTGTCCTCACATGGCCTTTTCTCTCTGTGTGTGCATCCCACGTGTCTCTTTCTCGTAAGGATACCAGTTATATTGGATTAGGGCGTCATTCTTATGACCTCATTTAACCTTAATTACCTCCTTAAAGGCCCCGTCTCCAAATACAGTCACATTGGGGTTAGGGCTTCAACATACGAATTTTGAGGGAACACAAGTCAGTCCGTAATAGTATCCGTCAATGATTCTTACCTGCAGCAGATATTACTGTGGTCTTTGCCAAGTAGTGTTTTTCAGTTTCCAACATTTCTTCTACATTTATTGATCGGAGTTCTACTGCAAGGCGGAGCTGCTACTTTATTTATATCAGTATAGATATTTTTTCCTGTAGGTTATAATCCATCACTGTCATTATTTTATTGGTCACATTGTCCCAGATTTGACCACTGGAGGGTCCTTTGAGTTGGTTCCATGTCCTTTCAACATGCCCCATCATTTTCTGAGCACTTCATTACATTCTGGCACTACCAGGTATGCCAGGCCTACCTTACATTTTCCCTGCCCCGGCTCTGAATCACCATTTCTCCAAGGAGCTCTGGTTCCTTTTACTGGAAAATGGTATTTAGAAACCAAGATGTGGGGCTTAGGTATGCTTGTTGCTTCTGGGGCATCATTAATTCCTTGTGCTCTCAGTAAATGGAGGTAGGGAATATATGCACCCATGCCCACACGTGTACCACACACCTATATGTATTTCTCTGCATCTCATTATGTACGTGTATTAAAAAACATGTGTTCATATTGATAGTTCCTCCGGTCCAACACTACAGAGCTCATTCTAGCTTTCCTCTTGTTCTTATTTGTAATTCCTTTCCCCAACAGTGAGAAACCTGTTTCTCATTATCCATGATAAATTTACGTACTTGCTCAGTCCTAGTACACACATAAAGTAGTTTCAGAATTGCTAAACTAAACCCCCATGAAAAACAATTTACTAACTAGAGAATAATATGTAGTTCTTTATGTCTTTAACCTTCAGGTATATAATCAAACTACTGTTTAAAAATTTTATGTAGGTTAGTTATTTTCCCTTCAGTGTGGCTATATTGTTCACTTGTAACAACTTAGACTCGTTTGTTGCTGGTTGCATACCATCTTGAGCTCTCTTCACAGCCTGGTTTTAATCACTTTTTTACAGTAATCAAAGCATTAACAAAGCTCTAAAAGCCAGAACTAAACAAGTATGCGTGCTCATAAAAATGTCACTTCCCTCTCATCTCTACTACGCTGTTCCCATTCCCCCATTTTTCCCACTTTGTTCCCACTCGTCCCCTATAGTTACCCAATATCCTCAGTTTCTAGTTTCTCCTCTGTCTATTTCTTCTGCACAGTTGAGCAGATACACGTGTATTTTCTTATTCGTCTTCTTTCTCACGTGAAGGGGAGCAAACTGTGGGTACTCTTTTGCACTGTGCTTTTTTCCCCCACTTACCATTACGTCTTGGAATTCATTCCATATCAGTTCACAGATATCTTCCTCATTCTTTTTTTTACACCTGCATATAGTACTCCATTGTGTAGATGCCTCATTTATTTATTCAACCACTCTCCCATGTATCAGCATTTAGGCAGTTTCCAATATTTTGTCATTACAAATAACCTTATACATATGTATTCTTGTATTTGGGGATTTTTTTTTCCAGAAGGGATATTACTGGGTCAAAAGCAAACTTGCATATATAATTTGGTACATACTGCTAAACTTCCCTCCAGAAGAGTTGTACCAGTTTGCAGTCCCACTAATAATGTATGAGAGTGCCTGTTTCCTCACAGCCATGTCTATATAATTTGTTGTCATACTTTTAAAGTTTTACCAATCTGATAGGTGAGAGATCATATCTTAGTATTGCCATATTTTGTATTTCGCTATGAATGAGTTTGAACCTTTTTCTTATGTTGAAGGGCCATTTTTATGACTTCTTTGTGAATTGCCTGTTCATGTATTTTTCTGATTTTTCCGTCAGGATTTTTGTCCTTTTTCCTTCAATTTTTTTTCAGTGATTAAAAAATGTTAATGGTGGTATTATATATATGTGTGTGTGTATGTATATATTTATATATGTACTTATATTTAAATATAAATATATACAACACAGCACTTGCCATTTTATCCATTTTAAGCGTACAATTGATTGACATTAAGTACATTCATATTGTTCTGCAACCATCACCAATATCTATTTCCAGAACTTTTCCATCCTCCCATACAGAAACTCTATAACCATTAAGCATTAACTCCTCATTAGTCCCTTCCCCCAGCCCCTTATCCTCCCATTTTCAAGAGTTTTTATATATTAGGAATAGTAATGCTTTTTCTATGATGCCTTTAAGAATTTTTCTCTCATTTGCCAGTTGTCTTTTGACTTTGTTTGTAGTGTTTTTGGCCGTGCGAAATTTTGTTTTGAAGTGATCACATTTGTCAACCTTTTCTTTTACTGCCTCTGGTTTTTGAGGCATCGTTAAGAAGCCTTTCCCTACACCCAGATCTTAGAGGCAGTCACTTATATTTTCTCCCAGTACGGTTGTGGCTTTTTTTTTTTTTTTTAACATTTAGATACCTGATCCATTTGGAGTTGATGCTTGTGGACAGTGTGAGGTATGGATCTCATTTGATCTTTTTCCTTATGGCTAGCCGGTTGTCCCAACACTATTTATTAATAGCGTCTGCTTCCTCTCCTGATTTATAATACCACCTCATTCACATAACAAGATCCTGTGAATGCTGGATTGTGACTAAAATTGCATTGATTTTACATACGTATTACTAGTTTATAAAGTAATTTGTGAAGAAGCAAATGGTTTTCTAGACTCAAAGAAGTTTTTTCTTGAAAAGGGCTCCAGAAGTCATCTAGGTCAACCTTCAGTGGCTTCTCACCATTATCGAGATTAAGTAACCTCTCACCTTAGCCCAATGAATTCCTTATGAGCTGATCTCTGCCTGCCTTTCTAGCTATTTGTCCCACCTCCTTCCCCTGCTACCCTACACCGCATCCTGCTGACCTTCCTGCCTTTTCTCTTCCCCATAATGCCTAGGTCATGTGTCCGGGCCCTCACCTGTGCTATTACATCTGCCCAGAAAGCCATTCCTTCTTTATCGCTGAGTGGCTTAGCACTCAAATCTCATGCCACTGCCTTTAGGAAGCCTTCCCCTACCTTTCCATCTGAGCCAGAACCTCCCCTCCTGTGCTCTTGCAGTGTCCAGGGACACTAGAGTCACGGCCTCATTGTACCACATTAGAGTCGTGGGTTTCTTTGTCTGTCTGTCCCACTAGAATATGATTCCACTGAGGCCAAGGACAGTGTCTTAATCTTGTTTTTTTATATCTCTAGATACAGACAAAGCTCGGTAAATATACAACAGTACATCTAGGCTTGGCTTGAATTCTTCAAATGACAGTTTGCTGCCCCCAAAGGCAGCCTGTTCCATTTTTACATTATTCGAAAGTTCTTGCTCACAGCACGCTGGACTCTGCCTTCCTGTAACGTCTACCCCCTCATCCTTGTTGTGTTCTGAGGAGCCACATCTCGTATTAAAGGGCAGTCGTCTGCTCCCAGAGCTGGGCCTCGGCCGGGGATACAGCTATAACTGGCGTCTCTTCTTGAAACAGTTCAGTGCTGCTTGTTTGGGGTATGAATTCTTCCCTGAAGGTTTGATGTAAAGTAAGAAAAGTCTGAGTTGCCCAGAAAGTGCTGCAGTTTGCTATGCTATTTTAATGTGTTCCCACAAGCTGCTTCCCTGAAAGGCTTCTGCCTGCTTAATTCAAGCACAGGGCTCACATTCAGCGTGTTATTTGTCACCTCACTGATGACAGTTGCCCTTTCTCTCCATCTTTTCATGGGGACTCAATGGATTTAGTTGGAGTCTTTGTTCTCCGTTCTTCTGGGCGTTCTGTGGTGCTGACTTGCTAGCAGTTCTGGGCACCACTGGGCACGTTGCTACCCAGTGCCCCCAGCCTTTGGCTTCAAAGGCCTGGCCTAGAGCTGCCCATGAGTTCCAGTATCACATCGACAGAGTTCTGTGGAAATGCCACCGCTACCGCAGACGAGAGTTTCTCAAAGGGCAGTAGGAATTAGAATCTCCCAGTGAGTTTGTTAAAAGTGCAGATTTCCTGAGTCCGTACTCCTCGTCTCCCAGATCAGAATCTCTGAGGATCAGGCTGTGTGGTGTGCTTTTTAAATTCAAGCCTCTCTGGATGATTCTCATACAAGCTAACGTGAAGAACTGCTGCCCTAGGCGTTGGCAGAATACTCACCGTGCGCACCGTCACTCCTCTGTTCTGCACAGTCATTGACCTCTAAGCAGATTCACACCTCGGTCAATGGCCCATCTACTGCCTTTCCTTTTCCCATCAGATATAAGCTTGGGGAGGGCAGGGATTCGACGGGGTTTTTTCATTGTATGGCCAGGGCCCAGCACAATACATGGCACGTAGTAGGTGTTCAGTGAGTAGCTGTTGAAAGAAAGCGCAGGGAACAAACATTCTGTTGTCCCTTCCACTGCACTGATCCTTGAAATATGGGGAGAGGCTGTGGTGTCAATGAAGGGAGAGGCATGGGGAGCAGAGGAGAGCACTGAAATGCACAGGCGCATGCCCCTTGTGGTAGGTGCAGAGCTCTGCAGAAAGCTGTGCATGCAGACAGCTCCTTCATTAGTGAGAAGTTCTGTACGTGCAGGGTCTTTAGGCCGTTCTCTCCGACTATGACAGACGGGGCAGCTGGAGTCTGAAGAGACGGGGAGGGACTTCCCTGGTGGCGCAGTGGTTGGGAGTCCACCTGCCGGTGCAGGGGACGCGAGTTCAAGCCCTGGTCCAGGAAGATCCCACATGCAGTGGAGCAACTAAGCCCGTGCGCCACAACTACTGAGCCTGCGCTCTGGAGCCCGCGAGCCACAACAACTGAGCCTGTGCGCCACAACTATGGAAGCTCGCGCGCCTAGAGCCCGTGCTCCGCAACAAGAGAAGCCACTGCAATGAGAAGCCTGCGCACCACAGGGAAGAGTGGCCCACACTCGCTGCAACTACAGAAAGCCCGCACGTAGCAGCGAAGACCCAACACAGCCAAAAATAAATAAATAAATAAATTTTTAAAAAAGAGAGAGAGACAGGGACACGAATATGAATTCCTCCCTCCACAGCAACGTCAAAGGCTGTGGAGTTTGGGGAATGGGGGAAGGGCAAGAAATGGCAAAGGCTTGTATTGTTGCATCTCTACCCAGTAACTCCTAAATGAAAGCCTCAAGGACTATTAGTAAGTCTGACTGTGACAGCAGCCTTGGGAACCTAGTGTGTGGACTTGGTATGAGTCAGACAGCCTAGGTTTCTGTTCAGATTCATACTGGCTTATTTTCTCTTTACTCAGTTTCTTTATTGGTAAATGGGAATAAGTTAAATACATAATTCGTGTGCTAGTTCAGATAACAGTAACTGCTATGACAGAGACCTCCTCAGACTTCAGTGGCTTAACCCAATTGGGCTTTACTACTTGATCGTATAAAGTCCAAATGGATATTTTCAGTCGGTGGGTGGCTCTCCTCCATGTGGTGTTTCAGGGACCCAGGTTCTTCCCGTATTGCGGCTCCACATCCCCTAAGGCCTTGGAGCCCTTTGCTGGAGCCTGTGCTATTCAGTAGACAAAGGAAAAGGAAGTGAGAAGACACACCGTCTCCTAAACTGCTTTGGCATGAAAGTGACACGTGCCACTTTCTCCTCCCATTTCATGGGGGTGAACTAGTCACATGGCTAGTCTAAGAGCAAAGGAGTATGGGAAATATAGTCTAGCTATGTACTCAAGAAGAAAATGGCTTGCATTCCAAGTCATCACAAAGCGTAGTGGTTTAAAACCACCATCCTTTCTTTAGTTCATAATTCTGTGGGGCAGCAGACTGGGATCTGCTAGGCAGTTCTGCTGATCTCAGTCAGGCTTGCCTGGTCAGCTGACTCGTGCAGATGAGGTCAGCTGCCGTGTTGGCTGGCGGCTGGTTGGTCTAGGATGGCTTCAGCTAGGAAAGCGTGGCTTTACTCCATTTGCGGGTTACCCTTCAGTAGACCAGGCCAGGTTTGTTTACACGGCAGCTGGGCTGAGTCCCAAGAGCAACAGCAGATGTCCGTAAAGTCTGAGGCCTAGGCTCAGAGCTCACACAGTATCGTTTCTGTCATGTTATATTGGCCAATACTTGGAATCCAGAAGCGGAGATACAGAACCTGCAAAGAATTGCGGCTACTGTTGTAACCTGTCGCCAAAGGGAAATCTATTTGGTTAAACAGGTTGCCTGTAACATGCTTAACAGAATACCTGACATCATAGGAAGTGTCCAATAAACTTATCTATCATTGTTATTATGATCATTTATTGAATACCTACTAGGTGGCAGGCTCTGTACAGTACTAGATGATTTACTTACATTGTCTTATTTCATCGCCGCAACTATCCCACTTTATAGATGAGGGAACTGAGGCTCGAAGAGATGAAGAAAGCTATTGAAGGCCATTCAACTAGTAAGCGACGGTGCCCAAGCTTATTCTCCATACTGCCTTGGGTCTTAGCTTTCCACCCCAAATTGTTGAAGGAGAAAGTAAACTTGAATGTGGGATGATATTAAATCTCTACGAAAGTCTGGGAAATGATATGGAAAGAAGGACCCTGGCCAGGTGACCTGAAATATGAGGGTGAAGTCAGGAGGCAGTTTGGGCAGATGACCCTCCAGTTGGTCACAGGTCATCACGAGGACAAAGCCGTGATGATTATTGTCACTCACCTGCTGTCATCTGCTGCCTGGCTCTTTCATCTGTCACCAGGGTTGGGAGATTCCTTCCTGAGCAAATGAAACCATGTCACTGTTAGAAGATCTTGGGTCAGGGGGAAGGAAGTAGAAGGGAAGTGGGTAGAGGAGAGAGAGAAATTCAGCCTCAGAATAGAGAGTCCCAGAGAAGAAGAGGAGTTTGAAATTCTCTTGGCCAGACATTCCCACTCCCTTTTGGGAATGAAGACACTGGTAAGATAGCACTTCATTGATCCTGGAGACGAGGCTTGGTGAGCGTTATGACTTAACAGACATTTTTCAGCAACCTCCCAGCCTCCCAGGACAGTGCAGCCCAAAGGTTGGGAACCAGCGGGCTAGTTCAGAAGAGCGGGTACGTTTAATTTTGAGAGCCAATTTTGTTAATTTGGTAGTGGTCACCGGAAGCCCTGTGTTGAGATGGATTCTGAGAACACGTCTAGGTGTTACAGGAAAGATTGTGCCGACTGATGATTGATGTCTCTTGGTGGCCTGGACAGAGCCATTGGTGTCATGCGTGCTGACGTTTTGCCATCTGCCATCCAGTCATGTCCTCAGAAGAGGAAACTGGAGCACAGAAAGATGATGTGTTTTTCTCCATCTTACACAGTTCGTTAATAGCAGAAGCAGGTCTAATTCCTTGGTCTCTCAATTAGTGCCTCAGGCATGATGTATTATTTTAGTTTTCTTTCCACATTTGCCCCTATTTTTACCAGGAAGTCTGCTTCTGTGCCAGATGTGGTAGAGTTTCCTTCCTTCCTTTACGAAAACAAAACTAAACTAAACAAAGCTTATTTAGGGATTTGCCTGGTGAATTCAGTTGATTGTTGAGACAAGGGTTTCCATTCTGGTCTATCTCCACATGCATTCTCCTGTTCAAACACATTCTTGCCCAAGCATTAGATGTCAAAATCAGAGGACTAGTTTATTGTTGAACTAAAATCTGGTACAATTCAAGACGACCCAGTGAACGCCTTCCCCCTTCAACCTCCAAGGTCTCTCACTCCTTTTCTCTTTTAATACTTTTCTGGCATCTGAGATGAATTAATTTCTGCGTACTCATCTGCACGCCCACACACAACCCCATGAAACTCCAGGGTCCCATAAAACCTCATTTCACCAGGGCCTTGGGCTTCACCGGGCTGTTTTTTTTCTGAGAAGACAGACGCACAGAGAGGGAAGAGCTGGAAGTTTTCAGTGTGCTGAAGCCAGAAGCCAGTTTTCCAGAATCCAGCGGGCCACGTGGCCAACTCTCTGAGTGGCCACCTCACGCCAAGGGCTTGTTCTAGTGAACTCTTGTTTAGTCGGCGGGGGCTCGTTTTGTCTTCGTTTTCGGGAATATTCAATCTGCTCCCACCCCAGCTCCCTCCTCCTGTAGCTGCGCGAGCCTGGGGAGAAGAGAATGGTGGAGGGTGGGAACAGCACAAGAAGACTGGAGAAAGAACATGAATATATTTTCTTAGCGTATCCTCTACTAATTATATAATCAAGCTCTGTATTCAGAATATATAAATATATATATATATATATATTTTTTTTTTTTTTTTTTTTTTTTTTTTTTTTTTGCGGTACGCGGGCCTCTCAGTGCTGTGGCCTCTCCCGTTGCGGAGCACAGGCTGCGGACGCGCAGGCTCAGCGGCCACGGCTCACGGGCCCAGCCGCTCCGCGGCACGTGGGATCTTCCCGGACCGGGGCACGAACCTGTGTCCCCTGCGTCGGCAGGCGGACTCTCAAGCACTGCGCCACCAGGGAAGCCCTCAGAATACATTTTTGAATAAGGCTCTATTAATGAAGGATATTAATAAACAGCATATTTTTATGACTCCTTTCCTCTCATGAGTTACAGTAGGAATAGGTTTTCCCTGAGCGCCTTAATCTTTTCTCTCTCTCTCTCTCTCTGCCCTTCAGCCCTGGTAGTATTTCTTCATCTTCCTTCAATTCCCTCAAAACACCAAGTCTTTCCTGCCACAACCTTCGCATTTGCTGTCCTCTGTGCCTTGCCCCCTCTGCCCCCTCTTAGCATCCCCATCTCCCTGGCATCTTTTAAGGCTCAGCTTAAATGGGCCCTCTCAGTGAGGCTTTACTCGACCACCTAATAATCTAACAGCGCTCCTTCAGTCCGTGTATCAGTTAGCTTTTGCCATGTGACCATCCCCAAATTGAGTGGCTTAAAACAACCATTCATTTAACTCACATCTACAGACATATGAGAGGGCCAAGCAGAAATCAGCTGAGCTGGCCCAGATCAGAATTACCTGGTCAACCCACAGAATTGTGAGTTTAACAAAATGTTTATTGTTTTAAGCCACCTTGGTTTGGGGTGGTTTGTTACACAGCAAAAGCTAACCAGTACAGGGCCCTGGATTAAGACCCCAGACCCAATCAGGGAACACTACTGGTCCTCTATGTTTCCGTCTTATAGCAGACAGTAATAATGCCCTACCCTTAACCCTTCATGCCTTACCATTTCTGTCCATATGGATCTGAATTCCAGCTGCCAACTCATGCATTTCTTTGCTTGAGGGCTTTCTCTGTCTGCCAGATCCCACCTTGCCTGTGCACATAGTAGAGCAGAGGTTCTGGAGAATTAGCACCCCTATGAACAGCCTTCAGCCAGGGACTGATGGGAGTTGCTGTATAAATGCACCACCTTCCTCATCATTTGGGTGGGATCATCCCTTACTCTCTCCCACAGTTCCCCAGTGGGATGGAGCTCTAGGGCTTGGTAAAGAGCTTGCATCATCTCCCTGCTCTTGTCTCTTTCAACCACAGCCTGACCCGGAAGCACACAACCCAGGGATGAGCCTAGGGTGCCCGTTTCAGTCTGTCCCAGGTGAAGATGCACATTGCATCCAGCTGATTTGGCATGACGGTTTTGATGGGTGGGGCAAGAGATTTTGCTAGTTATCAGAGATGGAACGAGGGTGAAGGCTAGATGAAGCCAAGAGATATGAGTGAAGAATGAGTTTGGGAAAGATCCACTTTGTGCATTTTGTGGCAAGGAGCAAAAGCTACACATTTAATGTATCCATTTCCCTTTAATAGTCTCTTTTCTCCTAATACTAGCACGTGTGCGTGCATGTGTGTGTGTTTGAGGTATAATTTACATGTAGTGAAATACACAGTTCTTCAATGTACTATTCAATGAGCTTTGACAAATGTACACAGGCAACCCTAACCTCACAAATCAAGGTACAGAGCATTTCAATCACCGTGGGATGTTCCCTTGTGCCCCTTTACAGTCAGTCCCCACCCCCCAGCAGAGGCAATCATTGCTGGGATTTCTGTCATCGTATATTAGTCTTACTTCTTCTGGAACTTCACACAAGTGAAGTCATACAGTGTGTGTTCTTCTATGCCTTGCTTTTTTCACTCAATACAGTGCTTTTGAGATCATCCATGTTGTCGTGTATAGCAGCAGTTCATTCCTTTTTTAAAAACAGATGTAAAACAACATTTACTATTCAACACATTTTCTGGAGGTCAGAAATTGAGGAGGAGCTAATGGTTCCAGCTCAGGGTGTCTCAAGAGTGTCTCTCATGAATGTCTCTCTTGAGGATTTGCTTCCAAGCTCACTCACGTGACTGTTGGCATGAGGCTTCTGTTCTTTGCTATGTGGGACTCTCTTTTGGGCTGCTCATAGCACGATTGCTCCCAGGTCAAGTGACAGGCCAACAGGAAGCCATAGATTTTTATAACCTAATCTTGGAAGTGACATACCATCATTCGTGCAGTATTCTGTTGTTCATACAGAACAACTCTAGTCTGGTACAACATAGGGAACTATGTACAGTGTAATACCAGGAGGCAGTTTCATTGGGAGCCTTCTTGAAAACTGACTACCATATTTGTCTTACTTTGTTCCATGCCATCTTGTAATAGCTGGCCTTTAGAACAGTGATATGACCAGTTCATTCCTTTTTTTTTTATTGCTGGATCGTGTTCCTTTGTATGACTATACCATAATTTATTTAACAGTTCTCATCATGTTGGATATTTGCATTATTTCCTGTTTTTATCTATTATGAATAAGCAACCATGAACATTCCCAGACAAGTGTTCTTACAGGCATGTATTGTCGCTTCTCTTGAGTAAACAGCTAGGAGTGAAATTGTTGGCTCAGAGGGTGGGTGTGCAGCCTTTGCCCTGGCTGCCTCTGTGGCTGGCTTGTTTCCCCAGCCCTCTGTCTGGCCTGCCTTCCTGCCCCTCTGGTGGGTCTAGTGGACTGAAGCTCCAGAAAGCATTCTGTGGAGGGGCCTCAGGTACTTCCCTCCAAGTTTCCGAGCAGGGAGTGGGGGTAAGGGCAGGAGGGAGCATGGGGCTAGAAGTTGAGCACGAGTGGTTCACAGACCAGGGTCCGTTCTTGGTTCTTCCATTAATAAGTTCCAGGCAAGTAATTTTCTGAACTTTGGTTTTCTCATTGGTTGCTCTTCAGGATTCCTTCCAGATGGTTCTATATCTGTCTTGTGAGTACATAGTAGCTGCTCATTTAGAATCTGTTTCCCTAGGCAGGACGGAGACAAATACTAAATTCTTTCTGTTCCTCCTGACTTCAAAAACATGAAAACTGTTTCTATTTCACTGATTTTTCTGCCTCCTAATAAGGGTCGATGTTCAGGATGATCTTTTGTTTTTTGTGACAGTGGAAAGACGATAGGGACGCAAATGGGGGAGGGGGATACAAGAGAGCTGAGACTAGAAGAAGGGAGAGGCTGCAGAAGAAGAGCAAAGAGCAAAAGGGGAAGACAGGCCTGAGAGGAGTGGGGGGGTTTGCGTGTGTTTGTGTGTGTGTGTAGCATAAGAGCAAGAGGAAGAATGAGAGACGTACACACAGAGGATGATAGTTGCCACAGGGAATAAACTTTGGGGAGAAAAAAAGTTGTTCTGAAGCAATTTGGCTGAGTCACGTGCAATGTCATCACATCCTCTGCACACACACACCCCCCCAAAAAAAAATGTTTCAGGGAAAGCAGCCATCATTCTACAGTCTTTTCAGAGTTGCATATATATTTTGATTTTTTTTTTTTTATTCATTAGCGTTTAGGACTGGCCTCATGGTGACCTCAAGACCAGAGGAGAATCTCCCAGAGGGGCCCTACAAGATTGAGGTTGAATGGATGGAAATCTTAGTTAGGGTAAAAGGCTAAGTTGTAACAAAGAGACTTAACAACACAGTAGCCTACAGAACCAAGAGGTTTATTTGTCTTTCAGGTAACAATTCAGAGGGGCATGGTTCAGCTAAGTGAAGCAGCTCTGTTCCCCAGTCAGTCAGAAACCCGAGTTCCTTCTCTTGTGTGGCTCTGCTATCCCCTGGGGTATTGTTGTTATCTGTGTGGTTGAAGCTAGATTGCGGGGAGTTCCCAGTGGTGGGAGGGAGAAAGGTAACACAGAGGAGACATGTCTACTGTCTTAAATCCCAGTTCTGGAGGTGGCATTGCTTCCTTTTGCATCCTACTGGCCAGAATTCAATCACATGATCAAGCCTCATGGCAAGGGAGACTGGGAAATGTAGTCAAGCTGTGTGCCCAGTAAGAAGGGGAAAGTTGGACTGTAATGGGCACCTGGCAACCTTCATCCCAAAGAGCAAGCTCTCAAATCCCCCAAAGGGCTACCTGGGGGGCTGTTCCACTCATGCTTTGAGGGAAGAACAACATTCGTTAGGCTCCCCTGGCCTACCCCACCTCTCCACTGTGTGTGTGCGCTCACACCGTGCTTTGGGCAAGAGGGTTATCTGCTAGTTCTTGAGACGCTGGCTGATACCAAGTTAAACTGTATTTCAGGAGCTGAGTAAAGCGGGAGGGGAGTGAGCTGAAGGGCCCTGTTCCTTCCCCCTCATGTTTGTCTCACAGTGGGGAGCTGAGACTCAAGTCTCAAATCTCTCTCTTTCCCTGGAAAATCCTCCCATGCCAGATGTGCCCTTCCCCACCTACCTCTGTTTCCCAACAATCTTTTCTCTGCCTTCCTCCCTCTCAGACCCCAACAGTGTTGACTGCCTATGACAGCATGTAATTGAACACAGAGCATCTTCCCTCCATTCTGATTAGTCAACCTTTACCTCAGATGTAGTTGAATCAACCCTTAAAAAGATGCACCTAAGGCCTCCGGGCTACAAATTCCTCCTGAGGTGTTAAGCGGTGTGTGCTTGGGTGTTCCTTCAGGGTGACACCAATGCCAGTTCTGTTAACAGTGCTTCCTCTCCTCTCACTGTCTTCCTCCCTCTCCCCCTCTCCTCTTTCATGGCTTTGGCATTGCCATTTTTCTTTCCATCAGGCTCACCATGACCCGGGAGCCAAATCCACCCTGTCAACAGGTTCCCTGGCATGGCTTCTTACATTTGGCTTGTAACCAGACTCTGGGGGCATCTCCATAGCAGTCAGTAGCTGATTAGGGCAACAGAGAATTTTCTCTTCAAGAGAAAGAGCTAGAGTTTAATTTTTCTCAGGGCAAAATGGCTCATCTCAAAATAAATTGTATTCTCTAGCTGCTAGAAGAGCTGTTGAACAAAACACATTCTCCAGCAAGTGAGAAGAATGACAACCCACAGATCTGAAATGAGAAGAGAATTAAAAAAAAAATAAACAAAAACGAACAGGTGAGGTGGCTGATATAAATGATAGCCCCCAGTACTCCCCCTGCCCCTGACACGGCAGCTCTTTGCATCAAGAGGGAGAATCTATTTCTTCTTCCCTTGAGTCTAGACTGGCCATGTGACCTGCTCTGGCCAATGGGAAATTAGCAAAGAGGAAGCAAGCCGAGGCTTAAAACGTGCTTGTGCTTTGGGGCTTTCTCTCTTGTGGCTCCCAGGACCCTGAGACCCAAGATCGCCTGCCAGTTGGCGAGAGACATGTGGTTGCCCCTGTTGCCCCAGCCAGTAGCTTCCAAATACTAGACACATGAGTGTGGCGGTCCTAGATCACCCAGCCTCTAGGTAACTCCCAGGTTGTCTAGTTGGCTGCAGGCAAGTGAAAAATCTCAGCCCAGACCAAAAGAACTCCCTGCACAGACCCCAGAATCATGATCTATATAAATGGTGGTGGTTTTAAGCCACTAAGTTTTGGGGTGTTTTGTTACGTAGCAAAAGCTAGCTGATACAACCAAGTCACCAGCATGCGTATGTGTGTGTACGTACATGTGTGTGTGTTTGTGCCTGTGTGTATCTGTATGTATGTCTCTTACATCTTCCCCCCCACATGCATAAGAGAGGCTCCCAACATTCTCTGAAATCAGTGTAGTCCAGGTAAGGCCTTTACTCAGATGCTCTGTAGGAGCTCCAAGCTCAGTAAGTAAACATGTAGAGAAGGACTAAATGATCAATACGCTCATCCCTCTCCTGTCCCAGGCTCCTGAACTTTGACCCTAGCCAGGCAGAGACCTGGCTAATCAGAAGGAAGGGGGTACCTAGAATGGGCCACGCCGCTTACTTCCCTGGGGACACTGCTTCTCTCAGCAGGAGAGATGAAGGAAGGTATGTGCGTGTACCTAAGCATTTCTGATTTTAAGGAAGTGGATGATAACTAGTCGTGCTTTCCTCCTTCTCATCATGGGGTTGAGATGCCAGTATCTCACAGCCTCACACCCCATAAGGATTGGTCGCTGCTGATGGCTTTCTTAAGACAACTTCCCTAGGAGTGTTCTTGTATATCAGACGGGGATATTGGTTCCTCAAACCACAGATGTAGCATTTCTGGGGGAGTCTTCTTTGGTTAGACAAAGCCCTCATGAGATTCTGTCTTTAATATTAGTTTTCTGTATTTGAGGAGGCACAGTTTGGCCTCATTACTACTTGTCCTGTATCAAATACGTTGGTTTTATTTTGGAAGAGACTGTAGTAGATCTAGTTCTTATGGCTCTAAAGTGGCGGCAATAGGAATCCTTTCCTTCGCATTTCCCTCTGTCCTACGTCGTTCTTTTCTTCTCATTTCTATACTTGTTTCAGCTGTGAAAATCAGTTTTCATATTTATTGAGGCACAGTTTATATACAATAAAAGTCACCTGTTTAAAGTGCATACTTTGTTAATATTTAGGAAATATATAGAGTCTTAGCTCTCACTATGATCCAGTGTTAGGATATTTCTATTACCCTGTATTTCTGTCACCTTGTGCCCATTTGCAGTCAGTCCCCATTCCCTCCCTCAGTCCAAGACAACCACTAATCTACTTTCTGTCTCTATAGATTTGCCTGTCCTGGACATTTCATATACATGGAATCATAAAATATATGTTAGAGCTATTTTTGATAAAGACTTAGAATAGTTGTTTTCTAAAGGCGTAAGAATATTCACAAGAGCTACTCTTCCTTTGAAAAGTTGATCCATGAATAGGAACAAGATGCCCTATCTTGTTTTGGCTTCCCTCAAAAAACATGCCAAGGCAAGGACTTCGGGGCAGGTAGTTTATTTGGGAGATGATCCCAAGAACTGAGGGAGTAGGAAGGATGAGACACAGAGGGGGAAAAAATAACAAAAAAGTTAGAAGCATGCAGTGAGAAGATTACCACTGTGGACAACCAGGGTTCGGTTCCACTGAGGACTGCCTGAGGAACCATGTGGAATGTGCTTCCGGGCAAGCTGGGGTATTTATCCACCATATTAGTTATCTAATGCTTTGTGACAAGTTACCCTAAATTTAGCAGTTTAAAGCAACAATGAACATTTATTAGCTCTTACACTTTTAAGGGTCAGGAATTTGAGGCTGACTTAGCTGGGTGGTCTGGCATGGGGTCTCTCATAAGATATGGGTCAGGATACAGTCATCTGAAGGCTTAGCTGGGGCTGGAGAATCCACTTCCAAGATGGCTCCCTAACCTGGCTGACAGCACAGTGCTGGCTGTTGGCAGGAGGCCTCAGTTCCTCACCACATGGCCTTCTCCATAAGGCTACTTGAGCATCCTCATGACATGGCCACCAGCTTCCCCCAGAGTGAGTGATCCAAAAGAGAGCAAGATGGAAGCATAAATGCCTTTTATGATCTAGCCCGAAAAGTCACACACCATCATTTCCTCTGTATTATATTGCTTACAAAGGTTAGCCATGTTCATTGTGGGAGGGAACTACACAAGGGCCTGAACGGTAGGAGGCAAGGATCATTGGGGCCATCTTGGAGCCTGGCTTTCACGTCCATTGTCTCTCGTCCCTCTTTGGTTGAGGGTTGCCCTGTGGGTTGAGCAGGTTCAAGGACGGGCAGGTGAAGCCTCAGGCAGTGGGTTTATACGTGTTTGTGGTAAGAAGCTACCAACCTGCTGGGACGTATCTGTGTGGCTGTAGGTGAACTCAGAGGTGGGGCTAGGGACTCAGGGACGGAACCTCACTAGCATCTGCCGCGTGCGCCAAGGCTGTCATTAATGTCATGGTTTTGCAGGTCCACCCTTAGTAATGAAAACAGGAATCTTCCACAGCTCAGACTTACAGGGACAGCGAAATGATAGGTTGTTGGTGAGGTATTTATACCTTTGGGACACCCTCTAGGGGATGGCTGGACCAATGAGCTTTGGGCTTTTAGGACCCCATCATCCCTGAAGAAGGAGCTTCCAGAACAGGAAAGCCAGCCTGCTCCGTGTATCGCTGAAGAGTAGAAAATCACAGGACAGCCCTGGGCAGAAGGTCCGGCCACATTCGTGAAATATGGGAAGGGAGCTGGAATCAAAGGCAGGAGTCAAGATTTAGAGCCTCCGTGTGGTGAAGTTTTTTCTCAAGGTAACCTGGAGTAGGAGGAACTGATGACAGCTCGATGCCCAGCAGCACTGCCAAGTGTGGGATTTAAAGCGCTGGCGTCAGTGGGCTCTGTCACTCAGGCCACCTCATTCTGCTCCCCTATAAAGGAGTGACAGTAGGATGAGAATGGGGACAGGTAGGAACAGAGTCACAGAGGGAGGGGAGGGGAGTGGACCTGTGAACTGAGGTCCCTGGCTGCATGGCCAAAGCTTAGAGGACCCATACAACCCGGCTGGCCCAGGACGGTCCTAGTTTAACCTGCTGTTCTAGAATAGTTATTACTATTTTACTCCCACAGGCATCCAGGTCCAGATAGCAAATTACATGGTCATCCCCCCCACAGCACGCTGTACCGTCCCCCACATAACCTTCCTCACGTGGAATCGTAAATGTTGAACATCTGTCTTGTCTACTCACCTGTAATTTCGGGGAGGACGGGGACCACGTGTGACTTTGACACCGCTGGAGCTGAAGCATCGGCATTTGCGAGTTGCTCAGTCAGTATATGCCGACTTACAGAATGAATGAGTGAGTGAATGAACGCCTGCGCTGCTGAAAGAATACACTAGCTCTGCTTGAGAAGGTGTGGTATGGTTGGAATGACCAAAGGGGAAGGAAGGGGGAAGTCTTTAAGTCTCCAATTCCAAAGGAAGCCATAGGAGGCGGGTTTTCAAACCCCCAGGTCAAAGCTGTATTCAAATGGATTCCCTCCATTTAGCTGCAGGGCTCTGGGGCCAGATGGTGTGTGCTCACAGAGCTGCCGCTGCTGCGAGTCCGGGGCTGTCAGACGTTCTGAAAAGCCCCGCGTGTGAATCAACAGGCTTGGCATCTCCGCTCTCCCTGGCTCTGCTCTGTCAGCAAGTGGTCTGCCAGCCAGGAAATTGTCCTCTCGGCAGCATGGTGACCATAATGTACATTTTCTTCAGTATTTCCTTTTTAGGCAGAGGGAGCCAAGCGTTTTGCCACCAGACAAGGACCATTTATGGACTACGCGGTCGCATTTGCCGAGAGCCGCTGGGACTGCCACGTGATCTTAAGCGTAAACCTTAGTCCATCTCCCGGAGCCAAGAGCACAGGCTCAGCGCTCGGCAGAGCAGGAAAAATGAAACCCGAAAGCTGAAGCCAGAGTTCTGCACAGACTGTTAGATGGTGGCTCATTTAGAAGGGAGACTCCAGTGGTGGGGTTTGATTTATCATCCCCAGCTTGGCCAAAGACACTAAAAATGCCTTTGCACTCGGGTCTTAAATTCCTTAACAGAGGGTTCTGTTATTATTTTTCTTTTGGAGCTTAGAAATAGAGTGAGGACTGGCTTGGCAAAAAAGGTCGTTCGGGTTTTTCCGTAACATCTTATGGCAAAACCCGAACAAACTTTTGGGCCAACCCCAATACCTGGCTTCTTTTTGTCCCTCTGCCATTAGGTCATTGTAGAGCTGCTTGACTTTTGAATTTTTTTGGTGTGTCTTTTTCTCCTAGGACGGGAATTACTATTCTGACCACATCATTTTAAGGCTGAGGTCCTGCAGACTGTTCTTAGGAATATTTACATTTTCCCATTCCAGTTCTTTCCAAACACAATTCCAAAACACACCCTCTTTAAAAATGCCCCCCGAAGTAGAACACTTCTTAGCAAACGGTTCAGTATTTGTCTAGCACCTACCAGAATACATGGGATTACAGTGCAGTAACGGCAGCCGAAGACAGTGGATGATAAGTAGGATGGACAGAATTTAAGTAGGCAGATGGGAGAAAGGGCCTTCCAGGAAGGGGAGCAACATTAGCAAAGTCCCAGACCAGGGATTGACAACTTGTGGTCATCGGGCCAAACCTGGCCTGCTGTTTTTTGTAAATAAAGTTTTATTGGAACACAGCCATGCTTATTCACTTACCTGTTGTCTATGGCTGCTTTCACGCTGTGATGGTAGAGTTGAGAGATGGTGAACAGAGACTGTATGGCCCGCAAAGACTAAACTATTTACTATCTGGCCCTTTATAGAAAATGTTGGCTGAGTGCTGACATGGTGAAGTGGGGGTCATTTTTCCTTCCTGGAATGGGTATTGAGAAAAATGTGAGTTTGAACAGAAGGGATGGAACTTCAAAACCCTTTGGTAGGAAATAGGGAGCTGGCTCATGGGACATGGAAATCTCTGTTCTCACCCGGCAGCAAACTCTGCCTCAGACCCAGATACTGAGAATCAGTGGAATGGAAACTGGTTAAACGTATTGACTACATCTATCCTTCCATCTGTCTGTCCATCCATCCATCCATCCATCTTATTGAGTATACACTTATTAATTTTTACAGGATCATATCATTACTCAAAGAAAACATAACCATGGTAGGGAAAAAATTTTTTTTAAATATAGAAGAGACCCCTGCCCCCCCAAAAAAGGAGAAAACCAACCATAATCCCACCAACTTTAGATAACCATGGTTACATTTTGGTATGTGTCCTTCTTATCTTTTTTCCTACCTGGAGAAGGAAGTCTTTATTGAGTGCCTACTACATGCCAGGCAGTATGCTAAGCACTGAGGATATAAAATGGTGGAAGCTTGGTCTTGACCTCAAGGTTGGAGAGCAGTGACCCAAAGCACTGCAGTATGGGGTGACAGGTGCAATAATAGCTGCCCGAAGAGATACGAGAAAAGCAGGGCAGAAGGAGGGACCGCCTCTTCCTGGACTGTTATATTCAAGGCAAGTCTTAGAGGGTGCCTGGGAGTCTGCCACAGGAGCAAGAATATTCCAGACAGAGGGGGAAGTAACTGATGTTTCCCAGGCGCCTATTAGGTACTTAGGAGTCTTACTGAGAATATCTCATGTAATCATCACAACAGCTCTGGGAGGTAGATATTATCATTCCCATTTTACAGATGAGGAAATTGAGACTGTGAGAGGTTAAGGCATTTGCCGAAGCCCATGCAGATAGCTCGAGGTAGAGGCAGGATTTAAACTCAGGTCTGTTGCCCATGCTCTCCCCACTTGATCATGCAGCCTCCCCAGGATAACCAAGTCATGGTGTCCACCTTCATTGAGTTTTATTTAGCAAATATTTATTAAGCATCCACTATGTGCCAGGTAAAGAATATTTGAGGACTGTGGCCTCAAAAAGTCCTATAGGATCTCTCATCGTGTGTGGGTGTGGGTGAAGCGGGGTGGCGGCGTTGGAGGAGTCTATGTGCAAAGTCAGGTTATGCTTTGGTTTCAGACAGAACTTGAAACTGATCTAGACTCCAAACATATATGTTGAATTTCTTCCCTCCTCGGTTGTAAGACTCTGGGCCCCTTCTTGGAAGAGGTGGACCCATCATTTTGCATTGTTTGCCCGCTAGAGAGGCCATGCTAACTGGATGGTTTTAATACACCAAAGATGAAGGTTGCCATTCATTTGTTAGGTCAGTCAACCAATCACCAGTGCTCTGGCGGGGCTGGGCGATATGTATGGAGTAGGGAGGGAAACAGGAAAGTAACCCCTTCCCGAGTTGCAGCTGTCCAGAGAAATGGCTGTCTCATGGCGGACGAAGACAGGCCTGGCTTGACAGTCTGCCGTAGGAGTTCTCGGGAAGGGGCCTCACGGTGCGCAGAATGGATTAGAAGAGGCTTCCTGGAGCAGCTGCATCTCCAACACCTCTTATTGCGGCTGGCTGGCTAGCGAGCAGCTCCACGGGAGCGCTAGGAGAGGTTCAGATCTCCACTCAAAACCCGGGAGGTGCGTTAACTTCCAAATTCCGCCGGGAGGGGTGCGTGAGGATTGGAGGGTGGGGATGCATCTCACCCTCCCTTTCTCCGGAACACACACAGAGCCGCCCACGGTGTTAGGGAGCTGCACCATGAAATATGGCGTGGCCATAGATAAAATTATGAAGGAGTCGCTTCCAAAGGCTTCACCCTGAAACCTTACCGTCTCCACCGTGTGCACACCATTTATTGCCACCACTGCTGAGAAAGGGAGCTGTTAGTGTGATGCCCAGAGGAGGAGGCAGTCTCAGGAGCCGAAAATGGTAAGATTTATTGAGGGAATAAAACCCTGGGCAGATTGCCTCTTGTTAAATATGTGTGTTGGGCCCAGTGTCAAAGCAGTTCACTGCAGGCAAACACAGTGGTCTTGCTGGAAGATTCTCTTAACTGCTCTGTGCCTCTGTTTCTCTCTTTGTAGGATGGCATATTAAATGGTTGTTAAGAAAGGATCAGTGAGTGGGCAGATATTTGATTCTTTTTCAGGTTCCTTTGTCCAACTGTCCGTTTACTGCTTTGCTCATGACTGGTCGCCCAGGTGACCTCCACAATGGTCATGATGTTCATCTCACAGCTGCTCCCCAGCCCCTACCTACTGATGGTCTATGACTGCTGCCCAAAGGATGCTTCTCATCACCATTCACCAGAGCTCTCTCGAGGGCCTCCTGTGGGCCAGGTCCTGGGCTGGGGACATGGTAATGGACGAGAGACCTGACCTTTCCCTCCAGAGGTCTCGCTGAGCTTGACCTCGGGATCTTTTTATACCTAGGAAGTCTGGGAGGTTGTGCAACCAGCCAAGTTAATCTTGCTGCTCAACAGGTTGAGGGTCCATCAAACCCACTTCCTGCCTTTTATTTTGGGGAAGATTTCAAGCGCAGGACTCCAGCCTAACTAGAGGTCCTAGGGTTCTCTCCTGGCTTCTTGTCAACTACCTCTACCACCCACAAGTGCTCTAAGTTGGAGCAAATGACACAAACTAACTAGACCAGCACTGTCCAGTAGGACTTTCTGCAGTGATGGAAATGTTTTGATTGGTGCTCTTCCGTATGGTAGGCACTAGCCACAGGTGGGTACTGAGCCCTTGAAAGGCAGCCAGTCAGAACTGCGATGTGCCGTAAGTGGAAAACTTCAAAGCTGTAGTACCAGAAATGCAAAATATCTCAGTATGCATTTTTCTGTTGATTATGGTAAAACTCTAATAGTTTGAGCATATTGGGTTGAATAAAGTATGCTCTTGAAATCAATTTCACCTGTTCATTTTACTTTTTAAAGGTGCTACTGACATTAAAAAAAATTACATAGGTGGCTTGCATTATATTTTTATTGGACAGTGCTGTTCTAAACCTTGGTTTTCTTATCTGGAGAATGGGAGGATAGGCCAGAGATCAGTAAGGTGCACTCATCTCAAAGATGCTGTGATTTCCCCCCCACCCCCCGCACCTGAGTCATTGTGTGAATTGACTACGCAGCCATGTGGACCGTGGTCAAGGTTAATGTAGCAGGTGCTATCAGGCCCCACTCACATCCCCTCAGCACGTACCATTCTAGTACATGCTGAAGGCATCCTACTTCAAGCACCCATAGCTCTTCCTCTTAGGGTTCTCTATCGACCTGCAGGAGGGAGGCCAACGATGCCTCCAGGAATTGCCCTCGGCCAGCGATGGATGGGAGATGGAGGATAAATACCCCAGTTCCCATGCCCCTCAGGTGGCACACTAAGGCGTGTTCTACACTGTTTCCCAGAGTTCCCCAGCAGGACTGAGCCTCAGTACCCACAGTGGTATCCTACTCAAGAATCCTCCCTTTATCGGCTTCCTTCCCTTCCCTGTCTCACTTCCCCATCCACCTACAGGTACTTTCTAGGATCACTTCCTATGTAAACTACTTCACTCCCATCCTCTTCTGAGTCTGCGCCTGGATGAATGCAGAGGAGCCTTTCAGTGGTTCTTCCTGTTCTATCAGCTCATCAGAATCTCTGGCACATTAACCAATAAGTAGATGCTTAATGTTGTTCTTCAGTTAGTCCTGTCCCACAGAACTGCAGACATAACTACCTGGCGCCCTCTCCTTGCCCTCCCAAACACGCTACCTCACATGAATGGGCACTTTCAGCTACATTTTGCCTACATTAATGATTTCTATTTTAATACTAGTTTCCAACCTCGGTTTTCATCAGACGGAGTTACTGGTTTCATTTTCTTCTAATTGCAGTAAGATGCTCTAAGACATCTTAGGCACGATGGGTCCTGGGTGGGTGTAAATTGTTTGCTGCTGTTGAAGACACTCTGGGAGGGAACCTTCTAGGATCTGACAGGAAGCTGTTACAGATGTCAGAAACCCAACGCCAAAAAGTAAAAATAAGCTCGTTACTAAACTGATCAGGGTCCGGCATTTCAGAAATAAGAGCACCTTTAGGATGAGCAAAATCTGAAGTCTCTGGAGGTGGTCCAGAGATACGGCACATATATGGCTTGGGAGTATTCCGGAAGTTAGAAGATGGATTATGGCCATTTAAGGAATCATTTTCTCATGTCACATCTGGAATTAGAATCCTAGAAGAGCAGGAGGGGATCTTAGGATTTCTCTTATCCACCCTCCACCCTCTAATTTTATGAATGAGAAACACTGAGGCCCAGAGCAATGAAGCGATGTGTCTCTAGACACACAGATAGTGAGCTGAATCTCAGAACAAGTCCAGTGCTTTTTCCACAACCCTGGAGCACCACCCCTAGTCTTTGTACAGAAGGAAAAGCCAGTGATTCCAGACCAACCACCACTGCTCCCACCTCTGGACTGGAGAGTTAGGATAACGAAGGGAAAGACGAGAATTACAACACTCATAAGTTCTTTAGGGACAGAGATCATATTTTTATTCATTCATGCATCCATGCACGCATGCATTCATGCATTTACAGTAAGTCCCCTACGTACGAACCTTCAAGTCGCGAACTTTCAAAGATGCGAACATGCGTAAATTAGTAAATGTGTAAATTTACATGCGTAAATTAGTTCAAGTGTCTGGCGTACATTGTCACGTGCGTGCATCCTCTACAAATGGTTGTGCTTTTGTGTACTTTACTGTGTTTGTTTTTTTATGTATTATTTGTGTGAAAAGTATTATAAACCTATTACAGTATAGTACGGTACTCTATAGCCAACTGTGTTAGGTGGGTACCAAGGCTAACTTTGTTGGACTTACGAACAAATTGGACTTGCGAATGTGCTCTCGGAACGGAACTTGTTCGTATGTAGGTGACGTACTGTATTCAACAAATTTATTGAATGCCTACTGTGAGTCACTAGGGATGGGAGGGAGTGCAAGGTGAAGCAGAGGAGGAGCTAAAGATGTCCCAGCCCCTCCAGTGCCTCCCCATATCACTCAGAATACAAGCCCAGGTCTTTATAACCATCTTTAAAATCTGTCCTGATTCCCAAATCCTTTCCCACCCCTCTGGCATCTTGATATCCGTAGTCTGGTTGGAAGAATAGTAGGCTGTTATGTGAGGTTAGAAGGAGTGACTAGTTTTCATTAATTTAATTTCACTTGATGTAATTGATTTATTCGTGCATTCACTTGTTTGACACACATTTATTGATTATCACCTCCATGTCAGGGCCTGTGCTAAACACTGGGTTATTGGTGGTAGATGATGTTTCAGTTCTCATGAACCTTACACTGTAGTCTGTAGAGAGGAACCCGAGCAGTAAACAGATTGGCAGGTATCTCAGCAATCATACCTGGTGATAAGCTCTCTGAAGAAAAAGCAAGACATAGGGACAAGAATAATGGGAGAAACCTAATTTGTATTGAGGGTCAGGAAAGGCATCCCTGGGGGAAGTAACCTTTAAACTGAGGCCCTAAAGAGAAAGATAAGTCAGACAGGGGTAGAGGTGAGAGCGGAGGTTTTTCAGCAGAGGTTCTGAAGATTGCCAGGGAGGTTCTGAACTTGGCACACTGATATGCCTCTGCTCTACCCTTGTGCTTCGGATCCACTCTGCGTGAGGCAGCCTTGTGGACCACTCTGCCCTTGAGAAACCAGCAGAGGCAGGTGTGTGGAAGCAGGGAGGTTGAAGTACGAGGAGAGTCTCTGAAGACGGAGCCAACTCATACACAAGGGTTCTGGGAGGAGAATTAGAGAGAGTGATCACATGAGGCTGCCCATCTCCCCGCCACACACACACACACACACACACACACACACACACACACACACACACACACACACACACACACACCCTCATACTCGGACACACTTAGTTGGCCAGAAGTAAGTAGGGTTTACTCCCATTTCTATCAGTGACAAAATGTGCAAATCAGGAAAATTTCTCTTTGTTTTCTTCCTCAGCTTCCCTAGGATTTCATCCCACAAAACTGACCTCTGTTCTCTGCACACTGAACTTAGAATCAGAAGGCTCTCCCACTTGTTACTTGAACGTGAATTACTTGAAGCTTAATTTTCCTTGTCTGTAGCATGAGGATACTGTATTTGCCCTATCTCTTCACAGCAACTTTTATGCAAAGGCTTTAGGAAATATAAATCACTATACAATATTTTTTAATTTAATAGACTTTTAAAGTATGTGTATGTATAATTTTTAGTAAATTTATTTATTTATTTTCAGCTGTGTCGGGTCTTCGTTGCTGCACACGGGCTTTCTCTAGTTGCGGCGAGTGGGGGCTGCTCTTCGTTGCGGTGCACGGGCTTCTCATTGCAGTGGCTTCTCTTGTAGCGGAGCACAGGCTCTAGGCGCGCGGGCTTCAGTAGTTGTGGCGTGCGGGCTTCAGTAGTTGTGGCACGTGGGCTTCAGTAGTTGTGGCGCACGGGCTCAGTAGTTGTGACTCGCGGGCTCTAGAACGCAGGCCCAGTAGTTGTGGCGCACAGGCTTAGTTGCTCCGCGGCATGTGGGTTTTTCCCAGACCAGGGCCCAAACCCGTGTCCCCTGCATTGGCAGGTGGATTCTTAACCACTGCGCCACCAGGGAAGTCCCTATGTATATATTTTTAATTGAAGTATAGTTGATGTACAATAAAAAAAATTTTATTTTTAAAAGCAGTTTTAGGTTCACAGCAAGACTGAGTAGAAAGTACAGAGATTTCCCTGTACAGTAGCTTCCCTCTACTATCAGTGCCCCCCACCAGAGTGGTACATCTGTTATGATTGATGAGCCTACGTTGATATATCATTGTCACTCAGAATCCGTAGTTTACATTAGGTTTCACTCTTGGTGTTGTACATTGTGTGGGTTTTGAGCATTGTAAAACATAATAGTAATAATTGTGCTGGTTATTCTTCACCCCCACCCCCAAGATGCATCCTCCACCCTCTTTGCCTGGTTCTGTGCCCCTAGAGGCAGACGACGTCACCCAGATTCCCTGGCAGCTGACTTCTGATGGGGTTCTGCCAATGGGTGGGCCCAGCAAGAGATCAGAAGACAGGAGGAGAGAGAGGCTGAAATATTGTTCCCTGGTCCTTGCCTGTTTCAGCGCTCCATCTCTGGCGAGAACTGGGTCCCCCCATGACCACAGAATCTGACCTGTGGCCCCTCGGCCCCAGCTCTCACTGGAATCCAGTGATGCCGTGTCCTCCCTTTGTCCCCTTCAACACATGGTAATGGCACAGTCTCTGGACTTTGTCATAGTCTCTGGACTTTAACATCTCTCGTTTGTTCCCTTAACCTGCCCACAAAGTAGTCCCTTCACTGGAATCTCTTCATTTGAACCATTTGGGCTGAGTTCTGTTTCTTGTTGGAATTCTCACTCGTATAATCATAACAGCAAAAGTGGCAATAACAACTCAACCACAACTTTATTACGTGTTTGCCATGGGCCAGTTTCTGTGTTAATTCTTTCAAAAACATTGGCTGGATTAAAGGTTAATTTTCAGAACCTTTTTTTTTAGATTCCATATATATGTGTTAGCATACGGTATTTGTTTTTCTCTTTCTGACTTACTTCACTCTGTATTACCTAGGGGCAGGACAGGAATAAAGATGCAGACGTAGAGAATGGACTTGAGGACACGGGGAGGGGGAAGGGTAAGCTGGGAAGAAGTGAGAGAGTGGCATGGACATATATACACTCCCAAATGTAAAACTGGTAGCTAGTGGGAAGCAGCCGCATAGCACAGGGAGATCAGCTCGGTGCTTTGTGACCACCTAGAGGGGTGGGATAGGGAGGGTGGGAGGGAGACGCAAGAGGGAGGAGATATGGGGATATGTGTATATGTATAGCTGCTTCACTCTGTTATACAGCAGAAACTAACACACCACTGTCAAGCAATTATATTCCAATAAAGATGTTAAAAAAAAAAGGTTAATTTTCAAGAAAACCTCATCTGTGACTTTCATACAGATGTAAAGTGAACACATGTTGACTGACAGACTCTCTCCTCAACCTAACTCTAGTCAGGCTCCTCTAAGTCCTCAAGGCCCCAACTTTGGGCGCTGTCGTTGGTCTGCTTATTCAAGAGTCTCGCTGAGTCAGTTTAGCCACAGTCCTCCACTGTTTGAATGCCGCCGCTCTTGGATCCGATCATATTTCTCATCCCCTCTCCCTGGGCATCGTATGACCCTGGCCTGCCTTCAGCAAGGGTCCTATCAAATCAGTTTAGCCAGAATCTCCCTCATCCCTGATCCTCTTAGTAGTTTTCCATCCACTGACCCCCCTGGCCCCACCTTTGGCTGTAAACCTTCACTTGTCCTTGTTTTTGGAGTTGAGTCTGATCTCTCTCCCCCTGTGCAAAACCATTGTAGTAACCCCCCTGGATAAAGTCTGCCTTACTGTCTTTAATAAGTGTCACGAAATTTTTTCTTTAACATGACAAAGACTCTTTCCTTGACCAGACTCGAGACAGGCTCCTCTGAGGTCTCTTTTTGACCAGGCCTCATCTTTGGGCCTTGTCGTTGGCCTGCCTAGTCCAGTGTTAGCAAGAATCCTGCTAAATCAGGTTAGTGAGAACCACTCCATTCCTGATATCTGATCACCCTTGATATCTGATCAAATTCCCCATCGTCCATCCTTGGTATCTCACCAGCCCGGCCTGCGTTCACCAAGAATCCTCCTATACTTGATGTTTCCTCTTAGTAATTTGAGACCCACTGCTTCCTTCACTCTGCTCATTGGCTGTAAATCCCCAGCTGTCTTTGCCATATTCTGAGTTGAGCCCGACCTCTCCACCATTGTAGTAGTCCTGACACCTATTGCAATAGTGTTGAATAAAGTCTTCCTTACCATTTTAACAACTGTCAGAATAACTTTTTCTTCAACGATATTAAATATTTAATTCATTAATGAGGGGACTGGTAGGATGGTAGAACCTGTTCAAGAACAGACACACTTATAGATCAGGGATATTGAAATGAATATGCAAACACAGGCAAATTTGATCTCTCCCACGGGGCGGCCGGCACATCAAATGGAACCTCTAATGGACAGAATTTGCATGTCTATAGACAAGAACAATTTTGCAAATCCAGAGTTGTAAAATGGCTCAATGGCAACTGAGAAAGGTGTGCTCTAGCCTACTGCCCATGGGCCAAATGCAGCCCACCGCCTGCCTTTGTAAATAAAGTTTTATGGGAACACGGCCACGCACATTCATTTGTGTATTTCCTCTGGTTGCTTCCATGCTCCGGTGGCAGAACTGAGTCGTTGCAGCAGTGGCCAGTTAGCAGTTAGCCCACAAAAGCTTAAATATTTACTCTCTGGCTGTTTACAGGAAAGGTTACTTGACCTCCCTGCTATGGAGACTGTATTGTTTTCCATTGGAGCTGATAAGGAATATATCAGTATGGGCTCCATTTTACAAGTAAAAAAAACTAATACCAGTTAAGTGACAGAACCTGAACTCTAACCTAGGTCAGCCTGATTCCATCCTTAGTGCTAGCATCAGCAAGCAGTTTAGCTGACCCTAATAACGAAAAACACCTCAGAAGTTATTTCACCTTTAAGAAAGAAGACGTCTTCAGAAAGGCATGTGTGTGGAGGCATGTGTGTGTGCGTGTGTGTGTGTGTGTGTGTGTGTGTGTAGTGGGGGACACAGTTAAGAAAAGAGTGACTGCTTTGATAACTGCTTAGCTTAATTTTACTTTTATTCCTTGGTGTAAAACTACTTTCACAAGAGCACATGAATTAAATTGCGGCAGCCTCGTACAAGGCAGGACACGGGTTGTACATCACTGAACGAGGATCTGAACCAGAAACTGAAAATTCTGAAACAGTTTTGTAATGTTTTTCTTTGGGATGTTTGCTCTTTCTGAACCTAGCCGGCGTCAGAATCCTCCCTCCATAGTCAGTGCGAGTTAACATCTGTGGTCGCCTTCTTCAATAGTCAGCTCCTCCCTCCCTCCCCGTTTATTACATTTTTCTTCTAGTTTAAAGCTGTTGAAAGTGCTAGTCTCTGAAAGGGATTAAGTGGGTTAATTAGCATTAAAAAGGCCCTTGATTTAGGCGGTATTTAAAATCTCGAAACACTGCCTCTGCTGGCCACCCCTCCCCCCATTTTGTGAATGGGAAAGTGGGCTGGAAAAACTCCAGCTATAAGGAGAATGTCTGAGCCTCAACCCAGCCCAGCCCGTTCCCCAGTCCAATTCGGAAATCATCTCTTTCGTATCAGGTTGCACGTGAAATCTTTGTCCAATCTTTTTCGGTACGCGCTCCTAAATAATACTTCCCAGAGTATGACTAATAGTCCAAAGACGCAGTGGGTGAATTTCAATGGCTGAACCGCTGGGGAGAAAATGAATGGACTGTTAATAGGATCGCTCTGGAAATAATAGCTAAATTATTAAACTGTAGTGTGGTGGGTGTCCCTTCCTCTGTGTGGCAAATTAGATTGGAAGGTGCCACTGTGAACGTCTCAGGAATATTACATTGCACAGCTCTGTGGAGGGATTTAAACCTTTTCTACAGCCTTCTCTCCTTCACCAGAGTTCGTGTCTATTTCTCTTTTTCTTTAGCTTTTATTAGTAGAGGGTGGAGCAGACAGTGTTGGTTTTCTGCCACACCCCCTCGGTACCCACCTCTACGCCAAAGGCTCTTTACTCCAAACACCTGCAAGCCTCGGCCAGCAGGACCTTTTTGAGCCCTGAGAGCATGTGGGTCCACCCTCAGGGGAAACCCAGAGTTCCTGAGAACTAATCCCTCCATGGCCGCCCTCGTGTAGTGATGGGTGTGAATCGGTGGATAAAAACCCAGCCTCCTAACCCCTCCATTGGAGCAACGATGGGTAACTCTAAGGTAGAGGGCAACCGGGGGCTCTGGGATTCCCCAGCAGGACTGCACCCCAGTGACCCCAGTGTTTGATAACCTTCCATTTACTGGCTGCCTCTCCTTCCTGTCTCACTTCCTCTACTGCTGTTTCCTGGAATCACCACACAAAGAAACGATTTGCACTCAAATCCTTGTCTTAGGTCCCGCTTCTAGGGTAACCCACACCAAGACAGAGAGTCAGTAGAAAGATTTTTCCTCACCAGTTATCCTGCAGCAAAGGCGACACTTTATAATTCCTTTTCACAGAAGCACTTCACCATGTCCCCTGCTCTGACTGGAGGGCAGCATGTTGCAGTGGGAAAGCCGTGAACTTTGGGCTGAGATTCAATCTGGAGTTCAAATCCCGCCTTTGCCATTGGCTGGCTGTTTGACCTGTGTGACCTTGCTGAAGTGATTTTGCCTCAGTGACTCTTCATTTGCCCACTTATTTTAAGGGCAAAAAATACCTCCCTCCAGAATTGCTGAGAGAATTAAGGACGTAATGTAGGTCCACAGCTCAGGACAATGCTTAGCGTATAGGAGTAAACCGACAGATGGCCGTTCTTTGACCTCCAAAAGGCTGCGCCACGGTCACTACCAAGAGAATGTAATGTTCTTGTCCTTGAAGCTTTTGTCATGGGAGAATAGAGCAAACAGATACCCAGTCCATCTTTTAATTAGTTTTTGAGAACTTTCTGACATCATGGACTAAACTGCATTGTATTAATATTCTAGTCTTCTAGTTCTATGACAAACAAAAAAATGCATGAGCACAAAACCCCAAAGTAAAACAAAACAGGGAGAAGCTTAGAAAACTAAATATGGAACTCAGCTCTAACAGCTGAATGGAGAAAGGAATTCGAATAATTTAAAAATCACAAGTGGATGTAAAGTGTAAAGAAATGGAAACTTACAGACTATTTAAAACCTGGAATTGCTGACTGTTCAGAAACGACACAGATGGATCAAGAGTGGTGAACAGCCAGAAAGGATTGTGGATGGATCTGCATTGCTTTAGCGGCTCCCCGTGCCACCTGTCTCTGAGGACAGCCAGACAATTTGGTATGGAACAAGGCTAATGCTGGCAGCAGATCCAGTGACGGTAACCAGCCTAACGGTAGATCCTTCCACTGGGTTTGCAATGACGAACTATGCCCCAGAAGTCTGGTGGCTCTTACTGATTTGGGCTCCCTAATGCCCCATTGTGCGGCCAGTTAAAAGGCTTGAAATGTGAGTTCATGAGTAGTCTCAGTAGATACATCCAAACCTGCCCAATAGCCTTTCATCTCTGGAGAGTGGATTCAATGTCACTGAATCCAGGGTTGCCATGCATCATAGGAAAACAAGACTGTTGCAGTGCCGGCCTCCAGAGAGAGTTCCTCTAGGTCATGGTTGAGGCACGTGGATGGGTGGGGAGTGGGGGTGAGGAAAGCCCCCACCGTTGCTGCCTGTGTGGTACGTGTCCTGACCACCTGCAAAGATGACCCGAGAGCTGGTTGGGGTCAGGGTGACTCCAACGTGACTGGACAGGCTTGTTGGACACACTCAATGATGGCTTGCCCAACGCCAGCAGTTATAATGGCCTGCTCAGTTGAGTCGGGAGGCTTATTCTCTGCCACCTGGCCCTGAGCCCCTGGACTCTCTCGTCATATTTCCTTGATCTCAAAACCTCCTTTCTCAATGAGAGAGCCACACTGCTAGCAAGGACCACCAGGCTCAGGGTGACCAGGGTCTGCTGGCAGCTGTGCTCTTGTGCTGACCTCCTCTTCCAGTGCATCCGTGATCATAGCAAAGGCTTTAAAGATGGCATTCAGGGGTCCAGCCAAAGTGATAATTCTCTCAGCACAGTTCCCTTTGGAGATGTCGATATGTACACCACTCTCCCCACGCATCTTCTTAACTGATTCTCTGTTCTTTCTGATGCGGCTGCCAACTTCCTTTCCATGCATAAAGAGCTTTATGGTGAAAGTGACATTCGATCCACTTGCAATCATACCCTCCATCCGCCCCTGTTGCCTTCTTGACAACCCCTCTTGTTCCTCCTCTGGCCTTCTACCCTTCCCCTTCCCACGCACTCCCCTTTTCTTCTCCAGCCTACAGTTTCTGGCTTTGACCACTACCAGTGACCAATGACTTGACCATTTCAAGTCTAGCTCCTTGGAATACCGCTGGACATAGAGACATATTATTACAGGTGTCACACAAAGCACTAAGCATAAAAGGAAAAAACGGATACATTTGATTACGTTTAAATGAAGAACTTCTGTTCAACAAAAGACCCCATTAGGAAAGAGAAAAAACAAGCCGAAGAGCAAGAGAATACATTTGCAACTCCTGTACCCAACAAAGGACTTCTATAGATAAAGAACTCCTATGCATCAAGAAAGACATAGAAACTGTAAAGAAGTGAGCAAAAGGCTTGAACATGAGCTGCACAAAAGAGGCTATACAAATGACCAGTAAACATAATGAAATGTGCTCAACCTCGTTACTGAACAGAGAAATGCAAATTCAAAACTCCACTGCCCATTGAGTAGATTGGCAAAAATGAAAACATCTGACATCACCAACTATAACCTAGGATGTGGAGCAACTGGAATTCTCGCACACTGATGATAGGAGTGTCAGTTGGTACCCTTTCCCTCAATTTGGGAAAGAGTTTGACATCTGTTGAAGTTGAAGATACTTACACCCTCTGCCCCTCCAATGCATACTGTGTAATTCTATTTTTATAGCTTTCAAAAATAGAGAAAGCAAGTGTATCATTTAGGTATATATACTAGGTGGCAACAGAATAAAACACTGCAAGGAAGTTATTACCATAAAGTCTGGGAAATGGTTCCCTCTGGAGAGGAACGAGGAAATTGTAATGGCCCAGGAATGCACAGGGGTCTGGTGGAGGTGTTGACAACGATCTACTTCTTGAGCAGGATGGTAGTTAAAAGAGTATTTGGTCTACAGTAATTCATTATGCTGCCTGTTTGTGCTTCATGTTCTTCTCCATATGTGTGCTGTATTTCACGGTAAGAAAGTTTAAAAAAAAACTTTCTCAAAGTGTTTTCTGAGAAACGTTGCGTAATGAGGTCTTAATATATGTTACTCACAAAAAGGATTCTATGGTCAAATACATCTCAGCACTGGAATAAGTGAAGACAAACAGGTCTTTAATATGCCAAGGTACATTGTGAAATTCCAAGAAGGATCAAGAGTATGCAATAATTTATATGACCACGGCACCCTTTTCCTCAGGGAGATTTTACAGAGCATATACTTAGGAAAAGTAGATGGAAAAAAGTCATAGAGCAAGTTTCAGTTTCATGAGCCAGTTGACCTGATCCAACCAAAGGCTTTCAGGAGCTTTATGCAAAGCGTGAAATGCAAAATAGCAAACAAATGAAGTTTTAGGTGGCGCTGAACTGGAGGCTCTCACTATTGCTAAAATCCTCATAATTTCAAGTGTCAGATCCCAAACGCTGCAGGGATTAGCCCATCCCCATCCCCCTCCTCTGTAGTTACGTTTGTTCCAGTTTTCACAGTCACCGTGATGTAACTGTGTGTCTGCAGATGTGTACGGCCCCGGGCGTCCCCGGGAGTCCCGACCAGCAGGACAAATCCTTGTGAGTCCGAGGAGGAACCTGTGGGGGTTGAAAAAAGGGGGAAGGGCAGGAGACGCGAAAGAATGGAGGCAAGACAGAATCCTGATCAAGCCTCAAACTTTTATTGCTGCGGTAGCTGTATTTATACACTGCAGAGAAAGGGAGGCGGGATTCAGAATGAGGGAAGTACTTGGCTAATCATCATTGGTGCTGCGTGCGCGGGCTTTCATTTTAGGCGCGAACTTCTATCTCATAAATCAGGAAGAGAAGCAGGGTGTCGGCCATCTTCTAATGGCGAAAACTTCTTGGCTCCCAACATTTCCTCCCTTTTTATTTCTTTTAAGGAGGTGGGCATTAACCGAGTGAGGGAGTAGTGACCTGAATCCTCCCGTGGACAAGGTATGTGTGTCCACACTCATCGGCTCTTGGTATCTTTTGGGGAGGAGAGGCAGAGCCAAAGATAATCTTAGCTACTAAAAGCCAAAAACAATGTTTAGATACCAACCTCTATCATAATTCAGGTATACTCACAGGGAATAACAGAGATTACCTTGTATATACATATATACACGTTTTCCCTTGTGCATGCTTTGCTGCCACACTCAACTCGGTACCCATACCCTCCATCAAAGAGGGGGGTAGGCATGTCTCTGTTTCATGCCGCTCCAGTGGAGGGGCAGCCAGAATCATCCTTTGGTTCTGCTTCTGTAATGGCGAGGCGATGGTAATGTATGAGGTTAAATTTTGAGGTAAGTGGGGAGTGCTTTCAGCCTGTCCAACAACCAGCAAAGATGACAGGATCAGGGTCACAACAGATAGCTCATGTCGTCTCTGCCGCTCTTTCAATATTAGGAGGGTCTCCATCTTTTTCTGAAAAAGAAAAAGAAATACAATCTCAGGGAAAAGGGCCCTGGATAAAATTTATTACTTTATAGAACTTATAGGTTTAATAAGGCGCTCAGGCAACCAGCGTGCTCCACCTTCTTTGGTATTATATACACATGCGGATCCCCTCCCCCAGATGAGGAGTGGATCGGGTCCATGCCATTTAAAGGTCAAAGGGTCTTTCCACATAACTTGTGCATATTGATTTTTAGTTTCTTGATGCCAAAGGCGATCGGCGGCAGATCTACCATTATTATCTAATTGTAAAAAATTAATTACAAACAGGGCATGACTAAGAATATTTTTGGGGGAATTTTTTGTAGCAGTTAAATCATTATTTTTAAGCTTGGAAATGGTATTTTTAAGGGTTTGATGGGCTCTTTCTACTATGCCTTGACCCTGGGGGTTATATGGAATTCCCGTAAGATGTTTTATTTGAAGCCGGGTGCAAAAATCTTGGAAAGCCTGGGAGGTATACCCAGGCCCATTATCTGTTTTAATTATTTGAGGCTTGCCTAAAACTGTAAAACATTGGAGCACATGTGAAATAATGTTTTTTGTGGCTTCTCCTCCCTGAAGGGAGGCATATATAAAGCCGCTAAAGGTATCAATGGACACATGAATAAATTTTAATTTTCCAAATTTAGCAAGATGGGTAACATCCATCTGCCAGATTTCATTAGGTAATAGACCTCTTGGGTTTACCCCAAGATGTGGAAGAGGTAAAAATGTAACGCACCCTGGACAATTTTTTACAATTTGTCTTGATTGTTCTCGAGTAAGCTTAAACATTAAGCGAAGAGTATGTGCATTAACATGATGTAGCTGATGAAATTGAGTAGCTTGAGAAACAGAATCAGAGGTTACGGTGCACATCAGGCGGGCATTTTTATCAGCTAAATCATTGCCCTGAGAGAGGGGTCCAGGAAGATCTGTATGAGCCCTAAGATGATCAATAAAAAAAGGCGCTTGTCTTTGAAGTATAAGACTTTGAAGTTGTTGACAAAGGGGAACAGCATTGGAAGAGGGTTTAATATATGGAACAGTTTCTAAAAGGGGGACGGACAAAGCTATATATGAGCTGTCCGTATATAAATTAAAGGGGATATTCTGTAACATCTCAAAAACCTGAAGAATGGCAAAAAGCTCAACAAGTTGTGCTGATAAAAAGGGGGACTGTACCCTATAGGGCCGATTATTTATAACAAATACAGCAACACCGGATGATGATCCATCAGTGAATACTAGGGCAGCATCTCCCAGAGGAACAGCAGAAGTGATTTTGGGAAATATAAACAGATGTTTTCTAGCAAACTGAAGGAGCTTATCAGGTGGATAATGATTATCAATATTACCCTGAAAGGAGGATAAGGAAACAAGCCATTTATCATCAGTTTGTAATAACCAACTAAGCTCTTCTTTGGTATAGGGGAGAATCAAATGATCAGGATCTCTGCCAAAAAATTGACGGCTTTTTTCTCTGCCCAAAGTAAGAACCTGTGCTACTAAGGAAGGGTAGGTCTTAAGCACTTTATTAGGAGATACGGACAAATGTATCCACAAGACGGGATGATCTTGCCATAGGACTCCAGTGGGTGTATGTGCAGTGGCACAAATAATCAAACTAAAGGGACGACCATAATCTAAAAAGGTAATCTGTTGACATCTAATGGCCTTTTCTACTAATTGAAGAGAATTTTTAGCCTCCTTAGTCAGCCTACGGGGTGACAAGGGATCTGATGGCCCTTGTAAAATTTCGAATAAGGGTTTTAACTCTCCCGTAGTAAGTTTAAGATACGGTCGTAGCCAATTAATATCTCCCAAAAATTTTTGAAAATCATTGAGGGTTTGCAAATGTGATACTTGTATGTGTATCTTTTGAGTGGTAATTATTTTTTTGTTTAATTCGAAACCAAGATAATAGTATGGATCTTTTAATTGTACCTTATTTGAAGCAATTTGAAGGCCAGAGGAAGCAAGATTATCTTTTAAATCTTGATAACACTTAAGGAGTTCATCAGTTGATTTTCCAGCCAAAAGAATATCATCCATATAATGAATGATATAGATACCAGGCCAACGAGCCCTAAGAGGGTCTACAGCTTGTGCAACAAATTTTTGACATAAGGTGGGGCTATTGGCCATACCCTGCGGGAGGACCTTCCATTGAAAACGTGGCATTGGGCCTTTAAAATTAATTACTGGGAGACTAAATGCAAAACGCTCTCTATCCTGAGGATGGAGAGGGATAGTAAAAAGGCAATCTTTAAGATCAATAATGATTTTAAAATAGCCAGCTGGAATGGCAATAGGAGAAGGCAAGCCAGGCTGTAAAGCTCCCATGGTAAACATTGTTTTATTAATTTCCCTAAGATCTTGGAGAAGTCGCCATGAGCCAGATCTCTTTTTTATCACAAGGATAGGGGTATTCCATGGCGAAGTAGTGGCTTCTAAATGTCCAGCGGCCAATTGTTCCTGCACTAGCTTTGTGGCAGCTGTAAGTTTTTCTTCTGTTAGAGGCCATTGGTCCACCCAAACGGGATCATTAGTTTTCCATCGTATTTTGTCCGCATGGGGCACAGGAAGGTCAATGGCCGCTAAGAAAAAGGCGAACTGCCTAGGCCCTGGCGATTTATGTTAGATGCCAGGGAAATAGGTCGTGTAATACCCTGATTATTTTTTCCTAAGCCTAAGCCTGGTAGAAACCCTTGGTTTAGCATTTGTTGGGTCACCACCTCATTGGGGCTGGCCATGATTAACTTTAATTGTGACAGGATGTCACGTCCCCAAAGATTCAACGGGATATGTGGCAAAATATAAGGTTGTACCTGTCCAGTATTACCTTCAGTATCTATCCATGTAAGAACTTTAGAACTCCGTTTAGGATTGGTAGAATGTCCTATGCCTTGTAAATGAGTTATAGACACTGTACAAGGCCAAGAGGAGGGCCAATATTTTTCCGAAATAATTGTTGCATCGGCTCCTGTATCGACTAAACCCTCAAATTTCTTTCCATCTAACCACAGGGTTAGGAGTGGCCTTTCAGGAGTAATTTGTTGGACCCAATAAACATCTGAGGAGCCAAAAGCAGCATCTGCTCTAGGACAATTAGTGTGGCTCTTATTTAAAGAATTTAGGGGCAACAATACTAACTGTGCTATCCTTTGACCTTTAGGGATTGATATAGGGCCTTGTAAAGCAGATGCCAAAAGGGTAATTTGACCTGAATAATCATTATCAATAACACCAGGTATAATTTGGAGGCCAGCCAAAGCGGAACTACCTCTTCCTAAAATTAAACCAAAAGTATTTGGGGGCAGGGGGCCATAAACTTCTGTGGAAATTGGTTGTACTCCTTGTTCTGGGACTAATATTGAGTCGGTGGAGGCACAGAGGTCCAATCCTGCGCTTCCGGGTGTGGCTCGACAGAGGGAGCCAACATCTGGGTGCAGGGAACTTGTCCAGATTTTTGAGGAACAAACCGAATTGCCCCTTGGTTTGGTTCCAAGGAAGGGGCCAGGGGCTGGCCCCGTGAAAAGTTTCCCTGTTTTTTGGGGAGCAATTGGCCATTTATATCCGTTTTTGAAAAACATTCTGAAGACCAATGTTTGCCTCTTTTACAACGAGGGCAAACGGTGGTGGGAGGAGCCCGGGATTGATATTGGGGTTGTTGTGGGTTAGCCTTTAATGACTGTCCTTGCCTATGTAATGAACAATTCCGGGCAAAATGTCCAGGTCGTTTGCAATTATAGCAAGTTTTTTGTTGTTTATCTAGGACGGATGTATCTTTAATAAAATCTTTTAGGGCAGCTCCAATCGCAAGACCAACAGAATGGGAGGGACCAATTCCGGAGCACAACTTAATGTAATCAGCCAGGCTACCACCACGATGAGCCCGAAGGGCAGCTTGGCAGGCCGGATTGGCATTTTCATAAGCTAAATGTTTAACAAAGGCATTATCAGTTTCACTATCACCCACTACACGCTCGGCGGCGTCCGTGAGGCGGCTAATAAACTCACAATAAGGCTCTTCTGGTCCCTGGCGAATTTTTGCCAAGGAAGTTGTGGGCGAACCCTTAGGCGGAAGACGGCGCCAGGCCTTAAGGCCAGCATGTTGTATTTGAGCCAACAAACCAGGGGGAAAAGCAGCCTGAGACTCATTGGATTCATAGGGGGGACGGCCAAGTAATTTATCTCGGGTCCATGATCGGGAAGTTCTGTTTTCAGCATTTCTTTGGGCAGTTTCTCTACAATTTTCTGCAAATTCAGTGCGCCATAAAACAAAATCTCCCCCAGAAAGGGTGGCCCGAGCCAGGGTAAGCCAATCATTTGGGGTCAGCCAGCGATCGCTTAATCCCTCCAAGATTGCCAATGTATAAGGGGCTGTGGGCCCATAATTATTGACAGCAGATTTTAAATCTTTTATATGTTTTAAATTGAGGCGGCGATATTTATGTGCAAAAGGGCCGCCCCCAGAAGAATTATGAATATCTGGTCCCTCATCAGGTTCAGGAGATTCTTCTCCCTCTTCCTCTTCCCCTTCCTCACTATCTTCAGCTTGAATTTCACCTTGAGTGGGTAAATTTTGACTGCGAGTAACAGGGAAGGCTAACTTAATGGATCCTGGTTTTTGTCGAAGCGGGGGTTTATTGGGACCGTTCGAGACATTAAAAGAAGTAAGCTCCACCTCAAGGGCCTTAAGCTCCTTTAGGAGATCCAAGCGTTCCCGTTTTTGTTGTAAAACATCTCTCAAAGAGGAAATTTCCTGGGTTAAGGCCATCTTAGCCTGTCGAAGGGGATCAATCAGGGGGGCAATGGGAGCAGGGGCGCTAAAGGCAGGCATCTGATGAGGAGTATTATAAGATGGTGGAGGCTTCAAAAAGGGGGAATCCCCAGGGATCATCATTGCGATGATAACGAGCAGCCTGCTCATCGAGAGTTTCCTGATCTTGGGGGGAAAGCTGGTCATCATTGGGATCACCCTTAATAGCAGTAAGGGAAGGATAAATCTTTGGGATAACTTTATCATCTGTGGGATAATGATGACCGGTTTCTGGAATTTTTGGGAACTCTTCATTTGAACCCATATCAATGGTAACGGATGGACAAGCTGAATGGAGACGAGAGGCTGCTTTAAGAATTGTTTCCCCGGTCTCTACAACCTTTTGGACATCGGGGTCAAAAAAATGACCCATGAGAATCTCCCTAATTAAATTCCAATACGAAAATGCAGTCACAGGCACTTTAGAAGGCCCAAAGGTTTGATAATAATCATTTAAACAATTTCCTACACGATTCCAGCATTTTTTATCTATTGTCCCTTCCTGTGGGAACCATGGGCAAACATCAGACAAGAACATAAAAAATTCACGCAAATCTTTTTTTCTAGCCTTAATCTTCCGCATCTTGAGGGAATCCTCGATCCCCTGAAGAAAGAGTTCATGGGAACTCAATTCCTGTCCCATATTTATAGCTCCGCCTACCTTATCCTCAGGTCACGACTGCCGAAGGGCGGCCAGTCCTCCGGGGACCTAATCAAGCTGCACTTTCGAGTAAGTCTCGCGGCGGCTCAGTGGGTGCCTGGCCAGGCGTTCGTAAGCGTGCTACCTCCGTCAGGATCCGTTCCTCGAGCCCCACGTTGGGCGCCAATTGTGTACGGCCCCGGGCGTCCCCGGGAGTCCCGACCAGCAGGACAAATCCTTGTGAGTCCGAGGAGGAACCTGTGGGGGTTGAAAAAAGGGGGAAGGGCAGGAGACGCGAAAGAATGGAGGCAAGACAGAATCCTGATCAAGCCTCAAACTTTTATTGCTGCGGTAGCTGTATTTATACACTGCAGAGAAAGGGGGGCGGGATTCAGAATGAGGGAAGTACTTGGCTAATCATCATTGGTGCTGCGTGCGCGGGCTTTCATTTTAGGCGCGAACTTCTATCTCATAAATCAGGAAGAGAAGCAGGGTGTCGGCCATCTTCTAATGGCGAAAACTTCTTGGCTCCCAACATGCAGATGGATGGACCAACTGGTGTTTGCGCACTTCTTTTTGTATCGATGTCCATCACAGCTGTTTATAAACAAAATCATTCTGATGGAATCCAACTTCTGCCCCAGTGCTGGTGCTACAACCCTGCTCTCACTGGGACACTGGGTCAGTTAGCTTTCACTGTGTAACAAACCACCCCACAGAGACCTAGTGGCTTAAAACAACAACCACAATTTTGTGCTCTGGAAATTTGGACTGGGCTCAGATGGATGAGTCTTCTGCTGGTCTCAACTAGGTGTCACTCACGTGTGTCTGCAGGCAGCTGCTGGGTCAGCTAGGATGTTGGCTGGCTGTTAGCTGAGGCAGCCATTTGAGTTCCAGCCATGGTTTTCTCTTATTCATCAGGCAGCCCTAGATGGGCTTGTTCATGTGGCAGCTATAACAAGAGTCCTAAGAATAGCAAGAGAGAGATAGCCCCAATGTGCACGTGTTTTTCAAGTCTTTGCTAGCATCACATTTGTTATTGTGCTGTCAATCAGACGATCACATGGCCAAGTCTAGAGTCAGAGTAGAAGGAGACTACCCAAGGGTATGGATACAGAGAGACTTGAACAAATTGGGAGCCATTGCTACATCAATCTGCCACAGGTACTTTGGGCATCATAGTCATTCATTATCAAAACTATCTCTAAAACTGCACTGACTTACGGTACCTCTGATACCAGTCGAATTCACTACTGAGTTGTATTTTTAAAAGCAGATGTGTTCATCAGCCTTTTAAAGGAATGATCCAAATAGGAAAGCTTGATTAAAATAGACATCGATTACATTTTCAAAGATATGATGAAATGTAAACGGTTTCCCCTAAGGAAAGTATGCAAGATGATTGTTCAAGGAGAAATTTAATTACAACCTAAAAAACACAGGGATTCTCGCAGATACAAATTATCGTTAGATTGTATTCGTTACAGAAATACAAAAATGATGACCTTTCCTTTAGTTTCACTTGTTTTTATTTAACAAACTCTGTTCCTTGGCTTTTTTCAGCATGACTCTGTTTAATTGTCGCAGACTTGAAATTATTATCTAAGCCTGCACATATTAATCCTGTCTGTTGGAAGAAAAGAAGCCTGTCATGTGGGGTAATTATGGCTGCGGGGGGCAATAATCAATGGGCAGAATAGACCCAGGCCTGCTTTCTGTTGTCCTCAAGCATCGACAATCGATGGCTGTGGCCATGCTGAGTTGGGAAAGGATCACATCTCTAAGTCACAGCAGTATTTGGGGGTAATTTCTCAGGAAATGACAAGGATCATTAGGTAACTCCAGATGGTATTACCAATCTTGATTCCATTTGACCACCTGAGGCCACCATCTTGTACTGATTTTACACTATCAAGACCACAAGAAAGGTTCGTCACTAAGAATTTTGGACTCTCAGTTCTGTCTTCCATGGCAGAGTTCTCCTTTTTCTTTGCTTTGGATGACATTGAAGTCTATGGATAATTTAGAATGTGATGAAATCATAGTTTCTAAACTTCTTATTGCTAAATTGAGATGATGATGGTGATAGAGAGGAGCAGCTCTTGCCAAGTTCTTGACAAGAATCGTATCATTTAGTCTTCACAATGCCCTCTTATCTCTATTTGACACCAGGAGATTAACTGACTTGCCCAAGGACCCACGACTTGTAAATGGTGGCGACAGAATTTGAACCCAGGTCTAATCTGACTCTGAAGTCCTGCTTTTAACGAGTCAGCCACACCACCCGCCTTCTGAGAGCTGGCTAGGTATGTCTGAGCCTCCTCCCCCTCCTCACCTATACTTCTGTTGAGCATTCGCTGTTGTAGAGTGTACAGAACCGTGCTAGAAATGCGGTATAAAAAATGCCTCTTGTACAGTAGAATATGGGATAAACAACCTTATAAATAGCTTTCTCTTGGCGCTGGTCTTGGTGGAGAGGGAAAGCAGAAATTATAAGAACCTTGTCAACTGGCAAACCTGTTTTTAGGTAGAGGTTTCACACCGTCCACCTCCCTCAACACATCCCTCTCAGAGAGTTGATAGCAAGCAACATGATGGAACCATTTGACAGCTAGCACATCTTCACCACCACATCCACCCTCGCACTTTATTGCTTGGTGAAACTGTATGAAGTTAGGAAGCCCAAGAGAGACCAGGGAGCATGCTGGATATCTCATAGCTGTAACTTTCAGATACCAAATCATTAAGAAATGACCTTGCATATTTACATATAGTTTTGCCTCTGTCTTATGCCAGTTAAAGGCACAGACTCAGGAAACAGACTGCTTGGGATCAACCACAGATCTGCCATTTTACTAGCTGTGTGACCTTGCACAAGTTATTAAACCACTCTGAGCCTCACTTTCCTCAGCCAGAAAAAGGAAATGATAATAGTGTTCTTTGTAAAAGAATACTATTTTGCAAAAGAATGCAAAACATGTAGTGCCTTGGCACATAGCAAGTGCTGTTTAAGTGTTAGCTATTAATACTGTTACTCTGTTAAACAGCTTAAATCAGGTATAGGGTTTCATTTTCTTTATTTAAAAATTTTAAAAAGCAATTTAAGAAATTTTTATGTTCCTGGTGGCAGCCAGTTATTTTATTTAGAAAGGTGCATTCAGCATCCAGCGGTTGTACGCTAGGTATATTTTGGAATAAGTTTGTCAGTTAGATATTGATTTACGTACATTAAGATCATTCAAACGGCTAATGATTTCCTTTTATTTTTTCTATTTTTTCCTTCAATTTTTTTATTGAAGTATAGTTGATGTACAATATTATGTAAGTTACAGGTATATAACATAGTGATCACAGATTTAAAGATTATATTCCATTTATAGTTACTACAAAATACTGGTTATATTCTCTGCTGTACAGTACATCCTTGTAGCTTATTTATTTCATACATAATAGTTTGTACCTCCCAATCCCCCACCCCCATATGGCCCCTTCCCCCTTCCCTCTCCCCACTGGTAACCACTAGTTTGTTCTCTATTTCTGTGAGTCTGTTTCTTTTTTGTTATATTCACTAGTTTCTTTTATTTCTTAGATTCCACGTATAAGTGATATCATACAGTATTTATCTTTCTCTGACTTGTGTCACTTAGCATAATGCCCTCCATGTATATTCATGTTGTTGCACATGGCAAAATTTCATTCTTTTTTATGGCTAATATTTCATTGTATATATGCCACATCTTCTTTATCCATTCTCCTGTTGATGGACATTTAGGTTGCTTCCATATCTTGGCAATTGTATATAACACTGCTATGAACATTGGGGTGCATGTATCTTTTCGAATTAGTGTTTTCATTTTTTTCGGATATATACCCAGGAGTGGAATTGCTGGGTCATATGGTAGTTCTATTTTTAGTTTCTTGAGAAAACTCCATACTGTTTTCCACAGTAGTTGCACCAATTTACATTCCTACCAACAGTGCACGCATACCAACAGAGGCTTCCCTTTTCTCCACATCCTCACCAACATTTGTTACTTGCGTTCTTTTTGATGGTAGCCATTCTGACAGGTGTGAGGTGATACCTCATTGTGGTTTTGATTTTCATTTCCCTGATGATTAACTGTGTCAAGCATCTTTTCATATGACTCCTGGCCATCCGCATTTCCTCTTTGGAAAAATGCCTATTCAGGTCTTCTGCCCATTTTAAAACTAGGTTGTTTGGTTTTTTGATGTTGAGTTGTATGAGCTGCTTATATATTTTGGATATTAACCCTTTATCAGTCATATCGTCAGAAAATATTTTCTCTCGTTCAGTAGGTTGTCTTTTTGTTTTGCCAATGGTTTCCTTTGCTGTGCAAAAGCTTTTAAGTTTAATTCAGTTCCATTTGTTTATGTTTGCTTTTATTTCCTTTGCTTTGGGAAACATATCCAAAAAATATTGCTATAATTTATGTCAAACAGTATTCTGCGTGTGTTTTCCTCTAGGAGTTTTAGAGTATCTGGTCTTACATTTAGATCTTGGATCCATTTTGAATTTATCTTTGTATGTGGTGTTAGAGAATGTTCTAATTACGTTCTTTTACATGTAGCTGTCCAGTTTTCCCAGGACCACTTATTGAAGAGACTGTCTTTTCTCCATTGTATTGGTAGATTCTTGCCTCCTTTGTTGTAGATTAACGGACCATAGGAGCCTGGGTTTATTTCTGGGCTTTATATCCTCTTCCACTGATCTATGTGTCTGTTTTTGTGGCAGTGCCATACTGTTTTGATGACTATAGCTTTGTAGTATAGTCTGAAGTCAGAGCGCATGACTCCTCCAGCTCTGTTCTTCTTTCTCAAGATTGTTGAGGCTAGTCAGGGTCTTTTGTATTTCCATACAACTTTTAAAATTATTTGTTCTAGTTTTTTGAAAAGCGCCGTTGGTATTTTGATAGGGATTGCATTGAAACTGTAGATTGCCTTGGGTAGTGTGGTCATTTTAATAATATTAATTCTTCCAGTCCATGAACATGGTATATCTTCCAATGGTTTGTGTCATCTTCAATTTCTTTCATCTCTGTCTTATAGTTTTCTGAGTACAGGTCTTTTACCTCCTTAGATTTATTCCTAGGTATTTTATTCTTTTTGATGTGATGGTAAATGGGATTGTTTCTTTAATTTCTCTTTCTGGTAGTTCATTGTTGGCATATAGAAATGCAGCAGATGTCTGGGTATTACTTTTGTATACTGCGACTTAATCAAATTCATTGATATGCTCTAGTACTTTTCTGGTGGAGTCTTTAGGATTTTCTATGTATAGTATCCTGTCATCTGCAAACAGTGACGGTTTTATTTCTTCCTTTCCAATTTGGATTGCTTTTATCAGCAGTATGCTATTAAACAACCAATGTGTCACTAAAGAAATCAGAAAATATCTGGAGACAAATGAAAACAAAAACACAAAGATCCAAAATCTGTGGGATGCAGCAAAAGCAGTTCTAAGAGGGAAGTTTATAGCGATACAAGTTTACCTTATAGCGATACAAGTTTACCTCAGGAAACAAGAAAAATCTCAAATAAACAATCTAACCTTACACCTAAAGGAATTTAAAAAAAGAAGAACAAACAAAGCCTAAAGTTAGTAGAATGAAAGAAATCATAAAGATCAGAGCAGAAATAAATGAAATAGAGTCTAAAAAGACAAAAGTAAAGATCAATGAAACTACAAGCTTGTTCTTTGAAAAGGTAAAGAAAATTGATAAACCTTTACCCAGACTCCTCAAGAAAAAAAGGGAGAGGGCGCAAATAAAATCAGAAATGAAAAAGGAGAAGTTACAACCAACACCACAGAAATACAAAGGATCCTAAGAGACTACTATGAACAAGTATATGCCAATAAAATAGACAACGAAGAAGAAATGGACAAATTCTTAGAAATGTACAATCCCCCAAGACTGAACCAGGAAGATATAGAAAATATGAACAGACCAATTACCAGTAATGAAATTAAATTAGTAATTTAAAATCTCCCAACAAACAAAAGTCCAGGTCCAGATGGCTTCACAGGTGAAATCTACCAAACATTCACAGAAGTTAACACCTATCCTTCTGAAACTATTCCAAAAAATTGCAGAGGAAGAAATGCTTCCAAATTAATTAGCCGAGGCCAACATCACCCTGATACCCCAACCAGACAAAGATATCACAAAAAAATGAAAATTACAGGCCAGTATCACTGATGAACTTTGATGCAAAAATCCTCAGCAAAATAGTAGCAACCTGAATCCAACAATACCCTAAAAGGCTCATGCACCATGATCAAGTGGGATTTATCCCAGGGATGCAAGGAGTTTTCATTATCTACAAATCAGTCAGTGTGGTACACCACATTAACAAGTTGAAGCACAAAAACCGTATGGTCATCTCCATAGATGCAGAAAAAGCTTTTAACAAAATTCAACATCCATTTATGATAAAAAAAACTCTCCAGAAAGTGGGCATAGAGGGAACATACCTCAACATAATAAAGACCAAATATGACAAACCTACAGCTAACATCATACTCAATGGTGAAAAGCTGAAAGCATTTCCTCTCATATCAGGAATAAGAGAAGGATGCCCACTCACGACCCTTTTTTTTCTAATATAAATTTATTTATTTTATTTTTGGCTGCGTTGGGTCTTCATTGCTGCGTGCAGCCTTTCTCTAGTTGTGGCGAGCGGGGGCTACTGTTTGTTGTGGTGCGCGGGCTTCTCATTGCGGTGGCTTCTCTTGTTGTGGAGCATGGGCTCTAGGCGCGCAGGCTTCAGTAGTGGCTTGTGGGCTCTTGAGTGCAGGCTCAGTAGTTGTGGCTCAAGGGCTTAGTTGCTCCGCGACATGTGGGATCTTCCCATGGGCTCTAACCCATGTCTCCTGCATTGGCAGGCAGATTCTTAACCACTGAGCCACCAGGGAAGCCCCTCGACACTTTTATTCAACATAGTAGTATTGGAAGTTCTAGCCATAACAATTAGACAAGAAAAAGAAATTTAAAACTTTTAAATAGAAAAGGCGGTTTTTTTCTTATTTTAAGAGTAATGCGTGTTCATCGTAAAAGTATAGAAAATACAGTCATAAAAAATTGCCTTAAAATTTTCAGTGTTCAATATTTAAATATAGCAAACCAGAACTTAGTAGCTTGAAACAATAATCCATTTTTACTTGATAATTCTGTGGGTTGGCAGGTTGGGCTTAGCGTATCTATGTAGTCTTTTGGAGGCTTGGTTGGGGCTGGATGGTGGAGCATGACCTCACTCACAGCCTGCAGTTGGCAGGCTGTTGGCCACGGCACCTCAGATTTCCTCCACGTGACCTATTCATGTGATGTTCACCTGCTGGAGAATAAACAGACTGTTCTCCTATTCACACGGTGGTTTCAGGATTCCAAGTGCAGCAACAAGAGTCTGAGCGCAAGAGCCCAAGCATTTCTCAGGCCTCTGCTAGTACCATATCTGCTGATGTCCCCTTGGCCAAACAAGCAACATGGCTAAGTAAGAACAAATTCAAGGGATCAGGACAGACATTTCACCTTTTGATCTGAGGACAGCCAAAGTCACATTGCAAAGGTACAGGCATGCAGAGATAGGAGAAATGTATTGCTATTTTTAGCAATTCACCACAGATAAATACTGTTAAAATTACATATATATAAAATACATGTATGTGTATGTGTGTGTTATACATTTACATGTGTTTCACACATAGAAATGCATGGAAAAATATATGCCCAAACAAAAGTGATCTTATTAAACATTTTGTACCTTCCCCCCCCCCATTGATGACTTCCTAAGGTCATTTTAATGTCCTCATTTTAAGATGTGCATAGTACTACATTGTATAGACTTACCATGAAATATTTAACCCAAGTCTCTTGTACGACTTTTAGGTTGTTTCCAATTTTGCAATAAACTGAATATGTAGAGTTTTCTACGTTTTTCTCATTAGTTCGTTATTTTGACCTCTGACATATTGTAAGAATACTCTACTGAAAGATTGCATCCAGAGATAATATTCAAAATACTCAACAACACTGTAGATCCTGACCTTAGCCCGGAGCAAGGTCCTGAGGGTAATCCTTTAATTGCTGGATTCGGAGGTCCAGGTCCCAAGGGAGAGGGCCGTGCAGGTGGGGTAGCGGGTGCTACTCAAGGTGGTTAGTGGTGGGATAACTGTTATTTGCCTTCACAACCATACTAAATATCAGCCACAGAGAAGTGTGTGGGAATGTCTGTTTCCCATCACCTCTCCGGCTGTCGATGTCGTCCGTCTTTTTAATCTTTGCCAACCTGACCCGTGATAACAACAAAAATAATACCATCTTTATATTGAATTTTCCTAATCACAAGTGAGGGCTCTTTTTTATGTCTCATCACCATTTGTATTGGGTTGTTATCCTTGATTTCAGTGAATCACCTGTTTACGTCATCGGTCCATTTTTCTTTGAAATGTTACTCTTTTAATTGGAAAGCTAATATTTATCGATGCCTTACAATGTGTCACTATTCTAAGCCCTTAATAGGCATTATCTATTTTAATATTCATCATGACCCTATGAAGTTATTATTATTCCCATTTTAGAGATGTAAAAATAGAGGCAGAGGTGCAGTAATGTGTCCACCAGGATCTTGTTTGTAAGTGCTGAAGCCAGGATTCAAAACCAAGCAGGAAGATCCCGTAACTCAGGTTCTTAATCATTCTTATCTATTCTATTGCTCCTGCAGTATTTACTTATAAGAGCTTTTTACATAGGGATATTAATTTTTTAATACTTATTGTACATTTTTACTAGTTTGTCCTTCTACTTTTTACTTTCCTTATTGTGGTGTTTGCTATACAGAAATTTAAAAATCTTATGGATGCGCTTTTCTATATGAATTTTTCAGCTTGATAGAGGTTTAACTGAGAAATAAAATTGTAATATATTTAAAGTGTACAAAGTGATGATTTGATATATGTATACATTGTGAAAGGATTCTGACTATTGAGTTACTTAACACGTTCATCACCTCACATATTTACCTTTTCTTTGGTGAGAACCCTTAAGTTCTACTCTCAGCAAATTTCAGTCATACCATACAGTATTATCAACTAGTTACCATGTTATACATTAGATCCTTAGAGCTTATTCATCTTATAACTGATAGTTGTATACAGTTTAGGAATATTTAATATGGTCAAATATCTCATGCTTTTTTCTTAGTGGATTTTGTCTGTAATATCATTCTCGGATGTTTCCTATCTAAAGGATATAAAAATATTCATGTATATATTCTTCTATATAGAGCTTCAAAATTGCGTGTATTAACAAAATATACATGCTTAGGCCCCAACTCAGACCTGTTGAATCAGAATTTGTACAACGAGAACTAGATGTTTATGCTTTTAAAAAGATACACAAAATTACAGTCCAGAGGACTGCAAATATACACACATTTATCTCTTTTTATTTCCCTAAACACATGACACTGAAGAAATAATAAATTAAGAATATATCCACAAAATCAATTCCAGATGGGTTAAAAAGTTAGTTGTGAAATCCCAAACTTAACTTTTAGAACAACACATAGGAGAATATCTGTATTAGTCAGAGTTCTCTAGAGAAATGGAACCAGTAGGATGTGTGTGTGTGTGTGTGTGTGTGTGTGTGTGTATGTAAATACTCTTGATGTATGTGTGTGAAATATATACGTGTGTGTGTGTGTGTGTATATATGTATGTATAAGAGAGAGAGATTGATTGATTGATTTAGTTATTTTAAGGAATTGACTGACACAATTCTAGGGGTGGGACTGGAAAGTCTAAAATCCCCAGGGCAGGCCAGCAGGTTGGAAATTCTGGCAAGAATTTGTGTTACAGTCTTGAATCTGAAGATGGTTTGGAGACCAAATTCCTTCTTCCTTGAGGAAGCTCAGTCTTTTAAGGCTTTCAGCTGATTCAATAAGGCCCACGCACGCTATGGATGGTTACCTCCTTTAGCAAAGTCTACTGACGTAGATGTCAAATCACATTTGTAAAATACCTTCACAGCAATATCTAGACTGGCATTTGACCAAATAACCGGGCACCATAGCCTAGCCACGTTGAAAAATTAACCATCACAATAGCTTTATGACACTGTGGTAGGGAAGGATTTTTAAACAAGATACACACAGGCCTTGATAAATGGCTTGGACAGAGGAAAAATGTTGTGTTTTCCTACCTGTCCCTTTCTTTCCCTTCATGTGAGATGCCCCCAGCAGAGCAGAATCCGTATGAGATAATATGCTTCATGGGATTATTACAGCTTGCTTCCCTGCCAAAGAGCTCTTTTCTTTCTTTCACTTCTGTGATTCCAGGTAAACACCAAGAGACACAGTGCAAGAACATAAAAGAGACAAGTGTGTTTTAATTTACGTTCCATAAACCTAGATATTATCTGTGGTGCTACAATATCCCAAGCCAAAATGCCAAACACTGATGGATTTATTGTGGCCCTAACTTAAAACAAGCCTGATTTCTTTTTTTAAAATGCGACCTCAAAACACAGCTCAGCAGACGTGATTAGGAATGTATTATATGCCTAACCAGAAAACAAAACGCTACTCGCTACAGTGGACTTGAAAATTGTCTTGCTATTAATAGATCTCCCGGATGGTATGATCTCTTGGATTTGATATGTTAAGATTTCGGCAGCCGCTGAGGACTGAAAACAAGACGTTCCATGTGTTATTACTTAATAAAGAAACTAGGCCATGAAGTAGCCCTTTGGTCATTTTTTTAAAAAAGATTTTGAAGAGCCCAATTCCATCTTTAATAAGTCCTTGTCGCCAGGTATGTTTGCCACAACAGCAATGTGATTAGCAGACTCCTTCTCCAGAGCTGTGTGAAATTGAGAGCAACTTGGGGAACCTGTTACTTTCATCTCTCCATCTGGCACAGATGCCTCAAACACTGTACACCTGCAACAGATATTTGCTGAATCGAGAAGCATCCCTCTCTTTCCTTTTTATTTTGAGGGCCTGACACTGAGCTACTGATTCAAATGTTTAGATTGAGGACCTTGGCGAACATATCTGTTGGACAGAGAACACCATTTTCAAGAGTTTAAGATAACACTGGGGGCTTCCCTGGTGGCGCAGTGGTTAAGAATCCGCCTGCTGGGGTTCCCCAGTGGTGCAGTGGTTGAGAGTCCGCCTGCCGATGCAGGGGACACGGGTTCGTGCCCCGGTCCGGGAAGATCCCACATGCCGCGGAGCTACTAAGCCCATGCACCACAACTACTGAGCCCACATGCCTAGAGCCCGTGCTCCGCAACAAGAGAAGCCACCGCAATGAGAAGCCCGCCCACGGCAACGAAGAGTAGCCCCCGCTCGCCACAATTAGAGAAAGCCCGCACGCAGTAACGAAGACCCAACGCAGCCAAAAATAAATACATAAATTTAAGATAACACTGATCTCTTCTGATATGCTCAAAATATTTAAAAATGTTTAATTGGATATTGCTGCCCACTCGTCTCTTTAAAAACAAAGTTTAAAAAAAGAGAGATTACAAACAAAAAACAAACAAGGAGAAGCAGCTTTACAGGATTTTAGGGTTTGGGTTTTTTATTTCAAGAAATACTTGTTTTAGGTTGGATTCTACAGTAGTAGACTCTGAGATGAAGGTTCATAAAAACCAGTATGGAAATGGAACTGGAAAGGGAAGAACTCCAAGGAGGGGTGATACATCAAGCCAAGTCCCCGGGAGGGTAACCTCGCTGAGTCCTGGTCTGGGGATAGTGTAATTCCTCATCAGGGGATGAGGGAGCTGGAGTAGTTACAGGCCCGCATCCCCCGCCATGATAATCAGGGGACCAGAACTCACCGCACCATAGATTCCCAGGCACTTCTATACCTCCTTGCATAGACAAAGTGGGTTCTAGCAGCCTGAGGACTTTTCTCCAACAAAGAAATGCAGGCTCCAGCTGGAGGGGGGTGGGGAGTGACAGATGTGCATGAAGATGGTGAAGGCCTCTAAGGGGACATGTGCAAACCTCCGACAGCATCTGCCTCACTGTGAAACTAGGGATAGTTTGTCAAGGCCTCTCCACAAATTCAGAGCAGGCCTAGGGACGAAGGGAAGGAGGGGTACTGTGTCCCTGATATAAGGTTTGCGGCAAGTCACCATCTTTTCTCCGGTGTCTCCCCTGGTTGAGTCAGTAGGAAGGAGGTTAAAGAGGAGTGTGGTTTGAAGACAGAGAGCTCTGTGGTCCTTTCCTCATGGGGCAGCCCCACCAATAGATCCCAAAGGCCGGGAGGCGGTGGACAGCGCGCAGGTCTGGAGAACAGACAAAAAGTCAATCCTGAAGGGGATACTTGGGTCAAAGACAGGAAAATGGGCTCAAGCCAGGGCTTCACTGGGGAGAAGAAGGAAAAGGGGATTGGGGAAAATGCTGGCACTGGAATAACCATTCTTTTAATTATAATATGATTATAAAGCTATATTTAACAGCATATATAATAATGTAATATATGAATTATTTAAATAACTGTAATACATATCGAATGCACATTATCCACATTTCAAGTACTTAATAGCCACATGGGGCTAGCAGCTACTGTATTAGACAGTGTAGCTCTAGAACATTCCATCATCACAGAAAGTTCTGTTGGACAGTGCTTACTAGAGCTTACTGAAATGGATCAAGGGTCAAGATGTAATGGGCCTCATTCTCATCTCAAACTCTCATTTTCTTCCTTCCCGTATTCAGCTTATAAATTTTGCCACTGGGACTTTCCTGAAAAATTTGGAGTAGCCAGTTAAAGGACAATCATTTAAAGATAATTTTTAAACTTGCTGTGTGGAGTTACCTTCGTTAAATGACTTTTGCCTCCTTGGGTCTAACCTGAGTTTTTAGCAGTTAAATGTTAACTCAGATTTCGTATATGCTGAGCTTCCAACGAGCTATTACAACAACCCAACAGTCATCTTCTTCGATTGCTGCTTTCCCTGACCTACTTGTTTGTGTACATGTTAATCTTTACAAGGAAAAGGAACAAAATGTGATCTTAAGAGGCAGGAGGCAAGAAGCCACACAGGAGTAGAAAAAGTGGTCGACTCTAACTTGCTCACTCTCTCTTCTGTTCCGACCTCCACACGGCCAGGGCAGGGCAGGGCAGTTCTGCTTAGCTGCTGGGACAAATTCTTATGAGATCCAGTGAGCCAGTCCAATTTGGGCACAGTATCTCCAACAGCATGGGACTGTCTGCTGCTTTTGTTGCTATCCAGGAGCACTTTTAAGGGGCAGATTGCCTCCTGGGCCACCAGTCAGAAGTCCATGTTTGAGGAGATCCTGTGCTTTCTTTGATCACCTTTTCTTCCAAATTTGAGTTCCAGAGTATCTTAATCGGGGCACCCCCAGAAGAAGACCCTGACGCAAGGATTCAAGGGCAAGTACTTTGTTTATGGGGTAACTCCAGGAAACACCAGTAGTGCGTGGTGGGGAAGAGGAAGGAAAAAGAAGGAAGCGTATTAAGATACCCTGTCAAGCAAGTTTCCCAGTGGGAGCTCTGGGAGCCACTGCCTCAGAATTATCCCACTGAAGGGTGAGAAAGCCGGGGCATTTATCCATCATTTCTCATCAGTCATTGGTTGAGGGATGGTGGGGGAGAGGCAGTACAGGACCTACTGTGTGCATGAGCCGAGAACGCCTTCAGACAAAGAAATACACATGCAAGCACTCAGGCTGACGTGCAGGGAAATGCCAGCGTGGAAGCATACGGGTGGGGCATTTACAGTGTCTGCTGCACACACTTCAGTTTTAAATGGACAAAATAGACCTAAGACTCTTAGTGTCCAGCCCATCCACGTCCTTGTAGGGCTGATCTACTGGCCCAGAGGAGATAATCAATCACTGTCAAACGGAGAAACAAAAGGATCTTTAATGGGCAACTTGACCTCTGGTCAGAACATCCGAGACAGTGGAGAGTGCAGACAGAGCCTTTGGTATTAAATGCCTCTGAATGGAAAGGGCGGGGAGGCAGCATTCAGGCCTTCGTGCTTAAGACGAGGAATAAGTTCTTTTAACCGCTTGTCAGAGCGCACATGCGTGGCTCGTGCATTCTGGAGTTTCGGAGAGAGTCTTACCAAGTGCTTTCTGCTGAGGCTGACGAAGCCAAGCTGGGGCATCTGCATGCCAGGAATCTATGGTTGCATATGTGCCACTGTTTATCTGTTTGCAAAATATGCCATATGTTGACAGCCTGACATATGTTGAGCTATATGGAAGACGAGTCAGAGAGAAAGAGCCAGAGTATAAGAAAGAGAGGGAGAAGGAGAAACAAGAAAGTGAACACAAACGCTGGTGACTTTGGCTAGATGGTGAATTCCTTGAGCGTGCGGGGTTTATCTCGATCACCTTTAATCCCTAGTGCCTGCAGTTTGGCTGGGCACGTAGTAGATGCTTAGTTAGTGCATCCTGAGGATGAAAAGAGCACATGCAAGGTGCCTAGAACCATGTCTTCTATCATATATGATGCATGGTAAGTGTAGATTGAATTAACCCATGAGAGGATGCTTAGCGCTAGAAAGACTCTTGGAGTTTCATTCTATCACGCTTTGACACATAAAACTGAATCTTGGAGGAGCGTGAGAATGATGGCAGGCACGGTAACCTCTGGGCCTGGGTGTTGGAGCCGGTGCTTATGTCCCGAGGTGTCATCCGCCATCTTCTTTGCCGCACTGCTCTTGCTGCTGGTGTCTGGACCCCACGTGTTCCTGCTGTAGCCATCTCTGGTGCCCTCGGGCTTCTCACTGCAAGCCAAGGCCCTGTGCAACTGGTAAGTTTTTGGGCTGGTGACATACAAAACGATAAAACTCGTGGAAGAAAACGAAGAGAAAAGGCTTCATGACATTGGATGTGGCAATGATTTCTTGGACATGACACCAAAAGCACAGGCGAGAAAAGCAAAAATAGATAAACCGGACAACATAAAACTTTAAAACTTTTGTTCATCAAAGGACATAATCAACAAAGTGGAAAGGCAACCTGCAGAATGAGAGAAAATATTGCAAATCATATATTTGATACGGGGTTAATATCCAGAATATGCAAAGAACTCCTACAACTCAACAACAAACAAAAAAATCAGGTAACCCAATTAAGAAATGGGCAAAGGACTTGAATAGACATTTCTCCAGAGATGATATACAAATGGCCAACAAGCATATGAAAAGATGTTCAACACCACTAATCGTCAGGCAAGTGCATATCTAAACCACAACGAGACATCACCTCACACCCGTTAGGACGACTACTATCTAAAAACCAGAAAATACAGGTGTTGGTGGGGATGTGGAAAAGTTGGAACCCTTGTGCGCTGTTAGTGGGAACGCAGAGCAATGTAACCGCTATGGAAACACAATGGAGGTTCCTCCAAAAATTAAAAATAGAACCACCATATGATCCAGAAATTGCACTTCTGGATATATCTCCAAAAGAATCGAAACCAGAGCCTCAAAGAGATAGCAGTGTCCAACATTCTCCATTCCTAAGTGACGAAACCGAATCCAGAGGTCTCGTGAGCCAATGAATAGAAAATCAGGAGGAGAACACCCAGAGTGCTGACTCCATCCCAACTCTCCTTCCATTCTTGGCTTCAGTTTCGTACAGGCCCACATGCCGGCCCACCTGCAGCCTATCTGCCTTGTCTCCTCCCGTCCATCCTTCCAGTCCCTTGGTCTCCTGTCATCCCTAATGCCCATTGTGCTGCAGCTAAGCTTCTGCATCCACTCTTCCCAGGCATAACCTTGCCCCCATTTGCTCTGGACCTTTGTCCCCTTTGTTTCCCTTTGCCTCCCTTCCCTCCCAATCTAACTATCAAAATCCCAACCATCTTCTGGGTCAATCCAAATGGCACTTTGGCATGCATCCTTCCCTAGAATACAAGACTGGAAAGAATTTCTCCGTCCTCTGTATTTCTATGGCATTCTGTATTCCAATCAGAACATCCATTAGTTCTGCCTTGTATGATCGTTGTTTATGCTCATTTTTCTCTATAAAATTATAATCCACTTGCATGCAGACACTCTTTCATCTTTGACCCTCCTCAGTGCCTATCACAGAAGCTTCAACATAGTAATAATAATCAGTAGCAGCAATTATTGAGTGTTTACTATATGTTAAGCACCCCATGAATTGGTCATTTACTTCTCCCAGTAACCCTATGAAGCAAATACCATCATTAGTCTCATTTTACACATGAGGACCCTGAAACACAGAGAGGTTAAGAACCTTGCCTGAGATAACACAGCTGGGGAGTCAGTCTCAGGGGTGCTGATGCCAAAGCTCTTACCTACAGTGCTACACTTCCTTCTAAGGACCATCTGAGGATTTGGATTTATTTCACTGTTATCAAATACTGAAAAGATAATTTTTATTTAAAAAAATAATTCAAGGGCTTCCCTGGTGGCGCAGTGGTTGAGAGTCCACCTGCCGATGCAGGGGACGCGGGTTCGTGCCCCAGTCCGGGAAGATCCCACATGCCGCGGAGCGGCTGGGCCCGTGAGCCATGGCCGCTGAGCCTGCGCGTCCGGAGCCTGTGCTCCGCAACGGGAGAGGCCACAACAAGTGAGAGGCCCGCGTACCGCAAAATACTACCACTACTACTACTACTACTAATAATTCAATATTGAAATCTATAAGAATAGTTGTCCTGCCAGAAAGAAAGCACAGAATAAAAGGTTAAGATTGCCCAGATTTTCCTCAGTAAAATGTTAAATGAGCTTCATCAAATTATTTAAATTTTTAAAAATCTCCTCCCTCTATCTAAAAGAGCAAAGTCTGAGTCCTCATCCCTGCCACCCAAATGATTTTATGAAGTGTTGTGTTGTTTATGAAACCTTTAAAATCCAAGGAAGGATAGAGGAAAACGTGAGTCATTATTAGTTGGCTTACATGTTGTGAGACCTCCTGTGGCTTCCGAAGGGCGGGAATCAGCTCAGGCGTCTGCCATTCTTGGGTGGATGTAGGCTTATTACGCTTTAGTTTTATCACCTCAAGTGGGACGTAGCCAACGACAGCAGTGGCAGCTCCGTGGGAGCCTAAAGGTTAGTATAGGGCTCCTTTTCCTCCCCAAACCCCTAAATCGCCAGCTAGTTGAAGAGATCTTAAGGGCAGGGATACCTAACCAACCACTCCTCAGAACAAGACCTTCTGAAGCATTTGGCCTGAAAAAAAGAAACCTGAGGAGTTACATCACAGTTGGCTAGAGTTACTATTATACTTTGCCTGGAAAACTGACAAGGTGATGGGTTGGCAGGTGGGATACAGCTTTGGGTTTACCTGAGAAGCTGTGTGGTGAAGTGCTGAAGCAGCAGACCGAACCCAGGCCATCCAGCCATTTAGTAGTTTGGTGACATTAGCTAAGCTATCTAGACTGTCTACGCTGCTCTTTCCTCCTGTGTCAAATAGGGAGAACGATACTCATCTTAAAAGGTTGTTATTATGACTTAATAGCACAGTTCAGATTCCCAGACTTGAGTCATGCACAAATATCACTGTATCAATCAGGGCAACTTTGACAAAGTTTAGTAAAGGAATCTGTTACAAATGTGTGGGCAGGGTTCAAGGAAACCAGCTAAGGGATAGTGCAAGGATCCAAGACTAGCAGTTGTGGGGAGGTGTTATCACGCCAGGCCCGAAGGGGGCAAGAGAAGCGAGCATGGGCAGAACTGGGGAGCGTATAGAAAAGGCTGCAAGACCGGGGCCCAAGCAAACTGCAGCGACACCCACTGGGGAGGAAGCCGGGGACTGAACTAGTACACCAGCCTCACTCTCCTGCTCCCCCATCTCCTGCTGGGGCTCCCCATTGGCTGAACCCAGCCAGAAGCAAGGGAGCCCATGATATGACCAGCCTCCAGGGAGGAGGAGCGAGGAGAGTGGGTGGATAGGGAGGGGCCAGTGGAACCAATGCCACTCAACGCCTCTATTAGCATTTTCCCATTTCCCCCTTTAACACAAACCCCCTTTTATTAACTGAAATATAGTTACTTTAAAAAGGCAACTTTTCTTTTTTCTTTTTTTTTTTTTTTTTTTTGCAATACGCGGGCCTCTCACTGCTGTGGCGTCTCCCGTTGCGGAGCACAGGCTCCGGACGCGCAGGCTCAGCGGTCATGGCTCACGGGCCCAGCCGCTCCGTGGCATGTGGGATCTTCCCAGACCGGGGCACGAACCCGTGTCCCCTGCATTGGCAGGCGGACTCTCAACCACTGCACCACTAGGGAAGCCCTAAAAAGGCAACTTTTATGGTTTGTCCTAAGCAGAGATATCTGTGAAACCACAGACTGAATGTGCTGGTTTTTTCTCTGTAATATATACTTTGGGAAGCTCTGCCTCAGTTCAGCATTTGGAACATAGTAAATACTCAATAAGTGATCATCTCTGTTGCTAGGAGGCACAGATGAACGCACAGTGGAGCACATTGTGCACATTGAAACTGTTTTTTTTTTGGCTGCATTGGGTCTTTGGTGCTGCATGCGGCTTTCTCTAGTTGTGGTGAGCGGGGGCTACTCTTTGTTGTGGTGCGCGAGCTTCTCATTGCGGTGGCTTCTCGTTGTGGAGCACGGGCTCTAGGCATGTGGGCTCAGTAGTTGTGGCTTGCGGGCTCTAGAGCTCAGGCTCAGTAGTTGTAGTGCACAGTCTTAGTTGCTCCGCGGCATGTGGGATCTTCCTGGACCAAGGCTCAAACCCATGTCCCCTGCATCGGCAGGCGGATTCTTAACCACTGCGCCACCAGGGAAGCTCCTGAAACTAACTTTTAAAAACATATGTTACTATCAACAATGCGATCTTTTTCCCAATATATTTGCTAACTGGAGATTGCTAATTTATAAAAAAAGATGATAGAAATGAGTTTTGTGTATATGTTTTATAAACGGCCCATGTTAATGAATTTGATTATTTGGCCCATTGGTTTTTCATTAGATTCTTTGGTTTCTCAGGGCAAACAAGTAACTCATCTGGGAATGTTGATAAGTTTTTCCTTCCAAACTTGTTGCTGTTTAAGGTCTTATCATAGTGGCTAGAACCTACAGGGCAATGTTCAACGACAGTGAACAACAATGAACAACAATGGTGATATCAGGACTTCTTTGTTTCTTCCTTGCTTTAATGGAAACTTCTAGCTCTTCTGTTGTTCGTTTACTTGGTAACATTCAACGTGATGTTGGCTGTTGGTTTATGAGAGAGATTCTTTATCTTGTTAAGGAAGTGTCCTTATATTCTTGGTTGACTAAATTATTGTCAGGAAGGGGCATTATGTCTTATCAAATGCTTCTTAGATGTCTATTGAGACCTTACAATCCTGGAATAAATCCTGCTAGATTAAGATGTATAACTCTTTTAGTATATCGCTCTATTTTTTTTTCCTAGAAGAGCTCCATCTTGATGAGAGAAAAGGACGGTGTATGTGCCTAAAATCATTTTCAGGATTTTGAGGAACTAAAAAAAGTGCATAAAATTAAAATGCAAATTACTTATAAAGAAAAAAATATGTAAAATTGTATAGTATACATACAGTAATGTTTAAAATAACATTGTATGAGAAGTAACTGTTGTTGTAGGCTCCCAACAAAATGGGAACATTCCTCAACCGCCCGCAGGTCACTGAGTCTCCCTTTTACCTCCAGCACCTTAGCAGTTTCTCGAAGAATATAGAGACTGAAAAGCTGGAAGATGCTGGATATTGAAAGTTGAATATTCAAGATAGAATTCCAAGCTAAGGTGAATTGGGGTCTTGCAGATCTGCGTATGTTTCTGAAACTAGATGCAACTTGAGACTTTTCTCTTTGTCTTTACTTAGGGTAGGTAAATTTAGCCCAGTATGAGCAAGGACAACTAACTAAGCAAGTGACAAGCCAAAATATAAGTAAGAAAATTAAGCGTATGTTGTAACAGTTGTATGTGGGATGGGGGTGGGGGGGACATGCATAAATCCCAGCCACCTTCCTGTCCACCTCAGCTCAGTGCTACGTTCACAAGAAACACCACTCCAACAACCCAAACTAACTGAAAAGCTATTTAAATTTTTCATGTCATATCAACAAAACGTAAAGAAGGAATAGCATTTGTAGCACACAGCCAAGTTCCTCTTCACTTATCTTTCTCCCCAAAGCTCCATTTCCTTAAAGCCCAAAATTTGCCCCTCTTTTTCCCGGTGTCTCTCCCAGCATCCCTCGACTTTCTCTCCAACTCAGCCTGACCTGGCGTTTGTCCTCTTTCCCCTCCTAGATCCATTCTTTTTTCTGCCCTTCTCATTGTGAAGCAGTCAAGTTCTTTTTGGTTCAGTGCCTCGCCCATTGCCCCCATCTGCACATTAAGGCCCAAGAACTATCAGGCAAAGGCAGACCTCTTAGCAGGCAGGATTTTTATTGTGTTTTGTTTTATTTTTCTCTCACACATGCAGAAACAAAATTCCCAGGCTGTCCCCAAAGCTCTGCTTACCCGGGACTTGAATTTTCCTCCCCCGGTGAACGTGTCACCATGTTCTACTTTGCCAGTCTAATCTCCCCACCCCCACCAATTCAGTGACAGAACTAATAAACAACGAAGAGGTCAAGAGCAGGGAGACAAAGAGAGACCTGGGTAGTCCGGGACCTGGGAAAGGAACTCCGTGAGTAATGGGGGGTTGGGTCTGTTGGCCAAATTATGGTCACAAAAAGTGCCGTCTCTTCTACTTGGCCTGGTTCCTCTGAAGCTGAAGTTTCTCCCAAAGTATTATTAAGGCCTCAAGAAAGAGGAACAAGGCGGCATTAAGCTGTCTTTCTGCTTCCTAAAGCTGGAGGTTTTTCAAGGGCCGAGGTGCAGGGAGATAGAGGAGGAGGGGCCTCCCTGCCTTGCACGTCCGGCCTTTGCCCTCTGCCACCCGCTCAGTCTCTAAAGCCCCCCCAGCAGAGTGACGAGCCTGTTTTTAAAGACCAGGCCTACTCTGAATGAATAATGCTTCGCTTTTTCTCCACCCGGTGCCAATCAGTGACTCATCAACCATTTTCTAAATGACTATGTTTTCATTCCCCAGTTTCCTTCGTGCTGCGGTATTAGAGAAGATTAAGTGCAGCCCCTAGCTGCCTCGCTCTGCTTTTCTACGTCTTGTTCTAAAGATGGTCATGCCCCCCCAATAGAAGCATTTCATTGAATGCCGATCATTTGGTGACAAGTGCGCGCACACACACACACACACACACACACACACACACACACACACACACACTGCTGTGTTAGCGAAAGCTCTGTCCATCTTCCAGGAGGACATTGGGTGAAAAGAGAAGGAAGTGGAGTCTTGGACTATGAAAAATGAGATATCTCAACTGGACCCCATTCCCTGCCCCCCACATGTCACCCCCGATTTCCAGGCCGAGGCCCTTTATCACAGACCCCGACTACACGTTGTACAGCCACCTTCTAGTCCACGCTCTTCTCTGCCCAATATTTGTTTTCCTTTATGAGCCCTTCTGCTCTGTCCCTCCACCCTGCCACCTTTTCTTGCCCCGGCAGTACCCTATGTAGTTCCCTGTGGTCCTGTCAGCAGCCCCGGGGGAACTTGACTTCTTTGCCAGGCTTTTCTCTTCCTACTCCTACCCCTGGGTGTGGCTCTTTTCAAAATGAGCCTTGTCTTTTGCCCCAAGAGCGGAGAGAGGGTTTGATGGTGAACATAAACCCATCATCATTTCTGAGATAGTCAGCCTATCCTGCTGCTGCTGGGCCTGTGGTCTTATCTTTACACACACACACACACACACACACACACACACACACACACACACACACCCCAAAAGAACCCATCACAGATTTCCCCACTATCTGAAAGTAGAGTGTTCTACGAAAACTTACATAAGCAAAAAATGGCGTAAAGCAAAGAAGCGATTACCTTAGGACACATCTTGCTAAGGGATGCACAAAATAAATCGAGATACAGCACAGGTGCTCACAGACACAGGCGAAAGCTCTGGCGGCTGGATGCTGAGATGCTGAGCGCGGTTCCCGGGAAGGAGCTTGGCGGGGCCCCTCTGGCTGCTCAGGATGGGCGCTGCCTCTGTAACGGCTGCTTGCAAAACAAACGCTGAGTGCTGTTTTCGATTCTCACCTTTTTCGTAAAAGAATCCTCTCTGGATTTCTTTCGGTTAGGGAAAACAGGTATTGATGTAGGTCTTTTGTAAAAGCAAAGTGGCATAAGGCGAACGTGCCAAAAGCGGGGGGCGGGGTGGGGGGGGCGGCCGTGGGGATACCTGCCTTCAGCCTTAGGTATTCCTCATCGCCCGGGCCAGTTGTCTGCTGCTTGGCGTCTCCATCCTTCTCCAGCCTGCTCTGTGGCCTGGGTACTACGTGGATTATGTCAACAGGGTTCCCTTGTGCAGAGACTTCCAGGTGGGTTTAAATTATGGGGAGTTCTGCAAGTAGATCAGAAGGTGGGAGGACAATAAGGTCCAGACATTTGTTCTGCTCGGTTGCCTCTTTGGGCTGACTCTGTCCCTTGACCTAAGGCCACTGCTTCTTTCAGGGAAGCCTGCGTGACTCTCTTCTTCTGGAAACCTCTCTCCCCTCACCTCTGTAGGCCTAGGGGTGGTAACAGCTCTGCTGCCTGTTGCCCCGAGTTCCCGCATTTTCCCACCCACTGCCATTGGTCGCTGCCAATGTGTAATTAGTCCCTCTGTAAAAGAACCCTCTTCAAATCACCCTCATTTGAATATGCCATCTGTTTCCTGTTGGGACCCTGACTGGCCCTATCTTCCTCTCCTCTCCATCCCCACCCCACCTCTTGGCTCTGTGTTGCTCTGATTTTTCTCTTGCAGCCCAACATATACTTGCTGGGAAGAAAGGCTAAGGATGGATGTGGAGCTGGATTATTGACTCTGTCCTTAAACCCTCCACGTTACAATCTACTTGTTCTGAGCCTGCGGGACTTCTTACTCTGTGAAACATTCTGGGATCATTTAAGGCCACGGGATATCTATAGCAACTGAATCTCAATCATCATAATCATCATAATCACCATCATGGCTGCCAATTGCTGATTGCCAACTCTGAACCAGGCACCGTGCCTGGTGTTTTGCCTCTGTACATCAGATGGAAGTTTCCATCTCACTCTTCAGGGTTGCTTCCCCACCGTATTTGGGAAAGGGATGGATTGAATCCCAGCGGCCTCTCAAGCTGTCCACCGGCGTCGCTCCACTTCTCTGCGTCGTGTGTTACTCCAGACTCCACCAGGGGCCGCTGCAAACGTCAGTTGGGGTGGAGGTCCGCCGCTCGGGAGGACCTTCCCCTTGGTAAGTCGCTGTTCCCTCTGCAAGGATCTTTGGGAGCTTTAGGAAGTAATTGGAAGGCCCGGCTCTCACTTTCCTCCCTTGCAGAGCCACACCCTTATGCGGCTCTGTCAGTCTGTGCTCAAGGTTTGAGGAGCATCAGAGGGGAAAAACCACATGTGAAGGAAAGACTGTGAAACCTCGGAAACCCGCGAGGAGTTTAAGCTTTCACGAGGGGACTCTTGGAGGCAGACCCCGGTTCCTGAGCTTGCTCCCTTGCCCTCAAGTCGGCTCCTTTCTGTGGAATACCCTCCTTCTACCTCTGCCTCTCGCCTTTTGGAAATGTTTATCCACTGGAGCTGTTCTCGAACCAGGATACGTTCCTTTTCCCCCAGTGGGACCTTTTCCCCCCGTGTGAATCAGTCAACCAGTGGTGTTCTGTTCACTGTTCCTCCAGATCTGCCTCCCAGGTGCGGGGGACATACATGCGTTTACTCTTCAGATTACCCAGCAGTAGCTGTGGCTCTTGTCTCTCTCTCTCTCTCTCTCTCTCTGTCTCTCTCTTTCCCCCCACCCCCCACTCTTTCCCCCGGGCCTGTGGCAACAGGGTCTTCAGTGGACTCCCCTTTAGCTATATGAAAACCCAGCCCAGGGACTGAAATGACCACTTGTGAGAGCCATTTCATTTCGTAGCCAAGGTCCCTCCTCTGCCCTGATCGCTGTCTGAGATGGGGGTTGGTTTCATTGCCCCAGTTTCACGTGCTTTGGCTCTAGACCCTCACAACCTTCTGGGGTGGCTAAGGTTCTTTTCTCACATTCTGCCCCAGTGAATGACCCCTCAGTCTTGGCACCTGGGAATTGGCCTTCTTCCCTTTTTCTCTCTCATCCCTATATCATATCCATCACCAAGTCCTGGAGATGTTATCTCCTTGACTTTTTCTGGAACCTGTCTACCTCTCCCCATCCCCCCCTTCTCCACCCCACTCCCCACTGCCTCCATGTTGGCTGCCAGCCCCTCTCATTATCCTCCCATCCTTTATCTGACCTTGCTATTTAATTTTCACTACTTGTATATGGTCACGCCTCCCCCAACTAAACTGTAAGCTCCACGAGGGCAGGGAGTCTGTCCATCGAGTCTGTACCCCTGATGCCTTGCACAGTGCCTGGGAGGTAGTAGGCACTCTATACTTTTTGCCAAATGAATGAATAAATTGTTAAGTCCAATTCACTTATCTTGGAAACTGGAGAGATAAGGTCCCTAGCACTGTCTTACACACAACAAGCTGTCAAGGAATACCTATTGGATAACTGAATATTTCTTTTGCTCAAGGCTACAGAGCTAATTAGTGGCAGTATTTAAATCAAGTCTCCTCACCCCAGTTGATTCTTAGCCTTGGTTGAATATTAGAACCATCTGGGGAGTTAAAAAAATTCTGATGCCCAGGCTGCACCCTAGACCAGTTAAACCAGACCTTCTTGGTGGGGTTGGTGATAGGAAGCCAGGTATCGAGCCTTTTTAACGCTTTCCAGGTGATTCCAACGTGCAGACAAGGTTGAGAACCACATTGAATCTTGAAGTAGGCCCAAGGTAACCCCCTATTGCTCATACTGCATCTAATAGAAAATTATTGAGAAAAGTAAGAAAACCTTACTGAATTCAGATGTGCAGAAATAGTGGCAGCTGTGGGAGGAGAGGAGCACGTCCTCGTGTTGGGTTGGGACCACACCGTGGTAAGAACCAGCGTGTGTTCATTTTCAGAAGTATACCCTGAAGGCAGAGAAATAGTTTTGTAAGGTGGGTGGAGGCACTGGGAGAAAGTAAGTAACGGGAATGTATTTGGGACTGGTTACCGGGAAGCCGTTGCCTAATGAGTCTCTTAGACCACAGAAGAATAACTCCAGAGGTTTAGGGAGGATTCTTTGCTTTGCGTCATTTGAAATGGACAAACCTCCAGTTGTGTGTACCAAGGAAACCATTTTAGACAGCGATGGAGAAAAGGCCAGAGGAGTCATTTTCTCCCAGAAATGCATCGTGCTGGAGACTGCAGTACTGGGTGGTTCATTTCATTCCCAAATCGCCAAGCCCCTTGGTTGAGGCTTGGTTTCGGAACTGCCATGTGTAAAGATAGGAATTATGACTTGAAAGAGAAGCAAGATAAGAAAGGACGAGTAGCTTGCCCAGGGAATGTCATTGAAATCCCTGAGAGAGAGTGCTGTGCTAAAAGAGATTCTGAGTCCCAGGCTCCACCATTTGGATGCTACCCTAACCATGGGGGGCGAACTTCATACCATTTGAACTCTTTACAGTGACAACTTCTTAAATCCATTATAGGATGTCTTAAAATGTGAGGAAAGAGGAAAGGAAACCGCCCTTCAGTAGCACAGAATTGGATTTGCTTTTGTCTATTTGCAGCATATATAATAAATAGATGTCAACATTAATATACAAAGAACTCATATAAAGTACTTAAGTTAGGTATTGTAACTCAATATCGTATTTAATCAATATACTATCTTTAAAATAGATCAGTACCTCTATTTACAAAGAATTGCCCAGGGGGGGATTTTGCAGAGCTCTGGCGGTGCACGGGCAGACCTGTCAGTTACTTCTAGGTTTTAGCCACTCAGTTGACATACGTGGGAGAAAGAGACTAAGGAGGAAGAAAGGTCATACAGGTTTAATAAGGCTTAATAAGATGGGCTTATTAATAAGCTTTAATAAGATGGAATCCTGTGTTTCTGGTGGGAAAAACCACACCAGTTGTTGTAAAGCTGATGAGTTAGTTGGTCCAAATGGAAACTTGATTTGGGGATCTTTTCTTATCTTCCAGATCACAGTTTTCTCTGGTTATCTTCACTGTACGCATTGCTCTGTGCTTGTGGTCTAGACACTGTCTACAATGTGCATTTCATGTATTTTAACATGGAAGGTAATCAAGCAGCATGCAAGAGCTTGGCTTCGATTAATATTGAGCATCAGTGGTTGGAAACTTGTAATCTTAGAATTGAAAGGGTCATTTAGTTCATTTCCTTCCCTCTAGGTATTTGAATGTTTAAACACCAAGATGTTGAGTTTGGAGACATTCTAAAATATCTCTAGGGCTGGAGAATCCATAAACTCAGTTCAGGGTTTCTCCAGTCAAGAGACTTGTATTGTTTGGTTCATTTCACATCCCAGTGTACTTTTTTCCTTGAGTAAGTCTAGTATTCTTGTTTCAAAAAATACGGTACGACAAGACACGTTCTAGGGCAGAGGAAGGCTCCATGAGTTGTAGGAGACCAACGAGGGAGTTAGCTTAGAGGTGGGCAATAAAAGAATGGGGCAGCGTGGGAAAATGTCCTGTTTTTAATTACCTAAGTACTGTTACCTTACTACCTACTAATATAATGGCAGATAAATAAAGGTCCCCAGGCATGCTACAGCTGCCAATTCAACTTATGACAGGACAATCATAGTTATTCAGACCATATGCAACTCCAGAGAGCAACTATTTCAGCATTTCCATTTTATGGACACTTGAACCCCTTTGAAAGTGACCTGCCATCTTTTCAGTCCCTTAAAATGTTAAAAAAATCATTTTATCTTTTTTATATAGTGGATGATAAAATATCTGATTTTAAGCAAATACTGTTTAATTTTGGATTAACAGATAATTAATAGTTATACTAGGAAATTCATTTTAAAGCAATTTTAACACTATTCAAAATCTATAAAGATAAATTTTGATATTTTTCTATTTAACAAGTGACACAATTTTATTTACCCTAAGTTGCTTATATAAGAATGTCAACAAATTCATTTAAAATGGATATATTGTTTCATATGTGGTTTTAGACTGAATGTATATTAAAGTTTAGTGAAAATTTAATGTTCAGGCATCAAAATAGACAAAAACTATTTTCATGACATGATTTTAATAATTCTTTCATTTTGTGCTTTTTATATGTGACATATTTGTTGGGTTTTTGTTTTGTTTTTTTACTTTTGGCTGCACCACACAGCATGTGGGACCTCAGTTTCCCTACCAGGGATCGAACCTGCACCCCTGCATTAGAAGCACGGAGTCTTAACCAGTGAGCTGCCAGGGCAGTCCCAGGGGGGTTTTAAAAATAATATTGGAGGTGAGGTCTTTGGGAAGCGATTAGGTTTACATGAAGTCATGAGGGTGGAGCCCCCATGAGGGGATTAGTGCCCTTATAGGAAGAGAAAGAGACCAAAGCCCTCTCTCTCCACCATGTGAGGACACAGCGAGAAGGCAGCCTACAAGCTAGGAGAAGGGTCCTCACCAGAACTCAACCATGCAGGCACCCTTTCAGACTCCCAGCCTCCAGAACTGTGAGAAATAAATTACTGTTGTTTAAGTCTCCCCACCTATAGGATTTTGTTATGGCAGCCTGAGCAGACTAAGACATAATATGAAAGTTTTGGTGCTATTATTTATGAGTATAACAAATCATAGTGTGCATACTATTTATTCCCAATAAATACAAATGCAAGATGGATATAATCATCATGATACTTTATTATTTTTTGAGGTACCAGCAACATCCTGATGTGTGCATAAGATTTGGATCAGTTGAATACTGGTCTAGAGGAAATTTTCATAACTTTTCTTGTTTTTATACTTCTCATGAAATTCTCTTTCAACATTAAGAAGCTTTATGCGTCTTTTCTTATCTGGTGGTCAACTGAAGGTGAAACTTAAATGGTTTGCTATTGTTAGAACAATTAGGATGTTGTACTGGTCAGAACCAACGTGGTGGCTAGCTGTATTTAGCTGAATAATAATAAACTGAGTTATAAGTCAGCCCCTCTAATATCTGTGAACCTTAATTCAAACAAGAAAGTTTTCAGACAGTTTGTTCAAATGGGGGAAATGAAAACATTATACTCTTTATTAATTAAAGAAGACTGGAGGCAGACCCTGTCTTAGGTAGGCTTCTCAACAGCAGAGCCTGAGGTGGGGAGTGTTTGGTGCAGATGATGTAGTGAGGGAGCAGAGTTGAGGTGTGAGGGAAGCAGCGTCGGCAGGGTAAGCAAAGATGTGGGTTCAGGACAAGGCAGCCTCAGCCTGAGCCTACAAAGAGCTCTGGGGTGTGGATACTGGCACAGAGTGTGTTCCACACCGTACCCATGAGTCACTGGCCATGGGCTGCCCTTCTGGAGGGATGTAACTTCCCCGGTAGCTCTGGTGAGATACAGGAAATCCTCCGGAGCGCGTTGCAGCCAACATCCACGGCAGTGTGGGGCTGGGTGCTCCAGCCAGGTGAGGGAATTCTGGAAGGAACTCAGCATCATCCGCTCCAGACATCACTTCTTTTTATTATTTTAAGTATATGAACCCAGTAGAGTCATCTTCTTTCCTTCCAGTTTTATTGAGGTATAATTGACGTATAGCACTGTATATGTTTAAGGTGTACAGCGTCATAATTTGACTGACATCCATCATGAAATGATTATCACAATAAGTTTAGTGAACATCCATCATCTCATATAGACACAAAATTAAAGAAATAGAAAAAAAGGTTTTTTCTTGTGATGAGAACTCTTAGGATGTACTCTTAACTTTCCTATATAACATACAGCAGTGTTAATTATATCTGTCAGGTTGTACATTACATCCCTAGTACTTTATCTTAGAACTGGACTAGAACCATCTTTTTTTGTCTGTTTCTTTGTTTCTTTGTTTTTTGTGGTACGCGGGCCTCTCACTGCTGCGGCCTGTCCCGTTGCGGAGCACGGGCTCCGGACGCGCAGGCTCAGCGGCCATGGCTCACGAGCCCAGCCGCTCCGCGGCATGTGGGATCTTCCCGGACCGGGGCACGAACCCGTGTCCTCTGCATCGGCAGGTGGACTCTCAACCACTGCGCCACCAGGGAAGCCCTAGAACCATCTTTTGAATACACAAACTTTTGTTATTGGACAATGATTATTTAATGCTGTTTAACTGGAAGGGAAACACCTTGAGGGCAGGTCTTTGTTTTGTTTCATTCAAAGATGATTCCTTGTTTCCTAGAAGAGTCACAGACACGTAGTAGGTACAGTATTTGTTTCTTGAATGACACCTGTGGAATGAATGAATGAGGAAGATCCTGAGCCCTGGTATTCTGAATGTTAGAGCAATGCTTTGTAAGGAAGTGGTAATCCAGTCGGTCAGAACTGCATCTGACCATGTGTAGTAGCTGACCCGAATACAGGGTTATTTTTTTCACAATACAAGAACTCTGGAGTGGGGGAGGCTGGGTCTGGGGCAGCACTCTGCTCCATCGTTTACGTTCCAAGAGCCTTATCCCTTTGCTTTCATCCTCATGTATGTCACAGTCGCAGGATAGCCCTTCTCTGTCACCCTCGAGTCCATTCTCCAGGGCCAAAGAAGAAGAAGGAAGCCTGTCCAGGACTGCATCATCTGGCCAATCCTGAATGCAAGGGTGTCTAGGATGGGTAGGAGGTTGGCTGGGGCCATTGCCACCCGGAACAAAATTGAGATTCTGTTAGAAAAGGAGAAGGGGTGAGTGGGGAGGCTGATGACAGTGTCTGTCACCGTAGCAAAACTGAGCAAGGCTATGAGTGGTTAAAAATGAACACCTTCTCGAGAGCAAATAAAGGCAAAATTCAAATAAAAATGGAAAATAACTTAAAAACCTCAAATCCCTTTTTTCTCTTTTGCTCCTTCCCCATCTTTTTATGTTGACTTTCCTAGTAACCAGGGCTGAAGTTCTTCCCAAAGTCCATAGGAAATACTTGAAACATGTTTCAAAACAAATCAAGATGAGCCTATAATCCAGGCACTCTCGCTTACCCCCTTTTTTTTCCCCAACAGAATTCTTGGACAACTGTTTTATTTTTGTCTTGGTGGCCTGACATTCCATCTGTACACTAGGGAGTATGGATGACGATCACCTTTAAAATTCTTCTTTTACTTTTAAGGAGGAACTTCGGACTGCTGCAATGTTTCTGCTGCTGTTGCCGTTACTGTAGGCGACTCCTAGGAGCTGCCGTTTCTGATGGTGGGTCTTGTGTTTCTCCACGGAGAAGCTTTCATTATTTCCAGATTCCTAGTGAACCCACTATGAGACCATTGAGACAGGATGAGAAATAAAAATGTCTACTTTGTTCACTGGGCTGTTATTCCTGGATCTTTACAATTGAGGTGGAGAAAGAAAACACCTCCGGAAAAATAATTTAAGAGGCACGGCTGGTCGGTTGTCTCCTGTTTGATCCCAGGAGCCCTGCAGTTCACGCGCAAATATGAAAAGGGCCACGGAAGTAAATTTCAGTGACATTTTTTATTTCAGAATCTCCCGCCGACAGAATCACCTTTCCCACCAAGGGTCGTTTTGGTGCACGATTTAAAGGCTGGCCTGTCCAGTGAAGTACCTTTGTGCCAAGAATTGTGGATTTTTCTTTACAGGGTTCTTTCTCTGAGTGGTCGTGCTGGGTTTGAATTAGTGCAGTGACCTTTTTCAGCCTTTGTGTTCCCCATTCATAAAAAAATTGGCTGTACTTTTTGGTTATATTGATGTGGAGTCACCAAGTCAAGTATCCTGACCCCAAAATACCTACCTCACACCAGCAGCAGCATTTTGCCAGGCCAGACACCATTTCTGCAAGTAGATTTATAAGCCGGTTTTATCTGAAGGGTGTTAACAGTTCCTTCCAAAGAGCCGGGTTCTCGCCCATCATTGCTAACTGGCTAGATATTGGGGTTTTTTCTTTGTTTGTTATAGCCCGTCGAACGCAATATCATATATTATTATCTCGATGAGCTTCCTATGGGGGTGTTAACTTGTTCTACACCCACATAAAATACTTTCTTCTCTGGTTTTCTTGTTAGATTTACCAACATGTCACTGCTGTACCATTACCATTTAACAGCCTGGAAGGCAGAAGGAACACACTATTATACAAGTCTTGGCAAAGGCAACCCCGATGTAGGGAAATCATTAAGCTTCAGGAAGTTTTAACTTGCTTGCACCCAGTCTCTTATCATTTATACGAGGTTCGTATTCTTCCCTGACCCCCTGATCTCGTAAAGGAAATAGAGGGGAAAATGGGGAGGGGGAGGCGAGGAAGAGACACAAATCAGGCTGAGCCATAGCCGTTTCCAGGGCCTGCACTTAACATCAGTGATTAATCAAACTAATGGGGAGTTCTAATTTGGTGCTCTGCTACCCCTAAGCCCTGTAATTGCGGTGTCTCTGAACCCAAAGGAAACACGTTGCGCTCTGCGTGCCCAGGCACATAGCTTTTAAATCTTCATAACTCTGTAATTACTCCAGCGCTTTCCTTCAAATCTGGCTTCATTTCACTTCCTTAATGAGCACGACGATCTTGATAAAGTTTGAAGTTTGCTGCCTCTGCCGTTCCCAAGGACTCAGTCCCAGACTGATAATGTGAGTTGTAGATTTCACTCCCTCAGGGTCCTCTCAGAAAGAGCTGATTTATTTCAGGACCACCACAGTCCAAAGCACTTCCTGTGGGTCAAGGCCAGCACTGGGTGTTTTCATCACAGAAGGGTGCTTGGAGAGCAAATTCTGAACAGTTTAAAAAAAAAAAAAAAAAGAAGGAGGTGCAGGGAGTGGGGAGGCGGGAAGCTTATGAACCCTTGGGGAATGGCTGTTTCACTTTATTAGCGCCATGTGCTCCAGAGACTGTGGTTCATTTTACTCAATCGAAGACTTTGCTTTATAGTAAATATATTAAAAATCCACTTCCTCTTTCTAAACGGAGCCCTGCCAAAGAGTGAACATTTCATGTCAGCTTAAAAAAAAAAAAGCAACATAATTTCCACATTCTTTCTGCTACCAACTGGTTTGCAGGATTTGGAAAAGATTTGTTGGAAATGCCCTTTAATGATACTAGTCAAAAGCTCATCTTCTCTTGCAGCTGGTTGGAGGGTCTCAGTTTTGGCCACCCTGTTTTGCTTTTAACCATGTGGTGATGCTTGGTCTCAGCTTCAGTCTTTCCTTTCTAAGCTGTAAGAAGCAGCCCTGAAACCCATGTTGCTTTTAGAATCCCTGCTCCAGTCTGTATTCCCCCCAGACAGTGTTAATCGCTCTGGGATTCTGGGCAGCACTTAATTCCTATCTCTATTACAGCTTTTGCCGGCATTGCGCTGCCATTGTTTGTTTACATGTCTATCTACCCTACTAGACTCCACCCTTTGAAAGCGATGTTTGTGTCTTCTTTCCTTTTATATCCCTGGCAGCAAACAGAGGCCTGAGCACCCAATAAATGTTTGCACTCAGTAAATAGAGCTTCCGGTAAATGTTTGTTGCATAACCAGAGGAACGAATAAGTGAATGAAACTCCCTTGTTGTTTGCTCCATCTGCTTTAACTCTGTCCGTTATTTTGATGTATTCGCAGTTCTGACTAGATCCAGATTTGGCATGTTTAAAATTATATTCAGTTGTAAAATGTGAGGCTAGGATTTTTGAAGATAAGAAAGAAATCAAAATCTCTCCCATTGGAAACAATGTGAGTAATCAACAGTTCTTTGCAGGGAAGATAAAAAGGCTGGTTGGAACAATCTTTGGATTTGCTGTCTTTGGCATTTTGGGAAAACCATTTAATAGCATCATTGTTTTTCTCCCCATGTTTCCCTGCCAGTAAAATGCAGAGAAAAACCTCTGTCCTGCATACTTAATAGACTAGATGAGGATTTTTTGAGGAAGAAAAGCACCAACTAAAACAAAGGAAACCCTTTTGTAGTGGTATATAGTCTTTTTTCCCCGCCAGGAAACTATACACTTGATAGTTGTCAACAGGCAGGTACCTGAACTTATTTGTACGGTGGCTTCACATTTTGATATTTAGTGAATTTTTTCCCCCGGTGGTTCCTGGGAACACGCGTACACAAGACCAAATTTAAGGTTCTTGAACTAGAAGGACTTGGACTTTTGAGTTTCAAAAACTAAGCCATGAAGGCTTTGGACATAACGTTCACGGTGCGAACCACAGATCTGGGAGAAAGCATGCTCCCCCCCCCCCCCCACAGTATGGCACAGAAGCACAGGCTGCCGGCTTCCTCCTGGGACCCAGCACAGCTAAAGGAGAGAGGGAGCTGGTGAATCTCAGAGCTCAGCAACTAACGGAACACTGGGGAGAACCTCCTTGGGAGCACTGATGTGGAGGAGAGAGGGGCCAGTAACATCTTCTGCAGCCTTTCTGTTGGTTGTGCGTATGTCTTCTTCCCATATGTTTCACGGCTCTCTCATCTTCAGCTTTTAGTTTGCCCTCAAGGTGTTTTTCTGTGCTCTAACTTTATTCGAGGGTACAGTTTGAGTATAGGATAATGATGAGCTCCAAAAAGTGTTCTGCTTGAATGTGAACCGTATGACTCTCCAGTAGTTTCCCAAGAATGGCAGCCTCTCCTTTCTTCTCCAGCCCTTGCTACAGACTCTGAGATCTGTGCTTCTGCCTCTAGCAAGTGTAAGTCACCTCCAATTACAAGATATTTTCACGTTACGTTTTATGGTTTACATTCATTCACTTTCAAATTGTTGCTTTTTCCTTATGGAAACTTGATAGATTTCTCTATCTGCGAAATGGTTTGGGTAACTTGGGTTGGGATGGGAGGCGCATAATTTTGCCCAATAAAATTACTGAAAACGTTTTTTATTTAACAGCTTTTTACTCAGCGGCAGGGCTTTTCGCAGTGAATTAAAGTGATTCAGTGAGGAATAGGTGCAATTGGGTGAAGAAAGGGAGACTGCAGCCACTGTAATTACATGATTATGCTAACAAGCCCGTGTGTCTCCCGGAATTTCTTGGACAAAAGAAATATTTTTCAAGTATAAATAATGGCGGTGCAGTGTCTATGCTGGAATATTTGAAACAGAACAGACATTTTTGGTGAAGGAACTTTCAGGAATCTCTGCTTTGTTGCTTGTGAGGTTCCAGAGGCTGCTTGACAACGGTTCTGTGCTAGCCGGAGCCTAGCCAGGCTGAGGGCGGAGGGGCTGTGTGGCTTCTCAATGCCAGTCCTTTCCTTCAACAAAGACCTTGTCCCCGCTGGCCTGCAGCAGGCAGGAGTGTAACTGTGGGGCGTGGTGACACAGGATACTTCGTTCCTTTTACAATGGCAAAGGGTATATACTGACCGAACATTCGAGTTTATGGGAGAATTGTGCTGGCCTTTGAGCTGCATGAATGACTGCCCGGAATTAGGCAATGGGGTCATTTTTAAATGCTGCCTTTCTTTTTCCCTTTTGGCTATAAGCTCATGGTGATAAATATGTGTACATGGTGTGGGGGGTGGGTATGTGATCTCCAGAGATCAACACACACATAAGTAGATGTAACAGTCTGGCTTCAGATGTCAACCTCGATTTCATCAGAGCTTTTTGTGGGAAAACTCGGAGTCAAATGGGGCAATCCGGGATTTGAGTAAGAGCGACACAGCTCCTGGATGTATGGAAAATTCATCAGCACGAAGAATATTCGTGCACCCCATCACCACGACATGATTTAAATGCTTCGGGTCTATAAAGTAGCAGCCGAACTGAAGCTGTGGGCGTAGGGTGAGGGTGGAGCTTGAAGTGGGCGGGGCACAGTGAGGCCCCCAGGTGGTCTGAAGCGGCCCTTGCAACAAGGCTAGCGCACAGTTTTTTAGGCAGCGTCTCGGATGTTTAACGATCACTTCTCTAAAAGTGCCTTTATTCACACCTTCCAGTGGACCGAGAAACACATCAGCCCACCGTGTTAATGCATATTTTAATTAGTGTTAGTTTTATTTTTGGTGACTTTGAAAGGAAAGCTGTCCTTCAAAGTCATCAAAAATAAAATACTGAAGTGACCTTGGAGAGGTCCCTGCCGACTACCAAAGAGGGTCCAGGGGCAGTGAGAACGGAGGAGATCAAAAACCACAATCAGAGCTTTTTATTTTTCCCACATGGTTTTATTAGCACATGACCAGGAGGCCAGGAGATTACAAAGAGTTTCTCTTTTTACACTACTGAACTGTACTTTGAATCGTTTTGAGATGTCGACTTGAGTTTCTGCTGGCCACTTTGGGGCAGACAGCAAGGTAGCTAGCGTGTTGTAGAACTTAACTACCCCGTGGAATCCTACCCCTCCTGGGCCCAGAGGAGGGCTCCCCCTCCCGTGGAATTTTTCCATCCTCCCCTTCAATCACCTCTGTCTGGTGGAGAGGACCCCTGGACGCTGGGACTAGGGCAGTGCCGGGGGAGGGGCAGTGAGCAGTGGGGCAGACTTGCCACAAGGGCCTCTAACTGGAGGCCTTCAAATACCCCTCATTGTTCTTTCTGCCTCAGTGTGTTTAGGGAGGAGCACGTGGCTTGGCTACCTAGCAGAACTCATGTTCGGAATTGTGAACATATTAAAAAAGTCAAGCTAGATTTGAAAACAGCCAGCTCTAAGCTCTCTAGATTTGTGAGATGAAAAAACAACTCCCAAAAGACCCTTTTCCAAAATATTCTTTTTTTTCCCACATTTTATTTGGAAACAAACCCAAATTTACAGTTGCAAGAAATGTACGATGAATCCCAATCTGCCCTTTACCTAGACTCGGTATTTACCTATTTTGTCATATTTTCTTTTGTCTCCAGATACATTATTATCATCACTCTTCTTGTTGCTACTGAAACACTTATGTGTACCTTGCAGACATCATGACCTTTTACCCCCAAATCCCCAGCCTGGATCTTTTATGAACAAGCACACTCCCTCGCCAAAAATGTTATATTTTGAGGCAGAATAGGAGAGGGGGGTCTATTGAAGCCTTTATGACTGAAGTATGGGCCAGTCCAGAGTGCCGAGTGGCGGGCCCCACCACTGGTCTGGAGGGCTTTATTGTTGCCATAAAACATATTTTTTCCATGTTCTCTTTAGACACATGAAATGAAGTCTGCATTCCCCAGATCTGGCTTGTGGCTTTAAAATAAAAAATATTTTTACAGTATTCTTTTTGGAGGGATGAAAGCATGCATTTTATTAACATTTCTCAAACTCTTTTCTGGGTTTTAGGCTGACAGCATCCAGCCTTCGACTGCTGCAATCGAAATAGTGTACATGCCTTTTTAGAACTTATACCTTTCAGTTAACCAAATGGGAAAATCTTCCTTTCTTCTGTGAACCATCAGCTCTCTGATGGAGAACTTTCACATTCCCGTGTCTGATCAGCAGAGTAGGGTGACAGGGAGGTAATATGGCTTATCCTACCGAACGCGTCAATGAGTTTTGCAAGCAGTTTTCTGGGGGTTTTGCTCACGGGTGGTTTGGGTCTCATTCATGATGTTCTATAGAGACCTGGCCCAGCGTAGCGGCCGGCCGAGGGATGCCCGGGAAGGGGTATAAATAGCGTCCTGCCCTCTCTGGCCACCCCAAGCTGTGCCCACGCCCCGTCACCCTCCCCAGCTGTGTCACAGCGCTCACAGAGCCCAGGGCACTCTAAGGGGCAGCCCAGTTTTCCCAGCTAAGAACTCAAAGGACTTGCTCAGAGCTGGAATTCGGCGAAGCAACTTGCTCCAACACGTCAAATCTGCCGCATCTCCAGCACCCCACCCTCCTGCCTCTGCGCTCGCCACCCACACCGGCAACCCCAACTTGAGGACTCCCCGCCCTCACCGCGCTGACAGTCTCAATCCTCACCCCTCGGATGCGAGGAAGTGTCTTTGCATCAGAACAAGCCTGGAGAGGCGAGGCCACCAGTGACTCCCAGCGGCCGCACAGGGCGCTGCGCCCCGCTCGCCCGGGCCTCTCCCCCCACCCCTCCCCTCCCCTCCCCTGCCCTGCGTCCGCCCCGCCGCCCCCGCGCCGCCTCCTGCGCCTGGGCTGGAGGCGGATTCCTCTCTCCGGGTTTTCAAAGCGCCTTTCCGAAACCTCCTCCCAGCCCAGAGAGGGAGACAGATCCCGGGCGCAATTGCTCCCCGGAGCGGCCGAGGGGCGCGCGGGGAGAGGCCTGAGCCGGGGTACTTTCAAACTGAGGCGCGCGCACACCCACCCACCCAGACACACACGCGCGCGCGCACACACACACACGCGCACACACACACACACACACACACACACACACACACACACACACACACACGCCCATTTATATAGGCGGTGGCGGCGGCAGCGGCCGGGGCGGCGGCGGCGAGCGCAGGAATGATGGAGCTGAGCCAGCCGACCCGGGTTGGAAGCAAGTGAGGAGAGCCAAGGCGCGCCCCGGGATTTCTGTGCCCCGCGCTTGTCATCCTCCTCAGGGAACGGTGCACGCGGAGGAGGAGCGGCTGGACTGATTTGCTAAGGGGAGGGCGGGGACGAGGAGGAGGCCAGGTGAGCGAGGAGCCCCCTGCGTATCCGGACTCCCCGAACGCGCCTTTGCCCGACTCCTAACCCCTCTCCACCCAGGTGGGCGCGCCCGTTTCCCCGCTCGCCCGGGGCGCTTTGAGGAGACCAGAAAGTCGCGGCCCGGCTGCGCGGGATGCCTTTCGCCAAGCGGATCGTGGAGCCGCAGTGGCTGTGCCGGCAGCGACGCCCGGCGCCTGACCCGGCGGAGGACGCGAACAGAGGCAGCGCTGAACCGCCGCCGCCGCCCCTGCAGCTGCCCGGCCGACGGGACGAGGCCGTGGCGCCGGGGCCGGAGGATCCTCCCCGCGCGCCCCGCGCGCTGCCCGCGCCAACCGACCAGGCGCTGCCGCCGCACGGAGAGGCGCCCGCGGCGGGCGAGGAGAGCGCGGCAGGGGTCTTGGAGGCGGCGTCAGCGGCCGGCGAGGCGTCCTCGGCGGCGGCCGCGGCCGTGTTGCTCATGCTGGACCTGTGCGCGGTCAGCAACGCGGCGCTGGCCCGCGTCCTCCGGCAGCTCTCGGACGTGGCCCGGCACGCGTGCAGCCTCTTCCAGGAGCTCGAGAGCGACATCCAGCTCACTCACCGTCGCGTCTGGGCGCTGCAGGGCAAGCTCGGTGGCGTGCAGCGCGTGCTCGGCACGCTGGACCCCAAGCAGGAGGCAGTGCGTGAGTACCCGCGCCGTCCTCCCGCCCGCCCGGCGCTCCGCGTCGGCGCCGCACCCTCGCGCCCTCCGCGGTCGCCGCAATCCCGGCGCCGCGCCTGCTGCAGCTCTGCACCTTACGCTTGCCTCCCCTGAGACCCACCCCAGGCCTCCCGGAGTTCGGGGCAGGGACGCAGACGCGGAGGGGAGAAAGTTAAAGGGGCAGTCTCGGGACTCGAAGGCAGCCGTGGGCTGAGAGGGAGCATTTATGGGGACACAGGAGACAGGGGGGGCCTGTCATTCACCTCTGGGGCTCGATTTCTCGGTCCCTCCCCGGCGGGGCGGGAGGTTGGTGCAACTTCTGTGGTTTCCAGTAGCCCATCCCGGAGCCCTGTAGTCCCCCCACCCCCACCCCAGTGCGTGCTTGGGCCGCTCGAGGAGCAGTGAGTGTCCTCTTAGGGCTTCTGCAACGCCGTGGCGTTTTTGTCCCTCTTACTGTGACCTCACGTGCTGCACCAAGCCCCGAACTTGTGCCTTGCGTTTGTGTGCGACGTAGCGCGGCGCCATTCGCCTCCCGGAGTGAACTCCGAAGAGCTCTGCTCCAGCCTTCTGGCCTGGGAGGGGCGTGGATGGAGGAGTGTCCCCGGCCCTGGGGAGATCGATGAGACCCTTGGGCATCTCTTCTGTCCTGAACAGAACAGGGTTCCTACTAAATGGCTGTCTGTGCCATCTTCTCGGAGGGGTTCCGCCCCCCTCCCTTTCCCCCAACGTGGAATGTCGTCCAAATTCACCCGTGTGTACAAGACCCCTGGACACCTTTGCTGCCCGTTAACTTCACTCTTGCGACATCCCAGGGCTCCCAATAAATGTCATCCTGGCGCTCAGGAGAGTCCCCTGGCACACGGTTGGCTAAATCGGGAGGCGTTGGAGTCATTTAGGAACAACCGGACGCTGGGCGGGGGCCGTAAGCCAGCACGCCGGTCCTTTGGCGCCTAGTCCAGCGGCTGCGACGCTCGCAGCGAAGGTGATGTCAGCGGCTCTGACTTACATAAGAAGCTTCCCCGGTTGCTGCAGCAGCTGCGCCGGTGGCGGTGGCCGCGGAGCGCGCGGGGCGGGGCGCCCTCACGGCATCCTTCCCCGGGGACTTCCGGGCACCTCAGTCCCGCAACCCGCACAGCCTCCTAACCGACCCCCCCCGCCGCCCCGTTCGCGCACTACCCACCCCCAAAAAAAACCCCCTCTGAACCCCGCCCCGGGAATTCACTGCTTTTCTGCAATAACAATAATAATAAGCGTAATGAATAAATGATGTGCGCGATCGGTTTTCGCAGCTATAAAAGACCCGGAGTTGGGTTAATGACTGGTTGTTTAAAAGGGCAATTCCGGGGATGAGTTCTGGAAAGAATTAGGACTGCCGTAGGCCAAGTCGTATTTTACTTTTGGGACTTGAAATGAGCGCTTTAATCCTGCCTCCTTTTTACCTCAAACCACACAGCAGGGACCGGCCCTTCACTTTCAACAGCGCTGATATCTGGGGAGTGTGGTCAGGGTGAGTGGTGATTTCACTTCAAAAGAAGTGGAGGGAAGTTTTGCAGACTGTTGAGTGGTGCATACATTTCCCGTATGTGTGTGTGTGCGCGTGTGCGTGTGCGTGTGCGTGACCCACTGCACCTTAAATTAGATTTCTCACAAGTGAAACTCAGCGATGGAGCAGAATGAGTTCTCTTCTCCCCTTTTTCTTTAGAGGCAGGAGGGGGTAGTTATGCACCCAGAATTTAATATAATCCTTTTCACTGTTTGGAGTACAAACTAATGGTGAATGGAGAAGAGAGGGGATTTTTGGTGTGTTCATATGACTGATGAACATATACTCTATTTGTGCATATTTATACATGAATAAATAAATGAAGATGGGGCTCATATAATACGAGGAATAGACTTCAAATCTATTATTTTTACGTTTTCCAAAAACGGTGTCTCCATACTTTGTGCACAGACCTCTCCTCTTGTCCAGATAAATTTAGGATGGCATTGTTCCTGTTTGATGTCGTAAAAGGCATTACCTTCGGGAGGAAAAGCACAGTATTATGTGTCTTAATTTGGGCTTCCCAGTGTGCAGAGACGGAGGCAAGGATTTCTGTGCAAGGAGTTTATTGGAGAGGGGATCCCAGGAAGCACAGGGAGGGAGTGGGGAAGTGGGCAGCTGGGGTTCAATCCAGCACACACCTCAGAAGTGTCCCACTGAGGAGTGAGGAAGCCGCAGTATTTCTCCACCAACTTCCATCGCTCACTGATGGAGAGCACCTGGGGTATGAACTCCCTGGCTCCTGGGCCTGCCCCCGGTGTGGGCTCAGCAGGCTCCCGCGCCAGGTAGAGAGATGCCAAAAGCCTGTGGTGTGTACCGGAATGTCTGCAGGGGTTGCCTGGGGAGGGGAGAGGGGCTGTGTGTGGGTGGAGTACCAGTGGCATCTGCTACTTCCTGCATCTCTCTTTAGCATTGCTCAAGGTCTCAGGGAGCTTCAAAGGGAGAGGGAGCCTGGAAGTGACCGAAGTTCTCTTTTTTCTCCCTTTGAATGTGTCTGGGTGCCTCCATGCCCCCTGTATAGCCTTCCCACCCGAGTCACCATTCTCCATGCTGCTTCATCCTTGGACAGCTGCTTCCTGTTGCCCTGAGACAGGCTGGAGTGGTTTTTGCAGGGGTGACATGACCTGACACACACTTCAGCAAAGTCGCTCCGGGGGCAAGTCTGGAGCTGGTAGACCAGTTAGACAGTGTGAGTGGTGACCGTGGCTGGGACTAGGGTGACAGTGAACAGTGCTTGGATTCTGAATTCACTTTGGAAATAGAATTGACGGGACTTACCAGTTGGTTTGGGTACAGGGTATAAGAGCAAATAATAATACTAATTGTGGATGACACCCAGCGTTGTTGTTGTTTTGGGCTTAAACAGCTCATAGAAGGTCCATTTCCAGAAATGGGTAAGGTTCGTGGAAGAGTGGATCTTTTATCTTTGGGGGCGGGGATGGAATCAATGCTTTTCTGTTTGTGCCATGTTAACTTGAGCTGCTTGTGTCTTAGACAATTAGACGTGTGAGTTCAGAACTCAAGAGAGAGGTCCAGGCTGGAGATGTAGATGTGAGATGTAAGGGTACAGATGATACGCGAAGCCCTGGAGCTCGGGACCGTGTAGAGAGTAAAGAAAAGGGGACCAAGACTTAGCCTAGGGCAGTCCAACTTGGGAATTTTAGTAGAGGAGAAGAAAGACTGAGGAAGAGCAGTGAGCAAGCTAGAAGGGAAATCAGGAGGGCATGGTATGATGGAAGCCAGGAGAAGGTGTCTCAGGAATGGAGGAGGAATCGTTTCGGTCAAATGCTTCTGAGAGGAAGATGAGCGCTGAGGCAAGGCCATTGAGCTGGGTACGTTTTTAGCAATGAGTGGCCCTGCTAAGTGCTGTGTAAGTGGAGGGGTGGAGAGGAAGGCCACATAGAGGGGATGAAGAGAGAACAAGTATGGTATGATCTTTTTTATTTTTATTTTTTACATCTTTATTAGAGTATAATTGCTTTACGGTGGTGTGTTAGTTTCTGCTCTATAACGAAGTGAATCAGTTATACATATACATATGTTCTCATATCTCTTCCCTCTTGCGTCTCCCTCCCACCCTCCCTATCCCACCCCTCCAGGCGGTCACAAAGCACCGAGCTGATCTCCCCGTGCTATGCGGCTGCTTCCCACTCGCTATCTACCTTACATTTGGTCGTGTATATATGGCCACTGTAGCTACTCTGTGGGTAGCTAATAAAAATCTCATTGTGGTTTTAATTTGCATTTTGCTGATGGCTTGTGAGATTGAACACCTTTTCATATATATTTTTGACCGCTTGAATATTCTCTTTTGTGAATTCCCTGTTCGAGACCTTTACTCCCTTTCCAGTAAGGTTCTTTGTATGCTTTTTTCTTGTAGGAGTTCTTTATATATTGTGTATATGAGTTATTTGTGAGCTATAGATATTGCAATTACCGTCTCTCTGTTGTGTGCCTTTTTCCTCTCTTAGTGTTACCTCTTGGTGAGCAGAAGTTCTTATTTTCATGTAGTCCGACTTAAGGATCCTTTTCTTCATGGTTAGTGGTCTTCGTGCTCTGTGTTCTGTTTGTTCGTAAATTCTTCACTGACCCCATGGTCGTGAGGATATTCTTGTATGTTCTAGAAGTTCTTTTTGTTTTGCCTCTGTCGTTTAGATCCATGATTCACATGGAATTGATGTTTGCAAATAGTATGAGGTAGGGATCAAGATGCCTTTTTTCCATGTGGATGCACAGTTAATCCATTGCCATGTCCTGAAAAGACATCGTTTGCCCATCTCACCGCAGTAACACGTTTGTCATCTAGCGAGTCGATTTATTTTATTTTTAGTTAACATTTATTCACTTCTGCTCTATGTCAGGCCCTATGCTGAGATTTTATATGAATCATCTTATTTAATCTTCACAGCGACTCTATGAGAGTGATTTTCGTACTTTACTGAGGATTAGCAACTTGCTCTGGGGAGCAGCAGCTAGAAAGCGCTGGAGCCTAGAATTAGGGTCCAGGTCTGAGTGCACAAACTATTCCCAAACATCAGTCTTTTCTCCCACACGTTGCTGCACAAATCCAGGGGAATTACAGTATTAAAATCAAGGCCCTTCTCGATACGCTTCTGTCCACTTGACGTGTCCCTCCCTGCCTTCCCCACATTCCACCCCAGTCCAGTCACACTGAACTACTGGCTGTACCCCAACTTGCCAGGCTTTCTCATCCTTCGGGCCAATGTGTATACTACTCTTTTCTTCTGGAACATTTTGCTGGCTCATTTCTGCTCTTTCTTTGATAATCAGTGGACACGTCATCTTCTCTGTGAAGTGGAATCTGATTCCTTGCCTGCCACCTCCCGCCTCCGAGTTTTCTAGAACTCTGTGCTAACCTTTATCTTAGCTTTTCTCCTTCTGGACGGCAGACTGTGTTGGCGCCCTGCTAGATTCCTTCAGCCCTCACCTCTCATTCTGATGGCTGCTAACTGCCAACTCCTGTGACTCTGCCTAGGGCTTTTTTTTTTTCTGACTGATGGACCACGCTGGGCCTTGCACACAGGGAAAGCCAGAAGTGCAAGCGAATCATTGCCTCTGAAGTAGTACTCGATCAATGATGGACGGGGCGTTGGTGGACCAGTGGCCTCACTTCCTTGCGCCTTGGAGGCGAGAGCTCTGAGGCACGTTCTACACCATCTCTCAGAGTTCCCCAGAGGACTGAGCTGCAGTTGCCCGCAGTGGCGACTTAATTGGAAAACACACTGTGTATTCACTGCCTTCTTTTCTCCGTCTCACTTCTCAGTTACCTGTGGGTGCTTCCTGGGGTCGCCTCCCACGAAGCCTCCTTGCACTTGAACTTGCATTTGTACTCATCAGGTCTGGGAGAACCCATGTCAAAACAACCTGTTTAATCTTTGAACTGTGAGGACAGAGACCTAGGGCTGGGAGGGTGGTAGAGGTGGTGCTTCTCATTCTTTTTCCCTAAACTCCTTCCCCGAGGGTCACTAGATTCGTCACATGGCCAAGCCCTCCCGTCGCTCTGTGCTGGGTCTGGAAATAACTTACTACCCTTTAGTGAGCTCACAGTCTAACCTCTCATTGGCGTAGGAGGAGATCGTCAGTGCTTCAGAGGTGAGAAGAGGCTGGAAAGGAGCTCAGGTCCACGATGACCAAGACACACCCGCTCAGTTCCTCAGCGTTTCCTCGGCCAGCCTTTGAGGGGACTGCGTATCGTCCTGTAGAATGGGCAGGTGATGATGGCCCCGAGAGACCCATGCTCCCTGTGTGAGATGCGCCATTTCAGCCAGAGCAGACCCAGGACCTGCTAAGCCCAGAAGTAGACTAGGAAGTTACACAGGGGGTGAATCGATCATTTGGGGTCGGTATGGCAGTGCTAATTGTGGGTTCAGCCTGATTCGGAAGGATCATCCTTTTCCTCCCCTTTCTGTTCGTTCTACCACTCGCAGAAACCCTTTGCAGTCTGCTTAATGTGTTTTTAGGGGGGGATATTTTCGTAACTGTCGTTAGGCGTCTTTTCCTCCTGGCTCTACTCAGTGAGTTCTTCTGAGGCATTATGATATCCGAATAGCTCCATTGAAAGCTGCTTTTAAACCCATCACGGAGCTACTGAGAAAAACGTAATCTTTCAAGTGTTAATAATTCATGGGTGTAATTTCCTCATAACCAGTAACAGCAGCACATTTCTTTCTGGACTTGTTGTACTGGATTGGGTATTTATTTATTTATTTATCTACTTAATATTTATTTATTTAGCCGTGCCGGGTCTTAGTTGCAGCACGCGGACTCTTAGTTGCGGCGTCCAGGATCTAGTTCCCTGACCAGGGATCAAACCCGGGCCCCCTGCGTGGGGAGCGTGGAGTCTTAACCACTTGGGCCACCAGGGGAGTCCCTGGATTGGGCTTCTAGATCAAAACTACCAAACTGCTTTACCTCGGAAATCCTTGAGGTTCTGTTGGGCTGATATTGCTAAGATGGTAACAATAAAGATTCCTTTCTTCCTGTTTGTGGAGGCATTTTCCACACAATGCCATCAGGAAAGTGTAAATGCCGCATAAGTGCTCAGAAACATCTTCAGTCTCCGGGCTTCTGGTCTACGGTGGGCATCACCTTTAAGTTCCAGTCACATATGACATCTTTCCTGTTGTCCCACGTCAGCGCAAACGTCTTGAAGATCCATTGACTTCATATAATGCTTTGAATTTTTCTTTTGTGGCCGCATCCGTGCCTTGCGGGATTTTAGTTCTCTGACCAGGGATCAAACCCTGGCCCCCTGTAGTGGAAGCACAGAGTCCTAACCACTGGACTGCCGGGTAAGTCCCAATGCTTTGAAATTTTAGAACAAAGACAATTTTAAATGCAGTTGGGATTTTGTTTTGATAGTTCAGTTGAATTTCTTTTTACTCTAGTAAAAATCGTGAACCAAAAGATTTTGTGGGACCCTCGGTTAAAAACAATCATGGGAAGAGTATCCCAAGACCAAACTATCAATCACAGAAATTCCTGCAAGTTCTTTTTGCATCAAGAATTCCTCATGAATCACATCTTGATAGTAAGTGAAAACAAAAGATAATGAGGTGCGAATGGTTTCTGAATGTAAGGCTCTCATTCTAGGGTCTAAATTTGTTGAAATAAGGTTTTGGAGAGCACTCTTAACCAGACCGTAAGCCCACAAAGGGCAGAGACCCTGTCTAGCTCATCTCTGTAAATGACTAAGACAGGCAGGGTCAATTTTTGTTTCTGACGCTAATGTCTGTCCCTCAATCTATTAATGAACATGAGAAGGTTTGAGTGTAGTGAAATAGGAATCTGAGGACCTGGGCATCCGTATGCTGAAAAATTCCTTAATTATGAAACACCCAAGTCCTTCAAAGTGAAATTAAGCAAGAACAAAATGAAGTTAACAAGGGTTGGACAGTCTTGGGATCTTAGAGTTGGGAAAGACCCTAGTGTCCCTCAAATCCAGCCTCCCACTCAGGGTGGGACTCTTTTTAGAGATGTCCCAAGCGGAAGCCCATCTAGTTTCTATGCGCTCTGAGACTCCTAGGCGTGGCCACCCACACCCCAACTTTATTGCTGTATAGTTCCCATTCTCAAATAATCCTTATCTACACTGAGACTAAATCTGTCTTTTGGCAATGCCTGTCTTTCAGTCCTAATCTGCTGTCTGGAGCCATATGGAATCTGCTTATAATCTCTTTTCCAGGACCTCTTTAAGTGTCTAGAGGTGACTCTTATTGTCCCTCCTAAGCTTTCTTCATCCCAGGTGAAACAACTTCACTTCCTTCAACCAGGAATCTTAATGCCACAGAGGCTTCCTCTGTTCCATTTGTGTAGTTGGTATTTTGAACTTAAATTTCACAAGACTCCCCCATTGTCTCTGTTAAATTGAATCTTGCTTGCTTTGCTCTTTCATTTCCAATCAGTGGTGATGGTTTAAAATCTTGATTCAGTGTGTCAGCTACTGCCCACAGCGTTTTGCTCTTTGCAGACATCCTCAACATGATGCTACCCCATCACCCACATCTTTGATAAAATTATTGTTCCGATGTACTCAAGGCCAGAGCACACTGGCAGGCGGTGCTAACAACATCCCTCCAGGCTGACGTGTATTAATCACTGTTCCTTGGGTACCATTGTTGCAGCAGCCCCGAACGCTCCCCCCACCTTCCCATTCAAACCACATTTCTCCACCTTGCCCACAAGATCTATCATCATGAGTGATTGTCAGATGGTTTGCTGAAATCAAGATACCATATGTCTGTAGCATTTCTTTGATCTCCCAGTCTAATAACCCTACTCAAAAGGAAAATGAGGTTAGTCTGGCTCAAACTGGACTCACAGCCATCAGAGGGGCTATTTAAATTTCCTTGTGTATAATGGATAAAGAGTTTATTTGGGGGAACCCGCTTTGGTGTTCGCCATCGAAGGACTGTAAAGCTGGACGGCAAGGGAACTCTCTGGGTCCTAGAGTCCATTTCTCTGGCTCCAAAGTGCCTGGTTTGTCCAAGGCAGAGAATCCCAGTGCCTGTCCCTGCCTTTCTTTGAGGATACGTGGTGAGAACTTTATGTCCTTGTGCTCTGTTCCTTCAAGAAAGGTCTGGAATTCACAACCTTCGGAGTTTGCTTGGGCTCAGTTTGAGCAAGGTTGTCGGGTATCGGGTTTATCTAATTGTCGAGAGGAAGCTAGTACGTGGTTAAGAGTATGGATGCTGAAGTTAGACCACGCGCTTCAAATCCTGGGTCCCCGGTCTTCATCTATTATGGGATGGAGATAAAAACAGTACCTGCTACATCAGTTTGTTGACAGGGCCAAAGGAGTCAGGTTGAGCGCTCGGGCACTTAGAGCTGTGCCTGGTACATGGTGAGCCCCTGGCAATTATTGGCTGTTATTTTATTGGTACTATAATTGGATCATGCAGAGCGGGAGGCCTGTGTTAATGTTTTCCAAGCAGGTGTAAACCTGTGCCTGAATCTGTGAAATGCTGGGTCAGGGGGAAGGAGACAGCTGACCAAGCAGTTCTCTGTCCCTCCGTGTGCTCAGACGGCTATTAAGATCTCTATGTTCTTTGTGGCCTCTTTTTTTTTTTTTTTTTTTTGCGATACGCGGGCCTCTCACTGCTGTGGCCTCTCCCGTTGCGGAGCACAGGCTCCGGACGCGCAGGCCCAGCGGCCATGGCTCACGGGCCCAGCCGCTCCGCGGCATGTGGGATCTTCCCGGACCGGGGCACGAACCCGTGTCCCCTGCATCGGCAGGCGGACTCTCAACCACTGCGCCACCAGGGAAGCCCTTTGTGGCCTCTTTTTGTTATGCAGAGAGGTATCAAAATAAAATGACCAATGACCTTAGTATCCAGAGTCATTCATTTATTGTATTCCAGGCACTCTTCTAGGCCCTTGAGTTTCACCAGTGAACAAAAAGTTCCAAACAGTTTACAGAGGAGAGAGAGAAACCATAAACAACAAACCTAGTATTACTTGTAAGGAGAGGACAAAGCACGTTCGCAGGTGTTAAGTGTTATGGGCGAGGGCCGTCCAGAGGACTGGAGTGAGGTTGCCGTTTTCAGTGGGGCGGTCAGGTGGGCCTCATTGAGGAAACGGCATTTGAGTGAAGATTGGGAAAAGGTGAGGGAGTTAATGAGGTAGTGCGCTGGAGGACGTGTTTCAGCAGAGGAAACCGGAGATCCTGCCAAGGCCCTGAGCTGAGAGCGTGCCTGGTGTGACGGAGGGCTGGTAAGGAGGCCAGTGTGGTGGCTTTGGGGCATGCAGGGAGGAGAGTGGGAGGAGAGGAGGCCGGGGAGGGGGGCTGGAAGGCGGCTCGGCGGGGTAGAGTGTAGTAGGCCGTCGTGAGCGAGGACTCTGCCCTTTGCTCTGAGTGAAGTGGGGACTCACTGGACGGTTTCAAGCCTAGCAGTAACATGATTGACTTCTTAGCGGTTAAAAGGATCACTTTGGCTACTCGGTCAAGAAGAGACTGTGGGAGAGGCAGGGGTAGAAGCAGACAGACCAAGTCCGAGGCTGTCCTGGTGAGAGACAGTGGTAGTTTGGTGGAAGTAATGAGAAGCGGTTGGACCCAGCTTAGAGCTGTTGGCATCTTTTGTTTCATGTTCAGGGCTGGGCACCTCGGCCCACACAGAAGGGCATAAAATTGAAAAGGAAAGGACCCCCCCACCCCTTACTCTGCCGGACTTGCTCCAAGGGAAGCCATGTTATAACGTTTCATGCTCCTGCTAGGAGGAGCGAAAGCAAATTCTCACACGTGTCTAATGCGTTTTGCAAAGCCAGTTCTTTATTTTTATTTTTACTTTTTTTTTAACATCTTATTGGAGTATAATTGCTTTACAATGGTGTGCTAGTTTGTGCTTTATAACAAAGTGAGTCAGTTATACATATACACATGTTCCCGTATCTCCTCCCTGCAAAGCCGCTTCTAAACGTCGAGGCAGGCTCTTGTCTCAGAGCCTTGTTGATTAATCTTATTTTGCTGTCTCGGAGCAATTGAAAAGACAATAGTCTTTTTACAACAGAAATTTACACAACACTGTAAAGCAATTATACTCCAATAAAGATGTTAAAAAAAAGTCCATGTATAATTTGCAGTGAAATGTACAGCTCTCAAGTGTGTAGTTTGGTGAGTTTTAACAACTGTATTCACCTGTGTAACCCACCCTCCTATTAAGATGGCGACTCTTCCGTCTCTTCAGATAGATAGTACTCTTTTGAGGTTAGAAAACAGTTTTTGAACTCTGGTGCCCTCACACCAGCCCCTGTCAGGCCTGTTGTATGAATATGGGCGTGGAAGATAAGAATTCCACAGAAACTTCGGGACCATCCAGTAGGATCAGGCTAAGAACTAGCGATTCCATGTTTGAGATTTGCAAGGGAGCAAACTTCCAGTTATAACATAAAAGTCCTGGGGACGTAATGCACAGCATGGTGAGTATAGTCAATAATAACGTATATTTGAAAGCTGCTAAGAGGGTAGATCTTCAAAGTTCTCATCACAAGAAAAAAAATTGTCACTGTGTAAGATGGTGGATGTTAAGTAGGCTTCTTGGAGCAGTCATTTCACAATATATACCAATATTGAGCCATTACGTTGCACACCTGAAACTAATATAATGTATGGCAGTTGTATCCCAATTAAAAAAGACTGAAAGAAAAAAAACAGATTTCGAACACAAATTGGGACAGTGGAGTTTCCTCACTTTGGTCTGATGCCGCTGTTTATAACATCTTGGTGCCGAGCTCTAGGGAGAGCACGGCTTGACACAAGGATAAGAATCTGGCCTCAGAGGCCCCAGGGGTAACTTAGAAGTAGGAGTTTTTCTAAGATAAAGCTAAAATAACATTTAAAAAGAGATGCGAACAGAAAGAACTTACTACTCTTAAGCAAACTTGTAAGTAGCAGGGAATGCTGATTTGTAACTGTTTTCAGCTGATGCTTGAAGCCTGGCTGGAGGATGAGGAAAGTTGTTTAAAACGTGATTTCTAATTATTATATCTAAGTGCATTTAGATTTGTGGAATAAGAAGCCCTACTCTGGAGTTCAGCTACTCTTGATTTTTACTACTAGACAACTGAGGGAGGAAAGAAGTAGGAGCTATGAGGAAGGATGACAGCCAGTGAGACAGTGTTCATTAGATTATAGTATCAATATTTATGTTTCTCTCCAAAGTGCATCTGGACTCTGTTCCTCGAGCCTGGGTTTATATGTGTATATTTTTACATCTTTATTGGAGTGTAATTGCTTTACAATGGTGTGTTAGTTTCTGCTTTGTAACAAAGTGAATCAGCTATACGTATACATATGTCGCCATATCCCCTCCCTCTTGCGTCTCCCTCCCACCCTCCCTATTCCACCCCTCCAGGTGGTCACAAAGCACCGAGCTCATCTCCCTGTGCTATGCAGCTGCTTCCCACTGTGGATTTATATTTCAGTAGTACGAGTAAAGCTGTATTTTCCATGTGAATTTCGCATCAAAGCTCTGCTGCCTCAGCCCGCCGCCTCCTCGCCCCGGAAGTGCTCCTGTTTACAAGATGGCACACGTTCATTGAGACTTTGATGCTAGGGCTGAGCTTTGGGGGCGGGGAGAGCGCAGCATGAATAAATCCCACGGAAATCCTTTTCCATGTGAGAGTCATGGGGTTTTCTGCTTCATAAATAGGAGAGAAGGATGCTTCAGAGTTTGGGGCAGTGTTGGGGGAAAGTGGGCAAACCAAGAAGAGACACCGGGAAGGCTGTCGTGGAAGGTTTTCGGAGAGTTTCACTTGGGTTAAATGCCTTCAGTGTGAGAGAAGAGATTTTGGAGCCTTGCTCAGGTATCAGATGTCACTGGAGCTCATCTGGCAAAGTTTGAGCTTTCGCTAATTAAAACTAATCCAGTTGCGCGAAGGAAAACATATTGCATAAGGTTGCTGCTTGTGTGGCTTTATTTTAACCCTTTCCCCGTAGCCTAAGACCGGCGAATCTCAGGCAGGTGTTAGGGTGGGAGGTGATAGTGAGAAATGAGATTCACTTACACGCTCATTTGAGTAAAGACAGTGAGAGGTGTAGCCTATTAAGAGCATTGGCTGGTCAAGGTCAATTGGAAGCCCTTTTGGGTTTTCTTGATTGATTTGCCGATTCACAGTTTTGAACAGCTGTTGAGTGAGAAGGAAAATTTAAAACAAAACAAAACGAAACCCAAACCAGAGAGACACCCTTCTTTACTTCTCAGGTTGGACTTTCTTTCCGAGTTGCTCTGTCCACTTTTCTGTGGCCTATTCACCTTGGTTGGATCAAGCCCCCTTTAGGGAGCTTGGGTTCAAGGTTTGTACCCTGAGGGTCTGGGATTTTTTGTCATGATCACAGGCTGTGTTACGAATCCCAGTTGCCTTTCTAGTGAAAGGCCTTTGATTCTCTCAGTTCTGATACTTGCCAGCTATGCAACCTTAGACAAATTTGTAGCCTCTTTGTCTTAGTTTCCTTATCTGTGAAATGGGGATAGTGTTAGGACTCACCACAGAGAATGGTTGTGAAGACTGAGCGAATCAATCCATAGACAGGTCCGGCAGTGTGTGACATATACACAGAATACACAGTAAGTGCTGGCGAATGCCTGTATGCCATCAATGCTACTATTGTTGTTGTTGTTTTATCATTATTATTATCAGGGGGCTTGGGTAAAGGAAACAGATGTGAAAATGGATAATACCCAGCCCCTGTCGCTCGTCAACCAGCATAAATATTCTGGCTGGCTGGATGCAGGGTGCAAATGAGAGCAGAAGAATCCCAGCCCGCTTTCTGGCTTGGCTAGCCTAACTCATGTCATGGGATACTGCAAGAACAATTTAGCATCGGCTGCCATTACACCTTCATTGTTTTGGGGGACGTGGACTTCTGCTGATGGCGGGGGAGGCCTGGCTGAGGACGCGTACCATTGTGGCAGTGGTGCTGAGTGCAGACGCCCGTGCCCTCACTTTCTGGGACTGTCTGTATCGTGTCCGGTAATGACTTGCTTTGCCCTTTTCCCCCTGGGCAACACAGCTGGACTACATTTCCCAGCCTCCCTTGCATTTAGGTGGGACCATGTAACTGAGTTCTGTCCAATGGAATGTGAGAGGAATAATTGCTCTCCTCTGGGATGGGCATATAAAAGCTCCTACCTGATCCTCTGCAGTTTATTTCCTCCCCGCCGTGCTGGTTGCATGCAGAGGATTCAGCAGAGGACTCCAAGGCCCTAAAGGATGGTAGAGCCACCAGACAGAAGGAGCCTGGGTCCCAGAATCACCACATAAAAGGCCGTCTGCCGCCACCCGATTGGCTTTCACATAAGGGAGAAGTAAACTTTCCTTGTGAGGTTTAGGGGATATTTGTTACAGCAGTTAGCTGACCCTGACTAATGTAGAGATACAACGCAGGGAGAAAAAACGACTGGTTTTCCTGAAAATGGACAGGTGACGAAAGTACTCCAAAGTACTTTCACGGAATAAAAGGGGCTCTAAATATAGAGTCTTTTTCCCTGAGACACATAAAGAGTTTCTGTGTGTGCCCAGAGCAGTGTAACAGCTTTCCTCAAGTAAGCAAATGGAAATTAAGACTTGTTAACAGAGTTCTAGTTTCTAGAGAAACGTTGCTACCTGTAACCAATAGAATTCATTCATATTCTTTCTCTTTCTCTCCCACCATATAAAAATGATATACATATATTTGTAAAACTTTTAAGAGCTAATTATAACACAAAGCAATGTGCACAAGTTATAAATGTACAGATCAATGAATCTTTACGCACTGAACATACCTCTTTAACCAGCACCTGGAATAAGAAACAGCATTCACGGCCCTCAGGAAATCCTGCCAGTTCCTTTCCAAGCATGCCCCCCGCTCCCCACCTAGTTGGCCATTATCCTGACTTCTGACAGTCTGTTTTGGTCTGTTGTGTCATCATCCAGTATGTGCTTTTTTATATATGGATTTTTTTGTCTGCTCAAAATTATATTTGTGTGACCCATCTATGTTGTATGTAAGTGTCGGTCGTTTATTTTCATTGCTGTATAGTATTCCTTTGTATGACTGTACCGTGATTTATTTGTCCATTCTGTTGTTGATGGGCATTTGGATAGTTTCCTGTTTGGGTTATTCTGAATAATGCTGCTATGAACATTCTAGTTCCTAGCTTTTGGTGAACGTACCTACACTTTTCTTTTGAGTGAAAACTCCCTGCCTTGTAGTTTTACAAAACTCTCTTCCTCAGTAAGATGTTTCAAGGCTCTGACAGTGACTGTTCTTATTCCTTGCCGTCTCTTGGCTTCTAGGCTAAGCAAAAGTTTCGTTCTGCTTTTCTGGAATGGAAAGATTATGCCTGATCTGTAATGGCAAAGTTTGGGTGTCTAAAATGAAGGAAATGTGATTTACTTCAAAGGACCTTATTTCCGCCTCTTTTTATATTAAAGCATAGCCACGGAGCCTTTTGATTCTCAGACGAGGGCTGTTCACAGAGCTGTGTTTCAGATCGCTTGGAAACTCCTTGTAATCGGAGTTTGCCACTGGAATCTTTGCTGGCGCGGCTTCAGCTCTTCCTCTGTGAGAAGGAGAATCCTTCTGGATTTTCAGATCGCTTCCTTCCCTTGGGGAGGGAATGGAGGACACATCGAGTGATGAGTCCTCTAATCCCTTGGAGGGATTAGCCTTAGAGCTGTCGGGAGTTGCCTCCTCTATTTGCCCCTACTGTCAAGATTTTATGCAAAATCTAGGCAAAGCAGGACATTTCCTCAGAAGGGCAAGAGGCAACGAAGAGGGGAAAGCCTTTCTGTCCCGCTGAGGGGGTTTCTGCTCATGGCTCTGCTTTCAGGGCCTTGGATATCTGATCCACAAAGTAGCAACCCGGACTAGACGGAACTTTGTGGATTCTGGGGGTTGAAAAGGCCTCAAGCAAGTTCTAAAAAGGCGCCCACCGGACTTTCTTTCAAACCGCCGACACAGGCTCAGCTTCCCAGACTCCATTGCTGAGGCTAGAAGTCCTGGACTCAATGAGTAGTATAACCCCCGTAACCCCACCCCAGCCCCCCAGGCTTCCTCACTGGAGAATTGAGGAGAAGAGGCCCGACTGTTGGAGTCTGAGCCTTTTCCTTCAAGCCTCCTGGAAATATCCGAAACATCCTGGGGGCTCCAGCAGCCGGACGGCCGCCTGGTGTTCTGATGGAACGTTTGGTTCCTTTGGGTGTGAAAGTGTGTGAAGCCTTTACAGTTAAGTCTGAAAAATGGCTGTGAAAAGGCCCTGGGGAACCCTGCTGCCGAGTGACACACAGCTGAGCCTTTGAAAGGGGGGGGTTATGATAAATTTGAACATGGTTTTCAGCTTCACTGTACTTTGCTATACTCCTTTAACCAGCTAGAGGATAAGTGAGCTGATTCTTTCCATGGGGAACTGCTTTGGACTGTTAACCCAGATTTTCTTCAAATGCAGAGGAGACTGTAACTGACTTTTGGCTTTTAAAAGCTGGAGGCCTGATGAGACGGCTCTGTGAGGTCAGAAGTTGCAGCTGGGGCCAGGATATGCTCTTCTCTACGAACCAGGTGTGAAATGCGAAAGAGATGTATGCAGAATAAGGGGCCTTTAAAAACCCAGATTTACTCTGAGGACCTGGGTAGCTCTTGCTTACATCCACTGCTTGGCTCGAGTTGCCCTTCTCTTCTCGGGGGGCACAGCCGAAACCAGGGCCTACAATGTCTTCTTCACCCCTGAACTTTTTTTCTGTGGCCAGCCCTGCCCCTAGTTTTTAGAAAATGGCTGAATTTTTGCCCGAGCTGACTGTCATCAAGGAGATTCTTCTGGACATGTTGAGGCGGACATCAAGCCAATTCGCGGGCACACTCACGTTTCCTTTACATTTGTTGTGTGACTTCTTTCTGCTAGTACATGTTATTCATGTTATTTCACAAGCCCCTCAAAATGCTGTGATGGAAATGTGATTTTTTTTTTGTGGATGAGGAAACGGAGGCTCTCCTGGTGGCTCTAAGAGCACACTGCTTAAAAGGGCCTCAGCCAGGATCTAGACATGGCTGTCTGTCTTCAGCTTCGATCCTCTGTTTACCCTGCCCAGCTCCTTATCGCCACTGAGATAGCCTTCTGCCTCCAGTTTATGACGGGGAAGCAGAGGCATAAAAAAAAAAAAAAGACATACGGACGATGCCCAGGTGGGACCTTGGATGCTCAGAAGGGCTGGGATTGGGATGCCTGGACAGAAAGTTTCACGAATCAAGGAGTACCAGCCATGCATCTGATGGCAGGCATATGGCTTTGTTGGATGTTAGCACATGGGATGGGGCCAGGCAGTGGCTACGTGTCTGGCTGTAACTAATTAGTTGTTTGATGGTAACTTAGTAGATAGGGTAAAATAAGGCGTTGGCTGTAGCAGGAGTCATCTTCTATATCAAGGCCTTTACTACCTGGACCCAAAAGATTCACCTCCTGGATACACAGGATTCTTTCCTAGCTCGGTGGTTGCCTATTTGTATTCTATAGTGTTGCTTGAAGGCGGGTGTAAATTAACTGTGAGTGCCCTCAATTCAGATAACTAATCAAGCCAAAATAAAATAAGTTGCCATTTTTCTCATTTATTCAAGTAGGCCAAAATGAAATACTGATAATGGTCAGGTTTAGGGTGGGAATGAGGATGGGGTGGGTATAAGGGTACTTTCAGACGTTGCTGATGGAAGTGTGAATTGGTATCATTTCCAGAGACTGCTGACAGAAGTGTGGAATTGGTGTAAATTTTCTAGTAAGCAGTTGGCCTTTATGAAATTAATACACAAAAAAACCGTATGCCAGAGACGTCACTTCAGAATTTAACCTGAGAAAATAAGTATCTAAGTAAAAGAATGTATAGATGCCTCAGTGTTGCTTATAATTACGAATTATTGGAAATACATTAAATGATTAGCAATAGAAAATTGATCAGACAAACAACACTACTATACATTAGTACAGCAAACAACATTACTACATGCTGGAATGGTGAAATAGTCTACTGCCATTAAAATGATACAAATAGATCTTGATGAACTCAAAATCGTGTTTATGTTATATTCCAAAGTTAAAAACTTACTACTAATTAGTATGCAGATTATTGCATGTTTATTAAGAAGATGTAAGAATATAGGGAGAAAACGTTTGGAAGGATATGTACCAAATCAGTACTTTTAAAACATATTTTGATCATGATCCACAGTGAGAAATATGTTTTACATTTGTGATCCAGTAGATGCCTGTAGCTGAGACAATAGTTTTAGCAACAATACTACTTTCCTCTATGTAATGCGTTCTGATATATTTATTTTTTCCTTTCTTTACTATATTGTTCTATCTTTCCCTCCTGTATTTTACTTTATTCCAATTCTATTCCTCTTCTCCTTTTTTCTGTTTCATTTTTTAAGATGCTGGTCATGACCCACTATGTTGATTTCATGATTTCCTAATGGGCCACAAGCCATAGTTTGAAAAACACAGCTCTGGAATGTTAACAGTGGTGATCTCTGGCAGGTGGGATTATACTAGATAACTTTTTTTTTCTTTTTGAGAAGGGAGGTCCTTTTTGCTTTTCCATGTTACTTATGTAATACAAAGGCTAATGAAAATTTTAAATTGACAACGACTCCATTGAAAAACAAATTGATACCCTGCAACTTTTAAGGAATGTATTGATTGTATAAAATAAGATGCCTACTCTACACCATAATTATTGGGCATGCAGAGTGTTCTGGGGACCTTAAAGAACTTTACGGCAGGACAACTATATCCATTGAGGCACAGAGTTTAAATAATAGAATAACAAGACAATGAAACGTGGCCTTATCTCTTCAAACTCAAAAGGTCACCAGGCATCCCTGCTTACTGTTTTACCCCAGTGATGTTGCATCAGTTCTCTGGGATTTATTTCTGTTTCTGTTCCAGATTGCACTTTGTTATGCTCATTCCCCACCTTAAAAGAAATAGATATTAAATTCATCAGACTACTTTCTGGCCAGATTATCTTGGCTTCCAGCACTGTCAAACTTAGCCTCCTTTAAAGCTAAAGATGATTTTAAATGGTAAGTAGTCATTAAGAACTTAGAGCAGGAAGCAGGAGCTTTAAAGGAGGACAGGAAGAATCCCTGGCCTGAGTCAATGTACTTCCCTGTGGGCTTCCTGCTCTCAACACACAGCTGGAAATCTGTAGACCCGCCTGCATCGTGGCCACGCAACCAAAGTGGGCAGCACACGAAGTGAGCTTTCGCTGGGAAAACAGTGGACAAGTGGGGCAGAGATTTCTGCAGAAGGTTCTGTTTATGTAGGGCACAAGTAAATCTTTGGGCGTGTGTGCCAACTGCCAGGTCGGGGAGGGTGATCCATACGGTTGGGGCTGGGGAGAGGCTGGCTGACATTTGCAGAGTTGGGGCCTGAGAGATGCTTCCTGACCTTGAAAGGAACTGATAGGAAATCTGAGAAAATAACTGGGGTTGCTTTCCAAGAGGGACTAATTTAGTTACCGTTGTTTCAGACTGTGCCAAGAGTAGTCTGACAATGCTAAAAAGGTTATTGGGAGCCTGGACTTCCACTAAGGGAGAAGGCTAACGTTCATTCTGTCTCTGAAAGATTGTGAATAACGTGTCAAAGTTATTCATGTACTCATTTATTTATTCATTTATTATCCGATGAATTATTGAATCATGTAGTCATTTGTTCATTCATTCATTCATTCTTCCATCCATCCATATATCCACCCATCTACCGATCCATTTATGTAAGCATCCAGGTACATGGCCAGGTGCTTTGTACTGTGGGGCAAGCGGCAAGCGTGGGGGTAGGGAAGGAACTCTGAAAGGGGGAAGAGCAGTCTGTGTAGTTGAGTTGCTCACAGTCTGGCAGAACAGACAGACGAGTAAGTAACTAATTCCCACATAGTGTGGGCGGTGCTACCAGAGGGGCCAACCTGGCTTGATTCATGCAAAACTAAGTCTCCCCTTCTGGCCTGGAATCACGGAATGTTAGCCCGAGAGAAGCCTTAGAAAAACTGAATGGCACAATGCTTTCCAGACTTTATCCACAGAGTTCTGGGGTGGGAGAAAGAGGGGGGAGTTAGAGGAAAGCTGAAAAGATGGGGTTTAGCTTCTTTGAGAACCAGGGCAGGTCCTTTTTTTTTAATCTATCTGTTTCATATATTGAGGTTCCTTGTAGAGCATCATTTGAGGAAGGGCCTTGTCTGCTTAATGATGTTTGCAAAACACTGGGCCAGTCCACCATCTTTCCTTGTGTCTCTGGTTTAGAAATTGAGGCCCAAAAGGGTGGAGTGACTAATCCAAGGTTAAAGAATTGGTTAGTTAACAATCCAGGAATAGACCTGGTCTTCTAATTTATGTGGGCATAAATAGATTACTTCAGTTAGCTTTTGCTTGGTAACAGATAACCCCCGAACTTAGTAGCTTAAAACAGCCACTACTTAGGCCATAATTCTGTGAGTTGGCAATTTGGGCTAGACTCAGCTGGGAGCGTTCTTCTGGTCTCAGCTGAGCTCACTCATGTCGGTGATGAGCTGCTGATCGACTGACAAGTCACGGTAGAACAGGCCAGTCTAAGATGGCCTTCCATCCAAGGGATGGCTGGGAATTGGCTGGGGTAAGCAGGTAACTGAGTCCGAAATCTCTCATGATCAGGATTCCAGCAGGGAAATATCCATAACCTCTTGAGGCCTAGGCTTAGGGCTGGTCAAAGCAAACCACAGGACCAACTCAGACTCAGGAGGTGGAGAAAGAGGCTCTACTTCTTCACTGGAGAATTGTAAGAGTTGTGGTTACAGGAAGGGAAGAATCATTGCCCTTTTTGCTATCTACCACAAGAATACTGAGTTATTACCATGTCTTCTCTTCTTAATTTGGGCATTGGAAAAATGTGTGTTTGAAAATACTATCTAGGGCTTCCCTGGTGGCGCAGTGGTTGAGAGTCCGCCTGCCAATGCAGGGGACGCGGGTTCGTGCCCCGGTCCGGGAAGCTCCCACATGCCGCGGAGCGGCTGGGCCCGTGAGCCATGGCCGCTGAGCCTGCGCTCCGCAATGGGAGAGGCCACAACAGTGAGAGGCCCGCGTACCGCAAAAAAAAAAAAAAAAAAAAAGAAAGAAAGAAAATACTATCTAGTTCCAAAGCCATCTTTATAAGAAGACCATAGTCATGACTCTTTCTATATACTGTGAGGCCTCTTGCTTACCTGAGTGTTTGAGACAGGTGGTATTTACTGCTTGTAGTAAGGGACGTTGTACCTTAAGAACATCCCTACCTTAATCCCAGTCACAGTCTTTGCATCAACAGCCCTTTCCATGGAAAGGACCCTTCAGCTCTTGGTTACTGTGATTCTCATCATTTCCATAAATATTTATCGAGTGACTCCTATGTAGCAGACACATGACTAGATATTGAGGATATAAATATGTCTAAGGTGGGCCCCTAACCTCAGGTAACTCACCGTCTGGAAGGGTAAACAGATTATTATAGTGAAATATGATGGGGAAGAGGGCTGGAAGTTGAATTTCTTTTTAGTGGTCATTGTTACCTTTGTAATTAGAAGGTGCAGCCACACGGTCATCTAAGTAGATGCAGAAAAAAACATTCAAGAAAATTCAGCACCCTTTCTTGACAAAAACATTTAACAAACTAGGAATAGAAGGAAACTTCCTCAACTTGATAAAGTACATCTATGAAAACTGACAGCAGGCATCATACTTTGTAGTGCAAAATTGAATGATTTTCCTCCTAAGATGGGACACAGGACAACACTGTCCATTCTTGCCATTTCTATTTAACGTTATACTGGAGATTCTAGCCAGAGCAATTAGGAAAGAAAAAAAAGGCATTCAGATTGGAAAGGTAGAAGTAAAAGTATGTCTATTTACAGATGACATGATCTTGTATAAAGAAATTCTTAAGGAATCCATACACACACACACACACACACAACCATTACAACCAATAAATGAATTTAGCAAGCTTTGAGGGTACGAGATCAATATACAAAAATCAGTTGTATTCTATACATTAGCAAGGACCAATTAGACAAGGACAAGAAATTAAGAGAACAACTCCTTTTACATAGCATCAAAAAGAATAAGATACTTAGGAATAAATTTTACAAAAGTACAAGACTTGTACACTACAAAGTATGAAACGTCATGAAAGAAAATTAAGGAAGACCTAAATAAATGAAAAGACATTCCATGTTAATGGATCAGAAGACTTAATACTATTAAGATGGCAGTATTCCCCGACTGATATACCGATTGGTTTCAATCCATATTAAAATCGCAGCTGATTTTTTTTTGCAGAAATTGATAAGTTGATTCTAAAGTTCATATGGAAATGCAAGGTACCCAACATAGCCAAAACAATGTTGAAAAAGAACAAAGTTGGAGGACTCACACTTTCCAGTTTCCAAATTTATAACAAAACAACGGTAATCAAGACAGTGTGGCAGTGGTGTAAGGGTAGACCTATAGATGAATGGAATAGAATCAAGAGTCCAGAAATAAATCCTTACCTTTATGGTCATAAGATTTTTGACAAGGGTGTTAAGATAATTCAGTGTGGGAAATGATCATCTTTATAACAGATGGCTCTGGGACAGCTGAATATCCATATGCAAAATAAGTTGAACCCCTCCCTCCCCCACGTTATTACAACGGAAATTAGCTCAGAATGGATCACAGACTTAAATTTAAGAGTTAAAACTGTAAAACTCTTAGAAGAAAACATAGGAGTAAATCTTCATGACCTTGGATTAGGCAGTGATTTCTTAGATATGACACTAGTAGCAGAAGTGACAAAAGAAAAAAATTAGATAAATAGCACTTCATCAAAATTAAAAACTTTTGGCTCTCAAGGGACACCATCAAAAACTGAAGAGTCATCCCACAGAATGGGAGAAAATATTTGCAAATCACATATCTGAGAAGGGACTTTGTATTAGTTTCCTAGGGCTGCTGTAACTACCTACCACAAACTAGGTGGATTAAGACAACAGAAATTTATTCTTTCACAGTTTATGAAGCTAGAAGTCCAGAATCATGGTGTCAGCAGGGCTATACTCACTCTGAAGGCTCTAAGAATGAATCCTTGTTTGCCTCTGTCCTGGCTTCCGGTGGTTGTCAGCAATACTTGGTGTTCCCTGGCTTGTAGACACATGATTCCGTTCTGTCTCCCTCTTCACGTGGCACTCTCCTCTCTGTGTGTCTCAGTGTCCCTGTGTCTTCATATGGCCTTCTTATATACCAGTCATTGGAGTTAGGGCTAACCCTAATCCAGTGTGACCTCATCTTTACTTGATTCCATCTGCAAAGAATGTATTTCACTTTCATCGGTACCGGGGGTTAGGACTTCAACATATTTGCGGGGGGGGGGGGGGCAGCACAATTCAACCCACAACAGACTTGTATCTAGAATTATAAAACAATCTTAAAACTCAACAGAAAAAGACAATTTAATTTTTAAAAGGGGTAAAGGATTTGAATAGACATTTCTCCAAAGAAGACATAAAAGTCGGCATAAGCACACGGAAAGATGCTTGATACCGATCAAAACCACGAGGTGTCATTTCATACCCATTAGGATGGCTAAAATAAAAAAGACAATAATGTGTTGATGAGGATGTGGAAAATTGGAACCCTTACACATTGCTGGTGGGAAGGTTCAATAGTGTAGTAGCTTTGGAGAACAGTTTTGGCAGCTCCTGAAGATGTTAGACATAATTACCTTATGACCCAGCAATGCTCCTCCTATGTGTGAATATACCCAAGAGAACTGAAAACATATGTTCAAACAAAAACATGTATATGAATGATCATTGCAGTATTATTTGTAGTAGTCAAAAGGTCAAAATAGCCCAAATGTTCATCAACTGATAAATGGATAAAGAAAATGTGGTATATCCATGCAACGGATTATTGTTTGGCAGTAAAGGTGGTAAAAGATAATACAAATGATTGACACATGCTACAACATGGATAAACCATGGATAAACCTTGAACACGGTTATGTTAAGTGAAAGAAGCCGGTCATACAAGAATACGCACTGTATGGTCCCGATGATATGAAACGTCCAGAACAGGCAAATTTATTGAGACATAAAGCGGGTCAGTGGTTGCCTAGTGCTGGGGGATGGAGAGAATAGAAAGTGACTGCTCGTGAGTTTAGGGTTTCTCTTAGGGGTGGTGAAAATGGTCTAAAATTAGATAGCGGTGGTGCTTTCGGAACTCTGTGAATATGCTCAAAACCATTGAATTGTACATTTTAAAGGGTGAATTTTGTTGTGTGTAAATTATATCTCAATAAAGCTGTTAAAATCACTGACATAGAAAACGACCTAGCAGCATCATATGCTATCACTTATATGTGGAATCTTTAAAAAAAAAATGGTACGAATGAACTTGTATACAAAATGGAAACAAACTCACAGACATAGAAAACAAACTTACGGTTACCAAAGGGGATAGTGGGGGGGGAGGATAAATTAGGACTTTGGAGTTAGCAGATACAAACTACTATATATAAAATAAACAAATAGGTCCTACTGTAGAGCACATCCTATAATAAATGATAATGGAAAAGAATAAGAAAAAGAGACATATATATTATATAATGGATAACGGACTCACTTTGCTGGGCACCTGAAACTAACAACATTGTAAACCAACTATACCTCAATTTAAAAAAAAAAAGGTGCAGTTCTTTGTGAGGGGAAGCGGATGTTAGGAAACTTGAGGAAAGTGGTAACAATTTGGAATCCTCACTCAAAAGAATGGGGGAAAGAGCTGTGTGAGTTACGCTAGGTCAGCTACAGCAACCAGCCGCCCCCACCTTTCAGTGGCAGAGCCCGGGAAAGTTGCTTTCAGGCAGTTGTCTGATCCTAGCCAGGTCACCATCTTTGGTGGGTACTCTTCTCCAAGCGGTGCCTCAGGGACCTAGGTTCTTTCCATCTTTTGTCTCTGCCCTCGTTGAGAACTTGGGCGCCCTCTTCTTTCAGCTGCTGGCTGGGGAAAGGAGAGTGGAGGGTTGAGAGTTTTGTAATCTAGGCCTGGCGGAGGAGCTGGAAGTTCTCTTCCACTCACAGTGCACTGGCCGGAACTGGGTCTCATGACCACACCTCCCTGCGGGGGAGATTGGCGCATACCATCTGCTCGTGTGTCCGAGAAGAAAAAGGAAACAGGTGTGCTGACCAGCTAGCCAGCCTCTGTCACAAGGGCTGACCAAGGGCAAGGAGAAATGCGGCAGGCTCAGAGCCCAGCTGGAGGTGGCATGGGTTTGTGGTCACCAGTGAGAGTAGGCCTGCCTCGTCCCCCCCACCCCCACCCCCCGCTCTTCTTGGTGGTACAGTCCCAGGTCGAAAGTACTGCTACGGGGCACATTCCTGCTGGTGCTTGTAGCCCGGCTTCCATTAGCAACGCTTGGGGAAGGAGGTAAAGACCAGGGCAACCTGGAGCATTTTAGCCTCTCACCAATGGAATGACAAAGCCACATTGTCGGTCAGAGGGGAGCAAGAGATGAATGTGGGAAATAAACCGCTGTTTCTTTGCACTTGGACATGGGATGAATAAAAATAAGAATCTGTCCCCTTTTAAGATTGTGCTTTAAATAGAAATCTGCCCCAGGCCCTTCGTGATCTTTTTCTTCTTGGCTTGCTCGGAGTGTCCTTCACTCCCAGCCACATCTGCTCCTTTGTGGCCGAGGGACTTGAGCTCTGCTTGGGAACCAGGTCGCCTGAGTGGATCCCTCCGATGGAAGCTCCCTTCTCCAAGTACCTTATGTTTTCAGGGCTGCCATGACAGACCGGCTATTTTAGTGACATTTCTGTAGTGATTGTCCCTGCCCTTCTGGATAAGTGCTGCCTGTCTTTCTGACAGCCTGTTTGTTTGTGTCTAGCTGCTAAGGCCATAGTGAAAGTCACCTTTACTGGCCTGTCCTTGTTTTCAGTGGCACTTGTCTCTTGGTGTAATGCTGGATGTTTAACGAGCTTTGTTTATGGAGAGTGTAAGATGGGATAGGACTGCCTCTTCTTTTGTGGCATCAGCCCCCGTGGGCTTTGCTGAAAGGCATGCTGGGACCTTGAGGACAGGCTGGCAGGAAGAGGGGAAGGGGGAGCACCAGGGCCAGGGAGAGTGATTCTGCTGAGATTGGGCCCTTAGAGAAGACGGCCAACTGTCCAAATCACAATGGCCGAGGTTTGGGGTCATGGTGGGTGGGGTCTGGGCTGACGTCAGTGCCCAAGGGTCTGGTGCATGGAAGAGGTTTCCGGTTGGTCACTGTGTTTGCCTGTCTTGTCCTCCCCTAATCCGTTGTCTATACTCCTGCAGAGTGCAAGGCACAAATCCGGTCACATCACTCCCCGGTTCACATTCTTCCATGGCTTCTTATGGCTCTTCCTGGTAGCACCTAAATGAATTGGTTTTCGAGATCATATGAGTCTGTTCCCAGCCTCTCTCCAGCCTCATCTCTCCATCTGTCTCCCTAGACTCATCGCTTTGGTCCCGGTTCTAAGATTGCTCAGGATCCTCTTATATGGAGAGCTCTCTAGCTCCTCCAGCTTCACCTGGTCCTGGCCTTTGTGCCCCCTTCTCCTAGTTGCCTTGTTGACTAACTCCTTCACTGAGCCAGCAGCCACTGCACTGTGTCTCCCTCTCCACGCCAGGTATCTCGCTCTGTTGTAATTTCCTGTTTGTTTTTGTGCACCTCCACGAAACCGAAAACTTTGTAGGCTCAGGGACCGTGTCTCATTCCCCATCATACTCCCAAGTGTTTTAGTCGGGGTGGACTAATTTCTGTAACACAGACCCCCAGACACCTAAGTGACTGATTTCTTGCCCACATGACAATTCATTGTGGGTGTTCAGTAGATGGCCTTCCACACAGTTACTCAGAAATCTAGGCCCCTTTCTTGTTGTAGCTCTCTCATCCCCTAGGGCTGTTCTCTTTTTCCAGGTCTGCCTCTGACAGGCAAATGGGAGAAGGGACAATGGAGATCATATGAGTGCTTATGGGTCTTATGGGTCATGCTCGGAAGTTATTCAATTGGCCAGAACTCAGTCACGTGACCACATATAATTGCAGGGGATGCTGGGAAATGGCATCCAGCAGTGAGCAGGCTGGGTGAGCAAGTAGCTGGTCTCTGACACCCCAGTGCTTGCCTCGCGCATGGTGGGAACTGAGTAAATCTTTGTTGAATTTGCTGAACGGGTGAACATTGTATGCTAGGCTCCATCTTGATTCTTAGGTGATTTAATTTACTCATCAGGAGGGACATGTGATAACAGGTCACAGAGAAAGGGCCCAGTGGATTCCAGGGGCCCGAGCACCGTGGAAGTGTTACAGACAGTGGCAGAGGGAAGTGCAGTGTGGTCTGGGAATCTGGCACCCAGACAGCGAGGTGCTACCCTTCCAAGTCCTCCAGGGGGACAGATTTTTATTAATACTAAAAGTTATTTTCTCAGAGGGGACAAAAGAGATAACAGAGAGGAGGAGTGAGGACTGCTTCTTTAATTTTGTAGAAGGTAATGGTGTCAGCTTTTTTCACACGTTGCTGCTAGGTGTATATGGAGGAAGAGCGTGGCATGCCCGTGCATGTGCCCGGCTGCCTCTCTCTCTCCTGCCCGGGGGGGAGCAGGTGTGTAACAGATGTGACGTGGCCATTCTCTCTTGCACGGTCAGAACATCCCTGAGGCCATGCTCCCTTCTGATTGAAGTGTCCACCTGGGCTTCTCCTACAACCCAGCCCCCCTATGGGTGCAAAACCTCATTCCCCACACAGATAGGAAGATGCAGGAGAACCATGTGGTGATAGCTACCGGTGACCAACAATTTAGTTTGCAAATTAACCTCCAAAGACTCAGCTTCTGGATGGGCTGGGATATAATAACTCCTTGCCCGTGGGTGGCTCTAGAATCTTCCAAAGCACTTTCTCACACCTTATCTCATTTCACCCTCATCACAACATGGTGAGGTCAGAAAAGCCAAGGGTGATTATGTCTACTTGACAGATGAGCAAACCGAGGCTCACATACCTCAGCTGACTTCCTCAAGCCCATGGGGCTGCTCTTCCACACTGGCCATCTCCACCTCGGGCCCCATTGCTCAAATCTGCAAACTGTGTTCCAGAAGATTCCCTCATAGCTTGCGATTCGGGAGACTGGAAAATACGTCTGATGGCCGACCTTCCCTCTCAACACTGCCCGTGTATTTTCCTGTCTAAACCAGCGGGTCTGCAAGAAGCTACCACACGATCCTCCCCGGTGTTTAGATCCTGTGTGCTGCGGATTGTGACCTCCCTCCGAGTGCTGGCAGAGAAAACCAAAGACAGCTAAAACCATTTCCTAGTTGCCGCGCCCCACATCCCAGTTAATTAAAACAGGGGCTAGGTGGGGTTGTACCTTGGGACTCTTCCTTATTAAAACAAAACCAGACCAAATGCCCAGAGCTGGATGTTTCCATAACTGTCCACGTGCACGCTTGCTGGCAAGCACGAGTGTCGTATTCCCAGGACTCCTTAGCACTCTCTCCCGACCTCACTCAGACGGAAAGCCGACGTTAACCTTGCTATCCTATCTAATTGACGGTGAAGGCTGTAGTTTGCGCAAGTCTGTCATAATCTGGTTTCTGGGTTTTGCCGGCACAGAGGAGGAGGGAAATGCTGAAGGCTGGCTATAATGTGGGAGGATGCAAGAAGGGGCAGAGGGGGTCAGGATGAGTTCCTTACCCCACGGAACCTAAAGCAGAATTTCTACCATCAGAATCCTCACAGCGCAAAGAAGGTATCCTGGTGGAGGAAAGGATGGCTAATGTCAGTTCCGAAACCTCCCTCCCTCCGTCCCACTGGCTCAGGTATACCTGGGAAACTCCCATCTTCTGGCATGGTCTCGCATGCATTGTTTTCTCAGAGGCAGAGCATGACCGCCGTCTAATAGAATCTATGTTGGTATCTGTCTCAGCAAATCCCTTTCCATGTTAAAAGATTAATGTGGTAAATCCAGAGTTAGCGGGAGATTGTGATGTTTCCTCTTCTGCCATCAGAGACTTGTTGATTACCACTGTTTTCTGTTTTCCTTTTCTGCTCTCCCCTCACATCCCGATACACCATAGTTTGAAGCCGTCCTCCAGTTTCTCACTTTTCCTAATAGTAATAAAAAGCCCAAACAATTTGGATGGCATCTGTGCTTCGTCTAACAGAGAAGTTACAGGTCTATATGATCTGGCCTAAGGTCCCTTGTGTGAGGTTGACATGAAGAAGTAGTGCTTGGTCCGTACAATTTGAGGAAAGGCTCTGAATAGCAGGCTGTCTCTGAGGAACACTGATACTGCTTTTTGGAGGGATTATTTTGCCACTGTTCAGGTAGGAATTCAAACCTGCTTCTGTCACTCTTCCTGACAGCCTCGTGGTGTGCTTACTTCAGATACTGTGCTATGTGCTACGCAATGACCACTTGCTTTGAATTGTACATTAAGACATGTTAGCATAGAAGCTTTTCTGCGAGCCGAACATTTGCCTAATGGAGCTGAGGATGAGGCTGTGACTAGTTCATCTTTTGCGAGCACCTGCTGTTCACAGGGCACCATACTGGTCAAACTCCTTCCTTTCGAGATATTCCAGGGTAAGTCAGCCAGTCCGAGACCAGCTCAGGGAGAAGATGGTGAGATTCTGAAGACCATGTGGTGAGAAGGCCATGGGGTGTTTGTCCCCCAGCCTACCCACTGGTTATTGATTCTGCTCATGGTTGAGCAGTATGTGCACTTCTATGAAGAACGATGAGTTGATCAGTAATTGTGTATTACCTGGTTCAACTCCCAGCACGATCTTTAATAGCACGTGGTAGGTGCTCAGCAAGTGTTTGTGGGGTTGAAGTATAGTAATATGTTTGCTCAATGTACTTCCCATTAGATTTTGAGTTCTTTGGCATCAGGGCCCATGTATCATTGGCATTTGTGTCCCCAGCTCCACGCCCAGTGCCTGACACATAATGAATATTTATTGTGCTTCCACAGAACACCTCTATCTGTCTGTTAAGGATTGTTCAAATCCCCCCTTCCTTATGATGAGCCCTTTTTCATCCTAGTGTCTTAGTCCTGAGAGAAATTCCTTTCATGTGATCACCAACTCATCTCATCGTATGCCCATATGACTAGTCCCAATGCGTATTAGTCAGATCAGGCTGACATAACAAAGCACCACAGACTGGGTGGCCTAAACGACAGAAATTTATTTCTCATAGTAATGGAGGCTGGAAGTCCAAGGTCGAGGTCCTGGCCTATTCAGTTTCTGGTGAGAACTCTCTTCCTGGCTTGCAGGTGGCCCCATCCTCACTGTATCCTCACATGGTGGAGAGAGAGAAAGAGCTCTCTGGTGTCTCTTCTCATAAAGACACTAATTCTGTTGGATCAGGGCCCCATTCTTATGACCTTATTTAACTTCAGTTACCTCCTTGGAGGCCCCATCTCCAAACGGAGTCACACTGGGGGATTAGGACTTCAAAATACGAATTTGGGGTGGGCACAAGCATTCAGTTGATAACACAATGTACTTGTTGCCTAATGTAACATCTGGAATTTCCTGCTCAAGAAAAGGGTGATGAAAAATCAATGCAGTACTAGACTGTTCCTGTAAATAAGCATAGTACCGTGCATGAGATGTCTGAAAGGAGGCAGGTAGGAGCACTTGATGAAAGTCTGTGGTTGATTGAACCTAATTTTACCATGCCCTTGTCTTTTCCTTTCATTATGAATTTTTTTTTGAATCCACGGGAATTTTCCTGAACATGTCTATTGCAGAAAGATACTCACGTTTTGAAGACAGGGCAGCAGTAGTCAAAGGAAGTGGAATAGGAAAGTCAGGATAAGCTGGGTTATGCTGTGATGATAAACATCCCCCAAATCCCAGCGGCTCACTGTAACAAAAGTTTGTTTCTCCTTCCCACTCCGTGCCTAAGGTGTGTCAACAGGGGTGCTCTGCTAGTTGTAATTGTTCTGGGATCCAGGCTGACGGAGGTTCCATTTTGACACATGTGTCACAAAGGGGAACGTAGTAAATGGCATACTGCCTCTTTAAGGTTTCCCCTTCATGCTTATCCTTGACTGGCTAAAGTAAGCCACATGGCCACATCTAACCGCAAAGAGACTGATGAAATGAAGGAGGAAAGGTAAAGTGTCTGGTGCTTCAAAAAGGCTTTATCCTTATGATGGGGTAATAATGAGGCTTAGGTAAATGTGGCTAGAACTTGAGCAGAATTTGTGGCACAAATGAGAAGTTTTAAAATTCTTTAAAAAAAAAATCTGTTTGCAAAAGAGCTCTCACAGCTAGGATTTCTTGCCTAGCTGAGCGTTTCTGTGCCTGGAATGAGATCCAGAGAATGAAACCATTTTTCATTGAGATCATGAGAGTTGCCTTTCAAGTGTCCATAGAGTATAAATAACAATAGCCTCAAAGAAACAATTAAAAGCTCTCCAGGTGGCTTATCTCAGATCCACTGAGAAATGAAAACCCCCAAACATGCCAAAACATTAAAAAAAAATGGCCATGTCTGAGGGTGGTCTCCTTGTAATGATAAAGCTTTCTCCCCATCCTTCCTGAAAGTGATACCAGTGTGATGTTAGCAGAGTATCGCTGTCTGGAAGGGGATGGCTGAATCTGGTGGGATTACGTTTGAGCTGCATAAACACAGGTTGAATTAAGCGTGGTGAGTTGATGATGGGGAGCGGAGAAAGAGTCAAGACCTTCCGTTGAGATAATAACTAGTTCATTATCTACCCAGATAAAGGTCGTACAGGCTTTCAGCAACAGCATGGAAAGGAGACTAGACTGACCTTTCTGACAGCAACTCTCTGCTCCATTTTTTTAGAAAACAGACCTTAGAACACCAGTGAGTAAGGAAATTATTGTTCCTTCTGACACCATTCCTTCCCCTTCCCTAGCCTGCCCAGTACACAGGCCTTTCACGCCCATTGATTTTGGAGTGGCTGCCTTTGTTTAAACTACTTATAATGGAAAATTCCTGGAAAAATCTCAAATAAGCCCATGAATAAATGTTGTTAGATTACATCTCCCGCATTTTTGGGTTTTTTTTTTTTTGCGGTATGCGGGCCTCGTCTCTCCCGTTGCGGAGCACAGGCTCCGGACGCGCAGGCTCAGCGGCCATGGCTCACAGGCCCAGCCACTCCGTGGCATGTGGGATCTTCCCGGACCGGGACACGAGCCCGTGTCCCCTGCATCGGCAGGCGGACTCTCAACCACTGCGCCACCAGGCAAGCCCCATCTCCCGCATTTTTACACACTCTTTCCCACCTCTTCCTCACTCCTCGATTTTGTCTTCACATCAAAAGGCAAAAATGCTGTCACTTAGTCAAAGGAAACTTCTGCCTCTTGTCCTGAATCTTCCAAGCGTCCTTCAAAGGGCCCATTATGGATCGTTGGGAGGAGCCAGCCTGCCGTATTGTCTTTGTGTGGAACTTAGCAAGCGTTGTGGTGTGGATGGGGTACTTGCGCTCGGAACGAGAAATGATAGTTCCGAGGGGCTTTCAAGACATTCAGGATATTTTAGCACCTAAGTTAAGCAACAGCAGCTTAAACTTTTCCCGGGAGATGGTGCTTTTGGCTAAGTGTCATAAAAGTGTTACCCCAAAGCCAAAGATTCCGATGAGGTTTCAAGTGAATGATTTTTCCCTTATTCATTTTGCATAATCGTTTTAATACGCAGTCATTTTAATATGTTCTGTAACGGACTGGCAAACCCTGGGCAATATATTTTCTTTCCACTACCTTAGAAACCTTGTCAGTAAAATGAAGACTAGTAATACAGATGTCTTACGTGACAATCATTTTTCTTTGGGAGAGGAGTTGCTTCAGTAAGAGGAATGGCCTGTGTTGAATGTCAGATCATAACGAGGCCTCCTGGCTCCAATAAATTCAATTTGCTCTAGGTTGACTATCTATGGAATGAGGTCATGTACCCTTGATCCAAATCATGAATGTGACAGTCCGCATCTACGTACAGAATAACCCAATCATTGCTACCCTACAAAATTTCATCACCGTCTCTGTCATCTGTAGGGCATGGCTTTGACGGAGGATGACAGGAATGATGTGTATTATGCTCAGCCCTTAGCCTCAGACAGTCAAAGCCTTACATTTAGATTTTTTCAAAAAGATAATTTCATATCACCTAGGGATAATTAATGGGTTCCGTGTGAGAAATGAAATCAGAATTGTTAAATTTAGAAATAGAGGGGAAAATGGAATATTCCTTGAAATAGATTCAGATAGTATAGAATAAGTCGTGACCAGATCCTGTAACCGTTTCCTCTCCCTGGCTGCCTGCCCCGTGTTTATATTCTCCCCACATGCACTTTTAAACACACAACACGAGAAAAAAGAACGTGAGCGATAAGAACGAGTAATTGGGGGGGAAATAGGATCATCTCATCTGGTAAGGGGTAAGTGGATGTTATACCCAGGAAAGAGATGTGTGAGAAATGTATTTCACAGTGGTATTAGAATTACACGTAGCTTCATACTTTTTGGTGACAGGGGGTTTCAGTTGGCTGTTCAGCGGTCCCTGATTGTTATAGATCTTCCTGAATTTTGCACTGAGATAGAATGAAATGAAAGTGAACGATAGTAAATGTAGTTATGGAGTTGTGTGCGTCTGTCCATATGAAATAATAGGAAAAATCCTGTGCATGTATGAAGCTCTTGAAACACATTTGAGTAATATTTGTGTAGCTCCGTTTCAATGATATTTATACGCTTAAGTAATGTATTTAGAGTACCTATTATATGTTAGAGTAATATATATCTATTATAGCATCATATCCAGAACATAGCTCAAAAACATTTCCAAAGAAATTAAGGTTCAAAATAAAGGTAGTAATTATACTAAGTCTCAAAAGTTTCTCTTATCCGAATTCTTAGCCCGTCATGATACTTAACAACAGCTTCCAGTAATTTGGGAAACAAAAGAGTTTAGAGCTTGTTGAATCAGACCTGAACAATGAGTACAGGCTGATTTATGTCTGAGCGAGAAGGTATTCGTTGTCTTCATCAGGAATTGGCAAACTTTCTCTGTAAAGATTTAGATAGTAAATTTTTTAAGTTTGCAGGCTACACAGTCTCCGTTGCAACTTCTCAACTTTGTCATTGTAACTCGAGAGCAGCCATAGACAATATGTGAGTGAGTGAGCACGGCTGTGTCCCAATAAAACTTTATTTATAAAAACAGATGATGGGCCAGTTTGGCTGGGGGCCTGAAGTTTGTCAGTCCCCAGTGTTTAACTAGGAAGCTTTTTAAGTGTAGCCTAATGGAAAAGCAATGTATAGATAGCACCTAGTTGAATTTGAGAATGCTTGTATATTAGTGCGTGCATGTGCACCCAAATGTGTGTGTGTGAGTGATGCACACACACAAGAACACACAAGAATAAGATGGAGTATCTAGAGGCCTTTTTAAGATCAGTCTAGAAGAATTCCTGTATATGTAATTTTGTCTTACAGCAAATAAACACGCCCCATTTTCTAAATAAATATTCTGATTCTCTCTGGGATTGTGGCTACCTTATCCATCTAAAGTTCATGCCGTGTTGTCATTGCTGTCTTTTCTCCTCTCAAGTTCATTGCTTCATGATCGTAGGGGCTGCTTAATTAATACTCTTTAGTGGTGATGATGTTATTCACATGGGCTTTTTTTTTTTTTTTTGATGTGGGCTATGCAAGTCGCCTTTGTTATGAGTCATTCTCTATGGATGTCATTATACAGTTTTCGAGGAGGCATTCATTGAAACGAAAGCACAGGTTTGGTCAGATCAGTCTTTTCAGACTCTCTTCAAAATACTTTTCTTCCTTCCCAGAAAAAACAACAACAACAACAAAAAAAACTGTAGTCATTTGCCCAGAAATGGGAGAGGACAGTGCTTTCCTACGCGATCAGTCTGTTTGCTTTGAGAAGTGGATTTACTGGGATGATAAAGCTGGCTTGCACTACCAGCTCACCTGTTTGTCCTCAGGGGAACTATCACTCTTTATTAATCCTTTTACACTGGAAACGTTGAAATGATAGACAGTTTCAAAAGTTGGACTAAAAAAAGCTGATAAGCATTGGAAAAAAAAGTCTCTTCTACTTCGGATACGTGCTGGGTCAGCATCCGGGAGCGTCTCCTTACGAGAGACAGCCAGTCAGATGTGCTGTGCCTTTTTATAGCTGGGTCTGCCTTGTATTTGTGAAGCTCTGTCTTTAAAGAGATTCAGGCAGCGGGTCTTACTTTCTAACTCTTGGACTAAACATCTTTCTTTCTTTTTTTTTTTTTTTGCCAAAGAAATAACTGATTTGTTTTCCTAAATAGGAAGAATTTCAGTTAAAAGGCTGATTTTCACTCACGAAATGACAGGGCAGACAAGTTTAGAAGTTCAAACAAGAAATGCAGATATCATTTACATTTTATTTCTAGGAAATGACCTTTTATTTTCCTAAAGAGTTTTCTTGAGATCCCCTCCCTAGAAGAAGGGGTATTCTGCCCCCCTCCCCGCCTTCAGCCATAACGGATACCATCTGAGTTTTCTAAGGCAGCACAAAGCACACACAAATGGTCAAAAAAAAAAGAAAAGAAGAGAAGAGTTAATGTAGACTTTTTTGAGGCACCCCTCAAAAAAACCGTCAAAAGGCATATGGAAACAGAATAACCCCTTCATCATGGGAGGGAGCTCATTTTAGCAAAATCTAAATGAAATCCAGTTAGACACTTCTTAACATGGGCAAGCCTGAGGAAACATTCTTGTAATTTTTTTAATTGATCTCATTTCCTTTTGACGCACCTCACATCTCCACCGAAAGCCTGGAAAGCCACACCAAATGACATTGGCTCATCCTTTTTTATTATTAATTTTTATTGGAGTATAATTGCTTTACAGTGCTGTGTTAGTTTCTCCTGTACAGCAAAATGAATCAGCTATATGTGTACATATATGCCCTCTTATTTGTTTTCTTAAAAAAATAATTATATTATTATTATTATTTTTTGCGGTATGCGGGCCTCTCACTGTTGTGGCCTCTCCCGCTGCGGAGCGCAGGCTCCGGACGCGCAGGCTCTGGACGCGCAGGCTCAGCGGCCATGGCTCACGGGCCCAGCCGCTCCGCGGCATGTGGGATCTTCCCGGACCGGGGCACGAACCTGTGTCCCCTGCATCGGCAGGCGGACTCTCAACCGCTGCACCACCGGGGAAGCCCCTAATTATATTATTTATTTTTGGCTACGAAGGGTCTTCATTGCTGTGCACAGGCTTTCTCTAGCTGCGGCGAGCGGCGGCTACTCTTCGTTGCGGTGCACGGGCTTCTCATTGCGGTGGCTTCTCTTGTTGTGGAGCTCGGGCTCTAGGTGCGTGGGCTCAGTAGTTGTGGCGCACGGGCTTAGTTGCTCCGCGGCAACTATGTGGGATCTTCCCAGACCAGGGATCGAACCCATGTCCCCTGCATTGGCAGGCGGATTCTCAACCACTGTGCCACCAGGGAAGTCCATCCCGTCTTATTTGGATTTCCTTCCCATTTAGGTCACCACAGTGCCCTAAGTAGAGTTCCCTGTGCTATACAGTAGGTTCTCATTTGTTACCTGTTTTATACATAGTATCAATATGTATTGATACGTATATGTGTCAATCCCAGTCTCCCGATTCCTCCCGCCCCCTCCGTTTCCCGCATCCTTTTTAAATGTTAGCACCCCTTGGGGCCCGGGCTACTACTTCTGGGCATTTTCTCCACCAGGTTTTATTAGGGGGGACTGGCCCAGACAGTGTCCAGATGAGAATTTGTTTTCCCTTCCTTCCTTCTGTGGCAAACCACCCACGTTCTCTTCACCTTAGTCTACTTCTTTGTAAAATGAGCTAATCCTTCACATAAGGCGGCAGCGAGCAAAGACGTAAAAGTCACCTGAGGGAGGAAGGAGAGAAATGAATCCGTGTGGCTCCGGGTGCAGTGGTGCCTCTGTAGATCCCCTCAGCACGTGCAGTTACGGATGTTAGTGTGACCGTTCGGTCCTTTCATCATTGGCAGTGGTGTGCTTTCCTGTGCTATCTGTTCTGAAAAATACGTGCGCTTTCAAGTTTTTCATTTCATAACGTTTTCTCCCCTCGGTGAAATAATTGGGTAATATGTGGAAAAGGGCGCCTCTTCTTAGCGGGGCCTGTTGGCTCCAAGAGGTTGCTCGCTGTGTGGTCATTAGCAGCAGCAAGGAAATGGCATCCTTGCCGCTTTTGCGAACGGGATCCACCGGGACCCGAGAGGTGGGCGACTGACTGAGCGGCCGGGGCCTCAGCAGTTTTAGCAGAAGGGGAAAAGGGAAATAAGGACTTGTCTAGCCTCTGATGTTTTCGTGCATCCACTCTGCAAAGCAGGTGAGGATAATGAATTCCCCTTTAAGATGGGCAACACAGAGGGAAAGACAGATGTACACACGCACACTGAGGCTGAACAACGAGATGAGAGATTCAGGGTGGAGCAGCAGGGCCCTCAGTCATGGGTCTTTGGAGTCATCTTTAATCTTCGTCCTTCCAGGAAAGGGGGGTAGAAAGGCAGAAGAGAAAATGGTGAATATTACTCAGCCGTAAAAAAGAATGAAATATTGCCATTTGCAGCAACATGGCTGGACCTAGAGATGATTATGCTTAGTGAAGTAAGCCAGACAGAGAAAGACAAATATCATATAATATCACTTATATGTGGAATCTAAAGAAATGGTATGAAAGAACTTATTTACAAAACAGAAATAGATTCACAGGCATAGAAAACAAACTTACGGTTACCAAAGGGGAAAGAGGGAGGAGGGATAAATTAGGAGTTTGGGATTAACAGACACAAACTACTATATATAAAATAGATAATCAACAAGGACCTACTGTATAGCACAGGGAACTCTACTCAGTATCTTGTAATAACCTCTAACGAAAAAGAATCTGAGAAAGAATATATATATATATATGTATATACATGTATAACTCAATCACTTGCTGTACACCTGAAACTAACAGAGCATTGTAAATTAACTATACTTCGGTTAGAGAAATGGTTATTAAAAAAGAAAAAGAAATTGGCACAGCAGCAGTTCTCTGTTGCCCTTGGCAACACTGCAGGAGGTCGGTGGGGGGGGGACGACTGGCGTCTTGGGAGCAGGCCTGCCCTGCCCTGGGGAGGTCACGGGACATCACAGAGGGGTGGACACCTCTCTGGGGAGGGCTAAGCAGTGTGGTGATCACGAGACTGCGCTGGCAACAAGCAAACCTTCCTTGCTGGACACTGCGGCTCTACCTGGTTCCTTCTAGCACCTTCTGAACATGGTCCCTGGGGCAGTCTATAGTCCCCTTATGGACCCTGTAGGACTCCCCCCCCACCCCGCCCCAGTTCAGTGTATCAATTCATCAAAGTAAAATCTGGCCAAGAATAAGAGTGGGGAATGAAACAATCCCCCAGACTCCTCTCTCCTCCCCCTTCCTGAGTCTCCATGGTGTCGGATGGCTGGTTGCAACCATTTACTTCTGATTGAGCGCTCTGATTTCTTTAGTCTCTTATCTCCTCCTCCCCCACCCCATTCACCCCGGTCCCCTCTGCTCTCCTCTCCCCACAGCGTTGGTAAGAAAGAGGCAGCCTTGAATTCAAACATAATTGCTCGGTAGGGGGGACTTCCTTGAAAAAACCTCAAATTTTTGGGCTGTAACAGTGGAAATCTGTTTGAACCCTTGAACTTCCTTTATTGTTGAAATGACCACCTACAGAAACATGCTGGGGGAAAGTAGCAGAAGCACAGTGGTCCCTTTTATGGGAAAAACAGTAGCTGGAATTATTTCACTTTTGCAAGAATTCTATAATGAGGAGGCATTTCTGAAGGGGAGTGTGGAGCAAACATTCCACAAGTTGGAGATGTCTGGGCTGCGATCGGGATATTGTAATAATCGATGCTTCTGGGGCTTGGGAACAAGAGTCTTCATTCTTTTTTGACCACGAGCACAAAAGCTGGTAACTGTGGCGTTTCTGTCTACTTTTGTTGCCATTTGCAGGGCTCTGCTCGGGATACTGGGGATTTTCAGACACACAGCAACAGTAGGGAGGAGAAGGGTTTTTGCCTCTTATGAAGTATAATTGGCACGCTATGACTGTCCTGTAGTTTCCAGCGAACAGATTGCGTGAACTCTCTCTTCGGTTCACCCAGGCACTAGGATATCTTCCATTTATGGAGGCCCTTTCACTGGGTGTGTTGGGGAGGGCTCGTGGGTGGACACACACTGATAAATCTGGGAAGATGTTGCTTTATGTCTCTCTCCCCCTTCATCCTCCTCCAACTCATCTCCAATGTTGTCATTTTTTTTTTTTTAATCTTTGGGCGCACTGTGCAGCATGCCGGATTACGGGATCTTAGTTCCCTGACCAGGGGTCGAACCCGTGCCCCCTGCGTTGGAAGCATGGAGTCTCAACCACTGGACCACCAGGGAAGTCTCCAATGTTATCATCTTAAAACAGAAAGAGCCTGTCATTTCTCTGCTTAAGAAACGCCTATAGCCCCCACCTTTAAAGATAAAGGTGAGACTCCTTAGCAGGGCATAGGTCTGCCTCCAGCCCACTTTTTTAGCTCATGCCTTTGAGCTCTGCCACGTCCCCGGAGCTCCAACCCGCACACACAGTGTGTATCCCTGCACCCGCCATGTCTGTTTCACTTCCCTGCCTAGGCTGTTCCCACTGCTTCCATGCCCTTTGTTCTCCTGTTCACTGGAAACAACTCCTACTCAGACTTCAAGCCCCAAGCCAAACATCACTTCCTCCCTGAAGTCTTCCCTAATTTCAGCATCTGTTCTCTCCCTCCATTTTGCTGCCAAAATATTCTCCTATTTTACAGATATTCCTCTGGACAGTACTTACCACATGGGGCCATAATTATTTGTGACATGCCTGTTGCAGTCCGTTGCCAGCCTGGTGAGGGCGGGGAACAGGTCTTCTTTCTTCTGCTTTGGCTTCTCGGGGCCCAGCAGAGTCCCTGACATCCAGTGGGCGTTCAGTAAATATTTACTGAATGAATGAATGGGGCCCATGAGGAAATTGTGGAAGTGTGTGTGTGTGTTTGTGTTTGTGTGTGTGTATGAGAGAGAGAGAGAGAGAGAGAGAGAGAGAGAGAGAGAGAAGTTACTGCGATTAGTCTTGTCATCTAATTACAAGATTACAAGAGTCATCGTTTTCTTGAAATGAGCATTGAAAGAGGGGATGTTTCCTTCCAGAAATAGCAAGAAAATTACATCTACCCTCTTTATCAGCCTTCTGGACAGACACCCAGTATTGATAGGAGATGACACAATGCTTCTGTACTTTACTGAGATTTGTGGGTCTGTGTGAATTTCAGAAGACACACACACATACGCAAACTCTCGGTTTAAAAAACACACACATCGACATTTTTATTCATTGCGTTATTACATACCAGGGGTCAGCAAACTTTTTCTGTAAAGGGCCAGATAGTAAATATTTTAGGCTTTGTGAGACATGTAGTCTTTTTTTATAACTACTCAAGTTGGCATTGTAGAGAGAAAGCAGCCATAGACAATACATAACTTACAAAACATAATTAAAAAAAAAGATTTTTAACTTTACATACAGAGTCTCTGCTTTTGAATAGTGAATACTCAGCAGTGACTTTATCTTAAAATTATTTTTTCCTGCAACTTTTTGGGACTACATAAACCACATGAAGGGGGATACAGTGGGAGCAAATGCCCTGAGAATGGGTGATCAGAAGATTGGAATCAGTTTTGTTTTCATGTCAACCACAAATATTTATGATGAAATTCTTCAGACTGCCACAAGTAAAATAAAATGCAATACAAAATCCAAGTTTTTGGCAATAAGTTTACTTACTTACGCCCTCCACGGTTCATTTTCTCATTTGCAATGGTTAAACGTTGGCTTATCTGAGAAAGATGAATTTTTCCAGAGAAGATTACTGTTTCTTTTTGGCATTGCGTTGATCAGAACATTTAGAATTGGGCATCAAAAATATGTTTGTAGAAGTTACAGCATGGTCAGGGTGTCTGCATATTTGGTAACAGGGCTGCAGAGTATTCCGTGAACCACTCTAGCTAGCGATGTGCGTTTGGATGAGGAATAAGGGACCATGGGTTTTGTGCGTCAATGTCATGCCTTTGGTTAATTTTGCAATTTCTTGTTTTGTCAGCTGTGGCCTTTCTTTGCAGCCACATTCACAGAGGCCTCATTTTAGGCAACTCGGGTCTGGATCATGTGTGCCACCTGAGAGCACGGGGACAGCAGTCCGGAAATGGCAAGTCCCACAGAAGCGTGGGCTTTGATGTCACTGTTTATCATGGGGCTGCTCGCATCTCCACTTAAGCGTGGAGCTCATTGACTTCACTGCAGAATATTTGCAAGGTTGTAGCCTGTTCTTGTACGTCGAGAGCTTCTGACAACGCTAAGCAGTAAGAAATCAATGCAAAAAGAAGAGATAAACGACAAGGAGCTGAATGATGAATGAATGTGTTAATACGTAAATATTATGAGAAAGCAAGATGGTGCATTCAGAGAATTCATTCCTTCTCTGAGTACTAGAGCCTTTTCACTAGTGCTCATTTTTAAAAAAGGGTTGGAGGTGTAGCGATGACCTCTTCATCACCCTAGCAGGGGCTGGCCCTTCCCTGCTCCTCCCTTCCAGTGTGCTCTGGCCTCCCCAGGACATGCCTGCTCTGCCCAGGGTCCCTACCTGCCTGGCCCAGGCTGGTCTGTGTCATTTCCCTCCCAGGAGTCCTAGTTTCTTCTGCTGGGCCTGCCTGGAGCCTGTCCTCAGAGGCCTCAAATCCAGTCTTTCGGGACACCAGAGTTTCTTTCTTCTCACGCTTGGCTGCCCTCAATCCAATGCCGAGGAGGCTGGGAAGTTCCCTCAGCTTCTTGCACGTTCACGCCAACTTTGTAGAAAGAAACATCTCTACCCTCTGAGGATTTGTTAATCCTCAGATCTCTGGGTGGCCTTGAAGCCTATGATACATTTTCTCGAAGGCCTGCGCCAAGGGTTCTTGCCAGTGCCTTTTGCCAGGGCTTACCTTCGTGATGATATTCATCCAGCGCATATAATAGTAAGTGAAGGAAAGAGATTGCAAGTCGGAGAATGATTAAGGGAAACTAGAAGGAGGAGGAGGAGGGAAAGAAAGAGCAAATCTATCGGCAAGAGGCCAATAGAAGAAAACACTGGTGTTCAGGCTGGTGACTGATAAACATAAATTTCACAGCTGAAGCTCTCGGAGCAGAGACCTCTCCTTCTGGCTCATGTACATGTGTTTGTGGATAGGACCACAAATAAGTGGGACTGTTCTGTTGTAAATATTTTTGTTGCAGTTTTATATTAGCGACTTCATGGTTCAACATACATCTTTGCTTTGATGAATATATCTCAAAGGCAGCGAGCTTTGCTGTAGACTTCTAAAACCAGAATTTTCTCTTTTTAGTGTGGAGCCTGGAAATCTAAAGAGTGTGGTCCTTCTGGGCAGTTCTTTTGTTTAAAATCTATAATGACTCGTCATCAGCACCAGGAACAGTTTCAAACTGGATTCTGAACTATTCTCTTTGGTTTGCATTAAAATTCTCCAGAGACTTTTTTCTTTTTCAAGTGGAACTTCTGAACTTGGATGTAAACTTCCACAATCAAGCATATTTCTCGGAACAGTAACACTTGAAGAAAGCTTTTGTCTGACTATCATTTCTGGCTTGAAGTGAGAGCAAAAATGTAGACACAGTGCACAGGTATAAAACATGAAAAGACAATAACTGTTGTCTTTAATGTCTGTGGGAAACCTGGGTGGTATTTGCTCTGGGCCACTTATGCTTATATAATGTTACTTAAACTTGGTTTGGTGCTGCAGGAAACATCTGTGTGTCCATGTGTGGGCATGTGTGATAGAAAGAATATTGCTAGATTTGGTGTGTAAACAATAATTGGTTAGAAGGTGAGAAACCATTAGTTATGACCACGATCCGCCCAGCCCAGGGTTCTGCCATCGACTACCTTTAAGGCATGGGCCATAAAAAGCTAAAATGGTTCCCTGAATGTCACTTTTCAAGGTGAGGCGTACGATACCTTCTTTCTCCGTTTTGAATTAGTGAAGTGTCCTGCTTATACACACTTTAGAATAAGTGATTGTGCAAATTGTTCCTAACATTTCTAAATGTGGGGAGCAATCTGTGTTCACTTTATTCAGGCACTTTATGGATTTATAGGTTGCTGTTGTATTAACCTTGGCTTTCTTCAACAAATCCGATAGCTGAATGGTAGCTGTAGACTGTTCCTTTAACATCTCGGTGTCATGGTATTCTATCTCAGTATGCGATCTGCTCATTCCTTCACTTTTGTAAAATATGGTTCTCTTTTAATTCTTAACAGTGACAGGTGTTAACTAAGGACCTACTATGAACCTGACTCTGAGAAATGTTGTAAGTAGATGTCTATGAAAACAATTTGGGAAGCTAAAAATTATTTGCCAAAGTATATAATCCGTCTGATAGCACTTTGTTCATTCATCCATTCACCTACTAACCTGACGTTCATCTTCTCATCCCTCTACCTGCTCTTCCAATCGCTCATGCATCCATCCATCCATCCCCACATTCCTTCACCCTTCCCTCTCCCCATCCATTCATCCCCGCATCCCTTTATCCCTCCTTCCCCCATGTGTGCATCGTCCCATCCATCAGTCATTCACCAGACAGATGCTGAAGGCTGATGATGGTTTTGCACATGTCTTGGTATTTTAAATACAAAGGTGACAAAATAGTCCGTCCTCTGGAAGCTCAAAATCGGAGTGGGGAGACAGGATAAATAAAATAATCCTTTATGAAGAGTTTAAACTAGTGGAAAAGCATTCTTCAAACGCACAGAGGCCTAATCACAATAAATGTGTATTGGGCATTCTTTAATAGTTATTGTTTTAAAAGACAGTACTAAGGTTGACTTTGGCAACTGAATATTCTCTTTTTGTCCTCTCTGACTTCTTATATACAGGTAGAGCAGTTTTATAATCTATAAGGTAAGCTTTTAAAATGGAGATAAGAAATATAGAGGCAGGTGTTCCATGGTGTTAAGGGGCTACTGGAATGTGGGAATTGATTAGAGGGACATAGCTGAGAGTTTACTGGTTTTAAAAAGACCATCTTTTTTTCAGTAGCAGGAAACCAGTGATCTTTTTATTTGTTTCTTGGGAGGGAGAGGGCACAGACAGTTTCTTAATTATGAAATGCAATTGCTTAGATTTTAAGTAGTAGTATTTTTGTTATGAGCTGCCCCAGGCAGCCACATCAGAGGCAGTGCTGTGTGGGTGTGGGTGTGGGTGTGGGTGTGGGTGTGGGTGTGGGTGTGGGTGTGTGGGTGGGTGGGTGGTGCTGGCTTGGATCTTGGAGACAGACCTGGTCTGTCAGACTTGGATTTAATTTCATTGTTTGAATGGGAAATAAGTTAGTGTGTTCTTTCTGGCTGAGAGAGTCATTTTTTTCCCCTGCTTTGTTTCCTAGCGATCAAGTCTACATTTGCATTTTAATTAAGAAAGACAACTCTTGCGGCTGAAATTTGGATGAAAGCTGTGCGTATTTATCATTGGAAAGAGCCTTGTTAACATAAGTCTACCTGTTTAAAACCATAGTTTTAAACTTTTATACTGTGCCTGAGTTTCGTACTTTGTGTTTTTAATTAATGTTTTCCTCTTTAAACAGATCTTAAGTGTACAGCCTGGTAAATTTTTGTGTGTTCACACACATCTGACCACCAACCAGATCCATATGTAGAACATTTCCAGTGTTCCCAAAAGTTCCCTTGTGCCCATTTCAGTCATGAGTCATATCCCACCTCTTGCGACAATAACCGCTCTTCTGACCTCTCTCATAGATTCATCTTGCTTATTTTTGAACTTCATAAAAATGGAGTCATACAGTATATATCTTTTGTGTCGGGGCTTCTTTTGATCAATATTACGCCTCTGTAATTCATCTGTGTTATTGTGTTGAAGAGCTGTTCTTTTGGGGGGAGGGGCGGATTGCTGTGTTGTATTTTTATATAATGACTGACTTTTTTTTTTTTTTTTTTTTGCGGTACGCGGGCCTCTCACTGCTGTGGCCCCTCCCGTTGCGGAGCACAGGCTCCGGACGCGCAGGCTCAGCGGCCGTGGCTCACGGGCCCAGCCGCTCCGCGGCATGTGGGATCTTCCCGGACCGGGGCACGAACCCGTGTCCCCTGCATCGGCAGGCGGACTCTCAACCACTGCGCCACCAGGGAAGCCCCTATAATGACTGACTTTTGACAGCTTCCCCGGGTGTGTTATCTTAAAACCATACTGAGATTGAGCTAAAATGTTCTATTTCTTTTTCCATTTATATTCGGTTGTTTGCCCCCGTCCCTTATGATGTAATTATGGTCCACGATCGGCAATCAATTAACGAATTTTCTTTACACCTACTATGTATCCAGCATCACTGGGGATAAAGGAAGTATATGCGGTGATCCCTACCATCAAATATCTCATAGTTGATTTAAAGTAGATAAACTATGCTTTCATTCACAGACAGAATGATCAAGGTTTCTGCCTCGGTTCTAAGAAAGTGGAATTGCTACCTGTGTTGCTCTTAGTTGGGTTTGTCCGATTTCTTTATTTTGTTGTGACAGCAGGGGTTGGTCCCAGTGATAGAGGCGGCTAATGCTTTAGTCCGTCAGGCTGTCGGTTTTTATTGAAATCCCACTTACTGTGTGCTCGGCATGTGCTTCACCGAGATGGTTCTCTTCTAATCCAGTTTCTCATCCTCAGCACTATTGGCGCTGGCGGCTGGCTCATTCTTTGCAGTCGGGGCTGTCCTGTGCACTGTAGGCTAACCAGCAGCGTCCCTAACCTCTGCCCAGTAGACGCCAGTTGCATCCATGCCACGCTCCCATGCCAGCCATGACAACCAAAGATGTCTCCGGACGTTGCCAGATGACCCCTGGGGGCATAATCGCCCTCAGTCGAAAACCACTGACCCCAGCATAGTGCTGCTGCTTGCTCCATTTTCGTTCATATGCCTTTTTGGATACGTACTGCACGCTTCTAATCGGAAGGACCCACGAGGGGTTTTGGAGGAATGGGGAGGGTGGTCTCCACCTTCTCCATTTGTCACGTACCTGGATGTGCGAAGCACGCAGAGTTCACTTCTAGGGCTGGAGAATAGTGTGAAAGAAAAGCACGACGGTAGAAATTGGTAAGCTTGGATGGTAGCTGGCGACAGGGCAAACGGTCAGACTTAAAAGCGGCAATTCTGAAGACTGTGCTAGCAGTCTGAATCTCCAGGAGATTTTGAGAACTTTTGAAAATTCAAGAACTTCTGAGACCGCCACAGTTTGGAATTCTGCCTTGAGTAATAGGCCTGGGGTAGACATCAAGTTCCTATACTGCATTTAATTATGAGGTTTTGACCAGGGTTCCAACTGGCTTTTGCAGCTGAGGTTTGGTCAGAGAAAGTCTGGTCCTCAAATAGGAGAAAACTTGGATAATAAAAGCACCACGCTGATGCCTTTTCATGTATTTGTTAAGAACCTGCCTTGGGTCCAGGACGGGTTTAAGGTGGCTGTCCTTCAGCGCATATGCCGTCTTCAGCATTGGTTGAAAATTCCCAGCAGGGTGGCGAAACAGAGAGAGGAACGTCAGAGTCTTGGCTCAGAAGACGACTGGAGAGGCATCTGTTCTCCATCCTCCTCCATCTAACCTTCAAAAAGGACCTGCCCTAACCAGACAGTTCAGTGAAATCATGAATTAATTATGGACTTGGAAGGGTTAGCAGGAGAGTCTTGTCTCTCTTGCCTCTGGCTCTCTGTCTGCTAGGGCTCCCTCCTGGTTGGGAGCTGTTGGCAGCACTCGGGTTGGGGATGAGATACCTCGGCAGGCCTGGGTGGGCATCAAAGACACTGGCAAGGAGCCCAGCCCAGTTTCTGGCAGTTTTGTCTGTCACCGGGTTTTATGCCCGTGTTCAAAATACTCCATTTCCCCATCTGTGAAATGGAGATAATCCTTCCTCACCTTGCAGGGCTGTTGGGAGGATTAATTAGCTAATGTTCCTCAAGTGCTTTGAAGATGAAAAAGCCTGTGGAAATGCTAAGTAGTCTTAAGGAAAGGCAGAGAGTGCCTGTTGGAAGGGCCCTTGTTTTCCCCATTCTCTTTTCAGCAGTTGCGTCTCTGTTGACTTTTAAGTGCGTTTCATGACACAAAGTGCCGCCTGGTGGGCAGGACGGGGTGCTGATCACTAGAGAACAAAGGCAGTGCCGCCCTGTTTTATGCCTTGGTTCTAATTTGGCTTATCAGTCGGCATGCCTTCTGAAGATCTTTCGCACAGAATGTTGTAATCATCAAGTTCTGGGGCTTATCCAAGGTGAGCTTAATCTCCTTTGGGGTGGAGGGTTCTCTCAAAATGGAGGCCAGTTTCGAAGTTATGAAAGGCGAGAAAGACGGCCAGGGAGAGAGAAGCTGAGAGGAAAATGCTCCGTGTCCTCCTCCGCACTTTTGCAAACAGCACTAGGACTTCCACTGTCCCAGCGGCAGCTCGCTTCTCCAGGCTGTCATGCCTTCTGATGATGTCTTTCAAGAGGTGAACTTCTCCTTCCTAGCCCAGACTTAGAAGAGGGATTCCATGCGGGTGCCCAGACCATGAGGAGGATTGATTGGTCATGACTGTGGCAGCTAATCAGTTGGTCCTTTGCTGCCCTGAGGTTTCTGCATCTGGGTGGAGCTCACGGTGACGGGGCTGTGTTGAGAAGTATGTCTGCTACTCTTGGACTGGTGGCTTCTTTAGATCTTGCAACTTTCCGAGGGTCTTTTCTAGGCATGTTATTGTTTGTGGTAACTCCCTTGAGCCTAAAAGAAGGAAAGTAGTAGTACCAGCTGTACTTGAGTTGAATATTGTCGTCTTAAAAATTCGATCTCATTCTTCTGAGAGGTTTCTGTGGTCGTTGATTTTGAAGACCACCTCGCTTTAGAGAATGAGTATGCTCCTGAAATGCTGAGGGCAAACCAGATATTAGTTAATCAGGTGGTCTTAGGGGTCCCACAGGAGTCTGTCAGTTAAATGACGCTTAGAGGGAATCCTTGTCTAAGGCAAAGTATCTTGTATATTCGGTATCTTCCAGGAACTTAGATCTCTTGACTTTGTCATGGGTGTGTGGGGAGATGAGACTAAAGACCAATAGGCAACATATGGCAAGATGTCCCCCCAGGTGACCCTCTGGAAAGGGTTGCAGGTGTGTCATTTTGGTGGGGGTGGATCATAGGGTCAAGAAACCAGGGAGAAAGCTGAGAGACTGGCATTTATAGGTCTTTCTCTTTAAATCAGGTCTGCTTATGATCTGTCTGGTATTTATTCTCCTCCATTTCTAAAACCGAGGCCCCAGATTCCCTTCTCTTCAACGGCCTCTTGGCAACCTTCCAAGTAATGGCAGCGTTCGTTCTGATTGGTGTCCGGTGAGTGTAGCTCAACTGTGATGGAGCTCAACCTGTCAAACTCGCAGAAAAATGTCCATTACATATTCCGTCTGTTCCTTAAACATGCTCCCTAAGAGCTATTTCCATTTGTTAGCTGTCAGAACCATGTAGAGGAATTGCTCCAGACCCTCGGATGTCATCAGCCACCTTTGTTTATACACCATTGTTTTTTCTCCATTAGCCAATCAGTGTTTGGCAAAGAGGACGCACAGGCTAAGAACTTTGCCTGATGAGTTGCTAACCCCAGCCTTGGAGCTCTTCTCAACGAAAGGAAATTGAGAGGAATTTGGGTTTTCATGTTTTCCTGCCTACTTATGAGACCTGTGGAGGGCTGCCCAAACTGAATGCGGCACCTCCATTGACACTGGCAAACATGGAGGTCTGAGCGCATGCATCACCTTGGAAACTGGATCCCACTGCTGCTGGGAAAGGAATGCTTGGTTGCCCAGAGCATTAAGATAGGTAATGTTGAATCCACCTCTCAACGCTCCTGCCTGGAGTCATCAGAGATGCAAGTGACTTTTCAAGACTTTGATTCTCTCTGGGTCCCTTGGACATTGGAACTGGAGGCTTTGGGGTTCAATGAGTGAGGGGGTATGCTGCTAGAATTTTTCTTACAAACCTGGATTTTTTTCCCTTGTGAGGCGAAAGGTCATTCTATCTTCCAATCCCAGTCATTTGGACTTCTCGGAAATTCCAGTGGCGTGCCGGCGTCAGCTTGCACCAGCCCTCGAGAGCTGATTGCAGACGTCTCTCCCCAACTTGTGTTCAATGACAACACATTGGTAGCTTGAAATCTGCCATGGAGGGAGTGTTTATACCACAGAAATAGACACATGGTGGAAGTCAGCGTTCCCCACCACCCAGGCTGGTTGTTAAATGTCTACTAGCACAAACCGGAAGTTATCCTCACTCCTAACATCCCCTCAGCCTCAGTTATGGGACTGGTTAGCTTAGAGGGAAGAGATTCCCTTTGCTCTGGTTTCATTGTGTGTACCTGCTGTGAACAGGCAGACCGCCCGTCGTTCTCTCATCTACAGCACTCAGCCTGAGAGAGGATCGCAGGGTGAGGCTGTGTGGCAGGAGATCACCAGGGTGATGATTCTGTTCCTTTCACTAATAAGCTGCATGACAGGTCGTTATACCTCTCTAGTCCTCAGCTGCCTCTTCACCGTAATAAAAATAATTTGAATCATTAGATGGTCGTTCAGTTTTCCTTTTAGCTCTGACATTCGGCGATTCAGTGAGGGCTTAGCTGCCGGGAAATGGCATGTCTTTCAAAGGCTCGGGACCCTTCAAAGCTCTCTTGTTTTCTTGCCGGATTTTGGGCTCCCAATCATTTCACTTCTATCTAGACTTCTACCTCCATCATGAATGAATGGGGGCTGCTCCAGGTGAGAACATCGGTAATTAGTTCCTTTTCTCTGGAGATGTCAACGCACTTTCAAGGCAACAGCCCTCTCCGAGGAAGGCTGCGTGAGTGTGCCTGTTGTGCAAGGGGTCTATGATGGTAGTGAACTGAGGGTCTGGAATTAGTGACTTCTCTTCTCTTGATCACAAGAGAGGCTACTTCTTGGTCTTAAAGAAGTTCCAGTTTTGAGAGTAATCGGCTGTCTCTAGCCCCCGATAATGTGGCCTGGCCGACTTGCCAACAGAGCTGTGTATATTTTCCATCTCTCTGAAGTGGAAATACGCTCGAATAGGTTTTGGCTAGTCCAGAAGATTTTGGAACACATGTTTAAATAAAGCTTTCTCTTCAGATTTCTTTAAAAAGAGTGGTGTGGGTTTGTATGGGGGATTGAGGGTAGACTTAATGGGGGGGGCGTGTCTGGAAGGAGAAGGGTGAGTGATGGGGAAGTTGGGACTGACTACAGATTCGGGCAGCTTTGCGATTTTGCTAAGACTCTTGTCAAGACATGTAGGCCCATATTTCAGCACTTGTAGAGATATACGTCCATGGGATGAGCCTTCTCTGCCCAGATGTGCACATTGACACGTGCCAATTCATACCAGCTGTTACTGTCATTGTGTTTATGAGGCCATTCACTCTTTAAAAAAAATTTTTTTATTGAAGTATAGTTGATTTACAGTGTTGTGTTAGTTTCATGTGTACAGCAAAGTGCAAGAGATTCAGTCATGCATACATAATATATACATCTATATATTCTTTTTCAGATTCTTTTCCATTATAGGTTATTACAAAGTATTGAATATAGTTCCGTGTGCTATACGGTAGGTCCTTGTTGGTTATCTATTTTATATATAGTAGTGTGTATTTGTTAATTCCGAACTCCTAATTTATCCCTTCCCTGTCCCTTTCCCATTTGGTAACCATAAGTTTGCTTTCTATGTCTGTGAGTCTGTTTCTGTTTTGTAAATAAGTTCATTTGTACCATGTTTTTGGATTCCACATATAAGTGATATCATATGATATTTGTCTGTCTCTGTCTGATTTGCTTCACTTAGTATGATCATCTGTAGGTCCATCCATGTTGCTGCAAATGGCATTATTTCATTCTTCTTTATGGCTGAGTAATATTCCATTGTATATATGTACCACATCTCCTTTATCCATTCCTCTGTCAACAGGTACTTAGGTTGCTTCCATGTCTTGGCTATTGTGAATAGTGCTACTTTGAACATTAGGGTGCATGTATCCTTTTGAATTAGAGTTTTCGTCTTTTCCAGACATTTGCCCAGGAGGCCACGTACTCTTGAATCAGGAACCCTGAGAGCTTTACTGACTGTTAGCAAGGTTGCTTACCCACCCTGACATCCCAGCAAGGCTCTTTGCATTCAGCAGCTGCAGCCGTGATTCCCACACCTGAAGGTTTGGGCCATTGAGTCTGCCACCAGAAACGTAAGCTACGTGAAGGGCTAGCAAAGCAGTAAATTCCTCTGGGATTCAACTTCAGAGGAAAAGTAGAGTTCTTCCCTGCACAGACAGCAGAGGCTGGATGCAAACCTCTTATCCTCAGACTGCCAACAGTGGCCCAAATCAGAGGTCCTCAAACTTTTCTTATAGGAATATTTCCTCAATATATTTTAAAAAGTCAAGCACCCCTTATACATTTTATATTTGATATCTGAATTTTTAAATAAGTTGAATTCATTGCAAAAAGTGTATCTCCCGGCACATTTTATATTCTCACGGTTCAAAGTGTGATTCACGGACCAGTAACCTCAGCATCCTCTGGGAATTTGCTAGAAATGCAGAATCGTGAGTCCTTCCCTAGACCCGCTAAATCAGAATCCGCATTTTAATAAGATTTCCAGGTGATTTATATGCACATTAAAGAAGCACTGGTGTATGTCATATACGTGCTTTAAGTACATCTTCATCAAAACCTTTCAGTTTATGAAGAAAGGTCTGTTATATGCCCTCATTGGAGAAGCCATTTCTTTTTGTCCAGCCAGTCAGCCAGACTAGACTTGCTTTCAGTCAGTAAAAAGAATTGACTTTCTTTGTTGATTCCCGTGAATGTGTTGATAGGTGCGCTTGGCCAATCTTCTCCCTTCTGAGTTCTGATTCTAGGATGGGTGCGTGGCTGCACTGGCTATATAAATATGTAAGGCGCAAAGCTCTGCTGTGAATTTGTCACCTGAATAAAATAGGGCACTGTAGTCTTCAGTATTTTTTTTTTAAAGAAGGATATTTATTTAATTAATTAATTAATTAATTTTTTGGTGGTACGCGGGCCTCTCACTGTTGTGGCCTCTCCCGTTGCGGAGCACAGGCTCCGGACGTGCAGGCCCAGCGGCCATGGCTCACGGGCGCAGCCGCTCCGCGGCACGTGGGATCCTCCCGGACCGGGGCACGAACCTGTGTCGCCTGCATCGGCAGGCGGACTCTCAACCACTGCGCCACCGGGGAAGCCCTCTTCAATATTTCTTATGGAAGCTTCCTTTGCTTGACTCTTGGGATTGGCCCTCTAAACTGCTGCTGTCTTAAATTATTCTCTTTGTTTGGGTACCAGGAGATGTTTACTCCCTGGGACAATGCACCCTGGCAGGGTTGAGGATAGGTGGGCAATACACATTTCTTTAGGAAGCGGGGAGGGGGAGCTGTGAAGGAGAAGCCGGAGACCACAGACCTGGCAGGTCAGCTTTAGGGAGGCAAACAAATGGAAGCTGAAGATCTGGATACCCAACGTACTGCCAGAAAGTCTTTGCGGACCCCAGTGGTAGGTGAACCTCAGTTTAGATATACTGAATTGGAGAATATTGATACCCCTGTGGAACTTACTGGATTCAAACCTTTTAGTCTCCCTTCCGCCCTTGAATTCGTGTGTGCGTGTGCGTGTGCATGTGCACACGCACATATGCACACATGTACAAGTATGTTAAACAAAAGAAATTTAGCCCCAGTTCACCAGGACCAAAGCTTCTTCCTTTTCTCTCATCTGCTCTTGCATCCCAACTTCAGTTGAATTGACCAAATATTTAACACCTGCTGGGCATCAGGCACTGCACCATGCATTGGGGATGTAGAGGTTACCAACGTATACACGGGGACAGTCATCATTTAGTAACCAGTATGGAAACGGTTGTGGGAATCATACAGAGATTTTCATAGGATTAGGGATGGCAAGAAACTCCCATCGTTAACCTAGCAGCTCAACCTCCTTATTGGGGGAGGTTCCTCAAGAAGGGATAATGAAGTATCTTAGAGAAAAGAGGCATCTCCCTCCTGTGTGTGTGTGTGCGCGCGCGTGTGCGTGCACGCACACACGCGTGTGCCTTGTAGCTCAAATGCATCAGACCTGCAATGTTATCCGAGTGCTTTAATGTTTAATTCCCTTTGATTTGGTCCACGGTAACATCAAGTGTTTCTGCGGGCAATTCCAAGGCATCCGAGGAACCTTGCTGGGAATCAAAATCCAGTAAGACCTTCAGAGAAATTGGAGAAGGGGAACGTTATTGGTTTTTTAGGCCAGTCTTATAATTTCATTCTGTTTTCCATCTGAGACAAACATGCACAGAATCTTTTATCACCCGTTAGGCATGTGTCCTGCCAATCACAAGATTTAAGACGCGAAAAAGAAGCAAATGCTTAATTGGGAAGACAGCAGGGCCATTAGGGCCCTGGGGCTGTACCTGCACTGGGCCGTCAGACAAACCCAGGATCCAGGTGTCAGAAGAGAAACGCTACAGAGGCTCTAATGCCCTCCTTGAGCTGTGACCCACGGTAACTTGTCGAGTCTGGTCCTGGGGTCAGGTTACTGCTGAGCTGCTGTTAGCATTAATAATTGTAAAATGGCCCTTTTATTTTTCTACCTAAGGTGAGATTATTTGGGTACTTTTAGGGAGAATGTTCTCTGGGCGGCAACACAGAACTTCCCGCCAGTACTATTCGGGGGGCCCTTGGCCCCAGGCCCCTCCCCGCCGTGCCTGTCACTGCAGCCCAGCCTGTGGCACTTGTCGCCTTCTGCCCTCCCCCCTTTGGTTAACTTGGCCGAGGGCTGGAGAGCTCATGAAGGAAGCCCACGGCTGTAAGGGGGCGGACATTTGGGCATCGTTAAATACCTAGAGACCAGAAGCGGTTACTGCCGGCTTGCTCTCTTTCTTCTTCTTGGTCTTTAAGTTGATAATTTAACTTTTTAAAAATATCATTTCAAACTTACAGAAAAGTTGCAAGAATAATACAAAGGGCCCTTTCCTGACACTGACATTGACTTTCATAACATGGATATCTTTGACGAGTTCAGGCCAGTTACTTACTTCATAGAATTTGCCTTATTTGGAGTTTGCCTGATATTTTTGCATGAAATTCAGTTCACTCATTTAAAGCATACAGTTCAGTGGTTTTTAGTAGATTCATGGTTGTGCCACCATCGCTACAATCTATTTTAGGCAACTGTCATTGTCCCCCAAAGAAACCCTGTACCCATTGTGAGTCACTCCCCAGTTGCCCCTCCCCACAGCCCCTGGCAATCACTAATCTCTCTCTGTCTCTCTAGATTTGCCTGTTCTGGACATTTCACATAAATGGAATCACATCATACGTGACGTTTTATGTCTGGCTTCTTGGACTTAGCATGATGTTTTCAAGGTTCATTCATGTTGTAGCCTGTGTCAGTATTTCATTCCTTTTTATAGCTGACTAACATTCCACTGTACGGCTCCACCACACTTTGCTTATCCAGTCGTCTGCTGGGTTGTGTTCTTGGCACTTTTTGACCAGTATGAATAATGCTACTATAGCCATTTGTGTACAGGGTTTTGCGTGAGCACATATTTTCGTTTCTTTTTGGTCTGTGTCTACAAGCGGACTTGCTGGGTCGTATGGTAGCACCATATGACTTCTGGAGGAACACGTTATGCAGTTGTGACCTGTTTTTGTCCACTGAGGCTTGAAGGTAGGAAAGGGGAGGGTAAGTTGTTATATATAGGGTACAGAGCTAGGGATTTTTTATTTTTAACCTCTCTTGAGGGACGCCTGTGAAACACGACCCCCTGGAGTGCTTGGTGGACTGTCAGCCCCGTATCTGTGGGGAACACAAACCAGCTAGCTGTTCAGCTCCATTAGCTCCCGTCTTATCTCGAAGTGCCTTTGGTAGGTCCCCCCGGAACAATGGCCCAAGTGATAGCCTTGCAGTTGCCAGCCCCCTTTAATTGGGTCCTTCGTTTCATAGCCTGTTATTTGCATGGTGTCTGGGCCTTGACTGGAGGGCCACGCTTTCTCTTAAACTCAACAGTTTAGTAAGATGTTTGATGGAATCCAGTGATTCATCTATTCCATGAAGAATGGGAGAGGTGTGTGTGTGTGTGTGTGTGTGTGTGTGTGTGTGTGTGTCTGTGTGTGTGTGTGTGTGTGTGTGTGTGTGTGTGTAGTGGTGAGGGGGCACACGGTGCACCAAAGAGAAATCACCTTTAAAACAGAATCAGATCAGGCTGGAAACACCTCTGCTTTCCATACAGGACCCCCTTCCGAGGGCCTTTCATGCCTAAAATGACAGAAGTGTCTGGTAGTGTAGTTTCACTGATAAATGCCCCCCCCCCCCCGCATGGATTTCCATGGCACTGGCCATGCCAAGTGAGACCTTCATCACTTACGTTCTGGGGCACATAGAACAATCTTCTTGTGCTTTGTCGAATCGTCCTGAATTTGGGGTGGAAGGCCTTCCCTGACTTGCGCCACTGGCAGGTTTACACAAGTTTCATTTATGTGTTTTCATCCCGTGCGTAGCCCTGGCTCAGATCGTGGCAAAGACTGGGCTTGAAATTCTTTGCCCTGGAATTCCAGACCATTCATGATTTAGGGTGTGGTGGATAAGAGTGAAGGCCGTGGAGTAGACTGCCTGGGGCTAATCCGGCTCTGGGTGACCCTGAGCAAGTAATTTAACCTCTTGGAGCCTTCCTTGGTAAAATGTGAATAAAAATACCTACCTCCTGCAGTAGTCGGGTGGATTAAGTAGGTTGACAGATGTGCTTAGGTAGTGCTCAGTTGCCTCTGTTGTTGTTATTTTCCTCTGCTCCATCCACTGATGGCTACTGGCCCAGCTCAGGTGCCACCTCCTCTATGGAGCTGCACCTGCGCGTGTGTCTGTCTGGCTCTCTGCTGCGTGCGCAGCACCAAACATGGTGCCTGGCGTATAATAAATGCTCAATAAATATTTGTTGACTGAATGTATGCATGCCTTTTCCTCTCTGGGAGCAAGCCACTGCTCCTCGAGGCTTTGCTACCACTTTGTCTCTACCTCCTTTCACGGCATTTTATACATTTCACCTTTATTGGAGTTAATTGTGCTCTAAATGTAACTCCCTTATCCAGATGGTCAGCCCTTAGGGAGTGGAGCCTGGGTCAGTCATTTTGGTATTTCCTGTGAGGCCTTGCTTGGAGGGCAATAAATATTTGGTAAATAATTAATCCCTTTTGGAAGTGATGGTCTTAAGCCATTAAATTGCTGGGTGTTTTTTTTTTTTTTTTTACTGGATGCAAACACAGAAACGTAAGCATACAGAGAGGGTATCTCTCCAACCATTTCATGGCATGTGGCCTGCTTTCTTTTTTTTGCTAAAGGAAGTGATAAAGGTAAAAGTTAAAGAGGTGGGTGACAGTGGGAGCCAGAGACTCGTAATAAATAAAAATGTGAGTTCAGTTCAAAGAACAGGTTGATGTTAAAGTTTTATCAGAGTTTAGCAATTTTAGAAAATATATAGGTTTCATTCTGCTTTGAACTCCTGCAACTGTTGCGTTTAAAAAAATAATAAAAGCACATAAAAATCCTTTGGTTCCATCGGAAAAATAACGGATTACTTGCATCGGGTTCTAGATTTTGAAGCTAATCACCGTTGCTGTGCTTCTTTGGTTCATGGTCAGGAATGCTGTGGTTATCTGGTTGGGAGCCAAGGCCTGTCTCTTCTTGGGCATAGCTGGTTAGAGAGAACAGAAGTGGTGCAGAATAGGGCAGACTTGGTCCCCGTGCAGGCCGGGGTCCTTCCCGGATTCCCAGAGGACAGGTGATCGGTCAAAGGGAGGTGGATGCCAGTGGTACCTAAGGATAGCCCCCCATTGTATTTAGGGTCAGGTAACGCTTGGCCAGGTTGGGAGGTGGGGAAGTGAGTTACCCTGAACCAGACCCCACATGTTCTGCGGAGAGAAGCCTGTGCATCAGAACGGCAGTATGGAGTAAGTCAGGAGAGTTTTCTTCACTTTGACCTTTGAATTTATGCATTCCATGTACCCTGAAGTTTTGGTAAACTGGTGAAAAAAATTTTAAAGTACAGTCAACCTTTGATCAACACGAGTTTGAACTGCACTTATACGTGGAAGGTTTTTCGGTAGTAAATACTACAGTGCTGCACAATTTGTGGTTGGTGGAGTCTGCAGATGCGGAACCTCAGATACAGAGGAACTGCAGACGGAGAGGGCCGAGTGTCAGTTACACGTGGATTTTTGATCACGGGCGCTGTCGGCGCCCCGATCCCCGGCGTTGTTCAAGGGTCAGCTGTGTGCTTCCCGCGGTCAGCTACCTGATGTGACACCCTCGAACCTCAGTGACTTATCCCGGTAAATGTTTGTCACTCACGCCGCAGTCATTCAAGGCCCCAGGCTCCTTCCATCTTGTGGCTCCACCCTCCTTAAGGGCCTCAGAGTCCTCCACTGGATCCCCAAATTCCGCCAGCGGTCAAGACACGAGAGAGAGCGAGTGTGGGCAAAGTGAAGGCAATTTTTATGGGCTGGGTCTGGCAGTGGCATTGCTCGCTGCCCCCCACACCCCAGTGGCCAGCCCCACTTCCTGGCCACACCTAGCCACAGGGAGGCTCGGACATGTGGTCTAGCAGTGAGCCCAGAGGAAAGGGAAATGGTTTGGTAAAAAACGAGTCAGTCTCTGCCACAAAACCGAACTGGAAACTTCCCCTCTCAGTTGCCCTAAAGAGGGTCAGGGTATCTCACTGTGCTTTGGAAGATGCTTGATTTAAACTTTGCTCCCAGTGTGTCCTAGGGAAGGCGGCCAGCAGTGACTCAACCAAGGGCAATCGTTCATTCAGTTTTCTGTTAAGCATCTACCCGGGGTCGGGCATCCTCTTGGGCCCAGGGGCCGCGATGGTGAACAATACCAGAATCGGTCCCTGACCTCTTAGAGCTGACACCTGTCAGAGGGCAGGCAACTGAACGTGCAAATTCCACACAGTATGAGGATTCTACAGGGGAAAGTTGGGGTGCTATGGGAGCACATAGCTAGAGACCTAGGCCAGTCTGGGAGAGCTAGAGAAGTTTCCAGAAAAAGATGACATTTACGCTGAGACCCGAAGGAGGGGGTCCTAAGACTTAGCCCGCTGAAGGAAGGCAGGGCAGGGTGTGTGGGTGAGGGTGTGGCCGGCAGAGGGAATATAGCTCAGTGGTCTCAGCCTTCACTGTGCTTTGGAGCTATTTGTGGGAGATTTGGCCAGTTAACTCAGAATCTTGGGGGCAGCGTAGGTCCAAGCGGTTTTTTTCTTTTGAAGAAGCTCTCAGATGATTCTGACGCACAGCCAAGGTCAATAACCACTAGAATCGCAGCTTCCAAGAGCGGCCAGGAGGACAGCGCCCACCTGCCCGGCCCGTGTGTGTGTGTGTGTGTGTGTGTGTGTGTGTGTGTGTGTGTGTGTGTGTGTGTGTGTGTGTGTGTGTGTGTGTGTGTGTGTGTGTGTGTGTGTGTGTGTGTGTGAGTGAGACTGAAAGCTTTTTAGAGTGAAGTTGCTTCCATGCTGAGGTTCGGGGTCGGTGGGGAGCAGGGTAGAGGGGGGAAATGCTTAGCTGAGGAGAAGCTACTTCCCAGGAGCTGTTTGCTTGGGGTGTAGGGAGGGATCACTTCTCCCCAGGGCTCTACCGACACCAAGACTCGCCCCGCAGGGCCTAATGAACTCACCGCCTTTGGTGGTTTGGGGGAAGGTAGGGCCAGGGCAAGGTTGGAGTATGTAAAAATCGGCCTCTCTCTCTGATTTCTTAAGCAGAGAAGGGCCAAAGTCAGGCCCTGCCCGCCGCCGGCTGGAGCCTGTGTTCCCCGGGGGCCGGGGGTGCAGGTGCAGCCCCGGAATTGTGGGCCCACCATTCAGCAAGCTGGCCAGCCTGTGGGCAAGGGCTCCTTTAGAAGGAACCCGTTGGGATTTATCTGGTCGGCATGGGATCCTGCACACGGTGGAGGGGTTCACAGGCTACTGTGTCTAGCCCCCTCTCGGGCCTGCCAGTCTGCTCCCTCAGAAATGAGGCGAACACGCCCTAGGCCTCATGCCTTCCCCAGGATGCACCGTTCTGCTCATGTATTTGGAAGCCCCTGGAACATCCTTGGTAGCAAATACGTACCTGCTCACCCATGAAGAGTGACCTTAACATGAAAAGCAAAACTGTGTTCCTTTTTGGAAAGCATAAAGCCTTAACCTTACAATTTTATCATCCAAACTACAGCATTGGAGGCATAAAAATGTTGGGGCCAGGTATGGAATCAGAGTCAGAACTGTGTCTCTCAGAAGGCTGTGAGGTCTGAGGGGGTTCATCCCAAACATAGAGGTGAGCTTGTTTAAGAATAAAATTGAAGGCAAAGTTTAGACCCGTTCTGCCCTCTCATGGTGTCCTCTTGGGCACACATTTTTCCAGGCATCCTGGATGCTGGGTGTGGGGAAAAGGTTTGGAAATGGTCTACATCTGGATACTTACATTGTGGATATATATGAATATCTAGAAACTGACTTAAAATTATGGTGATTATATACTACAGCCATTTGGCCAGAAGATTTCAGGGAAGCACGTAGGCTAAAATAATCAAGGCCCGCTCCCCCATCAGTTTCCACTGGGTGATCAGCCGCTACGGCAATATGGCACCTGGCTTGGACTTTCTCAGGTATTGGAATGTGACACCCAGCTGACTGCCCGGGTCACCATTGCCAGACAGCAAGAATGAGCCGTGGCGGACAGGAAAACCTGCTAGAGTCCAAGACGTCCAGCAGAGTCAACTTGGGTTCTCTGCCAGAAACACCCCCCTTCTCCAACTCAAGGGCTCTTACGTCTCAGTTTTCCCACTTGACACATGGAAAGACAGGAGAGCTGAGAGGTCAACGACCCGGTCCAAGGTCAGACAACTGTTGAGTGGCAAAGCCAGGACTAGAAACCTGGTCTCCTGAAGCTCAGGGATAACTCATTACCTTAACAGGGATGGCAGTCAAGTTTTCAAATGCATGCCTGTCTTCATCTTTTGGTAGCGGTTGTGGAAGCACTGTGTTGAGAAGGATTCTGAGGCTCAGTATTCACTGACTAAGAAGTGCCCTGAGTCATTAGCTTGGTCTATCCCAGGTATAGTTGAGAGGAGTTGCTGCACTTTCTGTTTGTCTCCAGCTGTTAAACCATGCTGTGTTTTTAATTTTAGAGTAGGTTCTAGAGCTCCTGTTGCCTTCACTCTGGTGAAGCCAAGCTTCTTCAGGGTAACCTGACAGCTGCGTTTGCCGGCCCCGCAGGCAAGCCCTGGGGGAGGGCAACAGAGGCTTCTCAGCCTACCGGGGCACTTTGTCTTGCCGCCTCTGAATGAGGCCCAACAGAACTCGTGGCCTTAGAATGTTCCACTCGGCGTCTCTACTGTACCTTTCAGGGAGTGGAAAATGAAATCAAAACACTGCTCTCAGCCACCCTGCTGAGACGGTGCTGACAACACTCCGAGGCAGTGACACTGCGGAGGATCGCTGTCGAGTACACGAGATTGCATATCGGTAAGGCTAGTGCCTCTGCAACCTTAACATGCGTGCGGGTCATCTGGGATCTTACTACAAATGCAGATTCTGACTTAGTAGATCTGGGCTGCGGGCCTGGGATTCTGCATTTCTGAGGAGCTCCCAGGTGATGGTGATGCTCCTGGTCTGTGGACCCCACTTTGAGAAGCAAGAGTTCAGAGGACCATAGGCCAGCGCTGCGCTGTCAGTTTGGAGTAGCCAGGAACGGCACGGCCAGTTTGGTGGATTGGTGTTTCCTGCAGTGGTGACCTGCTGTGGGTGAATGGACCGATACTGAAGCCCAGCTCTGACAAGCCAGGTTCTCGTCCTGGCAGAGTACTGAGGGAGCGTGAGCCATGCCCCTTCTATCCCTCGGCCTTGGCAGCTCTCCCATCTTTAAAGAAAATGGCAGCTTAGGTATCACTCTTGCCCTTCCCAGATTGGTCCTCAGCCCAGCATCACTGGGTTGCCTCAGACTTCCTGCACCTGAAGCTGCATTTTAAGAAGATCGCCAGGGGATGCACTTGCATGTTAACATTGGAGGAGCGCTGGTCTAAGACTCCTTCCAGCCATATGATTCCGTTTATTTGTTAGGTTCTAACTCTGGCTGGGAGGACAGAAATCTTAGAAATCAATCACTCCATTTACACAATAGATAGGCCTTTCTCAAGAAATATCCTCTTTTAGTTCAACATTCTCCTTGGCGATGTACAGAGAAGGTCAAACCAGTAAAATTTATTCCAAAGCAGCCTTTGCCTGAACTCGATCAAGCGAGACGGGAGAGTGTTGAGAATCCCCGTAGAGTTGGAAACGAGGTGCTGGATGCCGTATGCATCGTTAGGGGCGGCGCTGATCGACAACAGACTTCGTGGCTTCGATTCTGCGGCTCTTTTAGACTATGTTCCCTGGAGTAACGGCTTCCACTGCCAACACACCTCTCAGATCCTCGATGAATTGCAGCATGGTCTCCCTATCTTTCCCGGACCTAGCACCAGCTGGGTGCTAGTTTTTCAGGGCAGGATTTTTCAGAGTGCATCGTGACCCATTGATGGGTCATGAATTCAAACCAATGGGTTGTAACTGGCATGGAAAAAAATGGAATCGAATCGGAAATAGAATCAGACACATTAGAAAAGATCAGAATATGTTCCCCATGGTTAAGAGGAGTCACTATTTCATCAAAGTTGTTTCAGTGACAAGGTGACACAGTTTACATTGACACGCAGTTACCTTGTCATTGAAACAAGTTCGATGAAATTAAACTCACTGTGGATCACAGTCAACCTAGGGGTGGGCTTGCTTGTCGGAGGCTGTGTGTATCTTTGGCTTTGGTAGACCTCGCCAAATTCCTCTTCTAAGTCTACCAGTTCCACTTCTGTGAGTTTTTAAGTCAAAAAGCTCAAGGAAAAAAGGACCCCAAGGTCAGAGGGAAGCTGGAGGATGAAGAAGAAAAAATGCTGACAGTTTCCACGTCCCGGCTCGTCTTGCCTGCTTTTCCAACCCTAGGCAGACGTTGTGGGGGGTTTTGACCTTGTAAATTTGCTTCTCATCTTAAAAAAGAAAAAAAGTTTAGAAGGAAATTCCTCGTCTTCCTGTCTCTCTCGCCTCAGTTCAGGAAGAGGCGAGCTAGAAGGAGGTAATAAATAAGCAACCCCCTTCCTTTTTGGAATCCAGTAATAACAAGTCTGACGAGAGCTGTGTCTAACCTTTGCTCTGGAACTGCCGTGCCCAGGTTCTCACAGTTGGACAAAGATTTCTCTGGGTCATCGGCAATGGTGCCGTCGTTGTTGCTTGTTTAGAAATGAAGCAGGGATTTGGGGAGTCTGGTCAGTTCCCGCTCCAGTCCCGAACCCCTGCAGGAAGGCCAAGCCCTCTGTGACTTGCACCCTGTTTTCCTGGAAATGTGTACCCGTGTATTCTCTCCCCCCACTGCCCCCTCCCCCCAGCACTGCACAAACAAGACCTCAAGTTGCAAAGAAGGCAGGTTTGGAGGGGAGGGAACCCCTGAGCCCTTGACCTGGCCCCTCGTCCATGCCAGTCCCTACCATTCACCATCTCAATTGATCCTTACAACACCCCATTCTATAGATGAGGAAACTGAGGCTCAGAGGTGACTTGCCCAGGTCATTCTAGGATATAACTCCTAGCCTCATAGAGCACTTTCTTTACACTAGGCATTGTTGTAAGCATTGGACACAGTTCCTCTTTTTTTTTTAAAGATATTGGGGGTAGGAGTTAATTAATTAATTAATTTATTTTTGCTGTGTTGGGTCTTCGTTTCTGTGCGAGGGCTTTCTCTAGTTGTGGCAGGCGGGAGCCACTCTTCATCGCGGTGTGCGGGCCTCTCACTATGGTGGCCTCTCTTGTTGCGGAGCACAGGTTCCAGACGCGCAGGCTCAGTAGTTGTGGCTCACGGGCCTAGTTGCTCCGCGCCATGTGGGATCCTCCCAGACCAGGGTTCGAACCCGTGTCCCCTGCATTAGCAGGTAGATTCTCAACCACTGCGCCACCAGGGAACCCCCACAGTTCCTCTTTAAATCCTCATCCCAGTGAGGGTAGGTACCATTTTTATCCCAACTTTACAGGTGAGGAAACCGAGAGACCAAAAGGTTAAATAACTGGCCTGAAATTGCACAGCCAGTTAGTACAAAAGCCCAGATTTGAGCCCAGAAAGTCCGGCTTTAGTAGTGTCCTGTCTCTGCAATTGTGATGACCTCAGGCCTCCCAAAGCGAGCATTTTACTGAATTACAGCCTGACACATCACCTAGTCTTTTGGTACTTAACATTTTCCATGCGTTGAATGGGGGTGACCAATGACTTGGCTGTACTACCCTCTTCTGTATCATGGGTATGCCCCTCTCTCCCTTCCTTCCAGCATTTACCAATAGGTAAGGGAGATGGTCTCTACCCGTGGGTATTTGGGATAAGCACAAGGGAAGCAGTGTGGTCAAGCCTGTGCAGTTAAGGGCAGAGAAGAGTGGAGCGCACAGAAATCAGAGGAGGAGGAGCTGGATGAGGCTTGGAGATAGCCTTGTAGATTTCACTAGCAAATCTCAGTTCACTTAAACCAACGGGCATCCAACTTGAGCGTGCATCAGAATCAACTGCAGGACTTGCTAAAACACAGATGACTGGACTCCCACTCCCGCCATCCCAAAAGCAAATTTCTGATTGAGTAGGCAGGAGTGAGGCCTGAGGTTTCGCATTGCTAGCAAGTTCCTGCTGCTGTTTAGGGACCACGCTTGGGAAATCACTGACTGAAACAATAGGTAAGATTTTGAAAAGTGCAAGAAATAGGAAATGAGTCTGATCTGTGTATTAGTCAGAGTAGGTTAACTCTCCTAACAAACAAGCCCTAAAGTCTCCTCGGGGTAATGCAGTAAAGCGTTACTTCTTGTTTTGTTACGGTCTGGTGTGGGTTTGTCGGGGAGTTCTCTGCTCCATGCAGGCATTCAGGGCCCCAGGCTCCTTTGCTCTGTGGCTCTGCCACTCCCTGGGGACTTGCACTCCTGCTTTGGAGCATCTGAATCTAGCCAGCAGCTGAGGGAAGAGAAAATGGAGAGTTGTGCAGCAGGCTTTTATGTGCCAGGCCTAAAGGAGAAACATGTCACTGCTGCCCACGTGCCATTGGCCAGAACTCACACAGTTCTGCTTTACTGCGAGGCAGTCTGGGAAATGTGTCTCAGCCGAGTGCCTGGGTAGAAAAGGGAGCAGAGAATGAATATACAGCAGTCTTTGCCACAGCCTGTTTGGGGATCCTCAAGGCACTTGATTTGACTGGAAAGGAACTTTCATGGTGAGAGAATAAATGAACGTTTCGTGCTCTTCCAAGGAAATATGCTACAGACAGTTCAGATCATTATTTAGCATCATTATAGTGGAGCTGCAGAATGGGAAAAATACTCACCAGATTTAGGCCCAGATGCTCTTCATTGAAAAACTGTTATATAACTTCTCTGTACCTGTTTTTCTCCTTATAAAAATTGGGATGAGAGATATGAAAGTCGCCAGCCCAGTGCGAAGCACATAACAACAGAGAGTAGTTCCTTCCGTGTTTCCTGCGCTTAGATGGACAGACGGACCCCAGCTGTGTGGCACTGGGCGCCCCTTCACATGGGCAGCTGTGGGACACAGCTTTTACAGAACACAGGCACAAGCCCCATCTCAGCAGTTAGGCGGCTGTCCCGAAGGCTGCAGCGTGATGCCTCAGACATAGCCCAGGGAATCAGGCCCGAGGGCGCAGCCCCCAGGCCTGCGTCCACAGCCAGATTCATTTCATACTTGGCTTTTGGAGTTGCACTGCCTGGAATCTTTGTGCCTCGGCTTCCTCCTGTGTGAAAAGGGGCTAATCATATTACCCACCTCCTATGACTGTTGTGACGATGGGATGAGAAAAAGCTAAGGACTCTGCTGAGGAGTAGGGGATAAAGATTCATGAATTGCCTCGTCCGCCATTTCTCCCTCTTGGCGTCATTAGCTGAGGCCAGGATGGAGGTTCTTGGGGCATATAAACCCCTTAGCTTTTGTTTGGTCTTAGGGTGGCCATCCTCGGCCTGGCAGAGTCCTGCCCGCTTCCCACAAATTGAGCGCCTTTCAGTTATATGGAGAGGGCCCTGAACTGTCGATGGACGTGAACTCAGTCTGCGGGAGGAGGCGGTGAGAAAGTCTCTGAGCTCTTCCTCCGGGCTGCGCCTGCCTGTTTGATCAGTGGACCGAGCAGCAGAGAGGAAAGTCTCCTGGGCTCCTCGAGGGCAGTACTGATGCCCGAAGGTCCCCCTGACATCCCGGCACCAGTGCAAGTCTCCTTCACTTCACCTTGTTATTGGCTCCCCTCAGGTCTGGGCCCTTTAAAAGCCTTTCTCTCCCCCTTGTTCAAACGGTGCAATTGTGGGTGATTGAAACCACATTTTTATATGTGTCAAAATCAGTTCAGCCCTTCGAAAGAAATCATAGTATAAATTGGATCATATATCCTAAGTGGATGCCACCAGCTAATTCGTTTGTTAGACCGTTCAGCTACATAGGATTAAGTGAGTGTTTACTTTTAAGCAGTCCCATGTGGGTCTCATTAATGCAGACTCTGGTCTGGCTTGTGCCTAATATCTTGTCAACTCGGGGGGCATAGGGAAGGCCCTCGCAAACCACCAAACGGCAGGGAGCCCTCACTTCTCGAGCAGCCTCTAGTGATTAATGGGTCGGGAGCCGGGAGGGGGCCGGCTGCCGTTCTCTGACTTGACGTTCCAGACACTTGGTGTCCTCCACTTCTGTTGGCCTCTCTCTAAAGCAGAGGAGGGCAGAAGCCTCCCGCACATCTGCTTTAGTCCAAAGGGACGCAGACTTGGAATCCCATTGTGTGTACGTGGGCATAAGGGGCTAGGGAAGATCTTTGGAGGAGCGTTCCCTCCGCCTTACTGAAATGCACACTCAGTAAGTTGCATGCAGCCTCAGAGGCTGTGGTCTGTACCCTCGCAGGTCCAAGTGGGGTTCAGGAGCGGAAAGCACCAGCAGCAGCGCGTTCTCGGGCCCCGCCCAGACCTACTGAATCAGAATCTGGCTTTTCCTATGCGATGGAGACACATTAAGGGTTTTTTTTTGCGGTACGCGGCCTCTCACTGTTGTGGCCTCTCCCGTGTGGAGCACAGGCTCCGGACGTGCAGGCTCAGCGGCCATGGCTCACGGGCCCAGCCGCTCCGCGGCATGTGGGATCCTCCCAGACCGGGGGCACGATCCCGTGTCCCCTGCATCGGCAGGCGGACTCCCAACCACCGCGCCACCAGGGAAGCCCCACCCATTAAGGTTTAATATGTGCTGCTCTAAACCGTCGCTCTCAACCTTAGCTGCACATTGGATTCATCTGGAGGGTTTTAAAAATGTTAATGCCTGCATCCCATCCCCCGCCCCCAGAGACTTAAAGGTCATTGTTTTGGGGTCGGGCCTGGGCATCGGGATTTTTAAAAGTTCCCTGGGCGGTCATAACGCACAGCGAAGGTCAGGAAGCGCTACCCTAAGGGCTGTGCCTCAGTCTTCCCGTGTTTAGGGGAGATTGCAGTTCCCCAAATCCTCCCCGCTGCCTGGACACTGAGTGTGAGAACGTTGGGAACCGATGCTGAGAAGCGTTCAGGAACCTGTAGGCATTATTTTCATCCAGAACTGTCTTGTTGGCTGTCCTTGTGTTTTTTGCAGCATGACAGCAAAAGCTTCATTTGTTCGTGTGTGTGTGTGTGTGTGTGTGTGTGTGTGTGTGTGTGTGTGTGTGTTCATCCCTGTTTCATTTATTTATTGTGATTTTGCACAGCCAGCCAGTGGGAACCCAAGTGTGGAGAAGAACGAGTTTGGAAACACTCCCTTCCTGGTACCTGTACCGGAATCCAGATTCATACAGTGTGTGTGAAATTTCGGATGTGCGTGTTGTTGGCTGGTCCTGGCGTAGATCAGAGCCCCAAGGGCACAGCAGGCATGTCATTTGGCCACCAGATCTGTCTTTTATAAGGGGGTAGGTCAGGTGTTTTTACACAGGACTCCTGGCCTGGGTGGCCCACATGAGCTGCCAGAGATTCATCCCTCCCAGCTCCCCCCCAACTAAGTACAACTAGAAACACTGCAAGACACTAAATCATGCTCTGAGGACTCGCTTAGCCCAAGGGTAACTCCCGCCCTAACTTCTGACATCATAGTGTTGTTTTCGTGTTTTAGGTAAATGAATCATTTAGTTGCTGCGCTTTTGTGTCTGACTTCTTCCGCTCAGTATTGTGTTTGTGAGATCCGCCGTGTGCAGTTGTAGATTGTAGTAGGGAAGAATTTCAACCAACTATTGATCTTGGACTCTCGGCAGAGTTAGGACTTCAGTAAAACTAGATGTAGCAGCGTTTAAATTTTTGTTTCTTAGTATAGAAGCCTAAGACCTGCACAATGAACCAAATTTTAAAAGATCAACACAATAAAATAATAAAAGTAATCCCTACATCTGTCACCCAAAGAGAATCACTCTTAATGTTTTAGTGTGTATCCTCCAGGGTTTTTCCGACATATTTTAATAAAATGGGCTTATAATCTACGTATTGCTTTGTTAACTGATTTTTTTTCACTTATTAGAACAAGGACATCTTGTGTGTCACCAAATATTCTTCTGTAACATCCTCTTTAATGGTTCCATTGTTTTTGTTTGTATCGCCAAATTAGGCTTAATATATTAAAAAAAAGTTTTTTGGCGTGAGGTTTATGAGCTGCCTTAAACAGCTTTTATTGTCCTAAGAAATGTAATCAGTAAGTCACATCGCCAACTCTTTTGAAGGAAAGCAGGCTTTAATTTGTGCCTTAATGATGTGTTTGCCCCAAGCTTTTGGGTGCCAGTTGGTTTCTGCTGGGTGGCGAGAAGCTGGGTGGGCACAGTTGCAAAATGAGAAGGTCTCCATGTGTTTCTTTTCTTTTCTTTTTTTTTTTTTTGCGGTACGCGGGCCTCTCACTGTTGTGGCCTCTCCCGCCGCGGAGCGCAGGCTCCGGACGCGCAGGCTCAGCGGCCACGGCTCACGGGCCCGGCCGCTCTGCGGCACGTGGGATCTTCCCGGACCGGGGCACGAACCCGTGTCCCCTGCATTGGCAGGTGGACTCTCAACCACTGCGCCACCAGGGAAGCCCTCCATGTGTTTCTGAAATGAAGGCCAGCATTAGGTGTCTAGTGTCCTGATCTCAGGTTATTTTCAGAAAGTAAAGAGCTAAGGGGTGATTTTTCATTAATTCACCTTTAGGTTGGGATTAGGAATTTTCCCAGCCCGGCCTGCCAAAGAGTCAGGCTGTGTCCGCTAGGCATTAGGGTCACAAGATTCTCATTTTGAAGGCATACCTTTTTAATTTTATGAAATTATTCACCTCTGTTCACTAGCACCTGTGGGCATTGGTTGCCCTTTTTCCTTTTTACTGAAAGAGATTAAATGGTAATCAGTTCCCTAATTCTTATGCACTCTTCTAAACTGAGGCCCAGACAGGTGGACATTGTCATTTTTATTGGGGATGCTATTAGAATGTTTATAAACCACGGAATTACTTTGGAGAACTTTAAAGCACTTTGAGCCAGTAAGCTCATTAATGATGAGGAAAAGGAAATAAAATTTCATTGTCTTTATACACATGCTGTGGCTAAAGTCCAAGTCAGTTTGGCTCCTATCAACGCCTTGAGAACAGATAGACACAGTATTAGCAAGATTTTGAGTCAACAGTACAACTGGGACTGTGGTCACATGCACACGGTGAGGGGCTGGGGATGTGTGTGTGTGTGTGTGTGAGAGAGAGAGAGAGAGAGAGAATGAGAATGAGAAGGTTTTAGTCCTTTCTCCTTTAATCATAAAACAAAAAGAAACTGCTAGTTCTGAAATTCTTTGAGGCCCTTCCTTATGTGTGTCCTAAAGAGGTATAACTATTTCTGCTTAGAAAGGCCTTTTAAAATTTCATACAATAAATACCTGGCCTTCCTGGGGTTTCAGGAGTCTTTAAGCTCCATCACTGTCCCATCACCCCGACCCCCTCCCCCAACCCCTGCCCCTTGTTGAACTGACCTTTAAGGTTGGGTTTTGAGTTGCTTCCTTCTGACCCTCTTGGGCAGTAAGTATAACAGTATATTTTCATTCCATGCTCACCTCCTGGGTGAGATGCCCGAGAGAAATATGTTACGGGAGATTTGTAATAATACTAGAAAATGTTGGACTTCCCTAGTGGCGCAGTGATTAGGAATCCGCCTGCCAGTGCAGGGGACATGGGTTCAAGCCCTGGTCTGGGAAGATCCCACATGCCGCGGAGCAGCTAGGCCCGTGCGCCACAACTACTGAGCCTGTACTCTAGAGCCCACGAGCCACAACTACTGAAGCCCGCGTGCCACAACTACTGAAGCCCACGTGCCAAGAGCCCGTGCTCCGCAACAAGAGAAGCCACCGCAATGAGAATCCCGCGCACTGCAATGAAGAGTAGCCCTCACTCGCCGCAACTAGAGAAAAGCCCACGCACAGCAACGAAGACCTAACGCAGCCATAAATAAATAAATAAATTTATTTTTTAAAAAAAAGAAAAGAAAATGTTTTAGTAGGAAAGTTTCTCACTTTGTTCGTAGCACCTCTGAAAATTTTCAGTGCTGTCTAGGAAAAAAAATCTTCACAGCTGTTAAATGTTCCTTGATGCTGCCGAATGCCACTTACCCATCTCTCTCCAGCCCTGGGGCTTTGGGACATTTTGTAGGTGGTATGGAGTTCTAGAGGTGGATGGGATTCCTAAGATGATATCCTGGGACGAGTGGATTTTAGATCTAGTGTTTGCTCTCGTGCGAATGAGAATAACCCACTTCCCTTTCTCCTCCTATGAATACCCGCTCTGGTTTGGAGCCGGAAGTCTTGTCTCCCGCCAGTATTTTAGGGCCATTTTGTGAATTCCAGCTCACACAGTGTCATCTGAGCACGAGTGAACCCAGCATGCATTCAGGGAGTGAGACGTTTGCGTTTCCCAGACCTGCTTATGGCAGATATGTTCCTTTGTGAATGAGGTTCCTCTCCCCGTTTTACGCTCTGTTTACTTTGATCTTTTGCCTCTGGGTTTTAATGAGCAGGAGCTTTTTAGGAAGGTTGGGAGGATTTTTGTCACCTGTATCCTGAGGTGAGGGGAGTTGAAGGTGCATATTCGTGTGCAAGCAGATGCATGCGTGTGTACAGATCTGTATGCGTGGATATGTGTGTACGCACGCACCTGTCTGTACACCTGTGTGCAGGTGTTTGTGTACATTGCACCTTCGTTGGTCTATACTCTACCCTTCAGATGTCTCGCATGAAGGCATGAAGGATATTGTCTAATAATAATAAGAATAAGAATCAGAATAGCTCATCTTTATGCAGTACCACGTTTCAAGCACTGTTCTAGGCATTGAATCCTTACAACGCCTGATGAAGTAGGTACTGTTGCTATCCCCATTTTTCGGGTGAGGACACTGAGGCACAGAGAAGTGAAGAAACTTACCTGAGGTCACAGAGCCAGGAAGTGGCCAAGCCAGCTTCAAACCCAGGCTGGCTGTCCCCAGCTCTTCGCTTGCATGCTCGACTGAAAAGGAGGTCCCCAGGAGAAGCAACACCTCCTCGCCTTTCCCCAGATAAAGTGGAATCGTGTTATGCTGCAGCTCAGCACCTGCTGGCTGTGGATGACGTCCTCCAGAGCAATACCAGCAGTGGATTGGGACCCCTGGGAGGCCTAGGACAGTGTGTGGCTGCACTGGAGTCAGTGGACCTGAGAGGAGCTGTCGGGATGTCATCCTCTCGAGGGCTGCTTTGCTGGTGCCCTGTTGGGGTATCAGGTTGTAAAAATGAGACAGATCTTGTGTCCTTGGTCACTTTCTGCTGTTCCCTTTCCATCATTTGCTTAAGTACGTGCTCGAGGACGCCGGAAAGAGAAGGGAGGCGTATTTATATGGAGTTCAAAACCAGGCAAAGCTAATCTATGGAGAGAGAGGTCAGAGGAGTGGTTACAAATAAGATGTATGTGAGCGATACCTCAAGAAGAAAGTAAATAAAAACGGAGGTGTCTATATTGACGTGTGACGATATTGTTGAAGCCTGGCCGAGGAATGCCAGGGAGAAGTAGACGTATCTGAGCGTCAGGAGTTTAGAGATGCAGATAGCTCTTCATCTGTGAGAATCAGAGGTTATTTCCAGGAAGACATAATTGCTTGTATTCAGCAGACGCTAATTTTATCACTCTTAATTTCTTCTTAATTTTCATGGTTTGTCTTCTGGCTTCTAACGCCCCTGACCACTTGTGTGTCTGGCCTGTCTTCATTTGATCCTGGCTCTGCCTTTTAAAACAGTTGCTGCTGCTGCCTCTCCCAAATTCAGAATGACTTACAAATGTTTGAACAGAGAAACAAAGACAGAAAATGGGAGACATGGTCTGGTTTGTTGCAAATGGCTTTTCCTGCCAAGCTGTGGGGAGTGGTATTGGGGCCAGCTTTGCCTTCCTAATTGGAACCATAGCTCCTCAGATTGCCTCTCGATTACAAACTTGAGGGCCCGCCACCCTTCAAGGGACCGTTTCCCTCTGGGACGCTGTGTACCGGGCTTCTCACTTGCATTGGCCTGTAAGAGAGGACAGCAGAGTTGCCTACTCCGTTTGGGTAACACCGCAAGGGAAGTAGCTAACCTCTAATCCTCTATAGGTTTTATACTTCTTTGCTAATCTCTTTCCGCCCCCCTCTGGAGCTGTAATAATAACACTAGTTAACATTTATTGAAAGCTTACTACGTGCCTGATGCAGTTCTAAGCATTTTGCATGTGTTAGTTCATTGACTCTTCAACTCTGGAAGCTGGTATTGCTATTGCCCTGTTACAGATGAAGAAGTTAGACACAGGCAGGTAAAGTCCCTTGCCCAAGGTCAGACAGCTGGTAAGTGACAAAGACAGCCTCCGAACCCAGTCTGGTTCCAGAGTCCGAGCTCTTATCCACTGTCTAAATAAAATGCAGACAGTCTGATTTCCAGTGGGGCGATCCCCATAGCTCTCACCATGCTAGCTAGACCAGTATAGCAGCCCCTAGCCACACGTGGCCATCGAGCACCTGAAACGTATCTGGAAGATCACTGTACGTGTAAAATACACACCCGGCTTCTAAGACTTAGTATGAGAAAAATAATGTAAAATATATTATCAATACATTTTTATATTGATTGTATATTGAAATAATATTTTGGATATATTGGGTTAAAGAAAAAATATTAATTTCACCTGTTTCTTTTTACTTTTTTTTTTTTTTTTTTTAGTGGCTCCTGGAAAAGTTACCATTACTATATATGGCTCGTGCTGTATTTCTGTTTTGCTCTCGGGCACTGACCTAAACCTTCTTTCCAGCCTGTTCCAAGTAGAGTAAAAGTTGGTTCCAGCACAGTCACGGGTGGAATGGATTTAGGAGTAACATGCCACGGAGCAAATTCCTGTTTTCTACCGCTACCGCCACCTTGCTGACTATGTACAATTAAAAAACTTTTATATATGAGGGAAAAGATCTAAACCTTTAATGAATGTTATGTACCAGTTAGTGTACCAAGTCCCTTCACATAATGGTTGCATTTAATCTTCCTAACTCTTCTACGAGATAAGCATCATTAGCCCCATTTTACAGACAGGGAAATGGAGGCTTGGTCTAGCAACTTGTCTAAGTTTCTTTCCTTTTTTTTTTTTTTTTGTCATTTTACTCTTTAGTTGCTCCTACAATCCATTTCAAACAAAAGAGTAAACGCGATCATATAAATAGGTTAGGGAAGGGGAAAGGAAGATAGAAATGCTTACAAGTTGCAAACAGGAAAAAGAAATGAGGACATCAGGGCTTCAGAAAGGCTGCAAACACTTTCATAAACAAAGACTGCCCTGGAGCAACCCTCGTGTTTGTCTTTGCTCTGATGGTGCAGTGTGGTCTAGTGGTCTGACCACCTGGGAATCCAGTGCCTGGGTTCTCAGTTTTGCTTCACACTCACTGTTCTGTACTGATTGGCCTTGGACTGGATGGTCTTGGACAGGGTTTCTTGATCTGAGAGATAGGCAGATTTCCCAGGTGAGAGGCGCAATGTTTATAAGTGGAAAGGTTGCAGAGGGGTGAAGAACATTGTTCCAACTAAAGCAAGGCTATCATAGATGAACTATCAATGCAAGGTGTTTTATTTTTACTTGCACATTTGGAGGCAAACTCCAATCTTCTCTGCCCCTTATAGTGTGGTTGTTTGTCTTGTTGAGGTCCCTGCTAATCTAGGCAGTTTGCAAAGGGCTGGGGGGTGTGTGTGAGGAGCAAAGAGAATCACCTATTGTAAGTTTCTGTTAGTAATAAGTGGTGGGGCCGGGATTTGGATATATGTCATCTGACTCTAGTGCTAATGGTAGTTTTCCCCCAAAATGATCTATCTTGGACAGTATGTATCTCATGGTATATGCATTGTGCTGGAGATGTTTCTCCATGTCTTACTCTCTCATATTAGTTAAATCCTTACGGGAAGGGGGTGTGACCTACGGTAGGTCACAGTAAACGTTCATTGAACTGAATTGCCTTAACAACTGTTATGTGAGAGGCCTTAATTCTAATATTCTCCTATATAGGGTTTGGTATCTGCTCCATTATTTTCCTCTTTGGAGCTGTGGCTAGGTCACTAAGCTTCCATCATTAAATTATTTTTATATACCTATGACTTCCTGTAGAAACTTCATTCATTGATGGATTCAATAAAATTATGAACTACAGTACATACTGTAGGACTTTCACTGTGCCAAGCCCTGGAAATCCAAAGGAGACCAACAGGGTTCCTGCCCACAAAAAACTTACGGTCTGAAGTGAGATAGAGATAGATGTGTAGGCATTACAGTGAACATTGTCCCTATGTTGTTAAGGAGAGGGGACAGGGGCTTGGGAGCACATGGTTGGGGCACCTCACCCAATCTTCGAGTTTATGGGAGGCTTCCCGGAGGAAGGGGAAGAAGATGCTAAGTTTCAGTTCCAGGTTAGTGAAAATTAAAATGTGATTTTTTTTGCCCCCCATGAACCCTCTGAATTCCATTCATGGGATTTTACTTTGCGGACAGAGTGGAAGGCAGGGTGAATCTGAGGCCACCCTAGAGGCCCATCTTTGGGGCTCATGGTCTCCCGTGCAGTGCTCCACCATTAGTTGGACTCAGATTCTTTCTGGGTTCTTCCTTCTTAGGACGCTGAGCCAAAGTCTGGCTTGCTCCTATGTTTTCTTTTAGCTTTGACTCCCACTTAGAATTGCCTCCTTACAGTATGTCTCAGTCCCTATTCTTGAGCAGAGCATGAGAAAGAGAGGCCGTTTGACCCAGATTCTCCCCCCACCTCCCCCCAAAACAACAATCAAGCCATATCATCGGCTGCTGACCAGTCAGTAATTAGGCTGCTCTTGAAGCTGGTGTTCACTCTTGATCCAATCAACCGTGGCATGAGGAGGGGTGGGGACATGGTATAAACAGTGGCCGCCGAAGTCACCCTCCTACATATATACCTTTTCTGGGCTGTGGTGGGTTGGACAGTTTGTCCAAGGATGTGGCATGGCAGGCCTGATCACTGGCCTAGAAAGTTCTTTTAATACAAAGAGAAACAATATAATGGATAACAAGTGAGTGAGTTAGAAGCCTCCCTCTTTCATTTCACCAGGGCAGGTCTCTGCGTCCCTTGCATTGGGATTGTTTTAGCTGTGGTTTCACCGTGCTTGTAAGGCCATGCCCCAGAACATCATCTTTTCTTCATTGTCAGGGGCTCAGTTCAATATTTAGAAATTGTCCCTCTACCCTCTCCAACAACGACTAGTTGTTGGCATACCCCTTATTGGTGTGCATGGCTCACCCATATCTTCTTCAGCAATCCATCAGGGTAGCCTCTCTCTGGGAGAAGGGTTGATCCTAACCTGGAATGGCCCTGCCTAAAGTGGTCTGTGGATAGAATTCACGAAGTTTGGGAGGAAGCGACATCTTTAGTTTCACTAAGCGTAACCTGAAATTTGGCATTTCCTTCAATTCTGAATAAAGCCATAAACCACAGGAGTGTACCTGTGACTTGGTTGCTAATAGGAATCATAGACATTTATGTATTGTGTTACAACTACTAGAGAGATCTCAAAATAGGCTCATTACTTCAAAAGCATGGTGGTATTGGACTCACCATTAGATCTTGTTATTTCATGTGTTAGAGAAACAAGCACACGTAATACTCTATGACCAGTTTTCTGTTTAGTATTCAGATGACTGCATTTTTGATATAATTGAGTTGCTCTGTGAGCCTATATATTTTATTTTATGCATAAAGCATTCTGAGGAGGGCTTCCCCAGCCTGCCGAAGGGGGCATGGCACAGCAGCGTTTAGGAACTCCTGCTAAAGGAAGTCATCCTCTGATGCGCATACTCATTGTGGAGGCTGCTGCTCGCCCCAGGGTCTCTAATTCATCAGAGCTGTACTGGTGTGTACTGGTGTGTATTAGTCTGAAGGAGGGAAAGACTGAAGCTGAAATCCTACCGTGGTCCTGGGGAACATGATTCAGGTGGTTTGCAGTCTAGGGACAAAGCTATCAAGGGGTGGAACAATGACTTAAAGAGGACAGTGGCAGGCAGCCTTTAATTAAAGTCACCCTGATGCACTCACCCTGTGGTACGTGTATGAACGTGCACCATGGAGTGCATGTCTTCTTGTCTGGCATTAACTGGCCCCGTATGCTTTGTGTTATGGAATGAACTGAGACTTTAATTGCCTCTCCTTCCTGGTTTAAAAGGGAGCAGAGTGGGCACATTTTCGTTCAGGAGCCCACGTCTGAGTCTTTGGACCGTTGTTCATTTCCTAGGCTATTTGGTGTCATTGGAGCTCATTTAGGCTGGGTTATCCATGCCTTAGCCATTGGAGAGCCACATAAGGGAAGCTACTGGGTGGGCTGGCATGAAGGAATAAACTCAGGGCAGAAGGGGCCACAGAAGATATGGGCTGGAGGCAAGTTGAGAACTTTTCATGGATACCATCTTGTCAGTGTCCCTGGCCATTGCCAATCCCAGATGCACATTCATGTAGGTTAGCTCTGGGGCCCCCCTGGTAGCTACACTCAGGGCTACTGGCTTCTCCCCTATTCTAGTCACAAGCGATCCATCCTCTCATTCTGCTGGTGAGGAGTTCATAAGCTCAGTTCAGCAGCTGAATGTTTCCTGGGGGAAAGGAGCGCAAGTTTGGTGTAAGGAGACTGAGGTTCTGGTGACAGCTGTGTGACCTTGGGAGTGGCGTTTCCTCAGCCGATACATGAGTTCCACCAGGTCCCTGCTTAGGATTCTTACGAGCACCGAAGGATGTGAAAACACATGGAGAAGAACAGAACCTGGCGAGAGCACGAGAGAATCTCATAAGGCACCTGTGGGCTCCATCACAAGCGCCTCATGGCGATTGAATCTTGTCTTTCCACTGAATGTTCATTGAAGAGAAGAGTGTAAAGCCCTGAGGTTTGTTTTCTGCCTGGAACACGTCTAGTGGTCAGCTGGCAAATTACAATGAAAGGCCTTCATTTTATGCTCAATTACAACAGGGTCCCTGCTGGTTTCTCCCCTTACCGGGTTGAGCGCCAAGCTTGAGGATGAGGGTTGGGGAGTGGGTGGGTTTCTTTCTATCCATGGGTCCAATTTGGCCATCACAGAGGGTACCGGAAGAGAGGGGATCATGGGGACCAGTGGAGAGCAGAGTGGAATCCTGCTCCTCCTCCTAATCTTCCTCCTCATTCTCATCATCATCACATTATCATCACGACCACCACATATTCTGTAGTTCACCCCTGTGTGGGGCGCTGTGCCAGGTGCTTTACATACGTAGTGGCGTTCAGCTCCCACGACTGTACTCCACTGCCCTTCGGCACCCGAGGCTTAGAGAAGCCACATGACTTGTCCAAGGACACAGCTGGTCAAACGGTAGAACCGGAAATCGAGCAGGTCTGCTTGAACACAAAGCCTCTGCCGTCAGCCATGATGCCCTATGTGGTCTCTTTGGTACTTGACTAAAGTGTGATGAACAAATGAGCAAATGGATAAAAGAATAAATACCACAGGGTGAAAAGAAAGGACTGGAGGTCACAGTAGTAGTGGATTTACTGAGGTGTCATTTATTCTTCTGTTGTCTCTTCCCTTCCCATCCCAAATAGTATAAAGGCTGTTGCTCGGCTGTTGTAAATCTCAACCCAGAGTGTGTCTGCCTTTGCTTCTTGTACCAGTTGAACCCCTCCCTAAAGGGCCCTTGAGCCATGGATCGAGGGTGGTGCTCAGTTTGTAGCCAAGGCAGGCAGAACCGAGTCCCTCACAGAATTTCCTGGAGATATTTACAGGCAAGGAGCCCCCTCCTGAGAGGAAGGAGTGTAGAATTTGCAGAGAGAATGTGAGTTCCAGTTTCTTACCTGTCGTCTCGGCTGGCCAGATACCAGGCTGGACACTGTCTTTTCGAGGCGGGCAGGCCAAGAGTGTCTTGGTTTGTATAAACTGTGAGCTCCTGGCCCCTGGGAGGCCTTATGCTAAATTATAACATGAAGTCCGTTTGTTAACCCAGAAGAATTTGGCCTATAGGTTTATAAAAACATGCCCGTGGCGAGGCCTCTGAGCCGGTTGGCAAATAATTGTCTGCAGACCCGGGATCTCAGGGCAGGGGAGAGAGGGAAGAGGGCTGAGCTGCTGTCTTTTAATCTAATTGTCCTCAGTTCCATGGTGGGGATCAATAAACTGTGAACACAGGAAGTGAAAGCTCCAGGGGAGAGAACCAGTTGCAGCTGGCAGAAGTGGCCCACCATGGCAAGTGGGAATGCCATTTTAATTAGGCGAAAGCCTGAATGGGCGCCGCGTGTAGACCTTCTCTTGGGTGCCCTGGGTTGCTGGGAGAGAGAACATGCGCCCTTTGTGTGCTTTGCCAAAACCCACCGGCTGCCACCTCGCAGGAGACTTACATTGGAGTCACTGGTTTCCAGAAGGGTGACAAGTGCACTGTGTGTCGCTGAATGAGGGGGCCCGTCTTGCCTGACCCTGCCAGCTTGGGCCTGGACTCGAGCCATTGCGGCAATGGCCCTGATTTCTGAACGGGTCGGGTGTTTCCAGAAGCTTTTGCGAGAGCCGATTGGGGGTGAACAGGAAAAATAAGGGTGGAGGAAGGAAGCGGTAAGGCTGGACTGGGCCTTTCCAGGCTCGGAAGGCTTGTTTTATCTCCCCACTTCTCAGTTTCACACCTTATAAGCCGAATAGCATCTTGTGCTGCTAAGCGTGTCAGCTTTTGATGATGATAATAATAATGATAATAAAAATAAGTGAGCACTTAACAACCACTTTCTAGGCACCAGGCACTGTTCTAAGTGCATCTCCATCTGCACTCTAGTCCTTTCACAGGGTTTCTACTCTTATCCCCATTTTAGGGATGAAGAAACAGAAGCACAGAGAGGTTAAGTAACTTACCCTAAGACCCAGAGCCGGCAAGCCAGGATTCAGATCCAGGGACTGTGGCATTCCAGCCAGAGGTGGATGCAGTGTGCTCTGGACTCAAGTATGGAGAACGTCACCCGCAGAGGAACCTCAGACTCTCAGCTTTAGGAAAGCAGGAACCACATATGTCATGCTCACTGTGGGATCCAGGACAGAATGTTCTAGGCACAGTCCTTGTGCTCTTTCAGTGCTTGTTGATACACTGGTTTTTGACAAGGCAGAGAAATGCACTACCAGGACCTGCGATTTTTGTTACATACAGTTCAACGGATGGTTGCTTATTCGTTCACTCATTCATTCCGTAAACATTCCATCGAGCACGTGTCCCAGGCATTGTACTAGGTGTTAGAAGTAGAGAAATGAACACGATGAGGTCTTTGCCTGCAAAGCACTCACGTCTGGAGGTAGGTGCACACAGACATAACGTGCACACACAGGTGTTGCTTCGGCCCAACCTCTCCTCTCCGTTTCCCTCACTTGCTGCCTGGGTCTCTCCTCAGGCTAAGACTTACCACGTTTTACACGGCATTATAGTTGTGTTTTGTGCACACTCGTGCGCACGTACGTGTCTTGTGTCCACCAAGACATTCGTGGCTGTTGGAGGCCAGCTGTGCTCCTAGAACAGTGCTCCTCCAAGTCTGGTCCACACACCGGTGGCGTTAGCATCACCTGGGAGCTGGTTGGAAATGCTGACTTTTACTGACTTACGAGCTCGGGGGGTAGGGTCCAGGAATTCGTGTTTTCTCGTTTCTCCGGGCGATCCTGATGCGTGCTCAAGTTTAGATGAGCTGCTAGGGTAGGGAGCCCAGGTCCTGTCACGTGTGGGTGCTCCGTAAATAACCTTTGAATGATTGCATGCATATTGACATTGAGTGGGGGAACTGGGTTGGTCTTACTAGGTCTGGGCAGGACTCCAGGTATCCGGTTTGCCAAGTACGAAGAGGCTATGGGGAGATGGAGTCATATTTCTTCCCCTCTCAAAAAATTTGGATGGAGGCGCTAAATGGCTGGGAAGATCGACTCCACCAGCATTGAAGAGCAACTGAGCATGTGACCTGATGGGAACCGAGTGACTGGGCCAGTTTATAATGAAGGCCAGGAGATAAAACAGGGCGGAGTGAGAACTCCGTGCAGATGGTTTGGGACGGTATGCTAAAGCCACAAGCGGAGAAGAATTGTATGTTTGGGACTCTTGTCTGTTCCGGGGCCTTATTGCAAATTAAACTTCCCCTCTTCTTGCCTATGTGGCAGAGCCTTGGTGTAAATCTATTTCAAACCAGGGTTTCTCTCCCATCCCGTTTCCCTTTTCAGTTTCTTGAACTCTCCCGTTGCTCCTCGGCTCCCTCCTTGTTTCTGCCCAAGAGGGTATTGTTGTCCAGACTTTGATCAGGATTCAAGCTACCCTGTGGCCTGACATTTGTCAAGGGCAGGGATGTGTGGGCTTCTGTGAGTAATCAGCAGCTGTTTCTGGAGTCATGGTTTTAAGGAATCTCCCTCCCTCAACAATGTGATCGTTCCCCCCCCCAACACCTCCCCCTCCCCCCTGAAAAACCTTGCCTAAGAGCAGTTGGCTCAGTATAATAAAACACAGCTTGGCATCGGGAGCTACATACACAAGAGACATTTAATAAACTGCGTAGCATTTTGGCAGTGGGAGGGACAGTAGCACCCAAAGAGACGCATATGGTGGGCTTAACAGCATCCTGGACTCATGGGAAGAGGATCCCTGGGGTTTAGCCGCCCGGGGTGAGGAGGTGTGGTGAACAAGGGGTTAGAGAGGCTAGGCTGCATCCTCGGGAACCCTGCTCTGCCTAGGTTTTCCCAAGGACAAGGCTTATTTATGTGATCTGATAAACACTTAGGTACTGCTCATTCTCGGCCAGGCACTGTTCTCTAAACCCTTTGCATATTTTAATTTTTTATTTTTTGTCTTTTAATGGCTTTATTGACGTAGAATTCACATACCAATTTACCCATTTAAAGTGTGCAATTCAATGGCTTTTAGTATATTCACAAAGTTGTGCCACCATCACCATAATCTAATTTTAGAACTTTTTGTTTTTACATCTTTATTGGAGTATAATTGCTGTACAGTGGTGTGTTAGTTTCTGCTTTATAACAAAGTGAGTCAGTTATACATATACACATGTTCCCATATCTCTTCCCTCTTGCATCTCCCTCCCTCCCACCCTCCCTATCCCACCCCTCCAGGCGGTCACAAAGCACCGAGCTGATCTCCCTGTGCTATGCGGCTGCTTCCCACTAGCTAGCTATTTTACGTTTGGTAGTGTATATATGTCCATGCCTCTCTCTCGCTTTGTCACAGCTCACCCTTCCCCCTCCCCATATTCTCAAGTCCTTTCTCTAGTAGGTCTGTGTCTTTATTCCTGTCTTACCCCCAGGTTCTTCATGACATTTTAAAAAAAAATTCCATATATGTGTGTTAGCATACGGTACCTGTCTCTCTCTTTCTGACTGACTTCACTCTGTATGACAGACTCTAGGTCCATCCACCTCATTACAAATAGGTCAATTTCGTTTCTTTTTATGGCTGAGTAATATTCCATTGTATATATGTGCCACATCTTCTTTATCCATTCATCCGATGATGGACACTTAGGTTGTTTCCATCTCCGGGCCACATGTCCTTTGCATATTTTTAAACAGCTTTCTTGAGGTGTCGTTTACATACCGTAAAATTCACCTGTTTTGAGGGTACCATTCAATGATTTCTTTAGAGTAAGTTTACAGAATTGTGCTACCATCATCACGATCTGATTGTGGAACATTCCTCTCACCCCTCGTGCCCGTTTACAGTCAATTCCCAATCTCACCCCCAGCACCAGGCAGCCACAAACCTACTTTCTGTCTCTATGAATTTGCCTCTTCCAGAAAGGTCGTATAAATGAAATCATGTAATATGCGATCTTTTGTGATTGGCTTCTTTCACTGAGTGTAACGTGTCTGAAGTTTATTCCTTTTTATTGCCAAATAGTATTCTGTGGTATCGTAACAGTGCTTTCTGTTTATCACCTCGGTTCTTCCTCATGACAGTATCATGGTTCACAGATGTGGAAACTGAGGTGCAGTTAGTACTTCGGAGGGTAATGGTTCAAACCCAGGCAGTCCGGCAGTAGAGTGTGTGCTCTCATTTAGTCTCTCTTGCTGTGCCGCCTCTCCATGGGTACAAAATATGTCTTCATTTCTAAGATGGGGAGTTTCTTTTATGTAACGACCGCTGAATTTCTAAAACTGTAATATTTAGTTTTATGCAATCTGATAAGATTTTCTTGAACGCCTAATTTGTGCCTGGAGTTTTACTAGGTGCTGTGAGGGATGGAGACACGTTTCTGCTTTCGAAGAATTTAGCATTTTGCTTGGTAGATAAGACTCCGATGCACATGGTAACATAGCTCCCCGACGGCCACATGGGATCATATATGATCTAAAGCCTACATGCATACTCCAGGTAGAGGAAGTCAACAAGAAGAGGCTGATGTCAGTGAGAAGAGCTGAGGACAACTTTCCAGAGGCCATGGCTGTGAGCCAGCTCTAGCCCCTTGGCCTAATCAGTCCCAAGTTGCAGGAGTGGAAGCTTGTAATTGTTGAGAACCCGCACTATGTTTTAATGTCCCTTCCACCCACAAAGTTTTCTGCTTGTTATGTTCCAACTTTTAGATCCCATCTGTGTGTCTATAATTATACCAGGAAGCTTTTCCTCTTAAGCTGTTTTTAATAGAAATGTCTTGAGGGGGTTTTGCTCTCTTTAGAAAAACTGGTTAGCCAAGGCACAGGGCTTGATGTGTGTGTGTGTGTGTGTGTGTGTGTGTGTGTGTGTGTGTTTATTGTAAAATGCCTTATAGCATCCACTTCTTAGGCTGGCCACCAAAGCCTGGCAGACAGGGATTCAGGAGTAAGAATAGTACATGGAACTGCATTTAAACTCTAGAAGGCCTGGTTTAGGTAGCTTGTGCTGTGTAACAAACCACCTCGGAACTTAATGGCTTAAAACAACAACCATTTATTCGGCTCGTAATTTTGTGGATCGTCCGGGCAGTTCTTTGTGGACTGGCTCGGCTTACCTCATGTGTGTATCTGTGGCCAGCAGGCGGGTCAGCTCATGACTGGGCCGCAAGTCTGCCTCTTGGCAGGCTTTTAGTCAGGGTATGGCTCTTGGCTAGGGTGCCTTAGTTCTCTTCCACGTGGCCTCTTATCTCCAGCAGGCTAGCTCAGGCTTGTTCACAGGGTGGACACAGGGCTCCCAAGAGCAGCAACAGAGGGCAGGTCCCAGTTCACAAGCGCTTTTCCAAGCCACTGCTGCATAGTGTTTGTTAATGGTCCGTTGGCCAAAGCAAGTCACATGACCAGCTCCGATTCAAGGAGTGGGAAAATCATCTCCACCGCTTGATGGGAGATCTGCAGTGTCATATTTCAAGGGTGTGAATGCAGGGAGAGGATGAATCTGTGGCCATTTTAGTAATCATTCTCAAAGTCAGAGCATATAATAGCAATAAGGTTAGCCAACATCTACTGAATGCTTACAAGCTGCAGGTACTATTAGAAGTACTTTATATATGTATCTTAAGTCATTTCAGTCACACAGTGGCCCTGAGAGCTAGGTGTTAACCATTTCCCCCATTTTTCAGAGGAACAACTTGAGTCTCTGAGAGGCTAAGTAACTTGCCCAAAGTCACACAAATAGTAAGAGGTGGCCCAGGATTCTCATCCAGGCAGCCTTGCTCCTGTTCTAAGCACTTCACACATATCGTGGCATTTCATTCCCATGACCATCTGCTCCATCAAGGACTGCTTTTATCCCCATTTTCTAGATGAGGAAACCCAAGCTCCAGGAAGTGATTTATATGTTGTAGGCCGCACAGCTTGTACATGGGCAAGCTGAGATTCAACTCTCCAAAGCGTCTACACTCTTACCTAATTCGCAGCATCATTTCACTTACCCAGACTTTATTTCATAGTCTCAATTTACAGTGGTGGAGGAGGGGGATCTGGGAACTCTCCAGAACATAGATAACAATAAAGAAGAGGAAAAAAGACATCTAGAGATGCAGCTAGAGTTGTCATCACGAAGCCCATGCATTTGCTAGGGGAGTTGATTAGTTCGTTGTCCACTGTACCAAGTGGAGCCAACTGTGCACTGTCCCCACTCCAGGGCCACCGTTCGCGGGGGGGGGGGGGCACCGGAGTGTGCGAGGTGGCGCCCCGACGAGGCTCATAAGCTCACTCATCTGGTTTTCTACCTTGTAGAGATGAGGGAAGCAAATAAAACAGGATTAGGTTAAAAAGTCTGACAATAGCTTGTAAGGGCACCACCATCGGACAGTGAAGGAAGAGTCAGAAGAACTAGTTTACCAAAAGCACAAGCACTCAAAGTACGAGAGTTTGGGGGTGTTGGTGTAGGGCCAAACAGCCCATAAAAAGTTCCATAGCTCCCGGGAGGGGGTCACCGTCTTACTACTTGGTATAGTAGTTGGTTTTTAGAGAGGAAAAACGCTTAGGTTACATGCAGATGCTTTGTTGACCAGGGAGGGAAGTAAATAATGAAATTTTGTAAGATTTGTCATAGATGATGACGATGAGATTAATGTTTCTTGGGTGGAGCACCTCATACCCTGAGATGACAGGCAGATGAGACTTTACGGAAACTGACATCTCAGGGTTGCAGTGGCCTCTTGGGGTCACTTTGACTTTTCATATTTTTCCTCTTGGGTTTCTGCAGGGTGGATGTAATTCTAAATGAAGATGAGTGGAGGCTCTCAGGGATCGAGGCGGTGGCCAACGACCATTAAGACTTGTGCAAAAGCAGCTTTTTGACTCCAGAGGTGGCTGCTTCCCCGCCAGGAGGGTTTACACCTGGCCTTCAGGGTAGTTCTTCAAGGCAGATAGAGTCTGATGGGCTGGCTGGCAATATTTGGACACTGGTATTATGTTGCAAAATGCCTTCAGTTCCTGGGATGAAAGATGCAGAACAGAAGATGGGCACAATGTCGCCACCGGATTGTGGGAGCGTTCTCAGCAGCTGGTGAGTCATGGACGCACATGTGCGTCTTCAGTGGGGCCGGGAGAGAAAGGAGACCCACGTTTCAAGGTAAGGTGGTTTGAGCGATTACACATGTGGATTGGAGGTGTCTGGGGTACAGAGTTTGACCAGGACTCGGGAGCTTTTGGATGGGTTCGGTGAAAGTACGATGATACTAAACGCTGCACTCGGCTGTTCAGCTCATTAAGGTCTTCATAAATGCCCCAGAGCCAGAAATATGGAAAGAATTAAAGTAGCCCTTTGGAGGCCTTCATTGAAATTTCTTTTCTGTGTATCATATGTGGTCAAGATAGCAGCAGACAGCATGAAAGGAAAGGGCTCTTTGTGCCCTTGTCAGTGTGGGGCTCAGATGGGGTGAGCTTGTTCGTCGTTAATCCTTGTCATGATATCTGTGGAGGCGAAGAAGAAACGAAATGCCCTTCAGCTAATTTCTCAGATTGCTGGAGCAGTCGATGGAGGCTCAAGAACTGGGTTGCCTGAATCTCGGAAGCATCTGCTCTCCCAGGGGAAAGAAAATGTCCTCCTTACACAGTGGACGCTAGCATCTAGGAGAGCGTTTTCTTTCTCTGGGAACACACCATTTTCTGTTCTTGTTTTTCACCTTTCCGTACTTGTGTGTGCAGAAATTTCCATTGGTCTGTTCGCCTTGTCTGTTGTTAAAGCATCAGGTTTTCCGGTGTATGCTGCTAGTTTATTGTGAGTAGCACCCAGCCCGCCTCTGGTGTATGATGGGATTTGAATGTGTAGCCTATGGGAATTAGCTGTGACACCGGCTGTGCACGAGTGTGCTGTGAAATGACACGTATCCACATGCATGTGCCTTCCTGCAAAGGCATGAGCACACACATGCTCATTGTGGGGCTAATCAAATAAAGTTTTGCCCTCCTGCCCTTGCGGGCATCATATTTACCTCACTGAGCGCGAGAGAGCTGCAGTGGAGCGGGCGGGCGGGCAAGGACGGGGAGGGGAGTTTGAGATGCCATATGGAAGTGGTTGCAAAACAGATGGGGGAAGTCTGGAAAAATCCAATTTGTTGTCCTCGGGTATTTTAAGGAATGTCTTGACATTAAGGTGTTAGAAAGGATTTCAGTGCCCAAGACGGGTTAGAATTAGATGGTACAAAGCAACTTCCCAGGTAGGATTGGTATATAACTAACCACTGAATAATGATGTTTCATTCGGGGCTGATGGGTCAGTGGAAAGGCTAGTAGGTCTGTCTATTAGGCAGGGTTTGGGTGGAAGGGGTTGGCCAGAGTTGGGGTAGTCAAGCACCTCTTAGTGGAAAGAAAGAAGTATGCAAATAATCTTATTGTAATCTCGTCAACAGTGAAAATGGAAGGGAGGAACAGAAAGTTGCTTTGCACCGCTGGGGAAGGAGCTGTTGCCAGTAGATCGGTTATACACCATCAGACCCCTAATATGTCATTTTTAATGATCGTCTCTGAGGGGGATTTTGATGCAGTCCAGAAACGTAGACCTTCCCGCCCTGGACCATGCACCCATCCAACTTGGACGCTATTGACTGTACCTTTAGAGGTGATGGAAGCTCATTTGATGTGTTTGATCCCATGATGGGAGCAATACCACACCCTCTTCAGGGGTTCCTTTCGTGGGCTTCTATTGAAGAAATCACATTTGCGGTCACATGGAAGCCCCGGATGTCCTTGTGAACCGGCTGTTAAGGGGTCATGGCCAGTGGCTCCACTCGGAGTGAAGGCTTTCTCTCTCTTAGCTCCCATGCTCAGCATCTAGGCCCAGGGCTGGAGAGCTCAGAAGGCCTGGGAGGGCTTCAGACCTCTGGATCTTAGCCATGGTGACATGACGGAAGTGCTCCTGGGTCTGCCTCCATTCCTGATCCAGTGCCCTTGCTGTTCTGCTGTCTGTTTGCTAATTTCTCTTGTCCCCTACATTACCGTAATGCTCCTAAGGAACGGTGATGGTCCTATCGAAGTTGCCTTTCCTTTCCTTTAAATTTCAAAAGAAGACAGAAATGCACTTTTACTTACTACAGGGGGTGCATCTAGTTTCCCCAACCTCTTGCTCTTTCCTTTCGGTGTCAGATATGCATCTCATCGCTTGGTTTCATTTCCAACTGAACAAATGAACTTAATAAGGTTGCATTGTAATAAGAGCTGGGCATACGGGTTCCTACTATTTCAGGACTTTTTCTTGAGGGTGGGGATCATAGAGGGGTGACATCAGCTTTCATAGTAATTCAAGCTGGATTTGCAGTTTACCATTCTTCAACATGATAATTTTGCCAATTATAATCAAACATGTTTTAAGAACCTGAATTTTCTCACTTAAAGTTATTCCCCTAGACACACTTTAAAATTTTTAAATTAATTACCATTTCACTAATTAATTACTTAATTGGCTCTTAACCCAATAATTGAATAGATTTTAACAGAAAAAGCCAAAAAGAAAACAAAACCAAACAAAATCTACACAAGGATTTTTTCTTAACTAGAAATATTTCTGGAATGATCAGACATTAAAATCTGTACTACATAGGTGAAACTGGGATTTTAAAAATTTTTGAGGAAAAGACATATCATTGTAATTGATAGGAGTCAAGATTTCAATCTAATTAATTGGCTTTTAAAATTTTGGGTCCGTTAAAAGCACATGAAATATACTTGCTCTTCATGGGAAAGAACAAATTTACAGATTTGAACACATTCATATAAATCATCATTTTGATTTTTCTCTCTCAGCATACCCACTCCTACCCTGGGCACTTGGGAATGGGCTGTTTCTGCTTATATCATGAACATATAAAACTGGACTCACTGATCTACTGTAACAGACCAAGGAAACAAAGCCATGTGATTTCTGGACGTGACATGGTATTTGTACACGTACTCTTTTCACCTACCCAATCCACTGCTGGCTCTTCTGATAGTGCTATTTGCCAGTATTAAAAAAGAGGTGGGGCTTCCCTGGTGGCGCAGTGGTTAAGAATCCGCCTGCCAGTGCAGGGGACACGGGTTCAATCCCTGGTCTGGGAAGATCCAGCATGCCGCAGAGCAGCTAAGCCCGTGCACCACAACTACTGAGCCTGGGCTCTAGAGCCTGCGGGCCACAACTACTGAGCCCACGTGCCACAACTACTGAAGCCCCTGTGCCTAGAGCCCATGCTTCGCAACAAGAGAAGCCACCGCAACGAAGAGTAGCCCCTGCTCACTGCAACTAGAGAAAGCCCGCGCGCAGCAACGAAGACCCAATGCTGCCAAAAATAAGTAAATTAATTTTAAAAAATAAGATACTAAAAAAAAGAGGGAGATAAGGAATAAGCTGTCCGTGTCATCAAAATATAAAGTCCCTCACCATCCATCGCAGTTCATATAATTCTTTAAAACCTTTCTCTTGAGGTGTGAGCCTTTGGCAGGTTCAGCCACGTACAGGGTGGCCTGAAAGAAGCAAGTATCTGTCAGGGTTGGGCTTGCCGTCCTTTTCACTCCCAGCACACTGTTTGAAGGACTTCGGAGAGGGTGACATCCTGGTAGTGGCACCAAAAGCCGATGATCACACGAAGGTCTAGGTGCCATCAAAGTTCGACCTCACCAAGAATTCTTTTCCAATACATTTTAAAATTGAAGTAGAACCTAAACATAGATGAGGGACCACAGTTAACAGTACAGCTTGATGAATTTTCACAAGCTCAACACGGAACAAGCAACAGAATGTTACCAGCACCCAGACGCCCTCGTTGGCTCTATCCACACACCGTCCCCTCGCCCCCCGCCCACAGGAAAATTGTATTCTGACTAATAACACCATGGATTCATTTTGCTTATTTTCATACTTTATATAAATGGAATCATACAGTATGTGCCTTTTTGTATCTGGCCTCTTCTGCTCCACATATGTTTTGTGAGATTCAAGGCTGTCGTGGGTAGAGCAGGGTTCATTCATCCACATCGCTGTATGGCATCCCATCATGTAAGTAGGCTGTGGTGCATTTATGTATCCAGCCTGTTGTCCATGGGCATTTGGGTCTTTTATGGTTTAGGGCTATTCCTAATAGCGCTTCTATGAACATTCTTGTCCGTGACTTCTGGAGAACATGTGTTTCTGTTTCTTTTGGATGGATATATATCCAAGAGGGGAAATTCTGGGTCATTCAAGAGGGATTATTTATCCAGAAACCTTTTGTTCCCCCGCCCCCCATCATCTTCTACAGGTGAAGGTACTTACTGCTGGTGTTTTTCTGATTCTTCCCCCCCTGTGCTCTAGAGCTCAGGGGCTTCACTGAGGGGAGGGGGAGCTTGGGTGGGTCCCTCGGAGCAGTGGCCCTTTTATCTGGCTCAGAGACAGTGTTGGAATTCCACACAATATCTTGTTTTAAGAACGAGCTCTATAGGTTTAAAAAAATGAGTTTGGAAACAGGTGATTTTGGTTAAGAGAGGGCAAACAGGCGTCCATGGCAGCGTCAGGAGGGCCGATGCGCCCAGACAGTGTTGGTACTTCATGGCTTTTCCTTCACTCAGTCCTCACCTCAGTCCTGCGAGGCTGCCACGGCTTCCTCCCTAGTTTACAGCTGAGGAAACAGAAGGGTAAAGCGGTTAGGTGACATTCCTACAGACACACATCTAAAAGAGAGCTGAACCCAGGCAGCCTGACTCCAGGACTCCTCTCCTTAATTATCCAAACCAGAACAGTCTGCTCCCACGCACTGCCCATTTCACAATCTCTCCCAGACTGTCAAGGGCCTGCGTGATACATTATGGTGACAGTAGTTGACGTTTTTGGTCCAAATTTTCATTTCTCTGGTAAAGCTATTGCCTAAGGAGCCACGGTACAATAGGGACAGGCCCAAATAAAAATGATCCCACTAGCTTTTCTCTTCCCCTAAGTCCATTTCAGAGCAGAATCTCACCCTTTGTATTTGCCCTTCTACATGCTCAGTCCTCTGTGATTGTTGCTCTAAACCTGGGAGATAAGCACGATAAATGTTACTAGCCCTTATTTTGTCCTTCTCCCTGCTCAGATACCCCAACCCCTTCAGTGCGCTCTAGCCACACTGGCCTCCTCAGTATGCCTCAGGACCTTTGCACTTGCTATCCCCTCCAGCAGGAATTCTCTTTCCCGCATATTCTCATGGCTCACTTTCTCATTTCCTTCAGGGCTCTGCTGAAAGTCACTGAATTAAAAGAGACCTTTTCTGACCTCCCTGTGTAAAATTAACTCTTTGTTGCTTTCCACTTCCTGAGCCGCTTTACTTTTCTTTCAAGTATTTCTGCTACCTGGCATGTGATATACTGATTTGCTTTGTTTGTTTTATATCAGTTGACAGACAAGGTAGGCTTCAGATGGGCTGGGGCGTTTTAGATCTGGGGGCATCCCTGGCACACCAATAAATATTGACTGAATTAACGAAACTGGCTTTAAAATTCAGAAAATCGCTACCCAAAGAGGGTAGCTGGAACTGATGTTTAATGGGGGAAACTCTTATGTGCCGTATCTTTTTACGTTTCCAATATTATTTATTTTTGCGTTCTTTCTTTTTCTCTTGATTATTCCTGCCAGAGGTTTATCTTTTCATTAGGCTTTTCAGAGAACCAGCTTTTGGTTTGGTTGAGCCTTTTGTTCTAGGCCTTTCTTCTTGTTCAGCTCTGTATTCATTTAGTTCGGTTTGTATACGTCTGTTTTATCTCCACACATTAAAGGGTGTTTGAGTGCTGAGACCGTAGCCAACCACAACTGCGATGAGGCCTGCTGACTCAGTTAGACCTTGAACCTCCGTGTCTGGGCGTCTGTGCTTTAGGCCTCTTCTCCTGCCCTCCTGGTTTTACACGAGCCACTGGAGTGGAAAAGAGCAACACTTAGATTTTTGAAAAGGAACAGATGATCCAGTTATCATTTAAACCAAGCTAGTTTTAAACAACATCCCAATTGCAATGGATGGGTTTCTGACCTGCGAGTATGATTGCTATTATAGTATCATTTGTTAATTCCCTTCTAACAAACGTCTTCTATTATTTGCAGTGTTCCTTGTATGATTTTACTGTTGTAATTAAAACCACGGGGAGATGAAGGTGACGCTAGAATGAAAAAGTTCAAACCACATTTTGAGGCTCTTTGGCTCTAAGTAAAATCTAACTATGTTAGAGTAACAAGACAGAAAATCGATCTCTAGAATTAGGAAATGAGCAGAGTCAGAATGAAGTGGTAGGAAGGTACATTGCTAAGGGATGCTTCTCCCAGTGCATACAGAAGCCAGTAGCAAATAAAACCTATGTGGACAAGGAGAATCCTGTGCACGGACCTTCAGGGGTGGAGATGTGTGCTTGAGGGGCAGGGAAGCGACTGATGGCAGCCTAATATCTAGTTAAAGCGCTTAACCTCTGGGGTGAAGTCTTGGTCCAGAGAACACTGAATGGTTTCACAGGAAAAATGATGAACCCCGCCTTATAAAGCGGTGGGGAAGTGGTCATAAATTTGTTCGGAGATTCTTACGTCTCATTCTGGCTTTGGTTTGCAATCCGATAGGCTTGGTTTTCCCCGGGAGTCTCCCGACACCATGTCCATTTGTGTTAAGATTAAGGCATTTGGTTGCTATGTGAAACGTGATCAGGGAAAGCACCAAGGGTTCTCCATCGTGGGGGGATCACCTCTGACTTGAGGGGAGATCGGGGGCAAGAACTAAGGAGAGAGTGTAAGGGGGAGAGGGAGGTGAAGAGCAAGGGTGGGAGACGCAGCAACAGACGGACACATTTGGGCTGTTCAGGATAATGAAAAAGTGGATCTGTACTGCCCTCCTAAAGCTGAAAATTTCACCCAATCCAGCTTTTCAGACCCCCGCCATTGAGGTGCACAGCGAGAGGTGAGTTGATTCCTAGTGTTCCTTCCAGCTGGAACCTCCTTTGATTCCAAATACAAGAAGCACATTGTCTGCGAGGCAGGATAGCTTTCAGCATACCTTGAGAGGTCAAAGGTCAGCGGTTGTCACCTAGTGCCGTCCAACTGTGAATACAGGAAATGTTCCCTGCAGGTTCTGTGTACAGAGGTATTCGGGTCCAGTGTCTAGACAGTCATAGATCCAGGATAAGGCACTTTGTCCAGTCCAGTGGGAGTCAGTCTGGATTCTTTGGACTCCAGGTATGCTGATCGAGCGCGACGATGTAGCCACTGCGTGCAGAGCTATTTTCACTGGTCAGTCCCTCAGTGTGTGATACTAAGGCGATGTTTCCTTTGAGCAAATGGAATTTAAGTTCCAGATAGCAGCTGTAGCAGGAGGAAAAGGTTATGTTCTGCTTCTTCAAAGGTGTCAAAGGAACAGAGTGTATTAAGTACAAGTCTGAGTGTAAAGAAGATTCAGATTTTCCAGTGATACGCAGAGAGTGAAAACTTTCAATGGAAACACACATGATTTATTTACCGCACCGTATCAAGACTATCAAGCCAGGCCATGAGGCGTGAGCGTACCGGTCAAATCCTGACAAATACCGGAAGGAAAATGAGAACCCAGCTTACTAAGTGGTGGGAAAGAATCAGTGGTGAGAGATGGAATTCTTTTTATAGAGCCCATGTAGAAATAAGTGTAGTGTTCTCAACAGTAGCCCATTTATACTGGAAGATTTCTCTTTGACGTATACAAGCAAGCCAGATCACGGAGAGGGATGACGTTTCTTCCCATCAGAAGAGTAACCTGATTGTTTATTTCTCAGCTAAATAACTAGTTTATTATCGACCCAGAATATTCAGTTGTCAAGGACTCTAAGGCTGTGCCGTCCAATATGGCAGCCACTAGCCACTGGTGGCTATTGTATACTTGAAATGGGGCTTGTGTCATTAAAGAGCTGAATTTTAAATGTTATTTCATTGTCATTAATTTCAATTAAAAGACTGACATTGGATTCGGTTATTGGACAAGTTTCAGTATCTTTGGAGCACTTTTGATATTGTGAAACTACTTTGCCAACTGTCCATTTCATGAAATCAAAACACAGCTCAGGTATTTCTGATGAAAATTTGTCACCCAAATTGAGATGTGCTTTAGGTGTAAAAAACACATGGGATTTCAAGGACTTAATATGGGAAAGAGAACGTAAAGTATCTCATTAGTAATTTTTTACACATGTTGAAATGATAGTATTTTAGACATTTTGAGCTAAATAAAATCCATTATTAGACTTAATTTCACCTGATGCTTTTACGTTTTTTTTTCTTTTTACTTTTTAAAATATGACTACTGGAAAAAGTAATGTTACATGTGTGGCTTGTATTCCTGCATTACAGCTCAATTGCATAGTGCTGTAGGCACTGCATTTGATGGTGAAGGCTAGCTTTGCCACTGAAGTTTGAAATGAATTGGAATCTCAGGAAAACGGTGGCCCTCTAGCGTCACGTGGAACTGAAAGTTTGCCCTGCACTTTCCTTGTTTCTGAACCCAACCATTAGGTGAGTTATCTAATGCAAATCTCTGTGTGAGGAGAGAGCTAGGTTTTACTGGATTCTGGTGTTATGTTTAAGCCTTAAGCTCAGTGAAGAATCTAGTTGGTAAATGGTTTCAGGACACACTGGGCTTCTTCCTAGCAGTCCTCTTAGGCTGGGTTCCCTGGACGGACTCTGAGACGGAGGTCTGTGTACAGGAAGCTTACTGAGGGTGTCTGTGGGATCAACGCAGGACGGAGGGAAGTAAGGGAATGGCCTGGGGGAGGAGCTGAACGGCTGTGCAGTGCAATGGAGATGTCCATTCTGGAGGCGAGTTGGCCCAAATCGAGGCAGGGAGGTTGGCCCTTCGTGTCCTCCAGTTGACCAGTCTTTGGATGCAGGTTGCCCCTGGGGAGGGGACTGAATGAACCTTGAGGCAGGCAGCTCCGTTCCACAGAAGGCAGTTCCCAGAGCAGGAAACAGCTGTGAGCCCTCAGCGGCCCACACTCCCGGCAGCTGGGGGAGGAGCCGCTCCATCTAGAACGTGGTGTCTCGGTGGCACATCGCAGCATCCACCGCAGTGTTTCAGTCTTGCTCTACGCATCAGCCCCCAGCCAGACTCTGCCACGCCACACCTTTCAAGCGCCGCCATGCTAGACCCAGCCCAGCAGGCAGGCAGAAACGTGGGGCGGGACGGGCAAGGAGGAAACTGGTCCCAGAGCAGACGCCCTGCCCCGATCCACTTAGAAGGAAATCAAGACCCTCAGTGTAGACTAGTAGTCCACTGGCTTCCAGCCACACAGAGGACGAGTGTCGCTCAGATGACAAGCCGAGAAAGAGAGCAGGTCCCGGTCCCCAGGGGTTCCAGAGAGTGACCCGCCGTTGCTGCAGTGGAACTAAGAGCTTAGGAGCCACTTGGCCCCTGAGACGTTGACTCTGATTTTTCTCTGTGTGTCTGTCTGTCCATCCATCCATCCATCTGATTGTTCCGTTTCCTCTTTTCTATTTTGTCCTCCGGGCCAAGTTGACATCATGGTACTGCTTCTTCCCAAGCATCTCCCCTATTTGTAAGTGCCCAGTAGCCTGTGATCATTGGACAGGAGCATCTTCCCATCGGCCTCTTCCGCTTCTCCAGCTCATTTTCCATAATTTAACAGCTGGGCGTGTCGCACGTGTCTGTGCTCACACAGGGATGCGCACATGCTAACTTGTACACACCTCTAAAAGCGTGCCGGTGCAAACTGGGTTAAAGCTGCCCTCAGCTACCTCATTTCCCCTCCTGCCCCCCTCGTCCCTTTCCTATCTCCAGCCGCCTCGCTCTTTGCCTCTCATTTCACGCTGCCTCTGAGAGAGAAATCTCATTATTTCTGATTCAGGGCGTCCTGTGCCCTCCCCTGCTACATGTCATGCCCGTTGCCAGCTTATTACAGCATCACAAGGGAATTCGGAGCTCTGATTTAGCCGCCAGAGGGAATGACCGGAGGGGGCATTGACAGGGAAGAACCTCAGTTTTCACAGCTTCGGGTTGCTTGGATTAGTTGGGTTAGGTCACACGATGAATGTAGTGCGTTTGATCAGTAGTCTAAAGAAGAAGCAGGGCAGCCTTTATTTAATTTTAGAGCTGGGCTGTGGACACGGCACTGGGGCTCTGGGACAGCTGTTGAGGAAAGCTACGATGGGCTTTTTAATCCTTCTCTCCCTTTTCCTCCTGGAAAGTCGTACGTGGTGTGGATGGTCATATAGTTCATAACTTAACAGCTTCATGTCTCCCTCTGGCCCACTCATCAGGCAGGAATTAGACATCTGTTGGGCTCAGTACGTGGGTCTGGCATGTAGTGGGGGCTCAGAAAATGTTCGCTCAGTGTGTCATCAGCCAGGTCTCTCAGCTGTCTTGGGTTTGGTTCTCCCGGAAATAAGTCCTAAGTGTTGGGGATAGAGCAGTAAACAAAACACACGCAAACCTCTGCCGACAGAGAGCTTACAGTCTAGGCAGGAGACTAGACTATGAGGATACCACCGTAAGCAAAATACGTACATTATATAGCTTGTCAGGTGGTGAGAATGCCATGAAAAGAATAAAGATAGAGGATGAGGGTTGTTGAGGGTGCCGTATTAAATCAGGCGGTCGGGGGAAGCCTCACTGAGATGTGAGTAAGAACCTGGCGGGAATGAATCATGTGGATATCTGGGAGCAAACAGTTCCAAGCAGAGGCACACACTCCTGCCTCAGGACCTCACTTAGTATTTCCTCTGCCATTTACTCGGAATGAGATGGGGAGCCATTGAAGGGCTTCTAGTAAAGAAGGGACGTATTCTGGCTTACGTTACTGTGTGGAGGACATACCAAGGCAGGGCAGGGGTGCATGGAAGCAGGGAGGCGCATCAGGAAGCACATCTTCTAGAACCTTCCATATTACTGCATAATAAATGAATAAAAGTTAAGAGTCAGAACAGACCTCTTGAGGCTTACATGTGGTATGACACAGTTTCTGCTGCATTCTGTTGGCTAAAACAAGTCAAAAAATAAGCCTAGATTCAAAGGAAGGAGAAATGGTCTCACCTCTTGATGGGAGGAGCTGCAGAGTCGTTTTGTGTAGGGGTGTGGAGAAAGGAAAGGGAACTTATCGTGACTCTTTTGTCTCCGTGGCAGACAGTGTCATGTTGAACCTCCAATATCCCTGTTCTTAGAATATCCTTGGGCCACCCCACCTTCTATGATGGAGTACAGTGGAAGGTCCAGGAACATGTGCCTTGTCCATTGTAGACCACGGTGACCATCTCTGCCCGTGGGTATGCGTATGGGGGCGGGGGACAGATTGGAAAAGCACTTCACGTGACTGCTTTGCTCCTTTCAGCCCTATGACATGGCCCTTTGTTAGCTCCCCTCTTCCCTTCTCATTGCTGCCTCTTCCAGGCCCCCATGTGCTCCTTTCTTGAGAACAAACACCCATCCCTTGTGTCACAAAGAGCACTTTGCCGGATCTTCAGTAACCTTGCTCTTGACCACTTTGCACTGAATCTCCCCATTCACTTCCAGTAGCTTCCAAGGGATTTTTCCCAGCCAAAATCAGGACCCCCAACCCTAACCCCCCACATGATTTCTGTGCCAGTTATTGATACTCCTTTTCTACCTGCTCCACTCATGGATGGGCTTCATTTGAGAACTGAAGCTGTTCGGGGTTGTTCTCTGTTGTGTGCAGACTAGTATTCTGAACGTCGTGTTGACCAGAGGTCTGGTACTGGGTTCTTGTATTCGAGTAATTGATGGGTAAGTTTCTTGAAGCCAAGGTCTGTACCTGTTTCTCTGGTTTTCTTCCCAACACCTAGTAGCTGGTAGAGTTTCAATTAATGTGACCGTGGAATGGAAGTCAGTTTCTCCAGTAGTCTATCTGATACCTCAGACCTTCCCCTCTTCTTGTCAAGATAGGAGGGAAGGATCTTGAAGCATCTCTGTAGATGAACCAGATTTTTGTAATCTGGACCAGCGCTGTCCAATAGAACTTTGCGTGGTGATGGAAATGTTCCATATCTGCGCTAATATGGTCGCCACCAGCCACTTACGGCTGTTCAGCATTTGACATGTGGTTAGCACAACTAAGGAACTGAATTTTTAACTCGCCTTAATTTTATTTAAAATTTTAATTAATTTAAATTTGAACTTAAATACCAGAGTAGACTGTGCAGTTCTCGATAGTACTTCTCAAACTTTTCTACTGAAGCGTTCCTGGTGGTAGAGAAAAGAGAATTAATACCTCGATGGTTTGGGGGGTACAAGTTTTCAAGTACAAAATTACTTGGAAGTCTTAGCTTGAAAATGCACGACGATTTTGCATTTATAATATGTGTGTGATTTTGAGTATGTATACTCTACTATGGAGAAAAATGGTCTAGGGAGGATGTACGCCCGACCTCCTTAGCACACGCTGCCGTGTACTCTTGTGAGCTCGTGAGTGCCGGTTGAGATAGGTGAATGCACTGGCTTGAAGTTGAAACATCACATTCTTCCTATTTTGAGCGCAGCCTGAGAATGAAAACGTCTCATCCGACACCCCTTCCGTGTTAGGAATGACCTCCCAGCTGGGGTGAGATAGAACCTTCGTGCTGCAATGCAAACCTATCGGTTAAAAAAGAATTCTCGGGCTTCCCTGGTGGCGCAGTGGTTGAGAGTCCGCCTGCCGATGCAGGGGACACGGGTTCGTGCCCCGGTCCGGGAAGATCCCACATGCTGCGGAGCGGCTGGGCCCGTGAGCCATGGCCGCTGAGCCTGCGCGTCCGGAGCCTGTGCTCCGCAACGGGAGAGGCCACAGCAGTGAGAGGCCCGCGTATCACAAAAAAAAAAAAAAAAAAAAAAAAAAAAAGAATTCTCCCCCAGAAAGCCCTTCAAGTGCATTTAATGAATAAGGTGGGGTCCGTAACTTTCTGTGACATTTACTTTAAAAGCCGTGGGAGTGATTTAGTGGTCAGCGGGCACTGACATTTGAGGAAGGCAAGACAAAGTTGGCTTCTCCTGACGTGACTTTTTTTCTTCTCCTCTTGACTTATGGCCTTGCATCCATGGAAACTTTGTTTCCTGAGAGACATATTGTGTTCTTTGGAATTAATCTATTTTTTTTCTTTCGATACGCAGCCACAAATTAATTTCTCCTTTGTGTGTCTGATGGCGCAATTATTTGTAGTGAGTAGAGTTTGTTTTCTATGGTATTTGAACTTGGTCTTGTTGTGAGGGGTGTGCATGTGTGTGCGTGTGCGTGTGTGTGTCTGTGTGTGTCTGCACATGCTTTTCCTCAATATAGAATTTGCTCCATCTTGTTTAGAAGAAAAACACATGGAAAAAAGAGGATTGAAGAAAGCAGATTTAAAAATATTACACAGATGCATATATAACTACACCTATAACCATGGCTGTGTACAAGTGTATGACTACCTCCCAGATCAAGATAGAGAACATTGTCAGCACCCCCACGAGCGTCTCTTTTGTCCCCTGCCAGTCCATATATCCCACCCAGAAGTAACTATGCTGACATCTGTCACCAGAGATTAGTTGTGCCTGTTCTTGAACGTCACATAAATGGAATCACACAAAATGTATTTTACAGCATTTTGTCCGTAAGACTCATGCATGTAGCTGTGTGAATCAGTCCTTTATTTTTGAATTGCTCTTCAGTATTCTGCTATATGAATATACCACAGTTGATTTATCCATTTCCCCATTGATGGATGACGTTTGGGTTGGTTCTAGGTTTGGACTATTGTGAACAAAGCTGCTGTGAATATTCTTGCACCTGTCGTTTGTTTGTTTTTGCGCTACGCGGGCCTCTCACTGCTGTGGCCTCTCCTGTTGCGGAGCACAGGCTCCGGACGCGCAGGCTCAGCGGCCATGGCTCACGGGCCCAGCCGCTCCGCGGCATGTGGGATCTTCCCGGACCGGGGCACGAACCCGTGTCCCCTGCATCGGCAGGCGGACTCTCAACCACTGCGCCACCAGGGAAGCGCGCACCTGTCTTCTGATAGGCTTCTGCCCTCCTTTCTTTTGGCGTATACCTAGAAGTGGAGTTACTGGGTTGTCAGATTAAAAGGAAGGTTTGGTTACTCTAACAAAGACCCCATCTAAGAGTGGTTTAGACAAGGCAGAAGGTTTCTTCTTCCTCATATGGTAGTCAGAGACGCAGGGTCTGTCCATCGGGGTGCTCTGTCATTTCCAGTGAGATGCCCGTGTTCTGGTGGCCCAAGATGGCTGACGACCATGCCCACATTCCAGGCTAAAGGATGGGAGTACAAGGGGGGAGGTCGGCAGCATGCACCTTCCCTGCAAAGACAGACCTCCTGAGATTGGGACACGTCACTTCCACTGAGACTGCACGCGCCAGAACTTGCTTTACCGCCACTCTCCCCCGAAATGCCAGAGGTCATCTTTATTTTGAGAAGCTTAGTGCTGGGGGATAGATACTGAGATATTGTGAAAAGTCTCTGCCACAGCTTACTTCTTGGGGTTGGCACCCACCCCAATAGGGGGAATAAGGGTGCAGGTGTCAGTGTTCAGCTCTTTCACACCCTGGACCAGGAGAACCTCCGAGAACTTTGCTGACTCCTTGGAGCAGTTAAACCAGCCATCCCACCTAAACTCTTTTACTAACCATGGACTGTGTTCACTCATCACTTGTATACAGATGTCTCCCCAATAATATTTTTGGTTTTGTTGGTTTTCTTTTTTTTTTGCGGTATGCGGGCCTCTCACTGTTGTGGCCTCTCCCGTTGCGGAGCGCAGGCTCCGGACGCGCAGGCTCAGCGGCCATGGCTCACGGGGCCAGCCGCTCCGCGACATGTGGGATCTTCCCAGACCGGGGAACGAACCCGTGTCCCCTGCATCGGCAGGCGGACTCCCAACCACTGCTCCACCAGGGAAGCCCGGTTTTGTTGGTTTTGTTTTTAATATTCTCAAAACAGAGTGTTACTACTCTTATTATTTTCAATGTTATTATTCTTTTCCTAGTAGGAGCCTGCATCTTGGCTCAGTCACTTATAAGTTGCTTGTTCTCTCTGAGCCTCTGTTTGACCATCCATAAAATGGGAATAAAAATGTCTACCTTGAAGAACCGTTTTAAGTAATATATTTTACAGAGGTAATATATTTTACACCCGGTATAACTGGAGCTCCACATGGTCCAGTCTTGGTATAGTGTCATGATAAAAACTATCTGGCGACTAGAAGATTAAATATAATTCTTGCTTCTCAAAATGTTTCTCAAAATGTTAAAGAAGATCCAAGTTATAACTCAGAGAAATAGTTCTCAAAACATACACATCCCCCCAAAACCGTCCTTTTTTCAGCTCTCAGACACACCTAAGCATCTTGAAAGGTTCTTTCTCTCCTTGCCCTCAATTCCTCTCAGTTCTCGCAAACTGTCCCAGACTGTCTCCCCACCTATGTGAGTGCTTATCCTTCGTCCCCCTTCCCATTTCTTTCCACCTCTATTCTTTTTCTCTCGCTCAAGTAAATCTGAGGGAAAGAGGTGGTGATTTTTCTTACATCATTAGTGTTTTCTCCTGTAACACAGGTCAAATATCTGTCACTTAGTCCACAATCGGTGGTTGCTGTTTTCGTAACCATCCAGATGATGAAGACTGTTAGCTCTCTGTGTTTATCTAGGACCCTCCGAAGAGTTTGAGTGGAGGTGAATGCCACTGAGGTTGACTCTGAGAGCAGGGGTATGCGATGGGTGGGCTGTGGTTAGTCATAACGACAGCTGTCATGCAGTTTACCAAGTGTTTGCATTTCGTTCGTTCATTCATCTCACTGATATTGATTTGTTTATCTATTGGTATCCTGGAACAGTTTTGAAAGAGTCAACAGAAAGTACATCTAGCATAGGATGAAGTCAATAAATAATAAGTATGATCAAAGGGAAATAACACCGAGGCCCAAAAATGCATCCCCCAAGCTGATGCTCATCTCAGAGGCATTGGGGAAGCTGGAGGTATGAGCCTCACAGTTATTTTGAGGAATAAACCATGGGAATGCTTTCCCGGTATAAAGTGCTTGACAGCTAGGTAGTGGAATGAGCTTTGTGCCGTCTGTGTGCAGTTTTCATGACTGTGGTGGATGCCCGGTCTTTTTTTGCCTGAGCCCAGCATTTGCTGCTCCAGCAGTTGGCTTTGACCAGAAGAGGTACAATGCTATCAGCTCCCAAGATCTTGCTGCTCAGCTGGGTCGCAAATACCCTTAATCACTTGTTATTCATCACGGACCTGTAGTGAATTTTTGGTATTCTGAGGACTATTAAAGGATGAGCTTTTTCATAACACGTTTGGGTGCTGGGTCCCGGGCTGTGGTGTCCTGGAGCCAGCTTGTACCGGTTCACAGAAGCCAACCGTGCACATGTCTTACCAACTTGGCGTTCGGTGACATCAACTTGGTAGCTTGAAATCAGCCAAGGTGTGAGTATTTACGTCACAGAAATCAGCAAACGCTACAAGTTAGGGCCTTTTCTTTTTCCTGTGGGAAGTCAGTAGTTAAACATTCACTAGCATATCACTGGTGCTCCGCGTATGATTATGTCAAGTAAAACAGATGCCACTGTTTGGGAAAGGAAATAGTCACAAGGCCTTCTGTGGGCTCGAAAGCACTGTGGGAAATTGCAGAAGAATTCTGAATAATGCTTATATCTGATCTGAGAGCATCAGTGAATCTATCAGAATTTTAGAGTGGGCAACTCAGAGGTTGAACACTGTGATGAATGTTCTTGATTTGTTTGAAAATCACATGGGAGAAAGGAGGTTGGGGTTTTCTGCTGAAGCTGGAAGCAGAAAGCCTGAGACCACCGAGGGGCAGACTCAGGAGTGTTCACCTCAGGGCACCCCAGAGTTCAGCTGAAATGATCCTTCCTGACACATCCCTCTAGGAGAAAGAAAGGGTGACAAGGGACCAGGAAGGGTTGTCTCCATGCAGCTGATGCCCTCGTCATAGTAACTCAGCTGACAGAGGCATCCTTTGGCTCCCAGTCGTCAGATCAACCAGCACTTTCATCTCTTCAAGTTCAGTATCCAAGGCTGACGTGTTGACTATAGCCAAAGAGTTATCCAGGATCAAAAGTCCACTCATCTGAAAAGAGACACGCACCCCAATGTTCACGGCAGCACTATTTACAATAGCCAAGACGTGGAAACAACCCAAGTGCCCATCAACAGATGAATGGATAAAGAAGATGTGGTAGAAATATACAATGCACTACTACTCAGCCATAAACAAAAGAATGAAAGTCTGCCATTTACGGCAATGTGGCTAGACCTAGAGAATATTAGGCTTAGGGAAATAAATCAGAGAAAGAGAAATACTGTACCGAGGTTGGTCAAGGAGAGGGGAAGACGGTGGGCAGAAGCTTTCTTTACTGTGGTTTCCAAGGGAAAGCACGGGTGAGACCGAGTAAGCAGATTTAGGATTGGCCACTTGGAGTAATGTCACCGGGCTCTGGAGTATAGGAGCTGTCCCTAGTTGACCTGGCGTGCTGAGGGCAGGTAGAGACTGGCCTGGAGAGCAAGAGTCCATAAAGGAGGCGGGTGCGAGTCTGGGCTGTGGATTGGTTAGCTTGCGTCGGAGAGATGGGCTCCCAGGGCAGTTGTTGACTGTCTCGACGAATTAGCGAGCCCTGGGAGAGGCGGTCCCTCCGGGGTCATCAAGGCCCCCAAGATGTCAAAGCATCAGAAATGGAGAATAAAAAGACATGACTCATACAGAAGCCCACGTTGTCCTGAGAGTAGAAGGCAGCAGCGTTAGATTGGCGTGGTTTCCAAATAAGTGGCGTGAGATGCCCGCCTGCCGCCTTGAGCCTCCGCTGGTGAGAATGTCTCATGTTGCACACACTGGCAGCTACAGCTGTCCTCGTAAGAAGCGTGACAGAAAGTACGCGCGGAGGTTTACGGCCAATTTAGAGCTTGAGGTAACTGTGCTATAATCGGTCTACGAGGTCCCCAGCCTCAGCCTTCTGTGTGCATGAATTCAGACTTTAGGGGACAGACATTTTACATTTCCAGAAACCAAGTGAGTGTTTAGAAGAAATAAACGCTCACCGGTTGTTTTCACGCTACCACGTTCTGTGTTGCGCTTAAGAAGAGAAATATGCCTTCTAGAGAGCTGTAAGCATGCTGCACCCGAGGCCCATTATTCCAGGGCTCATAGTGGAGTCCAAATGGAGTGATCTGCAGACTAAACCCTTTCTTTATCCCCAGGGCCGAGCCGAGGCAGAGGGCAGTGAGGGCAGCACGGGTGAAATGGCTTCTCAGGTGCCGTCTGACTCTGAAATGTGCTGACCTGGAGTTTCGCCAGTTGGCGCAGGTTGGATAATAGGCTCTTAGATGGCCTACATCGAAGGGATGATAAAATAGCGGCTTGGCCCTTGATCCCTGCCCCTGCCAGGTTCTAAAGAGCATCATTTGTTGGAGGAGTTTCCAGATGGACTGCTTTGCAATTCCCCCGAGCCTCAGAAAAGAAGTTGGCTGTTAAAGACCGGGATTGCTTTAGCCTGAGGGAGAGAGAGAAAATACAGCTTACCGCCTTTCCCATCCCAGGTGTGAGCTGGGTTTTAGCCAGGAGAAAGATGGCAGTGCTTTGGATTCTGAACATCAGTGGCAACTTGGAGGCTGTAGAACTTTCCACAGAGCTGAGAGGATCCTGGACACTGACAGCCTTCCTGCTGAGCAGACACATGCCTGGCTAAAGACTTTGGTGGATTCCAGTGGTGATCATGGCATGCCAGCCTCCCTCCCCTGGCCGGGACTCAGGCATCACAGGGCACGATTTGGCTTTCTAAGAATCAGCGTGTTAGGCAGTGGAAGATGATTTCACTGCAGGAATTAAATGCGGATGGTGCTGAAGCATATGTTTCTGCAGCACCTAGTGTGGTGCCTGTGTGTAGTAGGTGCTCAGTAAATGGTGGTTGAGTGAATGAACAGATGCTTGTTTTATATATCCTGTAGCGGAAAGACAACTGTTCTTCTTCTTGTTTCTTTTTTAGAATGAGTGTTGTCCAAAAACAGAATGGAGTGTTTTAAGGTTTAGCATTAAAACCTCCAAAGTATCCAAGCTGTAGCTGACTTGTAAAGCTAATGATAATAACTAGCAGTCAGCCATGGCTGGGTAACAAATAACCCCCAAACTCAGTAGCTTAGAACAATTAGTATTATTCTTAGGCTTTCAGTTTTGCACATCAGCTGTGGTGATTCTGCTTTGAGCTGCAGGTCTGCAGATGGGCTCATCTCGTCCGGGCTTGGCTCTGGTTTTCAGGTTTGATTCCAGTCGGCTTCACATGACTTCTGTCCTTCTAGGACCAGTGGCCTAACCGGGGCTCATTCTTTTCACAGCCATGGCAGAAGCACAAGAGGACAGGCCCCGCAGCTCAAGCACATGTGAAACTTTAGCTCACATCAGATTTTTCCAACTTCCCCTTGGCTGAGAAAGTCATATAGCCGAGCCCAAAAGCCATAGGTGGTAAAGTATAGTCGGCCCTTAGTGGGACCATGAGGGCAATGGGTGATCACTGAGCAATAATTCAGACTCCCATAATAGTGACCATTTATTGACTGTTTCTCTGTGCCAGGCACCGCTCTAACCATTTTCTATAAATAAACTCATTTAACCCTCGTGACGACCCCAGGGGGTAGGAGCCATTGTGTTTAAGCTCCATTTTACAGATAAGATAGTTGAGGCACAGAATTACCAGTGAACTTGCAGGAGGACACACATGTAGGAGGCAGCCCAACCAGGATTCACACCCCAGCAGTCCAGTCACGACACCTGCTCTCTTAACCCCCCTGGTCTCCCACTCCAGACAGCAGGAAGCGTGCTGAGAGACACAGGAGCGCCTCCAGGTCGGCTGCATGATAGCACAGGTATTAGCTCATCTAACTTTTGTGCGAGCCCAGGTAGCGGAGGTCTTGCTCTCTCTGTTTACTATAGATGAGGAGACTGAGGCTCAGAGAGGTGAAGGGACTTGGCCATGTCACACAGCTGGGGAGCAGCTGAGCCAGCACAGCGGCCTAGGCCTGGCTCCTGGCAGGAACTTCTCCTCTGAATGAGGAACGCACTCAGCAGCTACCAGGCGGCTTTTTCTTCCTCATTCTGCCTTCGGTCCTTGGGAGGCTTCTGAGTTAGGGCTCCCACCCTACAGGGCAGCCTTTTACTTTGCTTCTTTGTTTATTTTCCGGCCAGGGGATTGCGCCCTGGTGCCTTGGCATGGGCCGTGTGCTGTGGCCAGAAAGCTGCGCGTTAGTTCCCACGGTCTCCAAGTCCTTAGTTTCTCATGACATGGCATATCCCTGAGTGTCCCCGGCCCTCCCCCCGTGCACCCCGCCCTGGCTGGCTTCCTCCATCAAGTACTGTGGCAGCCCTGGCTGTCCCAGGGTGTCCGGTTACAGGCTCCGAAGGGCGAGGCCAGTTGCATGGCTGTGATTTGAGTGCTGGATGAAAGGCCGGGGAAACGAAGGGGCTCTTTATGTCGTGTTAACAGGTGTCCCCAAGCCACAAGTCTCTGTCTCCTGGAGCTGACGAGATAGCAGTGTTTTCACCCCAAAGACAGGAGAGGATCCGAAGCCACCGGTTTGGGGGAGCTCCAGGGAATTGGAAGCTCCCAACCCCCAAACAAAGCGCACGTCGGCAGCTCTGAACAGAACCTTGTACTTGCTGCCCATCAGCTGGGGAAGTTGTACCAGTGTATCCGCCCACCCTTGCAACCGGTTCAGAAACATCTCCAAGCCAGCAAAAACCCGGTGCAAGTATTTCTCCTCACCCGTTTCTGCTGGCGTGTCACCCGGCCCTTCCTTCCCACCTCCCAACTTCGGTCCTGTCACAATCTGGCTGCGACAGCCCTGGCACTCTGGAGTCTTCGCTACGGGCAGAGATCCCCATAGATAAGGCACAAACAATCCAGAAAGGGCAAGCAGAGAAGAGTGGTACTTTTCTTTGGCCCGCTGCCCCACGTTTCTTAACCCATTGCCTGAATTCTCTTTCGTACTAGAGGCAGGGCTTATCTCCAAGACACTGGAGGCTTCCAGATGCTTCCAGCCCCCTTCCCCCCTTCTCAGTGCTCCAGTCCCAGTGACATTTGGGCTTGAAGGCTGAAGGACCTACATTTTTTGGAGGGGGAAGGGACGGGAGATTTATTGCCGCTGCCGGCAGCACAGGCCCCCTGTGGGCACGCAGGGGCGTGGGGCGGGACAGCGCTTCCCCGGGCAGGTGTGCAGTCCCTCTGTGTCCTGACCTCGAGGTGGAATTCCTAACCTTCTCTTGGCCATGGACCCCAGTGGTGGCCTGGCGAAACCTGGACCCTTCCCCGACTAAGATTTGAAAATGTAAAAACATCTGGAACTACCAGGGACCAGCAGTTACTAAACACAGTGACTAAAGAAACAGGGTTATTAAAATATTAACATAGGAATTTGTGATGTAGTGAAATGAGAGCTTCTTATTAACTCGCTAATGATCGAGCTCTAGTTGAAGGGTTAGAAGAGTGGTATTTTGAGATCCCTCGAAGGACAGTGACTAGGACATGAAAATGCCTGTGGTTTCTCTCGGTGACAGAGTCCTGCTCATATCAACCCTTTAGTTAGAGATGAGCGAAGTAAGATGTCAAACTCCCCTCCAGGCCCCTGGGCCCCCTGAATTCTAGGTTACGAACCCCTGATGTAGAATCAGGTTGCACGGCAGTTTGTAAGTTCTCTGAGGGCAGCTGTTATGTTCAAACCACTTACATACTTGAATTCTGTTTTTTTTAAAAAAAATTTTTGGAAAACGTTGAACATATAATAAAGTAAGCAGAAGAATCCAATGACCCTCTCCCAGGTGTCCATCACCCAGCTTCAACTCTTACTGACTCCAGTCAGTTACGTTTCACCTGTACCCTCACCCTTCCCATATTATTTTGAAGCAAATCCCAGACGTTGTATCATTTCATCCCGTACTTTGATTTCTATATAGCAGATGGGCCACTAAATCTCTATGGATTGCTAGAGGCTTAATTCAGCAGTGCCATTAGCAGCAGTTGGTTCTCATGGCTCAGTGTTCCAGGAACATGGAGCTGGGTCAGAGAACCTCATTCCCAGTCTCTGTCCCTCCTGTGCTTTCCAGCCTGTATCTGAGGATGTATTATTTACTTGTTTACTTCCACGTAGATTTTTTTTGTCTCTTTCCGCCACATGTAAGCCCTATGAGAGAAAAGGCTTGGTCTACCTGTCCATGGCTGCACCCCCAGCTCCCAGCACGGTGCCTAGCACGGAGTAAGTGCTTAGTAATCGCAGCACATTTTGAACGAGTGAATGGCTGAAAAGAGAAAAGTAGGCGATGGGGACATGTATGATGTTGCTACTCCAAGTGGGGTCCCTGGACCACAGCATCTGGAAGGCTTGCTGGAAATCCAGAACCTCAGGTCCTACCCCACACCTCCTGCATCACAATCTGCATTTTAATGAGATTCCAGGTGACACTATAGGCACATCACAGTTTAAGGGACCCTGATTTGCCCCCTTCACCCGGAAGAGTGAGCGTGCCAACCAGGAAGAGCTTCCCACTGTGATTTCAAAGATCTCACCCACCAGGAGGGGCGGGGAGTGCGTTCATCTGTGAGTCAGCCATCCCCGGTGTGAACTCACCTTTGCCCACTTACTGGTTATATAGGCCTCTATTTTCTCATCTCAGAAATGGGGTGAATGAGGCATATCTCCCAGAGATATCATGGAAAGATCAAGTGAGGCAGTAACTGCGGTATGGAGTACAGAGCAGGTTGTAAATAATTCCTGGGCTAATTCCACTTGGCTGTCTTTGCAAAATATGAGGGAATGACATCTTTCAAAAGCTCTGATAATTTTGATTTCTAATAATTTTGACTCGCTTTGCAAATCTTTTCCCCTCTGGTTTGATCATGGTAACTGAGAGTGCTTAGCAAACTTGTGAAGTGAGAAGCGTGGCTCGGGTGCTCCAGCCCCTCACTTTCGCATCTTTTCCCCTTTTCTGTGACATCCTTCTCCTTCCGGGACATCACATATCCTGTCTCCTGAGAGCCTGCTTCCAGGCAAAACACCCTATATCAGCGATCACAAAGCATTCCATTCCCTAAGGACTTTGGGTCTTTGATCGTGGAATTAAAGTTTGTTTTTTCCCCTGATGTAGGTATCAGAAGACTGGTGGGGGGAAAACTTAAAAAAAACAAACAAACCAACTTTGCGTGTGTGTGTGTGTGTGTGTGTGTGTGTGTGTGTGTGTGTGTGTCTAGAATCGCATCCCATGGACAGGTGATGGTCACGTCTTCCTTTAGCTGGAACCATGGATCAGCAAGTTTGAGTCAGTTCAGCTCAAGGGTAGTCAGTCAGACAGTTTGGGACAACTTCTCCCTTTTCTAATCTGGAGGGATTCTGTTACAACTGAGCCATGCAGGGAGGCAGAACTCAAGATTTTTAATGATTCCAGGGAATTGTGACGGCCAAGGTGAATGTTTCACACCGCCCTCCCCACCGCCCATCACTCCCCAGGCTTGCCTCACACATCCATTACATGATACACTGTGTTTACCTAGGGCTTGTTCCAACAGAGCTCAGCAATCCTACTTTTGGCTGGGCCTGGCTGTGTATTTACATGGTAAACATTTCTATAAAAGAAAGGGAAATATTCACTTTAAAATATCTTATAAAAATTGCCCTTTAGAGGTGAGTGGATAGGAAAGAGCAAACATTTCATATTTATAAAATGAATCGTTTTATGAAAATGTTACCCATAGACCAAAACTTCATGACAACAATATTGCTGAGAGTATAGTAATACTTGCTTAGGTTTCTTTAGCATTCTATAGATACAGAGGCCCTTTCCTATACATCATTTCATCTAAGCTTCTCAGCAATCAGTCCAGTAGACACTGTCAGCTCCATTTAAAAATGAGAAAATTCAGGCTTAGAAAGGTTATGTAAATGGCCAATGTCACAGCCCTCGGCAGTGAGAGCAGGAAAATGAGGCTAGGTCTTCTGACTCAAAACCAAATGCCACACCAGCGAAGAGTAACATATAAGCCAGCTGTAAACGCATTGGTACAGAGCCGCCTCCAAGTGTGCGTACCATTCAGCGTTTAACCGGGATAATGGAACCATTCTAGGTATTTCACAAAGAGAGAATTTAACACAGGGAATTGGTTACACTGACTGTGGAAGAGCTGAGAAGCCAAACAGAGAATGACGAGGGAAGCCAGAGAACTTCTTCCCTCCTCCGCCCTCCAGCCTCCTCTCAGGCCCTCCCATTAGCTGTGCCTAGCCGGCAGCCAAAGGCCCTGGAAGGTGCAGCCTGCAGGGGTGAGGCTTCCCTGTGATGCCCAGCAGAGCAGGGGAAGATGAGGAATTGATCTGGGGGTAACAAGCCCAGTGCGGCATCTTCCACTCCTAGGCATGGGTATACTCCCAGAACTAGGCTTGTGGCCTTCCTCCTCCAAGGATCCCCGATTCCTCCTGGTTTCTTGGTGACACCCACTCCCATTGACCTTCCTCCCTCTCCAGCAGGTTTGGCAGACATCTATTTCTGACTACTCTTCAGGGCCAAAAAAAAAGGAGCTTGCAAAGATGAGAGAAAGTGGTTTAGTTAGGTCCAGTTACACATTTAAGGCCCAGACAGAAACTTCTGTCACTCTGGGACATGGAGACCAGAGCTCCAGTGAGCCCACAAAGGACTGCGTCAGTGAGTATCTTGGCAAGCAGATGTCCACGAGAACGCTGCCAGCTGCCCCGCCAGGAGAACTGGTTTGGCAACAAGCTGATAGGCCCCAAGGACTGGCATCCGTCGCCCATTCTTCTGGATACCACTTAATTCGCCCGATTAAAATACTCACTTCAACCTTTGCCGTTTTGTAAAACTACAAAGTAGTTGTGTAGTTTTGTAAAACGCTCTCCCCATGTGCCGGATTCTGTAGGCTTGTTGTTGCGCTCTGTTTACCACCCCCCCTCCACCTCCCAGGGCTCCATTTTCCATCTGTCTTTCTCTCGTAAAGGTAAGCTTGTTTGCCGGACACGTCCCCCCTCCATTCCAGAACCTTCTGTGTGGATAATTGGAGACGTCTGATGCCCTTAAACCAAAATGGCGTAAGAAAAATCATTTCTCTGCTTCATAGCACAGTTTTGTGGACTCTTAGCAATGAAAAGGGAAACTCGTGGTCATTTGGGTTCACGATTGGGAAGAGATAAAAGGGAAACCCTACACCTCATTCAGGGCCAGGCGCACAATAGGTTCTCAAAAAAAGAAATGCTCGCCGAGTGGATGGGAACATGCAAAATGTACAGTACCCTGTTCATTTCCTTTGACAGGTGCCTTTTTGTTTTAAATACACATGGAAGCATTTGATAGCAAGCAACCGATGTCTTGGAGTTGTTCTGAGGATTTAATAAAGCCTCGGTAATAAAGTCTGTGCGAGGTTTCGTTTGGTTTCAGTTGTTTCAAGGAGTTACTACCTGCGCGCTCTGTACTGTTGAGCTTATGATGAACTTGCGGGCTTACGTTTACGTTGAGTCATTTTATCAGCTTGATCATTTTTATGTTCTGTAGCTTTAAATATTTGTTGTGCAGGCTTTCAACCTGAGCATAGCATAACAGCCATGTACCCACCCTCCGATTCTATCAAAGCTAACGTTTCTCCCGTGCTTGCTTTGTATTTGTTTAAAGAAAGAAAATGTTGCAGTTAGAATTGAAAGCCCCGTGTCCCCTCTGTAATCTGATTGCCCCCTCCTTCCCCAATGGTAACTGTTATCCTCATTTTGGTGTTGATCAGTCCTCGCCTCGATCTGTCTTAATACTTTTACTGCATATGTATATATTCAAAAACAGTACTGACACGTTTCAAAATTTGCATAAATCATATAATATTGTATGTGTCCTTCTATAACTTGCTTTATGACTCAAACATGTTGGCCCGCATGGCCCTACTGGATTCATCTTTCACTGCCCTGAGGAATGCTGTTAGAGGAATTCAATGCAATTTATTTATGCCCCCTCCTATTGATGGGTATTTAGGTTAGTCCCCATTTCTTGCTCCTGCAAACAGTGCTGCCACAAGCAATTATGTCCAACGTCCTTATGGCACATGGGAGAAAAAAGATCTCGAGGCGCTGGATCTCAACCTTTTTCTCCATATCAGAATTGCCCGGGGAGCTTTGAACCGTCCCAGGGCCGGGCTGCACCTAGCCCAATTCAATCCACATCACCGGGGCTGGGAACTAGGCACCTGCATATTTTTTAAGCTCCCCCAGAAAATTCCACTGTGCAGCCGGCCTTGACAACCATTGCTTTAGGGTAGCCAGCTAGAAACCAAATTCATGGATCCAAGGGTTTGTTCCTCTTCAGCTTTGTAGATGTTGCCAAATTACCCTCCAAAGTGGTCCCTCCAGTGGCAAGGGCACCAGCAGAGTATGAGGTCTCTTGTCCCTGTGGCTCGTCTCCTCCCCTAGACTTTATTGATCTTGTCCCCTCGGGGATCTCCAACGAGACAGAGAGCTATCCCTTTGATGGCCTCCCACGCCTGCCTCTACCTGATTCATACCCTGATAAAATCTTGCCTCGCCCCAGGGTTGCAGAGGAGGAACTGTTCTCACAAAGCATAACTCAAAGCTTGGGGCACCTAAAATACCACACTATTTTGCAACTTAAAGTGCTGTGGTCAACAGGTTCCTGCCATCCGTGCTACTCGGTGTAGTTGAAGAGGCTTTTCAGGGTGTGGTTTGGTGCTCATCTGTGTTGTCTAGTTTGGGGGGACCAAGTAACAAAGGGCACAGGCCAGGTGGCTCTGGTGTTGAAGCTGGAGAAACAGGATGTTCAGCCAGGCCCAGACTTCCATGGTGGTTCCATCAGAGCAATTGCAGACACACATCAAAGAGAGCCTAGTCGTGGGCTTCCCTGGTGGCGCAGTGGTTGAGAGTCCGCCTGCCGATGCAGGGGACGCGGGTTCGTGCCCCGGTCCGGGAAGATCCCACATGCCGCGGAGCGGCTGGGCCCGTGAGCCATGGCCGCTGAGCCTGCGCGTCCGGAGCCTGTGCTCCGCAACGGGAGAGGCCACAACAGTGAGAGGCCCGTGTACCGCAAAAAAAGAGAGCCTAGTCGTGGCCTTCCTCAAACCCTGGCAGCGTAGACATATCTTTTCGCCGTGATCTTCTTTCTCTTTGGACATTATGGACGGTTCGCTGAGGCCTTCTCACCTGCTCACACACTGAAAGCTCATACTGGTCTTCCTCTCTCTGGGTTCGTGAAGATTTGGAAAATTGAACGGGTGAAAATTGATGAGGCTGTCATTGTTTTCCACTTTGAACTTAGCCACCTTAATCCTCATAGAGTCAACTTCCTCGTGGTATGCACGTGAGGACCAAAAAAATGGTTCAAACGTGTAAACTTCTGGGCCAATGAAGTTAAGGAAAAATGGGGCGAGTCTACGTAACTACCTGGCCAGGCGTTCAAGGAGTCTGACTGTGGGATCCGGATCTGTCCAGGTGCAGTGTCTGGTGGCATTCCCTGGTGGCAGTGGCCCTCTCTGGCTTAAATGTCAACAGGGACCATTCTGGGTCCCCTGGGTGGCTTGGGTATTCCAGGAATCTCCTGGTGACTTGACACCTCTTTTATTGGCCGGTCTGCCAAGACTAGACCGGGAGAATCCTGGGGACTTGCAGGACTAACTCTCCTCCCCCCTCCCTGTGTCATTTGCTGAGACACAGTTGCCTACCTTTTCCTGGTCCAGCCTCACCTTCCCGTCCGTATTCCTTCCATCCCTCACCCCCCGAATGAGAGCTTTGCCTTTCTGTTTGAAGGCAGAACCCATCACCAACTGCATTGCGTACAGAATCTCGTTATCCTGGGGCGCCTCCTTGCAGGGTTTTACTCTACTGCTTAACGTTGCTTCTAACTTTGTGCCTTGGGGCAGGTTCCCAAGAGGCAGCGCCCGAGGCAGGGATTCTAGTGTGTGGGGTTTATCGGGGGAGGGCTCTCAGGGGAAACAGCTGAGGGCGTGCAGGCAGCACGATGGGGCAGGGGCTGTTGCCAAGCTGCGGCGTGCTCTCAGATAGAGCCTGGCTTTGCTCTCTTCTCTAGAGACAGGGCTTGTGTACCTTCTCTCAGGCAGTCGGTGCCTGGGAGCTGCCCGTGAACGGGGTGGGCCTAACGTCCCAGGCCAGGTGGCTTTGCTCAGAAGGGGGCAGTTGGGAGCCACTAGCAGCTCCCACTCACAGCAGCTAGAGGATGGGTGCCGCGGCCGGTAAAGAACATCCGGGCGGGGCACCATTGTCCCTACTGACCCCCGGGATACCCGGTAGACTGGCAACAGATGATAGCACTCCCAGCTCTCAGGTACTGCCATGTGGGGCTCTGCAAGGAGACAGGCTTCGTGTAGGTAGGCAATAGGAAGCACGATCTCCTGTCGTGGACATAGTGAAAGGACTATGTTTAAAAATGCATCTTTGGGACTTCCCTGGCGGTCCGGTGGTTAAGACTTCACCTTCCAATGCAGGGGGCACGGGTTCGATCCCTGGTCGGGGAGCTAAGATCCCACATGCCTCGCGGCCAAAACAACGGACAAAACATAAAAAACCAGAAGCAATATTGTAACAAATTCAATAAAGACTTTAAAAATGGTCCACATCAAAAAAAATCTAAAAAAAAAAAAATAATAATATGCATCTTTCTTCTGGCTCCAGATCTGAGTATAGCTTTGCTGTTTTCATCGTGATCCTGGAATTGAGTCTGGGACTTTCGTTGTGCCCGTGAGCCACTGTGTATGTTGAAAAGCGTTGTGAGGCACACGTGTGAACTGAGAACCAGAAGCGTCGTGATGAAATTAATCCCCCAGTGGATGGGAAAGGAAGGCCACTGCCTTTCCTCGTCTGGGCTCCCAAGCTGGGAGATGATTCACAAGCTGGTGCTTCGAGCCTGGAAAGCAAACAGCAGACCCGGGAGCCTTGGATGCAGTCGCTTCCGTAAGCCATAAACCTGGGCAACCCAGATAACTGAAGTGAATGTTTGCTGGGCCGAGGTCAGGTCTTATTTTTCTGGGAGCCTTCCTTGATTCCGATCGTGTCTTTCATTTGTTTGTCGGCTGGAGGTTGTGCTGGGGGCGGCGGGTGAGGAGGGGGGAAGGATTCATCGAAATGTCGCGGCTGAGATCCTGTTGTAAGTGTGTGGCCGTGTTTCCTCCTGGGGTATTTGGTTAGAACTTCCACTCTGAAGAAACAGCACTAGAAATAAATAGCTAAGATCGCGGCTCCCTTTCTGTGGGAGGTGAGAGAAAGGAGTCTGTGAGCGTTACATGGCGACTCAACGGGGAAATGACGTCTCCGCGGATATCTTCAGCTATTCCTTCAGGACAAGCGTGTGGGGACTGGTCTTGACCTTGGTTCCACCACTTATCAGCTGTGGGAGCTTCCTTAGCTGAGGCCCTTCACCGCTCCTAGACTCTATTGTTCCACCTGCGAGTGGGGAGAATAATACCTGTGGGGGGGGGCGGTGGTGAAGGATTCAGTTAGATAGTGTGTAAATTGCCTGTCACATTGTAAATACTCGATACGTGGCAGCTGTGATGGCTTTCTAAGAAAGTTCTGTTGCATTCCTTGTTTAGGGGAGCCTAGACAGAGACCAGAGCTCACGGCCCTTCTTGGAGAGACCAAGAAAGGTATTAGGATATTTTGAGAGTCTCCCTTGAGACCCAGCCACAGCAGGAAAAAGACAGGTCAGAGGCATCCCATCCAGATGTGCGGGCAGGGTGGCCATATGTCTGGACTATTCCAGGACAGTTACGATTTCAGGTATTCTGCCTCAGCGGGCAACCAAATGTACAGATTCGGCGTTCATAAAGTATGATCACTGTTCTTGTGGGAGAAATACAGCTGTGGACCAAGCTGCTTGGGGATATGAGGAGTCCTTGGAGCGTCTTCAAAGCAAGCGGTTTCCTCACGGGGTTACTTTTGGTGTTTAGGACTGCACTTGAAATTGTTTGATGGGGAGTCCATGTACGTCAGTGGATTCCTTTTTTTTTTTTTTATTAACCTCAGTGTTCAATATCATAGGCCAACCTGTTAAGCACCAGGTTAAATGGACACCCGTTTCAGCTCAGGAAAAAAAGAGCCCATTTGTCTCTGGTTCCTGCCATCTTTTTCTGTCTGCGTTGGTTGACGTCCCGTTCTCCGCACCGAATATTTGGAAGCACTCTTCCAACGCTCGGGAGGGACCCGTTTCCCAAGGATGGTCAGGTGAATGAGGTCCCAGGAGCACTTTGTCATCCTCGCCCAGCTTTTCACTCTGCGGTTGGGGAGGGCGAGCAGGGGGCAGTGGACAGGCGGCCACTGGCCCTTCTTCTCCTCCTTGCTGTCCCTTCTCTTTCTGGAGGCTTCTCCACGCTCCAGTTCACAAATCCGCATTTCAGCGTTCAGGCTGAAACTCAAGTGCCAACACGAGGCAACTAATGTCAGATGACTTGAGCAGAGCCTGCATGTAAGGAGTCAGGGCTTCCTACTCAGCCCAACACACCTGCCTGAAAACAAACTAAAGGGGAGGGAGAAACCCCAGCCCATCTTCAGATGCTGACTTTATCCACTTTGCTCCCAGAAACACCTCCATTTCCCTCTGAGCTCCACTAACCCCCTTTTTTTTTTTTTTTTTGCGGTACGCGGGCCTCTCACTGTCGTGGCCTCTCACTGTCGTGGCCTCTCCCGTTGCGGAGCACAGGCTCCGGACGCGCAGGCTCAGCGGCCATGGCTCACGGGCCCAGCCGCTCCGCGGTATGTGGGATCTTCCCGGACCGGGGCACGAACCCGTGTCCCCTGCATTGGCAGGCGGACTCTCAACCACTGCGCCACCAGGGAAGCCCTAACCCCACTTTTGACTCTTCCCTCCTGTGTTCTGAGTCTGTAGTTCCCACCCTCCCATCCCCAATGCCGAATGTGAGCATCCTTTTTAAAAATGACCTGATCTTTCTAGAACCTTAAGCCTGGCAAGAAAAACAAATCAGTGTATCCCTTGCCTTCGTGGCCCACATATATACACTTTTAATTGCACAGGACGTGTTTCTAGAGGGAGAAGTGTTATTTGAATTCTTGAGATTTGCTCTGGCAATGGGGAGTTAGCTTATCTAGCACTTAACTGTAGGCCAGGCATTGGCCTGTGTGCTTTACAAATAACAGCTCACTTAATCCTTATCTCAGTCCTCTGTGGCAGAGACTACCGTTATCTTCATTCTTCAGATAAGGAAATGGGAGGCCCAGAGAGGTCCAGTAACTTGCCTGAGGTCGTGCAGGATGCTGGGGTTAGAACCCAGGCATTCTGGCTCCAGAGTCCCGGCTCTGAACCGCTGGCTCTGTTCCCTTTTGAGGATTTTCTCGGGCTCCATTTCCTTATTTGTACGATGAATTTGGGGATGAGCCATATTCTTTCTAAATTCTATTCTAGGACTGATGTGATGGAGGACAGTGATAGCTTCCCAGGGTTTCTTCAACCCCACACCTGACTTTCATCATTTTTGCCCCAATCCACATGTTGAAATAGTGCTTTCAGGTACCATATTCTGCGGCATAGCTTCTACTTCCCATACCCATTCTCTGATCTCAACATTGAGGAGGAGAAACAACCCCTGAATGAATTGGCTTCTCAGAGCTCATTCCGAGGCTCACTAATCCAGCACCAGGCTTGAAAGAAAGGGTTCCCAGGCAGGAATCTGGGGAAGCACTGCAGGCCGTGCCTCACCCTCTGGGAATTCGCAGTGCACGTGAACTTGTGCAAGGAACCTGGATGTTCCACAGTTGAGAAACCAGTTCCACTTTGATTATTCAAGTGTTTACCATCCTTGTGTTGCCATGGAATCCAATCTTGGGGTCGCATTTTATTCATGTCCCCCAGAGCTGGGGTTCTGGCAGACTCTAGGGACACAAGGCTTTACTCATTCTTTGTGAGTGACGGCTCCAGTTTTGAATCTGCAAGGATTTGAAAGTTCAGCTCTTTCGTCCTGGTGCCCATCTGTGCATATATAGCTGGAAAAGTATTAGGGACAACAGGGGTCTTCTGCTACTTCTTGGGATTCTCAGCTAACAAGAAATGTATGCTTCACCCACAGCCATCCTTGTGGTGAAAATAGTTGCTTAAATACAAACGGTACGGGCTTCCCTGGTGGCGCGGTGGTTGAGAGTCCGCCTGCCGATGCAGGGGACGCGGGTTCGTGCCCCGGTCCGGGAAGATCCCACGTGCCGTGGAGCGGCTGGGCCCGTGAGCCATGGCCGCTGAGCCTGCGCGTCCGGAGCCTGTGCTCCGCAACGGGAGAGGCCACAGCAGTGAGAGGCCCGCGTACCGCAAAAAAAAAAAACCAAAAAAACAAGCGGTACGTTTCAGATGTGAAGTTGTCCCCCGAGGCATCTCTCCCGTCACTGCCGCTCCTCAGCTTGAGAATATGGTTCTCTGTTGACTTCTCCTCACGCCTTATTTTCTCCCCATTTATTCCTGGGCTCCTTCCATATTATTTTCCTTAGCTTTCCACTCCAGTTTCCCTCTGCCACCTCTACCTCTCAGGATTCCCAAGGACAAGGGTGTCCAGGGAGAGAGGACCGGCAGCTGGGAGAAGAGTGTTTCCTAAACCCTGAGCCTGGGCCACCTTGTGCCGCATCCCGGTGTTTCCATTTGCTATTTCTTGGTTATTTTTACAACGCCCACGTGCAAAAAAGGCTTCTTTACTCCATTTGCTGGTTTTCTTTTATGCTGTGTAATTTGAAATTAAAAACAAAATAAAGTAGGTGCACAGGATTACAAATAAAACCTCCAACTGCAAAGAAAGGAAGAAAATAAAATGAGACGTGAAAGCCTTCCTCTCCCCTGAGTTGGACTTCTTCTCTCCAAAGATAAGCGCCCACAACAGGTTCACATGTGTCATTCCAGGAAGGTCTTACTCAATTACCTGTGTGTGTGTTTGTGTGATTATCTCTCAGTCTATCTCATACTACACACGATTTTCATTATCTGGCGTTTCAGTTAACTTAATAACAAACCTTCAAAATCTTTCCAGGTCCAAATGAGCTACTTATTCTTTTCATCAGACGCGTAGTATTTACAACTCTATAATTTATTGAACCAGTCCCCACTGATAGAGATAAGATTTTCCATTTTCTGCCACCAGCATTGCCTCATCGTATGTTCCTTTACTTAGAACTTGGCTTCCTTTTGCAAGTATATCTGGGAATTGCCAGTTCAAAGGGTGCTACGTTTTGTAGCTGGAGAGATACTGCCAAATTGCCCTCCGATTAGGTTGACTATTGATGCTTCGCCCCTGTGTGGTTGAGAGCCTTCTTTATTCCAACCTGCAGCAACTCTCAGTCTAACCAAGGTGTTAACCTTTGCTCGCCTGCGATAGGTGACGCCAGGAATATTTACCGATTTCTAACGACAGCGCTCACGTTTATTGTGATTTCCTTTACAGAATACCTCAGACTCCATTCTCTTGTTTAATCTGCAGAACGAATAGTGATGTTAGGACTAGTGTTATTTTCCATACGAGGAAGCTGAGGCTCAGAGAGGAAAAGTGGCCAGAGCCAGGCACTGCGGGAACAGAGAATCAAAACCAGGTTTCCTGCCTCAAGATTTAATTTGTTTTCCCTCAATTGCATTGTCCCTCCAGCGGGGCTGAGGGTGGAAACATTGTGTGGATGTGCGGGTAACGTGGCACCAGGAGCTGAGAAGGAAGATGGCTGAACACAGGCTCTTTCTCTTCTGCTCCCAACCGTTCCCCTTAATACGCTGCAAAATTCACATTTGAGCCTCAGGTCCTTCCCGCTACATCATCCGCTTTAGTTCTCACACCAGCATTCTTATGCCTCATCTGACTTCCAGCCAAATCGTCACTTTGTGGATCCCACCGAAATTGAACCAGGGAATAGGAAATTAGGTGCCATGTGTGAAATTTAAGTTAGAACGATCTAAGAAATTTGTCGCCTCACGTCTCGAAAGCACTCAGTCCTAGAAGCAGCATACGCAGGCTGCCTCTCCCATCTCTTATTCTCATAAACATATTTGCCAGAAAGATGCGAACATTACACACGACGTGTGATTAAAGGCAGGTGACCCTTGCGCTGATAGCACTGGAGAACCTTTGGGGACTTTTTCATCTCTCCTCTTCGCTCCTTGTGGCTGTTGGTAATTCCTTGAGAGCTGGGAGCTACAGGAGTCTCTGTCGCGCTGATGATTGACAAGATGGTGCATTGGCCCCGGCAGCCGGTTTTACCTCCTTGTAGCAAGCTTTCCTGTCCTTTACTGGTGACGCTGGAAAGCTCGAAACTACATTTCCCAAACTCTCCTGCAGGGGTCCTAGCTGGAAATTAGATTTTGTCAAGTAGATATAGCTGTGCCTTTTGGAATCTGCTGGCGGTTCTTCAGATTCACTGGTTTCTAGGGAATAAATCTGAGATGTATCTTCCCCTGGACACAGTTAAGGCTGAGGAGAACACCATTCATGTTAGATGACCCATCGTACATGATAGAGTGTATTTTGAAGTGTCTACTTGTAAGGTTCCTTACTACCTTTTATAGTTTTTTTTTTTTTTTCAGGCTGTATCTGAGTTTCTACAATCCCATTGGCTAGTCTTATTAGGCTTTTTGCTAAAACAAACAATCCCCGAATAGCCAATAAACAAAACTGGTACAAAAAAAAGTCTACCCTTTCATTTGTAAAAGGTGACATCTTCAGATGCCATATTTCACGGGCTTCATAAATGGATACTTAGCTCATGGGCCATTAACAATCCTGAAATGAGTGAAGAGAGGGTTTTATTGCTGTTTTGACATTTGGGGTATTTATGTGATGACATCTTTTCTACCGTGACTTGTACGCTCCTGTGAACTTGTCTGTCACACCTTTCCCGGTCTTTACTTGTGCTGGATTTTTGCTTTGAGCTGGGGAAAAAAAAACAAAACACAAATACCTAAAACCACACCTCACCACACTGTAAGGAAGATCAAAGTGAAACAATGAAGAATGGCAAGACATCCCAGGTGTGTCTTTAAATCTCTGGAAAATTTCGCCCCTGGGGATTCTCCATGCTTCTTGGCAGAAAGGACTTTCCCTTTCAGAATGTAAAAAAACAGTTGCTTCTTTTTCTGTTGTAGATGGGGAGTTTGAGGGGAGACCCGGCCTGCTGTCACCCTGGTCTACCTGGGGTACCTGGTCACTGTCATATTGGCACTTGCCCAAGACTTAGACAAAACCGCTAGAGGACCGTGGGGTTCATTAGGTGAGGTAAAGGGATGTGTTCATCTGTTTTTAGAGTACGCGTTAGATGAGCTTTTTTTTATTAGGAGCCAAGAACGACATTCACTGTGAATCTAGTTCATCTCTCACAGGGTCGCTTTGCTGAGTGTTTCGCCCTCTTCCTCTGAAAGGTGTGGGCAGGTGATAAAGGTCAGCATTTATTGAGTGTTTACTCTGTGCCAGGCCTAGTGCTAAGTGTTTTCACACGCACCATCTCATTTAACCCTCACAGTCAGCCCGAGGGTGGGATTGTTATTGTTTTTAGAATCGTCTTGTTTTAATCGAGGTGAAATCTACGTAACGCACAATTCAGCATTTTAAAGTTAATGATTCGGTGGCGTGTAGGAGGTTCACCGTGTTGTGCAACCACCACCTCTATCTAGTTCCAAAATGTTTTCATCACCCTCGGAGGAAACCCCATACCCACTAAGCAGTTGGTGCCCGCGTCTCCTTCCCTCAGCCCTGGCGACCACCAGTCTGCTTTTCAGTTCTCTGGAGCTGCGTGTTCTGGGCATTTCCCAGAATTGGAGTCATACAATATCTGTCCCTTTGTGTCTGGCTTCTTTCATGGGAGCATGATGTTTTCAAGGTGCATGCATGTTGCAGCCTGTGTCGGTACTTCATTCCTTTTGATGGCTGAACAAGATTCCATTGTATGCACAGACCGTGTTTTCTTGAGCTGTTTATCCACTGACATCCCTTTGAGCTCTTTCTACCTTGTGGCTACTGTGAAGAGTGCTGCACGAACATGCGTGTGCAGGTACCTGTTTGCCTACCAGTTCTCATTTCTTTGGGGTATATATGAGGTTGGTATTATTTCCATCAGTATTTTATGTGGAAACTTGATACAGAGAAACTACGTATGCTAATAAGGGCTGGAGACAGGATTCAAACCCAGAGCCTTCATGTAACCACCATGTTATGCTGCTTCCCGCATCCACACTGCGGTGCTGTCCCTGGCATCCTTCCTGGGGAACTAACTTGCCCACAGCACAGTCTCTTTAGCATTGACACCTAAGGTCTAGCGGCAATGGAAAGACTCTATGTGGGATCCCTTTAAAGCTTCCACTGCTCTCCAGTAAAAAGCGTTGTTGGGAGGCATCCTTCTTTATTCTTGAACTTCAGCTAATAGTTAAAACTAATTTGAATCTATATGGCAAGTTACTTTTATAAAAGATTTTTGCATAGGGTTTTCATTTGGCCCTTAGAACAACCATCTGAGGTTGGAAGGACCAGCTTTATAACTTGCATCTCCGTTTTGCAAATGAAGAAACTGGGGCTCACAGAGGTTAAGGACCTTGCTCAGGGCCACACAGCTTACAGGTAGGTGATCCAGGGCTTGTGCTGCGTTTCTGTGGTCTTTCTGCTGTGCCATGCAGTTATCCAAACTGCCTTCTTTAAATCGAAAGCCAGTTGTAATAAAGGAATGTTATTTTAAAGCAATCGTGCCATATAATAATAGCAGCAGTAGACGGTTCCAGGATCTGTACCTGTGCTCATGTACCAGATATAATCCAGCACAGGAACCTTCTGCCAACATGTGCTCATCAGCACCTTAGTATTCAAAATAAGCATCATAGAAGCTCTCAGCCCCAGAAGGTACACCTCGTACCCCAGGGTCTATCTCAGAGTTTCTCTCTGGAAGCTGTTCCTCCTTGGTGACGTTACGGTTTGGCTACAAACCGTAGTTATTTTTAACAAAAATAAATAACCAAAAACTTTGTTATTTTTTTCTCTTTTTAAATCCCTTCCCCTATCTTCCAGTTTTCTCAGGTCATAGGGACCACATCCTTTTTGAGGTGAGGACCCTGGAAATGAGAGACATCAGGTGGGCAGTAAGAGCTGGCCTCAGAATTCCAGGCGCCTTTCTAGAACTTCCCAGATTGTTTTGCCTTCCCATGGAGGGCCAATCCCACCACACTTCACCCCAAGTAACGGACATGGGCTTTTACATAGCCTCTGGTCTGTCTCATTCCTCATGGCGGGTTTACTGGTCTACCGCCACCCACCTCCTCCTTTCCTGCTGGCATATTTGTTCAGAAGATGTCGCGTGGAGGTGGGTTCTGTGTGATGAACTGCCATTAAGGAGCACCGGGGAAAGCACTGCTTTCCAGGATGCCCAACACAAACACAGGGCCAAGGTTAGCACTGTTTCTATAGCAGCAGCCGAGGTGGGACTTAAGTAGTGAGATTATAAATTGAGTGGTGAAGCTGTTTAGATTTTCCCAAAGGAGCCTGGGTGGCTGGTCTCTCCATCTTCCCTTAGCCATGAGGGCCGATTCTGCCCTGCTGATTCATGCACTGCTGCATGTAAAAATAAACTCTAGCCTCATTACTCTGACATTTTATTTCTGGACTTTTCGGATGCAGCCATAAGGCTTCGATGGCCAATTTAACCGATGGCCTAGGTTTGTTTATTTATCGACTCGAGAGCAACATTTTCCATCCAGTTATTTCATTCCGTTTCATAGAGGAGGAGTTTGTTCGCTTGACCAGGCTTGGAAATGAACCGTATTTTGGGTTAAGGAAAAATAAGGAATTGAAGCTGATGCACCAGAGATTGACCCTGGTGGTAGAGGGGCTGCAGAATTCCAGCTCTGTGCCCGACCGCGGTAGCGAGGTGCGACTGCCTTGGCCTTAAGCTCTAGAAGATTAAATGTACAGCGATTTCCTGAAGCTGAGTTATCTCGAGGATGAGAGGAGCTATTCTGGGGCCTTAAGTGACCTTGCTTGTGGGCGGGCAGGATGTGACCTTGGACGGGAGGCCCGCGTGCCTGGTCCCTCGCTCTCCATAAGCCACTCACTGCCGTGGAAGATTAAGGGAAGAGGCGAACGACGACAGCTGGCCTGCCACCCCTTGTTGGCTTCTGAGAGTGGGTGCAGTGGGGGGTGGAGGGGCTGAGCCTCACCTCAGGCCTCTGCCACAGTGATTTCTAGTCCCTCTTCTGTCCCTGGGGCTCAGCATGGGGACTTCTGTGGCCAGTAGGCACCTGGCAGAACTGGTGGATTACTGGTTTGGCAATGTTCCCCGAGCTTGCCGCTGAGGCCGTCACCTTTGGAGGGTGGCAGTGGTGGGGAGGGAGTGTTGTGGACCTTAAAGAAGCTCCGTAGGCTCTTCCTCTGGAGAATTGGGTTCAACAGATGTGGGGTGGGACCCAGGAATCTGTATTTTAACAAGCCTCAGGTGATTCCTTGTACCAGGCATGCTTGGAAGATGCTGGCTTATAGTCAGAGGCTCTTGTCTTCTTTTCTTCTGCAGTGTTTTCCCCTTTTTTGCCTTCATGGCTCCTAGGGAGATGACTCACATCCCATGGGTCTTGCCAGTTCAGTGTGCTCCAGGGGGATTTCCATCTGTCAATCAGTGAATCTTCTTGCCTTCCCGAGGGCTCCACAGGCTGGAATTAACACCCCCAGGAGCAGCCCTCACCCGGGACTGGAGAGGAGTTGGTGTATAAATACCCCTGCTCCCTCGCCTCTCAGGTGGCATAAAATCTGAGCGGCATCTTGTACCACTGGGCTTGAACTCCGGTCTCCCACAGTAGTAACGTGCATGACAGCGCACTCTTTATAGGCTGCCTTTCCTTCCTGTCTCGCTTCCTCGTTTCCTTACCAGCATTCCCCTTGCCTCTCAAATTTTCTCCAGTCAGTTCTACTATAACATGACATGAGTTCCTAGAAAAATCACCATGCTGTGCACAATTGTGCAATGGAAACCACGGGGCTTATAGGATAAATGAGACTAGGGGCACGCCACTTAAAAACTTAGTAGCACATAAAAAAATAAGATGGGAACCTAATAAAAATGATAGCGTGGTTTGGCACGTGTTGTACGGTTAAGAAATGCATAAGTACAATGGTTATGGCGCTCCACCTAGGAAAATCCCTGCAGGTGGCTTGCGGAAGTGGGCATCAGAAGGGTTGCAACTTGTGAGTTATTGTGAAGGGGTAGTTGGAGGATTATTGGGAACCAGACGGGCAGCTGTAACCCCAGGTGTGGACGGCAGGGGGTCCTAATGTGAACTGAGGGAGCTGTTAGCTGTTTGAGGTGTGTGCATTTCGTAAACGTGGCTCCATTCAGCTGGGTGCACTTTTCTGTGTTCCTCTACTGTTTCTTGCAGACAGAATTGCACATAAACAGGTACGAAAATTGCGTGATGTTCAAATCCTTCCATAATACATCAGTCAGGTTGGAACAGATGTGTGTTTTCAAGACAAGGGTTAAAGCAGAGTGACTGTACTTGCATAGGCTTCCTGGTTGCAGGGTTTGTTTCTAAACCTGAAGTAAGATACCTATTAATGGCAGCTTTATGTTGGTTTTATTTTTTAATTGGACCTTTCTTGGGTTGAACAAAGGTGCTCTTAAAACACAAGCCCCTTCACACCCAGATGAGTTCAACAGAGACTGTGGCTGGATGTAGGAAGTGGCATCTCCGGCCAAAATGTCCCCACAGGAGGCTCTGCACCCCCAAACCATATGGTCTCACTCACGCATTATCTCGTAAGTCACTAGGGGACTGCGACCCTGTTGTACAAGTCCTCAAAATCTCGGTTGCCTAGTTGCAGTTTCTTGCAACTGACTTAAACCTAAAATCGAATGTCAGATTATGAGCTGGAGCAGAATTCTGCAGATGCTCAGTTCCTTCCTTTATTAGGAAAAAGAAAGGTTAACATAGAACCTTGGTAGATATATTATTCACCTGCATTCAGCGCTTCCCAGGAGGTAGAGTTACAGCATGACCTCAGCTCATTCTAAATTTCCCATGGTAGATTACAAATGGGTTCTTTTCTGTTCTACGGCTTCTTTAATCTCAGTACTACCTGATTTCTCCCGCATGTAGCTGTACACAGTCAAGCAACTTTTATACCACATGGCTTATTTGTTTAACCGGTCCTGCTTTAGTTTCAGAGTCATACCTTCTGTAGCCTTGATTTTTGACCTGGGCACGCACCCAGGCTGCAAGATCAATGTTTTTCAGAGTGTGGACTTTCAGACCACCCACATCAGAATCCCTAGGGAGCTTGTTATAAACACAGCTTCTTGGGCTCCACCCCAGACCGCCTGAATCAAAATAGCTTGGGGGTGGTGCTCAGGGATGTACCTTTTCTACAAGCTACCAAATGACGCTTCTGTGCACTCAAAGTTGAAACTCAAAGGTTTAGGTCAGTGAATCTCAACTGGGGCCCGCTCTGCCCGCACACACCTGCCCCGGGGGTATTTGGCCGGGTCTGGAGATGTTGCGGTTGCCGTAGCTCAGGGGAGCGCTAGTGGCATCTAGTAGGTGGAGGCCAGGGATGCTGTTGAACATCCTACAGTGCGCAGGACGGCCCTACCGCAAAGAATGATCTGGCTGCCAATGTCAATAGTGCGAAGATTGAGAAACCCCGGCCTGGACCCTTAGGGATTTCTCCAGAGTTGGCTGCCCTTACAGGGCTCTTTCCTTTGTCATTATTTGCCTTGGTTTCTTCACATCTGGGTGGTTTAAAAGTGACAGAGTTCTCTGGATGAGCATGTTGGACAGCCTGGCAGCTTCAGGTAGGTGGAGTCAGTGTGGTTCCAGGTGGGGTTGATAGCTGATGCTTTTTTTTTTGCGGTATGCGGGCCTCTCACTGTTGTGGCCTCTCCCGTTGCGGAGCACAGGCTCCGGACGCGCAGGCTCAGCGGCCATGGCTCACGGGCCCAGGACCGGGGCACGAACCCGTGTCCCCTGCATCGGCAGGCGGACTCCCAACCACTGCACCACCAGGGAAGCCCGATAGCTGATTCTTAAAAGATGCCTTCTCCAGCATCCAGGAGTCGGACTGGAAATCAGGTCAGCTCAAGTCATCCTAGAGATTAAGGGCTCTTGCAGAGTTGAGCGAATACCGCAAATCTGGAGATGCAGAAATGGGCCTTGCTGCCGGTGTGTGTAGATTTTTTTGTCAAACATAGTCGATTTTTCGTACCTCACTGATACGTGCATGATACAGTGAAAGCTAGCCCTATCTGTCAGCTAGGATAGTGCCTGCACTGGGACTTGCACGCTTCATTTGTTACTGACCCTTGCTTACTGAAAGATCTGGAAGCACCTTCTAAATCATCAAAGAGGAGTTTGTGTCATCTCAACACTGGGAGTATTCCATTGTGTCATGAGTTTTGGAAAACTGGTAATTCACGTATAGCGTCTCTATCATATGCTGAAGAAAACTTATCTCCATTATAAGCCTGTTATGCAGTGATAAGGTTTCTCAGATAATCTACAAAGAAGGATGGCTGGAGTGCTACTTAGTGATATTTTACAAGTTCATGTTTATTATTAAAATGTTTTGTGTATGTCCTAGCTTGAAGGTGGAACCTCTTTCATCCGTAGCCTATTAAAGCCTGGAAAACACTTTGGGATCTTTTAAAATTCTGGAAATGTCAACGTGGTTGGGATAATTCTAATACCTGACAGCTGTTGAGTGCTCACACCTGCCAGGTGCTGTTCTAAACATCTTCCATTTATTTTGCTCATTTAATACAACTCTGTGGGGTAGAAGTATGATAATTACCGTTTTACAGATGAGGTTAAATACCAGGGATACACAGAGGTCCAGGGGGCCGAACTCCAGTGGGAGCTCAGGCAGTCTGGGTTCTTAACAAGAGTATTATTCTGCCTCAACCTCCTCAAGTGTCGTCAACAGTTTGTCACTCGTGGCTTGAACCAAGTGGAACAAACATTAAAATGATTCTCTTATTCCAACACTATCTAGTAGAAGTAGAACACAAGTCACATATGTAATTGCAAATTTTCTAGGAACAAAATTTTTTAAAGAGAAGTTTTAAAAAAATTTTTTCAGAAACAGGTGAAATTTATTTTGAGAATATATTCTGTTAACTCAACATATCTAAAATATTACAGTTTCAAGATGTGATCAGGGCAGAATAGTATTAATGAGATATTTTACATTTTTATTTTGTACTCAGCCTTTGAAATCCACTGTTTATTTTACACTTAAGCACTTCTTAATTCGGACAAGCCATGTTTTAAGTGTTCAAAAGCCATGTGTGGCTAGTGGCCACCATATTGGACAGTGCTGATACTGGCCTGAGCCGATACTTGATGAGAACCTTTAGGCTTTGAAAAGTGAGTTGGAATGATTTTTGAAAAGGCAGAGAGGTGATTTTCCAATCCTGCTTTAGCTCAAGTCAGAGAGAGACGTTAAATGTCTCTCCATATTTTGACAGAGATTTGTGGTTACTTCTGTCCAGGGGCAGGCTTCTGAAAATGGGCCCAAGCATTTATACTCTTCTTTGCACACCCAGCAATATTTAACTGCCGACGAATATTCTTGAAAGGGGGTTGAACTTACAAATACACACACACACACACACACACACACACACACACACACACTATTTTTGTCATCAATGTACTCATTTTCATTTTCATTGGATTGAAGATTTAATACAAGTGTACAGGAAGGGAGAGATGTTTTATTTGTACCTATATGATCCTTTTCTTCGCTTGGCTGACCTTTCAACAGTCACATAACTACCATCCTGGCCCCAGTGCAATCTAAATGGAATATATATTTTTAAATATAGATATTATATAAATTAATATATATTATATAAATATATAGTATATATTATATAAATTAAATGGAATATATGTTCTATTTTATAATATATGTTTATATAAATTATATATATACACACACACACACACACACACATATATACATATATATATATATATATATATATATATACACATACACACCTAGCAGTGGGAGTGTATGGATTTATAGCCTTAAGGGCAAACAGGATTGTTGTGTAGCTAGCTCAGAACTCCAGCAGAGCTCCCATGCTTGTCTAATGATGACACTAAGCTTCATGAAAGACATCAACTCAGAAAAGTACAGGGTTGTTTTATTAAAGTCTTGAAGAGCAAGTGCGTTTTGCGTACCTTTCTAGTAGAAGATAGCAATCCCTGATTGATGAATAAAATGCACAGAGGTGTCCTTGAACACTCAGACAGGCCAACAAGAGCACTAGCCATTGGTATTGTCATCTTTCTGTTTATTAAACTCATGGGAGCAAGTGGCTCTTTTAGAAAAGCATTCATAATCATTGAGAAACAACATACTCCAGTGGGAAGATCATGGACGAAAGGATTTAGTCTTGACCTCTGCCATTAACTAGCTATTTGACGTCCATCCCTCTGGGCCTTTGGGGTAAGAAAGGGGAGTGGGATTAGATTCCAATCCAGGATGCACATTAGAGACACCAGGGCCTGCTGATGCTCAGGCCCAGTTCTAGAGCAATGAAATCAGAATCTCTGGGGTTGAGGCTGTTGGTGTCAGAAATGAGCCCTCCCTTTTTTGGGGAAAATTAGAGGACCAGGGAGAGAGAAGTGGGGCATGGAGGTATCTAATTTCAAATGCTGTTTGTTTATAATGTACTTAGAGAAAATCCATTTATTTTAATGTAATTTCAATTAGGCCGTTTCTCATCTCAGAAAGGACTTAAGGTATCAGGGGAGGGGAATTAATATTGAATGTCTCCATCTCTTCCTCCTGGGACGAGTTTCATAGAGAAGAGAATGCTGTGGTGTATCTCAACTCTAAAGCATAGATGAAATCAGAGTATTCTAAAGGTAGTTGATTGTATCAGTCAGGATAGACCTGGTAACAAGTGAGCCCCCAGATCTCAGTGGCTTACAACAGTAAAAGTTGATTTCCTGCTCATGAAAAATGTCTTTCGTGAGTCAGCTGCAGCTCTATCCTTCACTACCTTCCCTCTAGGACTGAGGTTGATAGGGTCATTGTCTGCCTAAACACTGCTGGTCCAAGTGGTAGGTGGGGGAAGAGAAAATGGCTATCATGCGCTTGCTTTTAATGCTTACGTTGGAAAGTGACACAACATTAGTGCTTACACTTAATTGGCAAAAGCAAGTCATGTGGCCAGGCCAGCTCTGAATTCAACATAGCAGAGATGGGGATGTGTCCACCTTCTGCAGGGATAAGGGTGAGAACAATAATACAACGCGTCACAGCAGCAAAAGATGATGGAGTAAGAAGCGTGCTAGACTCCCATCTACCCAAGTGGTGCCCGAGTGGCCGCAATCTGAGGTTGGCTCATAGCTGGCATGGCCCGCCTCTCTTTTTCGCCCTGGTGGTCTACTAGAGTTCACTTTCACTCTGAACACACCAAAGGAGAGCCCCTGAGGCCTATTATAGCAGTAACTCCTGTCAGGCTGGCCTCTGCTGACCTTTGGCCTTTCCAAAATCCTTTCATCTGCTGAAAGATACTCGTTTGCTCTCCACGTGGACTTTCTGATGACCTGAACAGAGACCTAGACTGGGCCCAGCCTATTCAGCTCTTCTTTCTTTTCTGAAGAGGCAGTGAAGAATGATGGTGGGCGACATTGGTTCTCCAATTTGGTTGCCCCTGAAAGTCACCTGAGGAGCTTTCCAAACTACTGATGTTTAAATCCTACCCCCAGTTTGGGCCTGGGTGATTCTAATGCAAACTCTGAGGACCTCTGGTTCAAAGCACCTGCTTCCGAGCCGGCTGAGACCTGGGTTCTGAACCTGGCTTCTCCATTTCAGAGCTGTGTTGCTTTTGTCCAAGTTACTTTATTTCTCCACTCCCTGACTTCTTTTTTTTTTTTTCCTCTAAGTACAGTTTCTTCTTTAATGATCCTGAAGGTGGTAACTACTTCGAACACAGATGTTAGAGTTGAAAGAGAAGTGTCTGGAGATTCCCGCTGTTGTCAGAAGTAGTTGCTGATGGTTTGGGTAGACTTTGGTGGTGATGATTATATGTTTTGGTTTTTGGTTTTTTTTTTGCGGCACGCGGGCCTCTCACTGTTGTGGCCTCTCCCGTTGCGGAGCACAGGCTCCGGACGCGCAGGCTCAGCGGCCATGGCTCATGGGCCCGGCCGCTCCGCGGCATGTGGGATCTTCCCGGACCGGGGCACGAACCTGTATCCCCTGCATCGGCAGGCGGACTCTCAACCACTGCGCCACCAGGGAAGCCCGGTGATGATTATATGAGAGGTGGCTAAAGCCGTAAGCGTTGTACCTTGAGCCAGCGCTGCTGGATGGTCAGTGTAATGCTTTTTGTTTTTGTTGGGGTTCTTGTTATCATGCTGCAGCTCGCTTCCTGTGCTGCCCCAGCGCCTTCTGGAGAATCCAGCTGTTCTCAGAGGTTGGCTGGTGAAGGAATGGGGTGCTGTAAAAGCCACGCTGTGCTAGTCAACATGATTGCACTTAGCCATGGTCTGGGTTAAAGTAATGAAGGCAGCTCTCAGCTTTCCCTGACTTCTCAGGGCCTCAGAGAAGAAAAACAGGTCGGGATCTCCTTGGGCCCTCACTGCTCTTTCTCCCGTATGCAGCCCCGAGGGCTTCTTTGGGGAGGAAGCTTTTATGTTCGAAGAAAAAAAGAATGAAAAGCAGCCATTTCAAAATGTCTTTCCGTGGCTCTGCTGCTCGTTTGACTTTCCCGCATGAATGAGCGGGCTGTTTGGAAGTGGGGCGCATTTCCCTTTCTCCCAGGGCCTTCCCCAGCCAGCTGGGCTCGGACCGCAGGAGTGCTTGTTCCCCGGATGTTCCTGCATGTGTTTGGGTTTCACTTCGAAATTAAACAGGATGCATGAGAAGTGCCGGGAAGAGGCCGGGTGGCGACCAGCTTAAAAGAGCTCTAACCACTTGCTTCTGATCTGATCATGTGTCTTTGTGGTTAATGACAACCCGCTGGGACCACCATCCTGGGAGACTTCCCTTAGGGAGGGGGGAGGTTGTCACTGTGTTACCTCCCATCATCCCTACTCCTTTTCAAATGAGCCTGCACGGCTGTTCGGCCTTTGAATGTTGATTTGGTAAGTTCCTTGCCTCTCAGTGTCTCGGTTCCTGAGACGGAGTCTCCCTGCCCACCCCACCACCCCATCTTTGGTTCTGGAGCTTTTAAATAATTTAATGAGTCAATGTTAAGACTTACATTTCTGTTTCCAGGAACTATTTCCCGATCGCTCCTAATTCTTTGCATATGATACACACATCAGAGAGTTAGTTCCGTTTGACATTTACGAATTCATGGGAAATCTCATCTTTGTAGACATTTAAAACTTGGCTGCCCCCATCGAATCGGCCCGAGGGAACAATTTTGCAAGAGTCCCTGAAGGATCAGGCCAGATGACCAGTAAAACGCCATCTCTGTAAATTCTGATTTCTATGGGCTTTTGGTGAGAAAGATTTTTTTTCACTTTCCTTCCCCCCCCCCACCCCACCAACATGGAAAAGAGGAATGTCTCGGAATGATTAAGATCTAAGAGTGGATGACGAAAGCACAGACAGTGATAGTGTCACGGCTGCCAAGACGGCCGGCTCTGTAGGGATTTGGGGCTGGCTTGGAGCACAGCCTGGATTGCTCACACTCTATTTAGACAGAAAGGAGAGCGGCGGGACCCACAGTATTTTACCCCTTTTAGGAATTGCTTCTAGAGTTGTGGCCCTCCAGCTGGGCTGGCTGCAGGACATCAAGTTTAAGGTCGTGTTGAGAGGAATCGTAGGGGGAGAGAGGGAGAGGCTGGATGGAAGGAAATTAGCAATTTGTACATGGATTTTTCTGAAGAATGACTGGAAAGCAGAAACACATTTCCGTCCATCCCGAATGACGCCCTCGGTGTAATGGGATGAGATTTTGCAAGCGCGACCCCTCTTTTGTAATTGAAAGTTTGATTGGAAGATGGAGGAGAGACCGGAAGGGGAGAGCGCATCCGCAGCCCTTATCCCCTTCGTTGCTGGCTGTATTTTAGAGCCTGGTTTCTCAAAGTGGGGTCAGTGGAACCAGCAGCGTTGCATCGCCTGGGAGATCGTGAGAAGTGGAGGCCCTCAGCCCCACCTCAGACACAGTGAATCAGAACCTGCATTTCAACAGGAGCCTGGGCTGCCTGGATTGCATGCACAGTACAGTCTAGGAGGCGTTGCTCTTGGGAGTTTTCAAAAGCCAAGGAGGGTGCTCTTGCTGGGTTGACTCTCCCTAACTCAGTCACGTCGCACGTAGGGGCCCGATAGGGCCCTCCCCGAGGAGCACGGAGCGAGAGGCTGGCTGTGTGCTCTGTGACCTCACATCCGAGGTGGAACTAGGGGCGCTCTGCCTCAGAAAGCCTTGTTGGAGGGATGGCGTGGGTAGGGGGCGGCAGTTGGAGGCTCCTCTCCTCGTCACATGTGACCCGTGAGACCTTGCAGAATTAAACTGGGTTCTCCCAGCTCTCTGTTTCTGCCACTGAGACAGTCTCCTGCTGACTGTCCCCTTCCCTTGCCACGCAAATGTTTGTCGTCTGGTGCCTTATGTATTTCCAAAAGTGCTTCTTTGGGAAGAGATGGTGCTTTCGCCGGCTGAATTGTCTTCGTTCACTCATTCATTCATTTGGCAAAACCGAATCTCTTTTTATTTGCTGCTAGTGCCCGTAGCTGAAGCAAAGTGGAAAATTAAGAAATGGCCTCCGTTCTGCTCTGTGGCCTTGGCGGGTCGGGGATTGGCTCCTGTTCTCTGGACAGTTGCCTCGTCGCTGCGTTGTGCTTTGCAGGGGAAGCAGCCCGCATGCTTGGCCCGTAACTGTGTTTCGTGAAATCAGAACAGCTCGGTCTCTGCCCCCCTGGAGGCTGTGGGGGACTTGGAGGACAGAGACAGATGGGTCCTGGGCCGTAGCCACCTCCAGCTCCCGGGCCACTCGGGAGGGAGATGCAGTCCGCTGTACTCCGTGGCATTTTAAGGTCGTTCTTCCCGAATCTTCGCTTTGTCCAGCCCCTGAGTCGCCTGGAGCCAGCTGTCACATTAGTGTTTGGATTCCGGCCTCAGAGAAGTGCAGGGACTCCTCCAGCCACCAGGCCGTCCTGTCGATTGTGTGGCCCGCGGGGGGACTGACTTGGCTGTGTCAGGATGGTGTGGCCTGCTGGGTACCATAGACTCTGAAGGGAACCTCTTGGGGGCGGGGGGTGGGTAGGGCTCTGCGCCAGTCCCACAGTCTCCCCCCGGGGCAGCTCACACACATCTGCTCCGAGAGTAGCCGGAAGCCTCTGCGAAGCAGCCCAGAACCCTCTGTGGTCCAGGTTTCAGGAGCAGCGGCCCTGGCAGCTCTTCCGAAGCTCCTGGTGCTGCCATCTGGGAAACCCGGCCTGGACGCGGCTCAGGCCGGGCTCGGAGCAGCTGCGGCCTTGCCTGGAGCAAGGGGCCCCTTGCTCTGTGAAGCGCTGGCTGAAGGGCCCAGAATGGTAGCTTCTGGCTATGGCTGCTGGCCTGCGGGGAGCTGTCTTGTGACGCTCTCCCCGAATCTCTTTCCTTTCTTAGAATGCTTCCTCTCGAAGGTACGTGGGAACCCAGCACCTGAACCCCCGGTGACCGTGGTTGGGGCGGTGATGCGGCTCCTTTGTGCAGTTACGATGGCTCTTTGTCCTGGTGCCTGCCTGGCCCCACCCAGAAGGCAGCTTTGCGTGGCAGTAAGACTCTAGAGGTCGGGGGTCATCTCTGCGGTTACTCGATCCAAGGCTTGTTAGGAAACGAATGGATGGGGAAGACGCTTAACCTGGGAAAAACTCTCACGTTGGTGACTGTCCTTTGAAGGGTTGACCTTTTGGTGGACCTTCGCAGCCAGCAAGACGCTTCCGGCACTGTCTGAGCATCCTGTGTCGGGCTGGGGTGCTCACGGAGGTGGAGCCTGGTGAGAGGGAGTGACAGCAGGCAGCGCGACGCGCAGCAAACCAGTCACATGACTGAGTGACACAGAGGCCAGGAGGAGACTCAGCAGCAGGTGGCACTTGAGCGACAGAGACCCGCTTCCCCTGGCGGGGATGTTCTTCCAGGGCCCACCCCGCCCCAGGGTGGCAGGGCCCACACAGCAGGATTGCTCATCTCCACTAAGCACGTGAGAAAACTGAGCAGCCAGGAGACCTCCAAGGCCCCTGATGGCCCAGAGGCAGAGCCAGTGATGGGGACAGTTACTCCAGATGAGCTGCCCGCAGCGGATCTTTCCATGAAAGGTAGAAGACCGTCGAGACAGGGCAGCATCCAGCACCCCAGGGGACCATCTCGGGACCTGTGAGTTCTAGCCTGTCTCTGTCTCGGCTGCCCAGGCCCCTCGAAGAGGGGGTCCTTTCTGGGGAAGGCTCTGGACAGCACCTCGGAAGGTGGCCGGGAAGGGAGCCTGCTCTCCCCGGTCGACGGCTCGGTGGGTCCAACCTGGCCATGCCCGCCGCTGGCAAACCTCCGAGTTTGTGATGTCGTTTGTCGCTTTTACTTTTTATTTCTAGGAAAGTCGCATGAACGATACAAAGAAGTCCTGGATATTTTCGCCTAGATTCACTACCACATTCCTGTTTTATCTCTTCGCTCTTTCTCCGTTTACGCGGACTTGTGCTCAGACACACACACGTATTCATGTATATGTGGAAATTTTTTCCTGAACCATTTACCAGTAAGCTGTTGACATCAAACTCCCTTTCCCCCTTGTACTTCCTAAGAACAGGAATATTCTCTTACGTAACTACAAATGACTATTAAATTTAGGAAATGTAATATTGATTTAACACTTTTGTCTAATCCAGAGTCCATATTCCAATTTTGTCCCAATAATGCCCGTGATAACACTTTTCTTATGGTTCGCAAGCTAGTTCCGAATCCCACGTTACATTTTAATTGTCCTTCTCTTTCATTTCTCTGAACCCAGAACAATTTATGTTTTCCTTTGTCTTGTATGACCCTGGCATTTTTGAACAGTGCTGGCCAGTTGTTTTATAGAATGTCCCTTAATTTACGATTCTCTGATGTCTCCTTGTGTTTCAATTCCGATATATGCATCTTTGGCTGGAATGCTATGTAAGTGATGTAGGTGACCTGTCCTTCTCTGGGGGCCGTATCAAGAGGCGCAGATGTCCATGTGCGCCTTATTGGTGATGTCAGGTCTGATCGCTTGGTTAGGGTGGTCTCTGTGTAGTCACTCTTTTCCCTTTTGGAATGAACAAGTGTACTTTGTAGGAAGATACTTTGACACTGTGTAAATATCCCATTCCTCCTCAGATTCTCTCCACCTGGTCTTAGTGCTCATTGATGATTCTTGCCTGAATAACGGTTGACTCTGATGGTTGCATCCATCGTCCCTGCTATCCTTCTGAGTCCAGAATAGTCCTGGATGGGGTGAGCAGGCACATCCCTCCTGTGGAGCTTAGCAGCTGAATTCACGGGGAGGAAGGGCCTTGACATCTTCCTTGGGCCCTGTACAGCAGTCCTGGTCTGTTGCGTGTGTTTTGACGTGTGTAGTGACTCATTTTGGAAATACTTATCGGATACTAGATGACTTTGGAATAACCTTTTCTTTTCCCAGTTTTATTGAGTAAGAATTTACACACATCACTACGTAAGTTGGAATAACTTTAAATGCTCTGCGAAAAAGGGTGGCTTTTGGTCACATGTGTGATAAATTATTTTTGTGGCATCTGCTGGTAAAATTACACCTGGATCTTTTGCAAAGTGTTGATCAGCAGAAATCTGATCGTAAAGAGAGTATTATTAATACCTTCTCACCATCTGCACCCTGCTCCAGAGAAAGGGGGGAAATTAGAGAGACTGTTTGAACTCTGAGAAGGAGGGTTGGGCTGGAAAGGAAAACTAACTATTAGAAGCAGATGAATTAAGTAAAAGATGAACTTCCAGGAACGCTTCACAATGCTTGTGTGGGAGCTCTATTGGGGGCGGGGAGGTGGGGTGAAGCCGTGAATGGCCTTGCTAGGAATTTTGGTTTTTTATTGATTGGATTCGAAATGAATGCTTAACCAGTATCTAGCTCGTTTGTTTGGCTCTAGTTTTTGCAAGCCATTTACTGCCATTTGCAGAAGGGGTTTCTGTGGGAGAACCTCTGTTGTTTTACTGGGGCTGGAATATTAGGTTCTTGGTCTTGAGTTTTACCTTTTCAAATAGTTCTGTATAGCCCACCGAAGGAACGAAGGAACTGTGTGGGAGGTTTCTCAGCTCTTGTGTGCTGTTATAACACTGGTCCTTCCAGTTCCCATTAAGGTAACTTTTTAGAACGGCAGTGAAAGCTGAAAGTGGACTGCGAAGGAGAAGCAGCTGTTTTCCATAAAACCTACAGATGAACAAACGCCAGTGAGTCCCGTGATGTGTGTCCCTCTGGAGCAGTCCTTCCCCTGTGCTCCGCGGGATGTGCATATGTGTGGACACGGAGAACAGAGAAAAGTGAAGGAGAGAGGAAGCTTGTGGTCCCAGACATTTCAAAAACGCTGCGAGTCCTAACTCCCTCTCGGAGGATCTGCAGGGAAGAGAGCTCAGTCAGTGCTCAGCAGGGAAGAGAGCTCAGTCAGTGCTCTGGACGGTACACCTTTGCCGGGGAACAAAGCACCCCACAACTTAGCGGCTAGAAACAACAAACATGTATCTCGTCTGTGGTTGAGCTGGGTGGCTCCCGTCCGGGCCTGGCCTGGCCCCTCTTGGCTGGGTCTGTCGTGTGTCCACAGTCCACTGGCAGGTCAGCTGGGGACTGACTGACCTCGACTGGCCTCGTCCAGGGTGTTTCTCCTGGAGGTGTTCGCTTGACCTCCAGCAGGTCAGCCCAAGCTTACTCACGTCCTGGTCACAAGATTCATGCGACGCCACTTCGGCCGCAGTGTATTGGCCAGAGCAAGTCCCGTAACCGAGCCTAGATCCGGGGGTACCAGAGAAAGACTGCATCTCTCCATGGGACGGCCTGCGAGGTTCTCCTTGCAAAGGGGTGGAGCTGCCGGGAAGGGATGCTGGGGGCCATTTTCACAGTCTTGCGCAGAGACCAACTCAATCCGTGGCTGGTTGTTATTTTTAGCTACATTTCTGCATTTGGGAAAATGCATAGGGAAGGAGGAAAATCAGATACAGATACTTTGTAATTACAGAAGTCATTTGAAAAGCTTCGGTGTGGATCTAATGAGTGAATCCAAGTAAGGCGCTTTGAACTAGCATGCAGTACGTGCTCTGTAAGTGTTGATGTTGTTATTGTTATAATGAAGGGGTGTGCGGCCTTACCTAGAAATGAAGCTGAGGATTCGCTTGGCACAAGGTGAACAAGCTTCAGATACGTTCGCAAAATGGATAATCGAATGCATTGCAGCAACAGTGAGTGCGGACCGGACAACTTCTTCCTCTCGGGCGCCGGATGCTGGAAGAGATGTCCAGTGTCGCCTTCTCTGACCAGTTCACCCTGTTTGGCTTGTTTCTGACAGAGGTCAGAGTTTGGCGGGTTATTGCTAGACTGGAGTCTGTAATAAAGAGGGTACCCAGGTGTGCAGGTTTTTATTTTCTCAAGACTTCTTCTTTGTTTATTTAGTTAGCCTTTATTAAGTGCTCTGCAGGCTCCTTTGTTATTTGATGAAGACGGCGCCTAACTTTCCAGTGACTGATTTGGCTCCTGAAAGAGGAGGGGGTGGCCTTGCCAGCTTCCCCAGGCCTGTCCCTTCCAAGCACCTGGGGGAGCAGTCCACTGACCACAGCCAAATGCCCTTGAATTCTGCCCGCGCTCTTGACTCCAGCGGGGGGCCTGGGAAGGAAACCTTCTCTGCCCCTCTTTCACTTTACTTATTGGTCTCAGCGGTTCCCCTGCCCTCCCTATGCCAACCCCCCTGCCATTCGGCATGCGTGCGTGCGTGCGTGCGTGCGTGCGTGCGTGCGTGTGTGTGTGTGTGTGTGTGTGTGTGTCTAGAAGACATTCTCGGAGGATTAAAAGCAGACACAATAGAGGGAGTGCTCCCTTCTGCTTTAATCACTCCAGGGTGCTATGTGTTGACAGAAAGTGTGGTTAGTCTTCAAGTTTAAAGAAAGGAGCATTCAGGCGAGTCTTTTTATTGCTTGGAATTCTTCAAGTAAGTTTGATAAGCTATCTGTTGAGCCTCGAGACACTCCCTTTTTAATTGGCTTCTCTGCCCCTTTGGCCTGCTCACAAAGGCGCTGCTACCTTCCAAGGGCCCCATATCCCGGTGACTTCTTGGGTTGGAAGACTCTCCTCTCCCTGGGTCTTATCTGCAAGTTGAACTGGAATTTGAATTCTTCTTGGCTACAGCCTGTGAGGTCGTCCTTACATCGGTGTATGTTTTCCTTCCATCTCTGTTCCCCCTTCTCTGTATTTCTTCCTTTCTTCTCTTTTGTGCCCCCACCCCACCCCCGCATTGATTGGTGCCTGGTGACTCTTCCACTGTTCCCTCTTGTCTCCTTTGGCTTCCGTCTGGGGCCCTGCTTCCCAGCTGGGGTGTGATTCTGCCCCACTTGCAGCGCGGCCTCTCGCTCCCTCCTTCCAGGAGAGGACTGTTCTTGTGTCTTGTGTTGGTTACATCATCCCAGCCTTTAAAGAAGTTAGATCCCCAGAAGGAGAGAATATTCCCTTCAGGGTGCTACTGCCCCTTGAGTCCTGAAGTCTGCAAGAATAACTGGCTCATGTCAGCACTAGGAACTCGGAGCGGAAGTCCCAGTTCCGGGTGGCTTGGGGCGGCAGCTGTCGGCTTGACCCACACGGGAACTTCATGGCGGCTAATCTCTGACTCTGCTCTGCGGAAACAGTTCTCTCTGGGAGTGCTGACTAACTCACTCCTTCTTCAAAGAGTGCTTGTGTGGCTTTAGGGTAGGATTGCTGGCTTAAAAAAAACAACAGAAAAAGGAAGAAATAAATGAAAACACCCACACTTCAAGGCGACCCCTATGAATATATGTTACACTGGCAATGCCCCATTTCTCAAATATTTATAAATGTGTGGTCTCTTCAGAAGGTTCCAGATCTGTCATTTGCAAAAGCTAGCCAGCCCTGGGCCACCATCCTTCTTTGTTAGCGTGGTACACTGTAACTAACCCCAGACTGACAGCTGACGGAGGCCCAGGGTGGTGGTGGTGGGTTGACCCGTGTTGACCCAGACCTGAGCCGTGGAGCTGGCCGTGCCTTTCCTGACACCAGCCCGACAGCAATATTGTCTGGAAGGTGGCCACTCCCGGGATAGCTCCTTCGTCTTCCCCTCTCCTAGGGTCATTTCGGTAAACACCGAGTCATGTCTGTGGCCTGCGTCCTGTGTGCCAGGCACCCTGGGAGGCTTTGGAGAGGTGGCGGTGAACACAGCCGTCAGAGCCTCTGCCCAACTGGAGCTGCCGTTCTAGCGGGGGGGAGACAGACGATGCAGAATCCACAGAATGACGCCAGGTAGTGCTGAGTGCTCCGATGAGCGGGGATAGAATGTGGTGCGGGGGGGGGGGGGGGATGAGGGCGAGCTCTCAGGGGAAGTGGCATTGAGCAGACACCGGAAGGAGGCAGGGGAGCCAGGCCTGAGTGGCTCGCTCTCTGGGGAAGAGCATTCCGGCAGACGGACGTGCAAGGACAAAGGCCCCGAGGTGGGGACGTGCTTGGCACAGCCGTGGGGGAGCCACATCTTCGGCCCTGGGGGGCCAGGGGCGGGAACTTGGGTGTTGGCTCTGAGCGTGAGAGGGGCCAGTGGTGGCTTTGTGGTGGGGATTGACATGCCAACTGTGCCTCCCAGAAGGGGCGCTTTGGCAGGTGGAGACTAGACATCGGGAGGCCAGGGCCCCGGCAGGGAGCCAGTTGCGAGGTCACGGCCGCAACCCGAGAGAGACGCTGGTGGCTTGGACTTGCCTGCCCTTTCTGGCTCCCAGGCTCTGTCATGGCCAGTGTGCTGCTTTGTTGTTGGTTCCCTCCAGGGAAGGGAGTCAGGGGAGGTAGAGTCACCCTTTGTCTTCCTGGGGTAGACTGATGAATCTTGAGAGCCCCCAAAGATGCCGAGGAGGGCCTGTGCGCTTAGGGTCGGGAGAACAAGGACCTAGCAGGGGTTCGGGCCCCTCCCCCCTCCCTTTCTTAGCACATCAGCACGAAGGGACCACAGCTTGACTTTCTGAAGCCGGTCAACCACCATGGGCTGCTTGTCAGGAAGGGTGCCCCGTAAGCTGAAATGCTGCTCTCATTTCCACATGATCCCTTCCTGCTGCTTGGTGAGTTTTTTAATTAGAAGACGCCGTATTTTCTAGGGAAAACATTTTGAACAGAAGAAGACCTGATTTAGCTGGAAACGGATGCCTTTATTACATGTCAGAGAGCTAAAAAAAAATTGCCCATGAGCTGTCCATGTGTGGATGTCTCCAAACACAGGACAACACGGCACCAGAGCGATCAGAAGAGACACAGGGAGGGCTAGGGGCACGGCGGATGGCCTGATCCCCGCTCGGGAGCGTGCAGGCTTCGGCTGGCTCCAGTCTGGCTAACGCTCTGAGCTGGCCCAGAGAGCTGACTTCGCTGGTTTTCCAGGGGAAAAAATCCGCTCCCTCTACATTCCCACTGCAGACAAGCAGCGTAAAACCGAAATGAGACCCAGCCGCCCAGAGTCCACAGAGACTCCAACTCAGAGTCTTTGAATGATTTATTCAATTCTTGCCACTTTGCGCATTTTCCTTAAAAAAAAAAAAAAAGAAAGAAAGAAAAGAAAAGGAAAATCAGTTTACAGTAGCTGTTAAAAGCAGGAAGGTGACCTTCTCATCAGGACTCGACTGGTCCCAAGAGAGAACTTGTAAGTGTCATGAGGAGATTTCATGTTTGGGAGATGACAGTGTGAATTTCACCGGACAGGAAGTCAGCTAAAACTCACCTGCTTTCTGTTTACCTGTGTCGTTTCTCTGTTTGTTTTGTTTGTTCTCCCCTTTGTGTCTCCTTTTGGCCTGTGCCCTTCACTCTGCTTCCAGGCTCCCTGGATGGCCGTGCGGCTTTGTGGCTTTGGGCGCCTTGGTGGCAGCCGAGGGGGATTGGATCCCTCTATTTCTGGGCCACAGAGAGGAAAGAACAGAGATGCTTTCCCTGCAAAGATGCTTTCTCTCCAAACTTGAACTAATAAAACTCCCCTCTTCAAGGACCTAATGGTTTAAAAATAGCTCGAGGGGAACTTGAAAATGAGTTTCAGCAAACACACCTAGTAATCTCTGGATTCCAATCTCTTATCTCCTCTCCAGCCAGGCTGTTGGATGGGGTGGGTTATTCTGATCTCCTGGGTGGGTTTCCAGCCCTGCTGAGTGAGGGGCCTGTGTTGGGCTTTCCCTGGAAGAAGTTGGGCTAAAGAGCATGCCGTCTTTCAGGTTTCTGGAGAGATGATGATCTGGCTTTGTGTTGACAGCTTTTTTGTCACTGGTGAGCACATGAATGGTCTGCTTACCTTGGACCCTTGCTGCTCAAAGTGTGGTCCTGCTGCTAGTAGAATCATCACCTTGGGAACTGGTTAGAAATGGGGGATCTTAGGCTCCACCCCTGACTACTAGAGTCAGAATTTGCTGTTTAACATGATCCCCAGGGGATTCATATAAACATTAGTGGTTCTCAAACTTGAGTGTACATGAGAATTACCCACTTTAGCCATCATGCTGAAACATGGATCTCTGGGCCCTGCTCTCGGATCCATCAGGTCTGGGGCAAGGCCCGAGAATCTGAATTCATTCATTCATTCATTCTTACTCAGGTTTACTGAGGTATAACTGACAAAATTGTGAGGTATTTAAAGTATAAATCATGGTGATTTGGTGTCTTTCTACACTGTGAAAGGACTCCTCCCATCTAGTTAATTAACACCATCTATCGCCTCACATATTTACCTTTGTTTTTTTATGAGAACATTTAAATTCTACTGTCTCAGCAGAGTTCAGTTATACAACACAGTGTTTGAAAATCTGCATTTCTAATGGGTTCCCTGGTGATGGTGTGGGGCTAGGGGCTAGGACCACACTTGCAGATCCCTGGACCCTCGCTCAGCCCGTGTTTCCCGTCTCCTTATAAATCATCCACACTGACGCGGGCCCCCCTACTCTGTCCCCTTGATTCCCCTCTTTGGGGAGGCAAGTTCCTCCCCCTTAAGAACCTCCCCACTTCGTGCCTCTGAATCCAGCCAGGCCCACCTCACCTTTCTCGATCCCTCTGAGCTTTCCCCTCCCCCCCAGCGGCTTCTCAGTTCTTCTCCAGTGCCCCCAACTTCCCAGTTAGGTTGTAAGTCCCCTGTGGACCTCCCTCCCCATCCCCCCACATCCCGTCTATCACCAGATCATTTGTTTCACCTCCCAAGCGCCTCCCCTCCACCCTGACCACCTGCACTGTGGTCTCCCTGGCCGCAGTCCTCAAAGTGGTCTGCTTGTGGCCTCTCTCGCCTTCATCCAGTTTTTTTTCCAGCCGCAAGTTCCAATGACCTTTTCAGAGTCTCCCTCACCATCACTCCCTCTCCTCCCCTGCCACTGCTTCAGCCCTTTCAGTGGCTAACCATTGGTTAATACCAGTTAAGCCCTTCTGTAGGGGGAAAGACGGAGGGATTTGTCCAGTAAAGCATTTTACGCATCTCATAGAAAAGCCTTGTGCAGCTGCTTGACATGTTACAGAGCCATTGTCACCTTCACACCTCACTCTACAGCCAGACTGTCTGGGTTTGAGTCCCAACTCTGCCACTTAACTCCAGCCAAGTCACTTAACCTCCCTGTGCCTCGACTGCCTCATCTGTGAAATGGGGATCTTAGCCTACAATCCCGAGCATGGCCAGGAGTCACTGTGGGTGCGTCCTGCTGCGCTCACCCTGCTCTGCCCTCTGCTCCAGCCACACTAGCCTACTGTCAGGCCCCACGGGGCCTTTGCACAAGCTGAGATGCTCCCCCCGGCAACCTCACCTGATTAGTGCCTCGGCAGCCTTCAGATTACTCTCCAAGCTTCCCCAGGGAGGCCTGTTGTGACCCCTTCCCAACTGGGGGCTTCCTTTGTTACAGACCCACGGTCTCACCCTCAGAGTCTTTCTTGCTCTTTGAGATCGTACATTCAGAGTGTCGTGATTGAATCAGTGGCTGTCTCTGCTCGTGGACTGTAAGTTCTATGGAGCAGGGACCCGATTCATTTGTGTCGGTCCCTGTATTTTCCGGAGCGGGCGTCCAGAATGCACCCAGTAAATAGCTGCTGCTGAAGCCAGTGGCGTCCTTTGCAACTCGGTGCAGCGGCGTGCATGCTGTGCACGTCTCGGGTGGACTGTCTGCCTCGTGTAGGGGCTGTAGGGGAGTCCAGGTCTCCTAAAATATGATACTGAGAAACAAAAACCAGACTCCCCTCCGAATCTTTAACAACTGTCTTTTAAAAAGTGTCTTACGTATATAAGAATTCGGCTGTGAATGTCTCCATAATTGGTAGCATGAGGCGGCCCTCGAAGTCAGGAAGGTTTCTTTGCTCTGGCTTTAATTAGGACAAGCGGAAACCATTTCTCTGTGAATTAACCAGGCCATCGATGTACGCTTCTTCAGCCCTGACTGTATGCCAGGTGGCGGGCTGCAGCCCTAGGAGACGGAGCTGAGTGATGCACTTTCTGCCCTTGAGGGGCCAGGAGGCAGGTGGCAGGCCCCAGAGAGTTTAATCGCCGGGTGGAATTCGGTAGCACTATGGACGAGGGCGTCAGAAGCGAACTTTGACCTTAGCCCCAAGCTTAGTCACTGTGCGTTTCAGAGAGCTTGAGCCGTCACCATGAGAAATCTACAGAATGTCTTCAGGGAGGGGGTGAGATTTGGGTACTTCAGTGACAATGTCAGCGTTGTTGGAAGGGGCCCAGACCAAAGAAGCAGCTGGAGCTGGGGAGCAATCCCGACCCTGTCGCTCACCGGTGCCCAACTTGAACATTTTTCTGAACTTCTGAGCCTCAGTTTCCTCATCTGTGAAATGAGAATAATAATATCTACCTCGAGAGCCACGGTGAGGAATAAACAAAACGATCTATTTAGCACAGCGCCTGTAGGTAGAGATGCTGGGTGTCTTGTCACGATCCATTTCAGGCCTGCAGAGCAGTGCCTACCGAGGACTTATGTGGAATCTTCTATGAGGAGCAACGGCCATCACCCAGCCTCTGAAGTTGCTGGCAGGCATCTGCCCTGCCCACCACACAGGACTGCTGGGGCATCAAAGAAGTGCGGGCGGGTCAGAGCTCTTGAAACAGTGAAGGTCACTGACGTGCCTTTATATGGCATCTTCCCTAGTGCCTGAGTCCATGTGCTTCCACAGTTTATTACTCTAAGTCCTTTACTTATTTTTCAACAACCTTTTTTGTAAGGCTTCTTGTTGTCCCGTAAAATTGTGGATTAAAAAAAGTATGTCTAAAGCCATCAGGGAATCATCACTTTCAAGTACTGGGCACAAAGTGTCGACTCCTGCTAGGAAGGTAGGCGGGCCTTCGAGGCGCGGGCACAGCCTTGGGTTTCAGAGAACCGGGTTTGTAACCTGACGCAACCCCTTGGGCTCTGTGACCTTGGGCAGGCCCCATGGCCTCTCTAAGTCTCGTTTTGTAGCCTGCACAATGTGGTTTATAGTAATGCTTATTCCAAGGGCTGTGTTGAGGAGTAAATGACATAGATACAAAAGTGTCTAAAAACCTGTCCAGTGAATTGTCAGTTTCCCTTCTCTTCCCATCAATATGCACTTTCTCTAAGCAGAAGTCTTGTCAGCACTTAACAGAACTAATTACAAAACCAAATTAAGGGAGTCTGTGAGTGTGGTAGTTTACTATTTTCTCTTTTTGATGATGATTTCTCTCACCTTCTGAGGGAAAGAAAGGCTTCTGCAGAGTCTGTCTGAAAAGTCGTGTGTGTGTGTGTCCACCCCCACGTTAACAAACTTTTCCCAGGACACACTCGTGACGCCTTGGTAGCTGGTGGGTCTTTGGAAGGATTTCTATAGGTTTGGGACCACGACCTAATTTCGTGAGCCAAAAATTGTATATTTCGATGACAGAACGTTAGAGGATGCCTCCTGGTCACAAGGAGGCCAGTGTGGCCAGTGGTGCCTGGGACATTGGCTTCTGGGAGGCGATGCCATGCTTTCCTTCCCCCTGCCCCGTGGCTACCTTTGTTCACCACGAACACACCCTCAGGAACCAGTGTGGTTGGAAACCTTGGTGGCCTGTGCTGGATTTTGTGTTGCTGTAGCTCTCGTGTTTTGAAAGTTAGGGACTGGGGCTGGGAAAGCCAGCAACCACTTCAAAGAGAGAACTTAAAAGTGCAGTTATGGCTCTAGTGGCCCCGTAAATGGCAACGCCCTGGTGCCTGGGGCTTCCTGAAGGACCCTTGGCCAGATCTGCTTTGGGGGTCCAAAACTGAACAGTATAAACTGTTCCACACATAAAGACAAGTGTTTAAAAAATAATCTTCTGGGCAGTTTCTATGAGCCCAGGTTGTTTGATTCCCGTACTAAATAAGTGACTGGATGCACTGTTCAGTTTAGGTCTTTGCATCTCTAGCAGATGCTATGGGTGCCCACCCATGTGTTCTTTTTATTTTTTTTTAATAAATTTATTTATTTATCTATTTTATTTTTGGCTGCGTTGGGTCTTCGTTGCTACACACGGGCTTTCTCTAGTTGCGGTGAGCAGGGCCTACTCTTCCTTGTGGTATGCGGGCTTCTCATCGCGGTGGCTTCTCTTGTTGCAGAGCATAGGCTCTAGGCGTGCGGGCTTCAGTAGTTGTGACACGTGGGCTCAGTAGTAGTGGCTCGTGGGCTCTAGAGTGCAGGCTCAGTGGTTGTGGCACACGGGCTTAGTTGCTCCACGGCATGTGGGGTCTTCTCGGACCAAGGATCGAACCCGTGTCCCCTGCATTGGCAGGCGGATTCTTAACCATTGTGCCACCAGGGAAGTCCGCACCCATGTGTTCTTGATGTCTGCTGTTCCGGTACATACCTGGACAGCGTCCCACTCCAAGGAGCTACAATTCTCAGCCTGAGAGCTTTTTCTCAGCCTGCGAATTAATGCTCCTGGGAGCAGGCTTCAGTCAATAAAGAATGAAGTTGGAGGATCAATACCCCAGCTTTCTCACTGCTCAGGTGGGACACCTCTGAACTGTGTTTTACAGTATCCCCCCAGAGTCCCCCCAAAAGATGGAACCTCCAGGGCCCATGGTGGGAACCTGTTTGATAACCTACCCTTTATGGCTGCCTTTCCTTCCCTGTGTCACTTCCCCACTGCGCTACCGTGCTTCCCAAATACACTACTCACACTTGAATCTTTGCCTTGGGGTTGGCTAATCTTTGTCTTAGGATTCCCAGGGGGAATCCATCCTAAGGCAACATTTCAGAGTGCCCCTGAAAGAGAAAAGTGATGATCTCATTTACTGCAGTTTAATATAAAACGTGGGTTACCAATCCCAGCCACGTTGCCGTCTCTGGCCTTGGGCAATTCACTTCATTTCTTGAGATCTCACCTTCTGTAAATGAGGGTCATGGGGTGCTTCAGCTGGGGTGCGAGAGGTGGTTTGGCCGGGACAGTGACTTGTGTGGGATGAACTGGGCATCCCAGGTCATCTTGCATCTCTGGCCATGCCTACTAAAACCAGTAGTAGTGGGAGGCCCTCCCCTAGTCATAGTGAAACAAAACACCCCCCGCGCTGCCAAGTACCTGCAAGAGGCAGTGCCACGCCCCAGTCGAGAACTGCTCCTAGATCATTTCTGAAGCCCTTTCTAGTTTGGACATTGTCCGATTAGTTTCTCCACCAAGAACCTCAGACGTGGAGCGGCGCCCACCGTGGCGTATTTCAGTTGCGGGGTGTGTGGTTCAGTGATGACTCTGGAGTAGATTCTGTGATGTCAGATATAACCACTGACTCGCCTCCTTCTTAAAACATTGAAGAAGGAAACGTTTAACTTGGTCCCCCTGCCTCCTTGAATTCCTTGACCCGTTTCCCCTTTATTCATTTGTAGTCAGTGAGGAACTTGAAAAGTTTGCATTGGCTCTTTCTTAGAGCAGGCTCACCCTTGGGTAACAGCATCTCTGGTTATCTCTACCTTGTCAGAGACCCACAGGTATAGTATAGAAGAAGAGAGAAGGAGAAAGTTCTAGAAGGTTGGCTTTGCCTTAAGCAGAGTCAGATTTGCGATTTATTCCCGAGCCATTTATTGTCCTACCACTGGAGTGTTTTGGGGCCACCACCATTTTCCTTTTCATTTCTTACAAGAGGGTGCCAGGAGCCCAATAAATTGCTTCTTTTTCTTGAAGAAAATCTAAAAATATGTCCCAGTGTGGGAAAGACTGGTCTCGTTATGCCACACAGCTAGCCACTGTCTGACAGGTAGGAAACTTCTCATAAATGTGGACTGCATTGACTACTCAACAAGGTGTTCACTACATGAAACAACTTGTCTTTGCAAAGATTTTTTTTCCATTCTAAAAAGGCATTGGAAGACCATGCTACCATGCTTCTTTGGTGTGAGGTGAGCTTAATATTTCCAGGAGGGGAAGTCTAGGGGAATTTTTATCTTGATTTTCCGTAAAATGATTGAATTGTGGACATAAAGTGACATGTGAGTCATAAAACTTATTGAAATAGCAGCAGAGTCTTGCCAGATAGGAAGCAAAGCAATTACTCTTGTCATGTCCAGGCAAGACAAGGACCAATCCAAAAGGGGAAGAAAAAAGGGGGCATTTTGCTCCCATCTTTCAGGCAGGCATATGGCATCAACCTTGAAGTGGAGTTTCTGGGAGACATGTTGCCTGTTCTGTTAGGCTTTGGCGTCAGCCGAGCGCTGGCCGAAGCACCACGGGGAGATAGGGGAGCTTGACCTTGAAATTGGATTCCAAGCATAATGAACGATGAAATAGCTATGATGACCAGTTTAAGTGGCGGGCAAATCTACCTCTAGAAGTAGAACAAGACAATCTCTTTGCATAAGGAGGAGAAAGCAAAATGAGTTAGAACTCGGTTATGCAGAAACTGAAGATTTTCTGGAAAACATGCTTCCTAGTCTGTCCCAGGCAGAGGTAACCACAGGGTCCTGCCTGGTGTTACCCTGATGATGTCAACTTTTCACAACTCTTTAACTAACCCTGAGGAGGTTAATTTCTGGAAAAGGACAAAGCCGAACTTCAAAAGAGGAAGGCTTCCGCTCACAAAAAGTGGAGGCTCAGCACAGGGGCTCAGGCCACCAGTAAATGCGACGTCTGGCCTGGTGGTGACAGGGGAGTGCGTCGAGACAGAGGTCAGCAAAGCCAAAGGGTTTCAAAGCAGTGGGCATGGGGACTGTCCTGATCAGCGTCCTGACCCGCCAGGCTGATGTCAGAGGGTTTATTCAGATTTGAGGGCCTTTGTTCGGGGGGATCGGAGTGGTTCCTAAGAGACAATGCCGGACTGGAGACAGTTGCTGAGCAGATGGGGATCAGAGGGACGAACAAAGGGGAAGCTGTTCCCAGCACATCCACAGGAAGCGGGGGGAGCGGCAGAGCCAGCCACCGGCAGGAGGGCTTCCTGCGTGGCCTGGCTGGGGAGCCGCTGGGCCCCCATCTTGTGGGAGACAAAGCCTCCCCGGGGCTTGGGGGGCTCTGCCCGCTTTGCAGCCAGGTCCGCGAACTTGTCCCGCAGCTCACGTTGCAGGGGGTTTGTGCCGTGGCCTCATCTGGGGGCTGGGGAGGTTCCTGGCCTCAGAGGATGTGGAGCAGAAAGTGGCCCCCTGGCTAATCCAGTCCCACACCCTCCTTTTAAGTGCGTCGAAGGCAACTTTCGAGACTCGGAAGTGAAATGCTTTTCCTGGCTCGGGCAGCGTCTCCGACTGGCTTCCTCTAAAGACAGACACAGGACCGCGTGGAGCGCGAGCCGTGTGTTCGGAGGTGATCCCAGGAAGCCGCTCAGGGACTGGGGAGGGGAACCAGGGTCGCCACGGTCGTGAGCCGCGCCCAGTGGGCAACCGGGGCTCAACGTGCTGGGGACCTCGGAAGACAGCAGCACACACTTCAGAGCTTCCCACCCGGAGGGGCCGGTTGATCCACAATTCCTGCCCCTCGTCGGTTGAGAGCTGCTCTCAGAGGCCTGGAGCCCGTGGCACATCTGAGCTCCCGTGGCCAGAGAAAGCCCTCGGGCAGAATGTCACGGGTGCCCGGCCATGTCCAGCATGGGGTGGATTCACCCGAGGGGGTCTTAGCCAAGCTCTTGCCAACCCCTCCGCCAGCGGGGAGGCCGGCCTTTCTGAATCCAGGCACGCACATCTCTGAGTGTTCAACACCCCACAGATCAAAGACGCTTTTCTGTGCTCTTCGGGGTGCACGCTCCTCTCTTCCTGGGAGCACATTGGATGTTCAAGTGACACGTCCAGCGACTCTCCCTCCAGCCACTGCCCTTGTCTCCCTGCCTCGCTTTTAGCCAAGCTTTAACGAAGGCTGCGTGCCCGGCAGAGCCCTCCACCTGCATGGCTCGCCTATTTGTCCTCTTTATCCCAACTGAACTGCCTCCTTGTTATTGCTGGAAATACACAAGGTTCCGCCTCAGGGCCTTTGCCCTTCTGGTTCCCTCTGCCCCGAGCCCTTTCCCCTACTTTACCGTCCTCTTTAGGGCGTCGCTCTCAGCTTGCCCTTCCTGACCCCTTCATTTAAAATGTGACACACACACACACACACACAAAATAAATTAAAACAAATAAAATAAAATAAAATGTGGGGCTTCCCTGGTGGCGCAGTGGTTAAGAGTCCGCCTGCCAGTGCAGGGGACACGGGTTCGAGCCCTGGTCCGGGAAGATCCCACATGCCACGGAGCAGCTGAGCCCGTGCGCCACAACTACTGAGCCTGCGCCCCACAACAGGGGAAGCCACCGCAATGAGAAGCCCACGCCCCGCAACGAAGAGTAGCCCCCGCTCGCCGCAACTAGAGAAAAGCCGGCGTGAAGCAACAAAGACCCAATGCGGCCAAAAATAAATAAATTAATTAAATTAATTAATTAATTTTTAAAGAGTTAAAGGGCCTGAGTTGTTAAAAATAAATAAAATGTGCCACAACCACTCGCCTGCTCTGTCTTCCTCCCCTGCTTGCTCGTTCTGCGTAGCCCTCAGTGCCCGTGGCACGCCGTAGAATGTTCGTTTAGTTCCACCTCCCCCATCTCCTTGTCTGAGTGGCCTGTCTAGAATATAACCTTCGTGAGGGCAGGGACCGCTGTCTGTTTGGTTCACAGTTGCGTCCCCAGTGCCTGGAACCGCGCCTGGCACGTGGTAGATGTGAAATAAAATGGTTGACCCGATGAATGGTACCATGGGGGTCCGTGGCGATTAGACGACATTCCTCCTTTCCCCGTCTCTAGCTCCTAGTGCAGTGCCCGGAAGGCTCGCAGGCTCTCTCTGCCCTAAAGCTGAACCGCCGCAGAGGCTTCTCCTCGTGCAGTAGACGGAGGAGAGGCTTTGGGAGCCAAGCCACCTTGGCTGGAACCTCTCGGTTCAGAGCCCACTTCCCTCAATGTCCTGGATGTTAGTCGCTCACCAGTATCCAGCTCTCCTCTCCTCCCGGGCACATGGAAGATCACGCTCCTCAGCACTCTTCAGTGGGGCAGGGCCACGTGACTGCTTCCGGCCAACAGATATTCAGCGGAAATGGCTTGTCACTTCCTGGCGGAGGTATAGCTGAGCAGGTGTGAAGCCTACATGTGCCCTGTGCCCTGCCTCAGCAAACTCTCAAGCCAACATGTGGAGATGGTGGACCTTCTGAGTAACGATGTAGAGCAGAGCCCCCACTGTCTTGCTCTGGACATACGACATGGGCCAAAGCAAACCTTTAATTTGGGGGTAATTTGTTATTGCGGCATGACCTAGCCTATCCCAACTAATATCATCAAGTACTAGTGGTAGTGTTGTGGGTAAGTCAGTTCACTCTGAACCCCTATTTTCTCATTCACAAAGTAAACAGTCTTTGTACCATAAGGCAGGTATTCAGCATGGGGGAGGGGGCGGTGCATGGGCGACAGTGCACATGCTTTAACTTGTGACTTCCACGGTAGCCCCAGGGAGGAGATAGTATCTCGTCCAGGTGGAAATAGCATGCTGCCTTTGGAATCAGAAGAGGAAACAAATTCCACGATGTCAGACTATCAGGGCATCAGGGGGTTTCTTGGTGAATTTGTACCTTGACCTGGATTCTTTAGATTGAAGAGATTATCACCAGGAATGGCAGAACCGATTGTGAGTGATAAAAGCTAAAGCATTCTGGGCTGGGACAGTTAGATATGACATCTGGGGCTACACAGCAGGTGACTTCGGTATTTGAGAAGGTGGAATGTCGGCCCGAGGGAAAAAGATTAGTTGATCAGACCACGACTACCAAGCATCTGTTGTTGTTGTTGTTTTGCTGTATTTTATTATTTTTTTCACATCTTTATTGGAGTATAATTGCTTTACAATGTTGTGCTAGTTTCTGCTGTACAACACATTGAATCAGCTATACGTATACATATAGCCCCATATCTCCTCCCTCTTGAGCCTCCCTCCCTTCCACCCTCCCTATCCCACCCCTCTGGGTGGTCACAAAGCACGGAGCTGATCTCCCTGTGCTGTGCGGGTGCTTCCCACTAGCCATCCGTTTTACATTTGGTAGCGTATATATATATGTCCATGCCGCTCTCTCACTTCATACCGGCTTCCCCTTCCCCCCACACCGTGCCCTCAAGTGCGTTCTCTACATCTGTGTCTTTATGCCTGCCCTGCCCCTAGGTTCATCAGTACCGCTTTTTAAAATTCCATATATATGCATTAGCATACGGTATTTCTTTTTCTCTTTCTGACTTACTTCACTCTGTATGACAGACTCTAGGTCCATCCACCTCACTACAAATAACTCAATTTCGTTCCTTTTTATGGCTGAGTAATATTCCATTGTATATATGCCAAGCATCTGATTTGGGTGGTGGAGAGAGGGCGGATAGAAAGAGACAGCAATGGGGATCCTCGTTCTTGATAAACAGTCAGCCCTCTGAAGAGATTTGGAAAATTAAACCTGGTTAGGGCAAAACACCAGGCATTTCCCAAGAGGCTGTGAATAATGACATCATCACAACTGTAAGAGTTCCCACTGAGTGAATGTTCACTGTTTGCCAGCAACTTGGCTTCAGTGGGTCACTTGACTCACCTCATGTCACCCTCTCCATCACGCTCCGAGGGGGACGATGCTATGATCCCCATTTCACAGATGAGGAAATGGAGGCACAGAGAGGTTAAGCTACTTGCCTGGAGTTAAGTTGCAGAGTTGGGATTCAAACCCAGACACTCTGGCTTCCGAGTGAGGTGTGAAGGTGACAGTGGTTCTGTAATACATCAGGTGACTGCACAAGGCTTTTCACGAGATGAGTAAAATGCTTTTAATGGAAAAATCTCTCTTTCTTTCCCTCTGGAAGAGGGGTTACTGGGTATTTGTCTTTTGTCTTCCTCATGGGCGCATTGTGAAGATGAACAGCTTGGTCAGTTGGTAGCCCATCACTCAGTTCAGTGAGCGTGGTCAGAGATGCTAATAAATGTTGATAACGATAGTGATGATTTTTAACTCACAGGTAATACTTACCACGTTTTTTTTTTTATTGAAGTACACTTGATTTACAATGATAATTATCACTGTACAATACAACAAAGTGATTTAATGATACAAACATTTTTTCTATTCTTTTCCGTTATGGTTTATCACAGGATATTGAATATAGTTCTCTGTGCAGCACAGTAGGACCTTGTTGTTTATCCATTCTGTATATAAAAGCTCACATCTGCTCACCCCAACCTCCTACTCCATCTCTCTCCCAACCTCGGCAACCACCAGTCTGTTCTCCGTTTCCGTTATCAAATGTTAATAAAATGGGAGGAAAGGTGTATGTGGTAAAGAATGTGGGGGTTCTGTCTAGATCCCCAGAATTCTTTTAGGGTACCCCCAACACTCCAGCTTTGATGGCTCTCTCAGTGGCACGCACCCCTGGTTCATCTTTCAAGGATCGTCCCTGGGCTTCTACAGACCTGCTTTGCCCACAGGCTGGCAGAGACATATACACACACGTGCGTGCACAGACGGACATGCCCACATACACACAGACTTTAGCTAAAGACTGAAGAAGGGGACAAGAGCCCAGCTCCCTTGCCACAAGCTCCAACGACTCTGAGCTGTAACTTCCCCTCCAGAGTTCCCCACAGCCTCGCAGGAGCTTTGCCCGAGAGCCCACCTTTGCTCGGCTCTTCCCCTTCTCTGTCCTGCTTCTTCTGCCTTACCTGTCTCTCCTGAGAGCATCTCTTCGGTAAATCACATGCACGTGAGTCATCTTGCAGGATTCTTTTGGGGTCTGCTTTCTGTAGAACATGACCTAAGAAAGCGAAATACCAAAGGTCAAAAAAGCTCTACCCAGTAGCTGATAATCCCAATTGCAACGGGGAAGGGTGAGAAGAGGAGACATTGAAAAACACCCCTGTAGGGGCATGTAAACATTTCAGAGAGGTGTGGCGAAGAGAGCTGAATCTTCTTGGTGTGGTCAGGCATCGCCCGCTTAGTTGTTCCAGAGCTGCGCCTGCTGCGAACTGATCTCCACCCTGGTGCCCTTCCAGCAGCATCGTGCGAGGCGGCCAGAGCCTTTGCAAGCAGCCTGCGGAGAGCCTGCCAGGGTTCGCTGTGCTTGCACACCCGCTCCCCAGTGGCGAGAAGCAGTTTTTACATTTCAGCCGCTTGCCTGACCTGCTGTGGCAAAGCAGCCCGCGGCGGTGTGTGTGTGTGTGTGTGTGTGTGTGTGTGTGTGTGTGTGTGTGTGTGTGTGTGCGCGCGAAGACTGGAGGGGGCTGGCCATTTCCTTACAGCTTCCTGTCTCCTAGAAGTTGTGGTTTCCTGGGTCAGCCTCATAGGCATGTATTGTTCAGATGCCTGAATCCAACAAGGAGATACCTCAGGGGCCTTTTCCTCGAGGAAGTCCTGAATCGAGAGAGGGAGAGACGGGGGGGGGGGGGGGGGGGGGGGGAGAGGCGGGAGAGGGGGGAGAGAGAGAGAGAGACTATGAATGGTTTATAAAGAAACCAGTGCTTCTCAAACTTCAGTATGCTTAAGAATCATCAGGAGAGAGTTGGTAAAAATGCAGGTTTCGGAGCCCCACCCTCAGAGACTGTGATTCCACAGGTCCTGGTGATGCTGATGCCACTAGTCCACGGACCATACTTTGAGTAGCGTTGCTATAAACCACAGGACAGCATTATCCTTATCTGCAGTGGATGTTCTGAAGCTTTGAGGGTTGGATGCAATGCACTTCATCTTAGCCCACGCCACAAGCTACGCATGGAATAATGTGACTTTGACCTGACTGCAATTCCTATTTCATCTGGCTGCAGAGTTCGTGCTTCACGTTGTCCTAAGCATTGGTAAGACAGGAAGGCAGAAGCTAATGCCGAGAAGAACTGACATAACTGAGAAAGGCTGAGAGCTTGGAGGCTGATTCCACCTCTGAACTTGAACGTACTTAGGAGTCAGAGCGTATTGTCATCACAGCGAAGTGAGGGTTCCCCTTCCCCGGGAAGGCAGTTGGAGCTGATGGAGGGAACTGTGTTCTTCTCTGCTTTTCTTGCACAGAGTTCGTGCAGAGAAGAAAACAAGAGTGCTTCAGAAATACTCTTTGGGCAGTTCTTGATTTTTTTTTTCTTTTGTAGTTATGAGTCACGCAAATCAAATACCGCACCTATCAAAATAAAGGGCTAGATTGCCCTCGGTGTCCTGTCCGTTTCCCCTTACATCTTCCTATGCAGCGCCTTCGCGCAGAGTTTGGGATTTTGCTCTCTTCTCCATATCCTGCCTTTCTTCCCTTGATACCAGTGGCTCCTTCAACTCACAACTGCCTCGATTCGGGGAGTTCCGGAATTTGGATCTCCCTGAGGACAAAAGGCAAGAGAAAGGGAGCTATAGCGCATCCAGAAATCATGGTCTCTTTTTTTGTGATGTCTTGCCACATTTTCCCAATAGCCTACCATGAGGAAACATCACTTATATAATCAGAAAGCCTCACTCCTCTTTTCTTTCAATCAAGATTGGTAATTCTGTACATAGTCTGCAGCAACAGCTGACATTTCCCAAGTGCTTTGCCTCAGCCGGGCAGACACTGTGCTAAGCGCTTTCACGTATGCCATCACTGAATTCTTGCCACGAGGTGAAACGAGGTGTGAATCATTCTCCCCATTTTACAGGTGAAGAAATGGAGACACAAAGAGGTGAAGTCACTTGTTTGAAGCTGTAGAGCTAGGAAGGGGCCAAGATAGGCTTCAAATCTGATATTTTGCACTCAGTTTTGAACCATAATGCTTCAGTTGTATATAACTAAAACCACGTAAAAAATATAAGCCGGGCAAAAATTCTGGAAGGAAATATATCAGCATTTTGACACTGATTTGTCTGCATGGTGCAGTCGTACAACTGTGCACTTTTTCCTTCTGTTCTGATTTTCTGATTACTGTTCCCGTGACCATATATTAGACTTACTATTTGACTATATATAGACTTACTATTTGAAAGAAAAATCACTAGCTCAGTCTCTTTCTCCTAGTTCAGTGTCTGAAGTCGTCCCAGGCAGGTGATCTTCTGTTGTTCTGTGAGGGGTCCCAGGAATACAGACTCTGCAGGAGCCCATCAATTCGGTTAATCATTCTGTAGATTGACCTGCGTGAGGCCCCTGAAAGGGGCTGACTCCATCATCTGGATGGAAGGACTCCTCGTAATCACGCGCCTTCTTGCTGGGCAGGGACCAGCTGTCAGGAGGCTGTGCCCTTTGAGCTGTTCTTCCAGTTGTTAAAACGAGCTTCTGCTGATCACCCAGATTCCTGTTTAGCCACCTTCATGCCCCGAACCCTACCGCAGAGAGCTGGATGTCCAGGCCTAGAGATCAAACGCACGCCCTTGGCCTCTATTGGTTAGGGTTTATTGCTGCAGCACGCAGCCCTCAAATCTCCGCAGCTTAGTGCGATAGGCGTGTATTGTGTGCTCAGCTAAGAGTTTCATTTCATCGTTTTCTATTTCCACATTTGGCAGGAGATCCTCCCCTCGGTCAGAGACTAGGTCCCTCCCCCTTGTGGTTCTGCCTCACAGTCTTCCTTATCCTGTAAATCTGACCAGTGGACAGGGGAGTCTCACCCATGGGAGATGTCCGTGGGCCAGGTCTGGAAGTGGCACAGATCACATCTGCATTTTCCATTGGCCAGTACCTGGTCACCTGGCCACCATAATTGCAAAGGAGGCTGGGAAATGTAGTCCAGCTGTGTTTGGAGAAGAAGAGATAACAGGTCCTGGGGAGCACATAACAGTCTCAGGTACAGGCACATTCATTTGTTCAATGAATATTTTTGGAGTGTCTGCTGCGTCAGGCCCATTGATGCCGTGTGTGTCCTGTTGGCTGTAGGCATGAGGCAGTTTTGTCTTTTGTCTTTTTGGTCAGAGCCGAATTTGGAGGGTCCTACTCTAGACTACGTAGAGGTCCCTGCGCCTGACTTCAAATCTTGAGGGGGAGTGCCCAAGGCGCTGCTGCCCCTAGAAACACCCTGGTTCCCATATCAGTCCGGATGCAGCCAGGAAGAGAGCGACCATGCCAACTATTTTAACCGAGGCCATTGGTTAAACAGGCATTAGAAGTGAAACAGAGGTGGGAACTGCAAGAAGTAGTGACCACCCCTAGGACTGGGGGAACAAAGGGAATGGGTCGAGGTTATCAAAACTGAGAAGTTCGTGATAGGATTAATCTCCAAAATATACAAGCAGCTCATGCAGCTCCATATCAAAGAAACAAACAACCCAATCCAAAAATGGGCAGAAGACCTAAATGGACATTTCTCCAAAGAGGATGTACAGATTGCCAACAAACACACGAAAGGATGCTCAACATCACTAATCATGAGAGAAACGCAAATCAAAACTACAAGGAGGTCTCACCTCACACCGGTCAGAATGGCCATCATCAAAAAATCTACAAACAATAAATGCTGGAGAGGGTGTGGAGAAAAGGGAACCCTCTTGCACTGTTGGTGGGAATGTGAATTGGTACAGCCACTGTGGAGAACAGTATGGAGGTTCCTTAAAAAACTAAAAATCGAACTACCGTACGACCCAGCAATCCCACTACTGGGCATATACCCTGAGAAAACCATAATTCAAAAAGAGTCAGGTACCGCAGTGTTCATTGCAGCTCTATTTACAATAGCCAGGACATGGAAGCAACCTAAGTGTCCATCGACAGATGAATGGATAAAGAAGATGTGGCACATATATACAGTGGAGTATTACTCAGCCATAAAAGGAAATGAAATCGAGTTATTTGTAGTGAGGTGGATGGACCTAGAGTCTGCCATACAGAGTGACGTAAGTCAGAAAGAGAAAAACAAATACCGTATGCTAACACATATATATGGAAACTAAAAAAAAAAAAAAAAAAGGTTCTGAACAACCTAGGGGCAGGGCAGGAATAAAGGCGCAGACATAGAGAATGGACTTGAGGACAAGGGGAGGGGGAAGGGTAACCTGGGACGAAGTGAGAGAGTGGCATGGACATATATACACTACCAAACGTAAGGTAGATAGCTAGTGGGAAGCAGCCTCATGGCACAGGGAGATCAGCTCGGTGCTTTGTGACCACCGAGAAGGGTGGGATAGGGAGTGTAGGAGGGAGACACAAGAGGGGGGAGATACGGGGACATATGTATATGTATAGCTGATTTACTTTGTTATACAGCAGAAACTAACACAACATTGTAAAGCAGTTATACTCCAGTAAAGATGTGGGAAAAAAAGAAGTCTGGAGGTGATACCCAGCAGAGCTGAGACCCAGAGCCCTGAGGACGAAATGCTGCCTGGCTACTGTTGGTGTGTCAGGGGTGTGTGCGAGGCTGGTTCCGGGATTGCTAACACAAAACAAAACAGAACGATTCTGGAACCTGTGGCCACTGCCCTAATAAAGGGCTATTACTAAAGGGATGCTCGTGGAAACCGGAAGCCAAGAGGCAGAAGTTCCTTCTTCCTGCAGTCGCCAGTCTCCCTCTAGCTCCCCCTACTGGCAGAGCCCAGCAGGGAGCAGCTGGCAAAGCAGAAAGGAGGTGTGCAGAATCCCAGCTCCAGCATTACAGAGCAGGGTATAGAAAGGGTGGATTTGGAACTGAGAGACAGTAACTTAATAACTGGTACCAGCTCACATGATTTATGTCTTGGTTACATGGTGCAACCACAGTGGAATCTCACAAGGTCACTCAGAGAGACCTCCAAGTACAGTCCATTCATTCATCGGTTCACTGAACACATATTCTTGCATGCCAGGCGTGTGCTCGATATTGGGGATAGAGCTATAAATAAGGCAGCTCTTGCCCACAAGGAGTTCACACCACATGCACGTGTGTACACGTACGCAGGCATGCGCACACGTGGTATAAATAAGGAATAGCAAAGCGCTGAAAGGCACCTGGGCTCGAGAGCAGAGCGTGGTTCTTCTTCGCGGCCTCCATTAGAGGATTGTGTGGCAGTGAGCTTAGCTCTTCTCGTTGGAGAAAAGAGAGGAGGAGAAAGTGGCAGTGAGCGCGGCCTGGGCCTGGCGTGGAGAGCGTCGATTGTTCTGCTGCCTGGATTTGCCCTCCAGCGAGCAGCCTTCCTGTTCAGGGGGCAAATCAAGGGGATGTTGACCGTGACTGAACAGAATGAGAGAAGTAGAAATTAAACGAGGGCAGTCAATGCACGCTGGCCTCTTGGAAGCCTGTGCTTTCCTCCCTGGGGTGCGCAGAGGAGTCTGGCCCTTTGATTTGCATCTTTTAGGCATTTGCTGCTGGGCACTCAGAGCTGAATGGTTTCTAACACGTTGGGAAGGTGGTACGTTTTCTGTGACTCTGTGTGAGGGGCGAGGAAGGGCCCTGCGGCTGTGAACGGTAGATTGTTCCTTTAAGTTTTCCGCGTTCGTGGCCTCATTTGACATTGATTGAGCACCTGCTGTGTGCCAGTGACAAAGAAGAAGAGAGACCCTCTGGCTTTGAATCCGCGGATGGTTCTGCTGCGGCTCACCCCCGTCCCTCTGATGCAGGAAGGTCACAAGTCATCCAGACACCCGCTTTATAAAAGTTATGAGTGTCGTCTTGCAGAGGAGGCCTGCCCTTAGTTTTAGGACTGACGGAAGCCATTCACCTCCTTGGGCCTCTGTTTTCTCATCTTTAAAATGGCAAGTCAGATTATACTATCGATAGTTCAGGACCCAGCCAGTATGTGTTGAGGGCTTACTCTGTGCCACGCGCTGCATCGTTTCTACGCTGTTGTTACGGTGACTTCTTTACCTTAGCATTTCTGAGACGGTCCTGATTTCCTGTAATTTGATTCGTTTCAATAAAGGTAACCTCTAAATAGATAACCCAGTGCGATCTAATGTTTTCTCTTGTCTGTAGACTTTTGATCTGAGTTAGAAAATAGTGAGGTCAGGTTTAGAGGTGGTGGCTGTGGTGAGGTAACTTTTGCCGCAGCTTAGTGACCTCCGGGCACACACACGCTTATTCTTTCCCATGATCCTGTAGGTCCGTGGGCAGACCTGCTCTGGGCTGGCCTGGCCAGAGCTGGAAGGTCTAGGCTGGCCTACCCCCAGGGTTGGGGTCTCAGCCTGGACAGCTGTGGTAGCTGGGCCTCCTCCCCACGTGATCGCTCATCCTCCAGGGGGCTGGCCCAGGCTGGTTCGTGTGGTGGGGGAAGGCCCCCCAGCAGCAAGAGACGGCAAGCCTCCAGGTCCTTCTGCCTTTCTCTCTTTGAGTCAGATTTGCTATTGCTTCTTGGGCCAAAGCAAGTGGCAAGGCCGGAGTCAGCATGGGTGGGGATGACCCAAGGGCCATATTGCCCACAGTTTCCACAGGAGGTAAGAGATGCTTGAGACATTTTGGCGCCTTGTTTACCAGTGGGGGCCGGTGAGAGAGGCGCGGGCTGTGAATGGTGTCAAGGGCAAGGACCAGATTCGCCGAATGAGATTTTGTTTCTTCGCAGGTTGAGGTGCTGATGAGTCTCACCCCACTACGAACAGGCTACTCAGGGTCATTCCACACATACTTCCTGAGCGCCGTCTCTTTGCCAGATCTGCAGATCCCCTAGGACAGAGGCTGAGGTGGAGGCAGTAACGTAGTGGAAACGTACGAGTTCTTGCCACGGAGATGATGGGAGAAGAGATGAGAAACTTGAGACTCTGCTGGAATCTAGGGACACACACGTGTACACGTGCACATGCGCACACATACCCACACGTGCATACAGGCACAAGCGTGCATGGCCCTACGCGTGTGTGCTCGACCCCCCACATGTCCACGCGGCCACGTGTCTGCGCGCTCACACACCGCACACGTGTACGCACACCACGCACGTGCGCAACGTGTACCTGCATGCACGACCTTCAGACAGTCTCAGAGGACTTACAGAAGCTGGTCCCAGGGGGTCCTTGAATTGCCAAACCAAAAGCAGGCTGCGTAGACGGGAGAGGGAAGAGGGTGGACAATAGGCCCCAGGGGAAAGCGGCCCCCCTTTTCTTGAAGTTGAACGGAGATTCAAGAAACCACCACGCTCTGCTCTACAGAATGATTCTTGAAGTACATTTTTGTGTACGAGACTTGTCCCGTTTTTTTAAAGAATAGGGTTGACACGTCTGTTTAAATGAATTTTCCCATCTCGATGGACACATTTTGGCGGAACAAGTTTTCATGGTGATAACAGAGAATCAGGGTGGTGGGGTGGGAAGAAAAAGGGGAGGAGACCTATTGAAAAAGGTTTCAAGGTGAGTAGGCCCCTCATTTAAAGAAAAAGAAGGCCAGGCTGGACATTAGCATCAGAAAAGCAGCCCACTTCAGTGCCTGCTTTCCATTAGGGCCTGCGGTGGCCAGTTATGTTGGTGGCTGTGAATAATAGGCTCTTTTGGAAAATGGGGAAGCCACCGAGCTTTGTCCCTGCTTCCCCGAGGGGCTTAGTTTTTCCTGTAAGTCCTCCCCTGGTCTCATCGTCCCGGACACTTGTCAGTCAAAATGTGGGCCTCAGCCCGCGGGATGCAAGAGAAAGGCGAGCCGTCGGTGGCCCCTCCCAAGCAGCTGGGGCCTTCCTCTTGTTTGTGTTTCCAGGTTTTCAGATCACCGGAGTGTCATCTTCCATCCGGCACTCAATGGCTTTACAGCCGCTCTTGGCGGTGGTGAGTGTGAGAGCGCCGACGGCAGGAAAGCTCGGTCCCGTTTGGCAGAAGCTCCCTTACAGAAACGGCCACTGTTGATTCTCCCAGGGGAAGCTGATTTTCTCCGAGGTGGAAGGCCCGCTGATATCAGCACCGGGGAAGCAGCTGGGGGACTTGGGGGGCAGGGGTAGCGGAGAGAGAGAATTTATAAAGCCCTTAAACCCCAGCTCAGGAACAAGTGTGTTCAGATCGGGCCACATCTTTGGTCTGGAGGAGAGGACTTGCCCGAGACCTGTTGAGCCTGCAAGGGGAGTGAGATAGACACCATGAAGGCTTTGGAGGAAACACTGAATTCATTAGTACTAATGAACTGAAGTTCAAATGCTCGGCCTTTGGGCTACTAACCATAGGGCTATGGTTTTTCTTAAGAGGAAAAAAATCAATGTAAAGAAACAGGTAAGGAGGTGATTTCTTGATACCCCAAGCACCCAGAGACAATTAACTATTTTCTCTAGTTCTTTCACCATCTTGCGTGTGCGTTCATTCACACACACACACACACAGCCCAGCCAGCTGGCTCTGTGAGACAGAAAGGAATTCACCTCACAGGACTTTCTGAGCTTCTTCCTGACCGCACATTTAACTCTTCCTTTTTAAAAATTATAAACCTTCCTTGGACTTGGCATCACCTCTCAAGGTCATACCCTAGGGAGACGACTGCTTTATTGTTTGGGTGCCTGTCAGGATTCTGGCTAAAGATCGGGCTGGCAGGTGCTTGGGTCGGCCTCTGGTGGTGCCATGGTGTTGCAGCAATGCACAGTCCAGGGCGCGATGTGGCCTGGGGCAGCCGGCTTTTGCTGTCACTTAGTCACAGAGTAGCCATTGGACACCCAGGTCTGGAGGCGATCTGCTCCAGGTGGAGCCTGGGGGGGGGGCTCCCGCCTGGAGGGACAGAGGTGGTCCGGTTTTATGCCCACGGGGCTCCTCTGGTTGCCCCAGCTCTACCCCAACGCCCTGGAGTTCCGGAGCTTAGCAGGGCGAGGTCACGCAAAGTGCCGTCATCTGGCCCCGTGGATGACTGCCACGGCCTCCTGTCTCCCTGCTTCTGCCCTTGCCAGCATCTAGTTCATTCTGCATACAACCGCTAGAAGAGGCCTTTTAGAACAGGTCACATCATGTCCCTCCTCCGCTCAAAGCCATCCAAAAGTCACGTGTCTCACCGAGGGTAAAGCCCGACCCCTCACCTTGGGGCGGCCCACAAGCCCCGCACGATGGGCCCCGGCGTCTCTCTCCCCCGCTCCCCTCGCTCCCCTCGCTCCCCTCGCTCTCCTCGCTCTCCTGCTCTGGCTGCAGTGGACTCCTGGCCGCTCCCAGAGCACACCCAGCACTTCCGCCTCGGGGCTTCCGCTCTCGCTGTTCCTGTGCCTGGAACACTCTCCCACCAGATGTTTGAATGGCTCCTTCCGTCGCCTCCTTCAAAATTCACCTTCACAGTGAGGTCTTTGCTGACCACCCTCTAGGTCCTCTGAATCCCCCTTCCTCACTTAATTTTTCTCCATAGCGTTGATCACCATCTAACGAACTATATATTTTACGCCTGTATTTTATTCTCCTCCTGCGCTAGAATGTAAGCTCTGTGAGGGCAAAGATTTTTGTCTTATTCTCCACTGTACCAGCAAGGCCTTTGACAGTGCTCGGTGCATAGAGGAGCTCAAGAAATATTCGTAGAAAGGATGAATGGACCCACACCAGACGCTGCTTTTCGGGGTGGTACTAGAATGGTCCTAAATCCTGGTGCTTCCACTGAGCTGCAGAAGCCAAGCTCTTTCTCAGCTCCCGTGGCCACACCTCTTGGCACAAAGAGGGATAGCCTGTTTCCATGGCATCTGTTAGAACTCCTAGGTCTGGTGATGAGGCGGTTTCCCCAGGACATGGCCTGAATTCACAGCTTCACAGCGGTGGGGTGCAAGGGCTCCAGTGATGAAACTGCTGTCCCCATAAGTGGCAGCGCACAGTAGACGCTCTGGGGCAGGTGATCAAGTGGAATAGGGCAGCCTCTGAACGGGCCTCCCTGATGTACAGACATCCCTCTCCTCCCTGCACGCCCCCTCGCCCTCCCCGCACCCCTCCACAGATGTCCCCGGCAGGAGCCTGGGCCTGACACACTGCAGCTGTGCGAGCAGGAGACCCTTATCTAGGCTGCCGTCATTCAAGGCAGGTGCTCCAAACAGACGCCAGCACAGATCGAGTGCCGTTTTCTGTAATAATATCTGCTATTTATAGTGTATCTGCTGTGTGCCAGGTGTTTTACACATATCTTCCATCTTTACAAGAATCCTCCTGAGGAGGCATTATTATTTCTCTTTAAAGAGAGGGAACTGAGGCTCAGAGAGGTTACATAGCTGGTCCGGGGCCAATTAGGAGAGCAAGTAATGGAACTGGGTTTCTACCAAGGTCTGGCTCCAAACACCATGCGCTGCGTGACCTCCAAGATCGCCTTGTACGGGAATGCAGGTGGCGCACTGCACAACTCCTGAGCCATCGTGAATGATGCTCTCTAGGGGACACAGCCCCCCTGACTATCTGCCGGAGTAGCTTAGGGAGGCTGGTTGTATCAGTTGGGAATGCATCGCACTGGAAGGAATAGCAAAGCTGAACTCTTGCGGGACGGGGGCGTCGAACAATGTGGGATTTTGGTTTTCTCACACAGGCAAAGGTCTGGAGGTAGGTGGCTGCCGAGATTGGGTCAGTGGCTCAACAGTGCTGGGTTTAGTGCCTCAGATTCTCTTGGCCTTTTCGTCATTGTTGCAAGGTAGCTGCTGTAGCTCAAACCATCACATCTGTGTTCTAGGGAGAAAGGAGATGGGGAAGGGGGGTGTCAGTCACATCGGTTCCCTTTTTATCATGAAAACTAAACTTTCCCAGTCTTCCATCTCCAGCTCCCAGAAGGTTTCTGCTCATGACTCATCCACCAGAGCTCGAGAACAGGGGCACCCCTAACTGTAGACTGGAAAGAAGTATTTTAAATTTCAAGGCTTTGAAATGGATGGCAACAAGGGAGAGGGCTGGAGAGGGAACTGCGGGCCAGCAGTGCCTGCCACAGCAGTGTTTCCGACTTCCTGGCCGGGAGCATTTTCAGCAGACCCTGTGGCCAGCAGCGTCCCATTCTTTGTTGGCTATGCCAAGGCAATAGGACGTACTTGTCCTCCTGGGCTGAAGTGTGGAAGAGGAATTAGGAGGCAGAGGGATGCTCTGATATGGTGTGTGACCTCCCTCAAATAGGGAGTGATTCTAGATCCCTGACGATGACATCAGCCTGGACCCTCTGAATCAGAATCTGCATTTGAGCTCAATGCCTGGGTGACCCACGTGAACATCAGTGTTTGAGAAGTGCTGTTTCTAGAACATAGACCAAGAACACGGGATCTTCTCCCTGGCCTCCACCAACGTTCTCACAGCTTTCAGCTCTAGCATGACTGACACATCCCAGTTTGCCCAGGGCTGTCCTGGTTTTAGCACGGACAGTCCCATGTCCTGAGAAACTCCCCAGGCCTGGGCAAACCACCCTATATCGGCTTTTGTCTACGGAGGGTTCCTTGTCTCCCTCTGCCTTTACGAAGGCGGAGCCAATAGCTAAACGCCTAGAAAGCTTCCTTGCAGAGGTCAGGAAAGACAGCTAGAAGGCCTTTCGCTTGGGATAGGGGATTGAACAAGGCCTGAGCTGGGACTCCTCAGCAGAGGAACGTGGTGAGGCCCTGCCCTCCTGGGGGAAGGTGTGGAGAGCTGGCAAGGAGACGCTTAAGAACCCGGTGGGCTTTTGATCCGGGTGGTTCGGAGGTATCATTACTGGACTTGATCACACATCGACAGCCAGCATGAATGGGCTTTGGGTTAAGAACCCGGTAACACAGCAGATTAACTCTTTCCTCACTCCTTTCTTCCACCCCTTCGTGTTGCTTTCTTCCTTCTGCCAAGAAAACAGAAGAGAAATGCCTGAATCCCACACAGGAAGCACTTGTCGTGAGTCGCACTGGTGACTCAGAGTTATTTTTTAGTCCTGCCAGCCAAGAGCAACAGGAATGAGCTGGAGTGATCTGATTTATTAGTGGAAAAAACCCAACTTTTCCTGACCTCGCGCCTCTTCTGAGCCCTCCCCCTCCTGCCTTCCAGCCTCCTGCTTCATGCCCTGGGCGGCCCGTGTGGCTGCCCGGAAACTGCTGTGTCGGGGGCCTCGGGGCCGACGGATTGCTCAGGCCTCGCGCTCCATTAACGAGTATGTGCCCCGGGCCTGCTGGAGTGGAAAGGAGAAGACGGGGCCCGGCTACTGAAGCCCGGGGTCTGGGAGCCACTCGGCAAGACACACAGTGCCACACGCTAGGACTTCTGTATGCCACCTGTGGGAGGGGGCGAGAAATCCCAGAGCAGCTGGGGCGACTTCCTTAAGAGCTTGGATTTGGTCCTTTAGCGCCGCCATCCTGATCGTGAGCGCGGTGGCTCTCTGCCACGCAGCTAAGGACAGAGAGTACTGTCCCCAGGGCCTTAAGTCAGCTCACTGAGGCCCGTGCCTCTGTATTTGGCCCCTTAACCGCTTTGCTCTTGTCTGAGCGATGTTTGGGACCCAGACAAATGGCGCAGCCAGGAGCCTTGCTGTAGAATTTGCTGCACTGCTTCAGACTCTCTTCTGCCGTCTAGGAAGACAGCTGTGGGGTATCGGGGTGTAGTTCCTCAAGCCAGGCTCCTGTGATCGAGTTTCTCCAATGCCTGTCCTCAGAAAGCTAGACAGAGACCTTTTAAATGCCCCGTGTTCCCAGACACAGGCCAGAGCTGCAGGGGGACATAGGCCATGATGATGGGCAGGGGTGACAAGGTGGGTGGCACAAGGGCAGTGCCCGCCGAGTCTCCCGCCTGGACTGCAGAAGCTCCCTGTCGTGCCGAACTAGGAACCGCGGTGTGGTCGGCCCGATAGGACCATTCTAGAAGGAGCCGTTTCTCACTGACTGGGATCCGGTGAGATGAAGTGCTGTCTCATTCTTCATTGTTTGCTCTCTAAGAGTTTGAAACCCAACTGGAGGACATTTGTTGCTGTTTGCAGTACCGGAAGAAACAGCTCAGGGTCAGTGGCCGTGTTTATAACCCTGGTGACCATTCACCCTCTTCCAGTCAGAAGGCCGTTCGTGTCAGTGAGCGCATCGTATGGCTACAGCGAGGGGCTGCCTGGGGGCTGCTGAGCTAGTGGGAGGGCCTGCAGTGGACTGTGGTCTTTCGGCCCTTGGTTTGGGTTTGATTCGCATTCAGTAGTTCATCTGTCCCCTCTCCAGACTGCAGTGACGGATTCGAGCTCCAGGGTCACGGGTCTCCGCTGCGTGTGGCCGACTACCTACAGCAGGGCTGTAGTATAGTAGTATAGTTGATGAACAATGTTGTGATCGTTTCAGGTGTACAGCAGAGTGATTCAGTTTTACGTAGACACGTATCTCTTCTTTTCCAAATTCTTTTCCCATTTAGGTTGTTACATAATATTGAGCAGAATTCCCTGTGCTCTACAGTAGGTCCTTGTTGGTTACCTATTTCATATATAGCAGTACGTGCGTGTCAATCCCAAGCTCCCTAACTATCCCTTGAGAATCGACATTTCTGAAGACTCCCTGGTGATGCCCAGGGTGCTCGTCCAGGGGCTGCACCTGGCGTAGCAGTGGCTCCACAGAGGTGCCGAGTGCTCTGCCCCTCACTAGCCACACCCCCGTAGCACGGATTGACTGTATCAGGATAAGAAGAACTGCTTTGCTTTTGAGCCTAGCGCTTCATTTCCACTCCCCCAATCCTCGTTTATGGGGGGAAGTTAAGATACCATTTCGGAGTGTGAAGCGGGAATCCGAGGTGCTCAGGGCTCAGCCTGGCCGCCCCCCATGCTTCCCCTCCCGTCCACCCCCCCAGGGGACCTTGGGGGCCCGGGAGTTCCTGCTGGTGCTGCAGTAGCAGGCAGTTTGCATCTGGAGTTACACCCTTCAAAGGTCTCTGGAGGAGCAGGAACAAACCGGAGGAGAAAATTACATTTGAAATAATTTATTTTCACATGCAGGGGAGAAATCACATTTGGTCTAGATTCATGTAAAGAAAACAGAGATTAGATTTTAAAAAATGTGTTGCTGGCAAGAGAGAAGAGCAGACGGGTTTGGATAAAATACACTTTCTGTTGAACCTGGCCTTCAGTCCCAGGCTGCATTTAAAGGGGCTTGGAGTTAGATTATGGAGGAGAATCAAGGCTGGATTTTATTTTCAGTTCATTTTTCTTTTGAAATACTTCCTAGGTTGGGACTGGAAGTGACAGAAACATTTACACTGCAGGAAAAGGTTGTTCCTAGAATTTCGAGCTTTTTGGGTCTGCTGTGCAGGAGGCTGATTTAGAATTCTCATCTGAGGAGAGACAGGATATTCCTTTGGGATTTCTAGCCAAAACCCGAGGCTCAGTCCTGAGGAGGGCGACAGGGGCAGGTACAGTAAGAGCCCGCAAGCAGAGTGAAGGACACACGTGCCAGTGGCCACACCCCAGAGGCTGTCTCTATAGGCCCTTGGGGTGGCAATGGGTCACTGTCAGGGTAAGCCCATCACGGGGGTGATTAAGGAAACAACCACAGCACCCGCTCTCGGTTATTGGCTTCTCAGCATGTACCTGGCTGAATGCACATCATCGTATTAAAACCTCACCTATCATCATCTCCGTGTTTTAGGTGAAGCAAATGAAGAGAAATTATTTTCGAAAAGCTACACAGCTGTCTGGCTAGCATTATCATCGTGAATAAAGGGCCATAGTTTACATGTATGAAAATTTATTAGGTTGAATCAAATGAAAGAGCTATTTTTGTAGGTTAAAAAGATGGTTGAATATTGGCAATTTCATATGGCTCAACCAAATATACGTATATGCGCAAATATATATATATATATATATATGGCGAGAGAGAGAGAGAGAGAGAGAGTGTGTGTGTGTGTATATATATATATATATATGGCGAGAGAGAGAGTGTGTGTGTGTGTGTGTGTGTGTGAGGGCCATGTAGCAAGCATATATGTATGAGTTCATTGTCTGGAGAGGGGATAAATAAATTGTGATGTAATTAAATGATGGATTTCTATAAGGAATGAAAAATGGATGACTTTAAGCCATTAATGACTTAAAATGGTTGTATATAAAAATATACTACTGATCAAACTATCTAGTTGCAGAAGGATACAGGGAATGTAATACAATTTATATATAGATGAATATATAGAAAGGTATATTTTGTTAAGGGATACACACACACACACACACACACACACACACACACACACATATACATACATACATACATCTTGCCTTCCAGAGTCTGGTTCCAGAAAGTGGTTACATTTGGGGTGGGAGGCCAGGAAGGGAATATGATTAAGGTGAAAATACAAAAGGGACTTTAAGTGTGTTTGTAATTTTTTTCTTAAGCTGAGTGAGCAGTAGACAAATATTCACTATATTATTCTTTATACCTCTTTGTACTAGTCATCTATGGCTGCATAACAAATCATCCCAGAATTTAGTGGCTTAAAGCAACAGCATTTATGATCTCAGTCTCTGTGGGTCAGGAATCTGGACACAGCTTAGCTGGGCCTGTCGCAGGCAGCATCAAGGTGTCAGCTGGGGCTGCAGTCATCTCAAGGCCCAACTAGGGGTGGGTTTGCTTCCAAGCTCACTCAGTGGCTGTTGGCGGGATTTGGATTTATTGTCATGGGCTGTTGGACCGAGGGTCTCGGCTCTTCGCTGGCTCTTGCCCAAAGGCCACCCTCAGTTCCTTGCTACATGGCCCACTTCAGAAGGCAGCTTACATCGTGGCAGGCAGATTTATCGGAGGGTTTTGAGAGACAGAGAGTGGGAGGGGGTGGGAGGAGTTACAATCTTTTGTAACCTATTTATGGATGGGATATTTCATCATTTTACTAGAAGCCAGTCACACTCAAGGAGAGGGGATTACACAAGGGCATGAATACCAAGAGGTGAGGAACATTGGGGACATCGTAAGAGGTTTGCTTACTGTAATATGCCTGAAATATCTTATAATAAATTTTAAAAGAAAAATCTGTTCACAGGTGAAATATAACTGACTGCTGGCATTAGAAGCTCTCTGATCCTCCACGGTAGTCACATATTTGGCTACTGCTAAATCTTGCCCAGGCTCCCACCCCCATCTCATTCTCCCCAAAGGACATCTTAATCAACAACACAGTCAATTAACGATGTTTTTCTCATGACCGGAATTAGAGAGATGTCAGTGTCATATCAAAAGTGCTTTTCATTTCTTCAACTATACTTTTGCTAAGTTGCTAATTAATATTTTAGAAGTCTGTCCTCCCAGATCCGCCACTGGCCAGGGCAGTGGGGTGCGCATGAGCTTTGCAGCCAGCGTTGGGTCCTGACCCCTGTTCCACCCCTTACCAGCTACATAACCTTGGGAAAGTTACACTCTCTGAAAATTAGTCTTCTCATCCGATAAATGAGAGGAAGAATACCCGTCTCAAGGATTCCTGGCCTTGGCATCTGAGGGAGGTTGTAATGTTCGACTCTGGAGACCTTTAAGCAGAGGCTTGATTCTGGCCTCACAGCTAAGGCAAAGAGAGGTGCTCTTAGACAGAGCATGGGTTAAAGCGGTGGCCTCCGTGCAGTCTGATCAATATGAAAGCGATAGAGCCCACGGTATTTATTTAGAAGTTGTATGCATGGGTAGCTGTAGTACTATGTTGCTTTCTGTAGCGGTCCCTGCCCATCTCTCTGAGCCTTCACACTTAGGGCAAGCCTTCTGATAGCCAGCTGCCAGATTCTCCATCTTTTTGCCTGTGGGCTTTCTCTAAAGATGCGGAAGACCCCTCTGCTTGCTCCCTGGGTGGGCCAGAAGTGCAGGGGGATTCACATAGCCCTGGAGAGTTCTCATCCCATTAATGATGGGGGCTGGTGTATAAATGCCTCAGCTCCCTTGGAGGTGTCGGTTCTCTGCCACTTTTGCGGAGTCTCCCAGGGAGACTGAGCTCCAGTTACTTGCTAGCCCTCTCTTGAGTGGCTTCCTTCCCTTCTCTGTTTTACTTCGTCACGCCCCTCCCGCGAGTGCCTTGCCCCTCCCCAATAAACTTGTTACCCTTGAATCCTAGACTCTGAGTCTGCTAGAGAAACCCAATTTACTTATATTCTAAAACAATTACATCTTAAAAGACATGTAAAGGTAGAAAATGTAAAAGGAGGAGGTGAACATACATACACACATCCGTGGCCTGATGTTTTTCTTTGCTCGCACTCTGCATTGCAAAGGCCACTGGTTTGAGGAAGCTGGGAGCTCCCCTTCCAGTCTCGTGAGTTGTCACGAGGTTGTTGTCCAGCACTCTCTCCGTGGGTGCCTGCTTCCAGGACCCATTTGACTTAGTTCAGGTGGTTTGCTGGACTTTTCACATTGATGTGTGGTGGCGGTTTGGGGGTCACAGGCTACCCGACTGAAAGATCTTCAGGACTGGTTGCTAGACTCTCCTGTATTTGAGAGAGTAACTTCCGTACCTTGGACTTCCAATGATGTAAAAAGAAATCTCCAAGTTCAGAATCAGGGAAAAGCTCCCCACAGATGCTTGGCTGCCCTTGGGAAACCCATGGTTCTCTCTGTCCAGCTCTCCACGCAAGGAGGACCATGCAACATGTATATGTTGAACGGGCAGCCTCATGCTCTCAGGGTGGCGTGAATATTCTCATTTGCCAGCTGTCACTCCAACACATGGCTCGGCACTGTGTAGACATATAAACACAGGCAAACAGTCTTCAGCTTGAAAACAGACTCCACTGGCCTCAGGGTAAAGATTTGGGAGGGCAGAACGCTCCCTTATTTTCTGCCTTCCTGGAACAAAGCCTCCTGTGGTCTTTCAGGGGATCACATTTTTTAAGCCATCCAGATTCGAGTTGCTCCTTAACCAGTTGAACTGTGGAGACCCACTCTGCTGGCTCAGCTGACGGGGCAGCACAAGCTAACATTTTCCCCAGGGCCTCCCGGTGGCCTTTAAATGAGGTGGCCTTCACCGTCCTGAGAACAGTCTCCAGCAGTCATCCAAGGAGAACTTTGCAGCCAGAGTTGGGTCCTGACCTCTATTCCATCCCTTACCAGCTACGTGACCTTGGGAAAGTTACACTCTCTGGAAATCAGTCTTCTCATCCAATAAATGAGAAGAAGAATACCCGTCTCAAGGATTCTTGGAAGATTAAATACATGAGAAAACTTGTGCAGGTGGAAGAGCAGTGCCCAGCACGCAGTAAGAACTTGACAAAGGCTGCCCACTAGTTCTGCTCAAGAATAACTCCCATGTCTTTATACAACAGCTTATTCCCCTGGCGATGAAACTGAAGCAAAGGGATGTCCAGTGAGGCCTGGTTTATAGGGAAAGCCTTGGGCATCCCTCTGGCCTGCCAGGCTGACCATCCAGGGCATAAGGTCCAGGAGCCTTGTCTTGCTCTAAGTTCCCTTGAATTTCCCACTGACGCCATATTGCTCAGCTGGATCGACGTCATGGTTGTGTAGTAGTGAAAAACAGTATCTGTGATGATGGAACGGGCAGAAATACGAACCTTTCTCTTGCTGTTTCCTCATTCCCCGCCCACGTGGGCCTCTCCTTTTACTTTTGCCAGGTCACCCACTTGGGAGGGGTGTCTCCACTCCACTGTCTGCGGGGGGGGCAGCGTTCACACAAGTGTCATGAGTGTATTGCCATGAAAAGTCCTCCCTTGTAGGGCCTTGGAGGGAGTGAGAGCAAAGAGGAGCCCTCTTGCGTGCATTCTCAGCTCTTGACTTCTCAAGCCAGTCGATAGGGTCACTTTGAGGCCTACACACATGCAGGTGTACACACACACACACACACACACACACACACAAATCGTGCCTTCTCAAAGCATGGCTGGGCTGGATTAGAGCTTGGAGAGCTGCCCACAACGTGGTGCCAGCTTTTAGAAAGAAAAGCAAGAACCCAGGCTCGTGGGCAAAGTTCTAATGAGAAATAACAGGCACTGAAGCAGTCAGGGAAGAGACCCTGTCCCTGGGAACAGAAAACGTGATGTTAATTTCCCCAAAATAGGGCACTGAAATCTTGAAAAGCTTTTAAGGGGTTGTGAGAGGAAAGGTTAGGGAGTTGAGGGTACACTTGTCTAACCTTGGATGATGATAGAAGAGATCTAAATGTGTATTTTGGTCAGGAACAGAATCCTAGTCCAGGTGAACCAGGGTCTGAAGTGTCTGGCTTTCATCTTCCCTGAAATTTGTTCTCAGCCTTTTCCCTAATACGTGTGTATGTGCACAGGATGTAGAAAACCCCTGTGCTACTGCTCCCACGTGGCATTTGTGGGTGATCATCTTCGTTTGGGCTCCCCAGAAGTAAACCTTGAGACAAAGGCTGAAGTGCAAGTAGTTGACTCGAGAGGTGAAGGAAACACTCGGTAGTAGAGTGGGCAAGGGAGATGGGGAAGGAAATGCAGCTATGAAAGGGTTATCAAGCGAATTACCACTGTGAGCAACTGGAGCTGAACCCCAAGGGAGATGCCAGGAGTGTAGAACACTCAAGAGTGCTCCCACCTAAGGGGTGAGGGAGCTGGGGTATTTATACTCCAACCCTGAATAGGCATTCGTTAAGAGATGCTCCTGGGGGTTGCTAATTCCCCAGCATTTCTGGGCGAGCCTGTGGATAGAGTGGCCTTCCTCAGTTATGGAAGGAAAATCCAGATACAGAGATGCAGATAGAGACCTTTGGAAGTCAGGTGCAGTACACCGAGGTGAGAGGTCCAAGGGCTGTGGGGAGGAGGGGAGCCTCGGGCAGTGGCTGCTACAATCACATAGGGGTATGATATATTGTTGGGGAGGGGGACTTTCTCACAGTTAAGGTATCTATAAACATTTCTACCCTTTAATTAGATATAATCGAAGATTTGGAATAATAAACGAAAACGTTTTTTGAAGAAAGATTTTCAAAAGCCAGAGGACAGTGGTTGGGTTCCATGGTGTATATTTACACATTTGTCAAAATTACTTATATTGTACATTTCAGATCTGTGCATTTTACTGTATGTGAATTATACCTAAATATAAAAAGAAGCAAGTGCGAAATTCTAGATTTTAATACCTTTCAGTAGAGTCCTTAGTTCCTGCATATTCGGGGTACACTTGCCTGAATCCTTAAAATTCTGCCTGTGGACCAACAAATGAAGCCTTTGCTCTAGAATTACAGTCAGGTAAAATTGGGGTGCTGGCAAATCAGTGACTTCCCCCCCGTAACAAAGCAGCCTCCTTCAGCTACTTCTGTGCCATGGTTTGTGCCCAGGCAGCCGCGGCTAAGTTCTCCCGGCGACTGTGGGCTGCATTTTGTGAAAGCAGTGGCTAGGGATTCCATATCTGAGGCCGCAGGTCAGACATCTGCAAGGCAGAAGAAACTGACAAAGGGCCTGGTCTTAGGAGGCCACAGCTGGATAGGGAAATAAGGACGAGATGATGTTTTAGGATGGGTACTAGGCCAGGTTCAGTTTCAATGCCTGGCACATAGCGGGCACTCAATAAATGTTTGATGGGATGAGCAGATTCCCTCCAGCTCACTGATACCTCCTGGGACCAGCCTCCGCTGAGAACAGAAAGGGGTGGAGGTGGGGTGGAGATGGGAGAAGCACCGATACAGTGGAGGCCGTCGGGCCCTTCTTTTCTTTCTCAGAAGCCCCAGATCTGGAGCTGATGAGGTGGGCCTTCACAGCGGAGGGCCTTTCTAATGACTTCTCCATTAATTGACTTGACGCCGGTGGGGAGAACGCCAGAGGCTGCAAAAGATGAAAGGCATTGAAAGGGAAAAGCTTTGATGTCACTGCAGTCCTGCTCAGATTCGGGAAGGTTTTTTCAGGAACTTTATATCTTAACCACAAAAGCCTCACAGGGTCGATCAGTCACGCAAGAAAATTTTTGTCATTCTCTGGGATTGCTGGGTGATGAGAGGGTGAATGGAAAGCCAAGAAGGAGGGGCCAGGTATGGTTTCTGTGGGTGGCGAGTGTGTGTGGTGGTGGTGGGATGGGGTGGGAGGGCGAAGGTGCCCTAGGAGGGGTAGAGGGGGAGGCAGTGTGTAGGTGTGAGTCGCATTTGTAGGCGAGCGGTGTGCTTATGCTACAAAATTGGCACAGGTGTGTGTTTTTCCAACGGGTTGTGTTCTCCCAGACTCAGTGTCTTCTTACTGGGTTTGTTCCTAAAGCTTATCTACTGATCACCCATTTAGGTACACACATCCCTAGGCAACTTATTCATACGAAATCTAAATGAGCAGAAAACTCGAAGAAGTGCGTTGTCATCGCAGATACATAATACGTAGAATTTTAGAAGTAGACAGAACACCTGAAAAGCAATTGTGTTATTTCCTATTAAAGATGAGGAAGTGGAGCCCGGACATGGAAATTGACCTCTCAACTACCTAGACCAGGACTTCTTAACTTTGGCACTAGGGACATTCAGGGCCAGGTAATTCTCTGCTGTGGTGGACTGTCTTGGGAATGGGTGTTTAGCAGGCATCCCTGGCCTCTAACCACTTGATGCCAGTATCACCTCCCCCGAGTTGCTGCATTCAAAAATACCTCCAGACATCGCTGATATCCCCGGAGGGGCAAAATCGTCCCTAACTGAGAGCCACTAGCCTAGATATAGGCCTAGTGGGTCCTAGGATCCAACGCTCTTTGTACTGCTCTGTGCACTTTGGGGGTTCAGATGGTGCCTCATATATCTTCAGAATCAATCCCATTTAAACGGAATGATTCCACGTGTGGTGTGCATGAGAGAATGGGCAATGTTCACACGACCCACCAAGAGATTCGTCTTAGCAGGCACTCCATTCTCCAACAGCTCTAAATCAGTTGGCATTTTTTTCAGCATGGGTTAGGTTAGAGCCTATGGAATTGCCATTTTTTGAGGCTCAGTTGGTCAGATATCAAGCAGTTTTCGTATGGTTCAACCTAAACACACAGTCTTAAGAGGTACGTCCTGAACACCTTTCAAAACTCCCCAGTTCTGGAATGTGGAAGTGTTTGTTTAGGCTCAGGACTCTTCTCAGGCACATTTCTAAGGTGAGTCCGATGTTTTCCATGCAGAGCCTCATACCACAAGCTAACCACACTGCAAAACTCCCCTCCAGATTTCTCTCTCACTCTGCAGTGAATTCAGTATGGCCACAAATTCTTTGCAGTGATTCCCGTTAAGGGGTGGAGTCTGTGCTCCACCCAGTTGACTCTGGGCTGACCCTGTGACTTGCTTTGAGCAACAGAATCTGGTGGAAGTGGCGTTGTTCAAGTTCTAGAGCTTAGACCTTTTAAGAGGCCTTGCAGCTTCTGCCTTAGCCCTCCTGGCCACTGTCCTGAAACTTCCCCGGAAGGAAGATGGCATCATTTACTGGCGGATGAGTGGCCACGTGGAGGAGGGCTAAGGCAGCCCGCTAACAGCCAGCACCGCCAGCCGGACGTGTTGGACCTTCACGGTCTACTCCCCCCAGCTAAATGCAGTCACGTGAGTGAGGCCACGTGAAACCAGCAGGACCACCCAGTGGATCCACATAATCATGAGAAATGAGAAATCATTGCTGTTTTTTTAAAAATAAATTTATTTATTTTATTTATTTATTTTTGGCTGCGTTGAGTCTTCGTTGCTGTGAGCTGCTGCGCGCGGGCTTTCTCTAGTTGCGTTGAGCGGGGGCTACTCTTTGTTGTGGTGCGCAGGCTTCTTACGCGGTGGCTTCTCTTGTTGCAGAGCACGGGCTTTAGGTGCACGGGCTTCATTAGTTGCAGCACGTGGGCTCAGTAGTTGTGGCTCGTGGGCTCTAAAGCGCAGGCTCAGTAGTTGTGGCACACGGGCTTAGTTATTCCGTGGCATGTGGGATCTTCCCGGACCAGGGCTCGAACCCATGTCCCCTGCATTGGCAGGCGGATTCTTAACTACTGCACCACCAGGGAAGTCCCATCATTGCTGTTTTAAGCCACAAAGTCTTGGGATGGTTTGTTAGGTAGCAGTTGATAACTGATACACACCTACTGGCACTTTTATGGTTTTTAACAATCTATGAGAGCGTGACTTCAAATAAAGAGCAGCAAAGCCATGCTCGCCTGGACTGCCAGGTGGTTGGCTGACATCACTCACTAGCCAGGTGTCTCAGGCACTCACACCAGCCTCCCCATGGGCACTATTTGGTCACATTCTTTAGGAAAACTGCTGATCTCTATATTTGGAAGCCACAAGAAAGGGTCAAAAACTTATGAGTAAAAGCTACAAAGGCCAAGTGTGCTGTACAGAATGATGACCTGCATAGCGTCTGTATGTAGGGGAAGCCTCACTGTCCTGCTCCTGCATATATGCCACGTACCAGTGTCACACATACGTAGCCACTTTCACCACGCTCGGCTTGACCATGACACACCTCCTAGGCATGGTTATGTGATGGAAAATATCTTCAGCCTCCGTTTCCCACTGTCACACTTTGGAAGGGGATATTTCAAACATTTGTAAGAATTTCCTCACAAATGGTGGACATTAATTGACTTTTTATCTTAATGCTTTCACTGAATATTGCTTTTGATCTAAAGCAGATGCCTTAGGAAGCCCTTGCTTTATTATCTAAATGAAGCTGTAGTTAGCACTCACGACAGTAATTCCTTGTGAGTTCGTTGTTTAACGTGGCGCATACCAGCACCCACCGGGCTTTACTTACATGAGAAGAGAAATTCTGTCTTTCTCTTTGCTCATGGCATCCCCAGCACATAGCACAGGGTTTGACTCCTGGTCGCTCCTCAACACATTTGTGGGTGGATGGATGGATGGATGGATGGATGAGTAAATGAATGAATTAGAGAAGCTGAGATCTGGGAGAGGGCTGGGAATTCATCACCTTCCATCTCCTGCGTTGCTTGATGAGCGAAGACACTGAGATTCAGAGAGGATTAGCGTTTGTTGTTTTTTTTGTATTCCAGGACTTTATTCCTTTAAAAAGCCACTTGACACACCTGATTATCTGATCCGTCCCAGCTTGTGATTATGGGCTCAGTGGGACACGCTGCGAACGTCCCTGATTTGGGCTGCCTCGATGCCATTGGGAGCAGGCTTCTGCCCACCCTGCTGGGCCCTGTGAGGGGCGGCCAGGCCCACCCGGGCACTGAGTAGGCGCCAGATGTGCCTCTCTGAGTTACATTAGTATTACTGTTCATCCGCCTGGGAAGCCACGTCCTCTTCTGTGCCGCAGGATGGGAAAGCAAAGTGCCTTTTCTGAGATGAAGCTAATAATAGTTCTCATCTTGAGTCTACTTAACACTGAACTGACGATTTGGCCTCTCGGGTGAGGCTTATAGTTAATTCATTTACTTTGGAAATAATTACGGAAGGCATAAAAGAAATGTCCCCGTGCGGGCCAAGAATGGGCTGATTCTCCGTGTTTCTCAGTAACCAGTTGTACGCTGGGTGCTTGAAAGGATGAGACTGGGGCGACCCTGCAGCCTTGGGCGGAAGGCGAAGCTGCAGTGGGAGGCGCTCTGCCTGTCCCCCTGCCACCCTCTCACTCCGTTTTCTCTGATGACCTAAATGAGAAAGACAGTTGGTTTCCTTCCCCCTCAGCTCGGTCTCCCACACAGACAAACAGGCTGTGTCCCTGGCAGACTGCACTGGGGTTACATGCTGTCTCCTCTACTCAAGGGTGATCTATAGCTTCGAAGGGAAAAATAAACAAGCAGCGTCCACCCTGCCCTTTGTCTCAGAGGAGATAGATGGGCTCCCCGGCTTCCACCACCTCCCCTCCATGCCGCCCTGCCCCAAGCCCCAGCGAGAGGGCAGCCAGGGAAGAAAAGAAGCTGTTGCCAGTTGTGTGTGTGTGTGTGTGTGTGTGTGTACGTGGGCGCATGAGACAGAGACAGAGAGATAGAGTGAGAGAGAGGGAGAGGGAGACCTGGGGGAGAGCGAGAGAGAAGAGAAAGAGAGAGGGGGAGAGAAAAAGAGGGAAGGAGCCCTCGGGGAGGGGGAGGGGGGAAAAACAAGCCAGAGGGAAGAAGACAGAGGGAGCGAGGAAAAGGGACCCCCTGAAAAGAAGGCAAAGGGGTGATTCAAAGTGTGACTAAAGCTATGAAAGTATCTTTTCCCTCCCTAATTTCCCAGCCTTGTCCTTCCAGATGGAGTGGTAGGTGCACCCCCCGCCCCCGTATCTGTCCTCAAAAGCAGTAGATAAATCAGGCATCCCCATGGGAGCTGCCCCTCTGCCGCTCTGCCATGTGGCCGCAAAGGTCAAGGTGACAGGACCCCATGTTCCCGGGGTGTCAGCCAGCTCACCTGAAAACCACCGGTGGGTCGCTGGGCTTGCCGCACAGAACTGGCCGTGTCTCGACTCTTCCAATCTCAGAGTGTCATCTGGGTGCCCCGTCCCGTGTAGAAGGCAGTCCTGCAGAGGGCCTTCGCCCTGCACGCAAGCTGGCTGGAATGTTCCTAGTGGCACCGTGGAGAGCTCATGTGGTCTGCCGTGTGTATTAGTACCATTTAGGGTACAAACTAAGCGAGATCATCCACGTCACGCATATGGCACGTAGTAAGTGGTCAGGAACTGTTAGTTCCTACGACCCGATCGCACCATAATAATAGCTAACAAGTTGTTTCAAGCACCGTCTACGTGCCAGACACAAGCAAGCCTTAACCCTGTGTGGTAGGTGCTAGTTCATCCTCTTGTAACAGACGGGAACTGAGGCACAGAATAGCCCCGTTCCCAGGATCTAGACCTGAGGCTCTGTTTTAACATGGCATCCAGTCATCACGAGGCGAGCCGGAGACAACAAAGGCAGAAGAGAATTCACTCCCATCCGCCTCCTTTTCTCCCCCTCTGACACCACTGCCCCAGACCAGGCCACCACCTCCTCTGTGCCTGGACCACAGAAGTCGCCTCCTCTCTGGCCTACGTCCACTCATGGGCCACACACTGGCCTGCCCCTCTGCAAGCTCTTCATTCCCTTCCCATTGTGCTTGGAATGAAATCCACGCTCCCCCGCCATGCTGGCCCGTCACCAGTCCTTAAATCCACGCAAGCTCTTTCTTGTATGCTGTTCCTCTGCGCTTTTCCCCATCACTTCCTCTGTCAGAACCCTGCTCATCCTTCAGTAGCCCCCCCCTTTCCCATTTTTCTCTATCGCAGCACCCTCTTTTTATCCTTCCTTGAGCTTCTCACAATTGAGAAGTATTTTTATCTGCTTGGTTACGTCCTTTCTTTCTACTTCCCTCACTAAACTGCAGGCTCATAATCATGGTGATATTGTTTGCTCTTGTGTCCTCAGCCCTTAGCATGGGGTCTGGCTCCTGGTAGGCGGTGTGCAGTCAGTATTTGTTGGTACACGAATGGCTGGTGTATCTGGAATGTCTGGGATGTGTATTTGGAGATGTGACAGGCTGTGGCTGGGATTCACCTCGCTTCACTCCCCCGGCTGCCAAAAGTCTTATTTGCACACTGTCGCCTGCCATCATGTGTTTCAGACCCGAGTGTGGGCCTCTTTCATTCCAGAGAGTTGTGCCCTCATTGGAATTTCAATGGGAAGAGCCCACAGATCTGTTGCACGGCAGGAAAAGAGGGTGTCTGTGGCTGTTGGTTCTCTTGGCCTGTGGCAGGATGCAGAACGAGAGGTAGAAGGATATTAGATGTTCAGTAGTTCTCCTGTTGTCCCGCGTATCCAGGAAATGCTCTTCCCTAACGAGCATTTAGAGATACCGAATATGCTCCTCCCTCGCTACCCTCAGCCACCTAAAGAATTGGATCTAAGACCCACACGGTAGCCAGTCATGTGTATATTCATATTCACCCTCAAATAATAGTACGGAACGTGAACCAGTAACCTAAAATTCAGTGTCCACTTGAGAACTTAGCTTGGCACCATTGGCAGTTCATTTCTCCTTTGTGTCACTCGAGACAGTCTCTGATAAAAGGAAAGAGGTGGATAGATTTCAGTCTCTGTCCACCTTCCAGACATTCCTTGAATTTTTCTTAGAAAGATTGATACAAGGCAAATCTCAGTTTTTCTTATCCACCCCCCCACCTTTGTCCCGGCCGAGGGGTGAACTGTGGGAAGATCTCATGGGTGGTGTTCTAAACAACTTTCCGTTGATTAAATAATCCTTCTCCCAAGGGCTACTTGTGTGGTTTAAGTTACTTAAAAAACAAAACAAACAATCCAGGGTAAGAGAATCAGTCTGAAAAAATAGAAGGTTACCAACAGACTTGCCGTGTACAGCTGGGAAAGATGTGAAAAGCACAGGCTCCAAGCAGCAAAGAGGATAAATAAATGTGTCGCTAGTGCCATTAAGAAAACACATCTGCACACTGTCAGCAGTAAGGATAAACACCCAGTTGTTTTCCCTTTCACAGGGGAGAGGCGACATGATGGACCCCATCCAGGTCTGTTCCGCTTACATCTTCTTAAGGTTGAGGGATGGGCACTTATCTAGCCCTGATGCATTCCCAGAATCTCTCATCAGAAGGAAATCTTCAAACAAAACAAATAGTATATTCATTCTCCTCCCAGCTCACAGACGGGAAAACAAACAAGAAAAGAAAGAAAAGGTTATCTGGTAGACCTCAGTGGCCCAAGATTGGGATTTTGGACGTGACATCCTTCTCTGGTTTGCTTCCTTCTCTTAATTGCCCTGCCAGTGGGAAGAGCAATTGGAACTGACATGACTATCCCTTATAGTTGTTGAATGTAGCCAATGTTTCTTCCCTTAGCCCGCAACTCAAGACTTCCAGGGTCCATCACCTTCCCTAGTGTCTCAGTGAGTAGCTTTGTAAGTTGGTATGGACCATAATCAGAATTCATGAATGGTAACTAGGAGCCTAGGGAGTTGTGGTGGATCCACTGAAATCCTCGTGGACCTAATTTGAGAAAAGGTTCAGATGCACAAGGAAATAAAGATGACCTCTGGAGATGCCAGCATCCTGGAACCTCCACGCTGGTTATTCCTAGGGTTACTGAGAGTTCACTATTTAAATTTTAAATGGAACCTTGTTCGTTTTGAGTAGGTCAAATACCTCTTCGATTATGTGCGTAAATCAGGGAATGAAATATGATGACTGTCTTAAAGCAGGCTTAGATTCTAGCATCTATGTGTCCTTAGTCACCCAAATTTCAAAATTTGGTCTAGAATGAATGAAATGCAATTCCAACCTCAATTTTTCATACTATTAGAAAGTGGCCAAAGACAAATATCATATGATATCACTTATATGTGGACTCTAAAAAAATGATACAAATGAACTTATTTACAAAACAGAAATAGACTCACAGGCATAGAAAACAAACCTATGGTTACCGAAGGGGAAAGAGGCGGGAGAGGGATAAACTAGGAATTTGGGATTAATGGATACACAGTACTGTATATAAAATAGATAAACAACGAGGACCCACTGTATAGCACAGGGAACTATACTCAGTATTTTGTAATAACCTATAAGGGAAAAGAATCTGAAAAAAATAGATACATATGTATGTATTACTGAATCACTTTGCTGTACAGCTGAAACTAACACCACATTGTAAATCAACTACACTTCAATAAAACATATATATAAAAAATTTTTAGGTAGCCAAAAAATTGCCAACACCTCAGAAATTATTCACATTTGACTTTGGAAGGTGTCCCTGGTCTATTAGCTGACATGCTGAACGTTGGCTTCAAATACCATCATGGAGAAATGGCAGGAACCGAGTCAGGTGGAGTTAGAAACCTGTCTTCTCTCTCCTCCCCTCCCATCTCAACTTCATTAAACTCTATTTCCTCATCTCTACAAAGGGGTGGGAGTAGAGAGTTAGATTAGAGTATGTCTAGGGACTCTGGCAGTACCATAGTTCTGAGAAAATATATGCCCTGATTTAACTCTCAGCTATTCATTCATTTAACAAATTTGTTTGAGTGCCAGTTAGGTCCTACTGTGCTAGTCAAGAAAGATAAGGGTGAGCTGGGACAAAGTGAGAGAGTGGCATGGACATATATACACTACCAAACGTAGAACAGATAGCTACTGGGAAGCAGCCGCATAGCACAGGGAGATCAGCTCGGTGCTTGGTGACCACCTAGAGGGGTGGGATAGGGAGGGTGGGAGGCAGATGCAAGAGGGAGGGGATGTGGGGACATATGTATATGTATAACTGATTCACTTTGTTATAAAGCAGAAACTAACACACCATTGTAAAGCAATTATACTCCAGTAAAGATGTAAAAAAAAAAAAGATGAATGAGGTGCCATTCTTATCCTAGAAAGGGTATAAACTGTCTGTTAGATATGCAGCGAGCACTTCCTAAATGCCGATGAAGGGCGTGCAGAGTTGATGTTATACCAGCCGTACTGAATGATGCTAGAATTACTGATGCTGTTTAATTTTGCCAACATTCAATATCTCATATTAAAGACTTACTTAGCATTTTCCAGCTGTTGGAAATGATCAGAGAAGTGTATACGCCCAGTAACTGAAGAATGCTCTCAGACACAGAGGCCCAGAGGATTCTATACCACGTCAAGGTTACACGTGGGTAGAGGTGGAGCCTGGCCTAGGGTCCAGCCCTCGTGCATCCCAGCATTGGGTTAGTTCATCGTTAAGAAAGTGGGCTTGGAGCCCAACTGCCAGGTTCAAATTCTGGCTCTGCCGCTTACAGGTTGAGTGACCTTGGGCAAGTTATTTCACTTCTCTTAGTTTCCCTCTCCATCACATAGGACTAGAAGAGTAATTGGTTGCATAGGGTGTGTGGATTAAGTGAGTTCGGACATATCGAAGTGCTCAGAGCATAAGTAGTATAGTTTGATATTTAACAACAGCCGTTAGCAACTAGAAGTAAGGCTAGAATGCATTCTGACCTACAGCCTAAAATCAACTGGCAGTATGAAACAATCAAAACTAGTAGTATAGGGCTTCCCTGGTGGCGCAGTGGGTGAGAGTCCGCCTGCCGATGCAGGGGACACGGGTTCGTGCCCCGGTCCGGGAAGATCCCACATGCCGCGGAGCGGCTGGGCCCGTGAGCCATGGCCGCTGAGCCTGCGCTTCCGGAGCCTGTGCTCCGCAACGGGAGAGGCCACAGCAGTGAGAGGCCCGCGTACCGCAAAAAAGAAAAAAGAAAAAAAAAAAAAAACTAGTAGTATAGCCAGGTCTTAGATCTGTCTAAGATATTTGATGAGTAAGTTGTGTCTCTGTCAAAAATGAAGACCCTGTTTACAGTGGTACCTGGCACATAGTAAGTGTTCAAGAGGTGTTAGCCGTTGTCTGTGTCGCGATACTGCTTCCCTTTCCTGCAGTGTTGGACAGGAGCTTCCCTTTCCTGCAGTGTTGGACAGGAGCTTCCCTTTCCTGCAGTGTTGGACAGGAGCTTCCCTTTCCTGCAGTGTTGGACAGGAGCTTCCCTTTCCTGCAGTGTTGGACAGGAGCTTCCCTTTCCTGCAGTGTTGGACAGGAGCTTCCCTTTCCTGCAGTGTTGGACAGGAGCTTCCCTTTCCTGCAGTGTTGGACAGGAGCTTCCCTTTCCTGCAGTGTTGGACAGGAGCTTCCCTTTCCTGCAGTGTTGGACAGGAGCTTCCCTTTCCTGCAGTGTTGGACAGGAGCTTCCCTTTCCTGCAGTGTTGGACAGGAGCTTCCCTTTCCTGCAGTGTTGGACAGGAGCTTCCCTTTCCTGCAGTGTTGGACAGGAGCTTCCCTTTCCTGCAGTGTTGGACAGGAGCTTCCCTTTCCTGCAGTGTTGGACAGGAGCTTCCCTTTCCTGCAGTGTTGGACAGGAGCTTCCCTTTCCTGCAGTGTTGGACAGGAGCTTCCCTTTCCTGCAGTGTTGGACAGGAGCTTCCCTTTCCTGCAGTGTTGGACAGGAGCTTCCCTTTCCTGCAGTGTTGGACAGGAGCTTCCCTTTCCTGCAGTGTTGGACAGGAGCTTCCCTTTCCTGCAGTGTTGGACAGGAGCTTCCCTTTCCTGCAGTGTTGGACAGGAGCTTCCCTTTCCTGCAGTGTTGGACAGGAGCTTCCCTTTCCTGCAGTGTTGGACAGGAGCTTCCCTTTCCTGCAGTGTTGGACAGGAGCTTCCCTTTCCTGCAGTGTTGGACAGGAGCTTCCCTTTCCTGCAGTGTTGGACAGGAGCTTCCCTTTCCTGCAGTGTTGGACAGGAGCTTCCCTTTCCTGCAGTGTTGGACAGGAGCTTCCCTTTCCTGCAGTGTTGGACAGGAGCTTCCCTTTCCTGCAGTGTTGGACAGGAGCTTCACTGGAGCCCGGAGATGCTGCTGCCACCCCGCCCCCCGTTCTGTGCGGGCACGTGTGAGTGTGTGCCCGTGGACAAGGTGTGTGTGTCGTGGCTGAGATCAGCCAAAAGATCCATTGCAGGAGATCAAATTCAGATCTGTAAGCCTGGTGAGATTCAAGTTCCTTTTAAACACTTGTTGCCATTTCTAGGCAAGAAACATTTCCCCCGATCAGATTGTTTTGGCCAGGAAATCTTGCATTTTCAAAGCAAGTAAAAAGTGAAAAAAAATAATTCTCGGTACGTGACACAATTTACAGTTAGCTTCTCAGGAATGTGTGTCATGTTTTAAACTTGAGTAGGTTGATGTTCTGCAAACATCCCAGTGCTTCGTATTTATAGCGCGCTTTATTTTAGAGTGTTAACAATGAATGAGAAAAAAAAGCGCGGAACTTTCTGCAGACAATTTTTTGTCTTGATGCTGTTTTGATTTGGAGGCAGTCTTGTTTCTCCTCTTTTTCAACCGCCACAGGATTCCATTCTCTTGCTCGCTCTCTTTTTTTCCCCAAAGGAAACACTTCAGTTGCTTTTATTGATGAGGAGAGGAAAAATCGAAACCATAGGCAACTGGGCTAATGAGAGACAGGCTGATGTGACAACTAACAAAGAACAAAACCAATTACGCCTCCTCGTGTAAGTGTACCGGGCCACCTGGGGGTCACCTGTAGCTCAGTAGACAATCCGCTGCCCACCTCAGCTTCTGACTGCAGCGCACCCACTGCAGCCTCTCTGTCCAAGGGCTTTCTCCACACCTCTATACACACACACACAGCAACCTTCACCCAAAGAGTAGGGAGATTTGGTAGAAGAATACTCTAGATTCCTCCTCCCCACTTAGTGGGACGATCCTGAGACGCACTCCACACTCTCTCAGAGGGTCCACTGCGGAATCGAGCCCACATCACCCACAGTGACTTGCATTGGCTTCCTTCCTTCCCCTGTCTCACACCCAGCCCCCGCCCACTCTTGCTGGGCTTTCCAGAATCACCTCTTGCACCTAAATCATCCATTCGGGGGCTGCTTTTTTGGCGAACCCCAAATAGGACATGAACCTAAAAATATTTACCCAGTTACATGCCTTATCCCGTCCCCCTTCCCCACGCTGTCTGAGTGCCAGAATCGAAGATGGGAAAAGACTGTACATATAGCTAGAATTGGGTCCCTCTTGTTGCAGCATTTTTAATGCCGTACCCTAATGTGGAATGTACAGTTCTCTTTAGGTTCTGAAGCTAAGCTTTCTTTGCCTGCTGGGCTTCATTAATTCACTCGGCAAATCTTTATTGAGCCCCTACTATGTACCACATACGATTCTGGGTGCTGGCATCATCATTGAGGACAGGGGTCCCGTCTGCAATTTTAACTTGGCTTGTCAGTCACTCTTCTGTCTCCTGCAGAGGGGAAATGGTGGAGGTTGATTCTGGGACCAGCTGCCCCCACCTCCAGACAGCCCCCTTCTTTCTCCTCATTTTCCAAATCAGCCTCCAAGGAGAAGCTAAAGACAGGAAACAAATGTCTCTCTTCTCTGCAGATGAAGTTTCTTGCTCACGTTGACTTCTTCGCTCATAACCTGGAGCTTGGCTAACACTCCTGTGTTAGAATTGATGTATTTCCGCCGAGAAGGAAGTGGTCAATGCGTGACGCATGCGTGCCAGGAACTGCCTCTGTCTGAAGCCCAGTTGAACTTTCATGGCCAACCTTGCCAGAGCCCGGACCGCTAGGGCAGGAAGGGCAGGGAGGAAGTGGGAGCGCATGCCTAGTCCCAGTTCCCCCGTAATTACAAATGAAGCTTAATGATTAGTTTCAAGGACGGGGGGTGGCTCTCGTGCACAGTGGAGAAATTTGAGTTTCACCCTCTCTTGCCTCCTGGGACCAGGCGTACATGATACTGGAACAAAGGGCTGGTCTCAGAGGTGCAGCTTTGGACGTGGTTACCAAGGAGACAGGGAGCAGGGGACAATTTTCATATCCCTCCCCACACGGCGGCATCGGTGGTTAAGGACAGAGCTCAGGTTTCTTATGATAGCCCCTATTCCTGGGGTTATTCCCAGAGAGGAGGAGAAGTGTGGCAAGAGAACTGGGCCAGGTCGGTGGTTGGGGAGGAAGATGGCGGGCTGGTGCCGGGGCAGGAATGGCCACTTGCATCGAAGGGCTGGCCGTAGAGAACTCCCCCCCGCCAGAGGTGGGAAGGCGGGGGCGGTGAGAGGAACCAAAGAAGCCACCTGGGAGGGAGGGCATTCGGGGCACTGGGACCACCCGCCGTGAAGCGAACTGAAGGAAGAGAGTCAAGTCAAAGCCACAGCAGAATCCTGTTGGAGTTGGCAGATAATTCCAGAAAAGTAAAATGAGATTGTCTGCTTTACCCTCTGCTGTGTGATTTCTGTGGAATTGCTTGGAGGAAAGGCAGGCTGATCTAGTCTTCGAAATTAAGGGGTTAATTAGAAAATGGGGATTTCCTGCTTCTTTGAGTTGCCTCTCACCCCAGCCCACCCCCCGTCCCCCCCTCAGTGACTTGAGACGTTTGAAGGCGAGATCCTCCGTGAACGTTTAGGATGAAACACTTTGTCGGGAAAACAAGCAAATAAATTTGACAGCTGCTTGATGTAGGACAGTCATTAAATTTTCAAGAATGTAGGTCTTCTATTATTTAGTGACGTTAATCTCTCTTCCAAAAAAGAAAAAAAAAAGTGGGGTCCAGGATTGCAGAGTGAGGAAGTTGTGTTGTTTGCTTTGCTGAAAGTTGCTGAGGGCTCTGCCTCCGCCCCCTGCCCCGCCCCCCGCCCCGCCCCTGGCTCCCTTTCTTCACGGGGCTACTAAGCTGGGCCTGTGGGGCCAGCATCTGTCAATAATTTGGCTGGGTTTTCAGGGACTGGTGTTCAGACCTTGCTTTCATTCAGTCCCCTCACTTGCATCCTCTTTTTCTATGCGTTTTTGTCTATTTCTTCACTTTTTAGACCCCGCCCCCAATGGGGGAAATGGGATGAAGAAATAGAACTCAAGTCAGTCATTTATTTTGCTGCTTGGGGTGTCTCTGGGAAGAAGATCTGGTAGGAAGTGCAGCTGAAATGCTGGCCAAAAGGAAAGTTTAGAAAAATCTGTGGCTTTCTTTGTGCCCTGGTACTTAGGAGGGATGACTAAGAATTGATGTATTTCTTTTCCAAGAAAGGCTGAAACACCAGAGGGGATTTTTGTTTGTTTGGTTGGGTTTTTTTTGTTTTGTTTTGTTTTGTTTTTGCGGTACGCAGGCCTCTCACTGTTGTGGCCTCTCCCGTTGCGGAGCACAGGCTCCGGACGCGCAGGCTCAGCGGCCATGGCTCGCGGGCCCAGCCGCTCCTCGGCATGTGGGATCTTCCCGGACCGGGGGAAGAACCCGCGTCCTCTGCATCGGCAGGCGGACTCTCAACCACTTCGCCACCAGGGAAGCCCACCAGAGGGGATTTTTAAGAAAAGGTTATAGAGCAGTGTTCCGTCTCGACTCCATGCAGCCTGGAAGCGAGACGGGATGTCCAGCTGGTGGGGGCAGGGTAGGCGGCAGGGAGGGTTGACAAGGACTGCTCTTCTGGTGGCTTTGAGAAGAAGAGAGAGACCTTTGAGCTTTTCCTCAGACGTGGAGGAGAAGGATGGCGCTCTCCCTGGCCCTGCCGGGGCACAGCCGGACTCTGCGCAGAGAGGCCTCCTGGGTGCACTGTCTGGTCCCCCGCGGTCTAGGTGGGTGCAGCTAAGTGAATACAGCGGTAACCGAGTGCTCAGGGGTGAATCCTATCTTTGCAACTTGCCAGCTGCATGAGCCGGGTCTAGTCGCTAGTCTCTGTCCAATAAAGATAATAAACCCAAGTTCTAAACGCTGTGTCCACAGGCAGACACCCCCCCCACTTGTGAAACATTCCATGAGGCTCTTTCTTCATGCCATTTGGGATGCCACTCCCCAAGGATATCCCATAGCTGATGTAGTCATGAGTCTCATTCAGCAAGTATTTATTAGGTTCCTACTACATAATTCTAGGTGTTGGAGATATAATAGGTTGCTAATCAGATAAGGCCCCTGACCTCATAGAGCTTATATTCCAGGAAAGAGAGGCAGGCAATACACTATGTCAGGTGGTGATGTGTGTCAGGAGTGCTTCGGAAAAGATGTCCCAAGTCCATCTCTCAACAAGTAATGCCTTCAAATTCATTCCTTCATTTCTTCAGAAGGTCTTGAGGGAGCAGTTGGGGATGTGAAGAGCTGCCTGACCTCCAAGTGTTTACACAAATCATCCCTCGCCCCTTCCTCCCCAAACTAGGCATTTTGCATTCAACAGAATGACCCGGGGCAGTTAATCTGGAGTCAAAGTCATTCAGCGCGGCGGTGTCCGCCAGGCATGGCCACCCCAGACAAATGACTTCCGGCAAAGGAATTACACACGTGCATTTTGTGGGCCTGGAGCTGAACTGGCAGCTGGGGAAGGAATTCCCAGCACATACAGGACTCCAGAAGGAAATGAGGGGAAGTTGGTCTTCATTGCTGCCCCAGAATGTCCCTCTTCATGTTCAGGCCGAAGGTGCCCCCCTGTGATTGTAGGTTTCCCTGTACTGTTTCCTCTATTGGGCTGGACTAGGTATCATCTCTCTAGTGAGGATTCTCTGCTATTAAGTGAGTTGTAAGCTGACTCTTACCGAAATGGAGATTATTGATCCAATTATGCACACGTCCCCGATTCTTTCTTTCTCTTTGTTTTCTGAGAGGGCTGGAAGTTGGCACAGAGGAGGCCCTGATCAAAATGGATAAGTTCGTCTCTGAGACAGGCCGTTTGTGTCTGTGTCAGAAGACGGGACGCTTTCCTTTTGAGGGGATGATAGACAGTGAGGAGAGGTGGGGTGGCCGAGTTTTCTAGATTCTCTGATTTGAAAATCAGGGACTCAAAGGAAGTCTGTGCTTCCTAAGTAATTGCATCCCGACACTGTCGAGCTTCCTCTGGGTTTCAGCTTTCACCCCAGCCAGGCTACGAGGAGGGAGGACAAAGCAGAGGGCGCCCAGCCCGGCCCCACAGGCTGCTCCGGGTGACTGCAGCTCCGCTTCCTGGGCAGAGGAGCTGGTGTCCTGTTTCTCCTTCTCTTGCTGGACGCCTCTGTGGGCCTCTCACTGCCTTTTGTGCACGTCGGTGTCTACAAGGTGGCCGCCGCACAAAGTTGTGTTTCACAAAAGGAGGTGACACCAGAGGCATTTGCAGTTGGGTTTGGCAGTAATGCGTGAATTTTATTCAGCCGCTCTGTCCTTGTAATACGAACAAAACTTATTGGGCCGGAGGCCACTCGTGTGGAATCTGAGATGTTGGTTCACCAAGAACCAGAAAAAGAATAATGCTGGGGCTGCTGAGAGAATGCATAAAATGCTTCTCAAGAGGGAGCGTTTTAAGCATCCCCACTCGCCTAAGGGGCCTTACTTTCATGTACCTCTTCACAAACAGTCGCCCAAGGAAGCCTTCCTGCACGGTCCTCGGTTGGCCTGGCTTCGACACTTAAAGATGAAAAACTCTACTTTTGAAAGTAATATTTCACAGCTTATGCTCATTGCTAATATAAGGACTTACCGTTTTTCCAGTTAGTCTTAATTAGGCTCCCTTTACAGTTTGCTTACCTCTTTTTTACTTAAAGAAGTAAGATAGTTATTTGCTTGTGGCAAAAAAATATAAGGTAAAACAGTAAGGTATACAAGTTTTCAAAAGTGGAAAGTGGACTCTCTTCAAACCATTCCCCGGCCTTAACCATGGGTTATTGCTCCAGCTGTGTGTCCTTGGGCAGGATGCCTGACTCTTCTGTGCCTCAGTTTCTCCATCCATAAAAGGGGGATGATATTAGTACTCATCTCATAGGGCGGTTGGGAGGATTTAGTATGCCGTCTGACCTATATTCTGACTAGAGCAATATTAGCTGTTGTTGTCAGTAGTGTGCATTTTTTCCGGACATCAGTGTTGACTTTGCATCCTTCCTGGATTCAGACCTTTCAGGGCATGGCCAAGCCTCAATGAGCAGTATTATGCCAACAGCATTTTCACTCAGGATAGGGCCTGTGTAAGTGAAGGAGTCCCGCCCTCCATGTGGCCGTCTCTAGAGGGATCCACTGTGGTTCTATTTTCTTCATGGCTTCTAAGGAACGCCAAGCTTTCTTGAGTAGGAGAGGGGACAACTTGGAATGGGCCTTTGGCTCCGAGGAGGGACCTGACAGATCACGCCCTTCCTTCCCTTGTCAGCCCCTGTGAGGCCTTAATATGGGTACCATCACCCAGAGGAGGCCCCACTTCCCAGGAATATGCTGGGGGACTGACAGCCGAAGGAATAGCTCAGACCGACTTAGCTGGAAAGAAGAGGGGGCCAAGGTCTCGTGCTTGACGAGCTGATGGAAAATTATATGCGGGTTTAGTTTTGTTTTCTTTTTTTTAATGAAGTGGGAAAAAAGAGCTGTGTTTGTTCTTTTTGCCAATTTCACTACGAGAGACACAGTAAGACTATATGTGTGCGGTTGTTTGTACACCTGACACGAGGCAAGACCAGACTGGAGAGAGTTGTTCGCTTGCTTGCTGTGTCTCTCTCCAAAACCAAGGGCATTTGTTATCAGATCACTTTTCAGTGAAGGAGTCAGAACCTGTCTCGTTGGCCTTGTCCCACCATGTGCAGCCGGGACCGAGTTACTTAACCTCTCCGGGCCCAGGTGTCTCATCTATTTAAGAAAATGAGGCTAGAAGTGCTATTTGGGGGGAATGAGAGAAGTGACAGTGGGTCGCGCTGTCACCTTGTTGGGTGAGTGCGGGCATATCTGTCCATTCTCTCCTGGAGGCTTTCTTCTCAGTGTGGAGAACTCTGGGTGCCCGGACTTAGAAGGGCTACGAGAGAAGCAGAAGACGAGCCACTGCCCTCAAGGGCCTTAGAAACAAAGAGAACCCAAAGCACAGGTGTAAAAGCTGCCTGAACACTTACTAAGGCAAAGGATAAAATGAGAGTCACCACCAGAATATTTCAGAATAGATGCCGAGAGAAAATATGGCTGGAAACCCGCGTGGAGTCGACAGAGTGACAGGATACCTTGTCAGTTGCTTTTTCAGTAAAGAGATCAGGTTCCCCGTTTGAGCGCCACATCCCCTGGCCATCTTCTGTGAACAAACACAGCCATTTACTTGAGGTCTGAGAGTGCCTCTGATGTTGCTTGACCTCTGATAGGACCAGAATCCATGACTTGCCCTCTAACCAACCCTGCCTGCCTACCAGGGCTTGGGAAGCCAGGCTGAGATGCCGTAAACAAAAGCCTGCAACAGCAGTGAGAAGCATAGGCGCACTGCTCTATGGGCAAGATGGTGGAGTAGCCCTGAAATCAGTCCTTCGCTACGCTGTAGGCTTTGCGTAGACTCGTGATGTTTCTTTTCTGAACCTCTGAGGAGGTTGACAGGACAGGGAATGCTAATAAGATTTTTCTCTGAACTTCGTGACTGACTGGTTTATTAGAGAATTGTGGGGGGAGGGTTAAGACCTAAAACATTGGTTTTCCTAATACCGAAGACAGTGCTGATTTAGTAAGTTGGTGTTCCTAGGGGAAGATACAAATACGTTGACATATATTCACTTACTGAGTAATTAATTTATGCAGCAACTGCAAACCTACATTAAAGAATGCGAATTTCTTTTCACTTAATGATAAAGTGAATCGCCTCTCATACTCTTCTTTAGCGTCTTCCAAAAACACACTACCCAACTGGTAACTGTCCAGTTGGAATTGGAGTCAGTCAAACGGGTGCCCGAGTTAATTGTTGAACTGAGCAGTATAACCACATAGTAACCACCCAGCACAATGAGTCCGTTCCCCTCCTCAGCAGGTCCGCTGCTTTGGGGGGTAGGGGGTAGGACCCTCAAGGTTTGAGTCTACCAAAAATCACTTCCTTGGCCACGTACTAAAAGTGAGTCTTCCGTGCAATGCCTTTTGGGCTGAAGCCAGTGGTCCACTAAATCTGCTTGGGAACTGACTTGTTAATGATTCTTTTCTTTTTGTGACATTCTTCAAGATAAACTTGCTTGGGCCAGCCTCCTAGAAAACCTTTTAAAATGCTAATTGTGCAATTGTGCGAATAATGTAAAAATAAGTCATGGGGTGCGCTCAGCACTTGACTAATTAACAAGCACTAAATGAACCCTTGCCTGGCAAATTCTGCCCGGGACTGTAGGAATGGCAGAGCTTCATGGAGCCTCAGCTGGGAGAGTCTGGTTTTAAGTTAATAGGTTCTTACAGGAATTGGCCAGTGGAAATCAAGTATTTTTGGGCATAGCGCTATCTTTTATCAAAGTTGAACATAATTGGTGGATTCAATTCAGGGAGTGTTTGCTGAGCGCCTGGAGGGCCCTGTGATAGGCCTGAGGAACAGGGATAGAAAGATGAATTAGACACAAAGGATGCCCTTAAAAGTCAATAATCTAGTGAAAGACAGTGGTGAGTAATCAAAGACAGTAGTAGGATGCTTTGACAGGATACCCAACTAATGGCGGCTTAAATGATAAAGATATTTAATTATCTTAGAAAATATAACGTCTGAAGGTAGATGGTTCTGGGATTGGTTCAGTAATTTGACAGTGTCGTTCCCACCAGGCTCTTCCCATTCTTTTGCTTTGCCGTCCTCATCACGTGGGCTTTTTGTCTTAGGCTTGTTGGCTCATAGTTGCGATACGATTGTCTTGCTCCAAGTATCATATTCTCAAATGACAGAGCTCACAAGCAGTAAGCAAGACAGGGGGTGGTATGGGACTTCCCTGGTGGCGCAGTGGTTAAGAATCCGCCTGCCGATGCAGGGGACACGGGTTCGAGCCCTGGTCCGGGAAGATCCCACATGCCGCGGAGCAACTAAGCCCGTGCGCCACAACTACTGAGCCTGTGCTCTAGAGCCCGTGAGCCACACCTGTTGAGCCCGCACGCCACAACTACTGAAGCCCACGCACCTAGAGCCCATGCTCCGCAACAAGAGAAGCCCGCGCACTGCAACAAAGAGTAGCCCCTGCTCGCTGTAACTAGAGAAAGCCACATGCAGCAACGAAGACCCAACAAAGCCAAAAATAAATTAATAAAATAAATTAATTTTTAAAAAAAGACAGGGGCGGTAGAAGATCTTGTTCACTCACATGCTGCTCACCATAACAAGTCACCTGGCCATACCTACCTGCAAAGGGGGAGGTTGCAGCCACTTTCCCTCATCAACTCAGTCCCTGTGATCCATCGCTATGGAAGGGATTTTAAAAGTTTGTTGGGCAATGAGACATCTCCGCCACATAATACCATAAGTGCTCGTAACACACTAAGTGCAGATGTGCCGAGTATGGAGACAGTTAATTCTACCTGGAAAAATGATGGAAGGTTTTGTAGAGGACCTGACATTTGAGCCGAGTCCCCAGGTGGATGGGGAGGGAAATCCAAAGCAGGAAACCCGATGGGCAGAGACATAGAGGCATGAAAGAGCTTGTCACATTCTTGTGCTGTTTGTATTTTCTTGCCCTCTTCCCCCCATCTTTTGGTCAAACCTCTAGCAGGTCACTGAACTCCTCGGGGTCTCAGAGTCCTCATTTATAAAAATGAGGCGGTTGCATCCTGTAGTTGTGAAAAGGTCTCCAAAGTGCTCTCACTCATTCCTTCTCTAACTTCCCAGGTTTAAGGAGACGTTGCCAGGCAGTCTCACACCGTTTCTTAAATGGACAGCAGAGTCGTTCTTTAATCTTACCTCCTCTGTAAAAATACATTTCAAACATTTCTCAGGGAAACAGTATGGTTTCGTATAGGCAGAGCGTGAGATTGGGAATCACAGATCTGAATTGAACACCAAACTTTGTCATTTACTCGTGGTGTGACCTTGAGAAGACGCTTCAGATCGCCACACCCCAGTTTCCTCACCTGTAAAGTGGAGATGATGGTATTTTTCTTGCTTGGTTCTTTGGAAGACTTAGTTGTTATTAAACATGTGGCACAGTGCTGGATACTTATTAAGGTCTCAGAAATGCACAAGGAAATAAAAATGGCCAATATACAGAGTTTTAAATGTTCAGTGAGATATAGCTTTGTGTGTGTCAGTGTGCGTGTATATCAAACGGGCAAAGGATTTTTAAGTTGGTGATCCCCAGAGTGGGCGAGGGTACGGTGGGACAGGGACTCTCGGGGACTGCTAATGAGAATATGAACTGATAATGACACTTCTGGGGGACAGTGTGGCCATTAGAATCTGTCTCTTTAAAATGTTCAAACCCTTTGACCCAGTAACTCAAAATCTAAGAATTTATGCCTGGTGGGTAACCAATGATGTGAACATAGGGTATAGTTTCATAAAGTTGTTCATCCTGGTGTTGTTTGGAATTAAAAGCATCGGCATCAACACAAATGGCCAACGTTAGACAGTCGTTAAATGAATTAAGCTCCGTTCATATATTTTAATATTACCCAGATATTAACAGTCATGTTTTTGGAAGATATTTGATGATATGGGGGAAACGGCCATGATATAATACTTATGTAAAAAGGGCAGTCTTTAGAACAGTCTATACAATATGGTCTCAGTTTTGTAAAAGTGAATAAGTATCATGCTTAGAAAAGTGACTGGAAGGTAAAACACCAAAATGTGAAAATGATCATCTCCGGGTACCAGAAAAACAAGGTGTTTTTATTTTCTTCTATGCTGCTCTGAATTCTCCAGATTGTCTTGCGCTGCACACGTAATGACAAGGAAAAACACTCATAAACTTAAGAGAAAATATCAGGTTAGAAAAGTTACCCTCAAAAGCAGAATACACTGCCCCTAAATATGCAAGAATACCCACACCTCCTAAAATAAAAAGAAGATTGGAAGGAAATATGTCCACATCTTACCAGTGGTTTTTTCTGGATGATGGCCATTTTCTTCTTTATACTAGGTTGTATTTTCCTACTTTTCCATGATTGGCATATATTATTTTTATGAGCAGAAAGAGAAAATCACCATGCCTCCTGAATACGCCAGGTCCCACATTCTCAAAGGCAGAGGGATAAGGTCAGGGTTCCTGGTGATGGGGCAGGTGAGTGAATTTTGCTGGTATAAGAAATTGCAGTAGAACCCGTGCTCCAGGCTGCAGGCACTGAAGAGCAGCCTGCTTTTTTAAAAACGGGTGCTTGCTGATCGAATAGGTGCCTCTGGCTGGATGCATGGAGCTCTCTGGTGGCCAAGAGGTGTCAACGCAACAAGTTTTGTACTCCCGGAACTAAACCCAAGATCTGCGAGCCAAACCAGAATGTTCAGAAGCTGCTGCATACTTGCAGATTAACTTTCAAGCCCTCGTGATGGGTAGGAGAACATGTGTCTCCATGATTCCCAGAGCATTTCCTATGAAGGAGGAACCCTCCGTACCTTCCAGATAAAGTGGGCACCTTCTCTGACTTCCTGGCCATGTCACAGTCACTTGGCACTGCTTGGTTTTGTTATAACTATTTCTTAACTTGCGCAAGGTACACCAACTCATGTGTGAGCCTTGACTGCGTTGCTTGTCCCGGAAGTCCATACTGTGGGAAATTGCCCTCGTGGGTTATTTTTCAAGGGGTTCTTGATAGCATCATAGAATGTTAAGGCTGGAAGGAGCCTTAGAACCAAAGAGACTGAGCTCTAGTGAAGTCGAGCGGCTTAAAGAAATGACTCATGACTGGCTGATCCAGGAATGGAACGTATTCCAATCTTAAGAATTTTGTCCAGCAGACTCCCCCACTTCCCTGATGCTGCTTTTAACCAAGGTCGCCAACTTGAAACCCAAACTAAGGCTTCAGACTCTCACTGTCCCTGGGTCATCTTGTGTTTCTCTGTGTTTGCATCACACTGTGACTATGTGCATCTGAGATGGGGTGGTCAGCCTGTGTGTGTGTGTGTGTGTGTGTGTGTGTGTGTGTACACGCGTGTGTGTAGCACTGTGCGGTCATAAGTCTATGTATGTAACTGTCACTGTATTTCTGTGTATCTCTGTCTTTTTATTTGGCCGTATTCTGTACACTCAACCATATTGTAAATTCCTTGAAAGTGATCTTCTGTGTCTTTTGTGTTGCAATATAATATTCTCTGGAGGTGTTGGGACCGTTGACACAATTCGTTTTACTTTCTTTGTAACCCATGAATAAGAATAATGTCAGAATCATTTGGGTCCTTAGTCTCAGGACTTTGTTTATAGGATATTGTTCTATATTTAACTTTCGTATTGGCACTGGCGTTTAGAGGAGCTTGAAGATTTGTGGGAACTTACCCCTGGGGTATTCCATTGAGAGGTAATTAAGGGAAGGAAAAGGAACAATTTGTACTGCCCAACTGGCAAGCCAACTATTTGGTTATATATTTATTTTTGCTAGAGCAGAAGTCGTCTCAACGATCGCCATGGTAGCTTAGTGATAGCACCTTAGAACTTTGCCAGGCGGTTGGAAGTCTGAGGTTAAGCCTTGAAATGTTCTCTACAGTCAATTTGAATATTTTATCAAATATATTAATTGTGACAAGTTTCCTTTAAAAAAGAGAGAATGATACATAAGAAATGATCAGATAAAGTGGGCCCTGGGAAGTGCTGCAATAGTGCTCAGTGCTAGGAAGAAAGCAGGGACCAGCATGGCAAGGGGTTTTGGAGCCAGACATACAGGGTTTGATTTTTGGCATTGCCAGGACAGGAGGGTGGAGTGGAAGGGGGTGTGAATGGGGCAGATGGACCCTGGATGGTTGTTGTATATGTGTGATGAGTACATGGGGTTTCACAGTTCAGTTCTATCTACTTTGGGGATAAATTAGAAATTCTCCATAAGAAGTGAAACTGCCCCCCCCCAAAAAAGAAACAGAAGAAACTTGGCCAAGGTCATTTAACAAGTAAGTGGCAGAAAAAAACAACATACTTAATACAAGACTATAGTTACTAAAACACCATAGCACAAAGGTTATCATAAGCACAGACTTTGAAGGAGGACGTGAGTTCAAATCATGTGTGTTACTCCAAAACCCTGGGCAAGTCACTGACCTTTGGTTTCCTTGGCTATAAAATGAGAATAAACACCTCCCAGAATTGTTGGGACCATGAGAAATTACCATCTGTCAGTCACCTAGAACTCTACCTGGCCTTGGTACGCATTCCCTGAAAGTGGTCCCTGCTTTTTTTATTCATACTCTAAGTGGATTAAGAGTCCCACTGGATTCCAGTGGGCCCACTGGGAGGGAGCATGTTTGGGAGCAGTTATTCCTTCAGTGTTCAGGAAAACAGCAGCTCTCAGGTCACACACAGAGGACCGGCCCAGCAGTTCCAATTTCTTGGAACTTGATGATTTGGGAACCTCTTCCAGGCTGCAACAAGAATTCAGTGGGGGAGACTTTCCCATCAAATCCCAAGGGATCCCTAGTTGTTTCATTGGATGGGAGTGCAAGAATCCTACACACAGAGAGGACTTCTAAAATAAATGATTTCTCAGTGTGGAACTGAGCCCTAAAACTGACCTGAGGAAAAATGCCTGTTTGTCTCTGTGTTCCAAGAGTAGGGTTTAATTTTTCAGTTTCTTTTTTATACCTTACTTGTCTTTTAAAAAAATTCTTACTGGGCTTCCCTGGTGGCGCAGTGGTTAAGAATCCGCCTGCCAATGCGGGGGACACGGGTTCGATCCCTGGCCCGGGAAGATCCCACGTGCCGCGGAGCAACTAAGCCCGTGTGCCACAACTAGTGAGCCTGTGCTCTAGAGCCCGTGAGCCACAACTACCGAGCCCGCGTGCTGCGACTACTGAAGCCCGTGCGCCTAGAGCCCGTGCTTCGCAACCAGAGAAGCCACCGCAATGAGAAGCCCGCGCACCGCAATGAAGAGTAGCCCCCGCTCGCCACAACTAGAGAAAGCCCGCGCACAGCAGCGAAGACCCAATGCAGCCAAAAATTAAATAAATGAGTGAATAAATAAATAATTCTCACTAAGAAGAACCGATGATATACCAGATAGTCTACCACTGGGTGCCTTATGTGTACCAGGTAGGGTATCAGTGAACCCTGAGTTTTTGTATCATTTAATGCTCACAACACTCTATGAGGTTGGCCTTATTAATATCATTTTACGGAAGAAGAAATCCGCGCTCAGAAAGATTGAAGAACTTGCCCAAGTTCACGTACCATGTAAGCCCATGCTCTTCCTGTACGTCATGCAGTGCAGGCATAATTATAGCAAAAACCATTGATAGAGAAGTGAGGAAGAAAGTCACTAACCCAAACACGTTGCTAAGAGGCAGGGGGTCACTAATGAGAAGAAAGTCCAATGGAAGAAAGAGTCTTCACTTGGATATACATTGGAGCGTGGGCGGCAGATGAGAGGAGGTCATGGATCGATGGAAGCAGCAGAGAGGTATCAGCCAGTCTTATGCTCTCAGGCTTCTCCTCCAAATGGAATTCAGTCGCTGGTTGGAAGGAGTCAAGTGGATTCCTCTGTCTCAGTTCTGCCTGGGGTACCTCTGCGTTGAAGCTATTGCACCTGCCCACAGGGGCAGCCTCTGCAAACAGATGCTCAGGCAGCCTGGAGACGGTGAAAGGGGACCAGACGTCTTGCCTGTCCTACTGTCCTTGAACCAGATTCGGAAACAGGAGCAGCACAGGAGCAGAAACTAAGACATTGATTTTTGTGCATGTGCTTCATCAAGGGCGTGCTCTCAAGAGCCCGGGAGGAAGGGAAGCAGGATAGGGAAAAGATCTGAGCACGTCTGAGGTCTTAGCTAGAGACCACCGCAGCGTTGATCCCACCGTGAAGCAAGTGCTGGCCTTCTTTTCACCGGATTGGTCAGTCATTAGCTATGGGCTGCCCCTGGGAAAGGGGGCATAACCTCCCGGGCTGGGTGACTCTCATTGACTAAGGACAGTTCTCCAGAGAAGGGGTCAGCCATGAGCTGCCGTTACCAGCCAACACTCATAGCAGCTGGAGAAGGGGATTTCAGCCCAGTTAAGGGGATCTGGGTGGGGCATCACCAGTATCCACTACACCCACCAAGCGCCGTCTGTGTTCCCGCTGGCCTGGAGTAGATGCGGAATTTCTGCAGGTATCTTGGCCATCGCCCTTCTCATCCACGTGGAGACTGACTTGTTGAGGTAGCCCACCTGGATGTTCATTCTTTGACCCTGGAGGAGAGGGGGTACCAAGCAAGGATCCTTCCCAGGAGCCTGCCAGTCTAGAGACTTTCCCCACTCGCTCTTTATTGGCCGTCTGCTGCTGGGATTGCCCCCACCCCCAGACTCAGCTGAAACTGGATGTTCGTGGTTAAGTCTACCCTAGGGTTTTCACTCTAATGGCATTTGTCATGCACGGTCCCCTTTGATGGAGGGCAGCCACCATCATCACTTCTAGGTGATACCTTCTATTCCCAAGTTTTATTTCTCCTTTTAGTTCACATGTTCCCCGTATTCCGGCTAAACTCCTATCCAACCCTTCCCTCTCTGTTCCTCTTAATACTTAACCAGGGCTCAAGGTTCCTTTGGGTGAAGAACAATGAAAAAGCAATCAGGCTGGCTTGGAGTGCTAAGGGAATGGATATCAGTTGTGTGTCCAGTTCCTAAGAGTGTGCCTTTCTTTATGCTCAAGATTGAAAGAAAGCAACGGACGTAGACTTTTTTTCTTGCCTTTAGACCTTAAGGACTAGTCATAGGATTGTCGTGAGATTATTCGATTCAGCAATAAGTGTTTAACATTTAACCTTCTTAATGGGCAGTTAGTCAACAGCTATGCCAGTGGGTAAATATTTACCCATCACCTATTCCAAGGAGTGAACGTTGAGTCAAACAGTTACTTGTGTTGGTTCTTTAATAGTGGAAAAGTGATTTCTGTGTAGCTCTAAGAGCTCCAATTTCCTGCCAAGTGAGAACTGAAGGAAGGATGTTCAGAGCCCTGAGGTGGGCTTAAATTACAGAAAATTTACTCACCTACTCCCTCACTCCAAAACAAAAACAAAGAAACAAAAAAAAAACACTGAAGATTTGTTATACTCACGACTATTCATTGAAACCTGGCAGCCCCCAAACTCACAAAGTCAAATATAATAAATCAACTCAGCTTCTCAGTCCGTAGGTCTGTGTCAGCCTCTGTTTACCACAAAGCTGCCTGTTTCTTGTCGTTATGGATGCAAGTCAGAGCACCGGAAAAGCCAAGATGCTGAGCGGCTTGTTCTTTGTAATGTGTTTGTAATTATTCTGCTTTAGAATGGGAAGAGTGGCTTGGGAGAACTTGTCCAGCTTGGAGGGAGTTGGCAGCTTCCAATCTCTTTATTGTTGGTCTACACCGCAGCCAGCAGGACTAATTCAAATATCCTGAACATGCCCACGTGGACACACAGAGCATATGGCCTGACGACTCAGTTAAGGGAATAATGGTCACCATTTCTGAGGCTTTGAGTTCACTTCCAACAAGTACATTTTAATCAACAGGCAGAAAACCATATTTAAAAGTTGAAACATGAACCAAGGTTACAGGTGGAGGGTCAGGACTTGGGACTCTGATGCTAATACTCCAGGTACAGCCTACCATGCAGAGAGTCAAAGACACCTGCACAGGGAACCACTGAGAGACAGGACCCGAGTGTCCACCCTGGTAGAAAGAAGTTTGAGAGTCTGGAACTTGGTACATTAGTCAAGGTAGGCAAACTGCTTTGCCAACTACTCCAAGTCTCAGGGCTTCATACAAATTAAGGCTTATTTCTTGCGCATGTCACATTCCAAGGGAAAGGGGGCTGCCTTCCTGCAGGCATTCAGAAATCCAAACTGCTAACATTTTATGGCTTCACTCTCCCCTGGGACCTTCCAGTCCTCTCTACCTCCAGATCTGCTGCATCCAGCCAGCAGATGAGGCCAAAAAAGAGCATGGGGACTTCCCTGGTGGCGCGGTGGTTAAGAATCCCCCTGGCAAAGCAGGGGACACGGGTTTGAGCCCTGGTCCGGGAAGATCCCACATGCCACAGAGCAACTAAGCCCGTGTGCCACAACTACTGAGCCTGTGCTCTAGAGCCTGAGGTCACAACTACTGAGCCCTCGTGCCGCAACTACTGAAGCCCGTGCGCCTAGAGCCCGAGCTCCGCAACAAGAGAAGCCACCGCAATGAGAAGCCCGCGCACTGCAACGAAGAGTAGCCCCCGCTGCCCGCAACTAGAGAAAGCTCGTGCACAGCAACAAAGATCCAACGCAGCCAAAAATAAATATAATAAATAAATAAATTTATTTTTTTAAAAAAGAGAGAGCATGGTGGGTAGCGCGGGAAGTTTTATGGGCGCGCCCATATTCTGGCCGGAGCTGTCACGTGACCCCCACAGCCATGCAAAGGAGGCTGGGAAATCTGTGTGCCCGAGACAGACGTAAAGAGAAACGGTTTTGTGTAGAAGCAGCCAGTCTGCCGCACATGGTTTGAAGAACTTGAGACCATTCATCTAAAAAAAAAAGAAAAGGAAAAGGGTGGGAGTTGGGGGGATTCTCTCCTCCAGCCAGCGTTTGGAAGAAAGCTGGAGAAAAAGCCGAGAAAGAGGGCAGGCAAGAAACTAGTTAACAGCTTAGTGGGCTATTCCAGGAGAGTTGCCAAGTTAGAGTAGATTCACTTACACACATAATAGGAGATAAAAATTGTTCTCATTTGGGTTATTTTGTTCAGGCACAGGCTTTAGAGGGTGAGTTCAACTTCCTGAAGCAAAGGATGAGATGAGAGGGAAATGTGCTTTGATTGAGGACCCAGCTGAGTCAGAAAGTAACCAGGTGAGAGGAGCGGGGCGAGCCCCGTGGCAGGCGCCTAATTGTGGTGGACTCGGGGGGGTGACCTGTAGCACTGGAGGCTCCCCAGGCCCCTCCTTCACTAGGGATGTTTTGCGAAGAACAGACTCAATGGAGAGAGCGGCTGGGACTCGCACAGGCTCGTTTCTGGAAAGCTAGGACCTCCCTGCTCTGTTCTCTCTCTCTCTCTCTCTCTCTCTCTCTCTCTCTCTCTCTCTCTCTCTCTCTCTCTCTCTCTCTCTCTCTCTCCCCCTCTCCCTCTCCCTCTCCCTCTCCCTCTCCCTCTCTCCTCTCTCCCCCTCCCCCCTCTCCCCCTCCCTCTCTCCCCCCCTCTCCCCCCTCCCCCCTCTCCCCCCTCTCCCCCTCTCCCCCCTCTCCCCCCTCTCCCCCTCTCCCCCCTCTCCCCCTCTCCCCCTCTCCCCCCTCTCCCCCCTCTCCCCCCCTCTCCCCCTCTCCCCCTCTCCCCCTCTCCCCCCTCTCCCCCCTCTCCCCCTCTCCCCCCTCTCCCCCCTCTCCCCCCTCTCCCCCCTCTCCCCCCCTCTCCCCCCTCTCCCCCCCTCTCCCCCCCTCTCCCCCCCTCTCCCCCCTCTCCCCCCCTCTCCCCCCCTCTCCCCCCCTCCCTCCTCTTTCTTTTCTTTTCTTTTCTTTTCCTGTCTGTGAATGCAGCCCTGTCCCTGTCAGCTTTTTGGGGGAGGAGACCTGTGATGGAAGGGAAGGTTCTGGCAGGGAGCTGGAGGAGAGGCAATGGCTCAGATGGCGTCAGGGGGCCTCCAGCCTGGCGTGGGGCCTGGTGTGGCTCTTCACTGCATCGTGTTCTCCCTCCCCAGCAATTCCCACAGGCCCTCTGGGGCGGACTCTCCTGTGGCAGTTTCTGGCAGTCCCAAATGTGGCTCGTTGTCAAGTCTCTGGACTGGTTCCCAGGAGCCTGTTGGAAGTCCAGACTCCCAGTAAAGAACAGAATTAATTGGCTGAGCACCAAGATAATATTTTCCCTCACAGTCAAGAACTCTGCCCAGGAAAGACGTTCAACCCCTCTTATTTTCTCAACTCTTCTTCAATCTCCTTTAGAGTGGTGATCATTAAAAGACTTGTTTTTCAAGTGCACCCCCCCCCCAAGAAAGCTGTTTTATTTATTTAACAAACACATATGGTACTTACTCTGGGCCTTACACTATTCTAAGTATTGTACAAATATTAACTCATTCGAGCCTCACAACAACCCCATAACATAGGTACTATTATTATCTCTACTTTGCAAGTGAGGACAGAGAGGTAAGAAAGGCTTAATGGCTTACCCAGCATCATGAAGCTTATAGGTAGTAAGCTAGAACTTGAACCAAGGCCATGTAGTTTCAGAGTCCGTATTTGTAACTCAACTAGGCCATCTCTTTATATGTTCTTTCCCCGAAGAAAATGTGGGTTGCTTTTGTAAAACGGTATCACACACATGCAGAAAAATGCACAAATCCTAACTATACAGCTGAATGAATTTTCACAAACTGAACACACCCAAGTACCCAACATCCCCCCACAGAAAGAACACCACCAGGCCCAGAGGAGCCCCCTCACCTCTACCTTGACCCTAAGGATACCCCATATTCTGACTTTTATCAACATGGATTAGTTTGAACTGTTTTTAAAATTCTATACAAATAGAATCATGTGGTATGATTTCTTCCGTGTCTGATTTCTTTCCCTCTGCAGCAACTTTGTTATTGGATGTGGTTGAAATGTATTGGTTTTCATTGCTATGTAGTATTTCAGCTTTGGAGCATATCACAATTGATTTGTCCATTTTATTACTGATGGACATTTTGCTAATATCCAGTTTGGGGTGTTACGAATAGTGCTGCTATGCACACATCTTTTGGTGAACTCACAGACATATTTCTGTTGGGGATATACCTAGAAGTGCAAGATCATAGGGAATACAAATATTCAGCTTTAGTAGATACTGCCAAGCAGTTTTCCAGACTGGGTGTACCATCTTGTAATCTCATCAACAGTGTGAGAGAGCTCCAGTTGCCCTACACTCTTGTCAACACTTGGAATTATCTGTCTTTTTATTTTTAGCCATTCTGGCAGGTGGCATGTATCACACTTTTCAAAAACAAATAGCCTATTTATAGAAGAGTTTTAGACTTACGGAAAATTGAGAAATGGTACAGAGAACTCCCATATACCCTGATGGTACAGAGAACTCCCATATACCCTGCACCCAAGTTTCCCCTATTAACACCTTATGTTAATATGGTACATTTGTTACAATGATTGAACCAGTATTGATACCTTGTCCTTCATGTAATGCTTGTTAAGCAGCAAACACACCTGAGAAATGGATTAACGGTGTTAATATCTTCTCCCAATGTCAAATTGAGGACTGTTAGGTAACAGTTTCATGGTCAGATTATTTAAATGGAGCAGAGCGGGGTTGATAACGCTAGTGAATTCTTTGCTTGATAAAGTCAAACCCACCAGATGATGCGGGACGTTGTTACCTGGTATAAACCTTTAGGATCATTGTTCTTTTTTTTTAATTTTAAAATTTTATTTATTTACTTTTACAGCAGGTTCTTATTAGTTATCCATCTTATACATATTAGTGTATATATGTCAATCCCAATCTCCCAATGCATCCCACCACCACCGCCACCACCACCATCCCCACCCCACCCCTGCCACTTTCCCCGCTTGGTGTCCATATGTTTGTTCTCTACATCTGTGTCTCAATTTCTGCCCTGCAAACCGGTTCATCTGTACCATTTTTCTAGGTTCCACATATATGCGTTAATATGCGATACTTGTTTTTCTCTTTCTGACTTACTTCACTCTGTATGACAGTCTCTAGATTCATCCACGTCTCTACAAATGACCCAATTTCATTCCTTTTTATGGTTGAGTAATATTCCACTGTATATATGTACCGCATACGATCATTGTTCTCGATTGGGGTTTCTCCCAACATGGACCATAGAAGCACGTGGGGCTCCTGTTAAACTGCCACACTAAGAATCAAAACCTCTGGGGTTGGAGGTCGAGAATGTACCTTTTGAACAAGAAACTTCAGGTGGTTCTAATGCACGCTAAATCCTTATAGCGTGTGTTCTAGACATAGAAAATCAAGCCCAGTTAATAGTGCTGTTATTGTTATACATCCAGGGGGCACGTTTTCCAGGCTGGGCGTCTAGTACTAAGACACTCATTTGGTTCACATGGTATTTATTTTCATAAAATAAAGGCTTATGGGCAAACAGGCAGCCTATTAATACCAGCGTCCTAAGGAGGATGACTCTTGAGTTAGGTTTCCCAAGACCTTGACTAAAAAAGATTGCACCAGAAAACATAAATGGTACAGCTGGTCCCCAGTGGGTAAGGAAGCTTAGGCAGAGAGTTAGGGCTCTTGGCCCTCTTGGAATCTCAAAAGGAACTTTCATGTCAAAGAGGGTGTGGAGGACAGCAGGAAGAGATCAGTGTGTAAAATATTCCAATGGCAAATTCCAGAAAAGCAACAGTCAGAGCTAAATGGGGCAAGAGACAATACACATTAATTTAAGATGACGTCATCAATTTCATGGCATGTTTATTGAAACAGCCCTTCGTGTTCTAAAAATAACACTGGGGTACAGACCTCTGAATCCCTGCGGGAACTACAAATTCCTGGGAGGGAACAGCAGCCCCAATCCTGACTTTAATAACAAAAGGCAATTATTTTTAGTATTTTCCAGTAGATCTCAGCTGTCTGGTATTGTCAGGCTCTATTCCTGGAGAGGTGGCATTTAGAGAGACCGAATTAAGTGAGTGGGGATAGGAGGAGAGAGGGGATAAAAGAAGGAAAGAGAACGAAGGAGAAGATGAGTGGGTGCCTATAAGCTCTTTCACTCTGGTACATCATGCGGCGTGGCGGACCCCAAGACAAAGGTGCCAATCATGTAATAATAAATGCCAAGACCAGACCTCCAGGAGGAAATTTACAGGGGCTCTACAAGAAGCAATGTGTCAGACTGGTTTCAGGGTACAGGGAAGTGTAAAGAAACTAGAGAGAAGGTAGGTCAGTGATAAAGTCTGGTGGAAGCACCTGGGAAACCATCGTGGGTGCTGGCGTTGTCACTCATTAAGAAGTGGTGAGACCATGGGAGGTCGTGGCATCGCACGGGGTGGTGGCAGGTTGTGGAGGGGAGGAAGGGGGTGGAATTCATCTTTTAAGCTGCTTGGAAAACCCCAACTTGTAGGCTCAGCCGATCTGATGAATGAATAGCTTGGCGTGGTGGAGAAATGGGCACCCTGTCTCTTTCCAGTGTTTTGAAAAATCATGGGGAAGCAGGAAGGTTGTCAAGTAGAGAGATGACTTTGCAGAGCATTTGTGTTTCATGGCGGCGGGGGGGACGGGGCACGTAAAGCACTATCTTGCCCATTTCAGGCCAGAAAACGAGCCTTAGTTCCCTGTCGAAGTAAAGAATAAACCCCTAAGGAAAATAGCAAAAGATCTGGGCATGGCAGAATTGTTTGCTGTGGGCAGCTTACACATCTTAAATCAAGATAAATGGATTTGATGGTGGAAAAGAGCCGTTATCCTCAAAATTACATAATTATTGGGTGAGGAAGGAGAACATTATGTCTGGAGCTTTAAAAGATGTTTCTGTGCTGTGTTAGAAAATCTTGCTTGAAAAACTCCTTCAGGTTGGCCTGGATACCAGCAGTCTCACCTAAGTTTTTAAGCGGCCGAAGGAGCACGGTCCCCAAACGATAACTTACAGAAACATTTCCACTGACCTCACCCTCGTATTCTGGGAAAAGAGCAACAAGCTGACAGGTCTTTTTAGCACCGTGAGAAGAGGGATCAGCCTCTTTTACATAAAAGGAGATTTCAACTCAGACGTTAAGTCACTGTCTCAAGTCACAAAGCGCATTAAAAAAAAAAAAAACAGCTCAGGACTTCCCTGTTGGCGCAGTGGTTAAGAATCTGCCTGCCAATGCAGGGGACACGGGTTCAAGCCCTGGTCAGGGAAGATCCCACATGCCGCGGAGCAGCTCAGCTCGTGCGCCACAACTACTGAGCCTGCGCTCTAGAGCCCGCGAGCCACAACTACTGAGTCCCCATGCCACAACTACTGAAGCCCGCGCGCCTAGAGCCCCTGCTCCTCAACAAGAGAAGCCACCGCAATGAGAAGCCCGTGCACCGCAACAAAGAGTAGCCCCCGCTCGACACAACTAGAGAAAGCCCGCGCACAGCAACGGAGACCCAACACAGCCAAAAGTGAAAATAAATAAAATAAACTTATTTAAAAAAACCGAAATCAAGTTTTAAGTGCTGTTATTTAAACTGAGAGTCACTTTCCATCAGTTCTCTTATAAACTGGAGTGTAATGTGTAACCGGCAGCTGGCCCTGCATGCCAGGAAGGAAGCAGGACCAGTAGCAAAGTCCTCCTGAGGAGCTTAGAGCTGTTGGGTAGGAAGGAAGGAAGGGAGGGTGGAAGGAAGGAAGGTGCCGTGAGACAGCGCTAGAGAAAGGGAGTGTGTTTGCTGTGACTGGAGACGAGGTACCTTGGGGAGGGACCTGTGGCCATGGTGGCAAGCAGTATGGGGTGGCCTAGCGTGGAAGCTGAAAGTTCGCCTCTGCTTGCTAAGCAGGTCACCTTTCCCCTTCTCTCTCTGAGAACAGTGTTTAAGGAAAGAAGAAAGTTCAAAGAAGAAAATTCTTTACACTTCTCTAAGTGGGCTTTCTTCTCTGTGTGGGAGTCCCTTAGAGCATAAGGCTACTTGGCAACAGCCCAGCTACTGTTAACACGATAAACTTATTAAACGTTTAATTTCCACTCTTACATACATTCGCACACACGCTTGCACTTTTTTCCCTCAGGCATTGAGCAACAGTGATTTCAGGCTTGGGTGTGGAAATCAAGATAAACCACTTTCCTTCTTTCTGAAGGGCAGGATTCGAGACCTACGTCAGCCAAGAGCCAGAACAGCCCCAGACAAAACACGCTGGCTTCGTTTGGGGACACTGAATTGATGCTTGCAACAATGTCAGACTTCTCTCCAAGATATGTCAGAGCTCGGAAAAATAGAACAAAAGGAATTCGCGTTCTTTTTTTCTCTCTCCAGAGTCCGCAGCTTCTCACGACTGCCTGCCAAACCTACTATATACTTAGACATTCATTCAGTCATCCCCATTCCCATTATTAATGGTTCAAACAAAGAACATAATCAAATATAGTTATCAGCCTAAAAGATGTTGCTGTGACTTTACACCATGGCTAATGTTCCTGCTTCCACGGCCAAGTCATTCAGCCTCTTTAGTCCTAACTCTGATTGGCACCCAAAGCTCAAGTGGCAGTAAGAGAGGGGCACATACTTTAATAAGCTACTAGAACTTTCTTTGCCCAAGCCCCTGGGACCCATGGCCCCAGAGGAAAACAAATTGGCTTGGTTTCAGTGACCTCTCAGAGAAGACTGTAAATTCCTTGAGGGCCATGAATTTGCCTCTTTGATGACTTAGTATCTCTACCCCACAGCATCCTACTCTGGGCCCTTAAGAATCTCACTTAGACAGTTTTTGTGTCCTGATAATAAACTATGATAATAGTATTTTTAATAAGAGTTAAAAGACATTGGTCAAGTTAACAATAATGTAAGGCATTTTATGTATGTACAAGTATATGTTAATAAATACATCTCCAGGGCTTCCCTGGCGGCGCAGTGGTTAAGAATCCGCCTGCCAATGCAGGGGACACGGGTTCAAGCCCTGGTCTGGGAAGATCCCACATGCCACGGAGCAACTAAGCCCGTGCGCCACAACTACTGAAGCCCGCGCGCCTAGAGCCCATGCTCCGCAACAAGAGAAGCCACCGCAATGAGAAGCCGGCGCACCGCAACAAAGAGTAGCCCCTGCTCGCTGCAACTAGAGAAAGCCCACACGCAGCAACAAAGACCCAACACAGCCAAAAATAATAAAAATAAACAACTACATACATACATCTCCAGACTGGGAGACAAGTGAAGGGTGCGTTGTTTCAGTGAAGTGTTGCCCAAACTACGTGGGTTCCTCAGGATATTAGTAGGTCACACACACACACATTTCTGTGGTCAAGAAGGTTGGAGAAAACTGGATGAGTTAAAAAAGAAAAACAGTTGCTTTATTGCAGAACCTATGAGAGCCTTTCATATCCTGAAGTACATTGTGACTCTCTAAAAGGGCCCAAGCAGGAAGCATTTCCGAAATTCATTTGACCATAGGGATCTGTTAACACATTGGAGTCTTGGGTTGCATGAAACACATTGCAGGAGAAGCTGTTTTAGAAAGCCTCCAGCAATAAAGAATTGCTGGGGCTTCTCAGGGGGAGGAAGAGGGGAAGGAGTTGGGGAAAGAGGGTGATCAGGTATCTGAGTTAGCAAGGTCTTGAACTCTTTGAGGCCAGAAACTCCATGAGGACCCCTTGAGGTCCCTCTTACCAGCATCTGACATAAGCCTTGGATACTTGATTGTTGGGTGAATGAATGCATGAATGAATGCTTTCTCCAAGCTTGAGTTAAGCCTAGCACCAGCTGATCCTGGTTATCCTTTGACCCAAGGGGTCATATGAGAATATAAAATGCATCCTGAGGGTTTGGGATCCCATACACTAGATAAATGACCAAATCAGGTGAAGAAATACCAGAACTGGCTCACCTTGGGTGTCCTAGAACTGTAGCCTCACCCCGATAAAATACTCCAGAGCAATGCAGGTTGGGGCGAGAGGTGCCTGAGGCTTCCCACTTTGACGTGGGAAAGATGAAAGCATGTCTGGTCTCAGTTTGAGGGGGGCTTGGAGGGCAGCACGGGAATAGTCCCCCTGCCCCATGCTGCTATAATGGGACACTGGTTCTCAGACGCAGGTCCCCTGACACATCCGTGTGTCGCCCGTAGGCTCAAGTTGTACGCCTCAAGTACTTTGTTATTCATGACAGACATTTGGGAACGGTTTACTTTTAAATATAAATTAGGGTGGATTTAAGGGTCCAGCTAACATCGCTTTCATCCTATTTTGATATGCTTTTTCAAGTGAGAGAGGAAATAGCTTGCTTACTAGGAGCTGTAAAGGCGTGCTCCAGCCTGGAACAAAAACGGTGAGGATGCTGTAGCAGACGTTAGGGAAGTGCGCCCTCCACGCAAACGCTGAGCCAGGAAACTAGGTAAAGAGTCCGTCCCATGACCCTTAAATGCAGGTCAGTGAGTTGCTTGGTTGACGTAGATTTGCTTTCCTTTCTTTGGGGTTCCTCGTGTTTTCCCTGGGGCGCGAGTCATGATCCTTCCTCCTCTTGGGGGCCAGTAGTGTGGCAGTCTTAAAGACCTCTCACCTGTGGTCTTCCCCTCACGGGATCAGCCCTAAGTCCAATCCTTATCATTCGTTGCCAAGGAAGCCCCAGTGGCCACCCTTTGCCCCCAGGCCGGGGTGGGGTCTAGCTTTTCTGCATTCCATCCTGTCCCCACGTCAGTTAACAGGGAGTGGCAGGCCTCCTTCTGTGGAGGTTTATCACTGTGCGTAAAGGGTTAACAGAACCCTTTCCCCTTCCGTGTGGAAATCAGTCCCTATGTTAACTTCCTAGCCCTGTTGCCCTGGAAACCTGGTAAAGGTGGAATGTCAGCTGTGTTACCAGGCAATATTGCTTATAGTAAAAATGAGGCAATCGTTAAATTGCTTCTGGTGCAGCAGGACTGTAAACGGATCTAAATAGCTGGCAGGAAGCCGTAGCTTGGGGCTTCCCCAAGTGCGCAGCGCTGGGTACTGGCATGTCCCTTCTGGAGCGCCTGGAAACTCTAGTTGCTCACTATATTAGATGTGCGCTCCCGTGGGGCGGGCGGCTTGTGAGCCAGGATGGACCCTGCCCTCTCTGACGTGCATCTTGTCTGTTTGCACCTGAGCTGCTGCTTGCGGGGCCAGAGACCAGCCCCTGGACAGCATGTGAGCACGTGTAAGGACCTCCACAGACGAGGGGTCGGTGCCGGGGGCTGCCCTGCTGGCCAGTGGCGGCTCCTCGTCAGTTTCCTTCTGAATTGACTCCCACCCATGGTGTGGCCTATGGGGCTGCCGTGACCTGTTGTCTAACTGCCACGTTTCAGAACCCAGGCTGGTCTGGCCCTTCAAATCTCAGTTCGTGGGGAGCCCTTCCTGTGTCACTGGAAGACATTCAGAGCCCATTTCCATTCAAAGCAGCCCAGTGGATTTATCTTCCTGGCACAAAAGTGACCAGTTGCAGGGACGGAAAAGGATTTCCACCCTCACTTTTTCTAAAAGTTTTATGTTTCCTATTGATGGAGTGGTTCCTTCTGCTTTTAAATCTCTCAAATACCTCAACACTCCCAGAAGCCTCCTAACATACATGCTTCGGGTGGCTGGAGCAGATTTTCGGCGTTTCATTTTATTCAGTACAGTCAGCTCTGCTGCTCTTGTGAGTTCATTGGCAACGATTCCGGCTGAGGCTCCTCATTTAGCAGGATGGGCTTGGCAGGAGCAGTTCAATAGCTAACATGTCTTGAGCACTTATTACGAGCCCAGAACTGCTCCAAGTGCTTGACGTGGATTAACATGCAAACAACATCCCTATGAGGTAAGAGCTTTTATTTATCACCCTCACTTTAAAGACCAGGCAACTGAGGCACAGAGCAGGTTAGATGGCCTCCGCCAGGGCCACGCAGCTCATAAGTGGCAGAGCCAGTGTTCGCACCCACGGAGTCGAGTTTTCAACTCCTACGGCAAGCTGCCCCTCCCAGTCTCACAATGAAGGCAGGATTTTGTCCAGCCTCGGGGAGTTGAGGATGGAGGCTGTTGGAGAGTGTCCCTGGCGGTCCCTGGTATACTTGGTGGCTCCAAACAGCAGCTTCCCCCACGACCAAGCGGAAGATGTTTTACTTTCCTGCCTCATAGAGGAAATTAGCGACATCCCACCCCACTGGGATCACTCATCCAACCAACACTTACTCAGCACGTGCCCTTAAGCACTGAGGTGGCTGCAAAGGCTGCAGCAGTGAACCAGAGGGCTCCAGCTCCCTGCCCTCGAGGAGATTCCATTCTGGTGTACATCCCGATCAGCTTCTCCCATCCACAAAGATGAGGAAGAGGGGAATCGGGTAGGAAAATAAGTAGAAAAGCAGGGAAAGAGGAGGAAGGAGAAATGTTCCAGGAGTTTCTGTTCCCCCCCCCCCCGTGATAAGGAGTTTTCTGTTTCCCAGCAAGACTCTTCCCACCCCCATCCCCCCACCCCAAGCCAAACAAAGTCAAATCACTGGTAACACTGCCCAATAGAACTTTCTGGGTGATGGAAGTGTTCTTCATCTGTGCTGTTCAGTAGAGGAGCCCCTAGCTATAAGTGGCTCTCAAGCTCTTGAAATGTGGCTAGTGTGACTAAAGAACTGAATTTTAAATCGATTTATTTTTAATTAATTGAAATTGAAATAGCCACGTGTGACTAGTGGCTTCTGTAGTGGACTGCACAGCCCTAGGACTTGCCTCCCTGAACATGGCATCAAACCCCCTCTTTCCAGCCTGGTCCAGATGATTCTAAGTTCCTAAATTTCACCAGGAAAAGTTTGTATAGGGGGGCCAGAGCTGCAGCTTTCAAATGTGCACTGTTGGATTAAAACTTAAATCCATGAACATGGGCCACAAAACCCCCAATTCAGTCTTTCTCTTCAGAGTTGAATTTCTTCCCACTGCTACTTACTTTGAACACATTTCCAGGTAGCTAACAGGAGCTGCTTCGCATTTGTTTTTTTTTTTTAAAAAAGGCAAGTGGAAGGTAAGAGAAAGGGCAGGAGAAGAGTGAAAGAAAGGCCGATATTGTAGCATCCTACCAATCTTTGTTTCTAAATCACAGCGGCCTTGAAAGAGAACATTAAGATATCTTTTACTCTCCAGCCTGGCTTCCCAGAGAGGGAGACATAAATGAAAGCCCGCTTTGTGTGGTTATACTGTGACTGCACAGACAATGAAAAAGCTTTCGGGGGGAGGAGGAATGTGTGTGTGTGTGCTGAAGCCTTTGCCACTACAAAGCAGTCAGCTGCTGTCCACCTTTTTGGCTCCAGTCTTTGTAAAAATGATGAGAGTAACTTTTCTTTAATCTTTCTTTCCTTTATTGAAGTATAGTTGATTTACAGTGTTGTACCAGTCTCTGCTGTACAGCAGAGTGACTCAGTTTTACACATACAGACATTCTTTTTCTAATATTCTTTTCCATTATGGTTTATCCCAGGAGACTGGAAATAGTGAGGGTAACTTTTTTTAACCTTGTGTCTACGCTCAGGGCAATTTGTTGAATCCTGAAGGATTCAACAGGCAGTACTCAAAGCGTCAGGCCCTAGCTGACCTAATCAGCTTGAAACCTGAGCGGTTTTTAAAGACTGAATCAGACGTGGGACCCCGTTCACTGAAACCCTGATCACTGGGCTGTGGCCAAGGTCAATCTTCAGTTGGGATGCACCGGCCCAGCCAGGAACCCATTTGATTGGTCAGTGCCCGTGCTGCACAGTTATTCAATATTTTTAATATCACCCCTGGATATCATGGGTGTGCCCAGCCTCCAGGAAATGAAATTAGTTCAGTGAGAAGGCACTGAGCCACCCCGTCATTGACTTATTTAACATCAAATTGAGTCAGACGGTGAGGGAGACTGACAGGCAAACAAATAATTACCTTATGGGAAAACCTGAGCCAATGCTAAAATGGAAGTGTTTATAAAAAGCTGCGGGAGAGGGGCTTCCCTGGTGGCGCAGTGGCTGAGAGTCCGCCTGCCGATGCAGGGGACACGGGTTCGTGCCCCGGTCCGGGAAGATCCCACATGCCGCGGAGCGGCTGGGCCCGTGAGCCATGGCCGCTGAGCCTGAGCGTCCGGAGCCTGTGCTCCGCGACGGGAGAGGCCACAACAGTGAGAGACCCGCGTACTGCAAAAAAAAAAAAAAAAAAGCTGTGGGAGGCCAGAGGAGGAGGAGGTCTTTACTTTGACATGGGGGAAGTGGGAAGAAGAAAGTGATATTTGATCTGGGTCTTGAAAGATGAGTAGACGTTCATCCTGACACAGGGCACTCCAGGCAGAAGGTGCAGTAAGTGAAAGCCCCAAGGTGTGAAACAGGAGAGAGGACTTACAAGTGCCATGTGTTTGGAGCATAGAGTTTGGATGGTGGTGATCGGGGTGGGGAGTCCAATAGGAGATGAAGTGGGAGGTCTATGTTGGTGTCATGTTCTGACGTGCTTGGAATGTCATGCCAGAAATAGACTTAATTCTGTAAGCACCAGGGAGCCAATAAAGTTTATTTTAGCACCTAAGTGATGGCAGGGTTTGATTTGAAGGAAGATGACATTTACAGGCGTGGGAGAGAGTGATCCGAGGGGAGAAACGGACCAGTGTCAGGGAAACCAGTGAGGACGCACCAGTTACCATGACAGTTACGGGGACCATTGGCCTCTGGCAGCAGCTGAGGCAACAGAGAGAAAGAGATGGATAGAGTGGAGAGCCATTACCAGACAGGATCCAGAGTGGTTGGTTATTGGATTCGGAAGGCAGGGAGGAGATGAAGATGGTTCTGAGGATTCCAGCTCAGTGGACCTGGTGGAAGTGGACATTCTTAACTAAGATGCATCAGCCTTGGGTGAATATGGGATTTTCAGCCCTGGAGAGGAGACTTTGGAGGTGCTTGGAAACCCATCAGCATGGTTTTCCAGCCCTTCTTCTCTATTTCAGTTCTTTCTGAGTTGTTAATGATCTGTTCTCCTTGACTGACTTTCCTCATTCATCCAATCAAATAACCAAGGTCCCATGGTGACTGCGGAGTTTCTACCTAAGAGGACTTAAAGATGCCTGCCTGGCTGGAAGGGGGCTTCTCTGGAAGCGCTGTTGCATAGGAAGCACGTTGCTTTTAACTGAATCGTGTACTACAGGTTTATAAAAATAGGGCAAGGAAAAAGACAAATATAAAATAAATCATTATAGAAGTATTACCAGAACACAGTTCTTTACTTCCTACATGAGTGATGTCACCAGCCGCCCAGTACTGATCAACACAAAATGCAGAAAACAGACATGGTTAATGAAAACGCGTAGCTACGCAATTTGTTCTCATTTCAAACGATACTTAAATGGTTTAGAGAGGCCGAATTATTATTTGTTCATTTCAGGGAGGTTTTGGCGGGAGTTGATGGTGATTTGGAGGGACTGACAGCCCTCTGAGCTGTCCTTTGGTGCCACCATGATAAAGACTTCGTTCCAATATGTCAGGCCGAGCAGTTTCTTCGCTAACCTCCAGGTTTATCAATGCAGTGGCTGCGTTGCTTCTTGAAGATCCTGTTTCCACTGCAGAGATTTAGCTACTGGAGCTTTGCTTGTTTCTACTGGGCTGGATTCTCTATCTATTGAACTGTTTCCCTCATGAATCATTCACAGGATATGGCCAAAGTGATGTAACTTTGTCCCTCTTCATTAAGGCTTTCATTCCCCCTAGTCTCAGCAGAGATAACGCTCGTTTCTGGAAAGGCTGTGAGGAGGCATTGTATGCAGTGAATTTAGATCCCTTCGTGCGTCTGCGATCTGCAAACTTCGCTCCGTGTAATCACGTAGATCTGTAACCGCTCCTCATGTATGAACTTTGGTGAAGTCTGCTGAAGCTTACAGCAGATATGCCCATTTAGGAACTTTTACTGGCTACTGTTTTGTTTCATGATGGCTGGCGGAACCACAAATTGAGCTTAAGATGTATCTTGAAACCCTTTAGCCATGCCCCACATTTGATCAGAATCAGCAAACTCCTTTGAAAGTTATCAGGAAACAAATAGGGGAGATAAAAGCAAAATGCTGAGTGGCTGAGGTGAAACAGACCCCTTGTTTTGGTTGGTTATTTGATCTCCAACCGTATCCTGTCATTAGGCACATTGTCAGATTTAAGAACTAATTCCAGACTTCCATTTATGTGAGGGAAGCCAGTGAACGCAGCGGAGGGGAGGGGAAACCTACACAGTTCCCTGGATTCCTCCCCTAGCCTCTGTTCTCCTAGTTCTAGAGGCACCTCTCCCGCACTCAGGCCCAGGGCTGTGCCCGCAGAGAGGCACACAGGGACCTACGTCAGAGGGCAAACTGGCCTCTTGGACAGCCGAAGGCTCTCAAACGTAACATTTGATTCCCTGGTTTAAAACAAAAGTTGAGGGGAAGAACTATTCAAGGGAAAGAAACATTTTTTTCAGTTTTTCTTTTTACCTAATAGAACCTTGCTTGGGTTTTTCATCATAAAGTTGACCCGGCAATGTTAGTTCCATTTAAATTCCCATTCATTGGGAATTAAGACAGTAGGGCAGAATTCTCAAACTTGCAATATTTTCAGCAAACAAGAGCTAAATTATCCATACCCAGGTACTTAGAAGAAGAGAGGAGAGTCTTTATCGGGTGGCTAAGTTTCGAAATACTGTTTTCCCAGCAGAGAGCGCTTCTCTTGGTTTCTACGTGAATGTGTGAAAGAGTGTGTCCCCTTGGGGGTGAAAGGCAGGGATCTTCAAATCTACACTGTCCAGCCGTCAAGCAGGGGACCTTGCCAGATTTGTATGTTCTCAGGGAGCATAGACGTGGCCAGTTAGAGAACTGTCAGGGAAGCAAATGATGTCAGTCTCCATTGCTGTTCGCATCCTGTGCATGGGAAGTAAACTAGAATTGAAGTTTCAGGAGGACATAGATGCGTGGTCGGTCGATGAGATTCAACAACAGTTTCTTCTAGCACTGTTTCCCCTGCCCCCAGTATTTTATTATGAAAAATTTCAAACAGCACAGTTTTTCCGGAGTACCTAGCATCACCTAGCTGGAGCAAATAGCAGGGATTCAAATCAGATGGACTTAGACGCCAAATTTACTTTGTGTATTTCCCCATGAAGCTTTGGGCGCTTGTTATTATCGTGAAAACATGGTTATTCATCTTGTTGAAATAGACACACCAGGTCTTTGAAACACACCCTTTCCGCCCCCTCCCCCAGGTTCCATGTTCCCACTTCCCAGACCTGAAAATTCAGAGCCACCTTTGGTGTTCCCTGTCCTTTTCTTCCCCATGTGCAGCTAGGGCCTGACGGGTCTCCCTTGGAAACATCTCTCCCAGCCTTCTCTGTTCCTTTTGGTTGCCACTGCCCTTCTGCCCCCAGATGTGTTGAGTGTTTTTCCTGTACCGGCCCCCATGCAAAGCACTTTTTACATCTTATCCCATTTAATCCTCACAGCAATCCGACGAGGAAGGTAATTATTATCCGCATTTTACAGATGGAAAAGTAGATCTATATTTATGCCCAGACTGCTGTGCCATTCTCCACTGCACCCTGGAAATGCCTTGGACCTTCCCATTTCTTGGCCATTGTTTCCCATGTTGTATGTGCCTTCTGTCGCTACCAACCAAATTCTACTCATTTCTCCAGGCCAGCCCGGGCTTCCACAGCTGGAAGTGATCTCCCCTTAAATTACAGCTCTAACCGCCTGTACCACTCCCTTGGTTACCCTGAGACGCAGCCTTGCAAGTCATTCTTTCCCCCATGTGCGTGTCTCATCTCCCCAACTAGATGCGTCCCCTCAGCTGCATGTGGGTAATAGGTATGCCGTATAGATGTATTGAGTGATTACTTTTCAGAAGTAACCAGTGTTGTCATCACGCTTGCACACATCTCATAGGAATGGCACGATAATGACATTGAACCAAAAACTGCCGGTGCTAAGGGGCTGGTGAGGGCGGAGTCTCACTCTCCGTCTTTACGGTAGTGTTGCAGTGCTTCCAGATTCCAGAATCAAGATCTGAATGGCCATTTTTACTCAAAGTAATAACTCCCCCAGATTCGGTTCATTTGGAGACCTGGCTTCATTTCCTTTAGACCTTGTACTTGTTCTGATTGTTACATGTGTGGAACAAGTGCTCTTTCTTTCTGCCTTTGCCTGTGATGAAAGCAGCATTTTCCAGCCCCCTTTTTTGAGCTTGAAAAACTGAGTTTCTGAAGGCACATCTAAAGGCACAGCAGTGAGAGCAAAACGATTCCCTGATGTCTGACTTCAACCCAAGTCCATGTTTCAAGCACCCCCAACTTCTGTTTCATAATTTCCCCTAATAGAAGACCCTTCCCCTCCGCAGGACATTGGCGTCGTTCAGTTCCTCTCAAGATGTCCTTTGAAAGAAGTTTTTGAGGTTGACTGTGACAGTGGGATAAATGCGAAGAACCAAGTTAAGCTCTTGGGACTTTCACTTTGCCTAATGGTCGTCTGGATCATTCTGACCAATGAGTCTATTGAAGACAACTAGAAATAATGGATAAACTCGAAAGAAGCTTCAGCTCCCAGAGCTCCTGTGAAATGGAATTAATGAATGGTTTTGTGGTTTATCTGCTGGTAAACCTCCTCTTTCGCTCCGTATGCACTTTCTTTGGGGGGTGGGAACAGGAACACAGTGTTCGGTTTGTTCTTGTGAGATTAAAAGAGACGCCTGGTATCAGTTAGTATTGATCGGGATGGCGAGGTGCTGTTAAAATGCTGAGCGTTCTCCAGAAGAAGGTCTGCCTTGTTGAGAAGTGATACGGGGAGAGAGAGGGGATGAGTGATCACTAGAGGCAGTGGCCCTCACTTTTCAGAGGCATGGAGCTGTTGACAGAACAAATAATCACATCGAAAAGACTTTGAAGCTCCCCACATGGTCAGCAGACCAGGGGCCACAAGGCTCAGCCGTAAACGCTGGAATTGGTTCAGAGAGCAGGAGGGGCTTGCGTTCGCTTCAAGCCAAAAGCAATCTGAAAGCACAGAACCTCTGCCCGAGGGCTCGGCCAAGAGCTCGCGTTTGAAACCCGAGCTCCTGTTGCTGTGGGAGTGGGCGGCCGGGGCAGTTGGTGTCTGTTCCACTTGTACAAGCAATCCCTCTGATAATTTTGACCCCGCAAAAATTACATAATCCTTTCATCACAGTGGGTTACATTTTCCAAGGGCAGAGCTTTGACTTTCAACTGATTATAGGTGTATTGTTAGGACTCTTGCAGCCACGCTCAACACGTGTTTGTTTTATTTCCCGTGTTTCACGTATTAAGTGTCAACAGTCTACACTCATGCTCCCTCCTGTTTGAAAATTAGCTCAGGAAATTCCAAGAAGAAGATTTTCTCCCCTTGGCAATTTCCCGTCTTCGTTGTATGATAAAAGTTTTTGGTAACAGCCAAGGCCAGCACTAGGCATACATGGGTCTGTGGGTCTGTTATCAGTGTCCTGTGTTAACCCAGGCTTGCTTCCAAAGAGTTTGCAGTGCTGCCTTTTTACACATTGTGTCAAATGTTTTCTTCCTCCCATGCTCCTTGATCTTGCTTCACAACACCGCCATTAACTCCATCTTCTCTTCCCTTACTGCCACGATAGCCCGGTCTTCCTCCATGGTGCCTTTTGCAATATGCCCCCTCTTTGCCATTTTTCCTTCCCCGGTCCCAGGGCAGGCTGCAGACATGTATTGCTTGGAATAATGCTCTGATCTCCGTGAGCCTGTCATTCCTGTCTTCGAAAACCACACTGGTCCCAAATGATTCGTTTCGTGTACCTGGTTCTTGATCATCTGGCCTCTTTGGACATTTCCAACCTCATCCTTTGGGACTTCCCTCCTTTACCCCCTCACCATTCCCTGAACACACGGTGCGCTAACCCACGTCCTTTCCTGGGCTCGGGCTGTTTCCATCATGTGCGATGCCTCCTCCCCCTTCCCCACTGATAAAATCCTCCTTGTCTATCAAGGTGCATGCTACACGCTACCGCATGGAAAGCCCACCCTGATCTCCACTCATCAGTCTTCATCCTGTACTTCTGGAGCCCTTTGATGTGAGCTCAATTTCAGCATTTATTTCAACCTGAAATAATTAACTAGAAAACAACCTAGTTAGTTAATTACATTCATGGAAACAACTAGACTGCAAGCCTGGGGCTGATGTCTCATTTGTCTCTGGGCCCTGCTATAGCATCTACCAAGTGGCCAGGCCCTAAGGAGAGCTTGATAAATGAACTGAGTGAGTGAACGATAGCCCAGTGTGGGAGGTAAAGGGGGGTTAGCATCCACTGCTACTCTTGAGTAGCACCGTCCCATAGAAATACGATGTGAACCATAGATGTAATGTTTTAAAAATATTTATTTATTTATTTACTTGGTTGGGCCGGGTCTTAGTTGTGGCTCGCCAGCTCCTTAGTTGCGGTGCGTGGGCTCCTGAGTTGTGGCACGCGGGCTCCTGAGTTGCGGCATGCATGTGGGATCTGGTTACCTGACCAGGGGTCGAACGCGTGTCCCCTGCATTGGGAGCGCAGAGGCTTATCCACGCGCCACCAGGGAAGTCCCCATAGATGTAATTTAAAATTTTCTACTACTCAAACTTGAAAAGCAAAAAGGAGTGATATTAATTTTAATAATATATTTTATTTAGCCCAATACATCAAATCTATTGTTTCAGAATGCAACAATTATTTAAAAATTATTAATGAGATGTTTCACATTTTTTGGTCCTGAGTCTTCAAACGCCATGCGCATTATATACTTACAACACATCTTCGTGCACATGCTAAATGTTCATAGAATATACTTGATCTGTGTTTAGATTTCATAAAATTCACAGTTGAAAAAGTAGACTCATATCCACGTTCTTCGAAATGTGTTTAAATTTTTTCCAGTAAGTGAACTTAACAGCAGCTTTTAAAGTTAAACTAATGAAAATGAAATAGAAATTTAAAATTCCATTCCTCAGTTGCACTCGTCGCATTTCAAATGCTCAGTAGCCGAATATGTGGCGAATGGCTACCATTTTGAGACTCGCGGCCCTCGGGTACAAAGATTCCTGAGTGTCATTTTGCTCATTCCTCTTCTACAGCTTAATTTAAAAGAAAGAAAAATGTGAGGGAGCGAGCTATTAAAGAACTCCGATTAGCCAGCCTTGCCCCCAGGATCTTCATGAAACTGGGGCCTGCTGCCTGCTGGCTTCCTGGGGCTGCCCTGAAAGGTAATAGGATTCTGCTGATGAAGCCCTTGAAAATCCAGGGGTGAAATGACCCGTGTAATTCCCAGGCTTGTTGGCCAGGCTGGATTGAGGATTGGGGTCTGTCTACACAGCAGCTGGCCCACACAACCACACTGATCTGTGCTTCCTTGTGCAGTCGAGGTCTACACCAGCGTCTGACAGCGCGTGTCGATCGCATGTTTTATCGTCCGCAGCACCGGGATGACACGTTTTTCGATGCTCTCGGTTTTTATCGGGTTAGAACATACTTGAAGTTTCAGTGCTGAACTGCTTTGGAGTGATCAAATATGTGGAAAACATCTTTCTCAGCCAAACAGCATATTTTCCAAATCCAAAGTAGCCGAATATATCTTTTCCTCTTCCTTCAAGTTTCCCATTGAATGGTACCCCAGAGACCAATTTAAAGGGTGAAAAGTTGAGAGCAAAAATGTTCTGGAACAAAGGAAAATGAGGTGTGTCACCTCACCCAGTATCTAGCCGCTGTGTCTCATGGAAAGCCGTGAAAGCATTCGGCATTATTTATACTAGGAAACCGGGGTTAGGCATTGATTTCCCCAGAATTCTGTGAGTGTGAGGCATGGCCCCACGGCTGGCTCTGATGTGAGATTTGAGGCCTAAAGGGAAACTTAAAGTGACTCTAGACCCTTAAGGGTTTTGAAACAGGTGCAGCGTCTCTTTCCCTCCGGGAGCTGTGCTGTCCACAGTCGGATGAGTACTTCAGCGGTAGTTTGTCGAGCTCTTGCATGAAAATGGCAAATTTCTCCCCAAATGAGCTTATTATCTGCTGCTGTTGGGTGCAAGGCATCCTTGAGCTATGGCGGGAATTACAGCTTCCATCTGTTCCTTAATGTGAAAAATGTGTGCAGGCCTCTGTGCTACCACGCTCCGTGAACTTGAGCCATTCAGCTCTGCTGACACATTTGAGTCACAGCCCTCGGAATCGCTTTTGTCAATTATTTCATTACATATCCAAATAACCATCCTGAGGGTGGTCTGGATTTGTGATCTGTGATGGTGTGTTGCTGACACATTTCTTGCCCTTGGAGCTATCTGTTTTTTTGGCTTTGTTTAGGAGTTGATGATATGTAAGTCGTCAGTATATTTAATCATTATTACTTTAGAAGTTAGCACAGTGCCGCCAATATGAAAACTTCTTGGGCACAGTTACAGGCAAATCTATATCATGAATTCTTGGCTTCTTCCCAGCATCTCCGGTCTTTCACCTTGCTCCGTGATTTTGTTCCAACATCAAATAATGCTCTGTGCTTAGAGAGCAACTTTCATCAGAAGATTGCAAGGTCCTCTGCAAACTTTTGTTTCTGTTAAGTACAAATAGATATCTTCAGAGAACCATGTATGTTTAAGTGTGTTTATTTGTGCTGGGTTTTTTCAACAGGCCGAGAAAAATTATGGCCTTCTATGTGTTCACTCTGGAATATAGACATGTAATGTGCAGGCTTAAGTTTGGCTTGACATATTTAATAAATATCCCTTGAGAAAGTGATCAGATACAGAGTCAGGTATGCTCTTGAGAATATGGCCAAGCATTCGTTTTGTTCGTCTACTAATTTTATACACGTGAACATTTTTAGGGTTACATCCTGTGCATTAGATGGAAAAAAATATTTTCATCAGTTAATAACTGTTTGTTTCCAGTTGTCAACTGGAAGAGAAAATGCTTTGAGTAAGCAGGATTAACTCACCAACTGGAAAAAGCAGTCACTCGTGGTTTAATTCTTTGTGGTCAGTGGTTAATGGTTTGGTTTGCACAATGCCACCGCTCTGTTTTCACTGCATTGACCCAGTCTGTATTTTTTCTCACTGTTAAGTGTCCTTGTGGCAGAGACAATGCTAGGTGTTCACCCAACCCCATTTTCCTTTCTTCCCAGACACACAGATAGACTACATTTCCCAGCATTCCTTGTAGTTAGATGGACCCCTGTGACTGAGTTATGACCAGTGGGATGTGAGCAGAAGTAATCGAATCCTCTTTCAGCCCTGGCCTTAAAATCTTTCCTTTCCATCCTCCACACACTCTCTCTTCCTTTGCCCATTACCTAGGAACAGAGAATCTGGTGGAGGACCCCAGGCCCCTGGGGGATGGTGGGACCACAGTACTGGCGTCTGGTTCCCTGAATGACTGCACGGAGCAGAGCATCTCAGCTGAACTGTCTCGAGTGTGACATAAGCAAGAAATTGAATTTTGTTGTATAAAGCCAGTGAGATTTGGGGGTTTGTAACACAAGTTAGCCTACCCTAACTAATATTCTTACAGTTGTAGCAGAGAATCGATACTCTCTTTATACGCGTTCCACAGCTTTCAAGGGCGCATGGGACAGGCAGAGCATGTTGCTGGTGTGGAACGGTAGGTTGTGAAAATGCGTAACCAATGAGCCATGTGGCTCTTTGATCACCATGTCCAATTAAGCCACATGGTTACTGTGATTTTCCGGTTTGAGTCAACCTTTTATTTGGGGCAGATGCAACCATGGACAGTTTCATGCAGTGGAAACTGATCATTTCGGTAAGCTGCTTCCCCAGAGGAGGGTGGGGAGGGTGCAGAAATCCATATGAATTACCAAGGACTTCAGGTTTTAGCTTCCATTTTTTTTTTTTCTCTGAAAAGACTTTCCTAACTCCCAGCCATGTCTGGCTTGCTTGTCTCCCATGCTTCCCACTCTGTGGTCTTGTCACCGCCCATGTGCTTTCATCAGACTCTTACCTCACTGGCTGGTAATGTCTCGCTTGCCTCTCTTCCCCCTGTGGACCACATGAAATGGCAGAGGTTGTTTCAAGTTGCCTCACTGTTGCCCCCCCGCCCCCCGTATTCTGTCCAGTGCCTGGCACATACGTGCTGTTGACTGATGGAGGCAATGAATGACAATGTGATTCTCCTTATCAGGGACGAGCAGTAGTCTTAGGATTTTCATGAGCTGGTCCTCAGACCACTTAAGTGAGACAGGCTGGATAGACTTTTTCCTTTTTAAAAAGAGGAAACTTAAGGAGGTAAACTGACTTCAGCTTAATCAGTCAAAACACAAATCGGTACTGTATTAGAAACAAGAGCAGGACCTATTTTCAGTTTCATTTTTCTCAGCCGCCATGAGTTTTTGAGAGCTGGAGCTCAGTTAATTGATGGGCCAAGTCCCTTAGTGAATACATTTGCGAACAAACATACAAGTAGCAGTTAGAGCCAAGTCACCTTGTTTAAGGCCCAGGACAGATCTTGATGTTACACTTTCATGCATTCATTTGCCAAGCATTTATTGAGCTTCTTCCAGGGCGCAGAGCCTGCTTCCAGATGCTGGGACACAGTGGCGCACAAGACAAAGAATGGCCCAGTGCTCCAAGTGGGGGACAGACCCACAATAAACACACAAGAAAATGTCCGATGGAGATAATGTTCTGTGAAGAGAAATCCAAAGAGGTCAACGTTATTGAAAATGCCCAGGTTAGGAAGATTCCATCAGTGGTGAGAAAGGCCTCTGGGAGACAGGTATTCCCATGACATGTAAGCTGAAGCCTGCATGACAGGAAGAAGCCACCCATATAGGGAAGAGAACATTCTAGGCAAAGGGACACGCTAACGGTTTTATGTGGCCCTGAGGGTAGAGAGTAGCTTGTCAAGGACTAGGAAAACGACTGGAGTGGCAGGAACAGAGAGTGTGTTTGGTGTGGAAGGAGGGGGGGGGGGTGGGAACGCAAAGGGAATGATGGCGAGAGAAGGAGGCAGAGGGCCGTTTGCGGAGAGCCTTGCTTGCTGTTTCCGGAATCTGGACTGTAGCCTGTGGGCAGTGGGAGGCATGAGAAAGACTGTAAGCGGAGGGGAGAAATGAGCTGCGTGTTTCAGGAAGAGCGTCACATCGGCCGCTCTGTGCAAAAACTGCCGCGCCCCAAGCCCCCAGTGGAGGCCTTCGTAGCGGGACGGTCAGAAGTTGTGAAAGGGAGAAGCCAGTTTCAGAGCTCCCTGGGAGATGGAATTCACGGCGCCCGGAAATAGATAGGATGTGGGGACTGAGGCGTTCCCAGGTGTCTGGCTTGGGCAGTAGATGTAGACATGGGGGTGCTCTCCTCTGAGACGGGAAACCCTGGGGAGGAAAGGCTGTGCACGGGAGACTGAGGGGTCCTGGACGTGGTGAATCTGAGGTACCCGTAGCCTTGCCGGCAGGGAATATTCAGGAGACAGCTGAACATGTGGCTAGGCCAAGAGCAGAGGAGCGCATTCTGAGGAAGCAATCAGATGTTACGTTAACGAAGAGGAGGGACACAAGGGAAGGAAGTTCGAGGTCCGATGCTGAACCCCAGCCACTTGATTTCAGGTCACATCTGACTTTTTTTTTTTTGCCTTCCTCGCCCATCTCCTTTTCAAGATGCTGAAGGGTCATTTCTGCCTCTCCAAGCTAGTCTGCCCCCATCTTTTTTTTTTAATTGAAGTCTAGTTGACTTACAGTGTTTGAGGTGTACAGCAAAGTGATTCAGATATATATATATATATATATCTTATATAGAGATACAATATAGAGAGATATATATATTCTTTTCCAGATTCTTTTCCATTATAGTTATTACAGGATGTTGAGTATAGTTCCTTGTGCTGTACAGTAGGTCCTGCTGTTTGTCTGTCTTATATATAGTGGTGTGTATCTGTTAATCCCAAATTCCTAATTTATCCCTCCCCCCGCTTCCCCTTTGGTAACCATAAGTTTGTCTTCTATGTCTGTGAGTCTATTTCTGTTTTGTAAGTAAGTTCATTCGTATCATACTTTAGATTCCACACGCAAGTGATGTCATACGGTATTTGTCTTTCTCTGACTGACTTGGCTTGGTATGAGGTTCTGGTCTGCCCCCATCTTAGCTTCTTCTGGTCTCCACGCTGCTTCTAGCCGGTGACTTTTCTCCGCAGAGACCGCCCCCTTCCCCTCACGTGGTCCTGCTGCTTGGTTCATCCCTCTTCTGCAGCTCTAAGGAACGAGCCCCGAAGGATGGCTCACGGCCTGAACCCCACCGATGAGTCAGGCGCCGCTGGGGTCTGGCTGTGGCCTGGGTTGAGGCCTGAGCTCTGGCGCCCTCTAGCTGCGTGATCCAGGCTTCTTTAGCTCATCCCTAAGATGAGGGGATTGGATTGAAGAGTACTTTGAGCTGTAGCGTTTTCTGATTGTAAGTTGTCTTGGCCCTCAGGGTGAAGCGAGTCGCCTCTTCCAGAACTGGCAGTCGGCGCTGGTATAATAGCCATCAGTACCTGAGAGAGAATAGCTTTTGTTCTTTCGCGTGAGGCCCCGGGGAGGCTGGGTGGGCTGCAGCTGTTCAGCTTCAATTAAAAACACACACAAGCCTCCCACTTTGTTTCGGTTTCCAACCTTGGCCGTCTGACTGAGCACATCTGAATTCCTCAGGCTCTGGTGAAGGCGTGAGGAGGCCCCAATCCATGGGCCTCATTCCACCCTTCCATCCGCTTCCCGAATTTCATTTACTGAGGCCAGGAGAGGTTTCAAAGTCTTGGGAATACGAGGAGAAAACATACCTTGGCTTTGAAGCCGCCGGCAAGCAGATTCCAGCACACAGTGATCCATCCCCAGTCGAGGGCTCCCTAAAGGCCCTCGAATGCGTATGCGCCCTGGCGTCTGGGCAAACGTTTCTCAGTAGCTGAAGAGAGAAAATGGGTCTGTCTGTGATGAAGACAGTCTCCCAGCTGGGTCTGCGGTCATCCCGAAGCAACGTTCCCTCCTCCAGCCCAGACCAGAGTCAGGACTTCCGAATGGAATCTTGTTGTGGAACGTCGGGCAGCTGTCACGTCGCTTCCTGGTGTGACCGTGCACAGGATTGAGGCAGCACGTGTCCCCGCCCGGGCATTGTCTCCAGGCTTTTGGGGCACAGGGGGTGACCAGGGCAGAAGCAGAGATGCCGCTGAGCGGCCGTGGTGGCCCAGCCACAAGGATCTGGGCAGACGTAGGATACGATGGGTGTCGTGGTCCTGCTAGCTGCGGGTTCAGGGAAGGTCTGAGAGGTCGAGCGGGCGGCAGACTTGAGCCCAGAGGCCAGGTGACTGGGAGCGCTCCACGTGAGTCCCGGTGCCGGGGCAGAGGGGAACCTCTCTTGTACGGCCCCCGCCAAGTGTTGTTGGCTCTCCAGGAAGGAAGAAGGGAGTCCCCATGAGGCGGAGACGGCCCCTCAGCGGTGTGCACGCTCTCCTCGTCCTCCTGGGCACGCACCAGGTGTTTGAGTGGGAAAGTGTTCACAGCAACTGCCGGAGGACTCCGAGGTGGGCGAGGAGATATGGGATGGGCCGTCAGCAGCACGTGCTACCAAGTCCTTCTAGAATAGCAGTTCTCCAAGTTTTGGATCTCAGGATGCCGCTACACTCTTTTTTTTTTAATATTTGCAAATTACATATATTTTTTTAAAATTTATTTTTATTTATTTGGCCGTGCCGGGTCTTAGTTGCAACATGCGGGATCTTTAGTTGCGACGTGCAGGATCTAGTTCCCTGACCAGGGATCGAACCCGGGCCCCCTGCATTGGGAGTGCGGAGTCTTACCCACTGGACCGCCAGTGAAGTCCCGCCTCTACACTCTTTTTTTTTTTTTTTTTTTTTGCGGTACGCGGGCCTCTCACTGTTGTGGCCTCTCCCGTTGCAGAGCACAGGCTCCGGACGCGCAGGCTCAGCGGCCGTGGCTCACGGGCCCAACCGCTCCGCGGCATGTGGGATCTTCCCGGACCGGGGCACGAACCCGTGTCCCCTGCATCGGCAGGCGGACTCTCAACCACTGCGCCACCAGGGAAGCCCCCGCCTCTACACTCTTAAAAATTATTGAGGGCCCCAAAGAGCTTTAGCTCTTATGAGTTAATATCAATCTTTATTTATTTATTAGGAATTAAAACTGAGAAGTAAAAAAGATTTACTTGGTAGTTTATTCCAAAATTAACAATAATAAGTACGTGTTCTACATTATATATACTACATGTTTATAAATAAAATATTTTGAAGAAAAATAATTATATTTTCCAAGACGAATGTGAGAAGAGTGACATTCTTTTACCTTTTTTTTGCAAATATCTTGCATAGAAGTCTGGCTTAGTAGAAGGCTGCCGGATTCTCATATCTGCTTCTGCATTCCAGCTGGTATGGTATCACATGTCACCCAGGGGAGAATGAGAGCAGAAAAGGCAAGGAATGTCTTCGTATCATTATGATCATAGTTTTGACTTTACAGATTCCCTGAAAGGTTTTCAGAGACCCCCAGGGGTCCCCTGACCAAGACTGGAGGACCACTGTTGTAGAACACGCCAGCCAGCCCGGCTTTAGCATGGAAACCTCTAGTGAACCGGCGCCCCCGACTTGGCCCACTCACTGAGGGGTTTTGCTGACTTACTCCAAACCACCGTGAGTTAATTCACTTTAGCTGATTAAAAACTCATATTTTCTTCTTGACTTATAATCCATACTTTTACATGCAGTGATTTGGAATGTTTTGATTTTATTCATTCAGAGTCAGCGATGACCATTAGAAATACAATTCAAGTCACTTACATATTTTAAAAATGTCAGTAGCCGCCTAAAAAAGTGCAGAAGAAACAAGTGAAACTAATTTTAATGATGTATCTTATTTGACCCAATAATTATAAAATATTCTGTATCATTTCAGCATACAAAATCAACAAAACATCATATGAAAATCAAATCATAAAATTGATACAAAACATTGATGACATATTTTTACACCCTTTTTTCGTATTAAGTCTCCAGAGTCCAGGGTGTATTTTCATGTATAGCACATCTCAATTTAGATGCTAAATTTGCATCCAAAATACTTGATCTGTATTTAGATTTCATGAAGTTCTACAAAAATTGAAAAAGAAGGTTCATATTCAAGTTCTTCCAATACAATTGGAGTGTGAGTATTCAAGTTAAAATTAAATGAAAGAAAAAATTCAGGGGATTCCCTGGTGGTGCACTGGTTAAGAATCCGCCTGCCAATGCAGGGGACATGGGTTCGAGCCCTGGTCCGGGAAGATCCCACATGCCGCAGAGCAACTAAGCCTGTGAGCCACAACTGCTGAGCCCGCATGCCACAACTACTGAAGCCTGGGCACCTAGACCCTGTGCTCCACAACAAGGGAAGCCACCACAGTGAGAAGCCCACGCACCGCAACAAAGAGTAGCCCCCGCTCACCGCAACCAGAGAAAAGCCCGCGTGCGGCAACAAAGACCCAACGCAGCCAAAATAAATAAATAAGTAAAATAAAAATAATAAAATAAATTAAAACAAATTCATTTCCTCATTCACAGTAGCCACATTCCAAGCGCTCGATAGCCAGATATAGCTAGTGGCTGTCATGTTGGGCAGAGCAGATCTCAACTTTTCCTCTGTTTCCCTCATTCTTCCCATCCTGCGGTTTTTTCAGTGCTTAGAAGCCTGTTTAGGAAAGGTTAATCGTTCTCATTATTTTTCTAGAAAGCTAGCACCACAGCGGGTTTCTTCATAGGCTGGTTAGGATGTTTGACAGACAGCTGGGATTGGGAGGGGCACCCTGCAGCCACAGCCAGCAGTGGCAGATTCCCTTTCGGCTTGGCTTCCAGGACCTTCTCGTTTGACGTTTTCACATGTGTAGAATAATCTCACATTGTTACCCATGCAGCTGTGACATATGCTGCTGGGCACGGCCAGCCCTGGAATGGGTCTCTCTGATTGGCCATGGCAGAAGCTTAAATGGGATGCCACCGTGAGGGCCTTAGGCTGGCGTGCTTGTTGGGACCAAGCCCTGGAGACTTCGCTAAGTTCTCAGTGATGAACTCCACATCAGTGTCAGAAAGTTAGGGCAGGTTTGCTGGCCCTTGGTCTTCCTGTCTTCATGCATTGGTGTGCTTTCCAAAAGGTAAAAGAAAGCAATGGAATGAAATTCCAGGCCAGACGGACTCAGGGTAAAGATGCAGCCCCGAGGTTAGCATCTTATAACTCAGAGGCAGCAAAAGTAATTTAACAAGGCTCAAAGGAGAGAGCCAAAGGAAGTCAAGACTTTGTTCTGTTTGTGAATTATTGATACATCCTCTCCAAAGCATTTCAAATTCAGGAGAATGAAAAGCTACCCCCTTTGACACATTGGGGGAATCTCTTACGTGTACTCCCCAAATGAAAAAGACTAGAATTCCAAGGCTAACCATTTGGTCCCATTACTGCAAGTTTTGTGGCTGGTCGGGGCTTGGATTCCTGTCATTGTGTGAGCAAATGAGAAAAATGACTTTTATCTCTTTCACATGTTCTTTGTTCCCCACGTTGACTACTTAAGCTTTTAGCCAGTTTTATCATTCCATCGTATCCATTCTCCTAGTGTTGGACTCACTCAGGAATCCTGAATCTGAGTGCATGATGTCATTTCTCATAAATCTGAAAGGAACTGGAAAGCTTCTGGAATTTACTTATCTGAGGTAGCCAGACTAGCTAAACTTAATTCACATCCATCAGGAGCTCAGTGAAAGCTAGCACCATTCTGGTTGAAGTGATTTCACACGAAATGACACTGGCTCCTTATGGAACTGGGTGGCCTAACTTTCCTGTCTCCAGGTCCACAAAATGCCTTTCAATTCATAAACTCAACTGTTAGGGTCAAGAATTACCTACGACAACAGTTGTGCCGCCATCTTGAACACATCTGGATTTGGGGAAGCCAAGTCTTTTCTTCAGCACTTAACGCTAAGGAGCCAGAGTCATAAAAAGATGAAAAGAAAGAAAAAGTTAAATCAGAATGTTAGAACTATTAGGGACCTTGGAGATTATCTAATGCTCTCTCTCTGTCCCTGAATGATCTTTGCTCTTAAGACCATTTTAGTGTTCTTTCCCCTTCCTGGGTAGTTTTGCTTTTGTTCAGATCCCCCAAGAAATCTTAAGTGAAGCGTTAGCTAGTTCTAGAACTATAGAAAGCCCACTGGTTTCTCCTCCCCTTCCGTGCCCACATTCTCTTCCACCTGCTGACTTTTCAGGTTTATCCTTTCAGCATTAGGCCTGTAATTGCTATTAAAATGCAAATTCAGTAGGAAAGGCTAATGCTTAAACCATTGTGAGGTGTTTTCACTTTGGAGCTGGGAAGGATCAAAGTAAGGAATGGTTAGTTTTTCGGGTGTTTTTTTTTTTTTTTTTTTTTTGCGGTACGCGGGCCTCTCACTGCCGTGGCCTCTCCCGTTGCGGAGCGCAGGCTCCGGACGCGCAGGCTCCGCGGCCGTGGCTCACGGGCCCAGCCGCTCCGCGGCACGTGGGATCCTCCCGGACCGGGGCACGAACCCGCGTCCCCTGCATCGGCAGGCGGACTCTCGACCACTGCGCCACCAGGGAAGCCCATTCAAGTACAGTACAGTTTTTATATTGATGTTGTGATAGGCCAGCTTCTAAATTCTTATATTTGTTCGCTAATTGGTCTGTGGAATGTTTTGGGTTTTCCACGTAGCAATTGTTTCATCCATCAACCTTGATATCTATTTTTCTATCCCATCTTTATCCTTTTGATTTATATACGCATTTAATTTTGTATTATATAGGATATGGTCTTCAGTGCAATATAGAACAGAAAAAAAATCCTCCACCCCTATCTTTTCTAGAGACACCAATAAAAGGACACACCTTACAGAAACACCACTGACACCGTCTAGGCTGAGAAATATAAGAAAGAGACTCTAAGATTCAAGACCCATCCTGCTTGGCTATGTCTTTGACAATGGACTAAATGTTTGGACCTTCTCATGGAGATAAGGGCTTTCGTCTGGGGGATTTTTTTTTTTTTTTTTTTTTTTTGCGGTACGCGGGCCTCTCACTGCCGTGGCCCCTCCCGTTGCGGAGCGCAGGCTCCGCGGCCGTGGCTCACGGGCCCAGCCGCTCCGCGGCACGTGGGATCCTCCGGGACCGGGGCACGAACCCGCGTCCCCTGCATCGGCAGGCGGACTCCCGACCACTGCGCCACAAGGGAAGCCCAGGAATGGTTAGTTTTGATCCAGTAAGGCGAGGGGGTCGGAGAGGAGGAGCGAGTGCCAGCGTGAAAGGTAGAGACCCAGAATGGAAACTTGGGGCCCTACTTGTGACTCGACAGGCTCTGGCCTCTTCTCCCCAAACATTTGCATTTGTATGAATTTATCCTAGACTCCTTGTGGAGATCCAGGTACTTGATAATTGTTCTTGTCAACTGGAGCCCCTGCCCAGTAGAAGGTCCTGGTACTGAGGGGCAGCTCAGGCCCAGGGTGAGGCCCAGCCTTGCCAGAGTGGTATGTTAGTGGCTTTCCCTTCCCAGTTTGTGGAAACAGCAGTGGGGAGCCATGCAAGGTGAAGGAGGTTGGGGTCTTGTTTTCAACTTTATTATGAATGGGAAGCACTTATCCGGGCTCAAGGGAGAGCTTTCCATAGGAGTGCATATGTAGCCACCCATGCATGCACACACCCGTGGACTTAACACACGCACACGCACACACACAGCTCCATCTGCACATAAATGTTCCTCCTGAAACACTCAGCAAAGCAAGTGACAGGTATTTCCTGTGGGTAGCTGGGATTTCAACCCTGGTCTTGCCTCATTATTAAGTTGGGTTTGGGATGTGAGTGATGGGAGATGGTGAGTGTGTGCTCACAGAATAGTTGTGAGAATTAACTGCAATAGCACATACAAAGCATGTAAAATAATGCTTGACACCTAGTACGTGCTCAATAAATATCTGCTGAATGAATAGAATATTCATTTTATCATCATTATATTATTACCAGGAGGAAGCTTGACATGGTGGCTTCAGATTTCGTGGGCAGAGCGAGGAGAGCTCTATTAGGAATCAGGACTTCCGTTCTTCTGGTAGGGCCAGATTGCCGCGCAGATTCAGCTGCACGGAGTTCTCAGTTTATGAAGGAAAGGAAAAACAATGAAATGTCTCAAAACAAAACAAGTGATGAAATCTGGGATGAGACCGAGAGGGAGACTGACATCTTACAATTAAATAAAGGCATTGCCACAGAGCAGCTTCTGGACAGACAGTCGAGCCAGGCCTCGGTTTTTCATTTTCCTAGCTCCAGACTTGGGTTGGAAGTGCTGAGCTTCCACTTGGATTTGAATGAACCACAAAAGGAAAACATATTATTCCCTTTTTTTTTTTTTTAGCACTCCTCACTCTGCACTCCCTCCTCTGCTTCCTTTCCTGGAAACCGGCTCCAATATAAGAAACAAAATGGTGGCACGTCCTTGATGAGAGCAGAGACCGAGTCGCGGTGGGGCGCCTTAGGGGGATGGAGGGCTGCGTACACTGCACTTGGCTGATCTCCTGATGAAAAGCAACTGAGAGATGGGGAACTGAGGTGTGCTTTATCATTGATGCTCCCCATTTCTTGACCACGTGGTAAGGACTCCTTCCACGGACCCTGGCGTTAAGCCTGGTGGGGACCGAACAGCTCTGGGGCCAGGCAGCTCCAACTGGGGCCTACTGGGCCTTTAACTTTCCACACATGTGCACATATGTACAAGAACCCAGCAGATGGGCAGCGAGCAAGCTTGGGTAGCAATCCACTGACCAGGTAGCAGTAGCTCTGAAGACATCACGGTGGCCTGGGCAGCAAATTTCGCTCCAGGGGATGGGGACTTAAACAAGGAGAAAAGGCGTTCACCCAACTTCTTCCTGAAGTACCAGAGGAAAGAAACAGGTCAGTGGTGAATACAAAATTAGCTTTTGGCCGGTCTCCAGAGTGATTTGACCTATTTAGGAGTCATTGAGAACAAGCCAGAGGAAGCTCCGTAGCCTGCATCTTGATTTGTCAGGGGAGAAGAGAGAGGGGACGGACCGCCAGGGGTCTGGAGTCCCTGAGTGGCTTGTTCGGGAACATATGAGTGAATATGGCTGGAACTCATGAGAAGGACTCTGGGATATTGACTTTGGGCCAGCTCCTGGCGCAACTTAGCAAGCAAATGATAACCCCAGCAGATGCATTGGTAATTGGTGTGCCCACTCAGGCGCCCTGATCCTTGAAAGGACCGTATTGGATTCTGAAAACCTTCCTACAGGTTACACTTTTCTCCAAGACCCTTGTGTAAAAGGTAAACTCAGGCCAAGTCAGCAAGGGGAGTGTAGACGTGAAGGTTTCCATGAAGAGCAAAGCCACAAAAGTACTGAGGCCAGCTCCACTCCAGTCTAGCAGGTTGGAGTTGGAAGTGGTTGCTGTTGGTGCCCTGCCTGTATCTCCTCTATCAGCTGGCGCACTCCTCCTCCAGCTGCTGGGAGTGCTGGCCATTGAAGGCTACAGCCGCCTTCCCCAGAGAATTGCTGTCTGCCAAATGATGTAACCTGTATTACAGAGCTCCCTGCGGGATCAGGCTGAACCACATCTCCAGCTGAGGCCACATCCTTGTCGAGTCCCGTGCCCACCCCCCAGCTGCATCCTGCTTCCCTGTGCCCCCTCCACTGAGAGTACCCCCTCCATACTTCATGTGATTAGAATCCCCATCATAGACTTCACTTCAAAGTAACCCAACCTAAGAGAGAGTTGAGGGGAGGGGGGCATTTCAGAACACTTCCAAACCTGACTACACATCAGAATCCCCAGGGTAGCTGTAAAAATACAGATTCCTAGGGCTTCCCTGGTGGCGCAGTGGTTGAGAGTCCGCCTGCCGATGCAGGGGACGCGGGTTCGTGCCCCGGTCCGGGAAGATCCCACATGCCGCGGAGCGGCTGGGCCCGTGAGCCACGGCCGCTGAGCCTGCGCGTCCGGAGCCTGTGCTCCGCAACGGGAGAGGCCACAACAGTGAGAGGCCCGCGTACCGCAAAAAAAAATAAATAAATAAATAAATAATAATAATAAATACAGATTCCTAGGCCCTACACCCAGAGATTCTGATTCAGTGGGTCTAGGGTGGCGCCTGAGATACTGTAGTTTTCCTACGTGGATCCTTGGTAATTTGAATGCAGCCAGTCCTTTGACCAATGGGAACCACGCCTGCTAACTCATGGCATTTATTTCCTTCCTTAGATCTTTTAGGAAACATTTATTGATTGAGTTCGGGAACAAACCACACAATCTGTGAAAGGCACTAAGAAGGGGAGATTTAAGTAAAAGGATCCAGAGTTCTTGGCAAGTCTCTTGAAGTCCAGTGCGCTATGCTTGACTCTCAGAACTTTTTAAGCAAATAGTATCTTTACATTTTTTTCATGTGTGTCCCGAAACGTGAAGGTCTGTCTGGTTGGGAAAAGGGAGTCTCTTTTGAGGCACTGAGTTGCCATGGCGCTTTCCAAAAAGGGGCATTTGACCGAACTTAGAATTTAATTAAGGCTTTCCAGTCACCACGCTCAGAAGTATTAACGTCCTAACCCCTCCCCTCCCTGTTTCATTAAGAGGCCTAGATTTTCTTTTATTGGTTGTATGGATGATTTGGTGATGAAATTCAGAGACAAATACGTTGTTCTATTATCAGGGACCCCGAGATAGAAAGACTCATGAACAGGTTCTCATGAAAGACACAATACTGAGGAATTTTTTAAAAAACTCATTAATTAAATAACTGAATGAAGATGAACCTTATGATGAACTTTGATGAACTATGATGATGAACAAATAAGATGAACCTTATTCTGCCTGATGCAGAATAAGGGAACATTCTGGATTTTGCAACAATAATGATAATAGTGATAAGAATAGCAGCAAAACTTGCTATCGCTAAGACTTGTTTGAGTGTTTACTATGTATAAGGCCCAGCACCAATTACTTGGTCTGTATTATCTTTTTAATCCTCCCAGCAACTCTTTGAGGTAAATATATCCATTGGGGATTAACAAAGGCTTCAAAAAGGTGGAACTTTACTCCTCTCTTATGTAAAAGAAGTCCAGGACTGGTGTGGAGACCAAGGCTCCTACCAGCTCTTGGTTCCACATCCTTGTGGCTCTCATCTTCCCAGTCCAAGATGACTTCTGGAGCTCCAGCCATCACATCATTGGCCCAAACAGGAGAATGAAAGGAGCATGGCTCTTGTGTTCTAAAGAGACTTTTTAGAAATCCCACAGCACAATTGCTTTGATCTCATTGGCCACATAGCAGCCCCTAGTTACAAGGGAGGCCTGGACATGGAGCCTTTTCGTTGTCTGGCAGTGGACCCAGTTTAAAAAATTCAGGTCAGCAGCCGCATAGCACAGGGAGATCAGCTCGGTGCTTTGTGACCACCTAGAGGGGTGGGATAGGGAGGGTAGGAGGGAGACGCAAGAGAGAGGAGATATGCACATATATGTATATGCGTAGCTGATTCACTTTGTTATAAAGCAGAAACTAACACACCATTGTAAAGCAATTATACTCCAATAAAGATGTTAAAAAAATTGAGGTCTTATGAATTTGAAAGGGAAGGCAAATATGGAAGATTTAGTAGGAAATGAACAGTTTCTGCCATAGTAGGTAATATTCTTATCACCGTTTTGCAGATACGGAAAATGAGGCACTGAGAGACTGTGTGACTTAGCCATGTTCACATAACTCATAGGCAGCAGAGCCACGCCAGAACCCCAATCTCTCTGACTCAAGGGTTCCTCTCTTTTTTTTTTTTTTTTGGCTGCGTTGGGTCTTCATTGCTGTGCGGGGGCTTTCTCTAGTTGCTGCAAGCAGGGGCTACTCTTTGTAGCGGTGCACGTGCTTCTCACTGTTTCAGAGCACAGGTTCCAGGTGCGCCAGCTTCAGTAGTTGTGGCACGCGGACTCAGTAGTTGTGGCACACGGGCTTAGTTGCTCCGCGGCATATGGGATCTTTCCGGACCAGCGATCGAACCCATGTCCCCTGCACTGGCAGGCGGATTCTTAACCACTGCGCCACAGGGAAGTCCAAGGGTCCCTCTCTTAACTGCTATTCCCTCCTGCTCTTTTGCTACTCCCTCCTGCTATTTTTGCTATTTTGTAAAACAGTTGTGTTTCCTTAGAGGTTCATTTATTCATTTCCTGTTTTCTTCCCAGTGTGCCTTTTACCCTCTTCTTTGCAAACATCCCAGCCGTGCTTCCCAGCTCATCTCCAAGGCCCCAGAAAGCCCCTCCTTGCACCCCAAGCTGCTTTCTTCAGTAAATATTTATTGAACACCTACTATGTGCTAGGCACTGTTCTAGGCGCTTGGGCTTCATCAGTGAAAAAAACAAAGACTCCTGCTAGCTTAATAGGTGTGTGGTCTTGATCAAGTTCTTTAAGCTTTCTGAGCCTCGGTTTCCTCATCTGTAAAATGGGAATAATAAAACTCACTGCACAGGGTTACTGTAAGGGTTAAATAAGATATTATACGGAAAGCTCAGTCAGTGGCACATCATTATATTTTGAAAAATGGTACCTATCGCCATTATTATGGTGGTTATCCTGAACATGTCTGTCTTGCCCAATACGCTGTAAACTTCTCATGGGCAGGAGTAGTAGCCAAGGCCTCTGGTATCACCCAAATATCTTACTGACCAAAGAGGGAGGGCTTAGTAAATGTTTGTTGAGTGGTTACAAAGGGTCCTGGTGTGGAGAGAACTTCCTCTTTTCTCATGCTGCTAGATTTAGGAAACTGAGAAACAGACTAGGCCCCATAGGAACTTTTTTTTTTTTTTTTGCCTGATTTAAGCTGTGAGTTGTGGTGGGTGGTGTGCTAAAGAGAAACAAGACTGAAAAAACCGAACACTCATCTCGTCCTCATACTCTCCTGGAAGGCTGCAGAAAGAGCATATATTCTTTTCCTTTTAGGGTGTTTTTTTTTTCCCACCTTCTCTGATAGATTAGATTGAGTGTCCCAGCAAGTCCTGCTGACCTCTTCTTGTGTCTTTTCTGTCTCCTAATTCTCTCCTCCATACTTCTCCATTGCTCACCTTGGTCTCTGCCTCCTGTGGGAATAGTGCTGTTGGCCTACTGTCCACAGAAGAAACTTCTGGAAGTCCAGAGGCACTGTGCATCCGGGGTCCCAGAGCTGTTGCACTCTAGTCCCACAGGCAGACGCCCACAAAGAGCTGAGCAGCAATGCCATCAGGACCACGTGCCAGGTTTGCTGACCACTGAACTTCCTCCATTTTGTTTTCTCGGCCCAGCCTTCCCCTCGGCCCTTCTGCAAAGGTGAAAGGCAAGTTCACAGGATACGGGGCCTTCTTTCTTCCCTGACATCTGGTTTGATTCTGGGCCGCTAAATAGTGGCTTTGCCATGAACAACAAAAGCTAATTCACTGTGGTTTTTAAACACCAAGTGCAAATATTTTTCCTTTTCAGCTTGGGGTCACTGGAAGGGAAAAAACAGGGCTGAGAAGGAGACTAACCTTTTAAAAACTCTTATGAGTTCCCATAGAAAATAAAACAACGGGCTCATTTCCTTCCATCCATGAGTCTTTTTATGAGTGATTGTTGTTTGAGGCAAGACTGGGAATCCAAAGGTTTTTAAATACTTTGTTAGCTTGGTTTTCGACTCAGAAGCCCACCGTGAGTGCTTTTAAGGGCCTGCACGAATCCCAGGATAGCCCAGGGCCACCCCCTTTGCTTTCTCTCTGCTCCCCCTTCCTCCCTGGCTGGCTTTCCCTCTACCTTCTCTCCAGCCCTCAGGATTGGAGGAGGCGAGGGCCAGGCCAGCCACTGATGCTGCTCACAGGTGCTTGGAAGGCTGAGGAATCGGTCTGGCTCCGGGTTCCAGGCAGACTTTCTGTTGATCTGGGCTGTCCTAACGCATCCCGAGCCTCGCGCCCAGCAGTTGCTCTTCAGACACGAAGTCGCGCCCGTTCTGTTAGTTGTTTCAGCGTTCTCTCTGGACTGCAAAACAAACACTCTTCTCGGACTTTCCCTTCGTTTCTCTCCTTTCCTTGTCTCCTCCCTCCAGCTTTTGTGCGTGGATTCAGTTGCTGGGTTCAGCTGGGAGGTGAAGCATGTGCTGGGATGACATAGAGGCTGTGAGAGCAAAGCGGTCGAAGTCTCTGACTTCTCCCTTTCTTGCCAAGGGGACGATCTGAACAGGCTCCAGGATGGCTGGTGTCTGTGAAAGGGCTCGCAGATACTTGCCACGTACTATTACTGTTGTTATTGCCCTCGCAAGAGCCTGACATGTTGATACAGGTGGTGTGTGCGCTGGGGCTGGGAGGGGATCCGATATTGATTTGCAACCTGCAAAGAGCAAACTTCAGTTGTATCCTTCCCCTCATCCTTTCAGCGTGTGCACAAATATTTGCAGACCTGTTGAATGGCTCAGCCTCGCCGGGTGAGGAGGGTGGGGGGAGGGGAGCGACGTGGGGCAGCCGTGGGGTGATGGGATGGGGTGTGTCCCTTCTCGCGGCTGGACACTTGGCACCGGGGCTGGGCTGCTGTGGCTCCCTGCGTGTTAGTGTGTGGCCAGCTTCCTGTCTCTGGCGGTGTGCTAACGGTTGCCATAGCCACGTGGCACGTGGCAGAGCTTCTCCAACTGGCAGGGCCCGAGAGTCTGCATTTCTAGCAAGCTCCCAAGTGAGGCCAGTGTGCTGCTGACTCCCTGGCCTGTATTGCACTTGGAGCGGGGAGGCTGTAAAAAAGTACCAGTGCTTTGGGAACTCCTCCAGGGCTGAGGAAGGAGAGTGCAGCTAAGCCCCTCCTCTGGAGACAGGGTGTGTCGAGGCTGCCCTGGAGTCCTGATTTGCCATTCAAGTGAACCCCGGAGGGATTAGCAGCTGGCCCAGCACTTGGGTGAGACCATCTCCCCCTCCGGGGGGGAGTCCCGGAGGCAGCGCAGATGTTGTGTGAAAATCTGCCACCCTCCTTGCCGAAGGTTGCCCTCTCTCGCCCTCCCACCCCCCCCTGCTCTGCCTGCCGACTTAAGCAGATCAGCTTTCAGCTCCCTGGGACTCCAAGAGGGCTTTGGATGAAAGAAAAGGCCCGTCCTTAAGAAGCAGAGCGGGAATCCAAGCATGCCTCTCGCCTGCTGCATGCCCAAGAATGCAGGTATTTGGGGTTTGCAACATTTCCTGGCAAGACAAAGGGGAAGGGGAGCCGGCGTGGGGGGCGGGGGGAGGAGGCCGGCCTGATGGGAGAGGGGCTCGCGCTGCAGCAGCGTCCTAATCTGGGGGGAATGAGGAGAAAGCGAGCCCTTTCCCAGGAACAGACGTGAGCAAGGGAGGCCATGCCTGACCCTCAGGGATGACCTTCACGTTTGTGCTCAGCGGCTCCTAAGCTCTGGGGACTCCGGGTTGTTCTTTCTGGCTGGCCAACTTGGCGACTCTGTGTTCCTTCTGAGCTGCTGGACCACTTAAGACAGAGAGGACAAGCCTTTCTTCCTCCTCGTCTTCTGCTCTGACGGTGGCCTGTCTTCCAAGAGGGCCCAGAGGGTATCCCAAGGTGCGGTCGGGGCTGTGGCCTGGGCGGCTGGGGGAGGCTAGGCTCGGCCCCGCGTCCTGCACCGGCTGGCGCTGGGCCTAGCCTGCTGGCCCCTCGCTTCTCCTCCATCACCCCGCCCCCGCTGTCTTGTTGGGACTCCTCAGTATCCTGCCCTCATCCTGAGGTCACACACAGAGACTTCTTTCTTTCCCTGTGGCCCCCAAACAGCCCTGAAGTGGGAGTCCCCAGACCCAAGTTCCCCAATGTCTAGTTTCTATTCCACCTCCAGTGGCCTTAACCTATTCGGGGCCATCTTGACTTCTTTGGTCCCAAACCCGTCTTCCTGATAGTTCTTCACTGTATAAGGTCAGCCACACAATTGAACCTGTTTGAAAAGTGTTGAACTCTTTGCAGTATTCGTCCTGCACTGTGGTTAGTCCTTCCATTTTAACTCAGGCTCCGGCATGGCAGGGACAGTGCCTTTCTTATATTTCTTCTAGACACGCCACCACCATCCCCGTCACGGTGAGCGTTCAGCAGGGCGGGGGCGGCGTGATGACTGAGGCTGGCTCTCTCCTCGGCCCGGCTAAGCCACCTGAGTGCACATCGGCCTCCACTGTCTCTGCGGAGACTGAGGCAGTGCGTGGCCACGCTCTAAGGACCACCCGTTGGCCTAACCACTACTAACATGGTCGTCTGCAGCCCTGCTCAGTGACAGTGTTGTTCTGAGTTGCTTTTCCAGGTGTGGTGAGGGGAGGAAACAGGCCTGTGGACCGGGCGGCTTCTGGTGGGCACCACTGAACCTGTGTCAGCTGCTTCAGGGCATCGCGGTTTCCGAATTGCGGGGGTGGAGAAATTGTTCAATCCGCATCTCAAATACCATATATGCTTACGATAAATAACCATTATTTGATGTGCAGGCCACACCTCAGGCCAATTCAGTCAGAATCTCTGGGGATGGACCCAGGCATCAGTGCGTTTCTTTAAAAGCTCCCCAGATGGAGTTCGGTGTGCAGCCAGGGTTGAGAACCACTGCCTTAGATAAGAAGTAAGAAGTTCGCTCCCGCTCTAACCCCCACTTTCCCTCAGGGAACCGAGTGAGACAATTCAGGACCTAAATTCACACATTCTCGTGAGGATCGGTGGATTCAGGAGAGAGAGAACAGCCAGGGAGTGTTCATCAGGCTGGAAGGAGTAAGTAATGGGAGGGGGTGTCAAAGGAATAAGGCCCCTCCAGGTGCCTGCCAGAAGTTTCCAGTCTGTGCTCAAGGAGAAAGATGGGGGAAAGACCTTTAGGACAGCTTGACCCAGTTTTCCTTGGAGACCTGAAGATGCAAGGCCTGGGGGTTGCTGGCAGGCCACGGAGGGATGGAGAAGGTTGCAGGGCCACATGGCAGAGGGCTCAAGCTTCACAGAGCGGCTGGCTCTTTGTGAACTCGGCCATCTTCTGGCATTAGTTTCAGCAAGGTCATGGCACCCCCGCCAGCTGTGGACAGCTCACGAGTGGGGAGACCAGGCCCTTAATCAAAGATGCCTCCAAGTAGGACGTGGCAGCTCTTGCATTCAGCACAATAAAAGCCGAGGGGAAAATGACTGCTTTTTGCTCCAACACAAATTTTATTACACCAGGTTTCATTATAAAAATGTAATAGTTTGGGGGGGGTGTTTCTTACATAAACAGTAGAGGTACTGTGATCTTCACCATCTTTCAACCCGGAATCTCAAAGGGAGTTTTATTTACTAGATTTAAAGCCATGGAACAGTTGTTTCCTACGATTGCCTTATAAGCACAGGAATAATTCAGGGAAAAATAAAACTCTCTGCTTTCTTTCCTCCTCGGCCCCTGCTGAATCTCCCCAACCCAGAGGCAGGCACAGCCATGCGCTGACCATGGTAGGTCCTGTAGCTGATAAGCTATATCTGGGTAGACTTCAATGGGATAGTGAGGTCTTCAGGAGGACAGGAGAGTGGGACTCAAGCTTCAGGCTCCTGTTGGGTGTCACGGTGGCTTGGGCAGGTGTGAGAACCCCTTAAGCTGCTCAGGCGAGCTCTTAGGGGCCCAGACCCCTACACCAACCCCTAGTCAGGGGCCAGAGGGCCCAACAGCTATTGCCATTATTTATGCCCCGATCTCTGGGCATTCATATTTACCAGAAGCGGAGCTTTCACATTAATATGAATGTCAGCTCAGATCCGTTGGTTCGTTCCTGGGAACTCCACATTCAGAGGGAGTGAGGTGGAGACTGCCACCATCTTATGACAAAGTCTGTTTTGTCCATTTTATTGGTATTTTCCATTTTAAATTCATTTATCTGGTTTTATATCCACTTCCTTGAGATTTTAAACCTTCTTTTCTATTTCTTAAGTTGAATCCTTAATTTAAGAAATAAATATGAGAATTGATAGCTATAAATTTACCTCAGAGAACAGCTTTGGTAATTTCCATTGGTCTTACTGTGTGGGCTCGTTGTTAAGGGTTTCATCCTCTAGATAGTTAGGTTTGATGAGAGGCAGCATGGTGTGGGGATGCTTTAGTATCTGCCAGATCTGGATTTGAATCCTTACTCTGCCGTTTATCAGTTGTGTGACTTTGGTCAAATTACAGGATTGCAACTTCCTGATTTCTAAAATAGAGATGGTAAAAATCTGCCTTGTATATTCTTTAAATGAGGATGAAATGAACGAATGCAGGCAAGGGACTTCGCATAGCTCACCTAGTAACTGCTCCAACCATAGTAGCTATGGATAATAATCATATTTAAAATAATATGCCTTTGGCACAGGCAAAAGCTTCATGGCTGGGAAGCTGCTCTCCATTTGCATGTCTTAGGCAGAGGGCCAGGACAGTGGGCATCTTTTCTGGATCAACCCACTTATCCTAATGTCCTCCAGAGGCACTAGCAGATGGGACATGAAAATACCAACAGTGTGCCTAGGGAAGGGCATGCAGCCAAGTGTTACACTGGATTGAGCACGCTGAGGCAAGCCAGGAAAAAGCTCGGCATAACACAGAAATTCACCATTGAGAAATTCCTCCGAAATTTCTTAGTCTCCGTCTCTTGCGGAATGTTCCTCAGCAGAATATTTGAGCTGCTCTGTCCCAGACCTGGCTTCTTTCCCGGCTGCCCAACTAGGTCACTGCCCACTCTGTAAGGGCCTTGACTTCTTGGCACGGCCGGGGCCTTGAAGGAGGCGAGCATCGGGGGAGCTAAACTTTATGAAGCAGCATCTCTGTGCAGGGCACCAGGCTTGGCTGTGGGCCTCAGGCATGACTGAGACACTGTTCTGCCCTTGAGGACTTCCAAGTCAGGAGGATACTGACCCATGAGCACCAGAAAGGCTGGTCACGGTACCTCAGGGCCCCGCCAGAGGAGGAAGGGACCAGCTCTCCCTCGTCGGTGTGGCATGGCCGGCCACGTGTAGCCTATGGCGCAGAGGACTTTTGAACTGACTATGTTAGGGTAAATAGGTTAAGGTGTATCAAGTTTGGGGTGGATTTTTGTTTGTGGGGTTTTTTGTTTGCTTGTGTGTTTTGTTTTTGAGAACACGATAGGATGAGCTCTGATGATCTTCAAAACTAAGAAAAAGAAGTACCTGGTTTCTAAAACCAAGTGAAACATCTTTTATAGAGTCAGTATTTTGCAGAAAATCAAAGCCCATTTGCTTGGGATTGATTCTTGCCTTCTCTAAGGCGGCGGGGGGTGGGGGTGGGGGTGGGAAAGTAGAGGAGATGGTAAGATCAGGGAGGGCTAAGGCTGCAGAAAGCCAGAAGCAAGTGTAATCCGCTGTCCACGCTCTATGCTGCACAACCCGTCTGTATGTAAACTTACGTGGAAGTTACTTGTCTGTGATTAAGGCAGAATCCCTGGGTCTTCTCTGAAGCTGACCTGTGCTTCTGAATACTCTGTCGGGTAGCCTGGCTCTCTCCCTCCTGGGTGCCTCTATTTGGGTCAGCAGGGATACTGAGAAAGTCTACCCTCCTGAGGGATGCTGGCCTTGCATGTGGCTGTAAGTCACTGACCTTGAGTGTGTTGACAACCACCGGCTCCCCAAATGGCAGAAAGGAGATGTGGAAGGGAATTCATCTCAGCCGTATCCTCTCACATCTGAACCACAGGACTGGTTCTTCAGCGTGCAGAGGCCAAATGTCAAACACCAATAAGGGGAAAGATGCAAATGTTTCCTCAGCTTTGACGAACTGAGGCCTCCCAGGAATGTTATCTTTGCTCACCTCTGGTCCCCCCTCTACAACAGAGAGAGGAAGAGGTTTTGATTTATTCGTAAAGATAGAGTACATCACTCTTCTCTCACCACCTCGTCTTTGTGTTATGCTTGCCATGGATGGCATTTGGCCTTTAGCAACTAGGATCCCTCTTGCATCTAAGTTTTTATCCCTGGAAACCTTCACCAGCAAGATAGAGCCGGATGATTAATTCTGAAATAAGGACATGCTCGGGAACAGGCCGGCGGCACACATCAACGGCCACAGGGCCCTTGGCTTAAATGGTTAATAAATTACTCATCCCAACTAACGTAGGCCTCTAGCTCCTGCTCTGAAAGCCAGAGGTGATGATGGGGGCCACGGGTTTCTGGTACTTTCCACAGCTACCTTGGAAAGCAAGCAAAATGGCCATCTGGGAGAATTAAGATTAATTGTGTATTGAATGCTTTTCCTTGAAAAGCAGTTGACTTGTAGCTTTTCTTGATTAGCCTTTTTATTTTTCCCTTCTGCCTCTCTCCTCGTGGCATTTACTTGCTTCTGCTGCTGCGGCTGCCGCTTTTCTTTTTACGCTAAAGACATCATGGGCAAGAAGAGGAGATTTTATTTTGGAGAACAATGATCACATTAACAAGGTGACAGCAGATAAGCTAAAAGTCACTCCATTTTCTGCTGGGGAAAAAATGTGCTTTGCCGCCCAATCACATCCGCTTCTCTTTGTCTCCTTTTAGAGGAGCGTGGCCGGCCCAGCCACTGATGGACTCGAAAGAAATCACTGGCAGATAAGATGTACCCTTGATTCATATAAGAAGAGAAGCTTTTGAGTTCAAGGATAAAAAATGACTTCCTATCCTGTTCCACAGCATTCTTGTGGCTGGAACTCTCTGTACCACGGTGACATTTCTCTCCCCTTGGTCCAGGGTATCAAGCCGAAAATAACTATGAAATTTGAAACTTGGTAAAAGGCGAAAATCCAACTCGCAGTTTCATAGATAATCTAGGCCTGGATCGGACTCTGTAGGTACAGAATCTCCCTACATCCTGCCCTCTATTGGGGGCAAAACTGAGGACTCACCCTACCTTTAAGGTATTGTAGCTACGTCCAAAGACACAACCAGCACTCAGTGAAAGAGCATTCAAACCAAACTGGTGTATGACTACGAGTCCACGCATGTCTATTAAAAAACAAACAAACAAACAGACCAAGCTTCAGAATGATTGAAGAGAAAGTGAACGAGGGATGGAGGAGGTGAAGAGGGAAAGGGAAGGAGGCTCCCTGAAGGAGGTGAGCTTTACTTTGATGGATTGGTAGGAATTTGTTGGCCAGTAGAAGCATTCCAGGGTCTTAGCTCTCTAAGCTGAGGTTCCTTTGGCAAAATCTCACAGGCTTGTTGTGAAGACTGAATGATGTAATGAAAATAAAGCACAGAGCACAGTGCTTGGTAAGTGCTTGATAAGGGCTGGATAACTGTTTGCTGTCGTCGTCCTCATCATCATCGGGAGATGGTGTCGTGAGTAAACCTTGCAGGGTCCTTCCTAGGGAAGGGAGGCTATTAGAGGTCCTTTTCCCTCTAATTTTACCCCTTTTTCTGAGACTTGACTCTCATCTTTATATCTTGGCAGACTTTGGTCAATATTAGTTCACCTCTGGCAAAAGGAAAGCAGATTCAACCAAGTATCAACAGATGTTTTTAACGCTACTCCAGTTCTCAATATAACACCTTATACGCTGGTTTATAATTTCAGTACTGGGTGGATATTTGCGTGGAGGTATAAATATAAAACCAATGGCTTATGCTAGCATTTCTCTTGGGTCTTTGTTTTCAACAACTCATTTCAGCAACTTCAAAAAATATTCACTCGATATGTTTTTTCTTCTAATCTGTTTATCCTCCTGTGGTTTCACTTGGGTCACAGAGGAAAGGTATTTCTGGAAAGAAGCAATGAAACTTATTTCCTCTAAAGTTTAGCAGTTACAATAGAAGGCTACGTACTTTGCATCATAAATGATTAATATAATGTTTTTGAGAGGGGTCTGTCCATTGTCATTGGGGGCTGAGGAGATTTGGGGCCCAGGGGTTGGCGAAATCCGGGACGTTAATATTAAAAGTCCTTTAACGACCCCTTACTGTGTGCTCAGCAGGGCTATGCAAGTTGCTCTGTCACACTGGCTCCTCACTGCAACCCTGTGAGGCAGGCGCAACTATGCTCGTTCCCTAGATGAGGAAAATGAGGCTTAGGGTTTTTACACAACTTGCCCACGATTACAGCTCAGACGATACAGAGCCAGGACTTGGACGCAAGTCTGTCTGGTTCCAAAGCCCAGGCTTTTTACCACCAGGTTATACTCTGCCTGTAAGGATTTGAAAATAATGACTCCGAACCAAATGTGGGAGTGATATTTTGAGGTTATCATACAGGTTAAGAGTTAAAAGATGTGCTATGGCTTACGCTACAGTCTCTGCTTAGGTCATCCAAAGTGAAGGAAACTTAGTTTTTATTTGAAGGAGCAAAAGCCGATCAGCAGAGATGGCCCCGATCGAAATATGAGACTGTGAGCTGAGGTGTCAGACAAGGGACGGAACCGGTAGTGTCCCGTGTCTTCAGAAAACAAGAGTGGAGTAGGTAAGGCCTTTGACTTTCTCTTTCAGTTCCTAAGCTAGTTAACTTGGCGGCCTGTAACTGATATATTTATTACCCAGCATTGTTTATCAGTGACATATTGTCCAAATATTCATTTCCTAGGAGAGGGCTGTAAATGTCTTCTGGAATCATAAAAGGTGATAGATTAACAAGTGCTAGAGGTGGTGGCAGGTCAAGGAGTTACAATGCAGGATTTCCCACACCGCTGCTTGCAAGTGTTGGCAGTTCAGATGTTGTTTCTCAGTGGTGAGAAAGGGGATAGCCTGTCCTCTGATGTCCTAACTTCAGCGTCCCGGTGAAGGTGTTTGCAGGGATTATACTTTATCTCATTCAAAGTTTTTGAGCAAAGTAACAAGCAGCAGGTATGATTACAGCTCTTCCTGGAGTTGCAAAACTCTGATTTTAAATGTCTCCCTTCTACACTTGGCCATCTTCATACCATCATCTGCTTTCCCAGAGTTCCCAAGGCCACTTGCTCTGGATAGCTACCCAGCTGCTCTGTGCTGACAGCGCTACCTGTTGGTTAGAACAGAGAACTCCTGGACTCATCATCCTTTCTAGTACTTTGAGATGAAAATGCCTGTGTCTCTGAAGTTCCCTACACCAGCCGGGAGTTTTAGCCGTGCAAAATTGTTTGCATTTTCTCATCACATCACGCTGTCTCACACACCCCCAGGCCGGTATACACTGTCCCCTCCCTAGAATGTTTTCGTGACCAGTTTCATCCTAGTCCGTTTGGAAGCCTTGGCTTAAGCATCACCCTCCTTGGGAAGCCCTTCCTGGAATTGCCCAGGGGGATTTTGACACCTCCCCTTCCGTAGCCCATATGCTATACATGCCTATATTTTAGTGGTGCTTCCAAGGGCAGGCAGAGGATGAACTAGTACCCCTAAGGTGGAGCTGGAGACGGGGAGACTCGGGTATGGCCCAAAGCAGCCTTCCAGAGATCTTTAAGGTTTCTTTGTAATTGTATGCATCTATAAAATCTGCACTATTCTCTACATTGTTTAATATAAAACAGTCTCCCCCCAAACAATTATTGAGTAGAACTAGTGGTCCAGGAAGATTCCCCACGTTTATCCTGTGGCTTCCTGAACCCTCAGACACAACACACTGTATCTCGGGAGTATGTGTAAGTCTCTCTGAAAAGCGTGTATAGCAGTGTCTTTCTAGTCGGCTGTTCTGTGAGCTTCTTCAGAGCAGCGTCCAGGTCTTTCATCTCTGCTATAATATTTATAAGATTTTGGATACTCAAAAAATTTTCCTTGAATGAGTGAATCTTTCCAGTGATCTTGGGCATAATAAAGAACCAGTGTTATTAATCCTCAAAGAGATAAGACACTCCAGTTGTAGACCCCAAGGTCTCCGTCAGCCCACGATTCTGTCTAGTTATTCTTGCATTTCGTTGGGCACTGGCATTTAAGATTAATTTTTAAAACCGCCTTCTGGAGTTATGTTAACATTTATTCACTACCACGATACCGGTATCGTTTTCAACTCCTGTTCACGGCAAATGCATATTTCCCCAGCAATACTGCGGAAGAAAGAAGCCTTGATGGGCAGACTTGGAACTCTAAATGCTATTGGTCACTTCTTTTCCATGGGAAAATTTGTCTTGAATTAAAAAGAAGAACTTAGAGATGAACTCTGGAACACTCTGAGGCTGGAGACTGACTGTATTCAAGCCTCTGTTTACGGGGCTTTACTGCCCACAGCCTGAGGGAAGGGGAAGGAGGCCTAAAGCCCGAGTCACAAAGTGACATCCAGAATCACTGGAGTGGTCAGGGATGACCTCAGATTGGTCCTTCCTTCGGGTCTCTCGGGTTCTACCAGCATCGTCATTGGGCTACCTTGGGTGTGTAATGTACATCCCAGGAAGCCAGAAACATTCATTCTTATGCATCCTACTGACATTTGCATCTGTATAATCCTAAAACTCTTGTTTCTCTCAGGTTCAGACAAGTGAACACTTGAAGCATCTATTATCTCTCCTTTAAAAAAAAAACCTCAATTAAAAAAATCCTAAGTTTCTTAATAAATATTTGAGTAAAGGAGCTCCTCTGTGCAAATCAACTTTCAACACATGATCCATTTATTATGAAATTATTCTTCAGAAACTTCCCACTGGTACCCTTCCTTCTTTAGAAATCAGTTACTCTTCGTAGAAATGAAACACCCTGCAAGAACAGGCCAAACTATGCCTCAGTTGTCCTCTGTGTCACACTCCAGCTGGCTTCTCTAGTGTAGCTTCTGGTACATCATAGGGGGTGCACCCGGTCACTTCTCTTTCTGTTGTTCAACTTGACCCCATCCTTCAATGAAGAAACCTTCCCTCCCAGTTGGGCACGTAATAACTCTTTTTCTGTTTCCTCTGATCCGGATGTTTCAGTTCTGATTCCACCTGGAAGGCAACTCACGGAGGTCCCAGCCCAGAGCCTGAATCCATGTTCTCAAACTGGGCAAAGCTGTTGGGAAGCAGGGTCAGAGCCTGAAATGGGAAAAGCTGCAAACACTGGTATAGAGAGGGTTGTTTGTTTTTTGAATTCATAAAGTTTCTCAGTAAAACATCCCCTTTTCGGGAACATAATTAGTACGTGTTGAACCACAAATGTGGAAAAATCATTGAGGGCGCAGACCAACACATTTTCACAGAGCTACAAAGAAGGTTTCTTTCTTTCTCCTTTTCCTTTATACGCTCCTTATAAAACCTTGCCGGAGTCAACTAACAGGGACCCCCTTTCATCACATACACTTTTTCCCAAGAAGTAAAATAAACTAAATTAATTCATTCACTCAGCACTGTAAATACCAAATGAAAAAACCATAGGTATATAGATGTCAATAGTGCCTCTGTAATTATGTTTTGTGTTTGTATAACTAGAGGACACCGAGAGAAAGAAAAGAGAAATTATTCAAAGTGCAAAGGTTCCCAGGTTTACTAAGAAAATTAGAAAAGAAAAAAGCCCAAGCACCCACGTGTGAAGATAGCTGAATAATCAACTCACGTGTTACTTTCCAGCATTTTCTTCAAAAGAAGTGGCTTTTGATGAAACTGCTAGGAACTCCACATGCTGAATGTTTTTCCTATTGAATACAGTTAGTAATTAATGTAGCAATTAAGAGTGCAGGAATTGAGTTCACTATGTTGAAATTGCAACCTACAGCCAAGGTTGAGGACTACTGTTTGAGGTATTGAGTTGTAACCGTTATTTCTTCCTTTCTTAGATTGTTGAGTGTGGCCCTAATTTAGTTTGTAATTAGTCTTTTCTTCCTTTTGAGGGTCTCCATCTGTAAGTTTCCCAGGTGTGTGGGAAGGAGAAGGGTATGCATCTCTTTCCCCTGCCCACCTGTGTCTTTGGATACCCTCTCTTAAGAAGACGGCCATGACCGCTGTTGTTGACTATTACAAAACTGACACCACACCCTAATACACTGTAGTTCTTCTCGTTCCAGGGCGTTACTCCTCTTTTTCCCCGAGGGGGTTCTGGGGTTGAACACATCCTCTCTCCTTCACTTTCTTCTATCCACTGATCGACTCTTGAGGGTGGCTCTGGGCCACTCCCCTTGGCGAGTCTTTTCCCCAGACCACGCGACCCAACATCAGCCTGGCCAGCCCAGGACTGAGGAGGGGAAGGTGGGTTTCTGGGACCGAAGGCTATTCATAGGAAGCGTCGCTGAATTGGCACTTTCACGGGATGAGAGTGCTGTGATAAATAAATGAGATGATGTGAAGACTTTGAGCTATGGCAATATTTGGACCCACCAAAAAGAAATTCGTTTTTTTAAAGGTTTTAGTTTATTGATATCTGCACTTCAAGGAACAATTCTCAACCCTTAGCATCTGTTTTGACAAGTGGTTAAAAATTTAATGAACTTCCTCAGTTGGTCTTTTCTGGGTAACAAAACACCCCAGTATTTAGTGGCTTAAAATTGAATGGCTGGTCCTTCTGGTTGAGCCCTGCGGGGCTTGCTTATGTGTCTGTAGTCACTCAGTTGGCACTAGGTGCCCTAGGGTGGCCCCATTCACATGTCTGGTGGTTAGCAAGCTATGGGTCAGAATGAGGGGGAAAGTGGGCCCCGTGTGTCTTATCAGCCAAGAGAATAGCGTAGCCCAGCCTTCTTCACAGCGTGGCAGTAAGCCTGGGGAGGCACCAAGATCAGCAGAAGTAGAAGTTGGAACGCATCTTGAGGCCTAGGCTCAGAACAGGTTCAATGTCACTTCCGCTACATTTTGTTGGCCAAATTAAGTCACCAGGCCTGCTCAGATTCAGGGTGGAGAAATAGATTCCACCAAGAGCTGAAAAGTACTGTAGCTCTTTTTTGAAATCGATACAATAACCAAGCACCCTTATTTGCAATTTTTAAAATATATAAATGAAAATGGGTTTGGATTCCATATATATGCGTTCAGCGTTCTTCCACTAATAAGGTAACTCTCACCTGCATTCAGATAGACTTTGTAAGTGGGACAGAAGGGGTAGGAATTGCCCGTGGCCATGACAACGAGTCATCCATGTAAATACTATCTACCATGTGGGTCATAGTGTTCAAGGATTGTGAACAGCTATCCAGAAGGCAGTGTGGTGAGGTGGAAAGAGCATGAATCTTGGAATCCGACAGATCCAAGTTCAAACTCCATCTCCCCAACTTTTAGCCGGATGGCCTCGGACAAGTTACTTAACCTCTCTAAGCATCAACTTCGTCAACCATGAAACAGGACTGGTAATACCTAAGGCATAGGGCTGTTGTGAGGATTAAATGAGATTATGGTGTAACACCCAGTACACAGTAAAGAGCCATTTCATGCTAGTTTCCTTCCCCATCCCCTTAAGTTTTTGAAATTCATGTGCAGTGGACGTAGTAACTTCTACTTGGAATCAAAGCTGCCCAGTTGCTTTCTCTGCCAGCTACCAGCTTTTCTTTTTCCACATACTGTCTATTTTAGAGAGATGACCGTGCTATAGTATTTTTCAACCTGGGATCTTGGCAGTATTTGTAAACATAAGCTTACAGCTAACAGTTCCAAGCCAATTCTTAGTTTTGGTGCTACAAATGATTTCACATTTTTGAATTGTACATAGGTTGGTTTTCTTGATGGTCTGGATATGCTGAGGAATTCTGGAAACTCACCATCAGGAAAGAAGGCTTTGAAATGATGATGGGAATGATGTTCTCTCAGAAAGGATGCATCTACATTGGATAAAGTTTGCAAACATCTAGGAGCTCTAAATAGTGAGGTTGGTCTTTGGGGGCTTAAAGCAGGCCAGATTGGGCAAAACCCGTGCTTCTCTGATGCATTCCATGGGGCTCCATTTTGGCTAAATCATCATAATTCCCATCAGGACAGCACAGAATGATAATGGTTTTATTTATTATCTTATATGCACTGCCAGTATATGCAAAGCTTTATAGCTTGCCATAAATCGAGAGGGATTATCACAGCTGTTACTTAGTTTAACAGGTCACAATACAGTAGTTGATGCCAGATGGTTTTGAGAATTTTGAGAGAGAAATGTTGTACAGGCAGCCATATAGATACTAGCTTGGGTAGTTGGGCCCCTGAAATTAATTTACATTTGTTATGATATAAAGTATATATGAATAAACACATAGTTCCTTACGAACGAGTGAGCCACTTTATAGCAGTGATTTCTTGTGGAAGTCGCGGGGTCTCCTGGGAGCAGTGGGCGGGGGCAGCAGTAGCGACGTGCTGCTGCTAATAGGAGAGATCAGGAGTAAGGCTCCGCCACAGCCATAGCTATGCAGGGGCATCCAGCTTGCTCCAGGGAAATAAACTTTGGCGGCCAAACTGGGTTTCTAGCATTGGAGCCAAAGAGAGTAAAGCGGGGAAGCCACCTTAGGGAAACATACGGAGAGGGTGTGTATCCTGGACAGTGGAGCTGGAATTGGGATCCCCAAGGTCACCACCAAGGTCAGCCTGGGGCAAACAGGTTACCCAGGCTGGGCAGATGCCAGAACATATTATTGCCCTTGCAGATGCTGAAATGTACGCGTAGGGTGGTCAGTTCTGGATGATCAGCAGAAATGGCAAGAAGAAATAAGAACTGATGATGAGGAATCATTTCAGAAGGTGGTGCTGGTTCCAGGTTTCGTAGAACAATAGGCTTCCAGCGTGAGAGACCTAGCGAAAACCTCCCAGGTCATCTCCACCCTCCTTGTTCTCTAGATGAAGAAACAGACCAAGAGGATCACTTACATACGGTCATCTTGGTTGTTTCAATAAAATAGTGAAATCAGACTGTCAGGGTATGTGGAGTCTGTAGGCCTCTCCCCAGATCTCTCCCCGAGATGTGCCCCACCAATGTGTTTCCTGCTGCCCATCTCATGCTGGGAGAGGACCGCAGCCCCACCGATCAGAATAATCCAAAGACCAGGTCTAAAGCACAGCTGGGTTTCCTTGCTAAATTGTCCCAAGATATAAAGATAATATACCACCTCTGGAACAGTAATAAAATTGTTTAGCCTTTTCCAGTCGATTCTTCCAGCTCCTATAATATAGGTGTCAACAAAATAATTAAGCAGGAAAGGCGAGCTTAAAACAGATTTGGGGGCTTCCCTGGTGGTGCAGTGGTTGAGAGTCCGCCTGCCGATGCAGGGGACGCGGGTTCGTGCCCCGGTCCGGGAGGATCCCACATGCCGCGGAGCGGCTGGGCCCGTGAGCCATGGCCGCTGAGCCTGCGCGTCCGGAGCCTGTGCTCCGCAACGGGAGAGGCCGCAGCGGTGAGAGGCCCGCGCACTGCAAAAAAAAAACAAAACAGATTTGGGGCATATGATGGGTATCCTCTATGTGTAGAAAATCAGGAAGTGACAGTATTTTGAAAGTTGAATAGCCCATGCATGTCAAGGGACAGAATTAGAACCTTTACTGTAGATTCCCCCAAGATGACTAGTAGGAGAATTAAAGCTTTGAAAACTTGTAGGCTAGACAATACCAGAATGCCCCACTCTTTTCAGAGATGCTGAGCTTCCAATAACTTCAGCTCTCTGGAACACAGCACTGAGCCTGAAAGTAAGTGCAAGGAGTTTCCCGAGGCTGCAAATGGTTGTCGGCAAGCCCACGCTTCTCATTTAGGTTCTCGCCCAGACCACTAGTAACTCTTCTTCAATGGGCAGATGTTACCCGGCCATGGTGTCTGTTTTCCTCAGCCCACCGTGGATTCAAACTATGGGGAAGGACCTAGAAGAAGGGTGAGAGAGGAATGACAGTGGGGACTAAACATGAGGGAAAGAGCTTGGAAATCCAAAAAGGAGTCTTCGAAATGTGTTGCCATAGAGACCAATAATAAGCCTTCTTAATAAAGACCCTAAGTAATCAGCAAAGCATTAAATTGTGTTTTGTATCATCTGATTAAAGAGATAGGAAAGTGAATTGTTCAAGGTAGGCTAATTCTGGTAATCAACCCCCACCATTTCAGTGGCTTCGTTCTCACACTGCAGTCTAATGCAGGTCGGCATGTAGTCATTTGGTACCCAGGCGCCTTCCATCTTGGGGTTTCTCCACCCTGTAGAGCCTCTGTGCTCCTCCTGCGGGGGAGAGAAGGGATTGTGTGTAGGAACGGGCAGGAGCTCTTCTGGGCCAGACCTGGAGGCACACAGCCCTTTCCCACATCCCCCTGGCTAGCACACAGTAACATGGCTGCGCCTGTCTGCGAGGGAGGCTGGCTGGAGGAGAAAGGCGGAGACAGTTTGCTGAACAACAAACTAGCCAGTCTTTTCCGGGGAAAGTATAAAATATGCTCTAACACAACAAGGAGCTTCAGTAAACTGCTCTGGGTTGGATAAACTTGAATTGTATGGAAAATCACCTATGTAGACTTATACACTTCCTGGTAATACCAGTGAAAGGGAATAGTCCTGTCCTAAGTCACACTGAAGGATCAGAGGCTGGCAAACTAGGGCCCTCAGGCCAAATCCCCCCGCCCCCCCCACCCCCCGTCTGTTCTGTGCATAAAATTTTATTGGAACACAGCCACATCCATTCATTTATGCCTTTTGAGCTATAACAGCAGGGTGGAGTCATGGCAGCAGAGACCACATGGCTTTCAGAGCCTGAAATATTTATTACCTGGCCCTTTACAGAAGGAGTTTGCTGGTCCCGGCTCTAGACCATCACTGTCCTAAAGGGAGGGCACATTTGCAGTTCTTTTCCTCCTGAGACCTGGTACCCTTGGCTGACAGAAAAAACAAGCAGGACACCCACATGGGCTGGGACGTAAACTCCGCCCTTTGAATGCCAGCTCCAGCAGGGCCCAGAGTCTGCTCTTTCCCCGCCAGAACCCAGCACAGTAGCTGGCATCTAAGAGACGTTCAATACGTACTTCTTTTTGGGCCCTCAAGCCATAGGAAGCAACAGGGACCCTAACCACCATGAAGGGGGTAGGGAACTCAGAAAAACTCCAATATGAGCATGTGCGGGAAGGTCTCAAGGAAGGAACTACCTTCACTGGGCTTTTATTATGTGTCAGGCACCATCATGGAGCTTTGTATCTATCATTTTATTTCCTCTTTCTAACAACCCTGTAAATTAGGCATTCCTCTTTGCATTTTACAAGTGAGGAAACCAAGGTTCAGGGAAGTCAAATGATTTTCCAAAGGCCATACTGCTGAGAGTGGAGGAGCTAGGATTCAAACACAGGTCTTTCTGGGACCAAAGTCCAGGGTTGTTTTGGGTTTTTTTCTCTCTCTCTTTTTTTTTCTCTATACCACGGGACTTGCTAAAACCTTATCCAGATGTAAGTAATCTGGTTATATCATTATTTTCATCACCACTGTTAACAACAACCTCATAATTGTAAAGATCACTGCGAAGGGCAAGACACGGATGGCCATTTTCATCACTTAATAGAGTTCTGCAGGCCTCACTGCCAAGGCTCTCCCTTGATAGAGCAGCCCTGAAAACCCGGAGCAACGCGGTTCCTCTCCTTGGGATGTGTGATTAGTAATTTGGCCACCAGCTCCCCACGATCTTGCAGGGATCGCTGTAGAGGGGGGGCCATTTTGCTTGTCTGAACATAAGCTCTCATTTCAGGGCCTGAGCGGTTTGAGTCCACACATGGCGGGGCTCCCCGTGCCCTAGTGGAGTCTGTCCCGGAGCTCTCTGTACCTTTAACGGGCTCCCGGGTGCTGCTGGTCCTTTGATGAGCAAGTCTAAGGGAAAGCCTTCCCTTTTCTTTTCAGCAGCTCTGACTGGCCTCCCCGCCCACCCCACACACCCCCGTGGCCACTCCACTAGGCCTCCTGGAGACTAAGGAGCGGTGGGTACTGCCCCCACTGCCCCCTCAGTGACGTCTGGCATTCTTGATCATGCCGCCTTCGTGAAACCCTTTGGTCCCTCGGTTTCTAAGAGGGGGCCCTCCCTCCCTCCTGGTCTGTGTCTCTGACTCCTCTCTCTGTCTCTGGTGGGCTCTTTTCCCTTGCCTACCCACCCCTTAAACTTTGGGGTTCATGACTCTTCTCAGCCTCACTGGGGGAGTGACAGTGCCACCTCCTCCCACTTCATCCTTCCTGACCTAGCCACGCTCTGTCTTCCAGGGGGGACTCCAGCCACCTTCTCCAGTCTCTGCTGCAGGCTGGCAGCCCTCTGAGGAGGTTGGTGTGAGTGGGGTCAGAGGAGAGCAGCCAACCCAGACTAACTTGGGTTGCATGTGGTACTTTATGTGACCACAGTCATAATTCGTAGTAATGCCAATTAGGAAGTACTCTCTACCCGTGCTTGCGCAAACCCTGTGATTTCTTGTGACCTTGGCAAGTCGAGTGTTTCACCACAATTTGTGAATTATGGAAGAGTCAGGGGCCTCGTGGACGCAGTACTGCTCTGGCATGCAAATCTGCCCAGGGCATAAGTCTCCCTATTTGAAGATAGGTAGCCTGGTCAAAAAATAGTCAAGTTTTCCCTAAATGGGTTTCCAAGGCATCAAGACAAATTACCGAAAACTGCCTCCCACAAGGCACATTTTGGATAATTTCATTCACTGGTTTTTCCCTTGTTATATATTAGGATATATCCCATAAGTGTTGTGTTTTACGTGGCCCTAAATGGCTTTCTGTCTTCTGCATGTGGTTGTTACATAGAGAACCTGCCAGCCTAAGGCATGGGCACACACTGCCATGGCTTTTAACCCTGGTTCATCCTCAGAGCTGGTTGAATTACCCTTCCCTGGAGATTAGCACGTCGCCGGGAAGGCACTGTCTTTGCAGTGTTTTTAAGCCTGGGCAGGGTGACTTGTGTCTAGGCTGCGAGGTTTCGGAGATGACTAGGGGGAGGGGACGCAATGTTACAATATTCGGGCCGCTCTAATCCTGTTACGCGCGTGGGCACATGCTCCACGCCAGTCTCTGTCCTCCCTCTTGCCCCGGCTGGAGGAGTTGGCACGATCGGCGTCTCTGATTCCTCTGCTGTTGGCCAGAGACCAGGGAGCCGGGAGGTGAGAAGGGAGCCACGGGGGTGCGGTGCTGAGCAGCCGCGGTCGGTCCAGCCTGATGGTGATGTGCCGAGCCCGCCGCCACTCTGGGCATGGGTAACGCGCAGCACCAGCGGTCGCGCTACCGGAGAAGGAAACGCACAGGTACCAGAAATCCGGATCCGGGATCCTCCGCAGCCCCCGGTTGTCTCAGTGCACAGGGCCCGCGTTGTGGCCGGCTCCCGCGCGCCACCGAGTTTGGGGCTGGGGTCTGAGTCCTGCAGCTCACTGCGGCTGGCAGCAGGGGACGGATTATTTTTAGCAGGTTCCCTTTAGCCCAGTGGAGCCAGGAGATGCTCACAGAGCTGGGCGGCTGTCTGCAGAGCGTTGGTGCAGCCGTGCCTGCTGCCCGGGAGGTTTGGCTGCCGCAGTCCCCTCCATTCACTGGGCTGTAAATCGAAGCTGTCTACACAGGCAAGGCGCTCGATCCCAGCGTGGCCCTGGGGCTACGTCCCGCCCAGGTCTCCAGGCACCTGATTTCCCAGTGGTCAATTAGGTGTCTCTGCCTGCAGCATTGAAGCAGTGGAGGGGCCAATGCCCGGGCTTTGATGGAGTGCGCCGTGCGCAGAGACCTCCCCAGTCGACTTCCTCATCAGAAGGCAGCATCCATTCATAATTCTCTCTCAGCCTGTGGACCGAGTTTGGCTGGAGCTGGGCATGGACTCCTGCGGTCTCCCTTTTTGCATCTGAAGCAGAAACTAATATAAAAAGGAAAAGGAAGGGGGAATGCGGTCCTAACGCAACGAGGCGCTGAAAAGCCGCCGAGAGGCCTCTCCTTTGCGGGGAGAGGGAGAAGAGGCAGATCGCGAGCCCCGCGCCCCAGCCAGCTGCTGCTTCGCTGCGGAGCCGGCACGCATGCCTACCTCACCTGACGGCCGCAATCCTGGGGAGCCGGCGCGGGGCCCGGCGGCGCGCCCAGGGCGCACGGGCGGTAGGATTTCTGCAGCGGGGGAACGATGCGCCGGCGGGCTTCCCAGGGCCGAGCCCGAGCCTGAGCCTGAGCGGGCACCCGGGGAGGCTAGCCTCGGCGCGGCGCCCCACCGCAACCCCCCGGGATGCTCTGCGACTCACAGCCCAGGCCACGCGGGTGTGTTTGAGATGGGACCAGAGTGGGGGGGAGGGGGTATGGGTAGGTGACATCATTTTTAACTAATTTTTCACACCTCTGGGTGGTGGGTGAACTTAGCGAACGGAGGAAGCAAGAGCCACAGCCCGGCCGCGCGCTAGCCTGAGGAAATAACCCCGGCCGAGGTCTGAGAGCCGGGTTCCCTTGGCAGAGAAGAGTGAGGATGAGCGGGCGGTCAAGGTGGACCGCACATAGCTCCAAGGGAGGAGGGGAGCCTCTCTGGCTTTCAGGGGTCTTTCTTTTCTTTTCTTTTTTTTTTTTTGAAGCATATCGCAGCTGCAGTTTTGAAGTTTGCCGCCTCCTCCCCACCCCCCAGCCCGGGTTTGGGGGAGGGGCGGCACTCTTCCACGCCGCTGCCAGGGCCTTTACTAGCTGGGTAGAGGGGGCTGCAGGGGTTGCCTGGTCTGGTGGCGAAGGGACTCGAAGGCACTGTTAAGTGGGAGGGCACCCTGAGGCTCGGCCTTCCAAGGGCTCTGAGGGCTCGGGAGAAGTTGGGGGATACCTCTTGGTGCCCCATGCTGTTTTCCTGCCCTGCTACTTGGTGTTGGGTGACATTCTGCCTGTGCAGGGGTTTCACTGTCATGGGGCTGGCTGTGATGCTGTAAGGCAAATGGACTGTTAAGGATGAGCTGGAAAAGAGAGGCGAGAGAGCTGGAGCTTTTCCTTCTGTGGCAGTGTTAACCCCATCAAGCCTGCTCCCTTGGCACACCTGTCCACCTGGGTCACCGTCTGTGGGCGTGAGTAGGGCTGCTGGCTGACTAGCCCTGCCGGCCGGTGGGCCAAAGCTGGACCTGCCCAGGGCCTGCCAGGCCCGGAATGGGTGGACAGTAAAAGAGCAAAGCCCCACCTGGTGCCCCCTCAGGGGAAGATTAAGCAGGCCCGCCATGATGGTGCGCAGCGTTTTAGCCATAGTGTGCTCTGCTCTTGAGTTTGGGAGCTCTTGCTTTATGAGGTTTTTATTTTATAGTTTCGTGCCTCCTGGTCACCAGTTTGTTTTTCACAGCTGCTTGTGAGCAAGACAAAGATAACAGCGTCTAAAAATACCCTGCGGCTGGAGATGCAGCTTAGCTTGACCCCACTATTACAAGGATGGGGTCTCCCTTCCCAGCTGCGTGAGGGTGAGCCACACTGGGCCCGCAGACAGCCTGTGACCAGGTGCACACATCCTTCAGAGCAGTTCAGCCACCAGTCTCAGGACTGGGTGGGGATGCTAGGAAGCTGATCTGTGTGAGAGAGCAGCAGCCCATCCATCCCTATGTGAGGTCCTAAGCAACTGGGCTGCAAGATTGGGGGATGGGAGTCCAGACAGAGACCCCTCCCCAGCCCCCAGCCATGGGTATCTGCAGCTTTACATTCCCTCTGAGTTCTGCCTAGCCATATGTGAGGCTTCCTCCTCTGTGCCTAGGGGCCAGGAGGCCACTCCCCGCAGTGGAGTTTGGCCCAGAATACACAGAGACCAAAGGGTGCAGGTGGTGCTTAAATCATGCCAGCTTCCTGGGTGCAGATAGTAGCTGGGGTGCCCCTCTTTCTTTTCCAGATGGAAATCCCTGGACAGTTGAGTGAGGAATCTCTTCTTGGAAATTGCGAGGTACCCAGTCTGTCTGAAGGGGACCAGCCCCAGCTGATGGGGAAGGTACCACATGGAAGGGAGACAGGAAGGGACTGAGGACTTCAGTGATCCTAGTGGATGGTGGGAAGCTCAGATCTCTTCCTGCGGGTTCTGGATCCCTTGAGCCTGCCAGGGCTCTCCCGTTATTTATCTTCAAAAGCCTTAATTTCCCCCATGTTCGCCTTTTCTTTGGCAGCAAAGATGGCAAAGTCCAGCTTGAAGAAAACAGGCCCCATCTGTTCCTGATCTGGTTGAATGATAGGAATTTTTTTTTTTTTTTTTGCAAAAATGCATCGGTAATGGCTGAAAAAATGTAAATGCCTAACTTTTTAACCGTGAAAGAAATAAACTAAAGAGTATGGGAATTCAGGAGGGAAGGTGTAAATTACCACCATCAGTTCGCTATTCAAGATGGAACCTACTGGGTGATTCTCTCCTCCTTTTCAAAGTGAATTTTGATTTTAAAATTTTACCTTTATTTTCTGTAGGTAGGTCAGAAATATAATCATCAGGACAATATTAAGATAGAGTTTGATTTGGGAGAAGGAAGAGACTGGGAAAGAAAGCACCTCTGCTAAATCCACTAATCATTCCTGATTAGTCTTCTCTTAGAGGCTTGAGAACATTTGCTGGTTTATCTTTAAAATGCCCCTCACCTTTGTGTTCCCTACAGAAGATGCAAGATTACCGATGATTCAGTGTAGCCAAAAGGCCCAGTGCAACAGTGGCTAAACTCTTTGGCACCCTGAGAAGGGCCCGTGGGGAGGGACATGAGTTGGGGTTCAGATTTCCTAAAGACTTCATTGTCTTGGCTCTGCCTCTACAAATAAGATGTCAGTGATCTCTTGCACTTAAACAGAAAAAGGCTGCTTTCCTCTCGAAGCTCAGTACCTGAATCAGCCATTAACTAGAGACTCACACTGAGTGTATGGATTAGGTTATACTGTAACAAGTCAGTCCCAGATCTCAGGATGTTAACACAATGCAGTTTTTCTTTTTTTAATCATATAAAGTCTAATCAACTTTTGGCTTGTGATGACAAGGAACCTGGTCTCATGCCCTCTTGCAGCTCTGCTATCCCCTAGGGCCTTGGAGTCCCTCCTGGGTTCCTCTGTATCTAGCCAGCAGAAGGGGAAAGAGAGAGCACGGTACGGAGGACTGGAAGTAGCACACCTCATCACCACCCACATTCCACTGGCCAGAACTCAATCACATGGCCTCATCAAACTGCAAGGGAAGCTGGGAAATGTAGTCTGTGCCGCAGCAATAAGCTCTGTGGCACGGAAGATGCCCCTGTTTTGCTCTCCTTTGGGATTGGATTTGGCTCTGGGCAAGTCACGTGGCCAAATACGTATCTCCATCTTTAAAACGGTCGTCATTCCACTTGCCCTTTCCTGTCTCAGGATTTGGAAAGGTATTGAGACATAAAAGGTTCCTAGAGGGACCATCTGGTCTAGCCTCTTTAGGCAAGGTCATTGTATTATCCCCCATGTTATAGATCACTTGCCCAATGTGACACAGCTCGTTTATGGCAGGGCTGCAATTAGAATGTAGGCCTCCATCTCTTGGCTCAGTGCTCCTTCTGCCATGCTCTGTTCACTCTGCCCTCTTATGAAAAGTTATACGGGATATAGTTTCAGAAAGCTGATATACAGTCCCTAGATAGCCTTCATCTTGTATAGTCACTAAAAACAGCTATTTGTATTACTTAAGGTCCATGTGAGTTTTTGTTTTTTGGGGTTTTTTTGGTTTCTTTTGTTTTTTTTTTGTTGTTGTTTTTTTGTTTTGTTTTGTTTTTTTTTCTTACTGTAGAACCACTTAGAGTTAGGCTCAGAAGAGCCAGGCACTGGTCTATGCCCTGTACATATATTATTAACTCATTTAATCCTCACAGTAACCCTGCGAGGGAGGGACTATTATGATCCCAACTTTATAGATAAGGGTGCTGAGGCACAGAGAAGTTAAGTAACTTGCCCAGGGTTTAACAGCTAACAGGTGACAGATCTGGGATTTGATCCCAGGTGATCTGGCTCCAGAAGCCAGCCCTGGATCATCTTGCTACGCTCCATCTCTGACCTGGTGGGCTCCGTGTCCAGCCCTCTCTAGCGTGTCCAATCAACACTGACCCTGAATCTCAGGATTTCATATTCTGAGTTTCTTCTCTTAGTGAATGACCTTGGAGGTCCATGACAGGGAGCCATTTGTAAACTTACTGAGGCATGAATTTGAGCCCCCAGCATATGAAAACGATACACAGGATTAAGCTACATAGCTAGTGAGAGAGCCCAATCCCTGACCTCCGGCGCCGACAGCCTAGTGAGGATTTTTTTTCTCCTTCAAAATTTTTTGGTCTATTCATCACTGGGTAGGCGGTAACTATTATGATGTAATAAAAATGTTGGTTTCCTTGTGAAAAGCGGCCATCAGATGAGGAAGGACTCGTCAGTTCAACCTTAAAAGGCAGTTGACTTGATAGGGGTGGGGCGAGGCCAGCATAGCCCTTTGACTCGAGGTAATTGCTCGTTAGGGTTGTTTTGTCTATCTATTGTTGTGTACGAATCCACCCCAAAACTTAATGGCTTAAGAAACAACAGCCAATCGGCTGGTCCAAGATTCTGCAGTGTCCGACGCGCTCACTGGGCAGTTCTTGTGATAGTCTTGCCGGTGGCCAGTCAGTTGCTATGTCGCCTGGGGGCTAGGCTCCGCTGGGATGCTGGGTTGGCTGTGCTTCTGTCTCTTTCTGTGTAGTAGTCTCAGGGCCTGTCCAAGTGGCCTTGCCAGAAGTCCAGAAGCTGGACTTCTTACCTAGTGGCTTAGGGTCCCCAAGAGCGCAAAGGCAGAAGCTTCCAGGCCTTCTCAAGGCTGGGCCTGTGACTTGTGCTACCAACAGGATGACACAAGTCACAGGACCAGCCCAGACTCCAGGGCAGGGAATTAACCAAGGGCGTGAATACCAGGAGGGGTGGAAACAGACGACCTAGCACAGTGGCGAACTCTGAAGCTTCTGTATTTACAGATTTGAGCATTCCCAGAGGTCTCAGGAGAAGCTGACTGTACATGGAAATGTAGGTTAAATACATCTATTACTTTTACTCCAATGGAGAAAGACAGTTATATATGCCTGGTGCTTTCTCCATCCCCAAACTAATGAACCACTTACGACCATGGAGCAGTGAGGCTGCAGATGTGACTGCCCAAAAGCAAAGGGCACTGAACTGTGTGACTTCTGTTCTCTGGCCCCTTGCAGACTGTGTCTCGGAGCTATTGATTTTTTTTTAAAGTATCAGTACCCACCCTCAAGTCGGGAGCATGCCAGTTGGATCAGGGGACAAGACCTCCCCTTTCCCAGCAAGTCACACATTCTGAGGTGACTTAGCATGCGCAACAGGGTGGAGAGCTGCTCTCCTCTACAGGTGGGCTAGTGGGTTCGATCTGTCAGGTTCCATTTCGGATCATCTTCCCCAGGCCCTTGAGTCACTGTAGCCAGTGGAGGTGCAGTGGCTACTTGGATGCACCACCTGTATCGCCCTTCCTCATCAGGACTCAAGCGCTTGCTCCCCAAGCACTCATTCGTCAGAGCTGGGCACTGGTGGCTGACGCCTCACAGCCAAGTCCCTCTTTGGGAATTGTCCTTGAAGAGAGCCACCTGGCCCAAGGTCACAGCCCTTCCCAGGTCAGCGCACATCCAATGACTGGTCACGCTGCAATTCAGGACAATTCTGCAGAGCTATCCCGGCTCCAGAGCTCCCCCAATGGGGCTGGCTGATCCTCTGTTGTGACGGTATCACAGCCCAACTTCTCTCTCTGCCCAGTCCTGCTTAATTCCCTCCATAGGTCTTGACCTGAAGAGCATTTGCTAGTAAGCTTCCCACACACCGATGTCTATCTCAAAGTCTGCTTCCAGGAGACCTGACCCAAGATAGGAGGCTTGTAGACCACGTTACTTCCTGCTACGGACTGGGCCACTGTGAGCACACACAGAAGCAGGACACACAGCATGGGCCTTCCCCAAACTCTTCCAGTTGGGAAGAGATGACAAGTACTTAAGCAACAATATGAGAAAATGAACAAACATAATGTAAGTCTGGTGCCTCAGTGATTTCTTCCCCTCCTTACTCTACCCCTCACAACTTCCCCCAAAGTTATGTTTTTTAGGGGATGGGTGATCCATGACATTGATTATATGGTTAACAATTGTGCCTGAGCGCTCTCCCACCTGATTATTCCTTCCTTTCGGCATGGCACTGGCAATCAAAATTTATCTTTCGAATTAAGGCTCTAATTATATTTTGATAAAGATCTAGCAATTCAATGAGAATGAAATTCTGAGGGTTGCCAGGATACGGATGACTCTGGGTTACGGAGAAGGGTTTGCATGCAGAATACTAATAGGCGGTTCAGCACTCTTATCTAGACCTTTCCAATAGAGTCTGATAATGTAGGCCCGTCAAGTGCTGTTTCTCTGCTATTATTCTAGGAGGATAAAAGCGATGAAAGATATAAGCAGGGTTTTATGAATGAAAAGGTGATTCATCCGATGTCTTTTGGTCTCTCGCACTAGAGTTAAGAAACAGAGTAATAATTATGTGGTGTCACCTCAAAAGGAGGTAGGAGACAAAAGCTTTCTCTTATTTCCTTGCCTCTTTTATTGTAAATAAAAGCAAGATGTCTTAGACATTGGGTTATTGTTATGTGTTGGGAGATAGGGACTTGCGTTTGCAATGGTGTTGACTCCCGGAAAAATGGAAACAGTGGAATTATGTATGGTGTCGTATTCTAGTTTTCCTTTACCTTTTATTTCTCTTTTACACTGTCTGATTATTACTCATTCATTGATTCGACAAATATGGAGTCCCCAAGTATCGTGCGGGTCCTGCCGAGGGATCTAGGGAAGTTTAAAATGGATAACTGCATATGAAAATCGTAACAGTACATTACAGTAGCACCTAACAGGGTTTTCTGGGGGTGGTGGAAGGAGTAATTTTAAAATTGAGATATAGTTTAACATACAATTAAGTTGTGTACACATTTTAAGTGTTGAGTTCAATGAGCTGTGATATATACGTCTGTGCAACCACCTCCCAAAATAATATATAGTACAGTTCCATCACCCCCCAAATTTTAGTACCCCTTTCCAATCTTCCACCCCCTTTGTCAACCATTATTATGATTTCTGTCACATAGATTAGACTTGCCCGTTCAAGCACTACATGTAAATTGAATCATACAGTATGATTTTTAAAAAATATCTGGCCTCTCTCATTCAGCATAATACTTTTTGAAATTTACTCGTATTGTTTTATGTATCAGTAGTTCATTCCTTTTTACTGCTGAGCAGTAATCCGTTGTAAGAATACAGCACAGTTTACCTCTTTAGTTGAGCTGTATCCAGTTTGGGGCCATTATGAATAAAAGCTGCCAGGAATACTTTTGTACAAGTCCTTTTTTTTTGTAGATTTACATTTTCATTTCTCTTGGGTAAATATCTAGGAGGGAAAATGCTTAGTCACAGGCTAAGTGTATGTTTAGTTTTATAAGAAACTGGCAGAGCTTCTTCCAAAATGGTTGTACCATTTTACACTCCCACCAGCAATGTACCAGAGCTCTAGTTGCTCTGTATCCCCGCTAACACTGGGTACGTCAGTAGTCATTACAGTGGATATGACATGGTATCTCATTGTGGTTTTAATTTGAATTTCTCTGCTGACAAATAATGTTGAATGTCTTTTCATGAGCTTACTAGACATTCATATATCTACCTTCTCTTCTGAAATGTCAGTATGCCTTCTCCTCATTTTTAATTGGGTCCTTTGTTTTTTTATTATTGATTTGTAGTAGCTCTTTCTATACTCTGAATGAAAGTTCTGTGTCAGATATATGGATTGCAAATATTTATTCCCAGCCTGTGCCTTGCCAATTTACTTCTAAATGGCATTCTTTTGCTGAGCAGACATTTTTAAAATTTTGACGAAGTCCAGTTCATCAGTATTCTCTTGTGTGGCTAGTCCCTTTGAACCCTGTCAGAGAAATCTGCTTCCCTTAAGTTCATGAAGATTTTGTCATGTATTTTGTTCCAGAGATTTTATACTTCTAGCTTTTGTGTTTAGGTCTGTGATCTTTATGTAATTACTTGTGTATGGAGTGAAGTAGGGGTCAAAATTAATTTTTTCCCATCCGTATATTCATTTGTTCCAGAACCATCTGTAAAACAAACAAACAAAAAACCAAAAACCTTTCTTTTCCCCCATTGAATTGATTTAACGCCTTTTTCGAAAAATCAATCAGCTGTATGTGTGTGGTTCTATTTCCGGACCCTCTGTTCTGCCCCACTGATCTGTATGTCTGCTCTCTTGCCAAAACCACCCTGTCTTGACCTCTGTAGATTTATACTAAGTCTTGAAATCGGGTAGCATAAATCCTCCCAATTTGTTCTTCTCTTTCAAGATTATTTTAGCTATTCTAGAACCTATGCATTTTCACATACATCTCAGAATCAGCCTGTCAGTTTCTTCTAAAAATGCTGGGATTTTGATTGGCCATTGATTTGAATCAATAGATGCATCTGGGAAGAATAGACATCTTTAACAATGTTGTGTCTTCTAATCCCTGAATATAGTATAGCTTTTGATCACCTAGGCCTTCTATAATTTCTCTTAGGAATGTTTTGCAGTTTTTAGGGTAGAGGACACACAATCTTCCGTTAGACTTACATATTTGATAATATTATAAATGGTATTCCTTTTTATTTACTTCTCCAAGTTTTGATTACTAGTATATATATAGAGAGAGAGAGAAATACAATTGATTTTTTCAATATATTGACCAGTGACTTTTCTAATTTTACTCTTTAGTTCTAGCAGTTTTTGTAGATTTCATAGGGTTTTAAACCTACACAATCATTTTGCTGAAAATGACAGTATTTGCTACTTCCTTTCGTATCTTTGTGTCTTACTATACTGGTGAAAGTAGATGTTTTGATTTCTTCCCTATCTTAGAGAAAGCAGCCAATGTTTAACCATTAAATATGATGTTAGCTATAGATGTTTTAGAAGTGTCTTTCATCAGGTTTTGGTATCAAGGTTATACAAGCTTCATACAATGTATTGGGAAATGTTCTCCTCTATTTTCTGAAAGAAGTTTTGTAAATCGGATTATTTCTTCCTAAAATGTTTTATGGAATTCACTGGTGAAGCCATCTGGGCCTGGAATTTCCTCTGTGGGCAAGGTTTTGATTTAGAATTCAATTTCTTTAAGACACATAGGACTATTTCTCTTTTCTCTGTCCCTTGCTAGTTTTTTTCCAAGGAATTGTCCGTTTCATCTAAGTTGCTGAATATATTAATACTATAGACTGGGGTAGACAGAAAGACCAAAGATACCACTTGAGGTGGGACTCTGAAGAGAGAAAGGGACTTAGGCAGACAAGGAGGGGAATTCTGAGCAAACAGTGGTGTGAGACAAGACATGGGAGTGGGATCACCAATGGTGTGGGTTGTTGGACGTGGATTATGCCAATCTGGTTGAAGGAGAAGAGGAAAATAATGTTAGAAGGATAGCTCAGAACTGGATCAATGCCAAATTAAGGAGTTTGGACCTTACGTGGGCAATGAAAGAAAGACCCCCCTGAATGATTTTCAGACGGGGGCATGACCTATAGAAATGGTACTTCAGGAAGATGGATTTGGAATGGTGGGCTGGTAGGAAGGAGAGAGTGGTGGTAAATGCAGTTTTTGGTTTTGTTTTTTTTTAGAACTGGCACGTATGCAGGGGTGAGCACTGTCTAGAAAAAAGGATAAAGAAAGAAACTAGAAAGAGTATAGTTGAAGTTTTCTAAAGGTAAAGGCCTCTGAATGTTTATTTCTCTGCACATAGCACAATGTTATGCACCCTGTACACACTTATCACACTGTATTATCATTGTCTCTGCTCCCATCTCCATCTCCTCACCTAGATATCCACCTCTTCTCCAGGGGAAGAACCCAAGGTATATTCATGCGAAAGTACTAGTGTCCAGCCCTGTAGTAGGCACTTAATTAATATCAAGTGAACGAATGACATCTGAATGAGTGGATGAATGAGTGAATAGGCAGAATAAAAGAAAATGTATTAGTCAGGATAGGCTACGCTATGCTATGCTAACAGATAGACCAACAAAGCTCAGTGCTTTAATACAATAATAGTTCTATTTCTTCCTCACACAAAGTCTGATGTAAGCCTAGAATGTGTAGTTCCCAAGCAGTGGAGGAAAAGAGAGAAGCAAGGCTCCTGGGAGGTTTTATAAGGACCAAGCCTTGAAGTGGTGTACATTAATGCTGCCTGTGTCCCACTGGCTAGTAGCTGACACTCTGTCATTTGGCCTCAGTCTGACTACATAGGAAGCTGAAAATGTAGATGTACACATAGACATTTGGTAAGCACTAAGGACAGGACAAGAAAGGGGTGAAACGGAGCCCTAAAAACTATGTGATTGCTTCCAGCCTGAGAGAAACCGAAATCCTAGAGAAGCCAGGGGACTTCCTGGGGACCACCCACACAGACCGCAGCCCAGTTGTGCCCACCTTTCAGGCCTTAATAGCTAGCGCCTCAGGGCTCGCTTACTGCTAACCAACTTTGAGACGCCAGCTCCTCCAGAAGGAACTCTGAGCCAAATGAAGCAGTCATAGACTCCCACGTCGGTTACCTGGTAGCTCCAGCCAGAAGCACGAATGGAGAGAGTCACGGTGTGGGTCAGGGCAGGAGGTTTTGATGATGCACCTCCCAGGAGGCAGCAAAGCAGTCCTGCTCCGGGAGGCATCTGTGCTAAGCTCATGCCAGCTGCCTAAAAGGAACTGCACATCCCGTGTGATCTGGAGTCTCCTATTCAGGATCAAAGTAACTGCCTTGGCAGGGCCCAGAATGCATGGTGAGGGCACCGTGGCCACGGGAATCGCTGCTGAGGTGTGTCCTGTGTAGCCAGAGGTATGAGGGGAGCGCCTCGGCTGCTGTAGGAGGGAAGGTTGCCTCCCTGGGCTGGGCTGTAGTTACTGTGTGGTTTTCAGAGTTGGTGTGAGGGTCAGAGATGATGACGGTCAAACAAATGGCCCGAAGTTCAGCAGATAATGGCTTCTCAGGAGAAGGTGTCCTTGACAATGATGATGGCGATGGAGCAGGAGAAGATGATCTGTCTCCCATCTTCTAAAAGGATTCGGGGGAGGGGGGCGCCACTGCAGGGAGCCTGCTGCTTTTCTCCTGGAGGCTGCCTCCCTAAGCAGGGCTGTGGGCGGTCCAGCTTCCCTGCCCCAATCAGTGGTAGACGCATTTTATTTAAATGGCAGAACTCTCAGAAAAAGAGCCATCAGAGAAGTGAGAAGTGAACCAACTGGAGGAAATAGTGAAAGAAAGGATTAAAGGAGATATCGTAACTATGAGATGAGGAAAGTGAGAAAGATGTTCTCTAATAGTTCTTGCTTACCCCGCTTGGGGGCCAAGCGTTCTCCCACGGCCAGAAAAATAACTGCCCCCAGGCAGAGGGCCTCAGGGGCTCACGGGAAGCAGCCTCCGCGTGCCCGGGTGAATGCCGCGGGGATGCTGGCAAGGCACCGGGCTCGTCTGCTACACCAGTCTTTAGTCCTTTACCCCCCTTCTTTGCTTCCTCACAGAACGTATACCACCTGATATCGTATCTATGTGTTTATCTGTCCCCTCTGTCTCCTACTGGACAGCAAGCTCCAGGAGGACAGAGACTTCATACCTCAGTGCCTCGGGGAGGGATAGCACTCAGTGGATGCACAGTAATTATTTGTTGAATGAATGTTCAGAGAAAGATGATGGCAAGTTGTTGTCGACATCACGATTATCGTCCGCACATGAAAGCGGGAGAAGCAGGCCTGAAATAAGTTGTAGGAACAAGGGTGAACATTACTCAATGGCGGGCCATGCAGGTGCCTGACTAATACCTGTTGCGTGAGCATCGTTGGTGTGTGTGTGTGTGTGTGTGTGTGTGTGTGTGTGTGTGTGTGTGTGTGTGTGTGTGTGTGTGTGTGTGTGTGTGTGTGTGTGTGTGTGTGTGTGTGTTAATGGATAAAGAGTGAAGATCAGAGAGAAGATCAGAGAATGACAAGTCATTCCTTTCTTGGTTTGATTTTTCTCAGTACTCAATGATTTCATTCTTGTCATGGCCATAATAGCTATTACTTTGGCCCTGTACACCAAATGGAAGAAAAACAACAACAACAAAACACCACCACCAGGACTTTCTTTACGGGCTGAAAAATGTAACATATCCAAAAAGGGCAGGCTAGTCTTGGTCTGTTAGAGACCCAGGCCCTCGCCCAGGACAAAAGGGAAAGGAGTGTGAAGGGGACAGAGAAAGGAAGTGGAGTAAGAGCGTGACGGAGACGTGCGGTCCAGGGAAGCAGGAGGCGAAGGGACGGCCTAACGGTCTGGGAGTCCTAGCTAACAAGTAAATATTCAACTAGGATTTTCTTAATTGTTGAGATGAGCCTTTTGGGGTCTATCCAAATAAATACAAAAGCTCAAGTCCATACTTGTTACTAGAAAGGCCCTGACAGCCCTACAGTTCAGACCCCGAACGGCCTGCTCCGGGCCACTGGCTTCAGTGCACCCCAGGAGGAGGGAACTTCTGGAGTCTGCTACCCCTGAAAAGGCAGTTTGCCTGGAAAGTCCCAGTAGATCCTGCCTTCTGTGGGTTTGCAGAAAACGCTACCACACAGGACACTGGTATTTCTGGAATGGGCTTTAGCCAGTAGCCAATATCTGAAGAAGACCTGGGCGGGCACACTGGTAAGCTGACACAGTGGTGAGAGAGATGGGAATCCGGACACCTCTGCGTGTCACTTGTCCCAGGTGGCTATTGTTCTGGAAAGAACAAACCTTTACGCGTGGATAGAAGGTAAATAAATGTGCTCACCGAAGCTATTGCTTTGACAGCCTTTAAAGAAAATTTGTTTTAAGAAAAGAGAACACTGGCTGAACCTCATTCTTAACTAAAAGGAGATCGCCACGTTTTGTTTAAGCACTACCTGCCTTCTCTCCACTCTCTTCACCTCTTCATGTAAACATCCTTGCCCTAATACCTAATTCCCTGCAGAAATGACAGAAGGGGGCCCCATGACAGCCCACTAAAAGGGGTCTGTCCCATGTCTACACAGGACTGAATCTATACCTTTGATTGAATTCGCTGGCAGCTTTCGGGAAACAGCCAGTTTAGAAGGTGGTCTATGGGTTGGGTAAGTGTAAAGAAGTAATAAATGCTTCTCATTTATTACTGGGGAGAGAAACGGACTAGCCAGCTGTTTCTTCAGTGGGTGAAATTCTGTCAGAAATGCCTCTTTCTGAGGTTGACCTGTTGTTAGATCAAAGCAAGGTGACCTACGTGTGGCTTGGACGGTTGCTTGGGCTCAAAACAGGTCTCGGAGCTGGTGTCACTGACTCATGCCATTTGGTGTGCAGGTTAGTGGCATCTGTGTTTTAACCTCAATTCGTACTGCTGCATGGGTCTGAGGCTGTAAAAGAAAAACAACGATAAAAGAACTTCTTTACTCTTCAAGGTTATACAGGATAGCCTGTTCTTTTCCTGATCTGGCTCTTTTGCCGTATCAGTCCGGCCTTGGTGTCTCTGACCAGTGAAGCTCTGCTTTGTGACACTCAAAGACAAGTTGCTATCTGGAGCAGGAGGGCAGTGTGAAGGCGAGAGCCTGTGTGGGGCTGGGCGACTTGCTCTGAGGGCGCTGAGAAGGCACTGCCTTTCTCTCCAAGGCCAGTACCCAGCTGCGCGTGCATTGCCTGGGTACTGGCCTTGGAGAGAAATCGAGCCCAGTATTTTGGCTAAGTGGGTGCTTGCAGCTTTCACTGGGTAGGTGACTTAGGGAGGCGTGTGTCAGGATAAAGAATGACTCTGCCTGGAGACTCCCAGAGATAATTCGGAGGTAGAGTTTGGGAAGAAAGAACAAAGGTGGGGAAAAGCCAGCACTTAGCAAAGCAGCAGGAAAGCAGAGTCGTACTTAGTGTGCCCTCCCGCACAATCCTCATTTCTGTGGACGCCCCGGAGCGACTCGGAATTCAGCCTGACTTCTATGCATTTGGTTTTCAAGGAAAAGCTTTTGTTAATGCTGACTGTAAATTGACGGCGGGGGGGGGGGGGGGGGGGGGGGGGGGGGCCTGAAAGATGCTTCCTGAAGAACAAAAACTTGTGCAGATTATGTCCATAGCACATCAGTGTGTTTAACAACATTAAATAACCCTATTCGTTCCTTCAGCAAGCATTTACTGAGCACCTACTATGTGCCTGACTGTGCCTCGTGCTGAGATATAGACAAGAAGTACTCTACTCTTTGTCCTGAAAAAGCCAACAGTCTGACAGGGAAATAAGCAGCTACAACTGTATAAGCAGTACTGTCATACTGACCCAGGCCCCACCAATTCGGAAATGATCATAATTTGGGGAAGGATTGTATTTGTGGTAGTCTAGAACACATGTCTTCTAAGCTCACTAAAAGAGAAAGCGTCGATCATTCCCTTACCTAAAAGTACAAATGACTCAAAGGGCCATAAAAGCATCCATTGACATGATGCAGCAGCAGTGAAAGCGGAATCCCGCTTTAATGAGCAGATAAGATATCAAAGCACTCACCTTGGAAGGGCAGGCCTCTGACTGCACTGTTGCCATCTGAGTTGAAGGGGTGCGACCTACAGAAAGAAAAAGTGAACTAAGAGTACAGAGGTAAACAGTAATATGATAAGACCATGTCCTAGGCCGAGAATGGGTCAAATGAATAGCCACGGCAATGACACAGTGACTTCAGTGAATTAGTGTAATGTGAGCTGTCAGAACAAATAACCCCCAGTATTTCACTGGCTTAATAAAATTCAGGTTTATTCTTCACTTGCATAATGTCCAAAATGGGTTTTTCGTCACTGGTGGGTAGCTGCTCTCCTAGCCGGAGTTCAGGCTCTTTTTTATCTTGTGAAACTACCATCTTCAGTATATGGCTTCTAAGCTCTCAAGAACATGAAGGAAAACATGTGGGAGATTTTTATGAGCTATGCTGGAAGTGGTGCAGATCACTTCTGCTCACGTGCCACTGCTAGACCTCAACACATGGCTACACCCAACTGTAAGGGAGGCTGGGAAATGTAGTCCAGCTGTGTGCCGGAAAAGAGGAAATGACTGGTAACTAGCTAGGCCAGACTGCCACACTCAGCTAGAGGAAGAGCTCATTCCTCTAGAGGTCAGCGCCATATGGACAGGCACCCCTCTCTCTCTCCCTTACTTTGGTATCTCTGATGCCTAGTTGAGAATCTCAGGCCTTCCTGGTCATCTACTGTCATTTACTCCATGCCATGCCTCCCAGTAGCCTTGCTCTCTCTCTCTCACCCCCCTGCTTTATTTCATCAGAGTGCCTATTATTACCTGATTACATCCTTCCTTATCAGTCAGTTTTTTACTTCCTAGCCTTCCTCCTTCCTGGATGTGACCTCCAGGAGGGCAAGGACTGTGTCTGTCATGTCCACCACTGGCAGTGCCTGGCACAGTGCCTGGCACATGGCAAGTCCTTAATCACTCACTGCTCAATAAATGAATGAACCTATTGGGCCCTGGGGTCCATGAATCTTGAATAGATTCATGGAGAAGGTACAACTTGAGCTGGGCACTGAGTAGAATTGATCTGGGAGGAAAGAGATCAGGAAAAGAAAGAAGGTAGATTAAAGGAGAGAGAAAGGGCCACAAAGATGTATAGCTTGAACCATTTATGGAGCTGAATCACATCCATGCAGCCAAAATACTTGAGCTCCTGCAACATACAGGTCCATATTCTGGACCCGTTGCTTAGGTGGCAGATGCAAAAAATAAACAAGGAAGCCCATCTCTATCCTTAAACAAACAGCTTGTCTTGAGCTCTGCTTTGGGGCACCTACGACACTCCCCGTTATATAGCAGGTTCCTCAACCCGGCCAGCAGGGCTCTCCACTGAATGACTTCAGTCTTCCTTTCCAGGATGACCGTGGCCTTCCCGCACAGATATCTGCTCCTGTGTGGGGCAGTGGTGTGGGTTAGAAAGCCGGCTAGCAAGGCAGAAAGGGGTATGGGGCTTCGGACTCAGCTGTACTCACTTTGAGTTCTGGCTCTCCCATTTATAATCTTTGGGGCCTTGGGCAAGTTCTTAACCTCTCTATGCCTATTCAGCAAATTAGAGATAATCAAATGTGTTTCCTGGCTTTACTGTGGGAACCAAATGATATTACCCAGAGCCTATCTCGGTGTCTGGTCCATGCACCTCATGCTCACTAAGTAGTGTTGTCTTCCTTCTTGGCAGCCCCTAACCTGCCCCCCTTGCTTCACACAATCCCTGGTCCGGCGGCAGTAAACTCCTCCTGGGACCTGCACTGACACTCTTTCCAACCTTCATACTGGGTTGCCTCATAGGAAATCGCCAATATTCAGACGTTTCTTACCCCAAAATGGAAATTTCATACGGTTCTCTTCCAGCGTTTTCCAACCTCCCTGCTAATTCTATCCATCAACTCTGACTCCACTTCAAGACTACCTCTTCCTACCCCTTCCCGAACCAGAGAGCGTTTCTCTTGGACCTGTATGGCACTCTGTACCGTTCGCAGGGGGCACACTTGGTCCCACTGGGCTCATCATCTAACCTGTCTAATGTGGCTACCAGGTTAGAAATTCCTGAGGGCACTGATGGCATCTCCTTCTCTTTAAAGTACATCTGCACAGTATGTACCTTGAACTTAATAAGAGGTTACACATTCCATTTCCCAGGCCCCAATGCGATTAGACAGGGACTCCGGTACGCTCGGCGGGACTGGGTCAAGATCTACTGGGGAGCCTCTGAACTGTGCCAGCCAGTGCTGGGGCCCAAGTCCCTTGCCCTCTAATGCGACCCTCTAGAACCAGCTGCCTGCTATAACTGTTTTCTCTCTTTTCCTCTCACTCTACCTGCCTCCTTAGCAAATCAACCTGAGAAGAGAAACATGACAAATGCCTTAAACCTGGGAGGGAGAAGGAGGGGGTCATTTATCTCTTTTGGAAAGATTGCTGAGTTCTTGGATTCTCATTTGCTTATTTAAGAGCTATACAGTTGAACCGTACGAAATCAACAATATTTCTAACCATTTTGACCTACAAAAATGTCCATTTCCTATGGTACAGCCTAGTGTCTTGGTATTTGGGCTCATTTACAGACATTCATAGGTGAAGTAGTCTGATCCCTGTGTGTGGTCCACTCACCCACATCCTTAGAGAGATTCCCTAGACAGGCTACTCAGCTTCTGATGGGCCCACGGCCTTCCGTAGATTCTGCCATTGCTTATGGAGTTTCCATCAGAGGCTCTGGATTCAAAAATGGCTAGTTCATTTCCCTTTTCCCTGCAGTTACCAACATATGTGTTTGATCTCTGGGCTAAACGTCAAGACCTCCAGGCTTGAGTTTTCAAGTCTTCTGGAGATCAAAGGCTCTCCTCATCACTACGTGGGCTTCTCTGTGCTGGTACTCAACAAAGCCAGTCCAGCCCCTCCGAGGGCCAGTGGCAGAGCATCCCAGAGGCAAGGAGGGAAGGGAAGGAACTCCTAGTTCTCTAAATATGGCAACACACGGGGCAGATGAGCGTGAAGGGCAAGAAGGCTTGTATGTTTTTCTCAAGTAAGCTGTAAATTAAAAATGCAGAAGCTGTAGACGGATTTTTTTTTTTTTAGTAATTTACGAACTACATCCACCTGAATGGGGCAGTCGGGAGCCTCTCGTTTCTCTCATTTCATGCACCCAAAGGAATATACAGAACCTTAACCATTATTGGATTCAACACCTTCAATCATTTCGTGTGACTTTTAAACCGAGTACTTCTTACTGTCCATCTCTAGTAGAAAATATCCCAAAGACAAAAAGCAAAACAAAAAGGTATCTAAAACTGAATTCAGTTGTCTTATTGCAGTCATTTTGAGACTACTCAAGTAAGAAATTATGCCACTGTCGTTAAGAATCAAGATTTTCAGCCTAAGAGAAAAGAGATCAATTATAAAATCAAGAAAGTTAAATTGAAACCCGTAATCTTAGATTTGAATTGGAAATAGCGGTTTCAACACATGATTTATCTTCACCTTCTAAAATTCACCTATTTTCTTGTCTTGTCTATTGAAGAAGCTTAGAGTCAATGACAACCCAGCAACGATGAATACCCCTGGCGTGCAGAATGTGGTCTCTAAAGCCTGTTCCCTCCGAGAAGAGCCAGGACTTCTTGGGGAAAGGGCTGATTCCAGGTCTGGGGCAGCAAATATGCAAGAGGAACCTGGGCTACCATATCATGCCTAAAACTCCAGAGCTGGAAAGAGACTGTAGGAGGTCCAGTGACGTGCTCAATGCCACACAGGAGGCAGGACCCGGGGCATAGCCAGGGCCCCTAGTCCATGCCTCTACAGAAGGCAGCCTCCCCTCAGCCAGGCCTCCAGGCCATGGCCCTCCCAGCTAATGTTCCAACCAGGATCCAGAGTTGCCTGACCAGGGGTTTTTCACGGCCACTCTTGGGGGATTTTTGACAACAAATCCATTTTAAGCTACTTTGGCATTGGAGAACTTTAAAAATTAGCCAGGTGAGCAATCAAGACACCCCAAGTCTGAAATGCAAATGCTTGTTCTCTAAGGGTCACATTCCTAAAACCCCCAAGACTATTAGTGCTCTGTCCATATTCCCTCACCCCTATTAGTTTAGTGCACAGCAGCCTGACTTACAGCTCCCACGACCTGCATCCCTTCTCTGACTAAGGAGCCTGCTTTTCTAGAAGTACCAGGGAAATACTGTTCTGGCGCCTAGGCAGCCTTCAACCAATGATTGATAGGAAGTGGTAGATCAATATCCCAACTCCCTCGCCTCTAAGGGGTCCCCCAAGGGGATCCAGCCCCAGTTACCCACCATGATAACATGCTCATACGTACACCCTCTATTGGCTTCCTTCCCTTCCCTTTCTCACTTCCCTCCTCCCCCTACTGGTAGCTTCTTAGTATCACCTCCTGAACCTTTGCCTCAATGCCCGTCCTGGGGAACCATTCTCTGAGCCTGTCCTCCCCGGGCAGATCGAGAAAGGGCCATTGTCCGTGAAGAGTGGGCCTCCTTCAGTATTGCCGCAGACTCGGCTAGACTCAGGCTGAGCCAAAAGACAACACGTCTTTTCTGACTCCAGATTCAATATATCATGTGTTAACTATGTGTGTCTTCTGTTGAGAGCACCCAGCCCATTATAAACGTCTTGGCTTTGGGAGTGGAAAGGTCCTTGGAAAAGAATTCCTTTTGGCTTGCAGGCTCATATATTTATTCCTTCTTTGTTGGCCCAATAAAGGGCGTCACTTCTCTACCTATGAAGATACTAATTAGCAAGTAAGTAATTCTAAGTGCAGTGCACTGGATGTGGTATGTGGGACCTTTTGTAAGTATTTTTAAAATTTCCATCCTTGCTGACGATCTCTAAGTAAATTTTAAGAGACTAACCTCTACGTAGGAGAAGAGACTTATTAGCATGTGTAACTGGGTGTCACGTGCTAATTACCTTACCGCTTCACGATTTAACCAAGCCAAGGGCATCTGTCCAAGAGGACCAGAGAGTCTCTGTGCACCATGACGGAAACGGAAAGAACCCTTCCCTCTTACCTCCACTGGCTGTATGCAGTGTCTCCTGAATAGAAAGGTGATCGTCACATGCTTTTTCTGATCTGCCTCTCCCACTCCAGCTCCACGTTCTGCCCTGGAATGTCAAAGGTACCTGTGTTCATAACAGCACATCTGCAGTTTGAGCAGGAATGAAGGGACTTTAGAACACTACATTCATCTTTGTGGGTAGAGTGCCTTCCTTCCTCCCCATCTTCCTGCTTTCAAGGAACCAAGAATACCAAAAGCTGATACTCGTGTCCTCCCAGTAACCAGCCTCACCTGGTTCTCTGCAAATAATGAAAATAGCTTTGTGACAATTCACCCTTTTCTGAATCTTTGAAGTATTCCTTGGCGATCCATCTGGCTCTCCTGAAAGATCAAATTCCTTATTTCTGATGGGTATTATCTTTTCTATACGTTAACTTGTTTGCAAACAAACATGTAAAACTGCCAGTGTCTCTTTAAGGGGTGTGGGGCTGATGAGGCAAGGGTGGAGCCAGGCCCCCACTCTGATTTAAGCTCAGGCATGCAAGTCTTGAAAACTGGCACCAAGGTGTCATGACTTGGCGACGGACTGGTCATTTTCAGCCCAGGTTTGCTGGAAAGCAGGTGCTTTACCACTGTCTGAGAACATCACGGCCCCCCGGTAAAGCTAACCTTGGGGTTGATCTAATTATTAGACCGCGCTATTGAGATGGTTTTTGTAGAGCAAAACAGTTGAATATCACTAATTTAATATTGTTCAATCTAATACCTACCCTGTTGCCTCAGTGTCTTATAAACCAGTGGTTTAGTCCATGTGTGGTCTGCTGACCGGGAGCATCAGCAGCCCCGGGAAACTTGTTCTTTGCTCCCCGGGCTGAAGCGTTTCTGGCGTCCCAAAATGAAAATGGCTAGTTTCTTAGATGACAGGTGAAAAGCGTGTGTTTTGAGTTTCGGGTTTTGTTTTCGGAAGGACAACCTGATAGATGTGACAGATAGCAAATAAGCACTGAGAGAGACGAAGGGCGCAGCGGTCAGGCTGAACGTTGCCAAGGGAAGTGCGCATGGACCCGGGGCCAGGAGACCTCAGCTTTGTTTTTGCCTCTGCCAAAAATCAACTCTGTGATCTTGGGTCATATCTTTGAACCTTGATTTCCTCTCCTCAGTACCTGCGAGGGGTGCCTAAACGGTAGCTTTCAGTGTGTTGACTGCTGCCCAGAGCAAGAAATACATGTTTACATCACTCCCCGGCATGCACACATACAAATGCACACATACGTGACAGAACCAAGAGCGTCACGAAACAGTACTACATGAGGTGCACTGTGGTATTTTCTATTCTACTCTCTTCTATTTCATTGTTTAAAAAATGCTCGTCTTGATCTGCTGAACGGATTTCACAATCCACTAAAGGGTCACGCACTGTGGTTTGAAAAAACACAGAACGCCATAATTTCCGAGGTCTCCTCAGTAGTAGAATCCAGTGACTCTGCTATGTGCCTAAAGGAACTTTCTGAAAACAGTAGCCGAGCTGTGACAGGTGGCTACGTGCTTGCATTCTGGAGGAAGTGCATGGTGTAGAACATGGCAGCAGAATGACCCAAAGATAAACAGGAAAATTATAAACCGTTTCCAAGGAGAACGTATAGTACTGCAGCTCTGACAGTGACTCAGAGAATTAGGATCTCTTAAGTCATTACACTGAATGCTGCCCAAGTCAACCGGTATCAGAGACCGGGGACATCCGACCTGTCAGGGAGGTCACAGGCTCCCTGGTTGTAGGCAGCTTTCTTTTCAGTTTCCAGATTGTAAGATACGCCCCCCACCCCCCAGCAAGAGTGATCTCTAGTAGCCTCATTTTTGTTTACACTTGACGCACCATGAAGACGGGAAAATAAAGAAAACGGGAAGTTGGAGAGCTCCAGACTTTCGTCTTTTGAACTTGGACCCCAATCCTGGCTTCTTCGTCTTCTTCTGTTCCCACCCGCAGGAGGGGGAACTAATATTTAGTAAGCAGGGACATGGCAAGGACTTTGTCATCTCCCTGGATCCCGCGAACCATTCTGTGAAGCCTCTAGGATCCGCACTTACAGAGGCCCAAAGGTTTCAGTCCCTCGTTCTGGATCCACTGCTGCTGTGCTGAATCACCATCGTTCCATCCCAGAGGCCAGGGTCTTTCCCCCAGTGCATCCTGCCATAGCGTGAATACAGAGTCTTTCTTGGGGGGATGATGCAACCTCATTTAATTTCGGTGACTGGTAGAAAGCAGAGGCATAAACAGAGCAGACAGGACTCTTGTCAGACAGCAGGAAGGCCAAACCCTGATTTGTAAAGATGGGGAACTTGAATCCTGGGAACGGTCAGTGACTTGCCCAAGGGCACAGAAGTGCGAGTAGAACCCAGGCTTCTGGTGGTCTTTCCACAGGATGTCGAACATTGAAACAACAGCAGTGATAATTAAACAGTACTCCTCGTGTGAAGCATCATTTCGTTTTAGAAGTTAGAGAAATATTTATATGGGAAAAATCGTTCTGGCTCCTTTTCGTGCGTAAATAAATACACAGCCACGTTCTCCTATTCTGTGGGTGCTGGAACTTGTCAGGAAGCCTAGGTTTTTCTGATACTGAGGGGTCCATGTTGGATGCTTTGTCCACAGTGGGGAACAAGTCTGAATTACTGTGGTTCTGCGGAAAAGGAAGCCCAGCCGGGGCAGACTGTGGGCACCTGGCTCTGGCGCTGGGTTGTTCAACAGGTAGCAGGAGCCTTGGTGCTCCCTACCCTGCTCCCTCCTCCACACTGCCAAGCAGAGTTGGGGGGGGGGCGGGGGAGGGAGGGAGAGAGTGGAGAAAGCCCCTCCCTTGCTCCCTAACGGATCTGGGAAGTCAGGCAGTAGCACCAGAGACCCTGAGTAGATTTCCATTTTGCTTACCAAGCTGGCGACTGCTGAGGAGCGGCTGCAGCCTAGCGGGGACCCAGAGAGCAAGCCGCCGACATATCTGTGATGCAATTTCAGATGCTCATTGATACAGTGATGTGCTAAACATGTTCCTTGCTGCTTTCTGTCAGAAGGCATCGGGATGGACGGTTTGTGTTCCCAGCAAGAAAGCGGTGTGATGGGGGTGGGTGTGATGGGTGGAAGGGCAGGAAGGAAGGTTAGCAAGGTACATGTGGGTAGTTAGTCCTGTGGACACTCTAAGAACATTTTAAAAAATCCCTTCCCCTCCCCTGAAGGGGTAGAAATTCCATGTCTGAGTCACTTTGCACATTTTTCTGAAATTTTCACGACATGTAACATTCAGACTTTGATTTCAGCTGTCACCTTCCCCTTATAAATTCTTGAGAGCCTGGGAGAAGGAAGAAGGAGTAGCTTGCGGAGAGAGCCAGCGGCAGGTATGGGGACTCGGGGTAGAGGGGCCTTCTAGGAAGAGAGGCCAAGAATAAGCATTTTGCACTCCTCTTAAGGGCAGTAAAGCTTTAAGGGAGTGATAAGCTCATGAGGCCAGGAAAGGCAGTACTGAACAAGTACCAACCCTAGACCGGGGGCCGGAGAGGCATGGCGCAAGATTGTATTCGCCCCTGATTTTTACCCCCTCCCGACAATTCCTAAAGCCGAGCCTCTATCCGTCCGTAGAAGCGAACCTGGGGATTTCCCTGGTGGTCCAGTGGCCAAGAATCTGCGCTCCCAATGCAGGGGGCCTGGGTTCGATCCCTGGTCAGGGAACTGGATCCCGCACGCACGCCCCAACTAAAAGATCCCGCATGCCGCAACTAAGAGCCGGCACAGCCTAAATACATACATACATACATACATACATACTTAAAAAAAAGAAAAAAAAAAAAAAGAAATGACCCTGGCCTTTCCAAGAGAGGGGCAGACGCCAATCTTCCTCAGTTTCCAAGTCAGCTCATTTCAGATGAACCCAGTGACCATATCCATGCTGTCAGTACATCACTACGAGTCAAGGTCTAGACAATCCCATTATCTTCAGAGCTCGACAGGGGGATCAGCTAAGTTCAGTCTAGAAAGACTTTTCACTGCCCTGTGGACGTTTCCTACAATGGCATTTTCTTTCAGCAGTCTGGTTTTATGGTATCTGTTTGTATTTCTGGAATATGGCATATCTCCTGGGCACTTTGTGAAAGATTCACTCAGTTCTTGGTTACACCTAATGCTATGGATGACAGAGTAGCAGTTATGAATCCTTTATTTATTTCTTTTTTTGAGAAGCACTAGATACTTTTCACGTGGCAGACAGCCGCTTCACATCCCCCTCCCCCAATCAGCCTTAGTTTAGGCAAATTTATCTCAATATTGGTTTGGGGAAAAAGAGCAGCTTGGAAGCCAGGGATGGTTTCTAATCCCAGATCTTCTACGTGCCAGGTGTGTGCCTTTGCACATTTACTCACTTTCTCTGGGCTTCTGTTTCCTCATTGGTAAAATGGGAGCCCTACTTTAATCTCTGGGTGGTGTGAAGGTACCATGAGTATAACACACCTGGCGCAGTGCTTAGCATACGGCTGGAGCTCCCTGCAAGAGCCTACAGTCTTGGACAGGAAAACTGATACATGCACATGACCGTTTTCCTGTGTAGGGGATAAAAACAAGACATATAGCCCTATTTCCCACTGTAACCTGTGCCATTATCTGCCCCTTCCCTGGGAGGAGTGACAAAGGAAGGAGAGGACAGATACCAGGCAAGGCAAGCAACTGGCTCCAGGGAAGCCGATGAAATAGTGGGAGGGTGTATTCCTTTTCTAATATCATACAACATATTGCCACAAACGTAGCAGCTTAAAACAGTGCCCACTTACGATCTTGACATTTCTGTGGCTCAGGAATCTGGGCACGGGCTAACTGGGTCTTTTGCTCAGGGTCCCCTTGGCTTGCCATCAGAGTTTTGGTTGGGGCTGAGTTCTCATCTGAGGCTCAGGGGCCTCTGGGTTGTCGGCAGAATTCAGTTCTTTGAGGTTTGTAGGACTGAGGCCCTCAGCTCCTAGAGGCCCCATTACTTGCCACCTGGCCTTCTCTACAATGTGGCAGTTCGCTTTTTCAAGGCCAACAGGAGAGTATCGCTGCTTCTGCTTGTCTTTTTTTTTTTTTAAGGGCTCACCTGAGTAGACCAGATACACCACACTAATTATCTCCCTTTTGATCAACTCAAAGTCAATTGAAGAGGGATCTTAAAATCCCATAATTCACAGATTCCACCTACACTCAAGGGGAGGAGACTATACAGGTTATGTACACGAGAAGGCAGGAATCTTGGGGGCCACCCCAAGAATTCTGCCTACCGGACAGTTCCCTAGATATACCCAAATAAGCTGAGGAGAGACCTTCTTGCTTCTCTTTGTATTATTTTTATGAGACCAAACATTAAGTAAGAGAACTAAACCTGCTATCTTGCATGGCTCAGCCAGGGTGAAATTGTTAAGTAGGGAAGAAAAGGGGGCAGGGTGAACCTGAAGATGTGGGACAACCTTGCACTGGCAGTGGCGCACCGAGCTTATGAATGAGTGGATTCAACTTTTGTTGAACTGTTACTTAGGAAAAGGAATCGACTTTTTAAAGAAGGAAAATGGGATAGTTTTCCCTAGAAGAGCTCCATTAGTGCCTGTCTGCCTGCCTCTGGTGGACACACAGTACTAGGTAATGAATGCTCTGTAAGCAAAGGACAAAACTGAAAGCAAAAGCTGTTTCCCCCACAAAGATGGAGGGGCCACAGCCACTCAACCTCGTTTCTGAGGGGTATCAAAATATAAGACCCTGAGCGTCTGGTCTGTGGTGCTGAGGGAATGAGGGGCTATAAGGCTCTCTGGTCTACCCCCAAGTCACCTGGGTCCAGCCCCAAATCCTGGCTTCTGCCTTCCCGCTGAAAGGATGAGCCTGGGAGAGGAGGTGCTCAGAAGTCCCTCTACTTCAGGGACTATCCCACTGAACTTCCTGCCTCTTCTTTCCACCAGGCAAGCTTTCTGCTCTGTCCCTTCTCCCAGCTGTCACTAGCACATGAATTCACAGCCATCTCCGTTGAGTTTGGTAATGACCTCTGCCCTGTTGGGTGGGAGCTGACCTCTGCATCCAGGGAGAGGCTGACTTTTCAATCAGTCCTGGTCACTGAACCAGAGCATTCCTCTGAGGGGGGCTAAATAAAGGCTCTGTCTTCAGCACTTCCCCCTACTTTACACGTGAGAGAAGGAGAGCTCAGATCCAGATGTGGCCCACCCTTTCTACCCCGAGGCCTCCCACACCTCATCTCAATGACCCCTGACTGGTTCGGCCAAGCACTTATGTTTCCAATGAAAGGGTTGAGGTTATAGAGTAACGCAAGAAAGAAAAGTTGCTGCCTTTATTCTTGGCCCCATAGAACCTTCCCCTAAAAATACTCTTCCCCTACCCAGGAAGATAATCCTGTGATCTCTAACCCTCGGGCTTGAAGTCTTCCCGGACGTAAAACACCAAGTGAGAATAAATCTAGGTCAAAGGGAGTCATGTGCTCTGTAGCTGAGGGTGCGAGAATATCATAGATAGTACACTCTGGTTATGGTTGTACAATACAATAGCTACCTGTGGTTATTTAAACTTAAGTAAAATTAAAAATTAAAGGTACTCGGTAGCCAGTGTGGCTAGTGGTTGCCACAGTGGACTGTACAGCTAATACAGCATTTCATCATCACAGAGTTCTATTTGATAGCACTGTTTTAGAGGCATAGATAGCATTGTGTCCATGTGATGTTTCTTTAGCATCTTTGCAAATATGTCCTTGTTTCTACCGGTGGTCCTTGTGGTTAGGATGTATTATTCTAGTGGGGGGGGGGGAAACACTGCTAAAGACTGCTTAAGAAAACAAAAACAAAAACAACTGCTGTAAATGCAGTGCCGGGGGAGGGGGGGACTAATTATCAAAAGGCTGCGTTTTCCCAATTTTCTTTCTTCTATTCCCGCCCGCCCCTTCTACAAAAGTTTCTTCCCTTCTTTTACATTTGCCTTCCTGCTTTATCTGCAGAGTGTCATGTTTTATGTAAGGCTTCCCAGACAAAGTGAAATGCTAGACCAGATTTCAAAAAGAAAAGGATCGGACAGGAACCAGAAGTTTGTTTGCGGCACAGGAATAAACAGTGGGACAGAATGCGCCCAAATCACACCCTGGGAAGAAAAGGAAAAGCAGAAGGAGAGGACGAGACTGGGAGATGCAGGGTAGGTCTGGTCCAGATAGTAGGTCTGGAGGGTAAAGCAGACTGGGGCAGTTCTCGCCATTCCTGAGGCTGGCAGGCTGCCCAGGTGCTCAGGAGTTCCTCTGTGCAGTAACCTCCTAATCAGACTCTTCCTGCTTAGGAACAGTGCCTTCCATAAGAATTTATCTTTGACTCACGGGTGATCTCCATCTTAGGCTCAGTGTGTGCACGAAGAAGACATAATAGGTTAAATGCTGTGTTTGCGGGAAGGAGGCCTTCTTCCTTGAGCTCTTGGAGGAGTCGCAAGGACCGTGTCCCTCTCCTCACCAGCACTGTCTGTGGTTTCCCTCCCTTAACACCAGTCACCCCTTAATGGGTTCTTTAATGCCTGTGCTCTTCCCTGGGCAAAACTAGGGAAGCTAAGCAATGCTTTGAAAGAAGGCAGACAGTGGAGATGGCAAGTAGAGGGCAGGATAATGCTCAATAGTGAGGGTCGGGGGCCGGGGGTCACAGGAGACAGAAAGCAGGGCAAGGGAGGGGCAAAGTTCAAGTGGGCATCAGGAGCAGGTGTGCAGAACTATAGTTCTGAGGGCCTGCGGCCAGAAGACTGGAGCTGGGGCAAGCTTTTGCACTCACTCCTGAGGCTCTTCTCTGCCTTCTTGGAAGGCAGGCCCTCACCCCACCCTGAAGCATGGCTGGCCAGGGGCCTGTCCAGGTTCGCGAACAACTGTGTCAGACAGTGAGAAGTGAGGGTGTAGAGAGGAAACTGGCTGGTCGCAGACAGATGGTTGGTGTCCAGGGGTCTCCCATCCCTTGGCTTGGGGGCCCTATCTGTATCTATCCTATCTGTATCGTAAACTTCAAACCTTTCTCCAGCCGTAAGCAAGTTCCTCTTGTGAATGCAGCAGTCTGGATTTCTACTCCACTCCACCCAGCCTCCACCCCGTCCCGCCCCAGGGTCTGCCAAATGCACAACTGAAAGCTTCGGATGGATAATGCCCTGTTTTCCTCTTTTGTCTTGCAGCTGTCTCCAACCTGGACACCGAGAGCAAGCTGAGCGTGTACTACCGTGCACCGTGGCACCAGCAGAGAAACATCTTCCTCCCGGCCACCAGGCCGCCCTGCGTGGAGGAGCTGCACCGCCACGCCCGGCAGAGCCTGCAAGCCCTGCGCAGAGGTGACTGATCTCGGGCTTGTGGGCATTTCGGGGAGAGAACTTGGAGCTCGTACCATCAAGGGGTTGTTTTCTGTCCCATCCGTCCCAACACCTCCCCTTGTTAATAGCAAGTACTTTGAAATGCTCCCGTTTTCTACCCTGAAGTGAAATTCATGGGTACTATAACCTGCCTATTGATGTAACTAAAAATAGCATTATGGCCTGAATATGATAATAAAGAGAACTTAAAAGGAAAATTATTTATAATAATGATATTTGCAATATGCAAATGCCCAGGCACAGCTGCACTAGAAGACATAATGAAGAAGTCAGATGTTTGTGCCTATCAAAAGTAGGTTTGGATTAAGTAAAGACAGAAGTCATTCTGAACACAAAGCACAGAGAAATGAAAGAGTCAGGGGGCAGGAGGACACAACCATAGAAACTGGTGCATTCAGCACATATTATACATGAGCAAAAAAAAAAAAAAACCCTCTAGATTTTAATTAAAAGAGAATTAGCTTTGACTCGACTCAGAAGTAGGTTCTAGGCTTTTCCCTTACAAGAAATTCTGGCGGGCTGTCTGTGGGACCTGGGGCACTGTTTCAGTGTTCAGGACTGTACTGTGCATTGTAGGATGGCTGTCATCCTTGGCTCCAGCCCAATCATCTAACAAACAAACAACCAGAACCTTCCCCAGGGGGTTTCTTCTGCTGCTGTTGAGAACCAGTGATCTGGTCCATTCTACAGCAGAGCACATGGAGCCCTAGAGAGGTCAGGACACTTGCTGAGGGTCACACGCAGCAGGTTAGGTACAGTGCCAGGACCCAGACCCCCCCAGCCAGGGCTCTTTTCCTCCGCACCATACACTGTGTCCTAGGGAAATAAATAGTTCTAGTTCTCTCACAGTCCCGAGAAAGCCGGAGATAGGCACACAGCATTCAAGGTAGAAGATACAGCCTCCTCTTCCACTGGTTACTTTTCAGTGCCTTAAAGCCACTCTAATTAGGACAAGGAGATTAAAAACTGGCATCACCCTTTTTAGAGCCCCCTCCGTTGGTGTCAGAAGTTGGCATGCCAGCTTTTTTGGCCTTTAGATTTTTGCTATGGAGACACATGGGGTCTGTACATTCAGTGTCTTTGCTCCAAATTCCCTATGCTCCTTTAAGGAATGGTATTTTGCGAGAGTATTAAAATTCAAATAAAATATTTTTATGTCACTATCAATCAAGATGGAGAAATAAAATGACAAATGTTGTTTTCAGCTTTTTTCTTCCTCATGTGTATGACTCCTCCCTTTTGCCCATCCCTTGTCTTTTTTCCCTTTAATGAAAGAGCTAACCTACTAATACCCCTAATGCAACTGTTTCTAAAAATTCCCCTTGGTTATTGGTAGCAGATACTGTGACCCTTATAATGAAGGGTGACAGTATCCTCTCAACCTATCGCTGGCATTCTTACTATTCACTTCAATTTTATAGTTGGCTGAAAAGTTCTTTACCAAATTTTTAGTGCCAGCCAGCCACCTTCCAGAAAGCTTTGTTAACACTCTTACTGTTCCTCTGCAGCCTGGATTTAGGCGCCCGTGCCATAACTGCCTGTGCATCATCCCATTGTGCTCCGTATAAGCTTATATCATAACTAACTAACCACTTACGGGCTTGTCTTCTACCATTAATCCATGAGCAACTCAAGGACAAGGATGATATCTTATAAATTTTTTTTGTACTTTTTTCTTTTCTTTTTCTTTGGCCACACCACGCGGCTTGTGGGATCTTAGTTCCCTGACCAGGGATTGAACCCCGGCCCTCGGCAGTGAGAGCACAGAGTCCTAACCACTGGACCGCCAGGGAATTCCCATAAATTATTTTTATTCAAAGCATTCAGCGTGACCCTGACATAATAGTAGGTCCTCAATGAATGTCTGTGCAACTGAATCAAATTCTGCAGAAAACTGGTCGAGTACTGAGGGCAGAGAATGACGACAGAGGAATCTAATCATTCTCACTAAATACCTTCTCTGATCCCATCATTAGAGCTTGAGTAACGTTAGCCCTTTAGACATAATTAATTATTTGTATCCCTTTATTATTATTCATAAGTCATCTCTGATTAGATTTTTCCAGATTCCACCAGATAACATTAAGCTGCTCCTAAGCTATCACATTTCACTGTGTTGTCAGGTTTGGACTTAACAGCAGAACTAAGGAACAGCAAGCGCCAATATCAATCTTCTCAGAACGTCCTCCTGGGGGCTGAGAGATGGATATGGGGCCTCCTGGGGTTTGTAAGGAAGACGGAGGAGCTGCATCTTGCCCTCCACAGACAGGCTTGCTTTGTGGTTGTCTCAATAGCAAATCTTGGGTGTAGTAGTTTTAATAGCACTGCAGAGAGCCATAAACAGGAATTATAGGCATCACAGAATTAAAAACATGCAGTGTAGAATTAAAATTAGAAAGTGACTTTTTTTTTTTTAACCCTTGTCCAAGAAACAGTAGCTTAGTAGTGCATTCATCAGAATACCACTTCTGCCATCTGGTGGCCATGACTAATACTGACCTATGAGACAAGGCCTTGCTCACAAATGAGCTTCCCTGTAGGTTCTCTGTTTGGACAGCTGGAATGTCCTGGCTTCCACCAGGAGGGAGTGGATGATGAAGCACAGACAAGCCCGGCTGTGGTGGCAGCAGCAGCGTGCTCCTTTTGGAAATGGGGCTATAAGGAGGGAGCTGGGGGACTGAGATCAGAACCGAGAAATTGGCTGCCTTCAAGATCTGCTCAATAGCCAACCCCTCAACAAAGTCTCTTGAGGGCCAGGCACTGTGCTACACCTAGGATTCAGAGAGCAACAGTGTGTGGTCCTTGCCCACAAGGAATTCCTGGCCTACTGAGGGAGACAGGCAAGTAACCAGGTAATTTCAACACAGTGATATGGGGGCTCAGAGGAAAGGCACTAATGATGCCATGGAGCTTCAGGGAAGGCTCCTCAGAGGAAGCAGCATCCTAATGGATTTCAAGTTATTTAGAATCTGATTCCTCTTTTTTTCCTTTGTTTCTTAGCAGTTCTTTATGCTCAGAGCCAATAATGGCTTGAAGTGATACCAATGTTTATGTTTGTGAGACAGGGAGAGATTACTAAGAGGCGATAAAGAGAGATTTATGTTTTATATTTCCTTTCCTTTCAAGTTTCAGGGCTGGGGTCTAAATTTCATTGGTCTAAGGGAATAAGCACCAAGAGTCTACTGCAGTTTCAGGCTCTAGTTGACGAACGTTCTCCTCACACCACCACCAGAAAGAAGTACTAGGGACCCATTAATCTACCTGCCTACTCCCAGCCTGGGGCAAATGAAAGGGCAGGAGGGGAGAAATTGAATGGGAAATTGAGTTGATATCTCCCTCCAGACTCCTCCCTTCCTTCTACCTTTTCCTAACTAGTGACACCTATGTTTTACTCTTCATTATGCATTTAAGAATATAAAAGCTTTTCCTTATACGGCCCATTTAGAAAAGCCCACTGTTTCCTTGCAGAGAAAAATGAGGGTGGTGCTGGAGGTGGGCACTTCAACATGGAAGACATTTATCTCAAAAAGACCTCTTGGAAGGGAGATCAAGCTGGCAGAGTGGGACATGGAGCTCACTTCCCCCCTACAAATACATAAAAAAATACAGCTACATCGGGAACGATTCTCACAGGATACCAGCTGAAAGCTGTCAAAAGATCTCATACAACCAAAGCTGCAAGAAAGATCCCCACATAACTGGGTAGGACGAAAGGAGAGAAAAAAAAGAAGGAATCAGGATGGGACCTGCACCCCTGGAAGGGAGCTGTGAAAGAGGAAGGGTTCCCTCACCCTGGGAACCTCCTTCGCTGGCGGGAAGGTCCGCCAGGACAAGGGAGCTGCAGGGGCCTGGAATTTGCAAGAGAGGAGTGTGCCCGGGCTGACTTGCTGCCAAGCAAGATACAGAGGGACCGGCTGACAGCTGCCGTGCTGCCACACTCCCCAGCCTGAGATGCGTGCCTGCTGGTATGCACAGCTCGTGGGCGCTGAAACTCAGGCTTCAGTGGACAGACACGGGAAGAGGACTTGCTTTGGCTGCGCAGAGACATCCTGAAGAGCCTGGAGTGTGGTCTGGGCTGTAATTGGGGCTGCACACAGGACAGGGCACAGGTCCGCCAAAGGACCCCATTATCGACGCATGAAGGGCCGGGTACGGGTCCACCATAGACGCCTCATTGTCAGTGTGCTCACTGCGGGGGTGCGGCTCCAGCCACGCCAGACTTTGGGAGCACGCACGTACCAGGGCTGACGTCAGAGCCAATTATCAGCACTCCCGCCATGGGGCGCAGCTCCGGCAGGCCTTGGGAGCTCATGCTTTGTGAACCTGCACACGTCAAAGGCAAGGCTGACGCTCGAGCCAATTATCAGCGCTCCCACAGCCGAGATGGGTCTCAGGGCGGCACCAGCAGCAGCGGATTTTGTGGGTGTGCACACCGGGTGGCAGGAGGCCTCACAGAGTCACAGGTCCTGGCGGACAGCTCCTGAGGAGGAACACACAGCGGCTCCCAGAGGGAGTGCTGCGGTCCCGCCTACCTCACACTGCAGCTGAGAACCAGACCTCAGGGCCTCTACTCCAACAGCTGGGGAGTAGACCCTGCCCCTGACAGGGCTGTGACAACCACAAAGCAAAGACGAGGCCCCACCCAACATACAGTGCAGGCTCTGGCCAGCACAACACCAAACACACCCCCCATCAAGGGGGAACAGTGGCCAGCACATGCTGAGGAAAGATGTGGCAGACATCCATACCAAACAGAGCCCTCACACCAAAAATAACGTGGACTCACACAGTCTACCCCAGCACACTCCCACATAAAAACAGCCTTTCGGGACCACAGTAGATAACTGTTTCTCCTAAATTCGCGGAGTTAGAGAAATATAAGTAAAACGAAAATGCAGAGGAACTACTCCCAATTTAAAAGAATAAGAGGAATCCCCTGAGAGAACGATGAAACAAACCTCGCCAGTCTACCAGGCCCTGAGTTCAAAAAGGAGGTAATAAAAATGCTAAAGAACCTAAGAAACACTATTGATAGAAATGTAGATCACTGTAACAAGGAACTATTCAATAGAAACCATGAACAGGAGCCAATCAAAATTAGACAACTCAATTGCCAAGATAAAAACCGAGCTAAAGTCAATAAACAGCAGACTTAAATAAGTCTAAATAGCAGAATGAACAAGTCATCTGGAAGATAAAATAACACAAACCACCCAATCAGAACAGCAGACAGAAAGACAAGTGAAAAAAAAAGTGAAAGCAACATACGAGATCCATGGGATAATAAATATAAAGTGTGCACATAATACGGATTCCAGGAGAAGAAGAAAGAGAAAAAGGGATCCAAAATGTACCTGAAGAAATTCTGGCTGAAAACTTCCCAAACCTAAAGAAGGAAACAGATATCCAGGTACAGGAATCACAGACCATCCCAAACAAGATGAACCCAAACTGATCCATACCAAGACACGTAATTAAAATGGCAAAAGTGAAAAATAAAGGGAGGATTCTAAAGGGAGCAAGAGAAAAACAGAGTCATTTACAAGGGAATATCATAAGGCTATCAGCTGACTTCTCTACAGAAACTGTGCAGGCCAGAAGGGAGTGGCAAGATACATTCAAAGTTCTGAAAGGAAAAAACCTGCAACCTCGGATACTCTGCCCAGCAAGATTATCATTTAGAATAGAAGGAGGGAGAAAGAATTTCTCAGACGAGCAAAAAACTAAAAGAATACAGCAACACGGCAATACTCATGAAAAGATATTCAACATCACTAATTATTAGAGAAATGCAAATCAAAACTACATTGAGGGCTTCCCTGGTGGCACAGTGGCTGAGAATCCACCTGCCAGTGCAGGGGACACGGGTTCGATCCCTGGTCCGGGAATATCCACATGCCATGGAGCAACTAAGCCCATGCGCCACAACCAATGAGCCTGCGCTCTAGAGCCCGCGTGCCACAACTACTGAGCCTGCATGCTGCAACTACTGAAACCCGCGTGCCTAGAGCCTGTGCTCTCAAGAGAAGCCACCACAATGAGAAGCCCGCGCACCGCAACGAAGAGTAGCCCCCACTCGCCGCAACTAGAGGAAGCCCGTGAGCAGCAACGAAGACCCAACACAGCCAAAAATAAATTTGTAAGAATTAGTAAATAATAATTAAAAAAACTGCATTGAGATATCACCTCACACCAGTCAGAATGGCTATCATCAGAAAGTCCAGAAACGGTAAATGCTGGAGAGGGTGTGGAGAAAAGGGAACCCTCTTGCACTGTTGGTGGGAATGTAAATTGGTACAGCCACTATGGAGCAGAGTATGGAGGTTCCTTAAAAAACTAAAAATAGACCTACCGTATGATCCTGCAATCCCACTCCTGGGCATATATCCAGAGAAAAACATGGTCCGAAAGGATACATGCACCCCAGTGTTCACTGCAGCACTGACAATAGCCAAGACACGCAAGCAACCTAAATGTCCATCAACAGAGGAATGGATAAAGAAGATGTGGCGTATATATACAATGGAATATTACTCAGCCATTAAAAAGAATGAAATAATGCCATTTGCAGCAACATGGATGGACCCAGAGAGTGTCATACTGAGTGAAGGAAGTCAGAGAAAGTGAGATAGATATCATATGATATTGCTTATATGCAGAATCTTAAAAAAAATGATACAAATGTACTTATTTATTTAAGAAATCAAAACAGACTCACAGACTTAGAGAACAAACTTATGGTTCCAGGGCAAGGGTGGATAGTTAGGGAGTTTGGGATGGACATGTACGCACTGCTATACTTAAAATGGATAACCAACAAGGACCTACTGTGTAAAACAGGGGACTCTGCTCAATATTATGTAACAACCTAAATGGGAAAAGAATTTGATAAAGAATAGATACATGCATATGTATAACTAAATCACTTTCCTGTATAACCTGAAACTAACACAACATTGTTAATCAACTATACTCCAGTATAAAATAAAAAGTTAAAAAAAGAAGAATATAGAAATACTAAGCCTATCTTAAAAGAAATATTGAAAGGTCTTCTCTAAACAGAAAAGAAGCAAGAATCTATAGGAAAGGGAAAATCAGAACAGGAAAGGCAAATATATAAAAGGACTGAAGATCACTTAAATAAGCCAGTACATAAATTTAAAAACAATCAAAAAATTTGTGAAAGCAATTATAACTATAAGGAACAACAAAAGGATAAACATGAAGACGTAAAAGAGGACATCAGAATCACATAATGTGGGAGAGGGGAGTAAGAATATGTAGTTTTTTTAGAATGTGTTTGAGCTTACATGACTATCAGTCTAAGGCAAGAAGATACAGTTATGGTTTAACATACTTGAAAACCAGGGTAACCACAAATTAAAAACATACAGTGGTCTCACAAAAGCCAAAAAGAAAGGAACTCAAGCATAATACAAAAGAAAACCATAAACTACAAAAGGAAAAACAAAAAGAAGGAACAAAGAAGAAATACAAAATCAACTGGAAAACAAGGTTTAAAATGGCAATAAATACATACTTATCAATAATTACTTTAAATGTCAATAGACTAAATGCTCTGATAAAAAGACATAGATTGGCAGATTGGATAATAAAACAAGAACCTACAATCTGCTGCCTATAAGAGACCCACTGTAGGGTTAAAGACATGCATAGATTGAAAGTGAGGGGATGGAAAAAGATATTTCATGCAAATGGAAATGACAAGAAAGCGAGGGTAGCAATACTCATATCAGAAAAAAATAGACTTTAAAACAAAGGCCATGAATAAAGACAAAGAAGGACCCTGTATTAATGATAAAAGGATCAATATAAGAAGAGGATGATATTACACTCATTAACGTATATGTATGCAATATAGGAACACCTAAATACATGAAACAAATACTAACAGACATAAAAGGAGAAACTGATGGGAATACAATAGTAGCAGGAGATTTTAACACCCCACTGACATCAATGGACAGATCTTCCAAACAGAAAATCAGTAAGGCAACAGAGACTCTAAATTACACATTAAAACAGACTTAATTGATATCTACAGGACACTACATCCAAGAAAACCAAAATACTCTTTTCAAGTACACATGGAACATTCTCTAGGGTAGACCACATACTAAGACACAAAACAAGCCTCAACAAATTTAAGAGAAAAGAAATTACCTCAAGCATCTTCTCTGACCACAATGGCATGAAACTAGAAATCAGAAAAGAAAAATGAAAAAACCACAGAAAGAAAAATGAGAAAAAAATGATTACATAGAGACTAAAACAACATGCTACTAAAAAAAACGAGTCAACAATTAAATCAAAGAGAAAATTAAAAAAATACCTCAAGACAAAGGAAAATAAAAACACATGGGCTTCCCTGGTGGCGCAGTGGTTGAGAGTCCGCCTGCCAATGCAGGGGACACGGGTTCGTGCCCCGGCCCAGGAAGATACCACATGCCGCGGAGCGGCTAGGCCCGTGAACCATGGCCGCTGAGCCTGCGCTCCGCAACGGGAGAGGCCACAACAGTGAGAGGCCCACGTACCTCACACACACACACACACACACACACACACACACACACACACAAAAACCCACAACCATCCGAAATCTATGGGATGCAGTCCTGAGAGAGAAGCTTACAGCAATACACGTCTTCCTCAAAAAATAAGAAAAGTCTCAAACAACCTAACCTTCCACCTAAAAGAATTAGAAAAGAACATACAAAACCTAAAGTCAGCAGACGGAAGGAAATAAAGATCAGAGAGGAAATAAATAAAATAGAATTACAAATAATAAAAAACTCAATAAAACCAAGAGCTGTTTTTTGAAAGGGTAAACAAAATCGATGAACCTCTAGCCAGGCTCACCAAGAACAAAAGAGAGAGGACCCAAATAAACAAAATAAGAAATGAAAGAGAAACAACAACCAATACCGCAGAAGCACAAAAAATCTTAAGAAAAAAACCATGAACAGTTTATATGCCAACAAAATGGACAACCTAGAAGAACCTGAGAAGCTTCTAGAAACATACAGCCTGCCAAAACTGAATCAAAAAGAAACAGATAATTTGAACAGCCCGATCACTAGAAGTAAAATAGAATCTGTATAAAACAATAACAACAACAAACCTCCCTGCAAACAAAAGTCTAGGACCAGATGGCTTCACTGGGGAATTCTACCAAACAAAAAGAAGAACTCATACCTATCTTTCTCAAACTATTCCAAACGACTGAAGAGGAGGGAACACTCCCAAAATCATTTTATGAAGCCACTATCACCCTTATACCAAAACCAGACAACGATACTACAAAAAAACAAAATCACAGGTCAGTATCTTTGATGAATATAGATGGAAAATTCCTCAACAAAATATTAGCAAACTGAATCCAACAACACATAAGAAGGATCATACACCATGATCAAGTTGGATTCATTCCAAGGTCACAAGGATGGTTCAACATACACAAATCAATCAACGTGATACACCGTATCAACAAAAGAAAAGACAGAAACAACATGATCATCTCGATAGATGCAGAAAAAGCATTTGATAAAATTCAACATCCATTCATGATAAAAATTCTCACCAAAGCAGGTATAGAGGGATCATATCTCAACATAATAAAATCCATTTACAACAAACCCACAGCGAATATAATACTCAACAGTGAAAAGGTGAAATCTTTCCCACTAAATTCTGGAACAAGACAAGGATGCCCACTCTCACCGCTTCTATTCAACACAATATTGGAAGTCCTAGCCACAGCAGTCAGACAAGAAAAAGAAATAAAAGGTATCCAAATTGGAAGGGAAGAGATAAAATTGTTATTGTACGCAGATGACATGACACTCTATATAGAAGACCCTAAAGACTCCACACAAAAACTGTTAGAATAAATGAATTCAGCAAAGTAGCAGGATACAAGATCAATATACAGAAATCTGTTGCATTTCTTTATACTAACAATGAAATATCAGAAAGAGAAAGTAAAAAAACAATCCCGTTTACAATTGTGCAAAGGGCTTCCCTGGTGGCACAGTGGTTAAGAATCCACCTGCCAATGCAGGGGACACGGGTTCGAACCCTGGCCCGGGAAGATCCCACATGCCGCGGAGCAACTAAGCCTGTGCGCCACAACTACTGAGGCTGCGCTCTAGAGCCTGCGTGCCACAACTACCGAGCCCCCGTGCCACAACTACTGAAGCCTGCACACCTAGAGCCTGTGCTCTGCAACAAGAGAGGCCACTGCAATGAGAAGCCCGTGCACTGCAACAAAGAGTAGCCTCCGCTCGCCGCAACTAGAGAAAGCCCACACGCAGCAATGAAGACCCAAAGCAGCCAAAAAGATAAAATAAAATAAATTTAAATAAATAAATAAATAAAATTGTGCGATAAATAAATAAATAAAACCTACCCAAGGAGATGAAAGACCTATACACTGAGAACTATAAAACACTGATAAAGGAAACTGAAAATAATACGAAGAAATGGAAAGCTATCCCATGCTCTTGGATTGGAATAATTAATATTGTTAAAACAGCCATACTACCCAAAGCAATCTACAGATTTCACATGATCTCTATCAAATTACCCGTGATATTTTTCACAGAGCTAGAACACATAATCCTAAAATTTATATGGAACTACAAAAGACCAAGAATTGCCAAGGCAACTCTGAGGAAACAGAACAAAGCTGGAGGCATAACCCTCCCAGATTTCAGACAATACTGCAAAGCTACAGTAATCCAAACAGCATGGTATTGGTACAAAAACAGACATATAGATCAAAAGAACAGAATAGAGATCCCAGAAATAAACCCACACACCTACAGTCAATTAATCTTCAACAAAGGAGGCAAGAATATACAATGGAGAAAAGACAGTCCCTTCAGCAAGTGGTGTTGGGAAAGCTGGACAGCCTCATGTAAATCAATGAAGTTAGAACACAACCGCACACCATACACAACAATAAACCTAAAATGGCTTAAAGACTTAAACATAAGATATGACACCATAAAACTCCTGGAAGAGAACATAGGCAAAACATTCTTGGACATAAATCATAGTAATGTTTTCTTAGATCAGTCTCCCAAGGTAAAAGAAGTAAACGCAAAAATAAATAAATGGAACCTAGTCAAACTTATAGGCTTTTTCACAGCAAAGCAAACCATAAACAAAATGAAAAGACAACCTACAGACTGGGAAAAAATACTTGCAAATGATGAGAAGGACAAGGGCTTAATTTCCAAAATATACAGACACCTCATACAACTCAGTATCAAAAAACAAACAAACAACCCAATCAATAACTGGGCAGAAGACCTAAATAGACATTTCTCCAAAGAAGACATACAGTTGGCCAACAGGCACATGAAAAAATGCTCAACATCGCTAATTATTGGGAAAATGCAAATTAAAACTACAAGGAGTTATCACCTCACACCAGTCAGAATGGCCATCATCAAAAAGTCTAAAAATAATAAATGCTGGAGATGGTGTGGAGAAAAGGGAACCCTCCTACCCTGTTGGTGGAATGTAAATTGGTGCAGCCACTATGGAGAACAGTATGGAGGTTCCTTAAAAAACTAAAAATAGAGTTACCATATGATCCAGCAAACCCACTCCTGGGCATATACCTAGACACAACTATAATTCAAAAAGATACATGCACTGCTATGTTCCTTGCAGCACTATTTACAATAGGCAAGACATAGAAGCAACCTGAGAGTCCATCAATAGATGAATGGATAAAGAAGATGTGGTGTATATACAACGGAATATTACTCAGCACTAAAAAAGAATGAAATATTGCCATTTGCAGCAACATGGATGGACCTAGAGATTATCATACCAAGTCAGACAGAGAAAGACAAATATTATATGATATCACTTATGTGTGGAATCTAAAAAAAAAAATACAAATTCATTTATTGACCAAACAGAAACAGACTCATAGACATAGAAAACAAACTTATGGTTACCAAAGGGGAAAGGGGAGGCGGAGGGATAAATTAGGAGTATGGGATTAACAGATACACAGCACTATATATAAAATAGATAAACAACAAGGATTTACTGTATAGCACAGGGAACTATATTCAGTATCTTGTAATAACCTATATTGGAAAAGAATCTGAAGCTGTATGCCTGAAACTAACACAGTATTGTACTCCATTGTTTTTTTCCTTAACTAATTAATTTATTTATTTTTCGCTGCATTGGGTCTTCATTGCTGCGTGCAGGCTTGTCTCTAGTTGCGGCGAGCGGGGGCTACTCTTTGTTGCGGTGCATGGGCTTCTCATTGCGGTGGCTTCTCTTGTTGTGGAACATGGGCTGTAGGCACGTGGGCTTCAGTAGTTGTGGCTTGCAGGCTTGGCTGCTCTGTGGCATGTGGAATCTTCCCGGACCAGGGCTCGAACCCGTGAACCCTTCATTGGCAGGCAAATTCTTAACCACTGCCCCACCAGGGAAGTCCCACAATATTGTAAATCAACTATATAATTTTTTTTTAAGTCTTCCTGATGAACAATGGCTATGGTGGCAGTTTAGCAAAGACCACCTGTGTGGGGATGAGGACTTTTCTCTGGTTGTGAATGGGAGTCAACATTTGTCTAAAGAATCCCAAGCAGGGCTTCCCTGGTGGCGCAGTGGTTGAGAATCTGCCTACTAATGCAGGGGACACGGGTTCGAGCCCTGGTCTGGGAAGATCCCACATGCCGCGGAGCAACTAGACCCGTGAGCCACAACTACCGAGCCTGCGCGTCTGGAGCCTGTGCTCCGCAACGAGAGGCCGCGATAGTGAGAGGCCCGCGCACCGCGATGAAGAGTGGCCCCCGCTTGCCACAACTAGAGAAGCCCTCGCACAGAAACTAAGACCCAACACAGCCAAAAATTAATTAATTAATTAATTAAGGAGCCAGATTAAAAAAAAAAAAAGAATCCCAAGCAAAGGTAGGTGAGAAATACTGCCACATTTTCCTGACACAGACAAAGTTGGCAGTTGAGGCAGGGAGGCCCACAGACAGGCCAGTCAGACATGGACAGAAATCAGAAGGCTCAAGAGTGCTCAGGTACTGGTTTAGAGTACAGCACACTGACTACAGCAAAGAGGAAAGGGGCCAGCATTAGGGCAGCCAGTGTAAATAGGCAACAGGACCAGAGAACGACCTAACAGCAAGGGCACAGCGAGGGCACTAACTAACTACACAGCCCATGGGAAAGGTAGGGCTTTAAAGTGCATTCTACTGTTACAAAAGCAGACCTTAATGAAAGCATTAATTTGTTCTTCCTTTCAGTCACTCCACAAACATTTATTGAGAACCCACTATATCACAGGCACAGCAGGGCACTGCGACAGAAAGCTGAATATAATCTCTGTTGTCCAGGGGCAGCCTTCTATAAAAGAGGCAGACATATAGAGAGATCCTGAGGTTTATCAATACAATGAGAGAGTTGAAATGGCCACTGGCACTACAGGGCCTTCAGAGGAAGGGCATCGGACGCCACCTGAGAGAGTCAGTGTAGTTAGCTGTTTCCTAACACGGGTAAAAGAATTAGTGTCTTATGAGTAGCCAAATATTCTATATTATCAATGTCCAAAGAATTAGAATGTGATAAAATGTAATTATAATCAAATACTATCAAATCCCAGCAGTCTTGCTCTGATTAGCGAGGTGTGTTTGGACCTTCTAGAGCCTACAGATCAAGAAGTGGTCAAGAGCAGAGCCCTGGGGCCAAGTGTGTACCACTGACAGCTCGGCAATGACTTAGCCTCCCTGACTGGTTTAGGCATCTGCACAAGAGGGACACTATCAGTGCCTACTTCGTGCAGTTGTCAAGATAATGCACCTGAAAGCTTTTGCAAAGCATCTTTGATGCATGGCAATTGCTCAATAAACATTGGGCATCGTAATTATTATCGTAGACGTGCTGAGTAATGGCAACTTTAAACAACACAAGACAGATTAAGACATCTGCTGCACAAATTTCTACCTTGGTCATATTGGGTGGGAGTCACGAGATTTCAGGCCCTAGGCATGAGTGTGGGCTGGGTTTTGGCAGGCAGGGAAGCCTTTGGTGTGGCCAGTATGTTGGGTAGGACGTGCTTTGGGGCTCACTGAGACACCCAGAAAGCTAAGCTGTGCTCTTGATGTCTCAGTGATTCTTGTCAATGAGTCAGGACCACTTCATCGCACACATGGAAATTTCTTGGTTTTTCCCAGAAGTACCTTTATTCCTAAATCAGACAACTGTCACCATTGGGATTTCTGTACTTTCTTAGGAACACAGGATTTGAAAGCCATCTGAGTGTTGTGGGTGACAGAGCGTAGATGGCTCCAACGGTGTTCAGGCCACAGGCTCTGTTTTTAAAAAATGTAATAAAGAAATAAATGAATAAGGCCCTGATGTGTAGGACTCTCCAGTTTCTGTGATATATATACTCCCACCGCAGCCTATTTCAAGCTACCAACAGTTTAAAAACTGGCTCGCAAAATTCCTGCACACATAGCAATCGGGGCCCCTGAGCCAATGTGAGCTGGCACCATCACCCACTGGACGGCTGAGCATCTGTCGCCACCACCCTGGGAGGCTCTGGTGTGTCTGTGCCTAAGGTCCACTCCAGGACTGATGTCAGCACATCTTGCACCATTGTTCTAGATTTTTTTTTTTTTTTTTTTTTTGCTCATGTTGTTTTGAAACGAGGCATGTTGAGAAATATACTACTTTTTCCAAACTTAGAGTGAACCATCTTGTACAATGATTATGAGATGGACCCACTGAAATGTAGGTGTCCAACTTCATGTGAAGTGAAAGTTTAGTTCAGAACCATTCTGAAAAGCTTATTTGGTATACAAATGAGCTGGATTAGCAAAACCCCACTTTTTTCAAGCCTTTTGCTGCTCATCCTCCCAAGGGGGAAAGAGAAATTGAAAATGCCAAGTATGTTTCTGTATTATCGCTTTTTCTGCCCCCAGAACACCGGAGCCGGAGCGATCGCCGCGAGCAGAGAGCTGCTGCACCCCTTTCCGTAGTAGCTCCTCCACTGCCCGCCTACCCCCCAGCTCACAGCCAGAGAAGACGCGAACTTAAGGACCGGCACTTCTTAACGGTGAGCTTGATGGCCAGGCGGCAGCCCTGTACCTACTCAGCGGGAAGTATGAGTGGGTCTTGGGCGTCAGTTTCACTCCTCCTACTGAAGGAGACTGGGCTGCCTGAAAGAGCTAATCATGGGCATTTGAAAACTGAATTTTCCCCTTTCATTCCTGAAAGGAATGCCTCTTTTTTGGGGAACAGAGTGGGGATACAGATTTTTAAAAAAAATTTAATTGGCTGCACAATGCAGTAAAGCAATAATAGTTAAGGACTCTAAAATCAGGGAAATTAGGAATATTGGATTAGCAGATACACACCACTATATATAAAAAAGATAAACAACAAGGATTTAGGGCTTCCCTGGTGGCGCAGTGGTTGAGAGTCCGTCTGCCGATGCAGGGGACCACGGGTTCGTGCCCCGGTCCGGGAGGATCCCACATGCCGTGGAGCGGCTGGGCCCGTGAGCCGTGGCCGCTGAGCCTGCGCGTCTGGAGCCTGTGCTCCGCAATGGGAGAGGCCACAACAGTGAGAGGCCCGCGTATCGCAAAAAAAAAACCCAAAAAAAAACACAAGGATTTATTGCGTAGCACAGGGAACTCTTTTCAGTATTTTGTAATAACCTATAATGGAAAAGAATCTGAAGAAAAAAATATGAAACTGAATCATTGTGTTGTATAACCGAAACTAACATAATATTGTAAATCAACCATCCTTCAATAAAAAATAAATAAAATAAAATCAGGGGAAAAATTGCTTCAAACCCTAATTCTTCTGCATACAAGCGGAAAGATTTAGGGCAGGTTATTTACCTTCCTTGTGCTCAGTTCCCTCATCTGTAATATGGGGATATTAATAGTAACTAGCTTATAGGGTTTGAAGCTTAAATGAAATAAGGCATGGAAAGAACTTAGCACAATGCCCGACATAGAGTAAGACCTCAGTAAATGTTAACTGCTGCAACCACTACTATTATTACTAGTCAGGCGATCGTGTGGCTGACTAGGTAGGGTGAACTGAGAAAGAACTTACATGATGTGAAAAATTACCATTTGAAGATGAATCATCTCGTAATTTCATGCTTCCCCCATTCTATAAGGGAGGGTGCTCTTCTGAGTAACCAGTTACCAGAGCGATGTCATCACCACTGGTGATGTCAGCCTTGCCTGGGTGGGTGTGGCTGTAACTCAGCTCAAGCCCCCAAGTATGGATCAGAGATGATGAAGCTGAGACCAGCTCAGAATACCTGGAAACACCATTACCCCAGGTGTGCCTCCTGAGGGCTCAGTGGGGACAGGTGAGCCCTTTGTGCCTCTGAGTAGGGCACCACTGAGGTGAGAGACTATGGTTTCTGTGACCAAACCAGCCTATACAGCCTGCCTGAATGGGTAGACCCCTGCTCCCTTGTCATGCCAGTTTGAGGCCCTAAGTCTAAAGAAGTTACAATAGTGTAGGTAGAAGTTGAGGTTTTTATTTGAAATTAAGGTTGTATGTATAATTATAAACCCTGTACCCTTATGGCTTTACAATATGCAAATTAGATGCAAAATATTTGGGTCACATGATGCCAGACACCAAGCTGAGAACAGATTTCATCTAAATGACTCTCATGATATATCCAGATAAAACAGTGAGTGATATTGAACAGTACACAGACATTTTTCCGACTCGTGGCTGGACAGTAGGTTTCATGTCCCTCAGGCTCATCAAGTGTCTACTAAGTGCCATGTCAAACTCACCATACTGCTGCAATGCAGCCCAGGGATAAGAAAGGAAGGTAAGAGTCTCTTATGGCTTTCTGGGTCTTTATATAGAGCAGTTACAACATGCTAGTGATTTGTCATACAAGCCCTGCTCGACAAAAGTTCCTATTAAGCTCAAATCTGCTTGCTGTAGCATTTGCTTTTAATGAGGCATTTTCTGCATAAAAATGCTAAAAATATTTTTCCCATTCATTATAATATGTTTTGTGGCTCATTAAGCTGGCTTTCTTGGCGGGGGGCGGGGGGAGAGAAGAATGTTAGGCATTTGCAGAAATGACATAAAAATATTACCCTTTGTCTTAATCTGCATAATTTTTAATAATGTCTAAATACCAAAATAAGACTATAGGAAAAAGCTTAAACTAATGAATAGCAATGAGTGTGCTTCGTTTTCCCAACAAACATTAATAAGAGGTCATACTTATGTAAATCAGAAAATTCACCCATCTCAATAATAGTATTTCTAAGTAATTTGGGGAAATTTTAACTGTTCCATTTGTTTGATTGAGTTTCGGTCACCAAGGTCATTGGAAGATTTCCATTCAAGTTGAATCCCTCAGACCTGGAGCTGACTCAGACTAGAACACTGTTCTATACATTAAGCTTTGTTTACAAAGGCTGTATACTGCTGCAAGAGAAAAGGCTGTAGGTATAGGGATAGGAAATTTGTAGCCAAATTGCTAGACAGATGCTTTCGTAAACAGCAACTCTTCTTTCCTTTACAAGACTTCAGTTAAACCATTTTTCTCCCTTTAAAAAAGCATTCATAATGAGATTCTGATATACACTCGTCCACAATTCTATAAACTGTTATACTGTACTTTGGTCATTAAAGACATGATCTGTGAAGCCAAACTGCCTGGAATTGAAGACCAAGCTCTACCATTTACGAGCTATGTGACCCTGGACAAGTTAACCATTTCAGTGTCTTGGGGATAATGAGAGATAGTACCTTATAAGTTTAAAACAAGGATTGAATGTGTTAATACATGTAAACAGTACCTGACACATAAAAAGCACTTAATATGTATTAGACATCATCATCATCATCATTATGATTAGGCAATCCAAGTCCCTGAGGTATCAGTGATATAGTGATAAGACCATGGGTCCAACTAGGCTTAAATCCCAGCTCTGTAAGCTGAAAATTCAAGGGGTGTCTCCTAATGAAAGCCCATATGGAAGTCCTCCCTCATCAAGGGTGGCAAAGGAGGTGATTTCAGGCCCAGATGGTTTCACAGAGGAATTCTACTAAACTTTCAAAGTCCAGATAATCTCAACGCTCTATAAGTTGTTTCAGCACATTGAAAATGAAGAACTTCTCCATTTCTTTTATGAAACTTTTCTGAAGGTTTGATACCTAAACCTGATAAAGACAGGAGGGGGGGAGGGGAGGGAGGGAGGGAAGGAAGGAAGGGAGGGAGGGAGGGAGGGAGGACAGACCAATATCAACTCATGATTATTGATGCAAAAATGCTAAATTAAATGTGAGCAAACAGAATACAATATCATACTGAGAAATTAATACACCATGACTAAATGGGATTTATTCCAGGAATGGAAGGTTGGTTCAATATTAGGAAATCTATTAGTATCATATACTATATTAATAGATCTAAAGGGGGAAAATCCATATGATTACTTCCATAGATGCTGGAAAGGCCTTAAATAAAATTCAAGACCTATTCTTTATAAAAAGACTTGAGAAAATAGGAATTCAATGGTACTTCATTAACAGGATAAAATATATATGCCTTAGTCCTAAAGCCAGTATCTAACTTAATGGGGAAACATTAGAGGCATTTCCATTAAAATCAGAAACAAGGCAAGGATACTCACTATCTGCTACTAATTAGCATTATATTAGAGGGATTAATCAATGCAGTTGGACAAAATAAATCAATTACAGGCATAAGAATTGGTAAAGAAGAAGTAAACCTGTATCTAGTTGCAAATGATGTGATACTATACCAGGAAAATTCTAGAGAATCAATTATAAAACTAATTTAAACAATAAAAGAATTCAGTAAGTAGCAGGATAAAAACACAAAAATCAATATCCTTCACTTACACAAAGGATAGACAATTAGAAGACCCAGTGTTATAGAAAACTCCATTTACAGCAATAACAAAGAAGATTAAATACTTAGGAATTAATTTATCACAAATGTGCAAAACCTATGTTAGGAAATTTGAAAGCATTCCTAAAAGACACAAAATTATACTTTCTCAAGTGGAAGGACACCCCTTGTTCTTGGATAGAATGATTCAGCACTATAAACAAGTCAGTTCTAAATAAATTTATAAGTTTAACACAATCCCAATAAAAATTACCAATAAGCTTTTTTAAAAATGGAGTTTGACCCATTGATACTAAAGTTCTTATGGAGAAATAAACATACAAGAACAGCCAAAGGGAATTTGGGCCAAGATGGCAGAGTAGAAAGACCCTGAGCTCACCTCCTCTCACAAGCACACCAAAACCACAACTATCTGCAGAACCATCTATGAAAAAGACCAAAACCTATCCGAAAAGATCTTTAACAACTAAGACATAAAGAAGGAACCACAACAAGATGGGCAGGAGGGGCAGACTTCTCATATAATCAAGTCCCATACCCCTAGATGAGTGACCCACAAACTGGAGAATAATTATATTGCAGGGGTTCTCCCACAGGAGAGTTCTGAGCCCCATATCAGGCTCCCCAGCCCAGGGGTCCTGCAATGCTCTGGGAAGATGAGCCACCAAAGCACTTGGCTTTGAAGGCCAATGGGGTTTAATTCCAGGAGTCCCAAAGGGCTGCAGAAAATAGAGACTTCACTTTATTTATCTGATTGCACCAGGTCTTAGTTGTGGCAAGCGGGCTCCTTCGTTGCGGCACACGGGCTCCGTAGTTGTGGCATGAGAACTCTTAGTTGCAGCATGCATGTGGGATCTAGTTCCCTGACCAGGGATCGAACCCAGGCCACCTGCATTGGCAGCATGGAGTCGTATCCACTGCACCACCAGGGAAGTCCCAGCACCACTTTTAAAGGGCGCACACAAAACCTCATGTGCACCAGGACCCAGGGCAAAAGCAGTAACTTCATAGGAGCCAGGGCCAGAACTACCTGCTGGTCTTGAAGAGTCTCCCAAAGAGGTGGGGGGCAGCTGTGGCTCACCCTGGGAACATAGACACTGGCAGCAGCCATATTTGGGAGCTTTTTCTACCCCATGGAGGCCAGTGCTGGTGGGTGCCATTAGCTCATTAGCACCAAGACCTGGCCCCACCCAACTGCCTGTAGGTACCAGTGCTGGGACAGCTCAAGCCAAATAACTAACTGGGTGGGGACACAGCCCCACCCATCAGCAGATAGGCTGCCTAAAGACTTCCTGAGCTCACAGCCACCTCTAGACATGGCCCTGCCCACCAGAGGGCCAAGACCCAGCTCCGCCCACCAGCTGGCAGGCACTGGCCTTCCCCTCCAGGAAGCC